>NC_092819.1:84915339-86327839 GCF_023375885.2 Dermacentor andersoni
TCTTCATGGCACGCTTGACAAAAATATCGAGACGTTCCTATCTATCGGCTTACCATCGTTGACGCGGACCTTTGGTGCTTACAAGCCAGAAGATAATCTCTAAATCACACACCTGCACACCGCGAAGGTACGACTGCTTTTCTCGGAACAAAAAATGACACATCACCGAGGTGCAGAAAAAATGAATAGATCATGGCGTATTCCGTCTCATTAACTGGCGATGCTGAACGCTGCCTGCACAGCCCTCTTCGACACGTCCACATACGTCGCAGCACCAACACATCTCGTAGCATTAATTAACATACCTAACCAATAAGCGCCCCAGCCGAGATAGGTAAACGATAAGGGAAAGGCACGTTAACCAGGATTAACCCGGTTGCTATTCGTCATTGGGAAAGCGAGAAAAGGCACTGAAAGCTGAGATTAGGGAAGAGGTTTACATTGCGTCCCCTGGATCCAGACGACCCTGTTCTCAGACGGCTATCTCGAGAAGCGCAAGCCCTTATAGCGAAGGCGAGAGTAGGATACGCCATGAAAGGCGACATTGTCGTCTGATGGCGGTGGCGAGGGCAACTCAATTATCTTGAGCACCTGCAATTACTTCCGCAAGTAAAATGCTACGCGTGCTCGAGGGAGGTAACTTTAAATGTTCGCTTCATGCGGGAATGCGAAGGACTCGGCAAAGTCTGGAAGACCTTACGGCCTAAGGAGCTGACGTCTTTTTTAAATGCTGAGTGCTCCGACCGACTAAGATCAAAGAGACACTTATCTCAATATGGAGCTTCGCGTGGGAAGCTTCCATAGTGAGCCACACTCAATTACCTTAGTCACTTGCTCAAATATCTTAGATCCTTGATTTAAATATATTTCTCTCTCTCTCTCTCCTCAGAGTATTCACGCACATACACGCGCAATGGAGTGTTCTTTCAAGGGGTGCATCAGCATTCGGTGTTCACAAGTGGTTTTCCTCCGATGTACAGACCGATAGTAATGTTGCTTAGAGTTCGTGATCGCACGAGTACCAGCGTATGCCGTGTATTATGGCTGATGGCATTGTCTAAATTTTTTTACTGCGATTAGCATTCTTAGTCTACTCGCCCTTATAATGCTGCCCTCATACCGGCAACACCGGGGAGACGTCGCTCGGAGTCGTCGCTCGCATGGGGTGCGACTTGTAGGCGACGAGCGAACGCGACAGCCATCTCCATCGCTTCGCTTGTCGCTGTCGCGTGCAAGATCGCTTGCATGGGGTTTATACTTTACGCACCGATACCCGCCTTTCTTTGTATTTTCGTCTCCACTAGCACGCTGGAAACTACAGAGCGGAGAAGCCAAGATGCCAAAGTACAGAAGAGCTATATAAACTTATGGCGAATTCCATTGCTCGATCTGGAGCATGTTTTCGTGCTCTATGGCAAAAAAACTGAATTCCACAGGCCGATCTAGATGAAGTTTGCGTTTTCCACCGGTCGATTTGGATTAAGCGGCACTTCGACGGAACCCTTCTCGTTGATCCGCCGAGCACAGACGAATTTCGCCGTAATTCCGACGACGCTTTGGCGTCAATTTTTCTTTTCTCTCCGCGAAATTTTCTTTTCTCTCCTTATCTGTTCTTCCTTTTTCTCCCTCCCCAAGTGCAGGGTAGCCAACCGGGCACGTCCTTGATTAACCTCCCTACCATTCCCTCTTCGTCTCTCTCTCTCTCTCGAAATGGCGTAGTTCAGCCGTGCAGCGGTGCTTCTTGCTTTGAGCAATTTTGAGAGCAGGTCTAGTTCATCGGAAAGTAGCAGCAGTAACGACGAGGAGTTATACGTGCTTTAAGAAATGACATTTAAGGTGCAAATGATGACATCGCGATATGGCTGGCGGGTATGGCGGGTATGGCGGGCGCCCCAATCCCGCTGCGCTACCTGTCGGAATATGCTTATTTTTCGCTGGTCTATATTGATTAGGTCGCCCCGTACCGAATTTTGTTGATCTCTCGTCGATTCAACGCCGCTCTCTAGATCGACCACTGGAATTCACTGTTAGAGAAGGGAAACTGTGCCTTTTACAGTGCAACGGAAATAAGAGTAAATAAGACTAGCGGTGGCGTTGTGAACTAAAGTATACGACCGAGAGATGGCAGTGGAAAAATCAAAACTAATATTATCATTACATAGTGAGCAATATGGCAGCAGCTGTAGCGGTTCGTAGGGCTCGTTGCGCTGCTCGCTCGCTGGTTTTGGGGGTTTTGTTACCGCTTTCGGGAACCCTGGGTATTCGTGTGTAACATGAGTGCAGATATGTTTATTATGTCGCCAGGTGATCGAGAGGCCTGAAACGGCAAATAAAAGGAACGTTTCAAAAGCCTACATCGTTTATTGCCTATGGTGAATGACGCAGTACGTGCTCACAATATTCGTACAGGTCAGGCGGACTTAGTGTTGTCAGTCACTGGTTTTACAACATACAGAAACATAGAAAGCAATCTATTTAATTGAATTGAAAGCTGAAATCGGGCGAAGTTTTCTCATCTATTACGGCTTGCCGCTAAAGCAGGGAGAACGAAATTTCACATAACTATATTTATGCTTTGCTGCCCTCGTACTTGTGGTTGCATACAGTGCTGCTTGACGTGTTTCATATTATGTGTATGTTATGTGCCTTCGGCAATTCTCGCTAGATTAAAACAAGAAACAAGAATTGGTAGGCAAAGATGCGCTGTAGGCAAGATAAGCTCGAGCTGCACTGTCCCATCGTTTTGATAACACATTGGCGAGGGGCACATAGTGTAGGGAAAAAAGCAATATGTTAAATTTCACAGCGCATATTGTCTGCTCTTGATACTTCTGCGGTATATTTAGTGTTCAGGTAAGACATTAAAGGCTTTGGCACAAGTGGAGTACTCGTAGACAAGCAATGAAAATTATGGGTACAACAGTGTACAAGGACTTCTGCAAATATTGTGTGAATAAACAAGGACACTAAATAAAGATATAAGCAAGTCCAATTAATGCTCACGGATCCTTGTAAAATGCAATTTACCGCTTTATGTTAAAACAAAATCTAGTTTATGTATTCAAACATCAAAAGACGTTCAATTCAATTCAATTGAGTAAGAGAGGTGATCAAGGGAAGCCTCAGCCTAGAGCCAACATTTCAACGAGCACACATATTTGTGAGGGCCGTGACGAAGACAAGTTGACACGCTGAGGCTTCCCTTGCTCATCCACTGTTGATTGGCCGAAAGTTAAATGAAACTTACAACGAGTATATATCAAAAGCTAATTGGGAACATACTGTGCTCAGGTTTGTCATCTGCTGTTTCGAGAGAAAGAAAAAAAGGTGGTTTTAGTGATTTGTCTGTTCGAGAAGTGCGAAGTAGGCCGGTTCTTTGAACTTGCATTACTAGCTATCTATTACGGTGCAAGGCTAGCCTGGTTATTGATTTCATAAACTGTACATGAACCATTTGAACTTAACAAATGTAAAATAATGCGCGTGTCTAGATCTAATTCTAATGCTAGCACTAACCATCTTAACAACGTTCCCTCAGATTTTATCATATCACGTAAATATCTTTGTGTACACATTACATTACAACTTAAATTGGACTATTAATATAGAGTACGTCATTAACTTTGCTCATCACAGGATCGGATTCTTACGGTGCAACTTTTCCAAAGCACCGCCTACTTTAAAGCTACAGCTTTACGATACTCTAATACCCTCGAAACTTGAATATGCATCTGCAATATGGGATCCTGGTCGCATTAATCTTATTACCTCACTCGAACTAGTACAAAATAAGTCTACTCGTTCCATTATTTTTAATTATAACCGTGATGCGAGTATAACCTCAAGGAAAACTAGCCTAGCCCTCATTCCACTAGCTAAATGGCGCAAGCTCACCCGTCTCTTGCTATTTCATAAAATTTCCGTCACATCAAACTTCACGACGGTTTAATACTGCGGCCTCAGTGAATTCGCAACCGTGTCGGTCATAGCAGTAAAGCAGGAATTGATTCGTGTTACACGAAGTATTTCTTTGAATCTTTCATCCCACGTACATCTCGGGAATGGAATAACCGTCCCTCAAGTATCGTAGCCATCACCGATAACAAACCTTTTTTGCCAAACATTAGCTGAGATTGTATAATCCATATAATTATTATATTGCAGTGCAGTAATAGTTGGCTCACATGTTCACAGAAGTCTCTACGACAGATAGTTAACGTTTGCTTACTCTCTCTCTCTCTCTCTTTCTATATATATATATATATATATATATATATATATATATATATTCGAAAAGTGTTTCAGAGCCTCTTTAAGGGCAGGTGTTCTTTGCTTTGCGGATAAAGACAGAAAATCCGGACGCTTGCATGTGCAGCTTTTGAAGGCCACTAGAACTGAATTTCCTTGTACATCCAGTGCTGCGTGCTAAACTGCCGGCCATGTTCACATATGCAGTGGGATCCTGCGGTTCTACCACATCTCCTTCATGTGGGTCGCGTTAGTCGGCTTTCTCACCCACATGATCGTCTCGCTGGTCGTCAGTTTCGTCTTTGGTAAGCTGCCGACGAGGCCGAGTCGTTGTGAAAGATATGCGTGTACATGTCTTGCGCTGAGACAGTGAGAAATTCATTTAGTTAAGGGTGCAGTATTTGTGCATCTGAGCTTTAACTTTCTCATTGGCAATCACTCAAACTGAAAAAAAGAAGAAACGAGGCCCTATATAGTCGTACCCATAGCTACTACGTCTAGCATTTGGTTCACTGAAAACGTTACATGCAGCTATATATGTTGCAGTTATGTGTTATTCGCCAATACATTGAAAATCAGAAAACTCGTGTAAAATACTGAACTTGCACACCATCCTGAGCTAACTGACTCTAGTATTTAAACTACTGTTAAAAATTAAAGTTAGTTTTGCAAAATCTGTACGCGACCAGCACTTTTACATCTGTACCTGGACTACAGATCGTTTCAGTGACGAAAGTGGCTGGGCGACGGCCACATGCGCCGCAAGGTCAGAAAGTGACACGTGCATTGCTGCAGTTACTGAAGTTGAGAAACATCAATGACTGACTGTAGTCTCTATGTGCAAATCTGGATGAAGCACCCTGTGAGTTCTCGTTTCTTTTTTTCTTACTTTCTTTCTTTCTTTCTTTCTTTCTTTCTTTCTTTCTTTCTTTCTTTCTTTCTTTCTTTCTTTCTTTTTCTTTCTCTCTTTCTTGTTTTCGTTCTCTCTCTCTCTGTCTTTCTTTCTTTCAAAACCTTAACCCCCTTCCCCCAGCCTACTGTACTAAGCCGGACATGCATTTGCGTGACTTGCTTGACTTTCCTTCTTTTCTTTCTCTCTCTTTCCTTAAAGGCTGCCATGGTCTTTAACGCGAAGAACTTTCCTTTGGTGCAGAACGCAACGAGAAGGACTGCGTGGATCCCCAGTACATCTGCCCCTTCATACGGCCATGCATGGGAAACTACGCCCGGTGTAGTAAGGACGCTGACAACGCACTCGGGGAGCAAGTGCCGACGGTCAGTACATGTTTAGAGCGCAGTCATTGCTGTCGGAGCGGTGTGTACCACTTAAAGCCTGCCAGTATGAAGTATACGAACACTCCCGTGCATCTTAGTTTGTACACTTCATAAATGGCAATAGGGGGAGGGGGGGGGGGGGGCTAGGTTTCAACCGGAGAAAAGAAGTTTCATTTTGTTACTATGCATGGTCAAGAGTGAAAGAAATGATGGTAACGGTTTACAGCGAGAGCAGCTTTACCGTGATGAAACAGGTTTTATGCACGCCTGATCGAAATTTCAAAGGCGGGAAATACGGTAACGACGATGCATTAATTCGCCACGTGCCTTCGAATGCTATATGTCGCCGCCAAGAGAGCTCCACAGCTAGCCATTTCAGATCCCTGCTTTGTAGACGATACCTTATTTATGAACTTGCTTTAGCACGTATTGCTCCTTCGCAAAGTACATTCAGCGGTGGCCTTTCTTTGCAGCTACTGCGGATAGTGTACACAACCAACTTGAATATATTTGCATCTCGTGAGTCGTGTGACGCTAAATCCGCCACCCTATATCCAAATACCCAGATGCCCACGTGTATCATGCATAACAATGTAATCTTGGGTTACTTGTACATCGAAACAATCTTATTTGGCACACCGTGCGCCTTAGCAATCGCAGGCGGGAAGTGCAACACCCAACGCTTGCTTGTACTGTCTCTAACGTTCCGACTTCGCAAATTGTCGGCTCAGCGGTCTCGAGCGCTTCTTCTTCTTTCAAGCGAAGATTTCTTTACCTAGCATTCCATGGTTTCGCCTGGGTTGGTAGGTTGGTCGCTGGGCGGATTCTTGCCGAGTAACTTCAATTTCACTCTTAAAAAAGAAATAGGAGAGCATCTGGTGGCTAGATTCGAACCCCGGCCCACCAGCACACCAGCTTTGTGCTCTAAGTATTAGGCCAAGAACGCAAGTATCCTACTTTCGTGCGTAGACCAACTAGGCCTTTGAGGTCATTCCTACGTGTTGATGTTTATAATTTCAATGGTATAGGACATACCCAAAACGGGGAGTAGGTTATACATAAGATCGACCTCCCTTCATGCATATATGTATATACATATATATATTGACTTTTATTCCAAAGCACCACTTGGTTCCACTGACAGAAAGTCACGGTGGCAAAATGATCCTAGCGAGTCCTTGCATATTTACAGAGCAAGTAAATCTCAACTTATTCTACCTAATTCTTGTCGATTTATTTTTCATTACTGGAATTTAACCACCTGCTTTAACCACCTACTGGAATTTAACCTTCTTCTTCTTCTTCTTCTTTTTCTTCTTCGCCTGCTTTGGAGGTCATTGTTGCGCCACCACGCATTCAAAGAACCCTGACTGCTTCTCACGCTTCCCGGCAAATGCAGCTTACGTGACCGTGATGTTTATCGGGAAACGCGGGCGGCGAACGCTGTGCACGGATGCGAGTTTTCTGATAGAAACACGGCCTATTGCGTGGGCTGATGTCGGAAGTACGTAGTGCACAGGCGAGCCAAAAAAGAAAAAAAAAAAAGGTTACGTCATGTTCAGGTTTCTGGTATTGTTTCACGCCTTTAGTATTTTAGTCTGACAAGATGTAACGTAAAAGGCATGCGTTGTCGGTGTTTTGTTACATGACATGTGTTGGTGGGTTATGATTCTCAAAATCCCGAGGAATAACTTTATCAGGAATCTAATACAAGGTGTGAGCAACTTGAGTGTTAGAATAGTGTGGTAATATAACCCATATATACCGCATGTCACATAGCAAGGCGCGGAATACATATATATATATATACATATATATATATATATATATATATATATATATATATATATATATATATATATATATATATATATATATATATATATATATATATATATATATATATATATATATGTGTTGCGACACGGGGCCCTTAACGTTATCGCTTTAAAAAAAGTGGATATGCGGAAGTTTTCGATGTATTCAGCATCATATGGTAACAACAAATCTCGCAAAATAATCAATGTGACAAGCCACACCAGCGTAGCGGCTTTGTTTTGCAGTAAATTTTTGCTTTTTCCTGCATTGAACAGGACGGGACGGCCCCAACTGAACTCTGCGAGCTCGTGTTGGCATGGCAGCAGCCTATCGGAACCACTAGTGCCTAGAACCATAGAGCCACAGTGCACAGTGCCAACTTGAAATGTCATCGAACACCACTGTTTCATTTCCATCATGTATCACTTTCCTTTCACGCGGACATAATATGTCCACGCATGTTTCAAAATATGTCCGACTTTGTGCTTCACGCCAATGGAAAATAAAGGAAATCTGGTCGTTGCCACTTGTTTGCTTTAGTGTGATTACGAAGTTCTGAAAGGGCCTCTATATCCTCCCTGACATTATTTAAGGCAGCTTGAGTAGACAGGCGCGTCGTGCACAGAATGCATTGGCGATAACCCTTCGCGAAAACGGTATCGATACGCGCAACGGGAAAGCCACTAATTGATCAAACTGAGGTCCCTAGATAAAACACGTTTACGAGGTAGTGACACCGCCCTCCTCACTCTCCCGCTTACTCTCTCTTTTCTACTTCATTCGAGTCTGGGATTGGTGAATTACTTGCACTTGATGTGCGATATGGTTAGAGGTGAAATGTAATGTATTGGAAAAGGTTCAAAACTAGAGCGCATTCGCTAATCGTCAGGTCGGATTCTTGCCGGAAGAAAAGGCGTAGTCGTAGCCCAGAGATAGGACGGCGTTTTATAGTGTGCTACGCCAGCCGGCATAAATAAGCACGCGGCGCTGTAATAATCTGCATGAGAAGCTCCTTCCTGCTCTGTGGAAGCTACTGGCTCCTCTGACAATAAAGAAGGCGAACACATGGAAATGTTTTCGGCCACCTTTTGTTGGCTGCCACCAACGCTTGTAGCGTACCAAGTGTCCACAGCGTCCGTCGCTGCGCAACAATACGCAATTGGGGCGTGGTAACTGATATACGAATTATATTCAACTTGAGTAAGCACCTGCATTCCCATACCTTGCAGCCTCTGGTTCGCTAAACGCCGCTTATGAGACAGAGTATACTTCACTGAAGACAAGTTTTTTTTTTAGGATGAAATAGGGGGCCTGCCTTAGTCAAGCTGCAGTAATGCAGCTTTTTTTCCTCCACCCCATTTCTCTCTTTGTTGAGAGATGAAATAAAATTTTGATTTGATTTGATTTGAAACGCCGCTTGCATTGGAGCCCCGAAACAGCTGTATGACACCAAGCGTAAAGCCGCACGCCGGCGCCATTAATACACCACAAACAACAAATGTTTCGGCGCTGTAACTATAGGCCACGCATACTTTATTGCCGGGGCTTTGTTTGACTTGAAGTGCACTTTTTTATCAGCAGCTCCTTCAGGTTTGCTACCCGCCGTGGTTGCTCAGTGGCTATGGTGTTGGGCTGCTGAGCACGAGGTCGCGGGATCGAATCCCGGCCATGGCGGCCGCATTTCGATGGGGGCGAAATGCGAGAACACCCGTGTACTTAGATTTAGGTGCACGTTAAAGAACCCCAGGTGGTCGAAATTTCCGGAGTCCCCCACTACGGCGTGCCTCATAATCAGAAAGTGGTTTTGGCACGTAAAACCCCATAATTTTTTTTTTTTCAGGTTTGCTTAGCCGTCAACAGGGGCAAGCGTCCTTCTGAATATGCTTACCCACGCTGCGTCATCTGCTCCGCGTCTAGTTGGTGTTTGCTTCGCACTGTCATTGAGGCCGTCAGAGCGAGTGGAGCTGTACTTATCCAGGTACAACCAAATGAGGAAGGCCCACTAAGCTTCAACAAAGACACTGTCTCACCAGAACAGGAATCGGCCTCCCTGGTGCAGTATTCGGCCACTCCTTCCCTCATGATTCCTACAATTAACCTACGGCCCCCAGTCCCCAGCAGCTGCGGAGCACCTGACCAAGGCGGCGGTCAGACCTGTAACGCAGCAGAGGTGCTAAGAATCTCTGGACCCAGACAGGCCGCCAATGGGAACTGACCCTGGCAACCTTTAACACCCGAACTCTGTCGAGTGAGGCTAATTTAGCAGGACTCTATGAGGAACTATCAGGCATTGTTTGGAATATCATTAACCTTAGTGAGATTATAAGAACTGGTGATGCTGTAATTGATTCGCCATGTATTCTGCTATAGAGATCTCCGAGATAAGAAGCAATACGGAGTAGGATTACTAATGCATAAGGACATAACGAGCAACATTGACGAATTTTATAGCATTAATGACAGGGTAGAAGAAGTCGTAATCAAACTTAATAAAAGGTATAGATTAAATGTAGTACAAGCTTACACTCCAACATCCAGTCACGATGATGATGAAGTAGATTAGTTTTATGAAGATGTTGAATAAGCGATGAGAAAAGTGAGAACTCAGTTTACTGTAGCAAGGGGCAACTTCAATGCAAAAATGGGGAAAAGCAGGCTGGTGAACAAGCAATTGGCAACCATGGCGTCGATCCTAGGAAAGCTAGGGGAGAGATGCTGGTAGAATTCGGAGAAAGGAATAAGCTGCGAAAAATAAACTCCTTTTTCAGGAAGCGTAGCAACAAAAAGTGGGCCTGGAAAAGACCTAATGATGAAACAAAAAATGAAATTGAGTTCATACTTCCTGCCGATCCCAGCATAGTGCAAGATGTAGAAGTGATAGGTAGGGTAAAGTGCAGCGATCGTAGGTTAGTGAGGGCTAGCATTCACCTCAATTTGAAGAGAGAAAGAGCAAATTCGTCAGGAAGAAACAGGTCAACCTGGAGGCAGTAAGGGTAAAAGCAGACAATTCAGGCTGGTACTTGCAAACAAATATGCAGCCTTAGAACAGAGAGATGAACATGACATTGAGGTAATGAATGAAACCGTAACTACAAGCTGGCTTCACAGGCAGCAATTGAAGTGGGAGGCTAGGCACCAAGGCCACCAGTAGGCAAGCTCTCCCAAGTAACAAAAGACCTAAGAAAGAAACGACAAAGAATGAAAGTGTCCAATTCAAGAGATAAGATAGAATTCGCGGATCTGTCAAAACTGATCAACAAGGCAAAAATAAAGGATATTCGAAATTATAAGGTGAGAAAGACTGAAGAAGCTGTAAAAAATGGCCGCAGCCTGAAATCCTTGAGAAGGAAACTTGGCATAAAACAAATCAAGGTGTTTGCACTGAAAGATAAGAAGGTAATATCATCAACAATCTCGAAGGTATAGTAAAAGCAGCAGAATAATTCTATACTCACCTGTGCAGTACCCAGATGACTCAGGATACCTCTATTCGAAGCAGTAATGAACATAATACAGAAACTCCTTTAACTAGTGATGATGACAGAAGGGCCTTGCAAGACATGAAAGGGGGAAGAGCGGCAGGAGAACATGGAATAACAGTCAATTTAATCAAAGACGGAGGAATACATAATGTTTGAAAAACTGACGGCTCTCTATACGAAGTGTCTATCGACTTCAAGGGTCCCATAGAAATGGAAGAACGCAGACATTATACAAATCAACAAGAAGGGAGACGTTAAAGAATTAAAAAAATTATAGGCCATTAGCTTACTTCCAGTGCAATATAAAATATTCACCAAGATAATTGGCAATAGATTAAGGGCAACATAGGACTTAAGCCAACTAAGGTAACAGGCTGGCTTCAGGAAGGGGTGCTCTACAATGGATCACATCCATGTCATGAAATCCGCAGAGTACAATCAACTCTTTGTATGGATTTCATAGATTAAGAAGATGCATTTGATTTAGTAGAGATCCCAGCAGTCATAGAGACATCACGGACATTACGTAATCAAGGTGTGCAGACCATTTACGTAAATATCTTGGAAAGTAGCTACAGAGATTCCACAGATACCGTAATTTTACACAAGTAGAAAGATACCTATAAAGAAAGGGGTCAGACAAGGAGACACAATCTTTCCAATGCTATTCACTGCGTGCTTGGAAGAAGTGTTCAAGCTATTAAACTGGGAAGACTTAAGAGTAAAGATAGACGGCGAATATCTCAGCTAACTTCGGTTTGCCGATGACATTGTTCTATTCAAACACTGCAGACGAGTTACAATAAATGATTGAAGACCTTAACAGAGATAGTGTACGAGTGGGGTTGAATATTAATATGCAGAAGTCAAAGGTGATGATGAATAGCCGAGCAAGAGAAGAAGAGTTCAGGATCGCCAGCCAGCCTCTAGAGTCTGTGAAGGAGCACGTTTATTTAGGTCAATTGATAACGGGGAACCCTGGTCATGAGAAGGAAATTCATAGAAGAGTAAAAATGGGTTGGATCGTATACGACAGACATTGTCAGCTCCTGAATGGAAGCTTATCATTATCATTGAAAAGGAAGGTGTACAATCAGTGCATTTTACCGGTGTTGACATATCAGGCACAGACTTGGAGACTGACAAAGAAGCTTGAGAACAAGTTAAGGACCATGCAAAGAGCGATGGAACGAAGAATGCTAGGCATAACGTTAAGAGACAGAAAGAGACCGGTTTGGATCAGAGAGCAAACGGGTATAGCCGATATGAGAGACCTTTATCTTGTACGCTATTCCGGTAAACGGGAGCGGTTTGGGCGGATTACCTGATGGTCGGGGCGTAAACGTGAGCGGTGAAGCCGCCTGGTGTTGTAGAGCTCAACCAGACAAACGCATGGCTAAAACTGCAGTAACTCACCATATCCTGCTTCGCCACCCGTGCAAATTTTTGGCAGCGGCGTAATTGTGAACACGATTACGCCACTGTCGAAAATTTACGCCAGCAGCTAAGCAGAATATAGTAATTAGCTCTGTGTTTGTGTGGTTGAGCTTTGCGCCACCAGCTGGCGCCACCAATCTGGCCGCTCAGTTTGGCGCCCCCGCTAAACCGGAAAACCGCCCGCGATTGCCCGAATACCGGACACGCTAAAGGTCTCTATTCTCATTGACATTAAGAGAAAAAAATGGAGCTGGGCAGGTCATGTATTGCGCAGGTTAGATAACCGTTGGACCATTAGGGTTACGAGATGGGTACCAAAAGAAGGGAAGCGTAGTCGAGGACGGCAGAAGACTAGGTGACGCTATGAAATTAGGAAATCCGCGGGCTCTAGTTGGAATCGGTTCGCGCAGGACAATGGTAATTGTAGATGCCTTCGTCCTGCAGTGGACATATAATAGGCTGATGATGATGATTGCGGGTGAGGGCAGTGCTTTATGCCCTAAACACTAGAGCGACCCGGACAAAATAACGTTTATTTCCCCCCTAATCACTCCATCGACAGGGTCGCAGAATTGGCGGCCTCTAAGTTTGCGAATATGGATCCAAATTTGCAAACTTATAAAGCGCTATTTTTAGTGTCTTTTTATTCTACATTTGATGAAGTCTTGTGCACGAGAACTTTCAGAAGCTGGACATATGCAGCGGCATGCATTTTTTAATGAAAACGGCGCTCGCGGTAGCCGGCGCCAAACGCAATTTACGGCGGCGGCACCGTCACTGGCGAGGACATGAAACTGCCCCTATCTCCGAGGCCTGCTGATATGACCAATGTCGATTCAAATATGTCGCGAAGCTGTGGGCGAAAAGGGGTTAAGAACACATTGTCACCGACATCAGCAAGGGTGGTTATTGGAGCAGCGACAGAAGCGCGACTATGTTTGGAGGGAACAAACATTGGGAAAGAAAAAAGCGTTTTTTTTTTCAGGTTAATGCGAGAAACAGTTAAATTCATTCAATGAAAATAAAATTCCTTATCAATTTTGTATGTGCGTGACGAGTAAAAGAAAGACAAATCTATTATATTTTATCACTGTCAATAAATACCTTTTTTAGCGCCAATCGTGAGAGGGTGCGTTGACGCCGCTATCGCATGCAAAGAAATGTAGCTCTTCAAGTATTCAGAAAGGCGCACGCGCAAAGTTCACCTGTTACGATACGCCCCCCAAGAAGCTGTGCTCTTTTGCTTGTCGACGTTTGTCGGAATTCAGTGACGCGGGTAGCTTCATTCTTTCTCAACCTGTTCAGTCAAAAGTAGTGAGTTACGACCGACAGATAATTGCTTACTTTAGCTGTTTTCGCGCGACTGCGATGGCCAATGGACTTGACATCCAACGATAGAACTAGCACTCAACTGATAAAGCTTTCGTCAGCCTCCGGAGAAAGTATGTTCTGTTCAGGGGGGCGATTTTGACACCCGTACGGCCGACCTTTTCTTGCATCGCTTTCCGTGCTGAAAGCTCGAAACGTTCATCAAGTCGAATGGCGGGTCATTTAAATATACAGCTCTAATGACAGACCACCAGAACAAATTTTGCGCCTTTGAGAACAAAATGACGACACTTCTGTTTTTATCAGATAGGGCGTCACATTGCTTTTTCTTCCACCGGAAGTGTTCCCTCCTCGTACCGATGGCGCTAAGCCTCATGAACCACTGATGAACCGCCATGTTTTGAACGTACGGGCTTCTACGGCAGCTTCGCTACCAGGTATATTTACCTTGATACGACGGTTCCGTCTTTCTGAAAAAAAAAAAAAGTGGACATAGAAAACATCGCGAAGGCGTTCTCTCGGGACAACAGAAAAGTGATAAGGAGACGCGCAGCGATAGCGAATTGGCGGATGTGTGAATGAAACTGGCATGACAGTATGCCGCCTGTTTGTAATGGACGCCTTTCTAGGTAACTTCTTTCTCTCTTTGTTTAATTTGCTTTATTTGCATTGTTCTTCTCTTCTGCAAGCGTAGTAGGGTTTTTATATTCATTGTTTATCTTCGGGTCTTATGTGGAGAAAGGGTTATAGCCTCAGTTCCTTAACACTGCCATGGTATAGTCGGCTTCTACGTTGCCTACCTTCTCGATTGACGACACTGGTTAAACAAGAGCAAAATGCCGTCACCAGAGTCCTTCAGATAGTTTTATGCTGTGCTGTTTCGGGGGCCTTGTATATATTACAGCGAAAGCGTTATATGACTAGCGTCAGTAGTTTTTTCGGTGTCAGTCAACATAAAAAAATCAACATGTGGGCCGAGGCCGGTGATAGTTCAGAAAGGGTCCAAGCTCAATGGCAAATACCTTTCTGGGCTCGGGAGCCTGTAACGCGCCCTGTTCTTGTCACCTAGTGAACTATTCTTGTCACCAATGGCGTAACCAGAAATTTCATTCGGGGGATGTTGCAGCGCGGCCTCCTCCTCATAAAATTTGTCGAAAGATCAAATACATTAATAATAACTGCATAACAATTGCCAAAGATGCTGCAAAAGAATTCATGCACGCCACGTTCTGTCAAGACAAGTAAAATGTGAATGTTTCGGTAAAAGAATATACTCGTATGCCCCAAAAATTGCGCCCAAAATAAATTAAATCAATGCTTCCATGTTTTTTGTCTGTTTAATAAGTAAAGAAAACATCGCACGAACTTTAGAACTATATCAGTTCGGAACCATCAGAGCAGTGCATGCCGCTGATACGAATAATGTAAACGCCGAGAAATTGAGAAGTTGAGGACAAATATTTTAATGAAACTTTGTCATTTAAGAACGTTGTTTACATTTTTGTACATATGCAACGGTCACAGAAAAATCTCAATGACGAACTCCTTTGTTCCAATGTATTGCGTAGCAGCAGCTGTCACCCGTCGTGTAATGTAACTACACCGAATCTATAGTCGCAACAGAGAGCACATATAAAAAATAGAAGTGCTGCAAAATATAGAAGAGCCAGTCAAATGAAAGTGAGCCAGTGGGAATATATGACAAACGGGGTACTGTATTTAAAAGTAGTCCCCATGAGTATTTAGACATTTGCCCCACTGACTAATGAGTAGCGTGATTTCCGTCTCATAAAACTCCTTAGGTTGCTCCTTCAAAACGTTTGTAACTGACTCTTTCACGTCATCGTCCGACACGAATCTGGTTTCGTTGAACTGCTTCTTCAATTGCCCCAAAATGTGGAAGTCGCAAGGCGACAGGTGTGGCCTGCATGGCGGATGTTTCAGCGTTTCCCACAGGTTTTGCAAATTTGATCAGTAATGGCTCCCGACGATCGAAAAAGAAGTGATAAACACCTTACCGGCGGAAAATGACGGCCTTTGCTTTCTTTGGGGGTGGTGACTTCGAATGTTTTCACTGTAAGCATTGCCGTCGTGTTTCAGGCTCGTAGTAGTGGTACCACGATTCGTCCCCGGTCACAATTGCAGACAAGAAGTCGTCACAACCATTGCGATACCGGATCACATGAGTCAAGGCAGCGCCGAAACTTTCCGTCTTCTGGCAGTGGTTCAAAATCTTGGGTAACCACTGCGCACACAAGAGCCGATAACGGAGCTGTTCATGAATTCTGGTGTGAACTGAACCGTGATTGATGTTCACACGCTCTGCCAGTTCATCGATGTTTATCCTCCGTTCTTGTCTAATCAGCTCATCCACCTTTCCAGTAGTGTTGGAGATGATTGCACGGTGGTTTTGGCCCGGTCTCGGATCGCCTTTTCAACTTTCACGTCCTTCTTTGAACCGTTTGCTCTAACGCTTCACAGTGGCCAATGAAATGCAATGTTCAACGTAATAGGCAGCCATACGGCTACTAATTTCTTTTTGAGAAACACCTTCAGCTGTGAAACACCTCATGACACCACACTGTTCAACATTTGGAGCGTCAAATATGTCAGGCAACCATGTTCAACTCAGTGTATGAGATCATTAAAGAACATTTGTCCTCACACCTGCGTGACGCTTTTGTAAATGAGAGATGCCTGTGGGCTACGCGCAGGCCTCGCAGATAATGAACCGAACCATTATTGCGCGGGGTGCGTTGGCTCACTTTCATTTAACTCACCCTCGTACATTAGAAATGCGAAGATACAATGGAATATACAAATGCGAAGATACAGATTGATAAAGGACAAAGAAGTGTCCCTGGAAACAAAATTCACTGCACCTATACACAAAACCTTGCAACAAGATATTTAAACATACGTATAGCGGGAGCTATGCGGAAGCGGGAGCGTATAGCGGGAGCTATACGGGAGCTATGCAAAGGGGGAAGGCAGCTGGGGAGGATCAGGTAACACCAGATTTGTTGAAGGATGGTGGGAACACTGTCCTAGAAAGATTGGCCGCCCTATATACACAATGCCTCATGACCTCGAACGTACCGGAATCTTGGAAGAACGCTAACATAATCCTAATCCATAAGAAAGGGGACGCCAAAGACTTGAAAAATTATAGACCGATCAGCTTACTGTCCGTTGCCTACAAAGTATTTACTAAGGTAATCGCAAATAGAATCAGGAATACCTTAGATTTCTGTCAACCAAAGGACCAGGCAGGATTCCGTAAAGGCTACTCAACAATAGACCATATTCACACTATCAATCAGGTGATAGAGAAATGTGCGGAATATAACCAACCCTTATATATAGCCTTCATTGATTACGAAAAAGCATTTGATTCAGTCGAAACCTCAGCAGTCATGAAGGCACTACGGAATCAGGGTGTAGATGAGCCATATGTAAAGATACTGGAAGATATCTATAGCGGTTCCACAGCCACCGTAATCCTCCACAAAGAAAGCAACAAAATCCCAATAAAGAAAGGCGTCAGACAGGGAGATACGATATCTCCAATGCTATTCACAGCATGTTTACAGGAGGTATTCAGAGACCTGGAGTGGGAAGAATTGGGGATAAAAGTTGATGGAGAATACCATAGCAACTTGCGATTCGCTGATGATATTGCCTTGCTTAGTAACTCAGGAGACCAATTGCAATGCATGCTCACCGACCTGGAGAGGCAAAGCAGAAGGGTGGGTCTGAAAATTAATCTACAGAAAACTAAAGTAATGTTTAACAGTCTCGGAAGAGAACAGCAGTTTACAATAGGTAGCGAGGCACTGGAAGTGGTAAGGGAATACATCTACTTAGGGCAGGTAGTGACCACGAATCCGGATCATGAGACTGAAATAACCAGAAGAATAAGAATGGGCTGGGGTGCGTTTGGCAGGCATTCTCAAATCATGAACAACAGGTTGCCACTATCCATCAAGAGGAAAGTGTATAACAGCTGTGTCTTACCAGTACTCACCTACGGGGCAGAAACCTGGAGGCTTACGAAAAGGGTTCTGCTGAAATTGAGGACGACGCAACGAGCTATGGAAAGAAGAATGATAGGTGTAACGTTAAGGGATAAGAAAAGAGCAGATTGGGTGAGGGAACAAACGCGGGTAAATGACATCTTAGTTGAAATCAAGAAAAAGAAATGGGCATGGGCCGGACATGTAATGAGGAGGGAAGATAACCGATGGTCATTAAGGGTTACGGACTGGATTCCAAGGGAAGGGAAGCGTAGTAGGGGGCGGCAGAAAGTTAGGTGGGCGGATGACATTAAGACGTTTGCAGGGACAACATGGCCACAATTAGTACATGACCGGGGTAGTTGGAGAAGTATGGGAGAGGCCTTTGCCCTGCAGTGGGCGGAACTAGGCTGATGATGATGATGATAAGTCTTCAAAAAGTGGCTGTTCATAAGGCGTCAAACAAGGCAAATAAAGAAGTTGCTCAATCACAGATTCACAGATCACAGAATCCCAAGGCCCCCTTCCCCCCTCTTCGCTCCACACACCTCGATGTATCGCGTGCGACGGAAGGCGGCGGGCTTCCTCCCCGCGTTTCCCCCTTGCGCATACAATACTGAGCCACCATTGTCAGCTCACCCATGCCTTTATCCCCTCCCCCCCCTCCCCCCCCTACGCTATCACTCGCACATGCAGCATGCGGCGCGCGGGCATGATGTTATCGCCCTTGGACTTTACACGGAACATGAGGGCGACGGCGACAGCAGGAATGCGCCTGGAGTTTCCGTGCAATTGCTGTCGCAATAATATAATAAGAGTATCCGACAATTGAAGTGCCCCATGGCCCATTACTTCCCGCAAAAGAAGAAGTAACAAAGTCGAGCTTTCGTCATGTGACATTTCGCAGCGCCGCAACAATGTCTTTTTTTCTTATGTGGGACCGGAGCACCGAAATTAAAAAGAAAAAAAAACGCGAAGGAAAGAGTGTTGGCCACAATCGAATGGCTACTTTGGGCGCCTAATGTCTTTTAGAGCGTGAAAGAGACATTCTAGACAAAATTCCGTATGATTTCTGGTGCCGGAGGTTGTTTTGGTCGGCGGTGCATGACAGCAAGAAAAATGTTTTGGGGAGAGGGGCTGAAGCCCCATAAGACCCCCTCCCCCTCCACACACACACCCTGGCTACGCCTCGGGTTGTCACACGTGGTGGCCAAAGAGGTCCCAGGCACACAGGTAAGAAGAGGTGTTTTTGGAGAAATGTTTCGCACAAATGTTTAAAAAATTGTTTTAAAATTTTTGGCGCCAACTACGCAAACGCTCTAGTGCCACTGCTCGTGCGTTCGTCGTCGTCATCGCCTTCCACAGCTGGCTCCGTTGCCCTTCATCATTCCAGCGTAGAATTCTCTTCTGTCGTCGTTACTGGGAGGCTGCGTCTATGGGGGTATGAGCCATTCAACAGCTGCGTTATCGATGGGGTGGACATGTATAGTGCGTACACCCGAGGAACAACATGCGTACGAGGAGTGCCGGAGGGAACATCAACGAGAATGTAAACGGCGCCGGGACGAAACGACTACCGACGAAGAACATTCCCACGATGCTGAACGAAAACGACAATCGCGAGCTCGGGCACCTCTAAACGAGCAATGACGCCGCCAGACTCGCAACACAAAAATCACAACTAGTCCACTTTGTGAAAATGGAATGGCGGCGAAAAACTTTTCGTTATAGAGCTTTGACTGTCGTCAGCTTTCGCTGCCATTCCATCTTCACAGAGTGGAATGGTTGTGATTTTTTGGTTCACTTCTCATCAGTACCAGCCGCGGTAGTTCAATAGCCATAGAGTTCGATATGCTTTGAAAACTACATTTAAGGACCCTCGATGGTCCCCATTTCAGCATGGAAAAGTTGAGTGGACCATTGTATGACGTGTGATTACAGCGAGCAGCTCTGAGAGCTTTAATAACTTTCTGTACTAAAAGTTACACATTGTATCTCCGTACTAATGCTTGGCATGTTCTTACGTGTTTATTTATCTATATTCTATTGACTTGATAGACTGACTTATGTTGAATTGCAAAAAGTGAAGAATGTGCCGTTTCGTTTTTTGTAATGTTGAATTTGTGAGCACCTTTTCTAAATGCGCCTTGTTGATGGTAAGTAAGTTTTTTTATGACAATGTGTTCATGCTGTCATCCTTTGCTCATCGGTGAAATTATGCTTTCTGTAGAAGCCGGCGAGCCCCCCCCCCCCCCCCCCCCCCCCACCCAACAGTCAGCCGCATTTCCAATTTCATCCAAAAATATCACTGGCACTAACTCTTAAGGCGATGCAACTCCTGACCATGGCGGCCGCATTCTGAGTGGTCAAAATTAAAATGACAAAAAAAAAAAACAATGACCCCGCACTTTTTTTTAATTAGATACATATGCGTGTTAAATATCTACTAGTCAAAATTGCACATACTACTGCGCCTCACAGGGATCAAGTGTTAGTTTCGGCCGCTAGACCACATCAACGAATCAATGACTGACAGTTTCGTAGCATTAGCTGTTTTCTCACAGCGTTCACCCACGGGCCATCGCAGCCCTGTTTCTGCCAACGCTCTCAGCATGTCAGGCTTTAACAGTGTAGCTTTAATTATAGATAGATAGTTTTCGGAGTGTTACATGTTATACTAATAAGCTATTCTTATTTATTGCGCATGCAGGATCACAATAACTTTACAGAATACGCACAACAGTTCAGATGTTGTTCACAGGGCACACAGACTTATAGGGCCCTTCACCAGGTCTGGCCATTTCGAGCTGACAAGCGCAGAGCATACATTGTGCTATAACGATTGTATCTGCAAAGTATTACATCCTTACGCGCCGCGGAATCATCTGAAATTTCAAACCAAACGATGTTTTTCCTTCTCCTCGCGGCCGCCGCGCTCCAAGCCGGACGGTGACGTAGTCGTGCCCTGCGCTACGTAGTCGTGTCCGAAGTGCGACGTCGCTCGTGGTGACACGTGACTTCGAGAATTATTCAAGGCGCCATCTGTTATTTGTGTGGTCTGTTACTTGAATTTACGAAATGAAGTTTAGGGAAATAATAAAACACACAAACGGAATGTCAGCGTTTTTTTTTACTTCGCACCGAAGCAAGAGAGATGTATTTCCGCTTCGTCTGCTTGTTCCCACGGTCATGCAGCCACGTGCGCAGGTACCGAAACTATACCATGTTCCACAGTGTTCCAGAGCGTGATCATGCTCCGCGATCCACTTTTCCTGCCTCAATATTCGTGTAGCACTGAATTATACCGCATGACATGTTTCCTTGTGCACAGCGCTCAAAATCGTGCGCTAGGCGAAGGAGACATACGAGACAACAGCTCGCGAGCGACGCCATGATCGGAAGTGCGTGGCGCCAAAAACAAAAAAGAAAAAGAAAGCGCGGACCAAAAAAAATTAAGGCGGGGCCTGTGACGTAAGCATCACGCGATCCTTGATTTCCGGTATAGGAGAACGCAGGTAAGGGATTTCGCTTGCGTATGCTGCTAGATGGGCGAGTGGAGAGAGCGTCTTGCTTGGCAGTGGAGCCCGCCTGCTGAAATTATGGGTTCGCGGAACTGAAATATTTCTATCTCGGTTATTAGTGAGCCGATATATAAAAAAAAAAAAAAAATTTGCGGCCGAACGCTCCCTAGACGACACGTAACAACTTCCAGCGTATAACCAAAATTTGCTATGGGGACTGGTGAGGGGCCCTTTAAGGAAGCAGGGCGCTGCGGACGACATCAGGAATGAAGCGTTACGAACTCGCAAGCTTTCACACATGCGTTACTTGTTACACAGCAAGACTAGCAAGACTAGCAATACCGGAAATCTATGTGGATACACTGCGTCGATCCGATATATGGTAACGCGAAAGCATCACGTCGCCCAGGTTCTAACATTTACCTCATTTGCATAACGCAGAGACCTGCTTCACGAACGGTGCCGTCATTAGCTTGATATTTTCTACACATAGCATGCTAGAGGTTAGCGGTGGCCTTTCAAGCCGCATCAATATAAGTTTTTTGGAATGTTTTGTGCATGAAAACGGTTCTTGAACGGTTATAGGTTGAAACCCTGCAATGCAACTTGGAGTTGCAACATGCTCATGCTTCGCAATAATCGCGATTATTTCAGCCAACTAGAATAGTAAGCATTTATTGAAACAAACACCGGCCGTAGAGGCGACAGCCAGAATCCTAAAGATGAATAAAAGGCATTTCGAGGGCTGTCGATAACCGCAGCAGCCTTCGGCATATGAAAAACAAAGAAGAAGGAATGTATTTTCAGCTCTTCTTTCAGATCTTGAAACAAGATTTACGAAATCGTTCAAGGAGAACGATAGAAGAACTCACGTTGCTGCTTCGTTGCGGCAATATACACAGGTAAAAGTGGCCCTACAAACAAGAACGAAAAAACGTAAAACAACTTAAATGATCAAATCCAGTGAACCCAGGTATGCGCGTCACTGTCGGCGCCGCCGGCGTCTTCGTTTTACGACGTTGGAGGAGAGGCAGCAGGTGGCATACATCCGTCGATTCTATGCTACATGCTTGTGTGTGTCGTTGGAGTGACGATTGGAACCGACATCGCACCGCGAACAAGCGATCAGTCATACAAAAAGGCCTACAATTCAGACTTCAGTGCGGGCAGGGCTATAATGAACTACCTCTGTCAAGTCACTATTAACGAAAAAGTATTTTTTTAATGAACGCAGTCTGTGTATAAGCCTGCAGGAGTGCTCTTGCACACCCTGTAAGTCGCGAGAACCACACACTATGTTTGCCCGACGACATGTAAGGGATGCACATAGAAAACTGGGGGACTCGTCACCACAGCTGTTCAGAGCATGCGGTCTTTGGGCGATATCAGAGCAAAACACCACGAGCTCCACTTCGCAGGTCGCAAACAGTGAAAGAAAAAAACGGTGTTCCCGTGCAACTAGAAAATGATAACGCGGTAAACCTATGTACCAATGATGTCAGAGCGGAACTGACACGTACGCATAGAAAGGACTGTCACTACAGACGGCAGAATACGTGGCCACAAGGCAGGTTCTCGTAGTGCAATAACAAGCCAAGATGGCTGCTGCGTCGTCATTCGCCGCGTTGGACTACGTGGTTCTCACCGGGCTGCTCGCTCTGTCGGCCGGCATCGGCGCCTTCTTCGCCTGGCGGGACCGCCGAGGTCAATCCAACCGGCAGTTCCTGACGGCCAACAAGCAACTCGGATGGCTGCCCGTGTCCGTGTCGATGGTGGCCGGCGTCGTTTCCGCCATTTCCATCCTCGGTCTGCCATCTCAAGTGTTCGTGCGAGGATCGACTCTGTGGATGCACGCCGTTTCTTCGACCCTGGCGATACTCATGGCTGCCTTCGTTTTCCTTCCCATGTACTACAACATGGACATCAGTAGCATCAACGAGGTACGCATACATAGACACTTTTCTTGAAGTTCACGTCTCCTTCCATTAAAATTAAATTACGGGGTCTAACGTGCCAAAACCACGATCTTATTATGAGGCACGCTGTGCAGTTGGGGACTCCGGATTTTTTTCGACCATCTAGGGAGACACAGGAAAGATCTGGACGAGATAAAGCAACAGTTCTTGTAGAAGCAGTTAAACTCAAACGCAGAAAAGGATTCACTGTAGTCGTAGTCAGTCGCGAAAGAGAATGTGCAATAAGCGCCACCATAAAGACAGAATGCACAGAAGCAGCAGAAGAAACGGCGATAACACTAGCAATAACGCAGACTAAAGCTTAGATAATAAACAGTGAATCACAGGCGCCAATTCCAACGATGAAAATGGCCGAATTTTCGCGGAGGCATTACACATAAAATTGGAAGGAGCCAGAAAACAAAGGACAAAATCGTTCACTTACTATGGACACATGCCCATACTCCGACCTCACCAGGTTATGGCGGAAACAACGAGGCCGCACACAACGCAGCTTGAGGCCTAGGCAACCGAGTTGCGACAAACATTGGCGCCGTCAACTCGGGGGCCGCTGAAGAAGGTGAGGACGGAGATTGGGAGTGAG
Organism: Dermacentor andersoni; assembly: GCF_023375885.2. NCBI lineage: Eukaryota > Metazoa > Arthropoda > Arachnida > Ixodida > Ixodidae > Dermacentor > Dermacentor andersoni. Next base: position 84,939,025 of record NC_092819.1, read on the forward strand.
GCGACAAATTGACCAAATATAAAGATATAAAATACATTACAAAATGCAGAGTTGTATTTATCCACCACCTCATCAAAACTTAAATAAATCGTAGTCTGTTCAGTGACGGTGGCTACGAACAAGAATATATTGTAATGCAGTAATGTGGAATATAATTTATGCAGGTCAAACGAATGTAAGTTATGTGACTCAAGAGCAACTCTTGAGCATATACTCTGGGAATTTGTCTAAAGGCTATCACTAAAGACAGCCTTTAGCGATAGCCTCCGCGCGCGTTGGTGTGCTGTGCTGCTCAGTTCAGCCCCTGAAGATCAACTGTGGAAAGTCCATGGCCGATGACGCGTCCAGAGCCCAAGAGCTCCAGGCAAGCACCTAGGCTGGATCAAACCCACCCGATTAACTTCCCGTGCAAAAATAAAGTTTTCACCCCCAAAATCCCTCGGGTTACTTTAATGCGCTCCTAAATCCATTTACACGAGCGTTATTTCTATTTTGCCCCAATCAAATGCGTCGCGTTTGGGATCAAACCGGTGCCATCGAACTTAGCAGCTCAAACCCTAAAGCACTGAGCTACACTGCATGGGGCGGGTCATGTCTGTTTCTGTAATGACTCGACTGACGCAGCAGTCGCAGCATTCACACTTGCATATTTGTTATATAATATTTTTATGCTAAGAACTTAGACATTTCGGGCCTCTCAGCATGGCGGTGCCTCTCCCGACTAATGGGCGTTTCGCAACATGCATTACCCTTACGCAAACTTAGGAAACAATCTCTTTTCTCTGTCTCTCATCACGCGTTGACCATCATTTCAGAGCCGGTGTGGCAAATTGCCATTCTAAGCGTTGCTACAAATCCTTTGTCCCAAAGACCAGCGTAGACCGCAATGACTTGCCCGCCTCCGTCGTATCTCTCCCTGTACCTGCATCCTTCAAGTCCGCGGTGTGGAACAACTGTTGTAGTGATATGTAGATTATCCGCCAATATGAAAGCGAACGTCTGATTTATGGTCAATGCCTCTAGCTTTCCTTGAGCGTGCTTGTACTCACGAAAGTTTCCACGAGCGTGATCCTTCAACAAGAGAACAACGACGTGAATTGCACTGAGTGAGTTTCCGACTTCCACGTTCGCAAGAATCGCGGCTTGAACACAGATGAACTGTTTGCTTTCGTACTGGCGGAGAGCGTACCTATTGATGCATTTTTTTTTGTTCATTCTACCACTCATTTGTGCGACGCCGCGTGGGCTTGAGAGTATGTAAATAAATAAATAAATAAATAAATAAATAAATAAATATAAGCATAGGCTTCTTATGTGCCGGTTATATTGAAACGGGATGTAGACTACCGAGGCTAGGATATAGAGTAAAAAACAAGAAAACAAAGGGAAGGTATTGTCTAGTTGTAGTGATGGTGAAGAAGCAGACATCAGGAATACTATGCGTAAGGAATGTAACGTTTCAGTGTGGGAACTATTGCCCAGAAAGTCAAAGCACAACGCTAGCGCCGAGCACAGTCGTCGGTTACAGGAATATGATATATACGGGTCAAGTTCGTCGGCTACTTAAACATGACTCATCGTACATTCCTGCGTAATCACTGGTGCTCACGTATGTTCAAGAATGTTTGGGTCCGTTTGGCCTCCCGTTCTCCTGGGCACACCATTTTGTGGCACTTTAGTTAGCGGTGGTGGTGGTGGTGGTGACGTTGGCTGTGAGGCGTTCCTGAGTTCTTGCAATTGGTTGGCGTACGGTCCGCGCATTTTTTTGCAAAGGTGTCGCCTCTCAAGTTCCTCTTGTCTGCAGCGGAGCTCTTGCTGCTCTTGGCATAGCTTATCGATATTTTTCTATGATACCTCTTGCTCCAGTGCGTAAGGTGTATATAGGGCGGCAGTATAATGCTTATAGTGATTCCTTCTGATATTGCCTTGCTTAGTAACTCAGGGGACCAATTGCAATGCATGCTCACTGACCTGGAGAGGCAAGGCAGAAGCGTGGGTCTAAAAATTAATCTGCAGAAAACTAAAGTAATGTTGAACAGTCTCGGAAGAGAACAGCAGTTTACGATAGGTAGTGAGGCACTGGAAGTGGTAAGTGAATGCATCTACTTAGGGGAGGTAGTGACCGCGGATCCGGGTCATGAGACTGAAATAATCAGAAGAATAAGAATGGGCTGGGGTGCGTTTGGCAGGCGTTCTCAGATCATGAACAGCAGGTTGCCATAATCCCTCAAAATAAAAGTGTATAACAGCTGTGTCTTACCAGTATTCACGTACGGGGCCGAAACCTGGACGCTTACGCAAAGGGTTCTACTTAAATTGAGGACGACGCAACGAGCTATCGAAAGAAGAATTATGGGTCTAACGTTAAGGGATAAGAAAAGAGCAGATTGGGTGAGGGAACAAACGCGAGTTAATGACAGCTTAGTTGAAATCAAGAAAAAGAAATGAGCATGGGCAGGACATGTAATGAGGAGGGAAGATAACCGATGGTCATTAAGGTTACGGACTGGATTCCAAGAGAAGGGAAGCGTAGCAAGGGGCGGCAGAAAGTTAGGTGGGCGGATGAGATTAAGAAGTTTGTAGGGACGACATGGTCACAATTAGTACATGACCGGGGAAGTTGGAGAAGCATGGGAGAGGCCTTTACCCTGCAGTGGGAGTAACCAGGCTGATGATGATGATGATGCTTGTAGACGTTTATTCGTTCTTAGATGCTTGCAAGACTTCATCCGTTTTCTCTACCTTAATTATGCTTGGACTGCGAACAGGGTCGAGCACGTGCCTGAGCCTTTGACGAGCTCGCCAGGACGCTGGAATTATGTAAATCAATATTGTAGGCTGCTATGGCCGCGTGGCTGGTGTGAGAAAGGCTGGAGGTTGCATTGCTCGTGCCGAATGGTAAAAGTCCGTGGAATTTCGTGGTTGCGGTGCCGATGGTTGGAAGGAATGAGAATGTGTTTTAAGCGTTTCTACTCTGGCTTCTGCTCGGGCTTCGGCTTTCGCTGGTTCTCTAGTAGCGAAAGGTGGTTGCTATACGCACCCGCTGGCTGCTTCACGCTGTCTTCTCATATCTTTAGAGGCGTTGGTCATCTTGCGCTTCTGCTCCTATTTGCTACTCCAAGTATATATGCTCGCTACCTAGCGGCCGCGCCGCAAAGCAGCCGATCCAGGTTCAGGCTTAAAGCGAACGGGGGTGTCCTATCACGGCATCCGCTGAATGCCTCGTAGTTCTGAAATCGTCGTGATGCCGCCGCGCACAAGACCGAAAATGAAAAAAAAAAGACGGGTGTCGAAAGACTTTTGTTGCGCACTATTATGCATGTCATCGCGATGGAAAGGCAGGAACGTTTGATTTCATTGTTTATACAAAGAAGCAGACGACGCGCAAAAGAGAGCAATTTGGATTAGAAAATTCCGCATTGGGGAAAAGCTAGGTGACTGATACTGCACCATGCTCTGCCGGTTTGTTCGAAAGTATTCACTCGGGGCGATTTTTTTCTTCCCTGCGAGTAGATCATTTCTTTTTTATCTTAAAAATTATTCTAGCGTTTCAAATTGCTGTGCGTATTGTTAAGGAAGGCGCCTTGATAAATTATAGTCACGCACGCTTAAGCTTCGTTCCGCTTTGTTTGTTTGTCGTTTTCTGCCCCCAGCATTAGTGTTACTAATGCTTGAAGCAAAATACATATTCTCGCTAATGCATTTTTGTCTGCAGGCCTGGTAGCAGGAGTGATAACTACCTCGGACAGTCTCAAGTTGATCGTGACAAATGTTATGCCGCGAGGCGGTATATCGTCTTCATAGCATGCTTTAGTTTACGGGTGAGATTAAGGGGCTGTTTTAGCATTGAACGTGGTGAGTCGTCAATTTAGTTTCTCTCCAGAAATTTAGAAGCAACTGCAAACAGCGTTCGCTCCAGCTTTGGAGGATTAAAATGGCGTACAACTTCGCTAATTTGCTTTCCGACACAGTTACTTGGTTCCCGGCGCATATGGGGACAGTGGAGGGAGTCCTGCGTAACCTCAACGAGGTGGCGCACAGGGAGGCACGAGGATTAGTATGCCGTGTACTCCCAGAAGGGGCTGGATCTCTCGCTCCTGAGTACAGGGACCAACTGTTAACGGACAACGAAATCACCAAGCACTATCACTTAGAGCGCAGAGCATTCCCCCTGCCACATTCTAAATTAAATAGACCACAGGCGGTTACATTAACGCTTCTGCAGACACGAACGTACCCTAACCCGGTGATCATGGATAAAATGAATCCGGACTGCAGGGTTTCAGTCTATTGTAGTAAGTGCGGGGGTTTGCTCGATTTAGAACACATGCTTTGGCGCTGCTTGGCGTTGGCCGGTGATGGTTCTCGAGGTGAACAGTGGTGGCAGCGGATGCTGCGCAGTCATGTGCAGGCGGACCAACTCAGGGCTGTCCAGAGGGCCCGTGTGACGGCAGAGGGGCTCGGCCTCTCTGTACCGAGGTGGGAGCGGCCCGCATCAGTCCCAGACTGATCCCTCAGGACCTAAATAATGTTCTTCATATCATACCAGACCATACCGTACCATACCATACCATACACTACACACTGCTAAATTGCAAGCTGGTTCGATTTGTTTCCAAGTCATGCAATTTCCAGTAATACAGCTGCATTTGCCAAAATAAAAGTTGCGCTAAAGTTTGAAAATCTGTTGGAAGAAACTCAACTTGGTCCGATTGTTTGTCAAGTTTCACCGGGAGGTAGTTGCTGTGTTCGCACGCCCGGGCCTTAAGTCGAAAACTGCGCACTGCGAGCATGAACATGCGCCAGTCAATGGACGCAGACGACCTTATCACACGCATAAATTAATTATAAAACAAAATTCGCAGTTTCGCCCGTAAGGCCTAGCACCGATTGCGATATCAAGTTAGTGGATAGCTGTGCGAAGTAATGGTAGTAGTTTTAGCGGCCGTATAAACATGCAAGCATTCGCTTGCTAACAGAATAACGATGATTGACTGTGTAAGCGGGACTGAACGAGAACGTAGGAAGAAGCAGACACACAGAGGCAGGGCTCTCTTTGTGTGTCTGCTTCTTTCTACGTCCTTGTTCAGTCGCGCTTACACATTATATCATAAATTCAAACCAACCAGCCAGCCTACGTGTTTTAACTAAATTGACAAGCACGGTGTCACCCGCGGACAGGTAAACATCAACACATCTCGCTCGATGAGCGCGGAAACTCGCTGTCAATATGCTCGAGTGAGGAATCGCGGCAGCAGCGAGCGAATTTACCTTTGCGCATCTCTCGCTTCGTGCGAACGAAACGTAGAAAGCAAAGCGCATACGAAGCTACCGGCACTTCGCGCACTCTGCGAACATCGCAGATCGCTTTGAGGATGAGGCCAGTGAGGACGCGCACTTTGTCCACGTCGCAGATCGCTTTCAATACACATGAGCGCCGGCAACGCGTCCCTACGGCGTCCGCCAATCGTGTGACCAACACCCTAGTAGACGCCACGGTTGTCTCCACTTCGTACGGGGCGACGGGCGAGAAGGACATCGAGCGCCCTTGCAGCCGCAGGAGAAGAACGCCCCTCCTCCCTCGCCTGATTTCATGGCGACGCCACCGGCGACGGCAGAAATGTGCCTGGATTGTCCATACAAGTGCTGTCGCAATAAAAGAAGGTGCTTGCCGCCTCGCAAACAGAACCCTAATTTGTTTTCATTCCAAGACACATCGAACAGGTTACGTTACACTTTTTCGCCTCATTTTATCGGTATTCACCTTTTTCCGTATTAGTTCCGCCATGCGCGCAAGTGGCGGGGTGTGGACAAATCGTCAAACTTCATCACGCCGTCAAACAGGAAGGGCACGAAATTATTTTCCAGTGGCTTCCTGGCCATTGCGAGGTCAGTGGAAATGATCAAAGCTGCCCGAGAGTGACATCAAGGAGGAGGAGGAGGAAAAAACTTTATTTTGCAAAGGAATTTGGGACCTCCCAGGCCTCCTGGTCCCCGCACAACCCCACTGCACTCAAACGTTCATGTTTAACATGTACATGGTCTCCCAGTCCTCCCAGGTTAGGAGTGGTACCGGACCCCCGGGGCGAGAAGCCGGGCAGGCCAGGAGTATATGGGTGAGGTTTGCTTTCGGCGCATTGCACAGAGGGCAAGAAGGGGGGATAAGTCGGTGACATCAAGGACAACACATGGTTCCCATTCCTCTTTCCAGGACAGACGCTGCAAGGCAGCTTCATCACCGGGCACAACACCCCAAATATAAAGCACACCAGGTTGTACGAACTGAACCTTTCGCTACAACTCCGACCTCCACCCGGGCTTCACCGACGTAAGGCATCACTTTTATACCGACTGTGGTTGGGAGTGGCTTTCACAAAGGCATACACTACTTGGATTGGAATGACTGACAGTGCTGCATGCGACGTCTGCGGTGTGGAAGAGAACGTCGAACATTTATTGTGCCATTGTCATCAATTTCAGTCGGAAAGACAAAGATTATCTATTGCATTGCGACGACTGGACGATCTGCCGTTGTCTGTGCAGGCGCTGCTTGAAGACCGTCCCCATCACTCATCGGCCCACAAAGCTATGAAGGCACTTTTGTCTTTCTTGAGGGTGACTGGCCTATGTGAACGTCTTTGACTCGCTCAGATCTTCCGCGTGCGTGCGCGAGCTCAGCGCGGCTTTCCTCCCCATCCCCTCTCTCTATCTTATCTTTATATTCCCGTCCCCCAGAGTACGGTAGCCAACCAGACTAATTTATAGTTAACATCCCTGCGTTCTCTCTTTATTTGGTCCTCCTCCTTCTGCTCCCTCCCCCCATAGCAGGAGCTCTATTTCTGCCTTTGCGTGGCACAGCCTTCATGTGGCAGAAATTGGTACCTGTAGTTGCCTGCCACTACTGCTTCTACTTCCACGGTGGTTATTGTGTCGGAAACGGTGTATCATATACGGCGAAAACAACTCCGGAAATTGAATTTGCCGCAATGTGACGCTCTGTCGGCGCGGGACATTGCGCGAGCGTACAGATGGTACGTGTGGAGTATTTGCCGCTTGCCACGAGGTAAACTCAACGGTAATGCTTGGCCCTTGCCGCGTCTTCTAATGGATCTTCAACCAACGACTCTATATCGAAAATTTCCAGCTGAGTGTCTTGGCGTTGAACACTGTGTGTGTGCGTTGAACACGCCGGGGAGGGAAAGGGCAGGAAAGAGTCTGGCGCGCGCTGTAGCCGGCTTCGTTTCTGTTCAGTTCAGTCTCGGAAAACGGATGGGATGGCCACGCGTTGTGCGTTCCGCCGAGGAACGGGCAGCGTTCGACGAGCGGCGGAGAAAACTCGCCCGTGAAAGGGCTTGCCGTCGGCGCGACGATCCCGCCGTTAGAGCCGCCCGAGCTCAGGCAATTCTACAGCAATGAGAAGCTGAACCCGCTTTTAGGGAGCGGGATGCCGAAGCAATCCGGCACCCTTACCTGTGGGTTACTTAACCGTGACAAAGAACAGGTGCACGCAGGACAAGCTTCGCTTCCCTGCATTTTCTGATAAGGGAAGGGTTAATAATTTATTATTCAGTACAGTCGGGTGAAGCGATTGCCGGCATTTATAGTCAAGCTAAACCAGCCTGTGCCTACAACCCACCACCACCACCAAGCGATCACTAAAAGAAGAGGTTTAGAGCTTTCAGCAACATGAAGTGTGAATGAAAAGCGACATACTTCCAACATAATAATCTCAACTATTGCTAACCAGCGGCCGTATATTGTTGTAGCGCCTTAATGAACGACAACGTTTCCAAATGATTCAAGCTTGATATATCATGCAATTTCAACTACTACAAAACAATATTTGCTAACAACCACCTCACTCGTGATGTCTACCAATAAGTATTTCTTACTGTTTCCAGTACTTAGAGAAGAGGTTCATGTCGACCGCTGTCCGGAACATTGCGTCCGCAGTGTTTATCGCGCAAACGGTGAGCGTTCTTTTCGGATACAACCATTTATTTAATACAGTATGAAAATTGACCTAGTTGGTTACGGGTACTGTGGATTACAGTATGATTTATACCAGTGCCAAAAAATGCAGTGTGACAGTGACTCGCAATCTTGCCAGCGTTCGCGCACATCAGGCAGGGCTAACCAGTAAATAAGTACCAGTAAATTGAAACAAAGTAGCTGTTTCCGAGGATTGACTTTCGGGAGGATGACTGTCTTTGTGAGGATTGAGCGTATTAAAGGGACAATAAAGAGCGACACTAATTCAACTGAGAGTCTTGAAGCATTCTTTCAAGATTCTGCTATATTCCATTTAGCATAAAAAAGTGTTCATTACTAGTGCAAAACAAGGTACCGACATTTACGATACTCCCTAATGCGAAATTTGGGCGCAGCTCTATAAGTGTTTTCATTTCGCGTGTCAATATTTTGCATTGTAATTATACAGGTACACGCTTTATAATAGGAAGAGAACGTTGTGAGTAACATGGCTGGAGCAAACACTTTATCTCGTGCGGCACATTGCAAACGGAACAAAGTACGGCGCGAGTGCCTCACTAATCGGAAGATCGCGAGAGGCAGCGCGTGCGTGACGCGTCGGCACGATTCACAGCAGCCGCCGCAGACAGACCTCCAATCATGCAGCGCTTTCTTTCGCTATATGGTATTGGTAGAGGCGCTCGTCGCATGCGTTATCGATGACGTCGATTGGTGAGCAGACGACGGCGGCTACTCTGGGGCCATCTCGTTTATGTCGTCGTGGCCAAGCCCGTGTTGCGCGGCACTGAGCGTTCCTTCTCACGCTTTGGTCATACCCTCCTTCTCCCCTTGCCTCCTCGCGGTCTCCTCGCTATCGTCGTATTTCAAGCCCCGCTGCGCTCGGCGTTCGCTCTTTCATCCTTCGCTGTGCTTGTTCGCTCGGTTACACCGAGGACGCCCACGCTCAACGCAGGAACGGGTGCCTAAGAAGTGCGCTCTGAAACGAAGGCCAAAGTTTCCGTTTTTGAATTTCTCGCAGAAACCGCGGCGCCGGTATGCGCCAGTATTACGCCACGGATGCCAATTTATTTCTGCACGTTTGGCTCTTTCCTGTGCGGAAGAAATTCTCGAAGCTATACTTAGACAGAGCAATTTATTTCACAATGCAATAAAATGTTGGTTTGTTAATCAAATTTAGTTAGATGAGATAATTAAGATGTTAACTAGATCTACGCAGAAACTGTCGAAATTCATGGTGTGTTGGGCAGCTAGTGCGGGCAATTCATGCTGGTGTCACCACCCGTCTTTCTTTTCGCGCTTTTTCTGGCTTACAATCTCCGCGAGTGCAGTTACGGCAACTTTTTCGGTGTTCCAGAAACGTACTCTACGAGCCTAGATTAACCTATAGTTTATCTTTATTGTGTTTATAAAACGTTGTAAAGAATTTTTATTTTCGCATTTCAGCTACTACACATGGGCATCGTGCTGTACGGCCCATCACTGGCTCTCGGATCTGGTAAATATAGTTTTAGATGTGTGCACTTATGGTGCAAATCATTTTTCTTCTAAAAGAAATGAATACGCAGCCTTTTACGTGCAATGCAGAAGAAGTAAATTAGTGAGTACGCATAAGCTTTGGTGAAAGTAAAACTAGCTCGAGTTAATGCACGGGAAAGTGCATGATAAGAAAATGTGCAAAAGTAGTTTCTCGTCAAAACATTTTCACACTGCTGCCAATTATATCAATGTGACCATTAGGGTATGCGCAGTCCTTTCCAATAAATTATGACAAACTAATGTCATAGCCAAGAGGCTTTGGTGCGAGGTTGTTCGCAGTTCGCGAACCATTACCCTACCCCCCCCCCCCCTCTAAAGAAAGAGACAGTAATCTTCATAAGAAGAAGAAATTTGCCACAAGAAGGAAGAAAACATTCACCAATATCAAATAACTCTGATGCAAAAGATGCGAATCCTTGTGAAGAAACGGCTACAGGCAGGAATAGAGTCTTGTTCTCTTTATATAGGGCAGAGATGAAGAGATTGAGGTAATGAACATTAGAAGAGATTGAGCTAAAGCACTATGTACTTACGCAGTACTGCTCTTTACCATCTCCTCACTGTTATCTTATCTTCTTGTCCTTTAACTCCTGCTCAGTATATATATATACATATATATACGAGTAGCACTGATACGAAGAGGAAAATCCTTAGCTACATATTAAGCAGCAATAAGCCTGCCATGGTCATGCACTGCACGCTCGAATAGTCAAAGTCATCAAGTGTAGGGGTAAAGAAGACAAATTACTGCACAGAAGGGTAATCTCAAAAAGGGTATCAGAAGCAAGATCATTACCATCAGCCTATTTATGCCCACTGTCGGACGAACACATCTCCCGGTGATCTCCAACCACTCTTGTCTTGCGCCAGCTGACCCGATCTCATATCTGCGAAATTCCTGACTTTGTCACTCCACCTAGTGCACTGTCATTCGCGACTGCGCTTCCTTTCTTCCGGCACCTATTGTGCGGCTCTAATAGACCACCACCACATGTCCTGCCCAACTCCATTATTTGCTCTTAATCTATCTATCTATCTATCTATCTATCTATCTATCTATCTATCTATCTATCTATCTATCTATCTATCTATCTATCTATCTATCTATCTATCTATCTATCTATCTATCTATCTATCTATCTATCTATCTATCTATCTATCTATCTATCTATCTATCTATCTATCTATCTATCTATCTATCTATCTATCTATCTATCTATCTATCTATCTATCTATCTATCTATCTATCTATCTATCTATCTATCTATCTATCTATCTATCTATCTATCTATCTATCTATCTATCTATCTATCTATCTATCTATCTATCTATCTATCTATCTATCTATCTATCTATCTATCTATCTATCTATCTATCTATCTATCTATCTATCTATCTATCTATCTATCTATCTATCTATCTATCTATCTATCTATCTATCTATCTATCTATCTATCTATCTATCTATCTATCTATCTATCTATCTATCTATCTATCTATCTTACGCCGACCCAGTGAGCAAAGATGTCCCCGGCGTAGGCCACTGTATATGCCCGAGGTCGTGATACCGTTGTTGTCCTTTCATCTTCGTCATTCCAGCTACGTGATCTGCCTCTAGTCATGCCGTCGTCACGCGTTTTACGGCGACCCAACAGCTCAAGTCAACGTCTCCAGATAGCAGAAGGCCTGTGCACTTATGGTATCTAATAGTTGTCTAATAAGTTGTCCAAGTTGTGTAATAGCGTGGGGTACTAGGAATGCGCCCATGATGTCATCATGGTACTTGGATCGTCATCATTCCAGCTTTGTCAACCGATTCACGGTATGCCGATGTCCTCACACCATTGTCATGCATTCGTTATCATAGGGTCGTCGTGGTACCAGCGTGGTCGTTCTATCGATTCACAAGGAATATTTACTTCATTTCAAATTATATTCGATAACGACAATAGGTGAAGTCACTTCCAAACATGCACAAAGTTTAACCAGTTATAATACTAGTTTGTAGGTTCGACTGCTTAAGAAAAAGCCTGCAACAGTCACGTGTGTTTAAAACAGTTAGTTATTAAACAGATGAGTTCTAGTGGCGCACATAAAAGCACGGAGCGATTTTTTTTCACAGCTCTCTAAATGCAATACAGCGCATTTCCATGCGCCGGAAAGTCTTACTTTGCGCGATGCAGCCTTCGACAGCCCGAGCGGATTGCATGCGTGAGCGAAACGTAAGGTTTCCCTTACCTTGCAGTGACCAGCTTACCGGTGCGGTCTTCTATCCTTCTGAATGGATTTGTATGCACATTCTACACCGCCATAGTAAGTCATCGCTCCTTCTCCTCCCGGTATTTTCGCATTTCCCTTTCTTGAGTGGGGAGTAGCGGATCAGCGTTACATGCACAAGAGATAAGACGCGATTCCTCGCGCTATGTAAAGTAAGGTAAGGTCGCTTTTTGAAGGGGTAAAAAGTGCCAGTATTTGGCTACCAGCTACAGCTTCAGTGTGACATGAAAGCATGCTGACGGGTCTAGGATCCTTTCATTGCGGATATCAGCCTAATCATTCATATAAGCCACTAGTTTTTAACTCACGAGAAGGTAGAACCGCTTGAGTTATGTGAGCTTTAATGCCACCTAAAAATGTTCTCTTTAACAGTGGACGTTAGTACACTACTATCCACACCAGCAACCACATCCGCAAGCTTTACAATAGATTTCAACAGCTGAGGCAGCCACCTTTGAGACACATCGCACGTCGTATTGGAGACTGTGTCGTACGTGGTGAACTCATATGCTCGTCAGAAACATTCCCCCCCCCCCCCTCCCCCGAACCCAGTATCCGCAACAAAACTTCCGACGCTAGAAGTTACTTGTAAGATAAAGATTTCAGCCATCCCTGATGCTCGACTTATTATTAGCGAAGGCGGCACTTTGGAAAGATGTCTACTTGTATTGTTGGAACCTGTCGGAAACATGGTGGAAACCTGTTGGCATTTGTTGTATGCCTTGTGGTATGTACGATAAAATGGTTGGTTCACATTTAAAGGCAAGCGCGCTTTACGCCTTATGCCTTCCCTGCAGCCGACTTCCCATTTATTCTTGTTGATAAAGGTGCAACGCAAATATCACTAACTACCCCTACAGCGACAGCGGCTGGGAAAAAGAGCCGCTTTTAAAATACAGTTGATCTTTGTATCCCTGTACACTGGCGTATTACTTTATCTAAACACTCTCCACTATAGAAAACAGAAAACTTACTGACGAGCTAAACAACAGCCGAAATTTTATTCATGAACATTACTGCGCAGTAATTAAGATGACGAAGAACGAGGTAGAAACGAATGAACCTGACAAAGTTCTTTGCACAATACCGAGTAAGTGTAAAGTATGAACCAGTTTATATTTGACGCATGCAGTGCGAGCTATTTTTGTACGCATTCGTGTCTAGCCCACTATTAATGTTCAATAAATCTCACTGTACAGCTTAAGCCAACAAGCCCGTCAACCAAGAACAATCATTGCATTTTCCGGTCTATACGCCTCGTGCACCGCCTATAGAAGCTAGAGTCACTCTAATAGAGGCGCCACTGAAAGCCACCTAGCGGGCGTTTCCAACAGTACACGCGGGAACAGTAGCAGACGACAACCCTTTGCAGCAAAGATGGCTGAAGTTCACGACTGCGATTTCTCCTTTGTTCGGGTGCCTGGCTGCTTCTTCTGCGGTGACAGTTGTAGGGAAGACGCTGACCTCTGTGGGAGCGGGTATGAACACGATGTTACTGGTGTATGGGACAACATGGTCCACATACGTGTCAGGTTTGTCCCGCAGACAAACGCTATGAACCCCATTTACATGAAGTGGAGCTCATGTTCACTAGCCGATAAATTTTGTTGAATAATGCGATCTCTCGATTGTCCTTTTTCTTTAAATTCTACCCTTGCCGTAATGTTGTTTCTGTACCTCAATAATGAGCACCCGTCGTTAGTGCAGACTTATATTAAACAAATCCGCGCGGTGCGATGTCTGCATATGCCGTTGTGACTTTTCTGCCGATGAATACGTGTGACATCGCCGAATAAGTGCAGTCGAAGTTGCCTCAAGAAGAGTAATTGCGAATTTATTGATGGAAACGCGTACACTAGCCAACGAAGTCACCAAACGCACGGCTTAATAAAAGCGCGTGTTAGTGCTGCTGCATACGCCGATGAACTGCCCTTGCCGCTGCAGTTCTTGCAATTTTAAATTACCCAAGGGAGCTGCTTGGAAACGTACAAAGCTAAAGAATGACTAACTTTTCAGTACTTTTTTTTATATTACTAGACTGAGGTGCCACATGATATATTTAAAGGCAGAGCAGCGCCAGTCAAAGTAGATGAGCGCTGGCGGCAAGGCCGGGTTTAGTCCTCTGCAGTGTAAGTATAATAAGAAAGAATTCAGTTGAGTACAAAATTCACATGCAAGAAGGGACTACGTTGTGAAATAAACAAATCACTCGGCGTGTTAAGTCTGCTCAGGCAGCATCGAGGTGTGATGACTTCCCAAATGTGACGCGAACTTTTCAGTGAGAAATGGAACAAAAATGTCATATGCAGCAACAATTAGCAATTCTGGCACTGAACTACCTATTTTCTAAGCACATTTACCAAAAAAACGCGATATCTAAAATGCCCTCGGGCGAAAAGAATAAAACTGTTAAAGAAGCACTTTCATGGTATCATTCCAATAAGACACAGCGTGATTTATACCCTTTACAAGCGAAGCAAGGTGAAAACTTCGCAGCTAAAAAGAATCAACAAGAGTTATACATGGAGCAACTCGCAACAGTTAAACATGTGCGAAGGCACGCATAAAATAGATGTAGAAACATGAAGTGCGCAACAGCTGGTGCGAGGATTTGCCGGGCCACATAAAACTAACAATTTCAGTTCTTGCAAACTTCAGTAGCTTTAACAAACAACGCAATGCGCTCGTGCAGTCGTGCTGCCTAGCTAGCGCAACGCGCTAAAGAAGCGGAAAACAATATAAGCGGCAAACGGCATTCCGAACTTTAGCGAAATGCCTTTAAACCGCATGCTGCACTGCAGACGAACTTTGTCGCCTACGCGTCTAACTATGATCGAGTGGAAAAAACACCGACGAGGCAAAGGAAAGGATGAGAACAAGAAATTTCCCGCCGAAACGACGATCCATTTTTGCTACTGTTGCTCCCGCTGATGAGGCTTTGCGGGGAATGATTAGAACCGTATCGCCGGCATGTTTTCGCTGGTATTTGAGCCCCCCCCCCCCCCCATGCAACAATTCTTCTTCGACATTCTTTGAAGCTTTGGCCACCCCACACATGCGAAGGGTGTTGCCTATGTTGCTCTGAAAACGTGAATAAGACAGTGAAGCACTATCAACGACACAACAAACTACGGCGCGCGCCTGGCTCCTCTCCCGCGTGTTCTGCGCAAGGCCACCACCAGTGGCGCGTCCATCGGCGCGCACTAGGCGTATAGTTCGCAGTCGGACTCAGGGATCGATCTGGGCGTAAAATTGAAAGTTATCCCTTAGATAGTTCACAGCCACTGTGTAATCTACGAGAACGAATTTAACCTGAAGACCGCATTTTTTTTACGGACAGTTCATGACCAATGTAGTGAAGGTTTCTCTACCTCGGTTTCGCCATTGTACAGTCGATGCCACTGTATCGTAATTAGCGGGGTAAAAGTTTGCTGGCGCAGTCAGGACTCGTGTTTTTGTGCGTGTGTCTTCTCTTGATATAAAAAAAAATTGGATCTTGTAACTGATCACCATGGCGAAATTAAACTTTTGAACATGTTAAGACCGTTCACTCTAAACTGGAAGATACGGTAGTCTTCTTTTCCTTTTCTTTCTTTATTTTGTTACAGGGTGGCATCAAAGCGGTGGTGTGGACAGATGTGGTTCAAATGGTCCTCATTTACGTGGGCTACACAATGGTCATCGCATCCGTGAGTTCCATGCGCCCTGTGGAGAACGCTAGACAAATTAAATTTGACGTAAAATTGTTTCCTTTATCCTGTCAACATAACACCGGATCGATGGCATTAGGAGAAGTGAAGTGCTAATGGTGACACCTTCCGGCATTGTGTTCAGTCAGAATTTGTTGGAAATGTTTCTGTCGCGTTTTCTTTTTCTTTCTGCATTTCTTCTTATGAAGAAAAAACAGCAACCGAAGAAGCCTAATTACGGCAAAAGCGTTGAGACCTGCATCAACGGAGAAGTGAAACATTCCATATTTTGCGTATCTTGATACTCTAAGCGCAGGCTCACGAGCTGTCACCCCAATTGCTCTTTAAGGCCACGTCTCGACGCAATACGCAACGAAAGTAGCTATGTCGTTGCCGTGATTCCATTCCATTATTTTGCCTTCTGTAGTGCCACTAGACACTCTGTGCTTGCGTTATACACCATTTAGGTGCAAATCAATCCACGCTTTCCACCTCATAGAGCTGCAATGACTACAGAGAAAATATAACAAGAAAGGAGTAATTAGTGAATGTGAGGTTAGCAAACCAGTGCGTTGCAAAAAACGATCATCAATTCCTTCACGGCTACGAAGGCAGGCCAACGTGTTGTTTCTCTCCGACGAAACAAAGCAGAAAAGCGATAGGACCCCTCAACGTGCCCTGCCAGTTATAGATAAACCTATTAAAACATTTCTTACATAATACGATAATGCCGCGCGATATTCATATTCAAGTAATATGCAGTTTATTCCGTATATAGTAATTAATTGCGCAGAAAAAAATAGTAGGCCACAAAACAACGGCGGTATATTTGGGTTTCATACAGAATTCATTCCGCAGGGAAAGCGAAAACAAATATTCGAGACTCTAATCAATCTGCTTAATTTAAACTCCATTACTTCGGACAGCTGTTATGAGCAGACCACCGTTTTAGTACCATGTCGTACTTAGGCAGCACTGTGGAAACTATACGCTAGTAGTGCTGTCGTAGAATTGTGTCTCGCGCGGCGCGTTTTGTTCAGCGCAGTTGTTTTTGAAGTGATCGAGACGCTTTCCACAGAGCAACGGCTTCTTATTTATTGCAACCACAAATTGCAAACTGAAAGTCTTTGTACCTTCGTGCTGCCACTATGCGACGCACTATGTTTTTGGTCGCAAGCACACGTGGTGCGCCGTGGCAGCTGTTCGCAGAAGCGTGTCACTGCGCTCGTTCGACAGTAAGTAGGTTCAGATCTCCGGCGCCTTGCATTTGAGAAATCGTCGCGTATTGCAACGCAAGAAAAGTATATAGTTCTTTCATCTGTGACGCACTATTTTTTACAGCGACGGTGTATAGCTGCCCTGAGGCGGTGGTCGATGTCCGTCACACTGCGCGTGGCGTCCTCGTTAAAAAATGTTCGTCGGCAGATTCTCGGTAATGCTCTGTAGCGCTGAATCTAATGTAGATAATTTGAAAAAAGAAAATCGTACTGAAATTGGCTGCTCTGACGACTCTATCATTACGTCGAGTATCATTGACTTGTCGTGATTAGTTACTTCACAGTGAAGTTGTAAACGTTAAAAAATTCTCGTCTGCTCTCAATACATGGGCTTCTACGGGAGGGAAACGGACAGCCCCATGTTTGTCCGCCAGGATAAAACTCTTCCAAGTTTCATTCAGCTAATTATCTAGGAAGTATGCTCAATCTCAAGTTACAAACGAAAATGCTTTCTTTTGTGCACTCCTCTGTGCACAAAACAAAACAAAACAAAGCACTTTCGTTTGTAACGCTCCGATTGAAACCGGAGTAAAGAAACCCAAGCCAGCCACGACGCTCCAAGAAAGACAGGAGCAATTTGAACAGAAAATCGAAGCCAGCATTAAACAGAACGAAACCTAATTTGAAACTAAACTAGAACAACTGGAAATGAGGCTTGAGGCAAAGATAGAGGCAAAAAATGGAGGCGTTAGGAAAGGTGATACTGCAGCAAGTGCAACAAATGATGGCTGACTTCGAAGCGAAACTAGCAATATGGGGACCGGAAACAAGTATGGGAGGACCGGTTAAGGCAGCCATCAAGCCATACACTAGGCCCCCGGTACCCTCCGAGGGATTGGAAAACCTGTAACGCCGCCATGGACAGATGAAATAGATACACGATTTGGCAATGGAATTGTAGAGGATACGATCGAAAACGATACATTCTGCAACAACACCTTAAAGACAAAGAAAACCCGGATATTAAAATGATGCAAGAAACACACGGGCTGGCAAAATTGTCGGGATACAAGTCCTTTGGTACTGCCAAAGGGTAGACGAAGGCGCTTACGACGTTGGTAAAACGAAATCACTCGGTCGTGCAACACGACACGGACGTTAAGTCAATCGATCCCGTTCTTCTCGAGCTTATACCTATGCGTAAAACGAAGGACAGCCTCTTCGTATTAAATATTTACAGCAGCCCAAAATGCAGGCACCATAAATTTCGAACGCTCTTTAAAAAAACCCTATAGTCATAGCGGACAACCGAGCGGTAGTGATCTGAGGCGATCTTAACGCCCAACACGCGGCATGGGGTTACAAAATCGAAACTCAAAAAGGCAGAAATTTCTGGCTAGACGCGTAACAGGAAGGCCTGACCCCCGTGACCGACCCATCGGTTCCCACGAGAATAGGTAACAGCGTTTGCACGGATACTACGCCAGATTTAACGTTCACCAAGAACATACGGGACACGCAGTGGACAAATACGCAACACGACTTTGGGAGCGATCACAATATACTAGAAATAACAGTAAGGGCAGGACCTCGCAAGACAAAGGGTAGACAACTTAAGATTGTCGACTGGGACAAATTCAGGAAAATAAGGGACCTAGGCGGGGCCTTTGGGCCTCCCCACCAACTCGCAGGACACGAAATAAAGTTATTTCCTCCTCCTCCTCTGACTGCGCTCACGTCAACGCATATCGTCGCTCGCGTGGAAACTCGGTTTAACGGCCATCTGCGCCCTATACACACTGTTACCACCAGTTGGCGTTGTGTGTTGCGGTTACGTCAGAGTATTTTGGTGACTTTATAATAATAATAATAATAATAATAATAATAATAATAATAATATCTACACACACAAAGGTGCGTTGCTTGAGGTAAAACCGACCACAGCTTCGCTGCTCGTCCTTCTTCACAGAGTAGAAGAGCTGATGAATTTTTCGGTCACGAATGCGAGCAGTGAGAGTAGTATTTGGAGTGTATGAAGCGGAGGGTAGATACCTTTAGAGCTTCCCGCGTGGACTTGAGAACCCACGGTATTCTTGTAAAGGTTAGCTTTAGTCCAGGAGGTTTAAAAAAAGACTTGCAAATTCGAAATGGTGTCCTTAAAGTGAAGCCGTACTACTGCCACCTTAGGAGGGCGCGATAGAACATTAACCTATATTGAAGGAAAAGAATGGCTGCCCTTGCACTCCCCGCTTCTTGCGTAACGATGCGTGGCCGCCAGTCCCGTACAACCGCGTAGAGCGTAGGACGCTGCTGTTCTAGGAGTACTGAGCCCACCGCGGGAGGTTAGAGTGTGAGTGAGTGAAAAACTTTATTAGTTCTAGATTCGCTGGTCTTCTGCGGTCTTCTGATGGCTTCGTCCATCTTCTTACACAGCGGTCGGTTGCCCTTAGTCCAGGGCTCCGCTGGATGCTGCTGCCAGTGGTGCTCGCCGAATCAGACCTTCTTGGTCGACCCGGCGCTCGCTGGAGAGCACTCCCTCCCATTGCTGCGCACTCTGGTTTGGTGCAACGGGTACCACGTCTATCTTCTGGCATGCCCACGTTATGGGATACAGCGTGGGCGCTTCGTGGCACCAGGGGCATTTGTCATTGTATTGCGTGGAATGCATTTTGCTGAGTACGTTTAGGTTCGGGTACGAGCCCGTTTGTAGCTGCCTCCGCGCGACAGAGTCCTCTCTGCTAATGGAGTTGTGCGGTGGTGGATACCGCTTTCTGCAGCCCTTGTAGTAATTTAGTATTGCCGAATAGTCTTGGGGTACAGGTTCGGTCCCCTCGAGGTCGCCTACTTTGGATGCTCGAAAATAAGTGTACCCTCGAGTTATCCTGTCCGCCTCTTGGTTTCCAGCCACTCCCGTGTGTCCCGGCGTCCATACTATCGTATGCCTATGATTCTTCTTTTGGTTGTCGTTGTATTATGTGGTCTCCGGAGCGGAGTATGCGGAGCGCTCCGTGCGCTATTCTGTCGCGTAGGTAGTTGCGGCACGCCGTTTGTGAGTCTGTAAGGACTGTTAGAGACCGTTCAGACCGATATCCCTCCGCTGCCGCTAGAGCGACGGCCGCTTCTTGAGCTTCGACTATCGTACAGCCTTGTAGTGAGGCGCTGGTGATCTCGCGTAGGTTCGAATCAATCACCGTTGCTACCGCGTTGCTGTTGCTCTGCCCTGCTGCTCTGGCGTATGTGGCTGCGTCCACATATACCGTCGTTTCTTGGGGTGCTAGTGTCTTTTGTAGGTATTCAGCCCTCGCCTCTCTGTGTGCTTTGTGTAGGTTGGGATCCATGTTCCGGGGTATGGGTGCTACTTTTAGTGTGTCGCGATACTCGCCCGGAATTTTTAGGTGCTCTGTATCTCTTGAAGTTGATCGGCACAGCCTATTTTCTTCAGGAGCTCCCTGCCAGATCGGGTCTGCTGTAGTCTGCGTTGTTGGGAGACTTGTTGCGCCTCTTTCAATTCCTCGAATCTGTTGTGTAGTCCTAAGGCTAGGAGCTTTTCGGTTGAGGTGTTGTGGGGAAGGTGGAGTGCGGTTTTGTAGGCTTTGCGTAGAATCGCGTCCGCCTGTTGTACCTCACTCTTGATGGGATTGTAGTATGAGAGGCTGTGTGCCACTCGGCTGACCACCAGGCTTCTGACCAGCGTGAGTGTGTCCTCCTCTAGCATGCCGTGGCGTCTGTGTGAGATGCGCGTGATCATGCGGGCCACTTGCAGGGTGGATATCTTGAATAGGGCGAGGGTGTGGGTGCAGCGCTGGTTTGACTGTATTCACATCCCCAGGATTCTGATGAGCGTCTTTTCCAGTATCGGCTTCCCCTCAAGGTAGACGTTGAGCTTTAACTCGTCGCTGGTGGGGACTGTGCGGTTTTGCTTTCCTCTCCAAACTCCCAGGAGCTCTGACTTCTCAGTGGAGCACGCTAGCCCTCTTGCTGTGACGTAGTCCTCTACGCAGGTGGCTGCCTCTTGTACCTTCTCTTCTTTCTCTCTGAGCGAGCGTGTGTTAACCCAGATGGTGATGTCGTCGGCATACATGGCATGGTGTATGCTGTCGATTTCTTTTAACTGTTTTGCCAAGCCAATCATGGCTATGTTGAAAAGCGTGGGGGAGATGACCGACCCTTGAGGCGTCCCTTTGTTTGGAGTAAGGAACTTCTCTGATCGGAGCTCTCCCAGGCCAATCGCTACTGTTCTGTTTGAAAGGAAGGTTTTGACGTAGCCGTAGACTCTCCTCCCGCAGTTCAGGTCATTCATGCCCATGAGGATAGCCTCGTGGCTTACATTGTCAAAAGCCCCCTTGATATCCAATGCCATTATTATATTCTCCCCGCTCCTGGGGACGTTCCCGAGTACTTCTTTGATTTGAAGCAGTACGTCTTGGGTCGATAATTTTGCTCTGAAGCCGAACATGCTGTGGGGATACAGTTCGTTGTCCTCCATGTACTGTTGTAGTCTCAGCGTCACCACTCGTTCGTACAGTTTTCCCAGGCACGATGTCAGCGAGATCGGTCTGAGGTTCTCAATTTGCAGTTTCTTGCCCGGTTTAAGAATCATAACTACCTCCGCATGCTTCCACTCTTCGGGGACGGTCTCAGCTTCCCAGTGTTTGTTGAGAAAGTCGGTTAATTCTGCGACTAACTCTTCACTGAGGTTGCGGATGAGTGCGTTATTCATCTTGTCTGCACCCACGGCCGTGTTTCTGGTTGTGTTTCGAATCGCTGCGTAGACCTCTTCTCGCGTGATGGGTCTGTCCAGGTTAACGTTTTCTCTTTCCCGCTAGCGCTCTGCGCAAGCTGCTGGGTTTGTGTCCCCGAAGCACTTAACGCGTACCTTCTCCAGGAGTTCCGAGTCTGGTCACTCGAACTGGTGGATGAACCGGTAGATGGTTTTGTTGTTTTCTGCCTTGGTCTTGGTCGGATCTATAAGAGCCTTGAGCGTATGCCACGTCCTCGCTGTGTTCAAAGTTCCGTAGAGGGAGTCGCTGAATTGCTGCCAATTTTGACTTGCCAATTGCGCCGCGTACTCCTCTGCTGTCGCTGTGACTTCTGCGATCTTTATCTTTAGCTTCCTGTTGTATTTTTGTTTCTTCCACCTCTTGGTGAGCCCGCGTCTAGCTTCCCACAGCTTGAGCAGTCTGGCGTCTACTTCGGGCGTCTGCGTCGTTCGGGCGATTTCTTTGGTGTACTTGCGCTGTTTTTCATTGAGCATGTTTCCCCACTCTTCTATCGATTGGATCCCGTTCTCGGAGAGATTCCCATTGCATGCCTCTCGAAAAGCGGTCCAGTCCATAATTTTTGCCAATCCCAGCTGACGCTTTAGCCTGTCCGAAGTTACTTGCGTCTTGATTATGTAGTGGTCACTACCCAGTTTCTCTAGCAGATTCTCCCACATTGCTTGTTCCGCTCCTCGTATGAACGTGAGGTCGGGGCAGGTGTCGGTACTAACGCTGTTTCCGATTCTGGTTGGAGTGTCTGGGTCTGTGAGTAGGTTGCAGTCGGTGTTCTCTGCTGCCTCCGCTAGCGCTTTGCGTTTTGGTTTTGCTGTTTGGTATCCCCAGCTTTTGTCCATGGCGCTAAAGTCTCCTAGGATGATAAGCGTGCTGTCTTTCGCTAGTTTGCGCGCGTCATGAAAAAGCTCGTAGAATTTTGCCTTCTTCTGTTTCGGGGGGCTGTATGCATGTACAATAAAGATACTGCCCCTCTTCCTTTTCTTCTTCTTTTTTATAATTTCTACGATCACGTGCTCTACGTCGGTGTCGGCTATCCTGTCGTGGCTTATGGCGATGAGTGCCTTGCTGACTAGGGTTGCCGTTCTTCCTTTCTCTTGAGTCTCGTAACACGTGTATCCTGCGATTGTTTGTGTGGTGCCCGTCTCTTGAAGCGATATGATGTCGGGCGGCGTTTGTTGTGTGTGAATGTATTGTTGGAGGAGGCCCTGCTTCTTACGGTAGCCTCTGCAGTTCCATTGCCATATATCTAAGGTTTCTTGCTTGCTTAAAGTTGTACTGGCCATGTTTAAGCCTCGGTGTTTGCGGATGTGTCGGCGAGGGATGCCAGCGCGGGGCGGTGGTAGGCCTTCTCCCTAATGTTCTCGGTAAACTTCTGCTTGCGGATGCTGCTCCGGAGCTCTGCGACTTGTAATTGCACTTGCTGCATTTGTTGCTGCTGTTGCTGCACCATCTGTTGCATCTTTTGCTGAATCTCTGCTTTAAACTTGGCGAAATCCTCGTTGCCTGCTTGCCATGGGGCTTGGGTTTGTACGGTTTGTGGCTGCGGAGGGCTGTTCAACCTGAGGTCTCGCACTGCCTTCGTTAGCTCTGCTATTTGGCGTTCTAGCTGTTCCTGCCTAGCGCGTGATAGCTATAATTCGCGTCTCAGCGCTATTTTCTCCGCATCCTCCTGTTTAGGCTGCTCGCGGTTGCCGTTTGTGTTGTTCTTTTTGTTAGCTACCTCACCCGAGTGCGGAGCAAACCAGGGGTTTTCGGCTCCCCAGCTCACCTTGACGCCGCCGCTCTTTCGGGTAGGCTCCTTCTTCGTCTTCTTCTTCTGCTGCTGCAACTGGCTCCCTCCACTGATGGCCAGGGGCGGCAGGGGCGGGAAGGACCGTGACTGGCTCCGTGAACGGCTCCGCGACGCCCGGGATCTCGAACGGCTCCGCGAAGTCTCCCCCTCCGAGCTGAACCACCTCGGCTTCTTGCTGCGGTCGTCCCGGCTGCGACGTCTGCTCTCGCGTCCGCCGCCGTTGTTGCCGCCGTTGGCATCGCCTCGCAGGTCCCTGGCTTTCTTTAGTCGGTCTTGGCACTCCCTCGATCCGGTAGTGTGGTTCGCTCCGCAGATCAGGCATCTCGGGGTACACTGGTGATCGTTTGGCGGGTTCTGCATCCCGCACTGTTTGCAAGCCTTGGCATCCGGTGTGGGGCATACGTCGGAGCGGTGACCTTGTTGGCAGCAAACGTAGCAGATTTGTCTTGTGGGCCGGTACGGGTAGCACTTGTACTCGGCTCCGCAGTAGATGACGTGCTTCGGTGTGATGGGTTCGTCAAAGGTGATGACGGCCATCTTGGTCTACGTGCCTACGTCCGGCGGTTAGACTGATAACGGTAGAAGCGTAATTCAATACACACGGAATCCTTCTCCATTTCTGGCAGCGTTTTCTCTACTTCCTTTTTAAATAAAAAGATGTTGATCCATAAATAATTTGACAAGCAACGGTTAAATTTGTTAATTTTTGTTTTTCCTTCCTGTTTGACTGTTGCCTCGGCTCTCTCCCTTAGTAGATCGCTTAATTTCACAGCTCCTTGCGGCTGTTGTTTCCAGTTGATAATTTTGCAGGAAAAGTGCTGGACGATTAGGGAAAAACCAGAGGAGGTAACGGGTGACATTCGTATTCCTTATGGGTTTAACTGTTATTGAAGGATCTCATCATAGACGCTGTTTCGCATAATTTTATTTTCTACCTTATTTAACCAATATCACAGGTATGTGGTTCAGAGGATATACCAGCGTCGCGGCGAGCTGTCACTCGAGGAAATAATAAACAAAAAAAAAAGTTGCACGCAACTGGCGTTGTCTCCGGCCGCAACTGGTTCCAGGAGCATACAGACCAGCCGACTGTGAACTGAATCCCTTTCCTGGTCCCTGGGTCAGTCTAAACAAGGAAGGTTGAACTAACGAAACAACAGCGATGCGCGTGACCGTTGTAATAGATGGTGACAACTTAACGAATCTTGGATTAATCGCGCGGGCACCGAATCGATGAGAAAACTAGCCTTCACACCCCAAGAGATGCCGGTAACTATCACCGTCCAAAAGGAGTAAAAAAGGCAGCAAAATGTTGACCGCCGAATAGCTGTCAAGTCTCAAGATTGGTTTGGCGACGCTTTAGAAATGTGTGTGAAGAGTGGTGGCGCGCGTAGAGGGTGGTGGGGTGCCGCTTAGTTTCAGGGGGGGGGGGGGGGGGGTGGAGGGCTCCCCTACCTTTGTGTACGTACCATGGTGAGGCTTCGAATTAGGTGTTGCTTCGTAGCCCTTCCATGTACGTGGACATTCCTGACGTCAGTGCGCGTATTCCACACACTGCTCATGCACAAAAGCATTATCATGTCAATGTGCACTCCCCCTGCGTCGACGCATGACAAGAAAAAAATGCCGAAAGGGCTTATCGGTAGTCTTTTTGTTTAGAGTTCGCCTGAGAGGGTCCTACAAGAACACGGAGTCATGGCAATCCAAGGAGGTGTGCTCAAGAGTTGGAGTTTTGTTACATATGATGAGTTAACAGACCACGGAATTAAGAAGTCCTTCCTTCGTAGTCATGGCTTCACAGGTAAGCCATGGCTACGAAGGGTCTGTCTCCTCCTCTGTCTGTGTCCCTGTTATTTGCGCTAGTCTTCTGAGAAATGATATCACACCAACTAGCCCAGCTTTCTGCCTTGTTCACAGGGAGAGTTCGAGATTGCAATTGAAAATTATGTTTTCGTTGAAGATCTCACCAAAACTTTTTTTCGGGCGTTTGAACGCATTGCGTTCTAGTCCTAAGATATACAGGTGTACATCACACGATACACAGGAAACGACGAGAAAACATCAACACTATCACGATATAACCGCCCACGCTTATCTCAACCATATGAAGGTGTACCGGCGGTGCAAAACAAACGTTAAAGGAGAACAGCTTTCACGCGATAGCGTTAAGGAGCCGTGTCGGCGTTTCGGCAAAAATATTTTCGAACCAAGCATACCCAGGCTTTTCACGTGACGCAAGGAATTGACTAACTAATTGAATTTCTCAAGCTAGAATACGTGGAAAACTCGTAAACTTCGACTTACAACCTACAGACATGATAGCTCTCGGATTGTATTTCCAATATACCAGTAAATATAATTCTGCTATACGAAAACTCAAACAAACCCTTTTTCCAGCGTTTCTACAATGCATAGACCGGAGATGGTGTCCACCATTTGTGCACGCCGGCGCGTAAATACGACGCATATCTCGGAGTCCACAAAGCGGCGCGCCTGTTTCACTAAAACAATTCCAGATGGCGCTCGCCTCCACCGCCTCGCGGCTCATGCAAGAGGCCGCGTTTCTACCAGAAAGCCCGCCCACATTCATAGCATTCCCCGCGAGCGTTTCCTGTAAACATTACGGTTACATACGTTGCGGTTGCCGGGAAGCGTGAGAAGCAGTCAGGGATCTTTGAATGCTATCGTGTTCCACTCTTAAAAGCGAAGCATAAGCGTCCTCAAAATTTTTTATTAAGGTTTTGTTGAAAGATTTGCTGATGTTTGGAATAAAAGCATCTTTAAGGCCACAGGTAGAGCCGGCTTGGAGCATTGTAGACATTATTAAATTCCGACTATGAGGAAATTTAATGCCAGAAAGGTGGTCGCGAGATGCGCTCTCCGTTGGGGTGTTCTTCATTTACCGAAATGCCACCGATCAGTGAGGGCTCATGCATTTCGCGTTGGGCAACGGTGACAGACAAGCAGTCACTGAGTTGATAAGGATGATAAGGAGTGATGAGGTCTTATATGGGTCTCTATACGGTTGATAATGGTTCGACGCAGATTAGTAAGGTGCAAAAAAGCAAGACGTGCTTATATTTATCAGAAGAATTTGGATGCTTATAAGGATCGATAATAGTTGATAACGGTCGGATCATGTCGATAAGGTTAACAAAGACAAATATGGGTTGATAAGGATCAGTTCAATTGGGACAAGGTTGATAACAACCGATTAGGGTTGATAAGGATCGGATCGAGTTCGATAAGGTTGATTACAACCGATAAGGCTGATAAGGGTCGGATTTAGTGCGATAAGGTTGAAAATTAACGACCGATAAGGGTTGACGAGTGTATATGCAGCTCAAGTTCGATAAGATTGATAATGACACTGGGCTGCCTGGGAGATGAGCAAGGGACACAATGCTTACTCATACTTTGACAATTCCAGTGGAGTTTCTGCGTTAATTTTCAATACTTCTTTGGCTTTAATGCCTCCTGAGGCACTGTAATATTGTCGGGCATGGTGGCGTGATCGCCCGGGCAACGGCAAGATAAGTCACGCTCCGTGTTCTGCCACATGACAGGTGGCAGTACCGTTTCTGCTGCAAAGTCGAATTCTTTTTTCTTTCTGTGTGTGTTTAGCGTCATACAGACGACGTGCCTTTCTAGTTTACTCGGGGCGAAACAGGTTATAATGTACCACAAATGCGGTAATTTAATTGCGATCACCGCGAAATGTCCCATCTATGCGAAATCTGAACGTAAGAGGACAGTTTTGCAGGAAGGACCTTATATAGTGCTAAAAAATTTGAAACGCGGACAATTCGAAACCTTCTCAAATGCAGTATTTCATTTCCATAATTCACTTGTATTTGTAACCGTGGCATAATTCAGACTCCAAAACGATAATAAATTGATAAGACGCTAAGAAAGCGGGTGCAGTACGATTGCGAGTCGCACTACCAGTACTTAGACCTAAATGCGTTCCTTGCTGTCCACATAATAATTTTTCAGTACTGTAGACGTTGCATGCCAGGTGATACTTTACATACGCAACATTATAGGTATTCGATTTCTAGCTGTGGTGCACCCGCAGTCCAGATGTACCCTCGCGCGAACAATCTCATCAATAAGGAAATGTCCCACGCACTTTTTACAAAGACCGGCGATGGCCAATAATCTCCCTGAACGCATGCCTTCGAGGCTATTCATATTTCATGAAACTGATTGAGTACCACATGGCTCGTGGAAAGTGCGTCAATTTCTTATTGTTTACATTTCCAACGTATCTTGTTTTTATGCAGGGCATTTCCCATTTGGGAGGTTTCGGCGCCATGTGGGAGATAGCGAACAAAGGAGGCAGGGTCATAATTACCAAGTAAGACGTCTGCAATGACATACAAAATGCTGGTTACCTACTCTTACAAATGTGCGTATGTGCTACTGGGTATAATGGTGTATCACATCTGCCATGTATTGCAAGTTCAAAATCTCCATAGAAGGTAACAGTACAACATATCATGGTACTTAACTGCGGTATAAGTAATAAGGTGCTAAACCAGTAACAAATTCGCATTTTGTATAAACAACTGTTTGATTTTTTTATCTTATCGCCAAATATGCGTGGCGATAAGTTGCTGTAAGCAGTATCCATTTCAACGTAAAACTATAACGTCAATATTCAAGAAAACTGCGTGCAGAAATTGTTTTTTTTTATGAACTTCCTTTAACCTATATAATTTAATGCTTATAGTGCCAGCAGTTTGACTCTGCGTCAAGCTCCTCGTTGTAACACAGTGTACCTGGGCTTCATGAAGGTATACGTTTCACCAAAGCAAGTAGCTTTTGTAATACCAGACCTAAAGTTAGCGAAGGCTATCAGTCCAGTGCAACTCAATCATACATTCGGGGCCCTGCGCATGCATGACATCGATGACGCAAAGAATATGCTAAGCAGTTCTATGGAGAAGCTGATGCCTTTCTTTGCGGTTGGCGAGGAGCCACAAACGTGCCCTCCTCTCTATGAAAGCACTTAATCTAAGCCCGCATTTCATTCAATAACGAGGAATAAAAACGATGCGAATTGATGTGGAACAGCATAATCTTCTTCATTCCATTCCGAATATTCTCCTAACACTCCCATTTCGTCATCCCATAATCTCCATCATAAGGTTGCAGAGCCTTCTTTCCACGCACAAATAATCCTTCCTTGATAAAACGTTTAACTTAATGTCGCTCAATACTTTCTGTTAATTCCTTCATTATCCGCACAACAGCTGAATGACATTTATCTGCCATTATACATAACTATTCAAACCAGTTTTACAACTTTGTTTGCATTATGACGCACATAATATACTTAAATGCTCATTACGTAGTCTTTACGTTTGCTCACAGCTTTCTCAGTGTATATATTACTTTATTGAATGTCCTGTTCAAATATATAGACTCAATTGCGAGTGAGTCCATGTTTTTACTACTTTTCCACACACACACACACACACACACACACACACATATATATATATATATATATATATATATATATATATATATATATATATATATATATATATATATATATATATATATATATATGTGTGTGTGTGTGTGGGCGGTGCACTTTTTTCTCTGTTCACCACGGGTGCGATCTTGTACGCGTTCCAAAATAGAACGGAGGCGGTTCGTTCCACCGAGCCAAATACGATTCGTCAATTTGAACCGTGCCGAACGCCATGACGTCAATTGTGACGCGATATCTGCTCTCAATCATTCCGTTGTCGTCTGCTTTTGGACGAACGGAACGGAACATACCGCCTATTTCGTGACGTAAAGAACGAACCGCCTCCGTTCTATATTGGAACGCGTACAAGATCGCACCCCACATGTCACTACTTTCTTGTCAATCTGTTTCCTTTCTGTGCTTTGTATTGCGTAGTATTTCAATACCAGAGAGTCCAACTCGTTCTTTTCTGCATCCCCCTCCACCTTCCACATGTATAATGCCCATTTACCGGACTTTAGAAGTGTTGTGAAATAGATAAAAATGCACCTTCGAAGGGAAACTGGGAGGTTGCGAAACAAAGAAAGTCGCTGAAAATACATATAATCATTGTTGGGGCCGCGAACTGCTTCGTCACATTGCGCAACCTGTTTTTAACTCGGTACTTCATTCTGAGAAGGCGGCTGTCTTTTGTGGTCTTGCACATGCTGCGTGTCTTATTATCAAGCCGCCCTCGCGTGAAGTCATATTACCATGACGGAGACCGTTCAAGCCGCGTCTGTATACACCTTCACGTTACTCCCATTAACAACGGTATCCTTGTAGACGGTGCGTTCCTTAAGCGACACCAGCTACTCATATTTACGCGGCAAACAGAATGAAGCCCCCAGAAAGCGCCGACGAACACTGCAGTCAAACGGCACGAACACACATGCGAAGCTCTGCTCACTAGTTCACGAATTCACGGAAGGTGCCTGATATCCAATTCTTCATATGCTTAACCTACAGTTGCTCCGTGCCGCAGACGCAGGACCGCTCGCCAAGCCATGCGTGCCTACAAACGGCGCGTTTCCGTCCTTTCGCAGCTTCAGCACGAGCCCGTACGAGACGTTCACGTCGTGGAACTTGCTCCTTGGCGCCACCGTGAGCTGGACGAGCACGTACTGCGCCAGCCAGACGCAGCTTCAACGTTACTCGAGCATCGGCTCGCTGCAAGATGCCCGCAGGTCAGCGTCACTTCCTTCTTCAGCGCCATGGTGGTAGCGGTGGTCCCGAATTTTTCTGTGGCATGGTACGCCGAAGAACTTGTTCGCAGCACTTTGGAAGCACGTAAAGCAACTCCGCTGCTTAACGTTAACTAAAACTAAAAAAAACTAAACGTTAACTAAAAGGTCTCTCGACGAACGTAAGTCACTTGTTTCATTCAGTTGTAATTGTCACATGTTCCTGATTCGTCCGCCGCCGCAAATTATGCATTTGCCACCGAAACAATTGCATCCTAATGCATTCTGTGCTGTTTTTACCAGTCACTTAAATAAATCGGCAGAATTGTTTGATACACTTTTTCTGCGTTCTGTTGACGTTCTGTTGCGATGTCAGCGACAGCGCACGTGCGCGTGAATGCGCTGTTTACGCCAAGACAACAGCTGCAGCTGCCATTTGATCAGACGCATACAGCGGCCTCCATGATATGATTGAGTATTTCTACGTGCTGGTTTTTAGTAAAGTAAGTTGTTTTTTCTTTATCTTCATTATTTTTTCCTTTTGATTTGTTTTTCAGCGATGGCTATGGACTCACTCCGCTAGTCGTTTTTCATGCCCGCGGTGACCGCCGATGCCGTGGCTGGAATTCCAAGACTACTCGCGAGAAAATTAAAACGAAAGAAAAATCTTCATTGCGCCATGAGCATCCCTGTTTATGACCAACAGATTGGCAGACCGAGATATTAACTATCAGCCAATATGCCAGCTCAGCATAAGCGTATTACATCTAGAGCTGGCGTCCGATCATTTCTCGCGTTCTAGCTCGTCGTGTTCCACCTTGCGGAGTTGGTCCCAAATTAAGCTTTCTTATTCTGCATTTAATGACAATGACTGAGCCATCTGCTTAGCCTTCATTAGTATTCTTCTGGCGCTCAGCTTCTTCTGTCTTTTACTGGATAGCGTTGAGGTCGTCATGTTTTCTTCAAGGGTAGCGTAAGGCCTATATGAATAGGGTAGCCCAAATATAGATTAGAGAAAAGCCGAATTAATCCCTCAGTTAGAAAGTAAAGGGTTGTTTTAGCAGGCTGCAGTGGCTAAGCCCTAATATGTAAGAGGAGGAAGAAAAGCCTAGCCTTTACACTTCACCACCGGGAGGCGTCTTCCACAAACGAGTACGACCACAGTCTCTTTACTTCCCGAAAGAAAAAAGCTCGCTCCCCAACTGCGTATGTTCACTCCCACAAACATCTCGCGAAACACTCTAAGGCTTTCAGCGTATTCTTCAGCTATCGCGTCACTACTTAGCGTTACAGGCAAAAGTCGAACTGTTTGAGGACGCATGAATTGTAATCGATCCTGTAAAACTTGCGCACGCAGATCTCCGGGAGAAGATTAGTTGCGAGATTCCAGGCGGTGTCTTTTCGGCTTCTGATACCTGCTTCATAGAAAGGCATTGTCTTCGAGGGGGCAGAGACACACATACTGCAGTCATCCCTAGTTGATCCAGCAAACGTAACACATATGGCACGCTAAGATTCAGTCAGGTTGGTTTGGTATTTTTACTTTAAACTGACATACTCTTGAGTTACCCTATAGCCGGGCAAGCTATTGTTCATTGTAGATATACAGCTCCCTATCTATCGACCATCGGTTTAAACAAGTAAACATTCAAGTGTATACCCTTATGAGGGCGCATGCTTTTGCTTGCTTCGTGCCTGCCTGAACGAAGTAATTTACCGTCGGGCAAAAACCCCGAGTGTATGACAGAAGGTGACCGCCCAGTAAGCTAAAGCGCGAGAAGAAGGTCATACATCCTCGCAATGTTTTAATAAGATAGTAATTATATGGAAACTCCAGACAAATTTCCGCCGTCGGCGTCGCCGTATTGTTCAGTATCAAGTACAAGAACGATAAGATCGCGATATCGCGGCTGAATGTCGTATGGTGTAGGTTCGAGGGAGAGCTTGCGAGGGCGAGCCAGGAAGGATGGTTGCTCGATGGTGCGGCGTTTTGTCGCGCGCGCGCGAGGAAGGCGGGGTGGGTGCGCGCCGTCTTCCCACGCGCACATTGAAGGGAGGCGGGGAGGAAGGGCCAGATTAGTGTACATCTCCTCTTCTACTCCGGCTGTGGCGGCTGCGCGCATTCTATCTTGGAAGTAATCTGATGTCCGTTCAAAAAATAAAAGACACGGGATAGGTGATGGCTTCGTGTGCGCTTTGTTCTCGCGCACTCGGTTTGCGTTGAAGTGAGAGGCAGCACGAAGGAGAATTCAATGTTTCAGTCTTCAACGTAGTACACTATATAAACTGGTTTATTGTGAACGAACTTGTGCCCGGGAACTCAAGAGTAAAACACTTTCACGCAATTTGCAAGCAGAGTTAACAGGAGCCTATCCCACAGTCAAGTACGTCTCCATACCGAACACACTTTCACGCGCCCCTATGACCAGGAGCCACGCCGTGACTTCTCATTGGACGGGGGACTCGGGCGCTGCCGTGTGCGCGTGCGCGAGAGACACGCGCTGCCTCGCCATCCGCGAGCCGTTGCTGCCGCTCTTTTAATGACGATGCGATGAGTAATGCCTATAGGGGCTTCAGCGATGAGGCTCTTGGAAGGGTACCTCGCGAGAATGCTCGTAACTGGCTTGTGGAGAGCTCTCTGCGGCAACACGAAGCTCGTATTTTTCCTAGGTCCTCCGGGTGAGGGTAGCAAACCAAACCACTTTCTTGTTTCTCTCCTCTCTTACACGATAGCCTAAGGACCGGAGACTCGATGTCATTTGCGCCAACGTTCTCGCGCCGATGCACGAATTTCCACACATGCTTTGAGGCTCTCTTCAGTACTTTTCATTGCTTTCTGCAGTTTCAATTTTATTGCATTTCTTTGCTCTGCGATGAAAGGTCGCCTAAACCATCCAGAAGACGCGAATACATCTTTAAAATTCGTATCCTTAAAAACACAAGCTCACGGACGCGGCCCGTCATCGTATTGCTCTTTCCGACTCGTACCCCAGCGTTGACTCATAGCGCCTTCACGAGTGAATTTGCCCCTGTAAATGCGTAGTGACTCTGCGGGTCGCACGTTGTCTGTGCATGAGTGCGATATACAAGGGATCATATTTAGGATTTATGGAATTTTAAGATATTCGCCTGTGTGAGACAGCAAAATTATGGTCCTTGACCTGGATTATACGAAGAGGCGCACAACATTAGCACGAGAAATTTAAACACTCATTAACTTTCCAGGATGACACTATAGTTTTCAGATATTATCTGCCAAAGTGCAGGACGAAATACATGGGCGTTACAGCTACTTTGGTATGGTATGGTATGGTATGATGAACTTTATTTAATGTCCTGAAGATCAACCCTTAGGTTGACGCAGGCGGCTCCCACGTCGGGACAGTAAGGTTTAACCTTACCGCCGTATCATGGGCCTTCTGGACGGCCTGTACTTGATCGGAAAGAACTCCACTGTGTAGGACTCGCCGCCACCAGTCTCTCTCCTTGACACACTTTGGTGCTTCAGCGAATATAAAAGCGTTTCGTTAAAAAGTGGAACAGCAGTGCATTTTTACGTCAAGCTTGATGGCGCGCATCTCGAAGCTGGCATCATTCCGGAAATTCATTCCAAGTGGATACGCCTTGCAAACTCATCGGCTACAATTCATAAATTGCAAGATGTGCCGTAAAGCAATTAATTCAAAATATAATTAGTGATTCTTTGTTCTTTGTTTGGCTATGTTTGTTTTCCTCGTGCAAGTATTGTCCGCTTCTATGGATAATTCGGCTCGAGAACAAGAATTATGTTAGCTACAAGAGGCTAGCTAAAAAAAAAAAAAAAGATTCGTATAACGTAAAACGTGATCAACCTGCAGGTACAGTACTTTGCAGTGTGTGTCGCGTGTTTGCAGGGCACTTTTGCTGAATATCCCGAGCCTGACTGTGGCTATGCTATTGTCTGTGCTTTCGGGGCTGACCCTCTACGCTGTGTACTGGGACTGTGACCCTATGCTCACTGGGGACATCGACAAGCCGGACCAGGTTAGGCGTTATCCTCCATTAAAAAAAAAAAAGAAAAAGGAGAGAAAGAACAAAAAAGACAAGGAAAGAAAGACTATCATCAGGCTACGGTACAATAATTAAAAAAAATCTGTTTACAGTTTAAACCCTTTGGGGCTTATCGTGCTCATAGTAATTGTCGCCTGTCTTGGTTGAATTTTTTTTCTTCGAAACTCCACGCGCGCTACTTTCCTGTTAAGGATGCTTTGTCACGCTGATAACGTGCGTGCCATCCGCGACAGCTGGAATTACCTGGCACTCAGCGTTAAAGAAAGGAAAGACGCGTGAGTTAGACGCCGGTTATTGATTGTTTGGGGACAAGATAAACCACCAAGGGTACAAACTTTTCACGGAGTGTATTTTATGCACGTCCATTGCATGCAGGACGAACGCCTCCACCAGAAATCTTAAATGTACGTTTGCATTGCGTCAGCCGACCCGGTCTTATGCCTGAAGACTTCACAATCTTATTACGCCACTTAATTATCTACGGTCATCAACTGCTGTTTTTCTGCAAAGGCACCATCTCATACTATATGAGCGGGTCAACACTCCGGTATGCTGTTATGTTAGCTTTATTTTATAATGTTAGTATTGTAGTTAGCATTATATTACTCCGCTCCTTCTATTGCTAAATCATTTGAGCTGATGGTTGGTGCGCTTTGCGGGGGGAGGGGGGAGGCAAGAGATTACCCGCAACAGAGCACGAATCACTGAAACGCTATGGAAAAAAATGAATATCTAATAGCGTTACATGGCACCTTATGTGTTGAAATTACTGGCGCACGCCAAAATTGCACTGGTCAAATAGATGCACAGCGTGCAAATAAAGCATCCTGTGACCAACAATATAGATAGGGTACATGAAGTTATGAAGTTTACCCCGCTATTGAGGAGAGTTAACTGATGGCACCTTTCTCCTGCTTTACATTTTATGTACAAAAATCTCTGCGAACAACTGCAGTTGTCCCTTTAATTGCAGCTGATGCCGTACATAGTGCAAGACCTGCTACGCTGCTATCCGGGACTTAGCGGACTGCTCGTGGCCGCCGTCTTCAGTGGTTCACTCAGGTGAGCTTAGGTTCATTTGAAATCAGTGTCACAGTATACACGGATATGCGCCGAAATTTGACAGAGATGTATACATTAATACCATAGGCCAAATTATAGAGCCGGCATATTTTGGAACAAGTGCTCGCTAGTTTTCGAGGCGGCGCACCGACTGAATTATTACTTCCACAGTTGAGCACCGTAAAACGACGACGTGAGCTTAAAAAGGAAAAATTAATTCCTGGAGTTTTACTTACGTCTCAGAACCACTGTGTGATTATGAGGTCCGTTCTAGTGGGGGACTTTTAGACCACTTGAGGTTCTTTAACCTGCGCCCGATGCTCGGCACACGGGTGTTCTTGCATTTCGCCAGCATCGAAATGCGGCCGCCTCGTACGGGATTCGATCCGGCGCCCTCGGGTTTAGCAGCGCAAAGCCAAAGCCCCTATACGCCGCTATGGAGGGTTAAGGACGACGTGACTCGGTGAGATTTCAGAACCTTCAGAGTCCGTTGTTTAGGTTCCAACATTTTCCTTTTCGTTTGTCCACACTCCTATATTCCTTGCACAGCATGTT
Organism: Dermacentor andersoni; assembly: GCF_023375885.2. Lineage (NCBI taxonomy): Eukaryota > Metazoa > Arthropoda > Arachnida > Ixodida > Ixodidae > Dermacentor > Dermacentor andersoni. Next base: position 84,974,678 of record NC_092819.1, read on the forward strand.
TTATAAGCACATGGGATAGTCAGATGAGACAACTTCGATTTCACGTGAGAGCCGAGTCAGCGTTTGTAGCAGAAATCGAAGCAGGACTTGGTTCCAATAACAATATAGCTACTTTTCGGTATGCGTGTCAGTCCATGATGACAGATGTGGTCCCTGTGGAAACCTTCGTGCCATGCGTACATATGCGTTGATGTATGCCCTTCAACCAGCACACTGTCTTCCGGCTACAATGCTCTGGCCGCTGTGACCTGGCACGACTTCGTTCGTCCCAAGGTAAACCTCACGGAAGCCGCTGCTCTAAGAGTTACTAAGTGCATGGGTGAGTAAAAAGGCTTAGACTTTGAGTACAACAGAGTATACAGTCACTGCCATTGTAAGCAATTGTTTTCTTTACATTGCAGCTGCGGCGTATGGCTTGCTTTCAATAGCGATCGCTTTTGTCGCTGGAGCTATGGAGTCTATCATGCACGTAAGTACTCGCGCTAGCTCATGAACATTTATTTATTTATTTATTTACATATATTGGAGCCATTATAGCGCTATAGCAGGAGTGGGAACATCATACATTACTATACATTGCACATTAAAACACACATACCTGTACACAGAAAGATGAGTGATCCAAAAGAAGCGCTTTACATGTTACCGAAGTGTTTACTAGTGGTAGCTATAAAATATTTTAGTGATAGTGAACGAATGTTACCGAATAGAGAGTTCAAGAGATCTATTGTACGTGCGAAAAAACTGTACTTGAATGTGTTTGTAGCGGCACAAATAGGTGTCATGTGCAAGGCGTGGGAGCTACGCGTACAACTTGCGTCAGTAAACGTGATATAGCTACAATCAGAAAAACCAGAGGATGAGTTAATAATTGCATACAAAAGCTTTCAGGCTTTTGTGTGATAACCTGAAAATAATGGCTCAATGTTCAAAGATTGTTGAGGCTGTCTTGGTGAGAAACTGCGGCTGTAATTTTGGCAAATGAAACGAATAGATTTTCGTTGAACGTTACAGAGCGAGCTAATTTCACATTCATTGTACGGCAACCAAACGACAGATGCATAGGGCCCTATAACGTAAAACTATTTCAATATGTTTTTATTCCAATCTCCTGGCGTCAAATTTGCGTAACCGCCGACACAAGCATCGACCGGTGACCCGCAGGGTTATCTGAAGAGATCTATCAAACGCTGTCCTCATTTATAGGAGGTCACTTTTGTTTGCTTTAAAAGCGAATGACATTGCCTACACTGAGCGGCTTGTCTTATCTAATTGGCTGACAACAGGCGAGGAGCACGCTCAAGTGGAGATGAATTCGATTGGGCCGAGCCAGTGCACTGAAAATCGATAACGGGATGAAGAGGGTGGTGCCGGCGTCCGTGAATGGTCCGCTTTCCATTATTTAGCTTGTGGTGACTGGTCGAAAATCGCGACGGCATGCGACGGAAGGTTAAAAACGCCGCTAAAATGGGTCCTCAGCAAAGAATAGTTGGCAGAACGAGGTCATAAACGTGCCGAAGTTGCGCGTAAACGTTACACAGTCACGCAAAAAGCTTTATTGTATGCAAATAAACACATGCTCTCCTGCGGGTGCGAGTAGCCAGTGCCTGAGCGATCGGCGTCAGCCATCTTTTATTCCTTTTCGAACGGGGTAGCCTGCGGCTATACAGAAGAAGATTTAGTTTTGTTCGGCATATTATTGCAACTTTAACGCGTACACATCCCTTTGACGCGGCGAGTTTTGGCGGTATTGTGACGTCGGGTGACAGGCAGGTGAAGTGGGTGCTGCCCAAAAACTTTTGACCAATAGCCGGGAGCTAAAGGCGAAAAGGCATCGAATCAGAAATAACTGTTTTTCTTTTTTCGGTCAAATCATGCATAATCAGTCTGTACACATCATATCAGATGGGGACGTATCGCGGCTTTCGTGACGTCGTGTGACAGACAGGTGAAGTGGGGGTGGTCGAAAAAAGTTTTTGACCAATCGTGGAGGGCTGATAGCAGAATTGGAATAGAAAAATTTGGAATAGTTTTACGTTATAGCGCCCCACGTCACTTTGACGTGGTGAGTTCTCGCGGTTTTGTGACGTCGCGTGACAGGCAGGTGAAGTGGCTATCGACCGAAAACATTTCACCCATAGCTGATGGCTAACAGCGAAAATGCGTCGAATCATAAATAAATATTTTTTTTCTTTTGTTCTTTCCAATGATGCATAATCAGTGTGTACACTTCATATCATATTGGGAGCAATCGCGGTTTTCGTGACTTCGCGTGACAGACAGGCGAAGTGAGGGTGGTCCAAAAATGTTTTTGACCTATCGCGGAGGGCTGATTGCAGAATCGCGATAGAAAAGTTTGGAATAGCTTTACGTTATAGCGGCCATATTCTAGAACAGGGCACCATTAACGTTTTATATAATAGCAGTTCAGTACCGCGGACGGTCTTAGCTAAACTGCGGCGCAAATAGCCTAATTTCTTTGGAGCTTTCCCGTTTACCTATTCGATATATTTAGACCAAGAAAGGTGTTCTGCTAGAGCGACACCTAAGTATTTATATTTAGACACTCTTTTAAGTTGGATGACCTCCAGAGAATAATCGAACAAGAAGGGGCTCTGTCTATTGGAAAATGACATCACGATGGTTTTGCTACAGTTGACGTTCATTTGCTACGTTTTGCACCAAGCGCAGAAACACATGAGAGATTGGGCAAGACGGTGGTAGTCATCAATGGAGTTAATATATTCGTATAATACACAGTCATCTGCATAAAGTCTGATTTTATTTGAGGCGCTACGATGTAAATCATTGACATATATCGGAACTAGTAAAGGGCTTAATATGAATCCCTGAGGAATGCCTGTCGTAACGTCGACAGAAATTTATTCCACTTAGTCAAAAGAAACAAATTGTCAGCGACAACAAAAAACTGGCTATCCAAGAAACAAGACAGGAAGTTTTGAATATGGCGTTTCATTTTACCAGTAGTTTAGAATGAATCACAGAGTCAAAAGCTTTAGAGAAGTCAATAAAGATGGCATCCACTTGATTATTTATGTGTAGGTTAGAAGCGATATCATACACAAAATCGACTAATTGAGTTACAGTGCTATAACCACAACGGAAACCATGCTAGGCAGATGTTAGAACCTCATTAGAGTTAAGGAACTCGATTTCATTTTGTGAATAATGTGCTCTAACATCTTGCATGACTGGAGTGTGAGAGATATCGGCCTGTAGTTAGAGAGTTGTTGTTTATCACCTGATTTATACAAAGGCAGGACTTTGGAAGTTTTCCTTTTAGTTGGTACTTCACTAGAGTCTAAGTAGGTCTGGAAAATTAAGGTAAGGTAATGAGCTGTCCAAGAGAGTATCCTACAAGGAAAGAATTCGGGATACCATCTGAACCGGTACACTTTTTAGCGTCGAGATTCAAGATTAGGTTTAAGGCACCATCAGAACTTATTACGATATTGCCTAGTTTATTAGTTTGTGCATCATAACTCAACTTTGGCGCTACATGGTTATCGACTGTGAAAACAGATTGGAAGTATGAGTTAACAGCATTCTAAACTGCGGTGGCGTCGTTAGTAATAGCGTCGTTAATCTTGAAGTCCAGAACCTGCGAGGATTTGAGTTAAGTAGAATGGGTGGTTACATTGAAAAATATAAATCTTTAGAATTTTTAGTACGAGTACAAAGTTCATATTTGGCTTTCTCAAAAGGAACGCGAAGCGCAGGATTAGAATGCTTTGATTTGCGTAGTCTACCAACACGGCATGACAGGTGCAGGATATCTCGGTTAATCCAAGGAAGCTTATTATGCATCTTTTTTTGCTTTTAATGGAACGTAATTACTAATGCAAGATTTTGCTAACGACTCAAAACGATCAACAAGACTGTCAACATGACATTCGGTACTGAGGGACAAAAATGGTCAAAGTTATCTGCCAGATTATCAGTCATAGACGTATCGTCAGCCTTGTTAAAATCCTGAAATGTGGAATAGCTAAAGCGTTCATGTGGGATAGGATAGTAAATGTGCACGAGAATTGCGTTATAATCCGAAATTCCTTCCAACATATCATACTTAGAGCCTAAATGAGCAAAACTGTCACTGATAAACACTAAGTCAAGCATGGAGTTTTGTCGCGTATTCTTATCAACTACACTCTAAAAACTAGGAAGGGTATCGCAGGAGTGAAGCTGCCGGTTCACTCTTCAAAGCGTCGTTTTACTCTCGCAAAATGTCGAGGAGAGTGAAATGCATTGTTCACTCTGTCACCAAGGAGAGAGTGAAATGTGCTTTTCACTCTCCCCTTCAGAGAGAGAGAGTGAAAAGACTCTTGCGACAATAGAAAAGAGAGACTCTTGCGGCAATAGAAAACAAAACGTAGCGTAATCTTCTGCTTCAACTGTAGGTGGCTGGCCCCGAACATGGCAATGTATCATTCGTGCACGCTGAGCAAAGAACACATCGTTTTGCTTCTAAGAGAACAGGCCGCCGCAGTTCAAAGGAACGCGTAGCGAGCGCTCTACTTTTTCACTCGGAGTGGCTCCACCGCGCGCGCGCGCGCTCAAGATCGCGGAACAACACAGCGCCGGAGAAAGTAGATCCATCCAGCGAGCACAGGCCAGCCGAGGGAGATCGTGTGGCAGCCATCTCGCGTCGCCACGAAAACACGACAGTCGTTCGTCATGCCTTGGATATAACAACAAATCCTCCACGGTAAGTGAATTCTAACTTAGGTGCACATTCTCCGTATATGTCATGCTATCGCCAGGAAGTTGTCGCTGCGCTTAGCCGACGCGATTGACAAAGGACTAGGCGTACGCGCTGTCTCTTGATGTCAATCGAAAAAGCCAGTCGTCGCGATAACTGCATGTGATTTTATCACTTTGCCGTTGTCAGTAAGAGCTTTAAAAATCGCAAACGCTGCCAGAACTATGGTATGTTCAATAAGACGCCAGGCGAGAGGACGCTTAAAATGGTTAGTTCACCAGCCCGTGATTCCGAGCCTATGCGGAGCGTGATTAGCGTGCGTTTTGCGTGTTTGAATTTATTCAGTTTGGCAGTCTACTATGTACGGAACGCTGTTGAACTAAGGAATCACATAACAGAAGCCGTCATTTTGCTGGCAGCATGCTTTTTTTTATAAATAAACCGCGCGCTTGACGGTGTCTCGCGCAGGGGGAATCTGCGACCACTGAAGTTACGTGCAGCACCAGTGCTAGTTAGAAACTTTGCCGCAGGCATTCAGCTGCATGCTGCAAGAGGTCAGTTGGGCGCGTTATCTTGAACTTACTGAAAACGCATGAGGAATCCATGTTTTATGATGAAAAAAGTATAAACCCCATATAAGCGATCTTGCGCGCGGCAGCTACAGGCGACGCGACGGAGATGGCTGTCGCGTTCGCTCGTCGCCTACAAGTCGTACTCCGTGCGAGCGACGATTTTGAGCGACGCCTCCCCGGTGTTGCCGGCATGAGGGCTGCAGTCACGCGTGACGCGTGCTTTAGTAATTTACGTTGATGTATTTTACTATAAAAAGTAGCATAAAATATTTCCGGAGGTCTTGCAGTACGTTCTTATCCTTGCACGTATAAAAATTGAATCATTTGCTCGTTCCGCGCGACAATCGGTAGTATTTGAGCGATGTATGTATACATCCAGTTCCGGCTTCGCGCTATTGGCTAGTCGCTCATAGCACTTCTGGGCGACGAGCGACGATTTCTAGATTTCCAGAACCGAGCCATCTGTTCAAGCGACGGCCCGTTTTGTCGCTCGTCGCCGTCGCGCACTAAATCGCTCTCACAGTGTTTATCCCTAAGACTGAACTGTTTTGGTCATGTTGAAATGGTGTGATTATAGGTCTGGTTTTGTCTCCTGTTGCGGTTTTCGTGCACGGTGCGAAACTGAAAGGATGCTTATGTCTACGAACTCGGTGAATTGTCGAGCAGCTAGTTACGCATCGGCATCGAATATAACGGCTGCTGTGTGGAATTACAATTGCAGGGGCGCTTTGCATACGCTTATTGTTTTGGACATGCCTGTGCATTTGCTAATATGAGTTGGCGTGTCAGAGTTATGTCATATGAACAGCTAAATCAGCCTTCCTCTGGGTGTTACAAGCGTAATGTGTGCATTTTGCTATAGCATGGCAGATTATGATGTGTTTATCGCTTGAATATTTTTAGTAGAGAAATAAAATATCAAAATAAAATGTTGCTTTAATTCCGTGTTACCATTCTGTCGTACACAGAACAATAGGATGGTGTAATAAACTAATAACTGCGGTTTAACTGCAACTTTACATGCCTACAAGAATCTAAAATGCTAGATTTCAAACTGCAGCAGTAGTCGGGTCTGTCAAAAATGAACTCCACTGCGCACCTCATGCATGAAAATAAGTTCATGCCTTTTAGTAAGCTTAGATGCAGGCCGCAGTGAACTTGTTAGTATTGAAATGTGGGTAAGCTTGCCATAACAAGCCTTGTTGCCCTTTTTTATAGGCACATCCATATATCCATTGAGCTGAAGGACAATATTTTCATCCCTACTGAGCATCATGTTTGCAGCTATAATCCTCAAATTATGGCTTCAGCAGTGGCACAACCAGGCATGGTGCGGGGGGGTGGGGGGGCACACTGGGCACGTGCTTAGGATGTGTCACAAGTGGTGTTTGCGATACACCAGACTCATGACAGACCTATGACGTCTGAAAATGACCAATATTCTATTCATTAGCAGGAGTATTCTAATATTCATGAAAAACAAGGATGAACTGTGGTTTGTTTTTTTGCTTAAATCTAAAAATTGAAGTTAGTTTAGCAGTTGACTGTTGCAGTCATTTGGATGTTTTGCATGCATTTCACTAGGAAGACTAAGAGCTAAGACTTTTTTATTGCCATTGCCTTGACTGTCTTGATGTTGTTTTGCACCATGTCCTTGTGTTGACTTTTGCATACGATATTTTTCAGGCACCCGCTTTAGATAACGCAAGAAGGCAGCTGCAAGGACACGAGGATGTGAAAGAGCTAGTGCAGCGCGACTTCACGTAGTGCAGAGGAGCCAATGCCGAAAAATCAAAATACATTGGCATGTTATTTGGACAAGAAAACTAGTATGTGGGTATATTGGGTGTACCATTTGACCAAATGTCAACAAAATCAAGATACAGTATGTTACACGAAGATGAAAATTCTCACGTGCTCCAGGCAGTCATCTTAACATGGTATATTTATGTAATGTCTCTGATTGGAAAGTCAAATCAAGTATGCTCTCTGGAGACAAACACATAGCAGCAAGTGTCATTGAAAAGTTAAAAATGTGTTTTAAGAAAGCTGATTAGTTCTGAGAAGTGACTGCTTTTTGTCTTGCCTCTCAACAGATATATCACTGTGATAAAAAAATAGTGGTACAATGAAATTGCATATTTGCTTAGCGACATGATACATACTTGCAATGAGCACGGTGCCTGTGTTTACTATAAAAAGCAACAGCCCATGCTTGGTTAGGTTAGGCCCACTACAACATGCAGGCATGGGTGATTGGCGCTTTTTTTATTTCTGTGTCGTGAGGTTTATTGACGTGCGTATAGGTGCAGTCGCACGCAGTATGGCTAGTACAAAAAAGGGGGGGGGGGGGGGGGCAGATATATGTAGCTCACTGTACACGACACAGGGCAAAGGAAATCCGTGTTCAGTAACTATGTTAAATGCCATGTACGTAAATTTTACAACGCTACTCGTTCGAAGCGCGCACAGGTGCATATTGAAAAAAAGTTTCCAGGGTAGATAATTTAGTTCCTAATTTACACTAATTTTGCTCTAACCACGAGACATAATAATTTGAATATACTGCACGGAAAAACGTAGAGCGAATTAAATTGTGTGTCAGCTTCGTGTGTATACATATAGTCTTTCCTATGCATTAGGTTTTTTGCGTAATGCATTAACAGTTGACAGCCTATCTTATGATGTGTACTCTGTTTACATTACAGTTGTTTATTAGTTTACTCGTTTGTTTTGCGACTGATGAAATGCCGGCATATATATATTTTCAACATTTGACATAACCCTGTATGTTTTGCAGGGACAACCCAGGACGTGCATTTCTCAGCACCCAGTCAGCTGCCAAAAGTGACTCAAACACAGGCCACCAGTAAGTGGACATCAGTTGCAATTTCACATTATGCAGTTGGCGGCTGCCTTGTACGGAGGCTTTTTTTTTTAATGAGATGGTGATGTCGTTCTAATGTACATTTTGACCACAAAGGTGCGATCATGTCTCACAGAGGCATATATGGTTGCTATTCTCTGCGAGGGACGTGTTCTCGTGTTCGTGAAGCATTTGTGTTTGGCAGTATTGTCGCCCAATGAGTCAGATATAAACACTAACTCGCCACTGCCGGCAAGTAGTTGCGAGAAACGCATTATGATGCTGTAAAGTTATTTCATTAATTCGAAGGAAAGTTTTGCAGCAGGAAAAAAGGTTGCTATTCCAGGTAAACATGTCTTTTTCTCACAGGTTATTTAGCCAAACTGTGGATGCATGAAATTCGTGACTTATGAATAGATTTTAATTTATTCTTTAGTAATGCTTCTAAAAGAGACTAGAAATAGCATGTGACTACCTCTGCAATCAGCAGACCATACATTTACAGTCATAAGTGGCAGTTCCATGCAGTCTCGCACTTTATATAACCTTTCCTTTCAGCAACATTGGAACTGGTGGCTGCATTTTCAGAAGAAGTGCACTTGACACTGTATATGTATGTGTGAATTCGGTTTTCTTTGTATGTGTCGGCTCACTGACAAACAGTGCAAAAATCTGTTGTAATATGAGCCTGACGACGCCTTCTGCTGCTAGAAATGCGGCACTTCGTATTTTATAGTACTGCATGACATTTAAATCAAAGCTACCACATAAAATGATCAAGAAAACTAACCGCTGTTATAGCTGTTTTCCTCAAAGAACGCTTGTCCTTTATGGGCTGTGTTAATCTGAGCTCTCCACCGATGTTTCAGTAGTATTATCCCTTAGTGAGTGAGAGATTGGGGGCAATTAATCGTGTTAGTGTTTAAGTGGTGTCCTAATTATGTGCATTTGTTCCAACAAAGTTGTCTAGATTACTTTATTGTGTAGTGTAAAGCTTATGAAACCATCAGCAACTACTGAGTTGCTAACACGCATATGGATTTGTCACTATACAGGTGGAACTCGGCTGTACCACTGCAGTGCTGCGGAAATTGCCTTCACCAGCGGCTTTGCAACAGCTGTTTCGCAGCATGTCGGTATGTGTTAATTTATAATTATGTTGGGATGGGCTAGTATTATGGACCACTGCTACTCTGTATTGTGACAGATCCATATGATAAGGGATGTAATGGGCACAGCGAAAACCTTTGAATTTTTTACTATGGTACATAAACAGGCTCTCCTTTTCGTCACTGGAGCAGGAGAGAAGGGCATGCAGGCACTCCTGAGTGTACATATATTTCAAAACATGAGAGAGACATATACACACACACACACACACACACACACAATTAAACTAAAGGCAGGGACGTTGCATCTTTCATCTTGAATTGAATTGTGCAGCGCAAAAATACAACACAGACCACAGAGAAGCACACATGTTAACAGGTTTGATACACACGTTAGTTCAACAGATTTGATACTTCAAGTGTGCTATTTTACACAAGGGGGAAGGGAAAGGGGAGAAAATCTGAAAAAATAGTGGAGTGGAAAAAAAGGAATCGTGCCAAAAAGCATGAGAAGCATCGCGCAGCCAGGATCACCAGCAGGACATCTAAAAAGCACTCTGATAAAATTACATACAGGACAACCTTACATATAGTTTGTTTCAATCAACTCAGATCACATGCAGCCATTACTGCAATCAAGTTGTTTCCTTGTGTCATATGAGGGAATGATGTGGGCCCAAAAAACTGTTTAGAGCTGAAGGATTATGTTCCATTCTGGCCTCATTGCCTGCTTTTTTATCATATTGTTATCAGCTGCTTATGTTAGGGACAAAAAGTAAGAGTACGAACTGTTTCCCAATTCGCCATTCCACACAACATGTCTTTGTGACTATATGTACATGCAGATGATCCATAGTTGAAAAATATTCAGTACAGTAGAATCTCATTACAAGATGCACTTGGTTGTAAGAGATATCTGAAAATGTTTGGTTGGTTTTCCGATGTTTGCCACGTTAACAATACTGTATACAAGAGACACCTTTGTTACTAAGGATGACTTTTTAAGTATTCACTACTTCGAAGGGACACAACCCAGACACATTCACTTTGTGCACCTTGTGTGCTCCGAAGGGCGTAAAGATCACGCAATCTTTACACAAGTCAATCGCGCATGTCTCTTTTAGCATGAACCAGAAAAGGAGGGCAACGAGGACAGTGCAGGGCAGAAAGTGTCGGCAGTTGAAGCTGACGAGCGTCTAAGAGCACCTCAAAGGTACTGCGAGCAACAAGGCTTGCAAAGTGAAGTGTTTAAATTCCAGAAGTTGGGAAGGAAGCTAACACAATCTACAGTCACTAAAAAGCTGTGAATGTCTTCTTTAAAGGGCCCCTAAACCACCGAGGTTGAAATTTAGTTGCGGTGTTGCAGTTCTACACAATAAGGCAATGAACAGGTAGCCACGAGAATTTTTCGAAACGGTGCAGTAATAGTGGAGCTACGTGTGTTTGATTATCGAAAAGTAGTCCCCACTCATTTTACTCTTTCGTCTGGTACATGCCATATGGACAGTATCGTCTTTTCCTTGCCTAGTACACCTCCAAATATTACGGGACAGGCCAACACCAACGAGCTCTGTTGCTGCTGCGCTGGCCCGTCATCCTGCGAGGGGTGGCGCTAATACAACGGAACTGTATGGTGACTCCTGTTGAAGAGCCTCATAGGGAGACCCTTCTGTTGGCGTTTCTGTTCTTTGCCCCCATTGGCTGCCCACAATGGCATCGCGCGCAACGCGACGAGGAAGGAGTGTGTGTATTTGCTTGCAGGCCTTGCCGGCAGTCGTACACTTTCGTTCGACCAATCGACAGCACCGGAAACTGGTGACATCATCAGAGACAGCCTGGTGACGTCGGGACAAACTGGGGGGTGCAGGATAGGTCCAGAGAGGCGCACGGGGTCATTTTTTTCATATTGTGGTGCTCCGGCAGTGCTACGCACTCTGGCATTTGGCTTCGTCGATCGTGACGGCATTCTGATTTCGATACGCGTGTTTACTTGAAATGTTCAAAAAATGTCGAGAAGTGGTTTAGGGGCCCTTTAAGCCACCCTGAGCATTTATTCCTTCAGATATATCAAAACATACTTTAGTGATGATGCATAATAAAGTGATCTAGTCTGGCTCCTCAGTGTCTCAAAATTTTTGGTTTCGAGAGACATGTTTCCCGTGCCTCTTGAATATCTTCTGATGAGGCTTTACTGTAATATACACAAACAATTGTGTAACTCCTCCTGCAAGTATTATTCATTAGCCCGGTCACTTATGTGCAAAGCTTGTGGTTAAGTCTTGATGTCCGTACTTTTTAGAGCTATGTTTATTAATTCATGCTGTTCTTATTGGTTCTTCGATACAGGAGACAATGCCTACGAAATTATTGGCCCTGATCATGAGAGCCCTCAAGGGGCAAACAACATCTCTGTTGCAGAAGTGAGCCCGATACCACTTGGAAGTTACCATGACAGATGACATGGCAGCAATAGATACAGAGACTGCCATGTCTACTGCAGCTGCAACAGTGTACGAGGCAAGCAGCAGCGCGTCAGCATCAGCAGCAGTGTCAGAAGGAACCACACCAGGCCTGGTAGAGCAACATGTGTGCTATCACGGACTTTTTTTGTAGTGGATACAACTCATTTGCTCAACATACAAAAGCTTTTCACCACGACTGTGAGCCAGTGTTATTGTGCAGCAAGTGCAAGACTAAGTTAGGTGTTATAACACAGTACAAGCATCACTTTAATATATGCAAATGCAAACATATTACAGTTGTTGCCTCCCCAGCCCGCCCACATAGTGACAACAATGTGGAACACATGGTGGGACACACCTCTCCCCCATTACAAGATAGTAGAGACTGTCAGTGTTGTTGCTAGATTGACTGGTCTTTGTAGGCAACTAGAAGGACAACACAGGTGTCATAAGATTGTTGTTGACGTTGTTGTTGAAGAGGTAAAAAAGAAGTTTGATGCAGCTGAAGTGCCAACTGATATTGAGCAAATCAAAAGCAACCACCTGAGAAAGCAACACTATCGAAATTTGGGTATCTATGTGCCGCCAACTCTGGTAAGAATGGCATAGGACAGAAGTGTGATGAAAATCACACAGACACTGCTGTTGCATCACTGGCCACAGTGAGCAGCGACTTGTAGGGCAAGAAAGTCAACTGAAACTAACATTATGATATAGTGTCATGCTCCCATGTGACCACTTTTCAAGTTATTTTGCAAGATACAGCTCAACCTCCAGAAACGAGACTGCAACTTGTCTGTAAAAAAGCTTTCACAAAAAATTATTCATAACACTATTAACATAGCAGTATCTTTTTTTTGTGTCGGTTCGAGGTTCCCGGCTGTCCATTAATGCAAAAATTGAGGAAAAAAAGAACATGTGTCGTACTTACACCTTTTTAACAAGTACGAGGGGGACAGAACTTTTCTAGTCATGCATCTTCATCATACTATCAAGTTTTTAAATGCCTTTTATAATTATTATCACCAGTTATATCTGAGTGCATTGTATGCATGTAGCAGGTGTAAAATCAGGTCAGTTGGATCAGATGCCTTATCTGCAAGCGAGCCCTATATTCAAGAAATTTGAATTAAAATAGTTACGTTAGAGACGCAGTCTTTCAGCACTTTATTGCCTGTGGTTTAAGCATTGCTCAATACTTCTGTGGGTGGCAATTTCAACCGGCACAGCACTGCGCTTTGCCACAGTCACATTTGTCTTCAAAGCGGTGTTTACCATTTGTGTTGGTCTGTTTGTGTATGCATAGAGCAAGTTTTTAATTTATATTTTTCTGCATTCTTGTGCTTGCACTAAGCTTGTATAAGGCAGTTACAAAATGTGCGTCACTATAACGAACTGTTCTGTTGAGCTTACACTTGCAAATAATCGTGTTCAGATGGCTGCACTTCTATGCGGGTGCACTGCTAGCTTTGTGTATGTTCTCATGTTTGTATAAAGCTTATATAAGCTAGTTAGAACATGTATGTCACTAAGCATTGTGATATTCTTTAAAGAACTGCTTGGTTGGTTTTACACTTGTGAATTAGTATTGAGGCAGTGGTATTCCCATGTATGCCCACTGCTAGCTTTCTGTGTCCTCGCGTGTTTGTATTAAGTTTCTACAAGGGAGTTACAGCATGTACGTCACTAAGCACTGTGGTATTTTTTAAAGAACTGCTTTGTTGGTTTTACACCTGTGAGTAATAGTACTCGGGTGGCACTAGTCATGTGTAGGTACACAGGGACCATTTGTATACATTATGCTCATGTAAAGCAGTTACAAAGTGTATGTCACTAATTACTGTGATATTTGTTGAATTGCTGTGATGGTTTTACACATGTGAATAATAGTGGTCAGGACACAGTACTTGCAGTGTATAGTTGAATTTATACACTGCCAAGACATGGGCTGTATACGTCCCAAAAGAAATGTATGTCATTATATTGTTGTGATTATTACTGTTTGGATTTTATTAAACTGTAATAAAATTGTTTCTTGTATCTATTGAGGTATGGCAATTTGTCATGCAACCAAACTGAGGACCTGAACTTGTGCATACAAATAAACAGCTAATTTAAGAGTATACTGCTCATATTCTGCTAAACCAGTTTAACAAATCTTGTACTACAATGCTGGAAAAATGACAGAGCTGACTCGGATGTACAGAAAAAGTTCTGCACTGGCTGAAGGACTGCCCCACACTGGAGTTCGTAATGTTGCGTTTATTGGAGTAGAACAGAAAGTGCACTTCTATTAAAAATGCGACAGTCGGTGCAGAAACATAAGGCAGACGAGCGGATGTGGCACATTTTTTTGAGGGCCCTCCATGCCTACTACTGCATTTTTAGTCTTCCTGTGCTCTGCGTATAAGCCCCTGTTCAGCCAAGCTTTTTACTCCATGACAGTTGTTCTACTGGGTTCGTAGCAATATTGAAGAAAAAAATTCAATGGTTTTCAAGGACTTTCAAGGCCCCGACACAGTAACTTCAAGGACCTCATGCAATGTGTGTAGTAGTTTGGACAGGCAATAACTTGTTCAAGAACACCGTTAACTTTAATGCAAACAAAAGAAAACAAATCACATTTCAGTGATTTCAAACATTTGAAAGACTGCTAATTTGCCTTTCACCGCCCACCACTAAACGCACACAAGGAAGCATTTCAAGAAAGCGCTCAGTTTTTCTGCAATAGCACAATTAACTACTTGGACCTGCAACATTTGCAGTTTTTGAATACTGTTTGGTTTGACAGTGTATGTGATGTCATCTGTTGCCTCAGCTTTTTTCACCATCAAATAAGCAATAGTCATTTCTAATTTCTTTTTATTGTGTCTGTCGCTCTCAATTTACTCTTCGAATGCCTCAACTGTTGAGCTTCCTGCTTCTGCTCCTCCAAGCACATTTGTCGCCGGTTCCATGTGCATAAAACTGGTATCTGCAGCTCCTTTGTAATTTCAACTTTAAGGATGTCGCTTTCCTTCTATTACCTCCAGAGACAATTTTCTGTGACATGCGAAAGAGTGTCACAGAAGGGAAAAAAAGCGCTTGGCAATGTCTGCTAAGTCTAGCCAAGTGTACAAGTTTAAGGACTTTCCAGTACTTCTAAAAATTCAAGGGTTTTCAATGCCTTGAAAATGGCATTTTAGAAATAAAGGATTTTCAAGGATCGCTACAAACCCTGGATTCTAGCACCTAAATAATTTTACAAGCTTATTTTGGCATGGAGTTAGGAAATTCATGCTTTCTAGCTAACGCTGCACTATCTCTGTACAGTGAAGCCACGAGAGCGCAACTATTTTGGAGTAAAGAAAAATACTGAAAGCTTTTAATACCACTCTTCTTTTTTTCTATGGAGCTTCGTATTGCCTAGTTAAGTTTACGAATGTGCCTGGTTTTGGCGGGCGTTTCTTCGACATTTTCTGGAAGAAGCAGATGTCTAGCCCCCGTATTCAGAAATGTATCTTAATACAAAGCTCATGCTTGACTTGATATAAACGACGCCTGGTGCGAACGTCCCCCAAGACGCTCACTGCCTTTCTTTTGGCGCGTTCACGACTTGCGTCGTTTAGATCAAGTCAAGCATGGGCTTCAAGTTATGATGCATTTCTGCATATGGGGGTAAGCGTGCACAATTCCGGGCAACGCACTGTGCCATTGACACTGAGAGAAAACGGGGAAAACAGAGTTAACCACTTATGCTCCTAAACTTTCGCGTATCTGTGGTGTGCGTGTATCGTGGAAGAAGAAACAGCGCAAACACAAGGACGAGAAAAAGCATCAACCACACCAGCGCTTCGTGGTGTGGCATGTTTTTGCGTCGTCCTTGTGTTGCGCTGTTTCTTCTAAAATGCTCAATCAACTAGCCGGCAAGTCCATCCTGTGCATATATAAATTGAACACACGCATGAGTGTAGATGGTCTTCGAAGCTTTTAGAACGAGCACTGCCACAGGATACGAGCAGTGCACGCGTAACAAGTGGACACATTAGTCATTTAAACATGCGTGCCAATGCATTTGACGCGGCTATCGGCATAAGCAGTCTCCAAATGCTGGAATGCATGCGCTTCAAAACGCTAACGATCCGCTGCTAATGCAGGACAACAGCTCACAGCGGACTGAACCAAACTCTAAACTAATGCACTTGAAAAGAACGCCTACACGGCAGCGTGAGGCACGTCGAAATGCCTGGTACTGGCGTCGCAGTTGCTCACCAGTATACGCGCGAATTAAATTCACATACGTGGATTGTTGGCGCAATACTTTGTATCCGCGTATTTTGGAGAACATGGACTGGAGAAGCACTCGATCATGAGCTGAACGGCATATTTGTTATTTTCCTGCGGTGACGACAAGCCGTGAATAGTTCTCACGTTGTCGTCTACGTTGTCTTCCTTCGTTAGTCGTAGCAAGGAATGGAAATGATGCAAACGCACACGTATTCCAGTACACAACAGCACAGCACACTGCAGAGAAACCCCACCCACCACAGCCGATTCATCAAATCCGTTTGGTATATATATAACCTCTAAAAGAACACGACTGTACGTGGCGGCGCTGTGGTGTAATGGTTATGATGTGTGTATTGAATTGTACAAACGCGAGTGTACGCGGGTTCGAATCCACATGATGTATAGAGCATTGTGATTCTTGACAAGCATGTGATCTCCTTGACAATTGTATTCTAATTAGATTGTGTGACTCCTGATTGTGATATTTGCGAAGATATTTGCAGATTAAGTGTTAATTCCTTTTTTTTTCTCCTCAGTGGCGTTCGTGACGCATACGCATAGGCCGCCTCAGAGCAGTCACGCCTCACGGTAGGCAGCAAATAGCCAGGAAAAAATGACTTTAAAATCCTGCGTAACTTTGCTCACGCCTATTCTGAAGGCCGTTTGGAATCGGGCCAGTGTCTCTGAGGAGCCGCCTAGGGAACAGTATATCAGCGGCCCTAATTTGATCTGATTTCCTGCCTGCATGCGTGACCAGGACTTGGCAAAAGGGTATTGGGAAGAGTACTAGCACTCTGTTCTGAAGGAGTACAAGCACTCTGTTTGGGGGAGTAGAAGTACTCGGTCTGGCGGTGTACTATTAACCCTGCGGGGAGAGTATTAGCACTCTGCGGAAGAGTACTAGCACTCCCTGTGGGAAGAGTATTATCACTCTGCGGAAGAGTACTAGCAATCCCTTGCGGTGGAGTAACAAAACTCTGTCAGGAGGAGTTGACCTACTCTCTCTCAAAGAGGGTCGATCTACTCTCGAAAAGAGAGTGAAATATGGGACAAGCAGCTACTCCCTCAAAGAGAGTGCCCGGCACTCCCTTAGTTTTTAGAGTGTAGTTGTATCAGGTTAGAACCGTAAAGAAAACGTAATTAAGTCTCTACAAATAGAGGCACTAGTGGCGGAATATGTAAGGCAAGGTCAGTGAATGTCAGGAACGTTAAAGTCACCAAGAATGATTAAGTTAGATCTGCCTAGGCTATGTTCATGTATAAAATGCGAAATATTATCGAACTCATTAGGGCAATAAAGACCGCACAAATTGTTAAATTCTGCTTATGCACTAGTAACTCGCAGCAAACCGATTCTACAGTGCGAGGACCTGGTATAACCTTAAAGTTGAAATCTGAACGTAAAAGCAAAGCAACACCCTCGCCTTCCTTATTCTGATGGTCGTAGCGGACAACAATGTGACCAGCGGGCATGAATTCTGTGTCGTGAATATCTTCATGGAGCCATGTTTCGGTGAAGCATATAACATGAGGAGAACATGAAGAAACTAGCGAAAGAAATTGTGGAAATTTGTTATTTTTCTGGCATTAACATTCAGATGCGCAAAGACCTGTGGCGGAGTGATGAGATTGTCAACCTGATGATGAAACATTTGGAAATTTTGCGCTAGAATCAAAACCAGGAGCTCCTACTAAACTATATTTGAGGCACCGTCCGAGTAGTAACGAACGTTAACTATAAATAAATGATGAAACCTCATTTTAATAACCGAGCCGTTATTCCGCTGCTCAACCGAAGTGTACTGCACGCACTCTGAACGAAAAATCTTCGGAAAGTTTCATGCCGGAATTTCTCAGCTTATAAACGTTTTTCAGCATCACTAGCTTATCGCTGAATACAAGCAATATTAAAATGATAGGGCGAGAACACCCAGGGCGAATTCCGCCTTACCTACGTATGGAAGCGTTCAATAGGCGGACAGTCACGGGAAAGAATCAACACGTTTATGACCTTGGAGTCATGGTTCTCGTTAATATCATTTGATATGCCATGATGGATTATCTTAGTTATGCGTGAATGGTTTTCAGTACCGTGATATTTGGCAGTTCGGCAACAATGCGCTTTAGGAAA
Source organism: Dermacentor andersoni (assembly GCF_023375885.2). Classification (NCBI taxonomy): domain Eukaryota; kingdom Metazoa; phylum Arthropoda; class Arachnida; order Ixodida; family Ixodidae; genus Dermacentor; species Dermacentor andersoni. Next base: position 84,992,810 of record NC_092819.1, read on the forward strand.
ACCGCCTCAGAACGAAGCTGATCAGAGTATTGATCACGTAGTGCCTTCGAACATGAGGTTTTAAGAGCAGCCGCACGCAATTCCCAGGCATCGAAACGTGTATTCACAGCATTTTTGATTTCAGATATCTACTGTGACATATTTTTCTCACAAGCAACTAAATCTGAAATGAACCTTCACAAGAGAAGGGTAATCGAAAGAAAACATTGCCAGCTCGGCCAACGTCTCAAGGGCGCCAAGAACGCTTTCTTGGGATTCGTCAGTTTTGCCACTTTTAGACGCCGGTCTCATGAGGCCTGGGTTGAGCTCAACGTCACCACTCAGGCTAACACGACTAAGCTAATCGACGACAAAAGAAAAATTGCACGTGAGTCTACTACGCATATAACTGTGTAGGCAACACAGCAACAGCGGGAATCGGTTATCGGATCGGATACAGTATATATATATATATATATATATATATATATATATATATATATATATATATATATATATATATATATATATATATATATATATATATATATATATATATATTGTAGGGGGGCGGGTATTCGGCTCGTAGAGCAGCAGCGACAAACTCAGCACCAGCAGGTATGGCGCAGCCAGCGAACAAACTGGGTACGAGCCACGCCATGGCAACGGGGCTTTTTAGCCTGCCGATCTTCTTCGTAACAATCACCCCCGAAATTGAAGAGTAGCCATCCTGGCGACCTAGGAAGAGGTGGGCAGATCGTAATACTGCTTCAGCTGGTCAATGTGCACAGTCTCTCGTCCCCGACGACGCAGATCGGGAGATGGCAATACGGGTTCGACCACGTAGTTCACTGGTGATGTTTGCGCAACCACGTGGTAGAGCCCGTGATACTTCGGGAGGAGCTTGGACGAAAGGCCAGGAGCAGCAACAGGCGGGACCCAAAGCCACACGAGTGAGTCCACGGGGAAGGGGTGAGGGGGAGGACAGGTCATGACGCTCTTTTTGGTGGCACTGTTGAGCAGACGTCAAAGAACGGGTCAGTTGTCGGCATTTCACTTCGTCCTGAGCAACCGCAGAAGCAGGTGAGCATTCAACAGGGTTCGGCCGGTACGGGAGAACCGTATCAGTGGTGCTGGATGGATGGCGGCCGTAAAGCAGAAAGAATGGTGAGAATCCGGTAGTGGCTTGAGAGGCAGTGTTTTATGCGTGACGAGCGGAAGTACAAGATCACAGTTGGAGTGGTCAGATGCAGCATACATTGATAGCATGTCCGCAAGAGTTCTGTTGAATCGTTCTGTTAAGCCATTGGTCTGTGGATGATAAGCAGTAGTAGTGCGGTGATTGATTTGGCATTCAGATAGGAGTGACTGCAGGACGTCCGAGAGGAATACGCGGCCCCGACCGCTCAACAGTTCCCGAGGGGCACCATGGCGGAGAACAAAGTTGTTTAGAATGAACGAGGCGACGTCTTTTGCTGATACGGCAGGCAAGGTGGCGGTTTCAGCATACCGTGTCAAATGATCTACAGCGGCAACAATCCATCGGTTGCCAGCGCCAGTAGATGGAAGATACCCGTATATATCAATGGCGACACGGTCAAATGGCTGAGCTGGGCAGGGAAGTGGTTGGAGAGGTGCAGTGGAGAGATGCGGGACACATCTACGTCGCTGGCAGGCAATGCAGGAGCGTACGTATTTGTGGACGAAGGTGTACATCCCTTGTCAATAATATCGTAGGCGAAGGCGTGTGTAGGTTTTTGCCACTGCGCCGTGACTACACTGCGGGTCAGAATGAAAAGCGGAGCATAAATCTTGTCGTAGGTGGCGAGGTACTACTAAGAGCCATTTGCGGCCGCCATTGTGGTAGTTGCGGTGGTATAAAAGTCCGTCGCGGATTGTGAAATGCTGCGCCTGTCGGCGTAACGCTCGAGGTGCCGAGGTTGCCGGAGGATTTGACAAAACTCGAATATCATGGCGATCCATGGGTCTTTTCGTTGCTCCGATGCCATGTCCAGGATGTGAAGTGGTGAGATGTCATGTCTGTCGGTAGAAGTGCTGCTGTCTGAAGTAACTGGGGAGCGCGAGAGGGCATCGGCGTCAGCTTGTTTGCGTCCAGAGCGATAGACGGCACGGATATCATATTCCTCGATTCGGAGGGCCCACCGAGCAAGGCGGCCCGACGGGTCTTTTAGGTTGGACAACCACCAAAGAGCGTGATGATCCGTCACCACGTCAAAGCGTCGACCGTAGAGATATGAACGAAATTTTTGAAGAGCCCATACGATAGCCAGGCACTCTTCTTTTGGGACTGAGTAATTGGCCTCAGGTTTTGTGAGGGCATGACTGGCATAAGCGACTACGTATTCGGCATTAGTGTTCTTGCGTTGTGCGAGCACGGCACCAAGGCCGACACCACTGGCGTCAGTGTGAAGTTCTGTAGGTGCGCTTGGATCAAAATGGCCCAAGATTGGCGGAGATGTGAGTAGGTGACGAAGAGTCGTAAAGGCATCATCAGAGGCTTCCGACCAAGCAGAAAGGTCATTGTCGCCTTGGAGAAGTTGGTTTAGTGGTGTGATCACAGTAGCGAAATTGCGAACGAAACGTCGAAAATAGGAGCATAGGTCAATGAAGCTGCGTAGTGCTTTCAAGTTAGTGGGCTTCGGAAATTCGGATACGGTGCGAAGTTTAGCAGGAGCAGGAAGAATGCCTTCTTTGGAGACAGCGTTGCCTAATATAGTCAGTTTTCGAACTGCAAGTTGGCACTTCTTTAAGTTAAGCTGGAGACCAGCATTCCGGAGACAGGTCAAAACTTGATGTAAACGCCGAAGATGGGTCGGAAAATCAAGGGAAAAGACGACAACGTCGTCGAGGTAGCAGAGACAAGTATGCCGCTTCATGCCGCGTAGGACGGCATCCATCATGCGTTCAAAGGGGGCGGGCGCATTGCACAGGCCGAACGAACATTACAGTGAATTCATACAAGCCGTCTGCTGTTACAAACGTGGTTTTAGGACAGTCAGCGTCAGCCATGGGCACCTGCCAGTAGCCAGAGCGGAGATCTAAGGAGGGAAAAACTCCACTCCTTGCAAACAGTCAAGTGCGTCGTCAATACGTGGCAACGGGCATATATCCTTTCGGGTAATCTTGTTTAAGCCTTTGATAATCGACGCAAAATCGTATGGTGCCGTCTTCTTTTTTAACCAGGACGACTGGTGATGCCCAGGGACTACTAGAAGGCTGGATGACATCGCGATTGAGCCTATCGTTCACCTGGTCATTGATAACGCGTCTTTCAGTCGTCGATACTCGGTAGGGCCGCTGTCGAATTGGTGCATAGCTCCCAGTGTCGATAGTGTGCGGAACAGTTGTTGTGCGGCCGAGTGATGGTGCTTGGCAGTCGAAAGAGGAAGAAAAGCCTTGAAGCAAGCGAAAAAGTTCGCCGCACTGCGTCGTCGTAAGGTCACTGGCAATAGCTTCGGCATTCTTGTTGTCCACTTCTCTACTACTGTGTCCTGTCTGCACGCCTCACCTCTTTTTTGCATTATGAATCCTTACCAACTAGCTCAGCTTTCTGTCGTTCTAGGCAATAGCTGGCCTAAAAGAACGCGGCAGTGACTGAGGAGGCGATGCCTCGAGAGCAGCAAGATAAGTGGAGTCGTCCATCGTGTCAAATATTGAAGATGAGGTCTGTGGCTCTGCTCTGTCAAGGCTTTCACGGCGGCGTAAATTGGTTCAGCCGATGGGTTTGAGACGCACATGAAAGAGGCGCCAGATTTTAACTGGAGGACGGCGAACAGCAGTTGTAGTGAACGGCGGCGAACTAAGAGTTCAGACGGAGTGAAGAGTATACTGTGCCGTCATCTACAGAGTCACAAGAGATAGTGACAAGAGTGGAAGACCAGGCAAGTATAACGGTGTTTTCTGAAACAGCGATTTTTCGACAATGGTCCTTATGGTCAGTGAAAATATCGGTCGAAAACTGAAACAGCTCGATTTCGGTGCGGGCGCAGTCAATGATCGCATGATGTGCGGAGAGAAAGTCCCAACCTAATAGGACGTCGTGTGAACATGATGGCAACCCGATGAATTCTATGATATAGAGGACCGCCTGAATTACGACACGAGCAGTGCAGGTGCCGGATGGCTTGACGTGCTGCGCGTCGGTAGTTCAAAGAGACAGTCCAGAAAGCGGCGTCGTCACTTTTCCTATCTTCAGCAAATACGGGCATCTATCGCTGAAAGTGCTGCGCCGGTGTCGACAAGTGCTAGTGTCAATGTTTCTTCTATTGCGACTTCAATAACGTTCTTCGGGGAAGTGTGGGGCCTTATACATTTCGCTGACACCGCAGTTCTCGCCTCCTGAACTGCGATTTTTAATTTTCCTGGCGTAAAGGGCTCCGCCGCCGGCGCATGTAGGAAAGCGAGCGGCGGCGAGGAGAAGGTGAACGGCGAGCGGCGGAGAATGCGGTGTCGACGGCAGGAGGAGATTCAAAGTTGTCCGAATAGTTGCGGCGTTGTTGGAAACGTGGCGCATATGGACGCATATTGTTGGGGACGTTCGGTGTAAGGAGGCGACAGTGACGTGCCACGTGTCCAGAACGGCCACAATAAAAACAGATCGGACGCTTGTCTTTCGTGCGCCAATGGTCTTGACGTCGTGCATAGTGCACCAGTGGACGGACTGGAGGGCATACGGGTGGGCGCAAAGGTGGGCGAAGGGGGATCTAGGTCTGTGGCGCAGGCCTCATCGCGACTTCGGCGTACGTCAGGGGAGCGGCCGTCGGAGCCTGCTGAAGAGTGTGGTCGGCTACCTGCTCCTTGATGACAGATTGGAGAGCGGGCGCCAACGGAGTACTCGGCTGGCCGTGTGTAAGTGGAATCAAGGAAAGCTGACAAAGCACCTCTTCACGGACGAACTCTTTGATCTGTAGCAGCAGCGAAGTGTTATCCGGGGCAGCAGCCAAGCTCGACATTGAAGTGGCGTGAGGTGTAGATTGGCGGATGGCTACGCGTTGTTTGCGCAGTTCGTCGAAGCTTTGACAGAGACTGACGAGTTCAAAGACTGTCGACGGATTTTTCGCCAACAGCATATGAAAGGCGTCTGCTTCAATGCCTTTTAAGATATGGCGGATCTTCCCGGCATCAGCCATTGTGATGTCAACGTGGTTGCAGAGGTCGACAACATGTTCTATATAGCTTGTTGCGCCCGCATTGTTGCGCACGGCCACGCAAACGTTGCTCGGCGCGAAGCTTGCGAACCGCGGGACGCCCAAATACCTCTGTCACGTTAGTCTTGAAGGCCGTCCACGTCGTCAGATCATGTTCGTGGTTGCGGTGCCACACGCTGGCGACACCGCTCAAATAAAAGGACACGTAATTCAGTTTTTTGGTGACGTCCCAGTGGTTGTGGATGCTCACAGTCAGCGAGCCAGTCTTCTACGTCATGGTCTTCGGTACCACTGAAGATGTGTGGGTCTTGTTGACGCAACAGGCAGGGGCAGACCGCGGTAGTCACCAGGGCAGCGGGTTGTGGTTGTGGTGGTACTTCTTCCGGCATTATGAAGACGGGCTGCAGTGTCCGATTACGAAGATCCAGAATTCCGGTTGTACCCAGCACCTCCACCAATTGTAGGGGAGGGGGTTATTCGGCTCGTAGAGCAGCAGTGACAAACTCAGCACAAGCAGGTAGGGCGCAGCCAGCGAACGAACTGGGTACGAGCTACCCAATGGCAACGGGGCTTTTCGGCCTGCCGATCTTCTTCGTCACAATATATATATATATATATATATATATATATATATACATATATATATATATATATATATATATATATCAGGCACGTACCCAGGATTTTTTTTCGGGGGGGGGAGGGCCACCACCTCCATCATCACCATCATCAACAGCCTGTTCTTTGTCCACTGCAGGACGAAGGCCTCTCCCTGCGATCTCCAATTACCCCTGTCCTGCGCCAACCGATTCTAACTAGCGCCCGCGAATTTCCTAATTTCATCGCTCCACCTAGTGTTTTGTCGTCCTCGATTGCGTTTCCCTTCTCTTGGTACCCATTCTGTAACCCTATGGTCGAACGGTTATCTAACCGGCGCATTACATGACCTGCCCAGCTACATTTTTTCCTCTTGATGTCAATTAGAATATCGTCTATACCCGTTCGCTCTCTGATCCAAACCGCTCTCTTTCTCTCTCAACGTTATGCCTAGCAATCTTCGTTCGATCGCTCTTTGCGCGGTCCTTAACTTGCTCTGAAGTAACTGCCCCATATGCCAGCACTGGCAAAATGCACTGATTGCACACCTTACTTTTCAATAATAATGGTAAGCTTCCAGTCAGGAGCTGGCAATGTCTGCCGTATGCGATCCAACCTATTTCTATTCTTCTGTGAATTTCCTTCTCATGATCAGGGTTCCCTGTGATTAATTGACCTAGGTAAACGTACTCCTTCAGTCTCTAGTGGCCGACTGGCGATCCTGATCTCTTGTTCCTTTGGCCGGCTATTTATCATTATCTTAATCTTCTGCATATTATTATTCAACCCCACTCTTACACTCTCTTTGTTAAGGTCGCCAATCATTTGTTGTAACTCGTCTGCATTGTTGTTGAATAGAAGAATGTCATCGGCAAACCGAAGGTTGCTGAGATATTTGCCGTCGATCTTCACTCCTAAGCCTTCCCAGTTTAATAGCTTGAATTCTAAGCACGCAGTGAATAGCTTTGGAGAAATTGTGTCTCCCTGTCTGACCCCTTTCTCTATAGGTATCTCCCTGCTTTTCTTGTGTAAAATTAAGGTAGCTGTAGAACCTCTGTAGATATTCTTACGCGAAGGACGAGTCAGTAAGACTAGAAACTATTTACAGATTATATTTACAACAACGGTTGCAGCGCTGACCGGTTAGATTCACAGCGCGAGCCCAGTTCGTTCTTCCTCCTATTTTCTGGAGTGATGGCGCCTACGCGCCTCGTTCAAACAAACAAATACCACAGGCATGTAGCAATTTTTTCCAAGCTTTTTACGTTTTTTACGTAAGCGTTCTGTACTCCTTGATTACGTAGTGCCTCTACGATTGCTGGTATCTCTACTGAATCAAATGCCTTTTCGTAATCTATATAAGCCACATAGAGAGGCTTATTGTACTCTGCAGATTTCGCGATAACCTGATTGATGACATGGATGTGATCCATTGTAAAGTATCTCTTCCTGAAGCCAGCCTGTTCCCTTGGTTGACAAACTCCAGTGTTGCCCTTATTCTATTGGAGATTATTTTGGTAAATATTTTATATAATACTGGGAGCAAGCTAATGGTCCCATAATTTTTCAATTCTTTAACGTCTCCTTTTTTGTAGATTAATAGAATGTCTGCATTCTTCCAGTTTTCTGGGACCCTTGCAGTCGATAGACAACGTATAAAGAGCCGCCAGTTTTCCAAGCATTATGTCTCCATCATCATCATCATCATCATCATCATAATCATCATCATCATCATCATCATCATCATCATCATCATCCTAGTTACGCCCACTGCAGGGCAAAGGCCTCTCCCATACTTCTCCAACTACCCCGGTCATGTACTAATTGTGGCCATGTTGTCCCTGCAAACGTCTTAATGTCATCCGCCCACCTAACCTTCTGCCGCCCCCTACTACGCTTCCCTTCCCTTGGAATCCAGTCCGTAACCCTTAATGAACATCGGTTATCTTCCCTCCTCATTACATGTCCGGCCCATGCCCATTTCTTTTTCTTGATTTCAACTAAGATTTCATTTACCCGCGTTTGTTCCCTCACCCAATCTTCTCTTTTCTTATCCCTTAACGTTACACCTATCATTCTTCTTTCCATAGCTCTTTGCGTCGTCCTCAATTTCAGCAGAACCCTTTTCGTAAGCCTCCAGGTTTCTGCCACGTAGGTGATTACTGGTAAGACACAGCTGTTATACACTTTCCTCTTGAGGGATAGTGGCAACCTGCTGTTCATGATTTGAGAATGCCTGCCAAACGCACCCCAGCCCATTCTTATTCTTCTGGTTATTTCAGTCTCATGATCGGGATCCGTGGTGATTACCTGCCCTAAGCAGATGTATTTCCTTACCACTTCCAGTGCCTCGCTACCTATCGTAAACTGCTGTTCTCTTCCGAGACTGTTAAACATTACTTCAGTTTTCCCGAGTTGACTGCTGCCGTAGCTGCTTTTCAACTCCAACCAACAAGTGTCCAACGATCTTTCGGCTTGTGTGCACATTATTGACGCTTCATTCGAAATTTTTCTAAGATTGCAGAGCCGCTGTTTCGCCTTACACGTGACGACGCGCCATTCCTCTGGACTGATGAAGAACAGACCGCCTTTGCGGAGCTACAACCTCGATTGTCTTCTCCTCCCATGCTCGGTCATATTGATGAGGATGCTGACACAGAAGTACGCACTGATGCCAGCAATATCGGTCTCGGAGCTATTTTGGTGCAATGGCAAACGGGACTGAATGAGTTATCGCCTACGCGAGCCGCACTCTGTCACGCGCCGAGTCCAATTATTCCACCACAGAGGAAGAGTGCCTCGCGGTTATTTGGGCTACTACAATGTTTAGGCCGTATCACAACGAGCTGCCATTTAAGATTGTGACCGATCATCACGCTTTGTGCTAGTTGACCAACCTCCGAGACCCTTCTGGACGACTGGCACGTTGGAGTCTGCGACTCCAGGAATTTAGATCACCATCGTATACAAGTCAGGCAGAAAACATGAAGATGCTGACACGCTATCACGAGCACCGGTTGAATCTTAGAATCCTGGCCAGGAAGACGACAGCGCCTTTCTGGGAGCCCTTAGCAGGCCGGATCTGCTCGCTAAACAGCGATCAAACACTGAGTTAAGGCCCATCATCGATCACTTAGAAGGCGGCATCGCGTTCATTCCTCGCCCTGTTTTTCGACGGTTGTCGTCATTTTGCCTACGGGAGGGCATCTTATACAAAAGAAACACAGGTGCCGGCGACAAACCACATCTTGTAGCAGTGCCTGAAGCCCTCCGCGACGACATCCTATTAGCCTGCCACGACGAGCCGACATCTGGTCACTTGGACTACTCAAGGACTCTGGACAGGGTACGAACTCTTTACTACTTGCCTAGATTGACTGCTTGCGTCAAACGCTACGTGAAAGGATGCCGTGAATGCTAGCGCCGCAAGTCACCGCCCTTCAAGCCTGCAGGCCTTCTACAAACCATCGACCCTCCACGTACGCCTTTTGATCAAGTTGGAATGGACCTCCTTGGACCATTTCCCTTGTCTTCCTCCGGCAATAATTGGATCATTGTCGCAACTAATTACATGACGCGTTACGCTGAGACGAAGGCTCTGCCACGCGGGAGAGCATCTGAAGTTGCCCAGTTTTTTATGCAACACATCGTGCTTCGGCATGGCGCACCGTCATTCATCATCACTGACCGAAGGACGGCATTTACGGCGAAGCTTCGGGATGACCTCTTCAAGTTGAGTTACACGAGTCATCGAAAGGCCACTGCATACCACCCTCAGACTGACAGCTTGACAGAAAGACTAAACAAAACACTGGCAGACATGATCTCTATGTGCGTGGGTGTGCAGCACAAGAACGTGGGACGAAATCCTGATGCACGCAACGCTTGCGTACAATACAGCCACGCAGGAGACTACACGATTCACGCCGTTTCGCCTCGTTTATGGTATAGATTTTTCAAACTATGCTAGACGCCATGATTCCGTATGAAGGCATCGATCAGCTCGACCAGTTAGCTCCTGACGTCGAGGAGTACATTTAGCGCGCCGAGGAAGCACATCAACTGGCCAGTGTGCATATAAGACAACAGCAGTGCACATACAGATGCAATAAGGTACAATCTCCACTATCGACAAGTTAGCTATGAGCCTGGTGACCAAGTTTGGGTTTGGACCCCCATTGGACGGCGAAGCCTCAGCGAGAAACTCCTGAGCAAGTACTTCGGACCATACACAGTACTAAGGCGTGTAAGCGACGTGAACTATGGAGTGATTCCAGACGGAGGCCTTCCATCGCCCAAGCACCGATTACCACGTGCAGAGATCGTACATGTCGTCCGCCGCAAGCCGTATTTTACACAGTGATGTGAATATAGTGTACTGGTGCAACAAACTTTTTCTTTTTTTTTTGCTGTAGTCGCGTCGTCCTCCAAAGAACTGCGAAGCGTGTTTTTTTTTTTTTTTTGTTCCCGACCACAGAACCCATTTTTTGCCACGTGTTCATGTCCGTATGTGTGCTAGTGTGTTTCGCTTTTTTTTTTGTCTTACCTCATTTCTGTGCTTTCGGTGTACGTCTTGTGTTTGATCGTCGACTCGATGCTTTATTGGGAGGGGGAATAATGCCACCTGGTGTTTTGAGCCAGCAAACTGTCAGCATTGCGTGCCGAGCAAAAACGGCGAAGACAACGAAGTCAAAAAAGATCCCGTGCCAGCTGGAGAACCGTCCCTCCGTGTCTGGCATTTTTCGTGTCTGGCTGCTGGTACTGCTGCTTGCCCTATATTTGCACAGTATATTTGACTGACGTTTCGGCTGGTCCACCAGCCAAAACGTAAGCCAAATATGCTGTGCTTATTCAACTTACGTCGTACTCTCTTCATTTTACTACCGGGACCAGCGTGATTCCCTCAGCCATAACTATATATATATATATATATATATATATATATATATATATATATATATATATATATATATATATATTGCGAAGTGCGTAGTAGAGAGTCTGTTAATGACACAGAGTAGCCTGACTCATGGTCAGCCTGTGAGTGTTTGAGAAGAATAGTAAATATTTACCTTGATTTCCTTAATGTTAGGCAGGGCACGCCCTACCATCCTGAATAGACAACCTCATATATCGCAAGCGCTTAAAGCTCCAAACCTTCAAGCACAAACGCTGTTATCTTCGTTTCTAATGTCCGCGTTCGCTCAACGTGCGCGATTTTCTATTTCTTGCAGTGGCTTCGTGCGCCCTTGAATAATCACAAAGTACCCTTCCTAACGTCCTCAAATTTGCCAACGCAGGCTACGGCATCGCTGGTGGGGGCCCTGTGCGGTCCTCTTCTGGCCATCTTCGTTCTGGGCATCTTTTTTCCCTGCTGCAGGAAGAAGGTGACAGCCACTGCCAAAAGTTCTTTAATAACTCGACGCCAGTATCAATAGCACTTCTCTAGTTTCAAACGCGACAACGACAACGACGGTGACGATGACAACAATAACAACTACTAACAACAACTTTGTGATAGCTGGTTCTAACGCAGGCTACCATCCCGCTTTTCTGCACCTAAAAACAATAACATCAAAAACAATAACACGAAAAGAAGGAAGTTGGTATATCGATGCCTGTCACCGAATTCATCGATTGAGGAGCACTTGATTTCGGCTTACATTTATCTCGTGCCACAGACAGTCCGTTTTCAAGGCACCATCCTTTTTATTTGTAGACCTGCGGCAAGTGGTGTCTGTAGTACTTTATAAGTATACTGCCTTCCACGAGAGTATAGCGAATAATGTTTCATCACTATATACTCGACACAGCCCTCGGTTTAACTCATAGGCCACGTAAATGTCCAAAGTGAACTGCCCCCTGTATTCTACAACGCTGCTGGTGCTTTGCCATATATATATATATATATATATATAGATTTCCACTGGATCTAAGTGGTCACCGTTCTTCAATGACACGTCACAGCGATTCATCGGCTGCACTGGAGCGAAAGTGCTTTAGTGACAGGGGTCATGGCACGATCGCGCTACTATTCTCAGTTTTACATGGTCGCTCAGAGTAGAGTGCACAATCTGGCAACACACACACACACACACACACACACACACACACACACACACACACACACGCACACGCACACGCACGCACGCACGCACGCACGCACGCACACACACACACACACACACACAGACGCACACACAGTAAAGGCTACCAGCGCACATTTTAATACTAAATATCAATTTAATATAGCTGCCTATAAACCCCTCCTACCGACAGCGCCCGCACTTTTGGTATAGGTTATGTGACATCACGAAATGAGGCACCCCCACTGTGTCACCTGCATCGAAACAGTGCGAGCTCACATCGTACGTTTTGCACCGCATGCCCTGGCACCCATCGGAGTAGCGAGGGCGCCGCAGTTGTATTGTGCCCACAAATGCTTCACTCGTACAGAAATCCAACTCAGTGCTTCGCAGTGTTCAACATAGCGACATAGCGACTGAGCTACCGCGGTGAACAAGTAACGATAGTATGACATCATCGTGATTAAGCAAATTTTGTCGAATATTTTGGTTCTGAAACCTATAGCAATATAACATTTGTGTCGTAGAATTTACTGTGCGATAACTTGACTGGTTTTACTTTTATGCTTCGTTTTCTATCGTAAGCTCCCAAGAAAACAAACCAGAGGAGTAGGAGTATTATATTAATAGACGTCTTAAACGTGGCTGAAAAATTCTAGATGACAAAAATAAAATGAAACCTGTTTAATTTATACCAGAATAAATGACAGAACTGCGCTGTCATCGTATCTCTCTTCAGAGATCACCGCAAGGTAAATGAGCAGCCAAAGTATTGTGAATGACGGCACTGCGCTGGCGTTATCGTAGGTCTCTTCAGCAATCACTTCACAGTAAATGAGCACAAAGCATTTGATTTAAAAAAATGCCGTTTTGTGCTCTTCTGAATACCGGACCTTGTAGAGAAAATTCTTGGGCGTATAGAGACGGACTTCAGAATTTGTCGAACATAGCGCTAATATAGATATCTGAAGCGAAAGTTATCCCCGTCATTCTCGGTGCATCACGCTGCTTCCTGTTATAAGAATGGCTTGCCCGCGCAATAGCCCTTTGTCATTATGTATTCCCTTTCGCCAGTCCCGAAGCACCAGGTGTGGCACCAAGTCCGTCATATACGGTACAGCTTTGCGAATGCTCTTTTCACAGTGGAGAAAAAAAGAAATTGCTACGTGAAAGGCTGGGAGGCTAACCATGACTGATGCCGGTTTGCTATCCTGCCCTAAGCAAAGTGGAAAGAGGAGGGAACGATTAAAACAAAAGAAACTCCTGCTTTTATATGCATTTGATGTTGCCGACGTGTTAAATATCTCACTGGGCTGTATCACAAATGGACTCTCAGTCCAGTTGCCTTCGCGAATCACCGCAGCCCTTTTGTGGCCTTCTTCAGCTGAGCTTCAGGTCTTCGCGTGGTTCGATCAGAGCGGCGCGGAGAGCGAGCATTTCACATTCGAAGGACGGGCATAAGGTGCAGAAGGTGACGTATAGCTTTTTCGAAACCACAGAAATTGCAGTCGGCGCTGTCGGTCCTTCGTACTATTGTTTTAGATTTTACGTACGCAAATGGCCATGCGGATCCGAGGGTAACTTCACGCTCACAAGGCGCCACAGCCTGCTTGCATTATTTTGCACAGCTTTGGGGTTCTTTCGTGTGCCCTTTCGCGCTCATCTGTAAGCCCGGCGGTGTGCGTCCCCTAACTTTGTGTACGCAAAATCTTAAGTTCCCTAATGACTAGGTGTTGGCGAGTGCAGCGTCCATTTGTAAGCGACAAAGTAGCACTGCATCACTTCGGGCAAACCGAAGTAATTAGCGTAGTTTTCTTGAAAGAGTCGTGTGCTTGCAACCGATCGTGTAGTGAAATCAAGACAGCGCCTTTTATGTTATGCGACTGTCATGTGCTAGCTCGCTTAGGTTGAGCTGGAAATGCCACTTGGAACGTAATCGTCGCCGTTTATCAATGCACGAGACCCCACAATTACTATTGCGTTTATTAATATTATTTTAAAATTTTGGATTACCAGGTTAGCGTGATCATTTTGTCATGTGAAACTTTCCTTGTGGGCGCACGTGCACACGAAACATTCCCTTTCTCATGTTTCAATTTCCTCCTCCTTCTATCTAGGTATAACCAACCGGACAGCCTTCGAGTTAAACTCGCTACCATTTTTTTCGCCGCGTTTTCTCTGTGAACGCACTCCATGCAGCCTTGACGCATATTGCACATGCACAACGCAGGGTGCCATGGCAGGCATCCTCGTCGGCATCGCTATCTCTGGTTGGCAGGCGCTAGGCTCCATCCTGTACCCTCGGCAAGCGGACGCGCTGCCTACTTCAACCGCCGGATGCTCAAACTTCAACCGAACAATCCACGCTGGATCTTACGAGTCACCGCCCGCGCCAAGGTATGTAAACCGGCACCCTTCTGCGCACGCAGCGCAAAAGCGATACTTGACATTTTAAAACTGCCGCATTCTTTAACGGACGTGAAGACACCAAGTAGGTGCTGAAAGAGCGAGGGTTGCTTTACGCACTATTATACCTTTGCACAGTTTACACATTTTACTAAAGCTTTATAGTGTGCTATCTCCAGGTGGCTGTAAGCTTCGCGCCAACCTCTATACGAGCGTGCTAAGGGCCGCTCTGCAACCATGGGGATGTAGGGATTGCATATGGATGATTGCGGGGTCTAAAATACGTTCATGCTTAAAAGATAAAGCCTTCGTAGATAGAAATCTTCGCAAAGCACCTTAATACTCGCATAATGCATCCTTCATTAACGTCTACTCAGATACAGTGGAGCAAGCAAGCGGAATGAGACACATCATTAAAGCCAGCGCACGATGAACGCAGAGCTGCGTCAGTTTTCCTCCAACTTTTTCAATCCAGCGGTGCGGTTCACATCTGATATGACAGTCACACGACAGCGCCATTGCTTATGATTTATTAAAAAGGCTTTGTTTAAGAGAAGACCGATCGCTATGCGGGAAACGATAACGGGCTGAGAATTCTCTAGAGCACGAGCTATACCGGCATCTTCTTGGGCGTCTCGTCGCTTTAGTGCACGATACATTCTGTAAATAGTCGCAGGTCGTTGATTATTCTTCATTTCCGTAACAATATGTTGTTTTTCCTATCGCGTGTTACCACTCTAGTCATGAGCTCAACATGTGGAAACGCAATATGTTCTCGCTCGCTGCGAGCAATGTCAGAGCAGCAGGATAGCGAACATGGCTTCGAGTGTAAGTGGCGCACTATCTCAACAAACTTCGGCGCAACTCGTGAAGTTATAGCGCGTGTTCGAAAGGTGTTTAGTGTTTCAGAGCCCTTTTAACGCGAGGTGTTTTTTGTTTTGCCGGATGAAGACAGAAAATCCGGACGCTTGCATGCACAGCTTTTGAAGATGATTAGAACTGAACTTCATTGTACATACCATGCTCCGTGCTAAACCGCTCGCCTTGTTCACGTATGCAGTGGGATCCTGCGGTTCTACCACATCTCCTTCATGTGGGTCGCGCTAGTCGGCTTTTTCGCCCACATGATCGTCTCGCTGGTCGTCAGTCTCCTCTTTGGTAAGATGTGGACAAGGCCGCATTGTTGGGAAATGTATGTGTGTACATGTATTGCGCCGAGACAGCGGGAAAGTCATTTAGTTAAAGGTGCAGTATTCGTGTATTTGAGTCTTTATGTTTTCGTTAGCGATCATTCAAAATGAAAAAAAAAGCGAGGCCCTATTTAGTCGTACCCATAGCTACCACATCTAGCGTTTGGTTCAGTTAAAGTTAAGATTAGAAAACTCGTATAAAATACTGAACTTGTACACCAGCTTTTACTAAGCGACACTAGTATTTAAACTACTATTAAAATTAATTTTAGTTCCGCAAAACACTCTGCGCGGCCAGCCCTTTTACATCTGTACCGCGTTAGATCACCTAGAATACCGATCATTTCAGGGACGAAAGTCCTTGGGCCAAGCCCACATGCGCCGCAAGCTCAGAAAGCGACACGTGTTTGCTCCCGTTAATGAAGTTTACAAACATCAGTGACCGACTGTTGTGTCTTTGCGCACATCTGGATGAAGCAACCTGTGTGTTATTTCTTTCTTTCTTTCTTTCTTTCTTTCTTTCTTTCTTTCTTTCTTTCTTTCTTTCTTTCTTTCTCTCTTTCTTTCTTTCTTTCTTTCTTTTTTCTTTCCATATCTTAACCCCTTCCTCCTGTTGAGGGTAGCAAGCCGGATATGTATTTGCGTGACCTCGTTGCCTTTCCTTTCTTTTTTCTTTTTTCTCTCTCTCTCTCCCTAAAGGCTGTCATGGTTTCTAATGGGAAGGACTTTGCTTTGGTGCAGAACGCAACGAGAAGGACTGCGTGGATCCCCAGTACGTCTGCCCCTTCATACGGCCATGCATGGGAAACTATACTCGGTGCAGTAAGGACGCTGACTACGCACTCGGGGAGCAACTGCCAACGGTTAGTATATATATATATCTTTTGAGTGCAGTCATTGCTGCCGGAGTGGTGTGTATACCACTTGCCAGCCACTATGAAGTATGCAAACACTGTGTGCATCTTAGTTTGTACACTTAATAAATGGCAATAGGGGGAGCCAGCTCTCAACGAAAAAAATGAGAAAGTTTCATATTGTCATTATGCACGTAAAAGAGTGAAAGAAATGATGATAATGGTTTACAGGGGCAGCAATTCTACCAAGATGAAACAAGTTTTACGCACGTCTGATCGACATTTCAAAGTCGGGAAATGCGGTAATCGCGATGCGTTAAGTTCGCCACGTGCCTTCGAATGCTATATGCAACCATCAAATAAGAGAGCTCCACAGCTATAGCCATTTCATATCTCTGTTTTGTAGACGATACCTTATTTATGAACTTGCTTTAGCACGTATTGCTCCTTTGCAGAGCACATTCAGTGGTGGCCTCTCTTTGCATTTACTCCGCGTAGTACACACACACAACCTGAATATGTTTGCACCTCGTGAGTCGTATGACGCTAAATCCGCCACCCTTTTCCAAATGCCCTCGATGTCAAAGTGTATCACGGATAACAATGTCATTCTCGATTACTTGTACATAGAAACCAGCTTCTTTGGCACATCGTGCGCCTTAGCAATCGCAGGCGTGAAGTCCAACCAGCAAGGCTTGCTCGTACTGGCTGTAACGTACTGACTGCGCACCGCGTCGGCTCAGTGGTCCCGAGCGCTGCTACTTGTTCTTCTTAACCGAAGCTTTATTTGCCTAGCATTCCATGGTTTCGCCTGGGTTGGCCGGTTGGTCGCTTGTCGGAATCTTCCCTAGTAACTTCAAACACACGCTTCTGAAAAAAAAAAAATTAAAAAGAATAGGGGAGCGTCCGGTAGCGAGATTCGAACCCAGGCCCTCCAGTACACAAACCAGCTGCTCCTAACTATTCGGCCACGAACGCACTTTTTTTTCTTTATTGCCGCATTGAACAGCACAAGCGCCGAATAACCACATTCGAGGAGCCAGTCTCCAAGAACTGGCCTTATTGTGCTAACCCGTTAATATTCGTGCATGTTTAACAATGCTTGAACCCTAGGGAGCCATTCAGGCTCTGGGGTTCGAAAGTGGTACACAGCTATAATTCCGCTGATGCTTTCCTTGAAATATAGCCGTATCGGCTTCACGTCTATGTCAGCATTCCGAACTGCCGTCCTAGATCGTCAAATGCTATGGAGTCTCAAGAGCATAATGAGGTCGAATGGAATACCATCCTCATTTTCAACTGGCAAAAATCTTATGCCGAAAGCGTCCACAGGTATAGGTCTTTCTTGAGGGTACGTTATAAGATATCTCAGAAAAAAATGCTTCCCAACAATCCAGAAATACATGCTCGATCATTTCTGACTTCCGACAAATGAAACAGTGAGTCCCCCAAAGTACAAAAATCTTTTAAACCCTCCTGGTACATTCATACCTTTAGCTCGTTTAAGAACATTTGCCCATGGCTCGGCACAAAAGCGTGATCTATACAAAGGAACGGGAGAGACCATATCACATGGATCATTATATAGTTTCTTCCGCGACACCGTCCCAAGGTAGTCCAAAGAGAAAAGAGCCTGCAAGAAAGTACACGACAGGTCGACCTCTTAGGTATCCGCTGAGGCCTCCCGGCATACGTTCCGACGCGACTACTAAATTAGGCAATGCTCTTCCCAGTCTAATTTGACAAACAGACCGGAGAAACGGGTCTGATACATCTCGAAAAAGCATGAATCTGCTCACTAGCTGCCGTATGTGCGACAAACTCAATCCCCCGTAGCGCACACGACGAAATAGGTTGGTTCGCCGCGTGTGCTCCCACGCAGATCCCCAAATGAAAACGCCGAAAACTCTATGCATCTTTTGGACACTCACACGTGAACAATGAATTGCTTGCATTATATACCACAATTTTCCTATTAAAAACAAGTTCCATATCGTTGCTCTCGCAAAAATTTACCAATAAAAGAACTTGTGGCTGTCAACTTTCTCACGAACTTCAGCGACTTTGCGCCGCCACAAACGCTCGCTATCTTCATAATTTTCCAAGGCACTCGCAAATAGGTTGCCGGAGTCGTATCCCACCTCATATTACAGAAAATGTTTGGGGACGTTGGCCAGTATCCGTTCCAAAATCCCAAACACTTTCCCCAGTTGATTGCACTGCCACTAACCTCACATAAATCTTTGAGAACTTTTACAGCATTAATGATGCTTTCGTGATCACACAAAAAAGTGCTATGTTGTCTGCATATGCAAGCAGACGTACTTCCGCTGCATGGAGACGAAATCCTCGTATGGTGGTGCTATTGATTATGCTCAAACGAAAATATTCAATGTACGTGACAAAAAAGCAATGGCCACGAACACACGTATTCTACTATCGTGCATACATCGACTAGCTCTTTGAGATTATTGCTCCGTGATGATGTTTATGATTTCGATACTATGGGACATACCACAACGGAGAGTAGGTTTCAGATCAGAACGACCTCTCTGCATGCATTTCCGTAAATAAGTTTCTCTCAACAAAATCTCACCAACGCGACCGCCTCGCAAAGATCATTCGCAGAGCAGTCAAGGAAAACGGGGAACCCGAAGTAATCAGATGCATAGACAGCAGGTACCTCCCGGTTACACCCACGGAAAGGCATCCCGAGTACGGCGGTCAAGCCTACGAGAAGCTCGACCGCGACATCAGCGTCCAGGAGGTGCGAGCGGCCCTGCACGAGCTAAACAGCAAGTCGGCGGCCGGCCCGGATCACATCTCGAACAGGGCGCTCAAGAACCTCAGCGATGCGGCCATCGAAAACCTCACCGGTTATTACAAGTGCTGGAGGGCGGGGTCACTGCCCCAGCAGTGGAGGACTGCCAAGACCATCCTCATCCCCAAACCAGGCAAGCCACCGAACACGGACCACCTCCGGCCCATCTCGCTCACATCCTGCGTGGGCAAGGTGTTGGAGCACGTCCTCGTGTGTAGGTGGCAGGACTACCTGGAGGAGTCGGGACTATACCCCACCACGATCATCGGGTTTCGGCGTTCCCTCGGCACCCAAGACGCGATGATTCTGTTGAAGAAAGATGTCATTGACGATGACACCCTGACGAAAGACAACAAGGCCATCCTGGGCCTGGACCTGCAGAGCGCCTTCGACAAGGTGAAGCACTCTGCGATCCTAGCCCAGGTGTCCAGACTCAACACGGGTGCAAGAGCGTACAATTACATCAAGGACTTTCTGACTGGGCGGTCTACCGAGCTCTGCGCCGGTGATCTACGGCTCCAAGAGAAGAGGCTCGGCAGTGTCGGGACCCCCCAGGGCTCGGTCATCTCGCCGTTGTTATTCAACCTCGTTATAATCGGGGTGGCCAAGCGACTCTCTCGAGTCGAGGGGCACCGGCACACCATCTACGCCGAGGACATCACGCTGTGGATTCCGGGAGGCGGCGATGGTCACATTGAGAGCACGGTGCAAGAAGCGGTCGACGCGATTGAAGACCAGCTAAACGGTTCCGGTTTGATCTGCTCACCGAGCAAGTCAGAACTGCTGGTGTTACCACCGAAGTACGTCAGACGTAACAAGAGCGAACCGAGGGATTACGAGGCCATCAAGATCGTGACGAGGAACGGCCAAGTGATCCCAGAGGTCGACAAAATCCGGGTGCTCGGCATGATTATAGACAAGCGACGGGGCAACGGCGAGACCAGTTCCCGCCTTACAGCCAAGATTACCAACGCAATACGTCTCATCAGACGGGTCGCCAACCGCAAGGCCGGGATGAAGGAGGAAAGATTGATTCGGCTTGTGTACTCTTTCGTAATCAGCCACGTCACCTACGTTGCAGCCTTCCGCAACTGGATGCAGTGTGAAAAGAATAAGATCAATGCCCTGATACGCCGAGCTTACAAGTCGGCGCTCGGACTATTCGAGTGTACGAACACCAACAAGCTCCTGAGCCTGGGGGTACATAATACCCTCGAGGAAATTGCGGAAGCGCAACGGACCGCCCAGCTGGAGCAGCTCTCTATGACCGAAGCCGGCAGGCGCATATACTTCAACACTTGGGCTTCACGCCCGGGGCGAAAAAGGCAAGTAGCGATGTTTCTGTCCCGGACGAGACCCGGCGCCGGATTCGGGTATACCTCATCCCGAGAAACATGAATCCGGAGTTTAACAAGGAGAGAAGAGCGGCGAGGGCCAAGGGCCTCATCGACTTTCACGCCAAGGACGAGCACGCAAGGTTCGTGGATGCGGCAGAATACCAGGGAGGCAGCGCGGCGTTCGTAGCTACCGCCATCGAGGCGTCGTCCTGCGCGACGAGGGCAGCGGCGAGCTTACGGGTCCGAGAGGCGTGTCAGGCGGAGGAGGTGGCCATTGCCCTGGCCATTGCCGACCCCGGGTGCCAGACGGTGTTGTGTGATTCGCAAATCGCAGTGCGGAATTATGCTAAGGGCAAAGTGTGTGGTGAGACTGTGCGCGTTCTGTGCTCGGCTGACCTGCAACGAGAGAATGGGTAGGTTAGAATCAAGTGGTTCCCGGCGCACGCGGGCAACGATGCGTCGGAGAAGCACGATAACCACAACCAGACGGCACACGCAGTGGCGCGAGCGCTAACTAACCGCGCCGCTCCAACCCACAGTCCAATGTGGTGTAGTGCCAAGGACCGCATGACGACGTTCAACGAACTTAGACAGCTTCACCGCCAGGCTCGAAGGACTTTCCGACCCCCGCACCCGGGGCTGAGCCGAGCGGAGGCGGTGTTGTTCAAACAACTGCAAACTGGTTCTTTACCCACCCAAGTTTTAATGAATCATCTGTACCCGAAAGTATATGTGATTGATGCGTGCCGCGTGTGCCAGCGGGAGAGGGCATCCCTGACGCACATCCTATGGGATTGCCCAAGTTCCTCGACGAAGCTTCGACAAGTACAGCGATTCCGCCGCGACTTGCGGCTGCGGCGGAATGCTACGACCACGAAAGCCAAACCTGGGCCGTCCAGCAGGTCTCGGCGGCTCTTGAAAGACAAAGGCCGAGCGAAACCGACGGAACGTTGCCCGTCAGGGCGACCAACCACGGGAGTAACACGCGCTGGAGTTGAGTAGAGACCACACGCTGAGACGTCAGGGCCCGCGTCGCGGCGCCATTCAGTCACGGTGTCGTTCTGCAGGCGATCAAATAAAGCTTTCTCTCTCTCTCTCCTGTATATCTTTTTACGAATTATGATAGACCTATCAGTAAATATGTAAACGTTACATTGTGTAAAAGTTACATTACAAATACAGTTACATTACAAAGCACTACTTGACTCCACTGAAAGAAAGTCAAAGTGGCAATGTCATTGTTTCTGTAGCTTCTAGTCCAGTGAGTCCTCGCATAGTTACAGAGCAAGTAAATCTCGATTTATTCTACGTAAATCTTGTCGATTTCTTTTTCATTAATAGAAGTGAATCACCAGCTCGAATCAGATACACTTGTTCATTATTGGCTGCAGACATTTCAAGGAAGGACGAACTATTCTTTTACCATTGCTTTCAAAACAAACATTCCTTCAAAAACGGTATTGTCTTCAGTGAAGCGTTTGTGTTTATAAATATGCGTAGTTCATTGAAGTGAAATGGAGTCACGGTGTGCAAGGGGATTCAGTTTGCCTAAAACTTTCGTGTTTTTTTTTCCTCATCATTACTGGAAAGAACTGGAAAAGGCAAATTAAGTCTGGCACAGATATGTGTGCACTGCGACATAAGGAGCACAAACAAACGAACTGTTTCGCCAACTAAGGCGCAGTAAACGAGATGGCGGTGTACGTCTCTCTTCTTTCACTCTGTTAAACATGCCGCGTTCATGGACTAAAGATTCGCTGTGTCGTGTACATTCGACCACCTACGATTTGGCGTCGCCCGCGCTGCCTTAGAAGCCAGATGCAACAAAATTCTCGGCCGCGTACAACGCATATAGATATACAGCAACCAGCGTGTAAAGTTTTGTATTTGAAGTGCGATTCGATGAATCTCCAAAGGCTCGCAAGCGTAGACGTTTTTGATACCGACACTAAAACTGGCGGAACGAATCTCATCATGATTGTCGCCGGTATAGCATTGAATCAATCTAGCTGCACAACGTATTGCCACCGTCGAAAGCAGTTATGCATGAGGACTCTACGGCAGCGGGTTTCCTCTTTCGCGCTTCCCTAGGAACACTCGACGCCATCTAGCGTCGCCGGCGCGAAGCCTGCGCGCAGCCTCTGTAATGCATGGCGCGCCGGTGCGGGCGAACTCTTGATAACTGCGTCGCGCGGCAACCAGGCTACTCCCTCGCGCTTCGTTCTGGGCGCGCTGCGCCATCTAGTGGCACTGCTGAGAAATCGGCGAGTGGTCTCCGAGACGAGAAGCGTGGCGCGCTGGTGCACGCGAATGCTGAGAATTGTTCCTTCGCTTGCCGCGCACCCACTGGCATATAATCAGTCGCCCAACTTGGCGAGAGAGCTTTACCAAAGAAGGGCACATATCCGGTACATTCATGGCGCAGCTACAAAGCGTTGGCATGGAATGCGTTCGGTGAAAGCGTTACATACGCAGTGCATTTGTGGCGCAGCTTCCTAGTGCGTCGGGTTGTTGTCCTTGAGGAACCCCTGTGACGTGGGTTCGGTTCCGCCCAGCATCGGAGTAACTTAAGGGTGGTTTTTCGTCATTGTGTAGCGGCACATCCCCAGTGACACTTGCCTAGTTACCCAAGTTGCCGCCAATGAGGTTCATTGAAAACCAGCACACGCAGACCGAGTGGCGCATACTAAGTGCTCCAAGTGAGCGTCAAAGAGTTTCTTTGAACAGCGTTGCCTACCCAGTCCAACATCTACAGTGACCCATGTTTGCGTGAAGGAGGTTCGTTGAAGACTGGTACTATGTAGACATTGCCTGATACTCAGTGACCCAATTTGCTTCGATGGTTGGTTTCGAACCCTGTTCCCTTAGACCAGCAGCCCGATGTGCTACCCATTCTACCACGGACTGCCCAGTGACACAGATCGGCGGGTAAGCGGTTAGTTAAAAACATAGACTTATACATAGGTAGATAGCTAGCCCATGGAAAGTGCGTGAAGTGCACTAAGAATGCTAACGCATTAAAAACGTCTTTATTACTGCTAGCCATATTTGGCGGACGACTTACAACCCGCGGTTCCTCGACACGACCGCCGGGATAATATGCCGCCCGCGGTGCGCTGAAAAATCTCGGCGCTGATGTGCTTGGACTTAAGTCATATCGACTTACAACCTAGGAAGATAAAAAAATATTGCTGGAATGTAGGGGCGCTCTTCAAGTGAAGCCAACGACCCCATACTGTGGTGGGCAGGAAGTTCGGCGGCCGCCCGATTGTGTGCAGCGACTGCCGAGCATGACAACCTTTCTTGGACGAATGTCCCTGCGCAGCACCTTCGCATGCGTGCAGCCCTATTGCAGCGAACATGGTTCAGTCCTGCGCGTTGGATTGAACCATGCTCGGTGCGCCCGCCGAAAGAGTGGTGCTGACAAATACTCTCAAACCTGTAGAACTTTACTTAACGCTTCTCGCTCCTAAAACGATTGCACACAGCGAATGCGAAGGTTAGCAAGCACTCACAAAATATTTTAGCTTTGTACTAAACCTGTCTAGAAATACCGGACCGACGTCACCGACATCATCGTAACATCATTAGTGTAGCATAGTGCTAGTGCATATTGTGTAGCAATAGTGCTCGGTATGATGTAGGCCATAAAAGATAAACAAGGGCGCTGTGCGCGTTTCTTCTCCCAACGCCCGCGTGCGGCAGCCACAGCCACGGCCGGTGGATCAAAAACGAAAAAAGAGAGAGAAAAAAAAGAAGTCGTGCCGCACCCATCAGAGGAACGGAGAGAGTCAGTGTTTCATGACGTCACTACGCACCTGGCTCTTGGATACCAAAACCGAAACTACCTCTTAACAACAAATGTTGTTGCGAGATTTTATGGAGCGTTCTCGCTCGTGCCAGCATTTTCTGCTAAGCTTTCAAGAGCTGCCAAAATTTATCCTACGCTAAGAACGACAAGTTGAACATGTGATGAGAGTACGCCTCTAACTTTTATTGACTGTGAGGAAGTATGTTCTGATTGCAACTGGTAGCGTTGATTCCGTTTCAGAAGTTCTCCTGCGGATTCGTGCTTTCTCTCGAGATGCTGATCAGATCAACACTCGGTGACACAACCGTGTTAAAAAGTAGCAGCAAAACTGAAGTTGCAAAGAATACTCGAACATAATTTTGCCAACATAACATAGTAACCACATAACACATAGTAACAACTAACATAACAGCAAACAGTTACAATATGGCGCAGCAGAAGCTAGGAATGCTGTGACGTAAATTGAAACAAGTGTCTCATGACATAAAGCTCAAGGGTTACACTACAATTGTTTAACCTGCATTGGAGTACGCAAGTATAGTATGACACCCGTACCCACTGACGCTAATAAGTCAGATCGAACAAGTACAGCATCTTGCCGTAGCCCTTTATTTTATATAAATATGAGCGTACTGAATCTCTTACCGCGCCGCTTGCTAGGGCAAACCTCCAGAAACCTGCTTCATGCAGGAAGATATCCAGGCTAAATATACATCTTGAACTATACTTGGAGCCTCCCAGCAGACTGTCCGCCTTTCCTGTCGCCCACATTGGAACTTATATGTGCCTAGAGTTGATGTTTACAAACATTCATTTCTGGTCAAAAGTATAGTAAAGCAGAATAAACTAAATTCAAAGACATTTGACGGCACAATTGCGCTTGATTTTCGAAGAGGAGTTAGAATCACCAATAGCTTAAACTTTAATTTCGGGTTCCTTTATTTCTATGAAGAGCTGTATGACATTGTTTTATGTTGTTTATATGCTGTTTGCACATATTGCTCATAGTGTTGTGAAAATGCCCACGCTGTACTAGCCCGAAAGCGCTCACAGAATTGAAGAAAGAAAGAAAGAAAGAAAGAAAGAAAGAAAGAAAGAAAGAAAGAAAGAAAGAAAGAAAGAAAACGGTTTTTGCCAAAATCGTTGTACCTAGCACTAGTTCCGAGAAATGCGGGCTAGAAATGTTCCCTGAAAGGCATTGCTTTTCTAATTAAAAATTTCACCCACTGGATTTTTCTACACAGTGCAACAACATATCAACTAGCCCCGCGGGCGCTTAGCGGCTATGGTATTGCGCTGCCAAACACGATGTAACGGGATCGAATTTCGGCCGCGGTGGCCGCATTTCGATGGGGGCGAAATGCAATAACGCCCGTGTCCAGTGCATTGCGGGCACGTTAAAGAACCCCTGATGGTCATAATTAGTCCGCAGTCCCCCAATACGGCGTGCCTCATAATCAAATCGTGGTTTTGACACGCAAAAGCCCAGAGTTCAGAACGTATTAACTGAAACAGCAATGCGCTGCGCTGCTGGATATGGCTTCTGGTAGCAAAGGGAAAAAAAATCAATAAATCACGCTGACACAGCACAGGTGTATAGGCTATGCTTTAGCGTATCAATGCGTCACATTTTAAATCACTCGATTGCTCAGTTTCCTTCTTATTTATTTTTTTAGTTTTTTATCGAACCTGACTTAAGAAGTGTTAAGAAATGAAAAGATATAAAAAAAAATTGAAAGACGCTTAAGCTTCGTCTTTAAGAGTGGAACGTGACAGCATTCAAAGATCCCTGACTGCTTCTCATGCTTCCCGGCAACTGCACGTTATTAGAGACTGGATTGCGCGACATTTTGACGAGACACACAGAAGAGAAACGCACACCACAGAGCGCTTTTTGGAAGGGGCTAGCGACAAGAGAACGTTATGAAACCATAATGTTTACCGGGAAGCGCTGGTGGCCAATGCTATGCACGAACCTCTCTCGTATAGAAATGCCGCATAGGGCCGATCCTGGGCGTAGTGCACAGGCGCGCCCAAAAATTACATCATTTTCAGGTTTGTGTTATTGTTTCGCACATTCAATATTTACGTCTTATGTGATTGAACATAAAAGGCCGGTGCTGTCGTTGTTTTATTTCATGGCATTTGTTTGTGAGCAGTCATTCTCAACATTCAGAATAACTTTGTCAAGAATGTAAGACAACGTATGGACAACTATGGACAGAATGGTGGGGCAATATAACCCGCATATACCGCCTGTCATATAGCAAGGCGCGGCATATATTATACTTAAATACATATACATATGCCTAAATACATGGGGACGCCGACACCGCACGCCGGCGCCGGATTTTCTGCGACACAGGGCCCTTAACTCTATCGCTTTAATAAACGAGGAGTATTGTTGGGGAGATGAGAGCTGCGGAAGCTCTCGGTGTATTAAGCATCATAAGATAACGACAACTCTCGCAAAATAATCAGCGTGGAAAGTTACATCTGCTATGTTTGCCAAATAATTTTTACTTTCCCCTGCATTGATTCTCATATCCAACAGAACGGAACGGCACCAACTGAACTCTCCGAGCTGACGTTGGAATGGCAACAGCCTACCGGAACCACAGGGCCTAGAACTACAGAACCACAGCGCACAATGTCAACTTGAAATGTCATGGAACTCCACTCTTTCATTTCCATCGTGTATTGCTTTCCTTTTACGCGGACATAGAATGTCCACGCATGTTTCAAAATATGTCTGACCGTCTGCGTCGTGCCAATGAAAAATAAAGAAACACTAGTCATTGCCACATGCTTGCTTGAGTGTGATTAGAAGTTTTGAAAGGGCCCCATGCTCCCTCTGACATTGCCTAACGCAGTTGAAGTAAACACGCGCGTCGTGCACAGAATGGTGGCGCTAGCAGCTGGGAAGTCACAAATAAGCAAACAGTCGTGTGTCCTTCCGCGGGCTTAAGCGGAACCTTACTGAAACGTCGTGGCGCAATAAGGGTTATACACGTGAAGGTCACCAGGGAAAACGCTGAAGATTGGCGCGTCTAAGAGGGACGTCAGTTCCAGTCCGTCGGCTAGCACGCCTTTTTCATGCAGTCGCATGGTCGGCGGTTTTCTCGTCACCCAGTTTGCCTGTCGTGCGCAAGCAAATGGTTTCACCTCGTGCAGGCGTGCTTTGCGACGGAGTATATGGCTGGCGGAAATCACGATTAGTCAAAAAGCGCAGAGTCCGGGCGCGTCATAACGTGAAGATATTCCAATCTAGCTCTATTTCATTTGTGCCACGAGCCCTCCACAAATGGACAAAAAATTTCAGCCCTCGACCATTTCGCCTGTCTGGCACGCCACGTGACAACAACTGCGAGACGTCGCCATCGGATATGACATGTACACACTCTTTATGCATGGCTAGGCCGAACAATATATATGCCTTTTCCGTCCTTATCCTTCCACTAGTGGTCAAAATATTTGCGGGCTGCGCCCACATCGCCTGTCTCACGCGACTTCACAAAACCATGAAAAGTCCTCGCGTCGAAGAGACGTATACGGAATAAAGAGTTCACTGCTCCTTTTCTGTGTGTGCGTGCGTGTGTGTGTGTGTGTGTGTGTGTGTGTGTGTGTGTGTGTGTGTGTGTGTGTGTGTGTGTGTGTGTGTGTGTGTGTGTGTGTGTGTGTGTGTGTGTGTGTGTGTGTGTGTGTGTGTGTGTGTGTGTGTGTGTGTGTGTGTGTGTGTGTGTGTGTGTGTGTGTGTGTGTGTGTGTGTGTGTGCGCGTGCGTGCGTGCGTGCGTGCGTGCGTGCGTGCGTGCGTGCGTGCGTGTGTGTGTGTGTGTGTGTGTGTGTGTGAGTGTGTGTGTGTGCGTGTGTGTGTGTGTTCTTTTGAATTGCAGACACTGGCAAGCTGCTTTCTGTAGCTGGTTTGTAGCTGTAGTCGGTTCAACTCACTCTGGTACTGCTGGGATAAAGATAACAGCAGATCCAACGAGTTTGAATCTATATACAGTGAAGCTTTGTGTGAGTGCATAAAGAGCCGAAACACGAGTACACACGCACACGCATACCAAGACGCGCTCGCACACACACACGCAAGCGCGGGCGCATGCTAATATACCGAGCCTTTTGTTAAGCGGAGTTAAGCGTACTAGCGAGTACGAATGACGCCTTGGATGCATCATGGTTTCAGAGGCAGCATGCGCACACGGACGTAGCGCAATTCGAGTCCATTCTATTCGCAAGAAGTGGTTCGAAGCAAGAAGCGTTCGTGCAGCCGCAGATGCACGAACACAAGCTTTATGGTTCTTTTATGTTCTTTACCCCGCACGGCCGGCACCGCCGCTGCCGCGGATGCACAGAGGCGAGCGCCATATTGTGGTGCTGCAAGGAACCCAGCGGCGCCCGTGCTCTGCTGTCATCGGTCGGCCTATTCGACAAGGGAACAGGCAAGCCGCAGCGCCCAGGGTCACGAAACCCGGCGAGGTTCGCATAGAGAAGCTTCGCTTTTAAAATCTTCCACGGTAGACCAGCGGCTATGTGTTGCGCAGCTGACCCCGAGGTCGCGGGTTCGATTCCGGCTGTGGCGGTCGCATTCCGATGGAGGCGGATGCAAAAACGCTTCGGTAACGTGCGCTGGGGGTCCGCTATAAAGAACTGCAGGCGGTCAAACTTAATTCGGAGCACCCCCCCCCCCCCCCCACTACAGGCGTGCCTCATAATCAGATAGTGGTTTTGGCACGTGGAACGCCGTAATTGATTAATTGAGAAAAATACCTTGACCTGCGAAAGAACGTGATCGACTTTGCTCGTATGAGTAGTAATCCAAAGTCGTTGCAACGAATTGTTTCCGCTATGGTGTACTGACGCGGCGGATTTTATTTTTGGAGCACTTAAGCGATGCAGTTTGCGTCACTTAGTGATTTATCTTCCTAGAGGCAAGTCCTGGAAGGTGCGCCCTTGGGAATGACCACTGTAGACTGCTTGAAGGAGCACCTTCATGGAGCTTACATAAACACGCTCATTAATTTATCTGTTAATTTATTCAAGAAACCTCATCGACTCCACAGGAGTACAGTGTGAGGGGGGATTATACAGCATAAATCTTCATAAATGGAAGCATTGCAAAAAATGGAGAGCGATAACGAGTATATGAGACGTATACTAAGGCACATAAAACGACGTGACAATACATAATAGCGCAACGCGATATACACTACCGGAATGAATGATGACATACACAATGTAAGGGTACACCATCTGACCCTGTCAAATTTTACAAGAGTAATGTAAGGGTACATCTCTTGAGATTGCCAAACACAGAAGTAGGCGAGAAGCGTGTACATAATTAAGAGAAAATTAATGAAAGGAACTGGTCACGAAACAATAGCGGTTTTCTTCATGACAAAATTTAACAGGGACATGAATTTGGACAACATTGTCATGGAGACGATTCCGTAGTTCAATTGCTAGTGGTAAAGCTGATGAATTGAAAGCATTTATGTGCCCAAAGATACGTTTTAAGGGGTGGTTGTTGTACAAACGGCGAGACGTTCGGAACGGTTGGGAGAGAGGAGGGCGAGGGGCAGTTTGGTGCTGACGGTTTGTTATTTTATGAAATAAGCAGATTAGAGCAATCTTTCTGCGTTATTCTGAGGAGGATAAGGACAGATAAGATATAATGTTAGTAACACTGGAACGACGGCTGTAGTCTTCGGCGATGAAGGGCCTGCGGCAATCAGGAAGAAGGCGCAACGACTGCTGATTGCCTTCATGCGGGACACGGGGCTCTTCGACACATGGTGACACAGTGACACTCATAGGAGGCTCGGCCGTATGCCGAGCTAACCACGCCTGCTGCAACACCACCACCACAACCACCTCTTGGATGATGAAACGCTCGGTACTATTTTGAACGCGTTGATTAGATAGGTTTGATGAGGGGACAAATTGACGCGTATTCAAGTTGAGTACTGACGAATGTTAGATATGCTAGTGATCTGGTCGAAGTAGCAGGGTAGCGAAGGTTTCGTTTAAGGTAGTCGAGGGTGCGTGATGTGGGTGCTGTGATTTTATCCATGGGAGCTGTCCAAGAAAGTTTGGGTAAAAGATACACGCCAACGTACTTGTAAGACGTTGTGCGTGCTACGTGGCAGCTATTAAATATGTACTTAGATTCTGAGGCTGGTTTCTTGTGGGTGAAAGTCATTAGTTTACATTTATCGGTATTAAGAAACATTTGCCAGCGTGAGCACCAATTAGGTACGAGATCCAGGTCCTGTTGGAGAGCAAGATGATCAGCTGAAGAAGAGATTTTACGGTAGATTATGCAATCGTCTGCGAAAAGTCGCATGTTAGAGGAGATACCCTCTGGCAGATCATTATTGTAAAGTATGTAAATTATGTAAATGTAAATTTCCCGTCCACCTGCTTATTCCTGGTATCTTGCTTTGACATACCGATAGAATGGATGAGTGATATAGTGCCAGTTTGGATGCCCGGAAAGATGAATTTTGCCTCACATACAAAACTTTCTCTCTTGCGAGAGCATCGTCTTTTGTAGCTTCGTGCTCCTTAGATGTCGGTGTTAAGGTTTTTAAGGTTAAAGTGTTAAGGTTGTTAAGGGTTAAGGTTAAGGTTAAGGTATTTCTCAAATCTCCGCTTAGCGCATTCCTGCGGAGCTCGTGTGATTAATCTTTATTTGTTTTTGCGTTTCTTTTCTGCTGGCAGAAAGAGAGAGACCGGTGCTTCTTTAAGAATTCTGCAAGTATCCTAAACCACTCTCGGCTTTGCTGAAACGGAGTCCAGATAATTTGTAAAGTCCTAATACATGCCGATTGTTCATGCCAACTGCGTTATGTGTGAAATGTCATCAATGCAACCCTTTGTCAACTATGAAAGATTGCGTTCGTCTCTTCGGGCTCCATCGTTAGCCTTCGGAAAGCAGGCGCCCTATACCGACGTCCACTACTGCATGCGCGCCTTTCAACCCGACCATCACCGCCGGTTCCAACCGCCCACAGCAAAACGAACGTAAGTGTCGTGTAGCCCGCAAGTTGCTTGAAGCAGTGTATAACATACATGCTTCGTTGCGCTTCCTTGCGCTATCTTGTGCCATATAAGCTAACGTCCCAGGCGTCGTGCCACAAAGCCCTGCTGTACGCACGCTTTTTTTTTAGTTTTTATCCTTTTATGGCGTTGTACTTGTATAGTCCCCTCATAGCTTCTCATTGCACACGAGATAAGCCTGGACTGCTCAGTTTTACGCTTTCGCTTCTTTAGGAAGTCGGCCCCGCATTGTTGGTTTTGATGACAAACTGTACTTCCATTTCCCCGAACGTTTATTAGCGTTCCCCTCGTCTTTCTCGATGGGCTCCTTAGCACCAATGAAAAGCAGCGTCAAGTATTGTATAGCAAAACCTGTACATTGCTCAGGCAGCCGAATTTAAAAGAGTGAAGAATGAACAAAAAAAAAAAAAGAAAGACGCCGTGTAGTCGGCTTAAGGTGCCCGTTATATCGCATCCAAACGAGTGCGGATTTTCCCTCCTTACGCCGCATCGTGCGATTCCACGTCATTGCATGAAGTCACATGATGCGCGGCAGTCGGAGACGGACACGGACGGGAAATGCCGACCTATTTCCCCGTAGACTTTCACACAATCATTACTCGAGGGAAGTCTGGCGCAAGTGTCTACGGGAGCTGTAAGCATGCAGTGCGTTTCAGCAAGCATGGAAATGGTAGTTAGTGCCTGGGCTTGCCTAAAGTTCATCCTTCTGGCTTCGTGACGTTGTAAACCCGTCATTTTCAACAGAGTACTGTGCAATAATAATTAAGTAAATATCATTTATTTTATTTTTATTTATTTATCATACCCTCAGGGCCAGAGGCACTATATAGGGGAGTGGTACAAAAGAAGATGTGGCACATAGGAAGTAAACAAAACGCAGCCATTACTATGATCAAAACACAATGCTAGAATGCAAGAGGCTTCTTTCTATAGAATGTTAGCTGCTGCGCCACAAGAAGAAAATTCCTGGTTATACAATGATAGCTAAAGTTTCAAGAAAAAGGCGGGTATCAGTAGTGTTTACGATGTTAGCGGGAAGGTGGTTCCAATCTATGCATGTGCGAGTGAAAAAGCACTGGGAGAAATGCTCTGTGCGGCATAGATAGGTCCCAACTTTATGACATTGATCAAAACGCTGTGATACATACTGGGGTCTTGTAAAGAATTGCGTGTGTAGTGTAGGATGATGATAAATCCTATGGAAGAGTGCTAGACGTGCAATTCTACGCCGAGCAGACAGCAAAGGAAGACTAAGATTATGTTTCATGGAAGAAATGCTCGCAGTTATATTATTATTAGAAAAGATAAATCGAACTGAGTTATTTTGGACACGTTCTAAGGCCGTTTACAGGTTATCCTGGCCAGTATCCCATACAGAAGTAGCGTATTCCAATTTAGGACGTATTAGGGTTTCATAGAGCAGGTGTTTTACGTTAGAAGGTGAGCTAGCGAAGTTACGGCGCAAGTAGCCTACCATACGGTTAGCGTTGTAAATAATGTATTCGGTTTGAATTGACCATGACAAGTTTTCAGTAACATGGACACCTAAGTGTTTGGAAAAGGTAAGAGTTTTAAAGGAATGCTGTTTAAGTGGTAAGTGGCATGTTGACGAAAAACACGGGATACATGTAGTACTTTACATTTGTTAATATTTAGTTCCATTAACCACGAGTTACACCAGTTAGATATTGCATCAAGGTCGAGTTGCAACCTGCTAATGTCGGTTTCGTTGGTTATTTCGCGAAAAATAACACAAGTCATCAGCGAACAAGTGTACGTTAGAAGACAGTGTAGCAGGAAGGCCGTTAATATATATGAGAAAAAGGAGAGGGCCCAGAACTAAACGTTTTTTTTTTTAATTATGGGGTTTTACGCGCCAAAACCATTTGCTGATTATGAGGCACGCCGTAGTGGAGGACTCTGGAAATTTCGACCACCTGGGGTTCTTTAACGTGCACCTAAATCTAAGTACACGGGTGTTTTGGCATTTCGCCCCCATCGAAATGCAACCGCCGTGGCCGGGATACTGAACCTTGGGGTACCCCAGAATGTACATAGCTGAAACAAGAATTCAAACCATTAACTGTAACAAACTGAGTGCGGTTAGTTAGAAAGAGCCTAATCCCCGTGAGAAGACCAGGATCTAGATTTAGTTTACCTAATTTGTACAATTGAAGTCTGGGGCAAAACATGTCAAACGCTTTAGAG
The DNA here is from genome assembly GCF_023375885.2 of Dermacentor andersoni. Lineage (NCBI taxonomy): Eukaryota > Metazoa > Arthropoda > Arachnida > Ixodida > Ixodidae > Dermacentor > Dermacentor andersoni. The sequence goes on from NC_092819.1 coordinate 85,026,330, forward strand.
AAGTCTAAGAAAATACAGTGGGCAAAAGAAGAACGATCCCAAGTTTGATATAGCTCGTGAGTGAATGAAGCCAATCGTGTTCCACACGAGAAAGTTTTGCGAAAGCCGTGCTGAGCTGGGTTAGAAAATGAATTACCCTCGATGAATGTAAGAAGGTTATAAAAAATTTTATGTTCAAGTAGTTTACAACACGTACTAGTCAACGAAGCGGAACACCTGACTAATTTAAGTGAATCATTTTTCCGATCGTCCGTTCTGTAGGTAGTGTGGACGTGTATCTAGGGACTGCTGAAAAAGCTTTGTAAGAATAAGTGAACCAACAGCATTAGCACTTTTCAGGAATTTTGTGTTACTTGAGTCGTAGCCGGAAAAAGAGTTAATATCGAGAGAATCGTTTAGTTTTACGGCACCAGACGTTTTAACAATGACTGGAGGCATTTGAATATAGTCATATTCATGTGTGGCCGGCAGAACACTTTTATACTTGGTGGAAAAGTTTTTGACGAAGTTATCGTTTAAGAGAGTAGCACATTGCTCGCGTGGAATACGGCAACCCGAAGGGTCGTCCAAGGTGATGTGATCACTAGATGGGGGACTGAAAGTTCTCTAAAATTTTTTACGTCATTTGTCACCATTGATGGAAGAGTGGTAGACAAAAATCTATGCTTAGCAACCTTTAACGCAGTTATGTACGTTATGTGAGACAGAACTTAGAGCTGTCTTCAGAGAAATGCTGCCTTGTTACTTTCACTCGGAAGGCAAGGAAGCGTTACTCTGTAAGTGTCAACGGACAAGCAGTTGCAAATGCACGGAAACACAGCTTTTTAGGGATAATTATCGACCGCAGCCTATCATGGAGCCCGCACCTTTCATACCTAAAGAAGAGGTTGATGACAATAATACATCTCCTCAAATTTCTCGGCGGAAAGTCATGGGGCACATCGGTGCGGTCAATGCTGCAGCATTATAACGCCCAGTTCTTCGGTTTCGCAAGATACAGCCTCCCTGTGCTTGGTAACACCTGCAAAAGAAACCTGTGTGTACTCCAGGGACTACAAGCTCAAGCCCTAATGACGTGTCTCGGTCTTCCGAGGTGTGCATCTACAGCGGCAACGATTGTCATAGCTCGAGATCACCCAATATTAACGTACTTGGTAACCGACGCTCTCAGAGCGCATATTCGCCACGTTGCCCGACTACCTCCGCACAATCTTGCCGCTCTACCCGCAGAAAGGCCACACGCAACTATCAGTCGTATAATTGTTTTCAATTGTACCTCATTGCCATCGAACTACATGCCTGCAGCAGGACCATCCTCACCTTTATGGTGCCTGCACAGACCTGAAATACGCCTCACCATCCCATTAATCACGAAGAAGGCTAACATGACGTCGTTTGCCCTGAAGCAGGCCACATTAGAACTTTTACATGAGGTGCACAGTGGCCGCGTACACGTTTACATCGATGGTTCAGTCACATCTGCAAGCGCAGCTGCCGCTGTGGTGATACCAAGAAGATCCGTCACAATACAGCTAAAGACGTCACATGTATCATCAACGACAGCTGCTGAACTGGTAGCCCTGCGTGCGGCTCTTCATTTCATTAAGGAGGAACCATCCCACGCATGGTCAGTCTTCTGTGATTCCAAGGCAGCCCTACAGAGTGTACTCTCAGCACTGCGCCATGGATCACATGAGCAGCTCGTTGCAGAGATTAGAGAACTCCACCATCGGCTAGTTGACGAAGGACACAATATAATATATCAGTGGTTGCCTAGTCACTGTGGCATACATGGCAATGATCGAACAGACGCAGCTGCCCGCTCTGCCCATGACGGCGTCAACTGCGTTGCCATTCCTCTTTCGAGAGCCGACGCAGTGAAAAAACTTGCCGTACTTGCACACGACCTGACATTAGCTCAGTGGAATTCATCCGATTTCACAAGTGCACACCTTCATACCCTGGACCCTAATTTACAACTCCGTATTCCACCCGAGCTTCCACGACGCGACTGCACCCTTCTAGTTCGTCTATGGCTTGGAGTAGCATTTTAAAATGCGTACTCTTTTCTTATAGGAATTTCCAACAGCCCACTTTGTGACTTCTGCGGGGGCAATGAAACAATCGCGCACCTTTTTTGCCAGTGCTCTCGTTTCAACCCGCAAAGAGCAGTCCTCTCAGCCACCCTAGACAAACTGGACAAGCGCCCACTTACAGAAAACAAGATCCTTGGATACTGGCCTACGCGAACATCAGCGCGATCGGCTGTGAAGGCGCTGCTGCGGTATTTAAAAGACACTGGACTTTCTGACAGATCGTGACTTCACTGTTGGACGCAGGATTGTACGGTGACTCTGCGTAACACTAGGAACGCATTTGCGGGCTGCGTGACAGTGCCCACAGAAACAGTTTGTGTGTACGTGCGTGTGTGTGTAGTTTCTTTTTTCGTTTTTTTAAATCTTCCTCTCTCTCACCTATCGCATGCCCTTGCCCCTCCCCCAGTACAGGGTAGTCAAGCGGAGATAATCTCTGGTTAACCTCCCTGTCTTTACTTGGCCTTTTTATCTCTCTCTCTCTCTCTATGTAAGTATTAAATGCTAATTTGTAAGTAGCTCACCTCATTTCGGTGGGTGAGCTTTTAGCTAAGCGAGAAAAAAACGTTTCTTTCGGTTGGAAAGCCGCTTGATATGGGGACCATAACAAGGCGCTTATGGATATAGAACAATATATCGAGTTGGTATATTCTTGTTGGTGAATTGGTCTACTTTAGCAACGAACAAGTTCTAGTCAGTTTGGACTGAAAGGCTGTCAAAATCAGGCGGGAGGTCTTCTAGAAATGAAGTTATTTCTGTGTTAATTACGTAAAAGTCGGCCATATTGTAATCGTGTATAATGTTCAGTTGTTTAGTAATTTTGGGACTGGTTGAGTTGAAAGCGAAATGAAGAAGACAATGATCGCTTATACCAAGTAAATCTGTAATTGAAGATATCAGGCCGGCATGAGAGGTTAGAATTAAGTCAAGTGTATTTGCTACATTGGCAGAGGATCGTGTAGGATCGGTAACGAGTTGTGAAAGCCAAAAAACACAACATGCGTCTAAAAACTCCCTAGCTTGTTGGGGAAAAGGCGAAAGCGAGGGCTGGTTGTTGTTCCACGTAATGTTTGGAAAGTTGAAGTCACCAAGGACTACTATGGGCGATGAAGGAAAGCAATTGCGTACATGGTAAATAGTGAGTATGCATATGATGCATCCGTTTTCTTTTTTCGTCCGATAACATTCTCAAGACAACTGACATTGCCAATTGGGTTCTTTCATTGCTGGCACAACGGTCCATTGTGCAATTGTGCAATTCGCTAAGAATTAACCAAAGTAAAACAGAGGCAATCATTTTTCACCCGAAGAACACGTCCAGATCAAATCCACCGCCTCTAGCCTTAAATGGTATTAATATTGATTTTGTTGATAAATTTACTTCTATTAGTGTAGTCTGTACTTCTCCTATGACATGGGGCGCTCACATAAATAAAGCTTCCATTATTCTCTGCAGATTTATTGGAATTTTTCCACGCAATAGGCATAGTTTACGGATGGACGGAAAAAACTTTAATGGAAAAAGGACCTGCGAGGTTGCCAGCCCGGGCTCAGGCCACCCGGGCATTGTGTGCGGTGAGGCATAGCCTTTCCACCACTGCCCGGGCCCGCTGGATAGCCCATAATTGGTCGTGTAGTTCTGAGCTAGTCAGAGCGCTTAGCCATCGCTCCTCGAGAAGGTCCGGTTCTATCTTGTCCTCTACGTATACTGAACTGATCTGTGTGCACTTCCACAAGATGTGTGCCATGTCTGCGTGTTCGTGTTTGCAGAGCTTGCAGCTTGCGTCTGGATATTGTGTTGAATTTATTCTGTTTAAGTGTACTGGGTTTCGGAACGTTCTGGTTTGCAATCTTCTCCAATCTGTTTCTTGAGACCTGTCGAGTTTTACGCGTCAAGAGTAAGATTATTTTAGACTAGGCTTTGTTTTACTCACACCTAAACTACTGATTTCTAGTCTGGGGTAACACCACTGTTTAGAATATTTAGAAATTATTTGTTCTTCAGAAAAAATGGTCCGGATCATTGCTGAAACCTCATATGATTCCCCAACGATTCCCCTACGCCTGGAATGTATAACTGTTGGTGTAAATAAATTGTTTGAATACAGGTTTGCATGTTATTATAAAAAAAAGAACGATAGCAAAAAATGATCGCTTCTTCAACGGCATAGTAAAACTCACCCAGCATATTATGCCACATGAAACTAGAAAACGACATACTTATATCGTACCTCAATGTAGAACTAACTATGGTTTCGCTATGGTGACGTACATATTGTCTAAATGCTTAAACGCTGAATTCTATGAAAATGTCCGTTAGATGTGATTTTCTGCTATTCGGGACTCATTCGTGACTTAGTTCTTGTTGACCTTATGTTGCTGAGCATTTGCCTTTTCATCTGTAAATATAATTTTGCACACTTTAATCTACACTAATTTACATGAAGGTTGCACTTACATGAAGTTCTCAAGAAACAGAATAGAGAGAGATGCTAACTTCAATGATACGCTGCAGATGTTAGCCTGGCTGATTGCCGCTCACGCTACTCCAGATGCTGGGTGAAAGATATGGTATACACAGTGATCACATTAACAGATAAGCAGCACGTACTGTAGTGAACAGAAAGATGTGATATTTTGCATATGGGTCTCGCGAACTAAAGTGCCTCAGAATCATGGCGCTTCGTTATGCCAGACCATTAGCTTAACGGAAATAGTCTCTCGAACATACACATTTTCATCTTACGTTGTTCACACCGCATATCCCACCGGCCATGCATACGACTTGCGTTTTTCAAGAATGTATAACAAGGAAACCGTATGAATCGACGAGTATGTCAAGATACGTCTGCGCTGATGAGATAAATTTTCATTCCTGGTGGAGAGGCTGAAGCAGGCAAGGTTCGTTTTGGGATAAGAACGTGTAATTCCTGCAGTCAATGAGACATGGAATGCATGCAGTGCAAACGTATCGTGAGAATTTATGAGGAGTACAAAATTATGGAATGCGTAACAAACAAACAAAACAATTGGCCAGTGACAAACAGGTTCCACAACGGGAAATATTGCACAAAATAAACAATATTTTGTGCCTAGTCAACGGACCAGCTTGCCATACTCTATTCAGACATAACATCAACCCCTAAATGATGCGTGTGCTTTTATCGATCTGGTTGACCGTGATGCACCGCGCGCTGACAGAGCGGGTAAAACCCCGAGCCAATAGTCCCTAAGTGCTACGATTGGGTTGCGGTCCCATCAACTGCCTCGTCAAATTATTGGAAACTAGACGCGTGTAGTGTAGGGAGGAAACTTAGGACTACGTATTGAACAAATTGAAAGCAGCGTTCAATTTGTTCCCCTGCAACGACAGCACGACTGGCGCGAGTGTTAAAGGCCAACAGCAACAAAATTTAGGACCGCGTAAAAAACGTAGTTTTAGAAAGCCAGGGTATGAGCAACCTCTTCGAAAAATTTTGTTAGAAGTATAAGTGGCTGCTGCACGAAAAGTTCGCAATCGTTGATACCGATACGGAGAAGAATCCTGCCATTACCGCTTGTCGGAAATGACGCAGAACATGGGGGGCGGGGAACCAGTGCGGTTTTCCGGCATGACCTCCAAGATATGCGCCCCATCCGCTAACAGCAAGTTCAAGTAATGTTTGCTTAAATGTTATTTGAAGACTGTTAGTAAACAAAAAGGGTCGATTACCAACCCAGCAGCTTTCCCAAAATTGCTTCAGTGTATACTACTTATTAATAACCCATATAGCCTCAGCGAAATTTTGTTGCTGTTAGCCTGATGTCCTGTTGGCCTGCATGAGACCAAATGCGTCATTCAGTCACTCTCTCTATTAGCTATTTGTCGGGTGGCACGGTTGCAGACATTTCTAACATCGCGCGGATCGTTTTCAACTGCTTATTGCTGAGGGCTCGACAAGACAAACCGGCCAAGTCCATCACTACATTTACTTCCAACCTATTGCAATGGGCATGGGCCGGACATGTAATGAGGAGGGAAGATAACCGATGGTGATTAAGGGTTACGGACTGGATTCCAATAGAAGCGAAGCGTAGCAGGGGGCGGTAAAAAGTTAGGTGGGAGGGTGACATTAAGACTTTTGCAGGGACAACATGGCCACAATTAGTACATGACCGGGGTAGTTGGAGAAGTATGGGACAGGCCTTTGCCCTGCAGTGGACGTAATCAGACTGATGATGATGATGATGATGATGGTGATGATGAATGCAAGGGCACGCAACGGATGACGACATAGGAACAATCAGGAAGCAAAGCGCTGACTTCCAACAAAGGCTTTTAAGGCCTTGCTGCCTTTATTGTTTTTATTAGACAGGTTTTGATTAGACAGGTTTCCCAACGACAATACCCCGTCATGCGCCATCTAGTGTATGCTTTGGTCGCATTGCAATAAACTCTTTACTGGCTGTGTCACGTACCATTGCCTCTCCTTCTGTCTTCGTTCCTTTCGAAAGTGTGCTTGTTTGCTGACAGCGGCGCATTATCAAGGCGGGCGGCCCACTCCTACGGCGCGGCAGCATTTGCGTACTACACTGTATATTCAGAGGCGCGTTGCAAATATGCTCAGCCATGGACAGTCTTTTTTCGCTTTTAGGGCCCTTTTCCTGAACCTGGATTACAGTGTTTTGCACTCGGAATGCAACTTACGCGTGGAAGGTACCACAGTAGAGAGCAAGCTTCCTTTCGTGCGTATACTATCAGTCGAGTCACACATTCCTTGCACTCGCGTCTTCTCTTCGTGCGCAAAGCACAGCTGACACAGAGGAGAGGAGTGGACCGCAGCTATCAGCTGTTTATGTGCCCTTATTGTTGGCGTGCAAATGACCCGGAGGCTTGCGCCTGCTTGGCTTGTTCATTGTCTTCACCTAGGAGACACATGAGCGATAGCGAGTGGCCGCAAGGGAACAGCGTCAGCGGTGCCTTGCAACATCGTTAGGCCTTTCGCTACCTCTCTGACCACCTTTTGAGAAACACTGCTAGTCGGGCGCCAAAAGAAAGCGACCAACGCGGCCCCGCATATACGGCTCCGGAGTAGGTTCTGGCGGCGAACATGGTTCATTTGGGACGTCCCACATGCCAGCAAACCTTGCCAAGAAGCAGCCATTCAGTGTAACTACCCGGAAACGAAGAAATCACCAGCAACCGTTCTCAAGCCCAAGGTAACCTTGTACATCGATTTTCAGTGCTCACGTATCAAGAATCACGAAATCAGTACTGGCATACTGGTAGCTCTGCAAAGGATTCGCTTGTGAAATATTGCGTATGTTAGAAACACCATTTTGCAGGTATATTGAACTAGAGCGATGGGCCGAGGAAGAAAAAAGACATACAATAAGACTAGCACTAGTCCTGTGGTGTGTGTATTTTTGGTCCACCTCTCACCGCGCTACTTCAATATACCTTCGAGATTAACCAATTCGCCAAAATGAAGTTGTTGCTACTCCAATATTGTCTTTCTGGCAGAAAGCATTGTGTGCACACGCTCTCCCTTTTGCGACATTGCTTGGACTGACGAATTAGGCGCTCGCAAATGACGTGATTTCTTATTTTTTGCTTATGTTATTCACTAATTAATACTACGTTGATAGAGGTTAGAACAGAGAAGCCTCTTTTAATTTTTTTTTCAAATAATAATTGGCGCTAAATTAGCATGCCTCGCCTTCTCTCTCCATAATTATCTTACAGAACAAACTTCCGGGGGAACAGAACGAAATCAAACGTGCTTCCAGGAACACGCAACAGAGGGAGCTGCATAGAGAGAGGCGACTGGGTTGAATATATATAACGATTGTGACGAAATCAAGAGGACCAAAGTGAGCGAAGACGTTCAATCAACTCGGTTGTTACAACCAAGACATAAGTGAAAGCTTTGTGGACATTACTGAGTGAAGAGACGGGAAGAGCCTGACGCTAACGATCATCGGAGCTAATCTGAAACACGATGCCTTATGCCCAACGAGTGGAACTCGTGGCAAAGCCGAATAATCGCATTTAAAAGTTATAGAAGACAACCAAGAAGTTTTAACACAGTAGACATAAACAGCAGGGAGCTGCGGTGGAAAGAGATGGCAGGGCATGGCCAAACGCAATTGTGACGACAGCATGAAAAAGGTGAATGCACTGCTACGAGAGATGAATACGTGCAGGAAATAAACAAAAAAGAACGGGAGTAATTAAACGCTACAGTTGAACTAAAACGAGTCAGGGCATTGCGATAACAGAGTAGAAACGAGTCGCGCGGAATCAAAGCGAAAGCCAGAAAGCAGTGATTTTGACTGAACACTACTGCTCGCGTACGATCCGGCGGTGCACTACGCGAATCGCGGAACACGCGAAGAAAGATGGCAGTTCCTAACTTTGCTGTACTGGACTACGTCGTGCTCATGGGGTTCCTGGCGCTCTCGGCCGGTATCGGCGTCTTCGTTGCGTGGCAAGACCGTCGGAAAAAGTCCAGCAAGCACTTCCTGACAGGAAGCAGGCAGCTCAGCTGGCTGCCAGTGTCTATGTCCATGACGGCTAGCTACCTGTCCTCTATCGGCATCCTTGGACAACCGTCGGAAGTGTTCCTCCGTGGCTCGACTTTATGTATCAGCGCCATATCTTCAACCATGTCTATCCTTGTCGCTGCTTTCGTATTCCTGCCCATGTACTACAAGATGGACATAACAAGTATCAACGAGGTTTGTACGACCCTCTTGGTTGGCTTCTTTTTTTTTTTGTCCTTGATGGCCGTCAGTTTTCAAAACAAAGAATGGTATCCGGCAAATACACACCGTTTTTAGAACTCTTATACACGGCTGTAAGAAACAGCGTACCAGCGGACGGAGCACAGAAAGAAGAAGCGGAAGCATGTGCGCTTACGATGTTTCTGCTGTCTATGTTCCATGCGCTGGTGCGGTGTATCTTACAATACATTGTAAGGAGTTACAATGCAATCCAAGGAGATGCATTGCCCACTCGGTTGCATCTTCAGTCATTCAAGCTTTCAGTTTAAACAAGATTGAAGGGATTTTATATTTTCAGGCGTTATCTTTAAATTGACTCATTAAACCCATTTCCTGAACGGGTATTGTAAGTCTATAATACATTATTTCTACAGAAGAAATAAAAGCGGTTTTGTAGCATTAGCTTCAGAGCCATTTGTTGGTTTGAACCAGTCCAAATTCGCGAACCTTTTTCGTGGTTTATTTTCGTTTCTGAGAATACGGGCGTAGTGATGTTTCACGAACATGCTGATAACTTATAGCTCACAAGTTCTTAGCGCAGTAAACGAGGTGGACTTTTTCTTTTTCTGTTTTTGGCAACACACATCCGTGCCACTATGTACAAACGTAAGGAAATTTTCGAGTTTAAAGCACACCAAAGGGTCAGCCTTACATGTATTGCAGAGTTAACCCGCTGGTGTCATTATCATGCTCGCCGGAACATTCTCGAGTGCATGTAGACTTTACCTGCAACAGAAAAGTTGCACGGGATATTTGCGCGTGTTTAATGGCCTTTCCTTCTCCACTGTAATCGCTAACAATACGCCCCATTATTAGCCCTTCACGGAAGCTGTTATTGGCTTTAAGTATACCACGCTTGCACTATTCACTGTGTCGCGAAAACGGACCTCTCTGGTAGACCTTAGAAATGAGCAATTAAGTCTTCATTTATAATGAAGTCTACCCCTATAGTACGGCTACAATGTTTGAAAAACGCACAGAAATGGTATACATATTCACGCGTATTACCTGTAGATACAGTTTGAGGCGTGGAAGCAAAACGCGGGATGCGTACTTTTCCTTTCCCTTGTGGTATATAGGTTTACTACAATGGTATTTTCGGTAGAGACGCGGTGCGGCTTTGCGGCAAAAGTACTCCTGTTGTCGTGAAGACTGAGCATGCTTCAATACGGAGCAGCTGCAAAAGCGGCAATGACCGAGTCTCGAAACGAAGTTGTCTATATAGTATTGGCTCGGCTTTCATATTATAGACTACATTATAGACTTGTTGCAGTGCCGCAAGCGTGGGTTGTCAATATGAATGAATCAGCCGTAATACCGTAGCGTACGTGATGTTGTAATATGTGAGAATGGTTGTGCAGACACCGTGAGTGGTTGGTGTGCGTTATCCAACAAATGGTTGTACACGTATGCACATGAAATGTAACATTTGATTATATTTGTGCGCGCAGTTGCCAAGTATATATACGGGCTGATTGTTGGCTAGTTAAATTGGGTTTATTGGCGCAAAAACGACGAAGCCTATGCTGTGCCAGACACATGGCGATAAGATTTCGTTAGTAAATGCAGCATACAAGGCAGTAATTAAATCTTATTTGAAAAATCTTTCCGTATAATAGCTGATCGCGTCACTCAGAAGTACCAGTGCATTTTCTCCTAACATTACCATCGGTTGAAGTGAAGTGGGTGACTTATACAATACGCGGAAGTATTTTTGTTTGTGCGTTTCGGGATTTGGACACGCGATTATATGTGTATTACTGTTTACGGTTCAGGGAATTTGTCACATGTTGGTTCTTCTTCCTCTGTCAATGAGTAATTATGAGCAAAAGTGGCGTCCACGTACGCTACTTTATGCGCCAGTGTGTTTTTAAGTTTATTTACTAGAGCCTTAGCCCTGCGAGTTTTCCTCCCTTTGTTGTAGATAGGATGCATATTTTTAGATAGGCGGCGATTCGGAAGCGTTTACGCACGTCCAACGGAATGTCCTTCTTGTCAGTCGGGGCACCCCTCTCGCATTGGATTCCTACCCATTCCATGATTTTTCTCCCTGTTTTAGACTGGCCCAATCTTTCCAACTGAGACACTCGTACTGCCTCAGTGAGCTCAACTAGCGTGTTGTGAACCCCCATTTTGAGGAGGAGGTCTGTCGAGGTCGAGTCTGGGAGCCCTAAGGCTCTCTTAACACTCAGAGAGCATCTGCGACGCGAAGTGCGGAGAAGTTTCTGGAGGACACGCGGGCACCACCGCTTATTCTGCAACCTTCGATGACTCATGTATAAAAGCCGATGCGCTTGATCGGCAGATCAGATTTTCGACGATCGCTGACTGTGTACGCCCCTATCGCCGTTCTATGAGTGTAGCCTGTTTTTGAGGGCACGGGTGCGCCAATAAAACGCTAGTTTCGTCATTCCCAGTTTTGCTGCTTTCTTAAACGTCACCACTACATTGGCACTACACACACACACACACACACACACATATATATATATATATATATATATATATATATATATAGTGCAGATGTAGTGAACGCGGTTTTGGATCACGGATGCGGGAACTCATAAAAGCGCAACGTCATACAACCGCATTTCTCCGGCATTTACCGCTAAATCACCGCAGAATTTTTGAGCGAAGCATTCTTTGACTCATTACAGGCACTTTGAGGTATATGTAGGTGTATATGTGGTCGCCAATGCAATTAAACGTCCGACTTCTGCATCACAGCAGGCTCAATGCTATAACCATGAGGCCACCTACGCATATCGCACGCATATTTCTCTCGCGCCAAAGCCGACTAGATGTTTGAGACATTTTTAGCACGTGCGCCACGTGCCAGTTTTTTTTTCCGCATTCTTCACTCGTGGCAGCTCACGCTGGGTTTGAATGCACTAGCTCTGGGATCGACCCATGCTACCCCGTCCTTTCCTCACAGCAGCTAAAGTTTCGCAGAAGCTGTGCGACATCCACCTACCCAGGTCAAACAGGCTTTAACACCGCAAGTTCACTGTCACTGCGCAATTGTCATATTTGTTTTAACACGCACCACATGAAGTAGACGTAGGTATGCACGATTTCATGAGGTACGCACATGCACATAGTCGTTAATGATCTCACAATCAGTATTTCTCTCGCGTTTCCTCGTCCAGTGCCGATACATAGAACCCAAGCACCAGCATGTCGCAAGTATGGCGTCCAACAGCTGGAAGACCAGAAACCGTGCCGTCACCGTCACGAGGTCGTCGTTGAACACACACTATCGTCAGAAGCTCAGCGGCTACCTTTAGGCAAATACATCTGTCCACCTCGTAACGCTTCGTGGAACCCCAAGTAATACTGGGTACCCGGCTACCTGCGAAATGTCCTCTGTATTACGTCAATTTTACGATCGGTATCACAAAACGAGTGACGTAAAAAGCAGCTTTTCCTGCTCAATAGGCTATGCATATGAAATGCAACCTAACAGGTAAAATGCATGTTGTTTTTTTTTTTCTCTCCTTTTTCTCCCCAGTACTTGGAGAAGAGGTTCGTGTCAACGGCCATCAGAAATATCGCGTCCGTCGTTTTTATAATGTCAACGGTAAGTGAATGTCTATTTTCAGCTGTTCTTAAATTTTCAGTCATAATTGCTGCCGATAGTATTCATTTCATTATGCGCTGAGGTCGAGACCCGCGAAAATAAAAGGCCCTCATTCCACTTACGGAGCTTGGACGAAACCTGCCGACGTTGCTGTCGTTCGCAAAATTATAAAAAGTCTATTTTTTTTCGTTTCTGTTCACCTTTAAACCTTGATCATTGCAACTTCAGTTGCTGCGCTTTGCCACAACTATCCTCCAGCGCGATGTTATTTGCATACTGAAGAATTTTGGACATCGCTCCTGAGGCCATTTTATCGAGCTTCGCCGCAACGCACTAGCATAACTCAAGTGGCAGCGTTTTTAAATATAATATTTCAAAAGACCGCCCGAATTTCAACAACTTTTAGTTTGTAATGTCCAGAGCGTATGCCCTTCTAATAACATGTGTATTTACGGCCCTTATTCGTTTTTCCATCTTGGTTAAAGTGCTTGAATACTTACCAAAACACTGCTAGGATAGGAATAACTTTAATAAAGTGCCGGCAAACGACGATTTAACGAGTCGTGACGCTGGCCAAGCGTCGACCCGGGGTTATACTCTACTCTGCACTAGCCCCGTTGGGCCCGTTTGTAGTGGGTCACGAGGCTTGTGCTTTTCGAGCGCACCCCGGGCCTGCTGGACGGCCCATAGTTGTGAGTCCTTGTCTGTAGACTGCAGTGCACTTTGAAGTTCTGGCGGGTAAGTCTTGGAGGTAGCTGCCGTCGGGAACCTGGCACAGTCCCACGTGATGTGCCATTGGTCCGCCGGACCCGCTGCACAAACACCACACAGCCCACTCGGATAGAGCTCTGGGTGAAGCACGTGCAGCATTGCGGGGGCGAGGAGTGACGCGGTCTGTATTTGTCTTAGGATTACGGCCTCCTCCCGACTGAGTGCCGGGTGGGGAGGCGGCATTGTCCGTCGAGCTAAGCGGTAACACTTGGTTACTTCGGCATAACTAGTCAATCTGTCCTTGGTTTCGAACCACCACACGGAACGGTCACTCTCGGGGGCGCGGAAGGTAAGCGCTCGCGCCGCCGAATGGGCCGTCTCGTTGTGGTTCGGTGAGGAAGCACACTCGCCGGCGTGCGCCGGGAACCACTTGATACGGACGGTGCTGCCGCGGTCTTGAAATTGGAGCTTGCCGATGATGGCGGCCGCCGGCGCGCATATTCGCCCCTTGGCAAAATTGCGCACGGCATTCCTCGAGTCGCTGAGCACGGTGCGACACTCGGCCTCGGTGATCGCCAGAGCGATGGCAACCTCCTCAGCGTCTGTGGCGTTCGTGCACCGCACGCTCGCTGCCGTTGTCTTGGTGCCGTTAGCCGCCGCAACGACCACTGCTGCGAAGCCTTCCCGCTTGTATTCCGCGGCGTCCACATACCGGGCGTGCGGGTCTTGGGCGTGTTGTTCGGTGAGGGCCTTGGCCCGCGCCTGCCGCCGTTCTTGGTTGTATTCTGGGTGCATGTTCTTCGGGATGGGGTCCACGTAAATGTGGGCCCGCGCCTCATCTGTGATCTCGCACGGTTGCCGGCTGGGAGCTTGGGGGTTGTAACCCAGGGACGTCAGTATACTGCGCCCCGTCTTGGTGGTAGAGAGGCGCTCGAATTGCGCGGTGAGCTGCGCCTCGGCTATTTCTTCTAGGGTGTTATGGACGCCGAGCTGCAAGAGCCGAGCCGTACTCGTGGTCTCCATTAAACCCAGCGCCGTCTTGTAAGTCCGTCTGATCAGCGTGTTGATCTTGGTCCTGTCAGTGACGTGCCAATTAAGGTAGGCCGCAACGTAGGCAATGTGACTGATCACGAACGACTGGACAAGGCGCACGAGACTGTCTTCACGCATGCCCGCCCGTCGTGTAGAGACTCGATGTATGAGCCGGATGGCGTCCATTGCCTTGGTGGTAAGCTTGTTGATGGTCTCGTCGTTGCGGCCGCTCTTGTTGAGCAGCAGGCCCAGTACTCTGATCTTGGGCACCTCGGGGATGCGTTGCCCCGATGCAGTCACAATTTTGATGTGATCACACTCCCGAAGAGGAGCGCGCTTCCGTCCCGGTCGAAGCGGTGTGAGGACGAACAGCTCGGACTTGGCGGGCGAGCACATTAGGCCTGTGCCATCAAGGTGCTGCTCGATGGCGGTAACCGCCGCTTGCAGCTGTTGCTCGATGCTGGCGTCGGTGCCACCGACCGCCCACAGGGTAATGTCGTCGGCGTAGATAGTATGCCGGACGCCGGTCCCCGCTACTGCCCTCGCTACCCCGATCATGACGAGGTTAAAGAGCAACGGCGATATGACCGAACCCTGTGGAGTACCCGTACTGCCGAGCTTGTGTTCGGGGAGCTTGAGGTCTCCGGCGTGCAGTTCTACCGTGCGGTTGGTCAAGAAGTCTAGAATATAATTGTAGCTCGTTACCCCCATGTTGAGTCTTGATACTTGTCCTAATATGGCTGAGTGTTTAACTTTGTCGAATGCACTTTGTAAATCGAGACCCAGAATTACTTTGCTGTCTTGTGTCTTGTTGTCGACGATTTCTTGTTTGAGTTGTAACATGGCATCTTGTGTGCTGAGTCTGCGCCGGAAGCCGATCATCGTGTCAGGATAGAGGCCTTCCTTCTCTAGGTATTCCTGCCACCGGTTGGCGACCACGTGCTCCAGCACCTTGCCCACGCAGGACGTCAGCGAGATGGGACGCAGGTTGCCGATGTCCAGTGGTTTGCCCGGTTTCGGAATCAGGATCGTTCTTGCCGTTTTCCACTGTCGGGGGAGCTTGCCCGAATGCCAGCATTCATTGAAGTAATCGGTTAGGGCTTCTATCGAAGCGTCGTCCAGGTTGCGTAGCATCTTGTTTGTAACGAGATGTAACACTGCTATAACGTATCAAGAGCACGGCTTGCTCACCTCACCTCACTTTAGTATATAATTAATTAATTCTTTAATTGATTAACTAACTTAAAGAATACCGGAGGAGTAATGTATGCCTTATAAACTGATAATATTCCTAAGTGTAGTTAACACCAGAACAACAAAGGGCCAAAAATTACGACAGAAAGCCATATCCGCAGATGAACAAAAAGAAATAATAATAAACACTTCAGGAAGTTAAATGCTGTTCAATTAACTGGATCAAATTAGCGGACTCCCAAATAGACTCTGGAAGTCGACTACAAACCTCTATTGCGGCTGAGAAAAAGCTGTTTTGAGAATATGCACGGAAGTGAGTCAAGATTATGGCATAAGGTTAAGGACGCATTCACGCTGGTGACTTGAGGAAGTCGCACGAACGACTGCGACTGGCGACCACAAAGAAAGACTCAAGGCGATCGATTTTCACACCGGCGTGTGCGACTGGCCAGTGGCCACACCGAAGTGTCTTTGTCATACACCGTCCACGTGTGCTCCCAATCGCATCGCCACTTAAAATAAACGCCAGCGTACACAGACGTCCTGTTCCTGCGCATCTGATTAGTTCAGAAGTTTTGAGATTGCAGTAACACGACTGAAAAATTGAGCAGACGAGCAACTGGCCCAAAATGGTCGCTTTCCTAGAAAAGCTACTATTAGAGACCATTCGAGACCGGTCGCTATGCGACCACTGCCGTCGCGCGAACGCTGCCAGATGCCGGTGTGTATGAGCTTTTAACAGGCACGATTGATGGATACTAGGTCCGTTTGGAAAGAGACCCGTTTGGAACTGCGGAGCAGTCACATATTTGCTGTGAAAGGAGGCTTGTGAGCAAGCACAGGTATCTGTCAAAAAACGACTGGCAAAGCCACCAAAAATCATATATACGTATACAGAGTGATTTGAAGTAACACTGACGTATCGGAACTGCGGTTCAAAGTGAAGTCGGACAAGTGAGGGTTCCAGGGTTTTTTCTGCTTTTTTTTTTATGCGAGAAACTCAACTGGCCGATTGAGCGAAGAAGCCACTTTCGCGATCCGCTTTCGGAATCTCATACTGAATTTCCTGACCTACAGATCTGCTCTGTCAGCTGCTGTTCCACCCTACTTTTCACGGCTGTGCTGTTTACGAGTCCTAAGCTGTGTTCAATACTCGCCGTAGAGAGCTACGTAGGCACTTAAGCGGACAGCGCACATCGTCTCGTTCCAACTCTGACGAAGCCGGGAAAAAAAAGACAGCGTCGCCAAGGCGGCATCTAAGCTAAAAACGATGCAGGTTACTTTGCTGTCCAAACAAGACGGCGGCTGAGCAGAATACTTGAAAACTCGACGGAAAAGCTATAGGCACAAGAAAACGTAGTCACGAGGCGCTTAATGTAAGCTATATAATGCGTTTTTTCATACATTTGCACATGAAGAAAGCTAGAACACAGCGATATGTTTTTCATAGGTTTATATTTTCAACGCGAAGTAACGTGAACAGGCTGATGTGATTTCCAAATGCATTTCGTTTCTTGGACTGGAAGTCCCCCCCTTCTTGGTTGTCAACGTACGCTGTCCCCAATGCTGACCAGAGTTGCAACGCACTCTTAGTGCTGCAACCTGACCGATTTTCCACAGGTACAACAGGTTTTGTAAATCTCGGTGCCCTGTAGCCGGCTAGGCCGCCGCATCGGCACACCGTTTGCCGGTTTTCCAGCTATTCCTAAATTGGCACACTATACTGCAGGACAAGTCGTTGGACGGGCTGGTGCTTGCCTAAAAATATAACGCAGCGTAAAACACAACCACATTGAAAGGCGCGTAGACAGGCGTCTCAGGTATTTGCGTCGTTTGTGACGACTATCGATATGTCTTCTTTCTTTTTTTCTGATTGTGCCCTTTAGCTGCATTATATCTTTAAGCAGGCACATTTTAAACAACAGCGCAAGGGCTCTCTCTGGCGTTCACTACACGCAGAAGACATAGCCATCGTCAGTCACATTTATATTTCACTAACCGGCCCAACTTTGCGTGCACACACAATGGATCTGCTCAATTCTCACTCGATTTTGCAGCTGCTTTACATGGGTGTTGTGCTCTACGGCCCTGCGCTGGCTCTTGGATCGGGTAAGGGTAACTTCTTCATTTTTCCTAAAGTCGAATAGTACACGACTCAGAGTGCGCTAAAGTCATCGGGCGTAGGGATGGATAGATAACCTTGGTACTACCGTAGCACGGCTATTGCTCAACAAACATGAAATTTCAAACTGTAGAACATAATTTGCCATAAGGACAATGTTATTCTTAACGAAAGCTGAGTCTATGCCATGTTCCACCGACGCTTACAAGCAGTTCAAGTTAGACATCCTCTCGTTTTAAGCAACGCAGGGCTTTAGATTTGGCCTTTTCAAGCCCTTTTTTCATAGTTTGGACACTGGTTCTTCCGATAAGCTCTAATCTGTGCTCCTCCATTTGCCCGATAATAAACCCTCAACTCTTCCACTGTTACAAATGCGGATGTCATCCTTACTGCTGCTTTTAGCTGTTTATTTTCCTTCCTTTCCCTACTTTTACTGCCCGCCTCTTCGCAAAGCATTCCTGCCCCATTCCTCCTTACCCAACGAAAGTAGCATGTAAGCACGTGAATTATCATGATTTTGTCACACTGTCTTGTTCGGCTAAACTGTATTCCAGCCCTCATTAGCACGAAGTCTAGTGCTCTGGCCTTTCCAAAATATATAACTAGCTAGCGCACCATTACCACGAAGTCTAGTGCTCTGGCCTTTCCAAAATATATAACTAGCTAGCGCACCATATTGGTTACTCTATTCCAGAAAAGTCTAGTGCTCTGGCCTTTCCAAAATATATAACTAGCTAGCACACCATATTGGTTACTCTATTCCAGAAAAACAGCAACTTACGTGTAACGAAACGTTGCTTGAATCATATGTATGTATCCTTTTCAAGGAGTTAAACGCTCTCTTTTGTGGCAAGTCTTACAACTGCCACGCCACTAGTGGGAATAAAGCTGAGTTCTTGCTTTAGTTGTGCTATCGTCAAAGCCCTAAAGGTAGCATTTTTCTTCTTCGTTTTTCCTATAGCCCTATTGAGACTCCGAAACATCGTGGTTACTTCCGTTGAAAGATGCTGGGGATGAAAATTCCGAAATCATAAAACGTTAATCAGGAAAATTTGTTTGCGCGATACTTCCAGAATTAAAAAAACGAATGCAAGAAAATAAAAGAAAGCCTGATTGTCCAGACAGCTGAGCTGAGACAGTGTGTGTCGAAAGCTATTGGCTGCCCATTCGCTAACCCGTGTTTAAGTATCAGGCCAGTCTGTGATGATCTTATGCTTCCAAGGCACCCTTAGCCACGCACTCCAGCCCTGCATGGAGACGGAAACGCTTCCAAAGAGCAAAAACTAGGCCGGAACTTAGCAGCGCTAACCACTCTCTTTAAGTTTGCGATAGCATAATTACAGAGTTAGTGGTTAGCACGTGCGTTACGTGTCACGTGCGTTACGCACGATAGCACACTTAAAATTCGACTACTCGCCACGTGTGCGTGCGTGCGTCACAGGCGAGCTTCCACACTCTCTCATCGAAGTGACGTTTCTATACTTCGTATCTCTTACAAACTCGCGATTTTCATGCACACTGTGACGGGCTCGCGTACACTCAGCCCAACTGGATTTTTTTTTGTTAGATTCCTCCAATGTGGATGAAGTCCCCCTATAATGTTATAAATGAATTCGTGCACGATGGTTGTACCGAATCTCTGTCTTCCAGCACAGCAGCCTGTTGACCTAACCATTAGGCCACTTTCACATGTATGCTTCACCTATGCCAAAGTCAATCTTCGAAACGTCTGTCGTGTGAAAGTTTCTCGCATTCTCTCTCTCTCTCTCTCTCTCTCTCTATATATATATATATATATATATATATATATATATATATATATATATATATATATATATATATTTATATATTTGTCATCATCCGCCGTGGTTCCTCAGTGGCTATGGTGTTGGGTTGCTGAGCACGAGGTCGCGGGATCGAATCCCTGCCACGGCGGGGCCGCATTTCTATGGGGGCGAAAGGCGAAAACACCCGTGTACTTAATTTAGGTGCACGTTAAAGAACCCCAGGTGGTCGGAATTTCCGGAGTCCTCCACTACGGCGTGCCTCATAATAAGAAAGTGGCTTTGGCACGTAAAACCCCATAATTAAATAAATAAATAATTTGTCATAGGAGAGTTATATCCCCGTAGAGGGTTATATATGACGCTACCGCTTCACAATACCGCTCCATTTGTCTTACAGTGACTGGCATACCAGTATGGTCGTCCATCCTCCTTAATGGCTTCGTATGCACATTTTACACCGCCATAGTAAGTACTGGCAGTAAGTATACTACGCAAGGCTCGAAGAGTCTTCTGCAATTCAGAACAAAGTTCAATTTCTATAGTACAGATAATTGCTATTTTAGCGTTATCGAACACGTATGTCCTGCTTGACTGGGGGAGAGCGGGCTAAAATAAGTAGCCCCTATTTTTCTTCTTGTTTGTTTTTCTTGTCATATTCTGCTTGCATAACTGCTCATACCCGCCGCGGTGGCTTAGCGGCTATGATGCGGGGCTTCTACGCACGAGGTCGCGGGGTCAAATACCGGCTGCGGCGGCCGCATTTCGACGGAGGCAAGAACGCCCGTGACCCGTGCATTGGGAGCACGTGAACGATCCCCTGCTGGTATTGAAAACCCCAGAATTGAATTCAATAACTGTTCAGCCCGAACAAAGTAATAATGCTTGCTGTTACATTCTTGTGGTGGCGCGTGGCTTAGAAGACGGAAAAAAAAAAAGGACAGAGGAGAGACAGTGAAGCGGCCAACTACCAACTGTTTCATGACAGTCCCAGAAACAAACAAAAGACTTTCCCGCACGCGCGGCGGAGTCATGATGTTGCGCAGAAAACGGTCGCGACAGGTGTCGTTCTAAAAAGCAGGCTTCAGCCGAATATAAAACGAAAGACGTGTCGCTGACACAAGATGATCCTTTTTTTTTTATGAAAAGCTCCGAAAGATTCATTGCGGTTTGGTCTTTGCTCTTGCCGAGAACTTTAACCTGCGCTAGGCGTGACGCACATAACTGGCACTGCATCACGCAGGGAGTACATTAATTGTCACTTCTTTTTTTCAATACTGTTAGCATGTTTGCTCAGTCTATCATTGACAAAACACCCGTTTGTCCAATATAGGACTTGTCGTAGCTTAGGGTGGATTTCGTACACTATGCACCTCAACACAGAGCCCAAACCACATGCCAAAACAAGAATGCACTGCATGCTTCAGCACCAACGTGCCCACGAAGACGTTGCCTTGTATTAATGGTCAACGTGGCGAAGGAAAGCCTGGCTAAAGTGACCAGGCCACCGGCAGGCTTTACTGAAGTATGGACTGCGCGCTCTTTCCTAACTTTTGCGGATAGCAAAGTTAGATTATTGCGTCCTCACATTTTACCTGATATTAGATCTACGAGTGCGAGAAGTAGGGATGTAGAGGAACATGAATTTCTTTCTTAAAAGTGTAGGGGAACAAACTTTTTCGCTTACCGCTGCTTTGTTTTTAGTGAAAATTTGCACAAAGATAACATTTCATAGTCCGGATCGTTAAATTTAGCAGTCGACACAGTTACTTACCTGGTTGTTAAGAAAAAAAAATGGAAAGTTGACTTTGTCTATACGGAAACGGGCTGCTGCTGCGAAGCCACACATTTGTTTCGCCGCCTGTTGGCAGACTTTCATGCACTTATTAGATGGAAGTACGGCGCTAATTTCTACGGGAGCTGCAAGCAGTGTGATTCAGCGAGCAAGGGTACACTGTGGCATGGGAGTGATGGTTAGTACATGGCCGTGCCAAAACTTCGTTCTTAAAAGGCTTGCACGAATTCATATATTGGCCATCATTCCCATGGCGGCTGCATGATCGCAGCACCACAGTTCCCTCGAGTAATTACTGTAGGAAGCTATATGGCTGAATGAGGGTTGCCACATGTTGCCTGCACCGCTAGAGCACGCAAACTTTGCCGCAGCGGCTGCTTTCTGTAGCTGCCGACAGCGGGGGAGACAAGTTTATGCTGTCTCCCCCATCGACGGAGCTAGCAGTTTTTATATGTATATCTAGGCAAGTAACTGTAAAGTGTTACATTTGACGACCCGGACCACAAAGTGTGATCCGAATGTAAGAATACGCTAATAATACAGCAACGATAAGCGCAATATCTTTATTCTGTGATTTTAAAGAAAGAACGCACGTGCCCACATAAGTCAAAGCACACGACAGAAAGAAAAAATTGCCTTTCTTGTGCATTTTTGTCCTGACGCACAACAGATTTCGGTTGAGAAAACTGAGCAGGAGGCAGGGAATAGCGTGAACAATCAAGTCGTGGAATTTATTATACCGCATACGTTATGTTCGTTTTTTTTTATTGTCACGGTTATCGCAAACTACTCGCTGCTAAACTTCACTAAAGATTGTAAAATTATTACTTTTATTTTTGTATCATGCTTCTGAGAGTTTTTTCACGTTACGTATGTCAAGCAAAAGAAGTGTCTGCCTAAAGGAAAGAATTCAGGACCGAAAGGGTTAGCAAAATAAAACTATTGTGCATAATTTTACTGAAATGACTATTATACTCGATTAGTATAAGAATTTAAGAATGAGTAAGAATTTTGCGCTGTATTATAAACCGTTTACTATACATAGCTGCTAGCTTATTTTGTACTCTTACTCCGGTTCTGTTCTTGCATATGCAAATTCCTTTCGCACAGGAGCATGCAACACGCGCAGATTGTACCGTTTACATTTTGGGACATGCATAAAAGCTGCAAGGCCAGTGAGGTAGTGGTGTGAACAGTGCTAAATTATTTTTTGCTGCTTTTAGTTTCTTTTTGAAACTCAAATGAAGCGAAATGACCTCAGATGAAATGAGGACCAGTGCAAGAGAAAGAAATTAAAGAAGCAAAGAGCGCGAATGCATGCAGCTGTATTTAAGAGGGCTGAGCCGTAGGACACAGCTTCAGCATCCTTGTGTGATTGTGCCACAGCTGACTCGCAGACCACTGCTTGTATCATACGAGGGAGATACTGCCGCCCGACCGCTGATGTCTAGAGTCACTTAGGGCAGGTATATAGTGACCACGGATCCGGATCATGAGACGGAAATAATCAGAAGAATAAGAATGGGCTGGGGTGCGTTTGGCAGGCATTCTCAGATCATGAACAGAAGGTTGCCATTGTCCCTCAAGAGAAAAGTGTATAACAGCTGTGTCTTACCAGTACTCACGTATGGGGCAGAAACCTGGAGGCTTACGAAAAGGGTTCTACTTAAATTGAGGACGACGCAACGAGCTATGGAAATAAGAATGATAGGTGTAACGTTAAGGGCTAAGAAAAGAGCAGATTGGATGAGGGAACAAACGCGAGTTCATGACATCTAAGTTGAAATCAAGAAAAAGAAATGGGGGGCATGGGCAGGACATGTAATGAGCAGGGAAGATAACCGATGGTCATTAATGGTTACGGACTGGATTCCAAGGGAAGGGAAGCGTAGCAGGGGGCGGCAGAAAGTTAGGTGGGCGGATGAGTTTAGGAAATTTGCAGGGATGACATGGCCACAATTAGCACATGACCGCGGTAGTTGGAGAAGTATGGGAGAGGCCTTTGCCCTGCAGTGGGCGTAGCCAGGATGATGATGATGGTGATGATGATGATGATGATGATGATGATGATGATGATGATGATGATGATGATGATGATGATGATGACTCAGAAATAATTTTGACCATGTGCTAGGGGTTGGCGCACGGGAGCTGGATCAGTTTGCACATCGAGTCACGACGAGCAGAGACGTTAGTCGATGTAATGAATTCGCACGGAACGCGCGATGAACCACATACTCTCGTGCGCCGTGTTCAGCCAAACGTAGGCTACGACGGAAATTGCGCAGCTTGGCAACCGTAGTCAGCAGGATACCCTAGCGCGAACTGCATAGGCAGCTGACACTAATGTACTATGTACTACGTGAGTGGTACAATGGTGGCACTACGCGCAGGGTGGCATCAAAGCTGTCATCTGGACTGACGTGGTTCAAATGGTGCTCATGTTCGCCGGATACATCATGGTCATCGTGTCGGTGAGTCTCGCTTGAATTGTTGTTGTCGCATGACATGAGGTTCTCGTGCAAATCACGCCGCAGATCATCACAGCTGCACATCACATGTGCCACCTCGGGCTCGTTTGCTCTGAGAAGCTGTTCCGTAACGCTAATCATTTCTGTTGGTCTCGCGCTGATACTACTCACAGCAGCGGCACGGCTTCGTGTAGCTATACAATTTGTACAGCTATACAATTTCAAAAATGTATAGCTACAAAATGAAGCCCCCGCGATGCAAACATGAGCGTAATTCTACCGGTATTACCCATTACTTCAGTTTTGTTTGCCAGCTACTTATTTCTTCTTTTTTTTTTTATTTTTGCGCACTGAGAAATTGTGGCCGACGATAAGGAGGAAGCTTTAGCTCGGGTCCATTTCCGACGCGGCCTATTCAAATAGATGTAAAACGTAGAAACGCTTTTCTGAGATAACCACTGGACCGATTTTAATGAAATGTGTTGCGTTTGAGAGAGAAAGAGAAATTCTAGTGACTTTTGGAAGCGGAGCTTCAATTCAGGGCCCGAATTTTGTTCAAAGACTTTTCAAAAATTCGGAAGTTATGAAATAGAAGCACAAAGTCTACAAATTAATAGCTCTGCATCAAGAACAGATATCGCGGTTCTGTAAACGGCATCCATTGCAACATTCGAAATGGACAAATTCGATATATCAATTTATATCTTACGTGAATTCGTTACGTTGTGTACAAGGGTTCTGCAAAAGCTGTATTTCCATATTACGAATGTTTTGAGATTCACGTGTAACATATCAATTCTGTCCGCTTTAGATGTATTATTAGATGCAATTCACATAATTGCAATATAATTTTGATTGCTGTGTTACGGAGTTGTAAGTTTGATAGCCTCATTTTCTGAAAATTTGCGATATTATTCAATTTTTATTAAAAATTGACGACCTCAATCGAAAATTTGAAAGAAACAGCCACTAGATTTTAAGCTTTTGTTTTAAATGCAACAAACCTCGTCAAGGTCGCTGCAGTGGTTGCAGAAAAAAAAACGAATTCTCCTTTTACATGTATTTAGATAGGAGCACCCGAGCTAAAGCGTCCTTTTAAGACAGAAACAGAACAGCAGAGCTGACTATCAAGTGAAAGTGTGTTTTGAAAGGAATGACATACATAGCATTGTTGACACAAACAGAATGCCAACTAGAAAAAGAAGAGGAGTTTAATTTAAGGACCTATCGTCTTCCGTAATGTACCTCTGTTTACCAAGCAGGATGTCGGGAAAGCACAAGCCTACTTCCATTTTAGCAGCCATATCTTGAATAACATGATACAGGGAGTTTTGTTCCTTAGTTCCCACGGGTATAGCCAGAGAGTCAACACAATGGCATCTTTCAGTCGGGCTTATTGCCCTGCTTGAAGCCTTGCTGCGGCAGACATCACACATGCATACACGAGTAAGTGCATTTGAATCAAAGCTATTTATTTCTCTCTTTCTTTCGTTATTTCTTCAAATAATTTAGTATTTATAATACTAATAACTGTTAGTAATAATAATTAATAATGATAACAGGAATTCCGATCTCGAAGATGCATTGGGAAAACAAAGCGCAAAACCTTCTAGGTGTGTTCACATCGAAGTGCACATGTGCTGTTTCATTCGCAGGGCCTGCAGCATTTGGGAGGCTTTGAAAACATGTGGCGGATCGCCAGCGATGGAGGTCGAGTTATATTCCTCAAGTAAGATCACAGTAAGCCGCAAACACATTGATGCTGAATAAAAAAAAACTATGCAGACAAAGACATTGCAAATACTGGCACAAAATCCTGTCCCCACAATGCTTGAAAGTTTCCCAAGAATTCTCAGGCCGCAAGAGCATTTCAGAGATTGCTCATTAAAGGTGAAGCCTTTACTTTTCTATGGAACAAGATTGCTCCGCACAATATGTCTACATGTGCAAAAAAAGAGGAGAAACGAACTGTACTACCCCGTCTACAACATATCTGCCCTTATTTCTTTGCACTCGAACAAATAAGCGGGTTATTTCTCTACGTAAATTTAGTTCTTTCAGGGAAGGACTGGGGGGGGGGGGGGGGAGGCAAAATGGAAACACGGCAGTGTACCGTGCATTGGCTGCACATTAATGAACCCCAGGTGGTCAAAATTAATCCGGAGTACCCCACTAATGCTTGCCTCACAATCATATCGTGATTGTGGCACGTAAAACCAAAGAATTTAATTATTTCTTTCAGCGAAGCTTACTTCGGGATTATTTGACGCTGGCACAAACGAGTAATAGGAGTCGCATAATATTATAGGGCCTGGATACTCGACATGATCGAGCTTCGGGATGACTCAAACCAACCCGCGTTGCAAGAGGCACTCGTATCGGATCGACGATGCCGTAGCGCTTAGGAAAACAAGAGAAAAACACTCGTCGTAACATTTCTTATCTAAATGCTGGATGTCATCGCGGTCATCTTGGTCCACGAAAAATTTCTTGTATAATAAGACCGCGTCAGGCTGCGTGGTTCATACTTGTAACTAACACTCGCACACGCCAAGCCACAAGTTGTCTATGTGGGCCCATACCAACATCCTCCCCCCCCCCCCCCCCCCCCCCACACGCACACACACGCGCGTGCGCGCGCGTGCGCATGGTATGACGCTCAGTTAGCGTCGATGAGCTTGAATCGGTGAGCAGTGCAGCAAGCGGGACAACATACTTGTATCAATACACGCGTAAGTATTCACCCAAAGAAGACAAGTAGTTGAATAAATCGGTGAAATATACAAAAAAGAAGTGACAATTCCAAATGGAGGGAACTGTTGCGACATTTGCAAAATCAATCTAGTAATTTCGAATCGATTCAGCTGGCCTAAGGTTTACATAAACGAAATCAACACCGTTTGGCTTCACCGCTCGGACTTTTCAGCTTCAGCACGAGCATGTACGATACCTACACCTCCTGGAACGTGCTGCTCGGCTATACAGTCATCTGGATGGTCACCTACTGCGCGAGCCAGACGCAGGTGCAGCGTTACTCCAGCATGAAGTCGCTAAAGCGCGCGCGCAGGTTGGTGGCAGCGCTGGCGAATTCCAGTGTGCTTTGTTTCGCCTGCACTGGAAATATGAGCCACGGGGAGACTTCTCACGTTGGGTGTGTGTCTGTGTACTTTCCTAGGGCTTTGCTACTCAATATACCTGGCGTTGCTGGGAACCTGCTGTTGTCTGTGCTGTCGGGAATGACACTCTACGCTGTGTACGGTGACTGCGACCCCAGGCTCACCGGTGATATCGACAAGGCCGATCAGGTCAGAGAAAGACTTGCCCTCAAGTGACCACTCCAATTCTGAATTAGGTATTAGAACGTTTGGCCACAAGTACCACCATAGTGGCTTATCCGCTCTCTACAGCTCGGATTTCACGAGCCACAAATTTGAGCTCGTAAACAAGAAAGTCAAAGTTGATATACTTTTATCATTAAATACCGCAGCCCTTCTCCGTTGGAACATTCTTTTCTTGAAACAATGGTGATTATTGCTATTATTATTATTAATATTATTATTATTATTTGATATGAAAAAGAACGTACACACAGGAACAGAAAAAGAAACGCAATTCGCACTAACTACAGAAGCATGTAAAAAGTCAGCGAAGAAATATTTAATCCCTTGCAAAGCCTCTGACAAACGGGAAGCCAAGCCAGTTTCTTGTAGAAAAGTAAGCAGGGTGCGATGAGCCTGGTCGCGTCGAGCAGCGCAGTCACTCGGAGACAGGCAATGATCAAGGGTCGTACACTACCGACCAAGTACGCCATAGTCCCCTAGCAGCGACGTGCGCTGCGAAAGGAAAGCAGGACACTCGAACATAAGGTGCTGAAGTGGGAATAGAGCTCTAGCCCAACGAGGCAAGCATCGACTACGAACACGGGGAGGAAAGGATGCTTTTGTAACACTGTGGCCTGGGTGCTGCTTGAGGACATATCGTCGAATCAACGCACGAGCATCGTCTAGCCTACAGAAAATTTCTGGACAGTCACATTCGTTGTGAGCACGAGACCAAGTAAGTCGATCGGCCTCTTCGTTTATCGCGATACCTACACGCGAGGGTATCCACTGGCCAACGCGAGATACTCCCGAGATGTAATTCTGCTGGCAGTCTAATGCTACGCACAACTGGGCGATCAGCGTCACTTCACTGTAGTCTTTCGAGGGCAGCGCGAGAGTCCGTAAGGATGACAACCTTCAATCTCCTTAACTATTCTTGCACGTACTTCAGAGCAGTATCAATCGCTACCATCTCCGTAGTTTCTGATGAGTCCGGATGCGGTATGGGAAACGCCAACTTAATCTCCAAATATTTCGCGTAAGTGTGACTGGGCCAATTGGAATAGCGCCGGAGCGAGCAGTGCAGACTCTTCGTGTATTTCTGAAGCTTCAAGATAAACGGGGAATAGACATTTGCTTAAACCTTCCGGAGCTGTAACTGAAGTAGCACCTTCAGAACTGCCAGCAATTAGTTTAGACAATGCCGCCATTGTCCCCATGCGCGAAAATGTGTGCTTAATCAGCCAATTGAGAAGTGCTTGGTCATCTGATGTGCGGTGCAGACGCTCGATGTGGCGTAGAGCTCTGTAGTCTGCTTTCAGCCTCTGGGGCAACTGATGTGCTTGAGTAAGTAATGGAACTGATTGTGCCTCGTGAGGTAGCCAATCATGACTCGGAGGGCAACCCGATCGTTACGCTCCAGTAAAACTATGAAACTCGGCGGCACATTGAGGACTGGCAAAGCATGCGTTACGTCACGGAGTACAGATGATTCATACAGCTGTAGCGCTGTAGTTTGGTTGCAGCCAACACCCCTAGCATTCAAGGAGGCCACATATTTGAGGCAGGACCGTGATTTGCGCTGTACAGATTCAACCGCCGGACGCCACGAGAGGCGATCATTAATATTAACGCTCAGGTAATGGTTTTGTCCTACCCATCGGATTGGTGTCTCGTCAAAATACAATCGGCTCATGGTTCGACGAGCATGCTGTCTGGGATGATATGCAATTCCTGCCGACTCGGCAGGTGAAATCTGTAACTCATCCCCATCCAAGTACTTTACAGTCGCATTGAGAGCTCTCGGCAAGCTTGCTCGAAGGCGTGGGCCAAGGTGAGAAGGGCCACTGATCGACAGAGCGATGTCATCAGCATAGACAGGTATGCCTATTGAAATGTCATATTTCTGAAGCAAATGTCTTGCAAGCCCAGCAGGGACTCAGCTAAATAGAGGCGATAAAGCGCTGCCTTACGGGACACCAGGCGTAAAATAGAGAGATTTACCTATTGCTCCTCCAAGGTGCACTTTCATTCTGCTCTCTGATAGAAAACTGCGAACAAATAGAAGCACACGACTCAAAATTCTGGCGGTCGGAAGTGCGAAAATAATTTCCGTATGTGGAACCAAGTCGAAAGCTTGCTGTATGTCCGAAAATTGCATAACTGCTGAATGCGTGTTCTCTCGAGCAAATTCAAGCGATGATTCAAGGTCTACAATGTTGTCCAGGTTTGAAAGACGGAGTCGAAAGCCGCTCATAACATCAGGAAAGAACTTCAGCTCCTGCAGCCTGAAATCTAGGCGAAACAGTACCATTCGTTCCATCATCTCGATAACTTTTAATGTTAGTCATATTGACCGGTAGGACTTGAGGTGCTTTGCAGAGCACCCAGGCTTTAGAATCGGTACCACAACGGATAATTTTCAGTCATCGGGGTCAGATAGGTTCGGCACACTTTGTTATGCTCATCTAGTATGCGTTCATGAAAAGCCTTATCAGACAGAGAGCGAGAGAGAGATAATTTATTAGAAAGGCAGAGAGGTCGGCCTTAGCTAGCATGCTCTGACCTGCTACTCTACACAGCGGAAGTAAAAACGGGGAAGAAAATAGTGACGAAAGATGGTAATGAGGACATGGAGAATGGACGCATATATACACTAACACAGTAAGTTCCTTAAGCCCTTGCGTCTAGTCCGGTGATATTCATGTAGTCCCGAGACGCGTTTGTAGCTATTGATGTTACTGTACGGTGCCACATTGCGGACCAAATAGTACATTCAGACAATATTTACCTGGCAATACCTGCTACTTTCTTAAACAAAATTACACCCTTTGGGTCGCATCTTGCCATACAACAACAGTCGTCATCTGTCTTGTCCGCATTTCCTTTCTTTAACGCTGTGAGTCCGGTACTTCCAAGTCACGAACGGCATGGCGTTATCAGCATGACTGCCTTCTCGACAGGAAAGTAGCGAGCGCAGCGTTTTCAAGAAAGGAAACGCAAGCAAGACAGACGACGATAATTGTTGTGTGGCAAGATACGACCCAAAGGGTGTACATTCGTTTAAGAGTGTAGCGTCGAAGCTAGCGTCTTCCGATGTGATGCGTATAGGGGATAGTCGCAAAACAAATGTTGAAGAGTCTCAGACATTTGGCAGCGTTCACAGTTCGGGCTGTCCGCATGGCCGATAAGGTGTGCAAAGCGTCGAGTGAAGGCGATGCCAAGGCGAGCCCAGTGAAACATACTCGCTTGACATCGCTTGACTTTAGCCGGGGAGCGACAAATCCTGCCACAGTCTATTTCCCGCAGGCGCCTGTACCGATGGTCTGGTTGAACTCAGTGATGTTATGTGCATGCTCGCATGAGCGCAGTCAACAAAGAAATTACATCGCTTCGGAGTATGAAACCTTTACGTCAACGCCTCTAGGAATGGCGCTTCTTGCTTTCGCATCAGCTAGCTCGTTGCCGGCCAAGCCACATTAACCAGGTACCCAGTGGGAGGTAATTGAATGAGTGTTCCTCTGAGCAAGATCAAATATTTGTAGGATGTGTAATGCTAACATGTAATACTGGTTTCTCCTCGAGAATGAATCGATGGCTTTAAGAGCTGACACCCGCCGTGGTTGCTCAGTGGCTATGGTGTTGGGCTGCTGAGCACGAGGTCGCGGGATCGAATCCCGGCCATGCAGGCCGCGTTTCGATGGGGGAGAAATGCGAAAACACCCATGTGCTTAGATTTAGGTGCACATTAAAGAACCCCAGGTGGTCGAAATTTCCGGAGTCCTCCACTACGGCGTGCCTCATTATCAGAAAGTGGTTTTGGCACGTAAAACCCCATAATTTTTTGAAGAGCTGATTTTGCGTCAGAAAAAATAGTTCACGTATGCGGTGTTAGGCAGGAGACAGAACTGACAGCTTCCAGTATTGCAACAAGCTCTGCAGCTGTTGTGGTCCAACTTGTATTGGGAGGGTGTACCCAACTGAGGGATCACAAAGACAGTGGTCGAGGCGCATGAAGTAACGGATCCGTCTGTGTATATGGACACAGAGGCGTCGTATAGCTCAGCCAAATGATCCCTATCAATGTTTCGTAAGGTTTGCTAGGTGATACCGTCTTCACCTGGGGCAGTGCGGCGCTTGGAGAGACTGAGACCGTGACGCCGCTCCTCGAGAGTGATGTCGCAAGGTTGAGGGTGATCTCAAGAAATGGGTTCCCATGCGTGTGCGTGCGTGTGTGCTTGCGTGGCCTTTCATTTTGGCTCACTTCTGAGGAAACAGAAGGCCACGCTCTTAACCAGAAAAACAGAGACGGGAGGCGCTATAGTGGTCCATTTACGAGGGTGAAGTCTCCGGCATCAGCAGACCAGCGCAACTTTCTCCCCTGCTCCCCCGCTCACATCACATGAGGTTTCCAGAAGGGGGATATCAAGGGGCATGGACAAATCTCATAACTTCTACTTTCGACGACATGAGACAAAATAAACTTAGGCACCTACTATACGGCTGTGTACTAAACGTCATTGCTGCCACCGCCATGTCATCGTCTTGTGATCACACGCACGGTCGCGTCCCCAACATGATTGCCTCCCACGGACATGTGTTTTTGGTAACTGTTCGTCGAATCCTAAACGACGCTAGATAGCCAGCTACACGCAAAGTGCTTCAACTAACACTGATTCCCACAGTGCGTGGGTCTATAACATTTACTGCTTTCATTTGGTGGTGTACGTTGATTTGAAAGAAAAAAACATGGTCAGCTCACCCTGGCATTGAACGAGGTGGTTCTCATAGCTGGCTACCATGCTCTGGTCTTGTAAAAAAATTCAGTATTGTTGGTCGCAAAGCAATAACTGGTCATTTCAAATGAAAAAGTGAGCAGTTATTGTTCTAAGTCCTTGGAAGGGCCAGTTTCCATGCTTGAGTGCCGAAACTACGATGAACATGGACGTACTTGCGTTCGGAACTATACAGGTATTCGCACTGTCTTTGCCATGTTGGTGGAATACCGCAACATAACCGCAGGTACCTGGATGGGTGGCGATATCTGGTGCCCCTGCCTTAAACCGGAACGTGCTACTAATGTGTTTCTACACCTCAATCACTCCTGAAGAATTAAAGAGTAGCGCTTGTGTTCTTTTTTCCTTCCTGTGCGTGTGAGTTGTATTGTTGGCGCTAATTTTTCTCGTCAGCAATCACTCTCGGATTGATTACATCAGACATAGACTGACAAGCGGAGTACTACGCCGCTGTCCACAATTTTACGTCCACACGCTGTTAGGTTCACTTCGTACGGCTATGAATGGAACGGATGCCAAACACTTGAGACAAGACGTGCCTAATCGTCACGCTCGTCAACACCAAAAGACTTGTCCGTCGGGTGTGATAGACGGGATTATGCACCAGTGCAAATCCTACTCTCCTCTGTCCTCCGCTCAGCACCTCTACGCCAGGGAGTGGTTTCTCTCTGAATTCCTCTTTGTGGGCTGACCAGTGTGCTGACATGGCCCTCTACCAGGGAGCAAGCGAGAATGAGGTTTCCCGGATGGTGCAGGGTGTAAGAAGGCCAGCGAGACGCCACATGGTCATCTTCTCTGCCCTTGAGTCCAAGCACACGCACGCAAAAAGTGTCTGTACTTTTTGTGTTGGAACGCTCCGCTCACACGTAACGATGTATCAAGCTTCTGTTATTTTCTTTTACATCATCTCGTCTTCCCTACCAGCGGATACGTCTTCCCTGACGTGTCCGATGGTCACCCTGGTTCGAGCTGCGAGCAGACGCTGTTGGAGGGCGCCGAAACCCCGTCCACGTAACAACTGGTGGCAGCCATAATAACTATAAGAGCAAGAAGCCGCAGACTGCAATAAGAAATTGCGCAGAAGCCATCGACAACGATTGTCATTTTAAGCGAAAAAGCCAGAACGAACGAACGAACGAACGAACGAACGAACGAACGAACGAACGAACGAACGAACGAACGAGCGAACGAGCGAACGAGCGGGCGAACGAACGAACGAACGAACGAACGAACGAACGAACGAACGAACGAACGAACGAACGAACGAACGAGCCTGCGAGCTAATACTTTCCTTGTGGAGTCCGGCGACCAAACATCGACAACCGACCATCCACGAAAACGCAAGAAAGATGCGAACAAAGCTATTAAAAGCTTTCGCATTTACAGGGTCACCAATATGGTTACCGTCCGCAGTGTTATCCAAAGCTGCATCTTTGTATTCTGAACAAACGGTGGCAAAGAGCCGAGGACGTTTAACACTGTTCCGCGTGCGATCAGACATAGGGCAGAGTCATGCCAACAACTGCATCCAGTGCATTAAAAAAGCTCAGGAAAGTTGGAAGAGTCATCCTTCCGATATGTAGCGTGTCGTACCAGACTCTGCGCTGTATATACCGTGTCACTTGCTTCAAGCGGGATTCAAGTGCATTCAAACCACCCATCCAATGTTCGAGTTGTCATACTTGCAGCAAGCTCTGACACTGGTGTGACATGGGCACTTTCGATGCCCCGTATGACCCGGTGTAGATCCCCGCAGGTTCAAAACATTTTCCGGAATCCGAGCAGTTATTTATGTCATGTCATTCTAATGATGGGAACGCATTGATGAATTACCTTTTCCCGTTGAATCTATGCATTTTCAAGCTAGAAGGTACGATTGCGACGTGTGGAGATTACTGCAACGTGTGTTCACGAACAGTGGATGCAATCAATGCATCGAACCTTCGTCCCTCTTTAAGCTGATGCCGTATGCTGTTCAAGACCTACTGCGTGACTACCCTGGACTCAGCGGCCTCCTCGTGGCCGCGGTACTCAGTGGCTCCCTCAGGTGAGCATCCGAAACATCCGCATAGACTTGCGTTTGCAGCAATTGGAATGTTTGTGGGCAAAAATAATTCTTCCTAGTACAATATTTATGCGAGAGCTAAAAACACGAGATAATAGGTCCTTTTAGAAGCAAAGTGGGTAAGAAAGCATGCAGTGACCACGCTTAATGCAGGGCGGTACAGAAGAAGAGCATTTAGCATAAGACGTCTTTGTTCTGTCGTATATCGAGCTGGGGACGTAGTTACTGTGATCAGTTCGAGAATTCTCGCTAGCGCCCGCTTTTCTCTCTTTCTTGCTTTCGAGTGAACATCATTAGAAAATTTGGCTGCAGGCTTGACGCAGAGCGTCAAATGTCAGAGTCACGACTATAAGAGTAAATATTCCAATCGGAAGTTCGCCCTGATGAGTCCGGACAGAAACTAGCAATGCACTTGAGGGGCAGGCGGCAAGTTGTTTCCCTAAGTCAGTCAAAGTAATAATAAAGGGCAAATAAAAATTCCGTCTTATTGCCAGGAATGGCCCTGCTTAGCCACGTTTTCAGTATAACTTCATTTTATGGAGAATTTCTAGTGGAATATTATAGGAATTTCTTTTTCAAAATCCGACTTCCAGTACACTTTCGTCGGGTTACAACGCCCTGGCAGCCGTGACATGGGATGACTTCGTTCGGCCCCGAGTCAACATGAGCGAAGGCGCCACGCTTCGACTCACGAAGGCATTGGGTGAGCCTTAATCACAAATCCCGTAGCAACTAGATTGTGGATTAACAGTTTTAGTGCAGCTGAAGCCTCGAACTTTCAGCCGCTGCCTATGGCCTTCTCTCCATATCCATCGCCTTTCTGGCGGGCACCATGGAATCTATCATTCAGGTGAATCACGCCTTTTATCTCCACTTTTCTTACTCTCTGGCTAGAACATGCAAACGCAAAGCAAGAAAGGGTTATGCGAGATAAATGACTGTGCGTAAAGAGAAGCAAAATTGATGCCGCTGCGTCTATGACTTCAACTTTAATTCACAATGGAGCTTCACAAGAGAGGCTTACCCCCGTCTTCGAAAAGAGGCCCCGTTCCTCCACTCAACACTCCACCCCTACTCGTTAAATTTGATGGCAGCGCCACCACTTGATAGAAGTGGTCACTGCTGGACATTGCCACTCCACGGCAATTCCCGACAAACGTAGTGTATGCTTTAGGTGAAGGGCGACGCTGGACTCAATTCAGCAGTCGAGGTAATTAAGTGGCGGTTAGAGTATTGGCGGAAGAAAAGCAGGAAAGTGATTGATAGAACTGAAGTCATTGCAATTGGCGTAAGTAATGGTACAGTATAGTGATAAACCTTTTAAATACAAAGGTAGAATCGAGATCAAATAGGCAAAATGCTAGATAGAGATTGATGTAGTAAAACCTGATTAAATCAAGCAGGCTAGGGAACTATTTGTCTCCGCCCCGTTTCAAAGGGGTTGCCAATAAACGTCATCATCATCATCAATATCATAATAATCATCATCACGGAGTGGAAGAACAGCTTTGAGTATAGGATCATTTGAGAATACGGGGGTGCCACCACACTTAGCCCCCTTCCTGTTACGCATTTCCGCACACTGGCCTCGAGTCGTCATTTAAATATGTTATTCTATATATCTCTCTTAACCCGCTGCAGCAGGTGTTTGGTTATCGAGTTGCTTGAGCTCGAAGCCACGGCTTTGATAACGTACGCGCAGACTGTATTACGATGAGGGCGGAATGGAAAAAAGATCGTGTAACGTACATTTGGTGCACACGAAAGATCCCCATGCGGTAAAAATTAAACCGGTGTTCCCCGCTACAGCATGCCTCATGATCACATCGTCGTCATTTTGGCAGGTAGCATCTCAATATCTTTTTCATTAGTTACCACCTCTTAATGTCACCTGATTGTCTCTTGATGATGCCTCTTGATTACGAGAAAGCGTTTGATTCAGTAGAAACCTCAGCAGTCATGCACGCATTACCGAATCAGGGTGCAGACCAGCCGTATGTAAAAATACTGAAAGATATATATAGCGGCTCCACAGTCACCGTAGTCCTCCATAAAGAAAGCAACAAAATACCAATAAAGAAAGGCGTCAGGTAGGGAGATACGATTTCTCCAATGCTATTCACAGCGTGTTTAGAGGACGTATTCGGAGACTTGGATTGGGAAGAATTGGGGATAAAAGTTAATGGAGAATACCTTAGTAACTTGCGATTCGCTGATGATATTGCCTTGCTTAGTAACTCAGGGGACCAATTGCAATGCATGCTCACTGACCTGGAGAGGTAAAGCAGAAGGGCGGGTCTAAAAATTAATAATCAGAAAACTAAACTAATGTTTAACAGTCTCGGAAGAGAACAGCAGTTTACGATAGGTAGCGAGGCGCTGGAAATGGTAAGGGAATACATCTACTTAGGGCAGGTAGTGACCGCGGATCCGGATCATGAGACTGAAATAATCAGAAGAATAAGAATAGGCTGGGGTGCGTTTGGCAGGCATTCTCAGATCATGAACAGCAGGTTGCCATTATCCCTCAAGAGAAAAGTTGTGTCTTACCAGTACTCACGTACGTGGTAGAAAGATGGAGGCTTACGAAAAGGGTTCTACATACATTGAGGACTACGCAACGAGCTATGGAAGGAAGAATGACGGGTGTAACGTTAAGGGATAAGAAAAGAGCAGATTAAGTGAGGGAACAAACGTGAGTTAATGACATCTTAGTTGAAATCAAGAAAAATAAAAGGGCATGGGCAGGACATGTAATGAGGAGGGAAGATAACCGATGGTCATTAAGGGTTATGGACTGCATTCCAAGGGAAGGGAAGCGCAGCAGGGGGCGGCAGAAAGTTAGGTGGGCGGATGAGATTAAGAAGTTTGCAGGGACAACATGGCCACAATTAGTATATGACCGGGGTCGTTGGAGAAGTATGGTAGAGGCCTTTGCCCTGCAGTGGGCTTAACCAGGATGATGATGATGATGACGACGACGACGACGACGATGATGATGATGATGATGATGATGATGAATGGCACCAATAAACCTACCGGTCGTCAGGCTCTGAAATGGGGGCATGACTGAGCGATATCACGCAATGGCGTGTGCGATACGGCCCGAAGCTAAAGACCTTCTCGAATATAAGCCTACCTGCAATCTAACTGAGCACACACCCTTCCCTCTTTTCAGGACGGTAGAGTTTGAAAAAGGAGGTATTACTCAGATGTGTTGTTTGACCAAATATGAGCATCCTGCTAAGTTTTCACCTCCGCAGCTATGAAGATAAAAATAGGTAGTTAGACTAGAGAATTCACGGTACGAAGTGCTCGAAGACAGAAAAGAACAGAACAGGCCTATATGGTGCACAGCGCCATAAAGATTCACCTGCTCTTCAACGGCATTATCATCGTCACAGGCTGCATCGTCGCTGGTGGGAGCCCTGTCTGGTCCCCTTCTGGCCATGTTCGTCCTGGGCATCTTCTTCCCGTGCTGCAAAAAGAAGGTGAGAGTGAAAGTGCGAGTCATTCATATCCCCATGGCCGTGGTGCAGTCCTTGCGAAGCTAGAACTATTGGACTCACGCACATGAACTAACGCTAAACTCTATGTCTGCTCGGGAAGTAACGGATGCGTATATGCAATGGCCACATGACACACATCATCTGCAATCATCTGCAAGTTTGGGCCGGCCTCTTTGCGTTCCCTCAAAAGAATCCTCTCTCTCTCTCTCTCTCTCTCTCTCTCTCTACGTATGCTCGAAAACCAGCTCCCTCACATTGCATGGGCTGCATACCTTTCTTTTTTCCTTTTTCAAAGTGAGGAAGGAGCCCAAGCTCTCAGGCCAAGGACCGAGCGCAGACTCATAAACAACAGAAAGACAGAGAGAGAGAGGGGGGGGGGATGTTGAGATTAATGAGAAGTTGGAGATATCAGCTTGGCGTACTAATGTATAGGTGCAGAGTGATAATTATGGCACGCAGATCAATCACACGAACGACACTTTACTGAACTAAACCTATTCGCAAAGACCCTGCAGATTTCAGAATTTTTTTAACCGTTCGTGAAAAGCTAGAAACTCTTAAGTAGCTCACAACCTGCGAGTGGTGGTTCCCCAAATCTGAGGATGTCTCTCAGCTTTACGCTCGAGTCGTGCTGCATGTGGGAACGATCTGCAGCAGTAATGGAAGAGTTACCCACATGATAAAATAATAAGGATGGCATATGAGACAGCCCTGAGGTTGCCACGCAGCACTTCAAATGAGAAGCTTCTAGCCCTCGGCCTCTACAATACATTTCATGAGCTGGCTGAGGCCCAACTCATAGCGCAGAGGAGTCGATTGGCGCAAACGACAGTCGGCAGAGCTCTTCTCTAAAGAGTCGGCCTTGGAGAATGCATACAAATATACCAAAACGCCAAGAGTACACCCTGCCAGATTAGAACTTTGTGTAGGGTATTACCAATACCACAAAACATGGATCCGATATTGCACGCAGGAAGGAGAAAAGTTAGAGCACTATACATAGACAAAACAACAAAATACAGGCCAGATTAGAACTTTGTGTAGGGTATTACCAATACCACAAAACATGGATCCGATATTGCACGCAGGAAGGAGAAAAGTTAGAGCAGTATACATAGACAAAACAACAAATACATAGACAAAACAACAAATACTTGGATGTTTCACCATATCGGGCCAACGCCAACAATATGGTGGCAGTTGTCGTAAACCGTAAAGAAATCACCTTCGGTTTCCCAAGCAACCATTATAGAAGTCGAAGAGAGAGCCATCGACTTAGCTATAAGAGAAGGCATAGAGCACAATGCTCCCCTAACAATAAATACAGATTCTGAGGTCGCATGTAGGAAATGTCAGAGGGGACAAATCGGCGTGAGGGCACACCGGATACTTACCGAAATCAGCATAGAACTTGACGTCAGGTATACCCAAACAATAACATGGGCCCCGGGACACGAGGGTGTTACTGGGAACCTCCATGCAGATGAGGCGGCTCGAGGTTTCTCTAATTGCCGAGCTGCCCATGGCAACGTCGTGGAGGACCAGACACACATCGATCCAAGTTATAAAGCAATCTTGTAATACTACAGGGAATTGAGAAGGCTCTACCCAGCACTGTACAGGAACCTTTCAGCTGCGGACTCAGCGACGTTACGCAGGCTCCAAACGGACACATATACAAACCTCCATAAATTGCACATATACTACCCAACAGAATAAAAGGACATATACCCGTGGTGTGGGAGCGCACTGACACTCTACTACATCACATGGGAATGCACGACTCACACCGAAGAGCAAGAAGAGAATATTATGAGAGTGAGGTGGGAGGCATCGCTATCCAGCTCCGCTCTAGGGGATCAGCTCAGGCTTGTCCGGAGGGCAGAAAGGATGGCGAGGGCCGGCGGCGCCTTGGAATAGGGGCCCTACCACACGGCGTTACCCCGTTTTAAGGGCAACGAAGCACTTTCTGCAATTAATGTTTTGTTCTTCTACCCACATTTTTTGCATTATTTGAGGCTGTGAATCCTCTGCTAGTAATGAGAAATGTCTAGATACCTACATATATCTTCCTGCCTGTCTTCATCGTATTTCCTCATAATCCTCACGCTCTCCTCGTCTTCATCCATAGAAGCAGAGTAGCAGACAGACTAGAGGATATCTTCCGTAGACCGATTTCCCTCCTTCTTAAATTAATTTTGTTCTATCGCTGGCTCGATGAAACGTCTGTTAATGGTTTCTGATCAGCGTGGCTGGTAAATCTAAATCCTGGCCACCAAGGGCATGTACCATAACTTTCAAGGGGCAAATAAGTTCTGCGAAAAGCCCACAAAGTTTGCCCTGGTCCGGAATTCCCAGACAAGGACAAAATTTTCTTCAACTGCGAAGCTTTCTTTTTGAGAACCCCGCATGGTTTCCCTTTGCAGCGTCGTGCTACAGTCGGGTTTCAAGGTTTAAATGTTTAAATTAAATTGGAGCTGCGAAAACAACCACTAGTTTTTCATTTTCTTCGCTTTCAAAGGCACAGGGTAAACACAGCGCACTCTGTTTGCCCTGTGTGCAGGGAGAACTAAACGGGGCACCGATATTTGATTTCCATGGAAATGAATCGTATGTTATGGGTAATGCGCCATCAGTGCTGTTAAATCAATGCTAAGCTAATTGCGTGCTTCGTGGAAAATTACTTCAAGCGCAGAAGAGCGTTCGAAGCGAGTTTTCGGAACAGCGCACAAAGTATGCAACCGTTTGAACATCCCGGTGGCATCCTCACCGTGATTGTTAGTGTTGTTTCGTCAATATTCACACCGGGACAAATACTACTGTGGACTAAAACTGCTCCACGAAAAGAGCCATATGAGTTCTTTCAGAAGTCACATAACATGGTGTGGAGTAAGAGTAGCTGAACGTCAAAGCGGGGAAAGGTGCAGAGCAGGTGGACTCCTCACTCCCGCTACTGTCGCCGGAAGATGTGTCACTCATCCCAATGAAAAAGAACTAGATCATGTGCAGTCAAAATCAGTCACGGTCAAAAAAACATTCGCAGTTCCGCCCGAAAGGCGAAACACCGATTGCGATAGCAAATTAGTAAATAGCTGTGCAAAGTAAGGATAGTAGTATTATCGGCCGTATAAACTTGTGAACATTCGCTTACTAATTAAATGAATAATGATAGAATGTGTAAGCATAACTCAATGAGGACATAGAAAGAAACAGACACACAGAGACAGCGCTGTCTTTGTGTGTCTGCTTCTTTCTACGTCCTTGTTCTGTCGAGCTTATACATTCTATCATGGACTCAAACCAACTAGCCCGTCAACGTGTTTTAACTATATTAACCAGCCCGGTGTCACGCACGCACAGGTAAACATGAACACATCTCGCTTGATTAGCGCGAAAACTCGCTGTGAAAATTCTGGAGCTAGGAATCGCGGCAGCAGCAAGTGAATTGACCTTCATGCATGTCTCGCTTCAGCGCGAACGAAACGTCGAAAGCACAGCGCATGCAAAGCTACCTGCACTACACGCACTCTGCAAACATCGGAAATCGCTTTGAAGATAAGGCCCACGCGGGCGCGCACTTTAGCCACGTCGTGATCGCTTTCGACACACACGAACGCCAGCAACGCGTCCTTACGGCGTCCGGGATTCGCGCGGCCAACACCGTAGTAGACGCTCTGGTTGTCTCCACTCTGAGCGGAGCAGCGGGCGAGGATATCGAGGCATCGTAGCAGCCGCCGTAGAAGAACGCCCCTGCTCTCTCGCCTCACCCCTCTGCCTCGCGCGCCACAGAAGAGGGCACGCATCCGAACCGCGTTCCTCGCTCGAACCGCATTCGCCGGCTAAGCTTCACACGCTTTCACTCGTACGGAACCTCACGGCGGCGGCGACGACAGAAATGCCCCTGGAGCGCCCATATAACTGCTGTTGCAGTAAAGGTATTTGGTGTATGGGCCACTTGACTCCCAATCCCAGAAATCGATATGTGCATTACCGTAGCTGCTGAAGTCGGCAGACCTCGGTGAGCGACTGCAGTGTCGATGTGCACTTTGGACGAAGCGACACCATCGATCTTTTCTCGACTTTCTTTCGTTCAATCCTCAAAGCACATTTGCCTGCAGAGAGTAGCAAACTGGACACGCGTGCAGTCGAGCCTTCATTCGCGTTTCTCGACCTATATCATAGCATGGTTCAGTTGCAGCTGCTGTCAAATCAGACTTGGCAAACATGGCGGCGCGCCAAACATAAGCACAAGCATTATGCAGGGTGCCATTACGGGAACCCTGGCAGCGTTGGCCATGTCCTGGTGGCTTTCCTTGGGCTCCATCGTGCATCCGCGTGAGGCGGACGACTTGCCCACGTCCACCGCCGGGTGCGCCGACTTCAACCAGACCATCACGGCCGGCTCCTACGACCCGCCACCGATACCGATGTAAGCGCGTGGTCTATCTATCTATCTATCTATCTATCTATCTATCTATCTATCTATCTATCTATCTATCTATCTATCTATCTATCTATCTATCTATCTATCTATCTATCTATCTATTTGTTGTCTGGATCTGCGCCATAGGGTTCACCACACACACGGTAGTGTCGCTGTTCGTCAGTCTCGTCTTCGTTGATTACGAGACAGGACCACCCTTGCATTGCACAACCAGAAGCCAGATATATGAAGTTTAGTTAAAACATAGAGAACATTATGGCTGATGTGCATGCAACGTTAAATACACTCCAGTGAATTATCGTATCGACAAAAAAGGCAACATCTCAAAAGCGTTATACGGCCGCTATTCGCAATGTTTCTCAGTTACCTTGGAGCGGGGCACTGCACTTGAAACCACATTCACAATTGGTGGGAACAGGGGACACATGGATGCGGCAAAGTGTGACGTAAGTTTAACGTTTCTGCGTACATTTCATCATATCCATCAGGAGTAGCAAGCTAGAAACGCCGCCAGGCAAACCTCTCCAGGATTGATTAACGAGCATTCTCTCTCTCTCTCTTTCTCTCTCTCTCTCTCTGAATACTTTTTTGTTCGAATGTCAAAAGGCCGAGAGTGTTCGCCAGCTATCCTCGGAATACTGAGAGTGGTGCCGACGTCGTATTACATGTATACGGGGGCATGATATACCTTATTTGCGTTCAAATTTTAACGCATGTGGGTTAATTACGGCTCTATAAAAGCGTTACACACGTTACACACATGCGTCCTGAGAGATCTAGATCTGACCCCCACTTTATATCTGCACTAAGTAGGGCCTGCTGCATGAGTCATATGAGGGCGACGTTTTAAAGCACATGATTTAGTTATAGGCCGCTTAAACTGTTAATGATGATGCTCGAACGAAGCACCTACGCTGAAAATTGGGCTATCATTTGTCAAGGTCACACAAGTCCTCCGAACGTTTGTCTTTCAGTCAGAGCCGCCGGCACTGGTACCAGGTTGTCCTGTGAAGCCGTCTTTAGCTTACAAGTTAATAGATGGAATATGTACAAAAACAAAAAAGAATGACCTAGAAGCGTAAAGTAAAAACGTTTAAATGGTATCCCAATATGTCCTTGCTGCTATGTACAATGAAACTGCGCACAAGCATGAAATAGAACAATCGGTGTCTTTCGATTTCGTAGTGGCGCGTTCTCCGAGCCTCTCGGATATGCACTCCGCTAAAGTCACAAAGTGTATTCCGGAGTGGGCTGATATGCAACTCTGAAGTTTTCGCTTTGTCGGGCACAATTGCGCTGACGCTTTAGGGAATAAGCCTTGGTCATGGCCACTACTTGAATTAAATTTGTCGCGCATATAAGGAAATATAAATAAAATTTATTTTGCAATCAACTATTTTGATTTCTGCTTTCAATTTATATTTAAAGCTTGGAAACTGCTGCACTCAACGTTTTTCTGCGACAGCTGACAGCTTTAACACGCATTAAAGTGTCAAAACCGCAAATAATTTTTCTAAATTTAAATTTCAACCGCAGCTAATTACCCCTGTGCTTTCCTTCGCTTTATTGCCCCTTTGGCTATACGTGGTGGCGATTAACAAAAATCAATCCCCTCGATTTTCCTTCTTGTAGTTCAACAACGAATTCGTTGTTAAACAAGAATGAAAATCGAGGGACACAAATAGAAAGAACGTCGCTGACGTAAATTCGTATCGGCCCTTTTTGTGATCGTTTCCTTTTGTTTTCTAAAATTTACATCGCTCTTTGGACATTATCGGCCCCTGCGCACAAAAACCCGCCTACATCACCATCATCGTTCTTTCCTATCTGCCTATACGCAGTGGAATATTCCGGTTCTACCACATCTCTTTCATGTGGATCTGCATCATAGGCTTCACCACGCACATGGTAGTGTCGCTGTTCGTCAGCCTCATCTTCGGTGAGTACGAGACAGGACCACTCTCGCATCGCATGAAATGCTGGTAGGTTTTCCAGCATTGTCACCACGTGCTGCAATACGCCGTTGCCATCACCCTTGTCTTTGAAAATGCCCCGGGAAAGTTCTTTTCACTTCGAGCGCCGACCGTGTCCTCCCATTAGATTAGCGCTGTGATTTTTCCACTGTTTCATTTGAGGTGGTGTTCTGTTTGTCGTAGTGGGGAGATTTGTTGCCTTTGTCGAAGCGCCACGTCTGAGCAACGGTCAATGCATCCGACGATCGACGCCGGCATCCAGGCGTAAGACGAAAGAATAGGGTTGTTTGGTCATTAACGATGGTCACTCGAAGGAACCAAGTCCGCTCGCTGACCGATTAGGCAAACCACCGGGTTATTGCCTAAGCTGCGATAGTCAAGTGAAACACGCAGCTCGTGATCAGAGAAAACCGACACCTACAACGACAGCTTCCCACTTCAAGGCGGTTGCCGACTCTGGCAACGAGAGCGGAGTTGGTTCCTTCGAGACACCTTTGGGAACCCGCCGAGGTTGCTTAGGGGCTATGGTGTTGTGCTGCTAAGCACAAGGTCGCAGGATCGAATCCCGGCCACGGCGGTTGCATTTCGATGGGGGAGAAATGTGAAAACACCCGTGTATTCAGATTTAGGTGCAAGTTAAATAACCCAAGGTGGTCGAAATTTCCGGAGTCCCCCACTACGGCGTGCCTCATACTCAGATCGTGGTTTTGGCACACAAAACTCGATAATTTCATTCAACAGTGTTAGGACCGCCGGTGCCGCAGTGCTCAAGCGCGAAATAAGATGACCTCTTTCGCATTTTGTGCATTACGAGTAAGGCGCGGAAAAAAAATTGTTATGCAGTACATAGCACGTTGAAAGTGACTGAACTTGATTGTCTTATAACGCAATGACAAATTTCGCGTCAGAAGTCTTGCCCTTAACTGATAAATTAAGAGCTTGTGTTCGATAATATTACCTAATTAGCCGGGTTATAAGCGCGCGAAATTGTCCTGGCGGCGGAAGAGGAACGACAACCGGACGACGTAGGCCTCATAATCGTATACCGTGTGTCTCAGCGAACGTTAGCCATATGAAAGCAATATCCTATGCACAAGCACTACAACACTATTCACCACTCAGTATA
This sequence comes from Dermacentor andersoni, assembly GCF_023375885.2. NCBI lineage: Eukaryota > Metazoa > Arthropoda > Arachnida > Ixodida > Ixodidae > Dermacentor > Dermacentor andersoni. The sequence goes on from NC_092819.1 coordinate 85,071,110, forward strand.
GCCTCCACATCATGAGCTACCCCAGGTATGCCAGTATTGAGGCCTGTCTAATGCATTCAACGCCTTTAGGTGCAATATGGGCTGATTCGACTGTCACTGCCGCGTTCTGATCTCTGTGGTTGGACAGCGTGCACGCGTCGACAAGTATTGGCGAGCACTCGCAAACACGGCATCGCGCATGCGCAATCTTGTTCAGAGGCGAAAGCGGGATCGCCCAGCTCTCGGAGCGTTCTTCGTCTCTGTGTCTTGACTTTTAGCGCGCTGTTCACAATAAGTTTGACGGCATGAAATCTTTAGCGTGCACAATAATACAAAGACACGAGCACTTTTTTTTTTTTTTTACATCGAAGCTGTTTATGCGGACTCTGTGCTGTCGTTGTCGAAGTTTGCCAAAGCTGTCATGATCAGCAATGGCTTGAGCGTCGTCGTCTTCTCCCACAGCTCACTCAGTTGCCGCTCGTTATTCCAGCGTAGAATTTCACTTCTCTTCTGTCGTCGTAATGGGGAGGCCGCGTTTGCGGGAGTGTGAGCTATTGCCTAAGGAGTTGTGAGCTATTCATTGTCTTACGTGACGGACATATTTAATTTTGAAGCAATTTAATGTTGAAGAATCGTAAGCGGCAATGCCGGGCGGATGCTGTTAACCATGCCACCGGGAAACTCGAGACATCGAACGCAAGCGACAAGGGTGCACTGCGGCCATACCTTCACTGACGTCGTACTCTCCGTCGCAGCCGAAAGTGTGCGTAACCCCATTAAGAAACACAAAGACGTCAAACGTCAAACCAATCCAACAAATCGTCAAAACAATTGCAGTGCCCACATCTCCAGTGGTGGGCCTTGCGCCCAATATACGGAGCTTTGGATTAGTGGTTACGCACATTTCATTCCAGCTACAACTATGGGAAGACCACGAGCAGTGCGTACTCCTAAGAAAGATGCTGCTTACCGCGAGCGTCAGCGAGAGTTGGCTCGTGAACGCGCTCGTCGTCGTAGGGCCGACCCCGAGCTGCGCGCCGCAGAAATCTCACATGCGCAAAAAAAAAAAAAAAAAAAAAAAAAACAATGACAGCGCTGGGAAAACCGCAGAAAAAAAAGCACGCAGAAGCGAAAATGAGGTGAAAGAATAGTGAAACAGAATATTTACAATACAGACTGCTTGCGAAGTTTGACTGGCATAGTGCAACACTCGGTGTATCCAACACAGCTTCGCTGTTCGGCCATCTTCACGAACCGGAAGGAGCGGTGATTTTTTTTTCTTTTTACAGCGGAGCTGTATATGGCTATAGGGTTGCGTGCATTTCTGTTCTTTGTGAACAAAAAGTATCATCATCAATGGCTCATACCCCCGTAAGCATTCATGATCCCGTAAGCAAGCAAAACATGCAACGGCTCATAGCCCCGTAAGGCAAAGGCTAAAGGCACTCAGTAAAGTAAAGCAAACAGTGCTTAAATTCTTTATAATCGCGCATACAACATACAGAACAGCACGTCTAAAACTGTCATCGTCAATGGCTCATACCCCCGTGAGCAATGGCTCATACCTACGTAAGCAAGTAAAAAATGCAATGACTCATAGTTCCGTAAGGTTCATGGCTATATATTCACTTTGCGTGAATTAGCTGCAATGACACTATCCCTGTTGTCGTCGGTGATTTCAATGTGGATATCTCGGTACCGAAATGAGAGCGGTTTGCGCGTTCCGTGTTGCATACGTATCCCTCGCGATGCCACACCGATCCGGCCCAACCGACCACCCAGTGGAGTACGTGCATCGATTTGACGTTATCAAAGAATGTGATTGCAGTTGCGAGTGAAATAATGACCACCGATCAAGGCAATAAATGAGTTCGTACATTTGTTCAAAATTATGTGGCACCTCCGTGTCGTGCGCTAAACAAGCTTCGCTGATCAATCACCTTCACAGAGTAGAATGGCTCATGATTTTTTTTTCTTCCCCCCTCCATTGGCATAACGGCGCCGTGGCCAGTAATGGAACGAGCTCTCTCGTGCTGGGCAGCAGGGCGTCGTAGCCATTCAAGCTATCAAGGAGGGTTGGTGCACACGGTAAAGCGGTTTCTGTATATTGGTACAGTGGAGGTGAATCGATCACGTCCTATAAACTGTTTCACAAGTTTTTGTGGCTGTTGTTGCTTTATGGCGCTCTGCAGATGAGCACGAGGTCGCGGGTTCAGTTTGCGGCCGCGGCGACCGCATTTCGATCCAGGTGGCACGCAAACAAACGCCGTGTGTACATACATCTAGATCCAGGTGGTCGTAATTATTGCGGATCCAGCCCTCCGCCTATTCAGCGTATCTGGTATATAGCTACAATAATGCCTTGGTACGTTAAACTCCACTAGTCAATCAATTATTTGTAGCTATTTTTTAACAACTTTTAAAGCAAGGTATTCTTTTTTCTGTACCGGGCATTGTGCAAAATGACACCGGATATGGTGCGAACGCAAGCGGCGCCGGGTGGCCGGGCATGTATTCACACCATCTTCTTAATATGGTCGTCATTTCGTCATCGTCAATCCTTCGCGGCCATGCGTGAGATCGCCTGTTCGAGCGCCGTAACTTTACATTGAGCTGTGCGTTCCCCGATAACAATGCATCCAACTTGGTTCTGTGCTCGATACTTGCAAAGAGTCGTTACGCAAGAACAGCGTTCTCGCAAAACACATATGAAAGCTTCGTTCAAACTGTTTCCCACAGCGCGAAGGATCCGCAATTATTTATTTATTTTTCCTTTTCGCGGCGAATTACCAATAGACCACTGTTCGCACAAGTGTTATATATGCCATCGTAAAAACATATTCTGCTGGAATGTCGCAGTATCGATAAAAGAACAAATGGGCGACGACAACGAACATTCACAGGAATGTGCGCTCACTTCGCAGAACGCAACCAGAAGGAAGAGGTGGATCCCAAGTACATCTGCCCATTCGTGCGGCGATACATGAGCAACTACGTCAGGAAGCCCACTGACAACGAACTCAAGGAGTCGCAGCCAGCGACGGTGAGTCGCGGCGGGTCAGAGAATTGATGCGTGCATGCGCCTTCGCGCGTATTCTTTTACGAGTTGGCGTGTTGTGTTCAGCGCTCGAAAGACGCGCCAGGTGCAGAAAAGTCGCACAGGCAAATGCGTATTGCGAACAACGAAATCCAGACAGATAAAATCACAGTGCACCCATTTCACAGCGCTACATCAGCCGCACGAGCACTGTGCTAAAACTTCGGACCGGGAAGACTGCTGATGCGATGGCAACAGTTTCCGCGAGCAAGCAAACAGGACCCCATTATTGGTACAGACACAGTTGGGTGCGATCATCATTCTAGACTACTCTTCAGTAAAAGTATTCTACGATAAGAAAAAGGCACGTATATTCTGATAAGAAAAGAAAGTTACAAATGCGTAAAAATATAAATTTTGGTGCTCATGCCGCCCTAATTTGTGCTCATGTGATCAAAGTAAAAATAGGACAATAAGTGCGTTTCATAGGCCTTTCTACTTCTGTTTAAATCCAAAAGTTCTCTCATTTTAACTTTTCTTTTATGCTACTATTGCATTTTCAAAGTTCTTGAATTATCGCTTTATTGCGATAGCAATGATATTGAGACACCAGGCGCATTTCTGCCGTCGCCTTTGTATAAAGTCTGAGGGCGATAATATCGTTGCCGTGTGCCGGATGCTGTATGTACGAGTGAAAGCGTGCGAATGTCAGTCGGTGACAGCGGCTCAATCTCGCACACGCAAGGGTGGAGAGGGGGGAGGAAGCGCGCCGTCTTCCGTCGCGCGCAAGGCTCCAGGGGCGGGAGGGCAGGGATGAGGGGCGCGTCCTACTCCGCGCGGCCCGGGCGGCCGCGCACGCCGGCCCGGGCTGCTGTATCTTGAAAGCCATCTGCGACGGGGACAGATTCCGCCGCGCGCTGTGTTTTCACTGCTTAGTTCGCGTTGATGCAAGACGCAGCACGAAGGGGATTTCGCTCGCTGCTGCGGCCGCGCTTCCTCATTCCACCGTTGTCACAGCAAGTTTCCGTGGTCATCGAGTGAGATGTGTTCATGTTTCCTTGTGCGCGCATGACACCACGCTTGTTAATTTAGTTAGTATGCCCATGTTTACAAGTTTATACGGCCGATAAAACTACTGTCCTTACTTTGTATAGCTGTCCACTAACTTGCTATCGCAATGGATGCTTCGCCTTTCGGGCGAAAGTGCGACTTTTCTTTTTATTCTTCAAAATAGGAAGCAGACCCATTCATTCATTTCATATTATTTTTGGCGCTCTTTGCGTTATAGTAAACATTTTACAAACGCCAGTTTTCAGCGCCCCCAATGACAAGATAACACGAAGAGACGACAATACATCTAAAGCTACAGAATGTAAGATAAATGTTAAAACAACGTTAAGATGGTGTATAAGTCGAACAATTATGAGGGATGCTGGAGAAGCGCTCGTCAAATATATTTTATATGCTTAACAGGCTGCATATATCTGGGATTAATGCGAATAAAATGCATCGTCTTCATTCCTTTTCAACAACCGCACTTTTCTTCGCTGTGGAATGATGCAGCTCTTCGGAGCAAGATTAATAATGTGATAACTGTTTAACTCTTGTCAGTAAGTGTCGTTCCAAGTTGTACTTCTGCGTAAATATTCCTTGAATACTGAATCGAGTTGTGTCTTTGACACCGTACCCCCTTCTAGAACTCCACCCCACCTAGCATGTCCCCGTTTGAAACACATGACATATTCACTTGTTTCTTTCTGTTTCCTTCTACAGAACGGAGGGCCACCGACAGAACTCAAGCGGCTAATGCAAGATGATCAATAACTGACAAAAAAATACGATGTGAAGTGCATCAGTTTCGTGGCCCGGTTGCTTGCAAGGTGTTGCTGCCGGCATGTAGACTATCGAACATATCTGCATCTGTGCTCGCATATGACAACCAACGCAAGTTTCTACTCCCCACCACGTTAGGTCACCTGGATTCAAGATCATTCACGGTGACTAAAGTACTCGGACTGCGGTCACATGCCTCACACGCGCAGAAAGTGTTATACGTCCATTAAAACAGTTCAGGAAGTCTACAGACCTCAGCGAATCTAGGAACTGCCTCTGGTTAACCAGAGGCAGTTCTATGCATCCTTATCTCTCTCGACATCTCCTGAAGAAGCGGCAGCCTCAGTATTTTCAAAAATTTCTTTCTTTCTTTCTTTCTTTCTTTCTTTCTTTCTTTCTTTCTTTCTTTCTTTTCATCCTTGAACTCCCTGCGCATAGGGTAGCAAACTGGGCGTGTGCCTGGTTGACCACTTGGACTTTTCTTCAGTTGTCGCTCAAGATCAGGCAATAAAAAGAAAAACACGGCAAAGTTGCGCAGTTGCTTTAGTAATTAGGAACTACCTTAAGTGCTATATGTAGCCGATGATGGTTGTGATTTAGACTTGATCATTTCGAAAGCGTTCAGTGTAGTGCGATCAGCACACGGACACAGAAGAAACAGAACGTACAAGCAAGGCTAACTTCCAGAAGTTACACCTTACCGGACAACAACGTATGGCCCTTACGCACCCCGCATGTTCGCCCCAGGACATATACTCAACAAATGAGCATTGATAGCCGAAGCAGTGCAACAAAAGCTTGGCGAACACAAACACAAAAATTAATGGCTCAACATTGCTGAGAGTTCACGACACGGAATTTCTTGGTGTTTATGTAGACAGTCAGTTGCCATTACACATTCACGTGTATTAAATAATCTTAAGCATGTACAAGACGATGCCCATATCATACAAAGTAAGAGACGTATTTCCTCTACGCGCTCTTTTAGCATTTTACCACTCCTTCATTAATTCCCACTTCACATGTGCCATTGCAATCTGTGGTTTGACCTACAACTCAACGCTAGTCCCACTAAAAGTTGCAGAAAGTACTACGCTACGTGAAATTCTTTGTCTTCACACGCAAGGTTCTGTGAAGTTTGTCTGCTCTGCTTACTTTTAAACAATCAGCCTCTCAAGACATGCATTATGGCCATGGTTCATAAAATGCTAGACGACATTCTTTACTGCCCGACAACAAAATTAATACAGCAGAATAGACCATATTTAATAAGATCGACCTCTAACAGACAGACAGACAAAGGACTTTACGTTGTTGAAAATACCACAACAAAAAAATAATGGTGTACTTTTATTCACTAACAGAGCTATTAGGTCGTGGAATGAAGTTCCTGATCAGATATCTTCAGCAAAGTGGCTTTGCATTTTCAAACACAAACTTCGTTGGCACGTCACTGGCATTGAATAAACACGCAAATAATTACGCATGCAAGTGATCTGCAGCGCTATCAGTGTTCTTTACTAGCGGCGCAAAATTGAGCACGCTGCCCTGGCGTAACTGCAAATTCCACCAATGTTACATCTAGCAAACACGGTGAGAACGCTGTAGCAAATGTATGCGCAAAGTTAAATGCATGTGAAGTGAATACAGCATTTGTGAAGAATTTGTGAACAAGTGCTCGAAAGCGTCGTGCGATTCTTTTACTTTGTTTCCGAGTGTCCCGAGAGAACTCCGTGTTTCACAAACTTCATATTTGAGGATAAAAAGGAGCACGTTGTGGCCTGTGCATGGGAGAACATCAAAGTTTTTTGGGGTAATCCCAGTGTGCACAATATTTTCCTTATTAGGCGCTCCTAAGTGTATACAATTCAGTTTTATGAGTGGCGCCAATTGTTGCACGCCGCCCTGGCATAACTACAAGTGTAACGAAGATGGCATTTAGTGAAAATGGGAGGCATCTACGGCAGATCTCTGCGTGCAGTTAAATGAACGTAGATCAAAGACTGTCCTCTGCAAAAAAAAAAAAAAATTCTGAATCAATTATTTCAAGGTGTCACACTGCCGTTATACGTAATATTTTGCGGAGTCCTTAAGCAACGTTACAAGGCACCAGCTTCATATTTAAGAGGAAGATGAAGTTGAGTGTGTGACGAAGCCCGTCTGGTTGAGATGATACATAGTCAAAGGCGGGGTGAGTGCACCAACCAAAAAAGGTCAGGCAAGGTCAAGCTTAATGCTTTCTCAAACTTTCACGTTCCTGGATCACTTTCAAAAGTTACCAATAATCGCCGAGCTCTCACTTATTTCTCGATTTTCATGCGTCAAAAGGGGTTTGCAGTTGGTTTTGCGATCAGAACGGTGAACGAAGCAAGACACCCTGTTTACATTTGGAGAAAATAAGGGGCACAGTTTGAGCAATGTGTAGACAAAGTTTAAAGCATGCGGATTAATTGTGGTATTCGCAATAAATTATGTATACAAGTCCTCCGAAGCGCTAGGAGTGTACCTTACGAGGGGCGATAAATTGAGCACGGTGGCGTGGCCGAGCTACAAATTCCGCGAAGATACCACAAAGACAAGCGGTGGTGATCACCATGCTAAATCTATGGCCAGATTTGATTACGTCAAATGCAGCGTTTGCAAAAAAAAATCCTCAAGCAAGTGTTGGAACAGTTCTTAAAAGCTTTCTAAGCAAACATATGTTGGAAGTATTCTTAAAAACGATACCCCTACATTCGGGTATGAGCCTCAACTTTTCTCTCGCTCCTGCTAACTTGTGACTCCTCTGCAAAATCTGAGCCCGATCTAAACTTGAATATGCGTCGTCAGTATAGGACCCGCAAAGCATTTCAATTATACATGATAGAGAAGCACTACGAACTCGTTCTTTCCTTTATTTATTCTAGCTATTGCCGTGTTACCAGTGTAAGTCAGATGAAAAAAAGAGAGAGAAGTATCGACCTACCTAATTATCACTATTTATTTATTTATTTATTTATTTATTTATTTATTTATTTATTTATTCAATACTGCGGACCTTACACAGATCCAAGTTACGTCGAAAGATATCGCGTCTTTCTTTCTTTCATAAAATATGCCACTTAACCCAACTCTCCAAGGCACGCTTCTCCACCCCCCAACGTATATCTCAGCCCGCAATGATCAAATGTTCAAAATTGGTGTGGCTGCTTATATGCTGATTCTTTTATCCCGATAAATAGCACTTAATGAAACCACCTGTCTGCCTACATCGCTTCGATCACCGACGTCACCACGTTCAAGACAGCCATCGATAACGAATATTATGCCTGCTCTCTGTTGTAGTAAAACACTTTGTGGAGCTAGTTGGTGCATAGCTTTCAATAGATGAAGCGCCAATAGTGGCGGCACACAGTCCTGTCTGTATTCCTTCCTGTGTGCCGTCACCATCGGCGCTTCATTTATTGAAAACTCTCTGTTGTAATTACTTGTATTTGTCGTTCTCTTTTCCCACCTCTCTGTAATTCTTCGGTGTTAAGAATAAATAAATAAATAAATAAATAAATAAATAAATAAATAAATAAATAAATAAATAAATAAATGTGTTACTTTGCTGTTATCAGCTACATTTCCAAGTGCACCGAGGAGACGCTGCATTACACAAAGTTTATATTCAATTAAAATGGGGCCGATTTTAAGAGGGGTGGGAGGGGGCAGGCATGTACCCTAAGGCCAATGTTCTAGCAAAGTAAAACCCGTATGGAGGAATTACTGCCTGTTTTTTTTTTTTTTCGACTGTTCGAAAGCATTATATGCGTCCAAGGTTTCCAACGTACCAGTTATACAGGGTGTCCCAACTGTCATGGACTTACATTTAAAAATTTGAAAATGCCACATAGCTGGACAGAAATAAGGTAATGTTATTTGCGGTTACTTGGAGATAAATTATTTCTTGCATTCCGCCTAATTACATATTTAGTCTTAACTAATTAACCAACTTCTCCAACCTTGTATTTAAATGAAAAGTGTCAATGATAAAATTGTAGAGCAACATGAAAAACTCCCGATATAGCTTTCTGTTGCGCAATACGTGCTACATAAAAGTTTTCCCGAGCGTCAAAGAACGCGCAAAGTGCCTCGAGCGGCCAGTCGCGCGGCAATTCCTAACGCATACATAAAAAGGTCGATTTCTTTCTTTGGCAGTGATAGTGACAGTCTTACTAGCGCATGCACAGAGATATGTTCAATGTCGGCACTTTCAGTGATTAGGCAGGTCAATTCACACTCGCTTTTTTGTGGGACATGAATATCGCGAAAGCAGACAATGTAGCGGCATTTCTGGCAATGAAGGGCAAGAAAAAAATTAGCTAGGGGACGATTTTTTTTTATTTACTTAGGGTACTCCCTCAGCGGCTCATTCAATCATCTACGGGTTTGACCTATGCAAGCGGTGTCACTATAGCGCGCTATTATGCCTGGGAAGTCTCAAACTGACGAAACACTTGCATGCAGCCTGTGGCTGTGGCTGCATGGCATGAAGCCATGCAGCCTGTGGCTTGGCATGGCCTAAACGCCTTTTCATTCCGCATTTGAATGGACCGCAGTCCTGTATGGGACAACCGTGGCCACGAGGAGGCGATCACGCGTCTCATTTGTGAGTGCCTTCGCACAGCCTTCCCTGCTCCCCTATAGTGAGCCTAGAAAAAAGTACCAGCCGCATTAGTTAGACTGGACAATCGGCCTCTGTCGAAAGCGAGAATCCTCGGGCACTGATCTAGACTGTTCTACACTAATCCGGCAGAGAAGGCGCTGAACGCGTTCTTGCGCTTGTTAAGGACGTGCGGACTTAGTGACAGACTTGGAGAATTAGCACCTTGGCCTAATGCAAACAGTGCAGCCCTGAATACAAATGCTGCTACAGCCTTTGTACAAGCCACTGGGCTAGACGCACGGCTTTAGATATTCTGCAACGTTGTGGACTTGTGTAAACGCACCTTCTTCTCCTATCATCTTCATTATCATCATCATTAATCAGTCCTTTACTGTCAGTTTCTTTTCCCCAGTGAAGAGTAGCAAGCCAGAAACTGTACAAAAACTGGTGAAGAAACACAGAGCCGAAAGGGTGTATAGTTTATATATATTGTTGTGAAGTTGGGAGTCCGCGCGGCCGCGAAGGTTACATGGATGGTGTCGTGCCAGGTGCCGGTAGAAAGAGGGGTTTCGAGCGACGTTCAAAGAATGAGAAAAAGAATTATATTCAAAAGACCATTTTCAGTTTTACAAACGCGGCTCCAACTATTGGGGCACCCCACATGCTACAGTCATTGCATGTCCCAGCCTCTCTCCTTGCAGCGGTCGGGATCCGGTTTTTATGCCGTTTATTTTCGTCTTTCCCTCGCCGAGGGAACTCACTGGCCAATCAGAAACGCCGAATCGCTCACCATCTCCCGTTCCCCCACGTCCCATGTGTCGCCAACGTTGCACAATACGATGCAACCACGTGGCAAACTGTGTACCTGCCACCGACGCTTTCCCCGACAGTTCTCGACAATGACCCTGTAATTGATCAGTGGTCTCTTCGTGACGGCCAGGAGGGGCGACGTTGATGTCTTGAAGAGAACTGTCATTTCTGGGCGCTCGAAAAGCCGAAGATATGGACCCTGACTGTCTGTCCGTAAGACTCAGGTTACGCTGATTGAGCTGCCTCAAGTGAACAATGAGGCGTGATGAGCACCCGTGACAGCCGCATGTCTGCCGGTGAAGCATCCTTTGTTCTGAGAGATCGCCAAGCACGACAACATATAATGTTTCACCGTATATGTAACTACTAACGTTTCAGTGACGAGAGACCAGTCGATACACCCTTCACGCACTTAAGCAGGCATAGTGATGTGTGTATGAGTCTTAGTTTAACGAAAGCGCCTTAAGTTGAAATAAATCAATAGATTATCAAATCTATCCAGTGCGAGCGCATATCACTACTTGCACCAGTGTGAAAAAGAAATGTCAAGGCCATGAGTAAAACAGCTCGTCTATATGGTGTAATAAGATGAAGCAATATCATATTTCCTGGCTGGTTCAAGAGCAGACGGCAGCAAAGCTCCTGGCTTCGTGACTGTGGCCCTTATCTTTATCGCCTACTGCCGGCTTGGCATGGCGCAAGACGTGCGTACGAGTGTGTTGGCAGCAGGCGTGGTAATCTTAATTAATCACTGCTGACAAGAACTGAAAGTGCCCCAAACGCCCTGCGAACAATCCTGCAGCGATAAATTCTAAGTGAAATTAGTGCGTCGCAGCTCACGCGTGCTACTCAGTGCCGATCCTGAGATGTGGTCGCACTCCCGTGTGGCCACAGCTCAGGATATAGGCACCACTAATTATCCGGTACGCGATTTCGTGTAGGCACCACATTTACGGTACTAAATGCGATGCTCCCCTAGGCTGGCTGGCAGTTCAAACAGTTGCAGTATTAAAAAATGGAGGACGCTTAAGCTTCGCCTTTAAGAGTGGAACGCGATAGCATTCAAATATTCCTGACTGCTTCTCAGACTTCCCGCCAACTGCAGCGTACGTAAGCGTAATGTTTACTGGGAAACGCTGGCGGCGAACACTATGCACGAAGGCGGGCTTTCTGGTAAAAACGCGGCCTCTTGCGTGGGCCGCGATGCAGCTGATGCGAGCGCCATCTGGAGTTGTTGCAAGGAACCGGGCGCGCCGCTCCGTGACCCCCAAGATATTCGCGCGCCGGCGGGCGCAAACAGCGGACGCCGTGGCCGGTTTATGAATAGAAGAAACGCTTGAAAAGAGATTTGTTTGAGTTTTCGCCTAACAGAATTATGTTTTCTCGTATATTCTAATTACAATCCTACGCTGTCGTGTCTGTAGGTTATGCGTAAGTCGTACTTTACGATTTTTCTACGTATTTTAGCTTCAGAATTTCAACTAGTTTAGTAACTTCATGGAGACACATGAAGGGCCTGGGTATGCGTGGCTCGAAATAAATTTGGCTGGGACTACGTTCGACGCTGAACACTGGACGACGACTTCAGATTTTGTGCAATACGGTGCCCTTAACGCTATCGCGTTAAAATGCTATTGAGTGTATGGACGAGAAGAAGGGTAACTGGGTGGTTAATTTTTTTACTTGACGCAAACGCATTAGGCCAATAGGCAATGAAACCAAGGAAAGCATAGGAGAAATAACCTGTAGATTTAATCAAGTCTACAAATCGTCAGGCAAAGGGAAAATAAAATGGACGAAAAGACAACGTGCATTGGTTGGAACCAAACTCACATGGGACGCGGGCCATCCCTACTGAAAGAGCCCCGTGTTCCCCTTAACTCATATATCGAATAATATCATATGACACACAGAAAAAACTTGTTTTTGTATGGACTCCTATACGTTTAATATCGGGTTATTGGATATGAGAGTTATGGGGCATATGAATATTTCAATAGGGGTATTCTCTGTACCAGTTCACCTACGGCGAGGGCTGTTCCTACATCCCCTTTCTTGGATATTTGTGCATGTGTACGAGATCTGACCCTGCAGTGTTAGCCAGCACTGCTCATGCCCATGGTGGAGGACGTAGTACATCCTTCTGACCAGCGGCAGGTAGCATGGTGGCAGGTAACGAAGCTAAAGGGCAGGAGTGATTCAGCCCTCTTGACTATGTCTAGTGTTAAAAAGTCTTCAGTGGCTTAGGTAATAAAAAGAAGATAGTTGAAGAGAATGAAGAGCAAGGTAAATGTGATACGTATTTTACACAAAATTTCACATGACACTGAAAAGATTGGCGAAAAGCACGGTGCACAAGTGGATGCTTTCATATCCTTTAAATACGAAAGTTCTACGCAAAACAGGGACCGTCACAGAAAAAAAAAAAGGACACAGATAAATATACGCGTAAAATAAAGCACGAAAATAGTCTAATGGAATGTGTAGACAATGTCGTCCACAAGATCTATTTCCCGTGCGGAATATCGTGCATAGGGCAGACAAATCGCTGACAGAGGCACTGGAGAGAGGGCACATGTGTGTAACAAAAATGTTTCAGACATCAGTAAATTGGGCGACATACTGCATATGGTGTGGCCGCAATCACATCGTCATCAATATCAAGGGTTTGACTTGCTGTAGTTAAAAAAAAGTGCTAGAATTTTGGAAGCATATTTGATACTGGTGGGCGAATACACTAATTTTCGAATAAGAATCAAATATTACACACTAATTCGAATTCATATTCGAAAAGGAATATTTCAGTACTTCCAAACATTTGAAACCAATCAAATATTGTGCAACAACCGGCTGTTAAAGTCTTGCTACTCTTCTCAATTTGCTAAACAAAGTGTCGCAAATTATCAGAAGTGAAAGAACGACAAATGTTTTCGAAGGAATGCAGATACAAAGAAACAAAAGGGATAGTGCAAGTTTTGTTTTACAGCGAAGCTGTTAGCATCTTGGTGGTCGGCATCTTTCGTGTCCGTCCGTGAACAAGAAATATTACCATCAGCAATGGCTCATGCCTCCCTAAAGAAGCAAAAAAAAAAATGCAGTGGCTCATGACTCTCATAATGCAGAGGCTACAATGAGTCAGCAAAGTGAAGCGAACAGTGCACACCTTCACTGGAATCACGCATGTAACCTACAGATCGAACAGCGTACGTTTCAATAAGCAACAATCTCAAAAAAAACAAGCATCTATCATCATCAGCAATCGCTCATACCACGTAATCAAACAAAAATTCAATGGCTCATACCCCCGTAAGCAAGCAAAAAATGCAATGGTTCGTACCCCTTTAGGACAGAGGCTACAAACGCTCAGTAAAGTGAAGCAAACAGGGCGTACATTCATTGAAATCACCCATACAACACAAAGAACAAGATATGTTTCGATAAAAAACAAGCTCAAAACAAGCATACAAACCAACAAAAAATTTGCGAGGACACTTAAGCTTCGCTTTTAAGAATGGGACGCCGTACCAGTCAGAAGATCCCTGATTGCTTCTCACGCTTCCCGGCAACTGCAGCTTATTGTTGCGGCTAGACTGGCGTTCAGGGCATGGAATCCACCAAACCCATCGACTACTACGTCAGGTCGTAGAAAATGAAAGAAAAGGAATTATTTAGGTTAGTTACACGGCTTCAGTTACGTCGGAGCAAGTTAATCATCTCAATTCACATCAGGACCGTCTCCCTCCACTCTCGAAAAGTATTTGCTTTTAATCCCGTCGTCTTCCCTAGGCGAGTGGACTAGGGAATCTGAAGACTATCCAGCAGCAAATCACCATCGTCGACTCCGTTGCGATACCACGCCGATGCTCGCAATAACTCGCGGTAACTCCACATCGAAGAACCTGGTTTGGAATTTGTGTAGGAAAGAAATCATCCGACGACACCTGGTTCGTTCGTCGTTGCTCCCCCCGTTCTTGGCTCAGTCTGGCGGGTGAAGGGCGGGCTGAGATCTTTTCGTGGAACCCTGCAACAGCCGGTTTACACGCAGTTTTAACGGCTGGATAAGTGCCGAGGGATGGGTGGTGATTTGACTCGTCTAATTAAGTACGCCTGTTCATTCGTTGTCGAGGTTATCTGCCCTTCATCCTTTTCTCCGGTTTGCAGGTAATGGTGGGGTGAGCGCTTTTGTCGTTCTCCACGCCGCGTTGACGTCTGGATAGGAGGTGCGGTGGTTTGACACGTGGCAAACGTTCAATTAACAGCCTTGGTGGTGTTGAGACGTAACATTATGTAACCGCAATGTTTTCCCAGAAACGCTGGCGACGAGCGCTATCCTATGCGCGAGGGCGAGTTTTCTGGTTTATTGTTTGATGATATTGCACGGAATCGATCTGGTCGCGCCGCTCCTACAGAGACAGACCTCAAGCGGCAGCTAGAAAAGGGGTTTGTGTTTGCGTTTCCGCATAACGGAATTATCTTTTCTCTTGTATTCAAATTAAAATCCGTCGCTATCGTGTCTGGAGGTAATGTGTAAGTGTTACAAATTTTCTGACGTATTTTACTTTGAGAAATTTAATAACATCAGTAGCGCCTAGGTGCCACGCTGAGGGCCTGTGTGGTTAGGAATGATCTTCTAGGCCGCGCATGCCGACGCCGGATTTTCTGCGACATGGAGATCTTAACGCTATCGCGCTAAAGATCAATGCATACCCCCCTCAGAGTTGCAGTGGTGGTTTTGCATTAGATTCGCATGAACTCCGCTCTCGCGGGGCCTGGATCGCAAGTAAACATTTTTTTTTTTCGCGACGGAAGCGTACAAGACAACCTGTGTGTATTTCTTGTAGTCTGTTGTTTAATGTGGTTAGCAGTATAGTCATGTATAGTAGTTTTATCTTTTACGGTAGGATCAGCGATGTCTTTCTTGCAACTGGCCCTTTTACACGCCTTTACAGCACACAAGTCCCTACGCAGTTCTTTTTCTTTCTTATACCACGACCTCCGTCTTTTTTTTTCTTTTTTCCTTAACACCCATTTATTTCGCCTATTTGTGAAGCTCTAATTGATACAGCAGTCATTCATTCTTGAAAAGCTTGTTTCTTGGAAGGCTCTAAAGCTTTCGAGAGGCTATTCGCACACTCTTTAATGGCAACTAGTAAGCTTGTGTTTAGGAAAAACTAGGCAAATCCATTTTATCGTAGCGTAATTACAACTTCTTATATGATTTTCATTTCTCTTTTTTCATCTCTTGTTCTTCATTTACTTTCGGTGACCCTTTCTTGACATTACCCGTCGCTGTAGCTCAGTGCCTTTGCACTGAGCTACCGCTTCACTAAGCTCAAGCTCGCTGCGTCGATCCCGGCCGCGGCGGCTGCATTTTGATGGGAGTGGAATAGAAAACGCTCGTGCACCGTGCAGTGAGTGGTACAGTGCCTTGTATCGTGCCGTGGTACGCTGTGTACCATGCCGTGGATGTTGTAGCGTGCGCCGTGGACGGTAACAAAACCCAGGTGGTCAAAATTAACTGGGAGTCCCCCCACTACGGCATGCCTCAGAATCATATCGTGACTGTGGCACGTAAGACATCGGAACATGTTTCATGACTTCAAGTTCTTGTCATATATTTGACTTGCGCCTGAGAACAAATAAACAGTTGAGAGCGTGCGCACTTGTTCGCGCATGTCCTTTTCGTTGTCTTTTGTACGAAATACCAGCGTATAGAAAACCGCATAATGTCATGCCAACTAGTCCTAGTTCAAACTTTACTGAACGTTTTGCCCTGCACTTCGCAAGAAACGGTTCGCCAATTGATTTAGTTTAACGTCTCGAAGCAGTATTGGCCACTTGTAATTTAGTTTATTGATTTGTTCGTTAGTTTCTTATTTATTTATTTATTTATTTATTTATTTATTTTAGTCCTTACTGTGCCAATACACTAGGCCCCACGCCAGTGTTCTGAAGAACATTTGGGTGGAGGAGGCACTGGCATTCAGAAAGCGCTTGCAAAATGAACTTTCTTTATTTCATTTTTTTAGTGCGATTAGCATTATTTGCTTACATATATCTAGCATCTTACGTCGACCCAATGGCCCAAGTTGTCTACTAGCTTCGGTCAATAGGTATGTGCTCATGATCTGATGCCGTCGTGGTCATTCCGTCGTTGTCACACCATCATCATCATCAAGCAGTCGTCATCATCTCACTGTCGTCATGCCGTCATCATCATACCCCTTTCGTCGTTCCATAAATACCATTCCTTCTTCTCCATTTAATCGTAATCAGGCTGTCGTCATTTAATCATGATTATGCCGTCCTTAGCTCGTTGCGTCGTCTTCAATTTAAGTAGAACCCTTATCAGAAGAGTATAGGCTTGGGCTGGTTGGTAATGCATAGTTGCACTAGAAGCATAGCGCAGGAAGGACGATCGACAAAGACTAGACAGGACAAGCGCTAACTTTCAACACAGCGTTTATTGCGGAAGAGGAGCATATATACGCAAATGCATTATCATCACATTATCATTATCACATTAGCATTATCAACTACAGAGCTTGAATTCATGGCTTGACGGCATGTGGCGTTTTTGTTAAGTTTTTATGTCCTTCTTTCCCTTAGCAGAATCATTTGTGTATATATGCTCCTCTTCCGCAATAAACGCTGTGTTGAAAGTTAGCGCTTGTCCTGTCTAGTCTTTGTCGATCGTCCTTCCTGCGCTATGCTTCTAGTGGAACCCTTTTCGTAAGCCTCCAGGTTTATGCCCCGTAGGTGAGTACTGGTAACACGCAGCTGTTATACACTTTTCTCCTGAGGGATAATGGCAACCTGCTGTTGATAATCTGAGAATGCCTGCCAAACGCACTCCAGCCCATTCTTATTCTTCTGATTATTTCAGTCTCATGATCCAGATCCGCGGTCACTACCTGCCCTAAGTAGATGTATTCCCTTACCACTTCCAGTGCCTTGCTATCTATAGTAAACTGCTGTTCTCTTCCCGAGACTGTTAAGAATTACTTTAGTTTCCTGCAGATTAATTTTTAGACCCACCCTTCTGCTTTGCCTGTCCAGGTCAGTGAGCATGCGTTGCAATTGGTCCCCTGAGTTACTAAGCAAGGCAATATCATCAACGAATCGCAAGTTACTAAGGTATTCTCCATTAACTCTTATCCCCAATGCTTCCCAATCCAGGCTCTGAATACCTCCTGTAAACACGCTGTGAACAGCATTGGAGAGATCGTATCTCCCTGCCTGACGCCCTTCTTTATTGGGATAGTGTTGCTTTCTTTATGGAGTACTACGGTGGCTACGGAGCTATGGAAAGAAGAAGTATGGGTGTAAGGTTAAGGGGGATAAGAAGATAAGATTGGGTGAAGGAACAAACGCGAGTTAATGACATCTTAGTTGAAATAAAGAAAACGAAATGGGCATGGGCAGGGTATGTAATGAGGAGGGAAGATAACCGGTGGTCATTAAGGGTTACGGACTGGATTCCAAGAGAATGGAAGCGTAGCAGAGGGCGGCAGAAAGTTAGGTGGGCGGATGAGATTAAGAAGTTTGCAGGGACAACATGGACAAAATTAACACAGGACCGGGATAGTTGGAGAAGTATGAATAAATGAAACCACGTATATTCCACATGAAAATGCGCCGAAGACGCTGCGGTGGAAAGAGAGGGGTATTGCTAAAGGCGAAGGGTGAGTCTGCCTCCGTTTTATTAACGAACGTCCTGGAGGCAGCTAAGTGGGAGCCGCATGACGCTTGTGGCTGTCGCGGAGCCGATCGCCGACGGGTGGGGCCGCGGGGCCCTGGAGGAACCACAGCAGAGCTCGCCAGAGCTCGAGGCATGGTCCGGAGACGTGGTATACGGGCAAGCCCAAGTCCGGAGAGAAGGAGGTCAGGCTCCCCGCTGCATGGTGGCCAGGGCACGAAGCCTCGGTGGGATGTAGAGGGGGCACTCCAAACACAGGTGGTTGAGATCAGCACGACATGTGCACATGGAACAGAACCCACTTACGGGTGGCGGTGTGCCACCCCTGTGGAAACGGTTCAGCAAGTGAGGAGTAAGGAGGGTGGCTGTCTGAATTCTCCGAAGCAAGACTGACTCTCGCTGTCAGTCGGTGGAAGCGAAGGTACAAAGAGTGGATTGCCCACTGCAGTGAGGTAGGCGGCACGTCGTTGATGGGACGCATGCTTGTCTGCCATCGGGTCTGCTACCTCAGGTGTGGTAGCTAGGAGAGGATAAGGAGTATCGGAGGCTCTGGCTAGCACGGTAGAGAGATGAGCGCGCGCCAGTCTATGAGCCTTCTCGTTTCCGGGGATACCGCAGTGCGCAGGGACCCAGTGGATGGTAACATCGTGACCGCATTCGCGGAGCGGGCATGCCTGGTGCCGGATCTTCTGCAGTACATTCTAATTCCCTCTAATTCCTCCAATAGCACTGCTAGACTCACCTCACTAGATAACGTTCTAGCGTTAAACGTTTCCAGGTTCAGATTCCAATGGCGGCATGCGTAAAGAACATTAGCACATGCCCGATGGGCAGCCTGGGAGTCTGTGTACACATGATGGTGAACAGGGTCAGTTTGAGACGAAGTTGCGAGGGCCCATTCCAAATAATCTAGGATGGCCATTAGCTCAGCGCGGGTGTTGGACATTGCTTCTGCTGATATATGATGGCGGTGGTTCTGATTTTCATTTGTCTGGTCGTACCACGCAGTGGCATAACAGGTGTTAATAGCACCGTCTGCAGGCAGTGCAGCGTCCGTGTATACGATGCGTTCAGTCAAGGAGAGTGAACTCGTAGCCATGGCATGCCTCTTGGCATATGCAAGGCGCCGCATTCGCCGAGTAGGGTCCATATTGAGAGGAAATGGCCTGCCATCGGTGAGAGCCGTGATTTCCCACGGCAGCGTTTTGTTGGGCAAAATGGGCATTGTGTGGACGTCATACCCTAGGAGCATGAGTATATGGGAGTATGGGAGAGTCCTTTGCCCTGCAGTGAGCGTAGCCAGGCTGATGACGATGATGATGATGCCGTCCTTGTCATGCTATTGTCGTGATTGCGTCGTCGTCATGGATTCAATGTCACGCCCTCGTCGTGATGTCATCGTGGTCGTTCCATTGTCGTCATTCCAGCTTTGTCATCCGATTCTTGTCATAACATCGTCGTCACGCACTCGTCGGCGTCTCATTGTACCCATGTCATTGTCATCACGCTATCGACGTCATATCATCGTGATCATTTCAGAATGGTCATCCCGTTGTCGTCATGCCCTCATTGTCATGCTGCCTTCGTCGTTTAAACGAAATCGTTCTTTCTTCGTGATGCTATAGTCGTCGTAAAGTCATCGTCATGCCGTCATGGTCATGGCCGGTGAGCGAGTGTCATAGAAAAGTGGGCCGTTCCCGGAGACAGTGCATGCCGCATATGGTAAACGCAATGAAAATCTCAGATGACCACTACAGATTCTAAATAAAAGTGCCTTTAGCATTACCATGTGTCGGTACATTTAATAAATACTAGTCACATTAATGTCGACAGTATTCTTGAAACGGGTTCTGCTATCTTTCTTTTACTAGCGCGCGCAGAAATACGCGCCCTCCATTTCATTCAGTGTGCGTGAAAGCATTTTTGGGACGCGCTATATATCAAAAGCAAAGGCTGGTCTCAGGATTGCTAGTAAACTGACAAGTGGTGGATTTCTGGTAAATTCAGCATTGCCTTGCTTCAGTCGTAAGTATGCAATTGGTGCTCCAAAATAATTACAATACTGGAAATTAATGGAACATTCTTATTCAGCTGATTACACATCGCGGTTTCTTGACTTCTGTCCGTCTTCAATGCGCGGCGTCGTGTTCAACCGGAGCTGGACGCCATACCGCCAAGCTTGTTAAGTTTATAGACGGGCGGTTGTGATCCAGTGCTTCCTTTAAGCCGTTCTGCTGATAACGAACTGGCCTTCTGATAAGACACCGTCAGCCCTGGCAGGTCGCCATAAGACGTCACTCCCTTTCTGCCCGCCTGCCTGCCTGCCGAAGGTATCTCGCAGTAGACACGGTGAAGCCTTGTCCTTCTATTTGCCTCTCCGTTTTAAATAAACAAGATCTTCCATGAGTGCCAACTCAACAAGTTTTTCAACGCGAGTGCCTCAAGTGTTCAAATTTACTCGGCGGCCTAATTGCCAAGCGCTTTAATTGCGAGAGTCATTATACAGGTCTTTATAAATGACCCTGGAAAATCCTCGTTTTGAAAAAAACCAAATGATTTCGCGATGGGTTATGAACTCATTACATGACGACTGTGAGCTTGGCGTTCTCATTACTGCAGCACTTCTTTATGGCATGGCAGTAACGCATTCTATAAAAAAAAGCATTACAATAAAGATATCTGCAAACACACACACAAAAGTCCGGCAAGCAAATGTAAGCATACAATAAAGATATGCAGTCAGGCGGTGGTCCTTGAGCTGCATGCACACTACGAACATAAGTAGCAGATTGCTGAAAGAACGACCGAGCGCTTTCCGGTGTTTCAGGGTGATATAATCTCGACCGGGTGTGGTAGTCCTTCACCGCAGAAATAAGGAAACGACGACGAAGCCGGGGATAGTGAGGATGGAAAAAAGTAAAAAAAAAGGTTGTATTCACTTCATTGGTACATGAATGTGACTCTCATCTGAGCCTCGAGCCGTATCTGTAACACGTGGGCCAGCCCGGCCTTAAATAACCACTGGCGGTCTCGTTGTCGTCGCCCGTCATCTTCCGGGGACTGTGTAGTTGTGCTTTTCGCCGTCCACCCTTTTGTATCAACTTGTGGAGAGCGGGGGGGGGGGGGGGGGGGGCGCCTTCTTGCCTTTTTGGTTTGCCCCTTTTGGCCCTTGTGTCAGCTCGGAGAGCGTGTCGTCGATCGATTCGGAGAAGGGGCCAATCATGTCGACGTGGGGAAGCCCGCCTGAACGCCTTTCAGACCCGACAGGTCGATCATAAAAGCCTGCCCGCCGCCACAGGAGCTCTCGAAGGGGCTGCGGTATCCGAGCACCTCGTAGAAACCTGTAGACCCCGTACTTCTTGCTTCGTTTTGGCCGAATGTTCCAAGGCCCGGATGGTGACACCTTCTGGAAATAAACCACGCCCAGCCCAAGGCACAACCAACAGCGAGCACCCAGCCAACCACGAGAACTGCCAAGTTCACAAGTCCTTCCCATAACATCAGAATCGTACCTGCAGCCCTCGTTTGAGATTCCTGAAAACTAACAAATGAGAAAACCAGACTTCAGGGCGTTTTTCAATCAGCCGAATGCCCAACGTTTTCGTGGTTCCTTTTTCCGAGAAAGCCACGTTTGTTGAGAGGCTTGAGAGCACATTGAAACCCAGCAATACGGTTAAGCATAAATTCAAAATGGGGAAACAAAATGCCTTCGAAGGAAAGCAGCGAACGAAGGAGGAGCAACACACAAGAAACTTACGGATGCGCCTACTTTCACAATTACGAACGCGTAATGCACACCCGAGTGGATCGTTGTCTGAAATCTTTCGGGCCTCGCCCAAGGCATAAAAGGGCGCCAGGCATACGCGGCCCTCTGTCGTTGTCTGCCACTTTGTGTGCCCGCAGTTTGCTTTTTCGTCCCCGAAGATGAGGCCGTAAATGCGGAAGGAATTGCCAGCCTCCTTTTTCCCTCACTCTCGCGGCGCATTCTACTGCAGTGAGTCTGACGGGTCCTGTTCGCACACGCATATCTCCGCCCGGTTGAAACCTTCAGCCACACCCCTACTCGCGGACACGCGTTCGGATTTGTTGTTACGTGACGCCTTCGTTTTCTTACCCGCCACAACGAGCCCTTTGAAGTTCTGTGGGATGGCCTGTTCGTTTGTCTTACGGGCTGCGGTGTGGCGATTTTCTCTGTTCTTTGCTGAGCCACAACTTAGTTCGCTTGATTTTGCGCTGTTTAAACAATTTTTGCCATACCAGGTGGTCGTCTAATGCGCCTCTGAAGTCTCCGAGCGTTGGGTTCCTGCGCTGCTGGACCGCCTTGGAATTCTCCTCTCCTTTTGACAATTCTGGAAAGTCGTCCAAATGCAGAGGTACGAGAGAGTTTTTCAGCGCCTCCTTGAACCTTTCGGGACTGTTTAAACTGATCTCGTCTCCGCAAGGAACGTCCTCCGGGATAGTCCTAGTTTCCACTTTCGCGACGTAATCGCTCCCTTTTTCTGTCGCGATTCTTTCAACCACCTTCAGTGAGTCTGAAGAGCTTTCCGAATGTGTTAGGGCCAAATAAGTCTCTAATTCCTCTGCTAGCCCTTGCTGTGGTATTCCTACTGACCCGGATGTGTCCTCGCTAGCGCCTTTTTGACTGATTTCACTAGCTATGGGCTGCGCTTCTTGACGGTCACTGTCAGGAGTCATATTTTTGGCTTCGTTGCCGTGATTTATCTCTGCCGCGATCTCTTGGCCTTTGGAACGCGTGAGAGCTTGGAACGCATGGTCGCCAAAACTCGGGCCCCTCTTCTTCAACAGCACATCCGAGTGATTTGAAAATAAGTAGCGATAGTGTTTCGACAGATTTGGCGATACTGCTGCTTCAGTGAGCAATAGTCCAAACGGCCCTTCAATCTTTACGCGGGATATGGGCAAGCAAACACTATTCTTGTCGACTACCTGCCGGATCCACGCATATTCCCCGGTGAAATCCTCACGTTTCACAAACGCAGGGTGGACAATGTCAATTGTCGCAGCTGAGTCCCTAAGCACTTTACACGGCATTCCATTTACTACTATGTCGCGTAGGTAAGGTTCTAAGAGATCCAAGTTGTCATCGCCGCCTTTCACGAAAGAAAGCAAATTCTAGGCTTCCTACAGCCGATCGCAAGGTGTCCAGGCTCCTGGCAACGGCAACAGGCGATTGGTTTTCTAGCCTCCAACGCTTTTTCTGTTTTCTTTCGTCTTTTACTCCGGCGTTATTCTCTCCTGAATTATCGGGCTGCACGCGTTTTGTCCCTCCTCCAGCTTTTTCGGGGTGAATGGGGCGCCTGTTTCCCTTACTGAATTTTGTGAATGGCTTGACCCGCGTTTTCTCGGATCCCCGACGTGTGGCGAATTCGCGTTCTAAGCCCTCCTCGCCCGACCTATCTTGAATACACCGGCGCATCGCTTCAATCAAGGACCCATAGAACTGCTCTAAGCAGATTAACTCAACGACCTTGTTGTGACAACCAAACGCGTCTTCCTATTTTAGCCACTCAATTAAATTGGCTTTCAATTTGTAAGTGAAATCTTGAAAAGATTCGCCTGGTGTTCTAGCTGCTTCACGAAAACGACGACGGAAAGCCTTCGCTGAGAGCCGATATTTTCCTTAACAACGCAGCTTTGATTTTCTGATAGTCGTCTGCGTCGTCTCTCACTAGCCTTGAAATTATTTCGGTTGCTTCGCGAGGAAGAACGGTCAAAATCTGTTGTGACTAACTCTATAGCGCCAACTCGTTTTCTCGAAGGTTCGTTCAAAAGCAACAAGAAACAATCCCATGTCATCGTTTACCTTGTACGACGGCATGAAATCCCTTATTTTTACTCCTGCTTCACCTGATCGTCTTTCATTTATTGAGATGTTATTTGCCGACTGCATGGCCTGACCAAGCTGAATGTCCAGTTCTTTAAGCTCTAGTTCGTGAGCTCTCTGTTACTTTCTCTCAGCAGCTTGATCAGCTGTCTCTGCTGTTCCCGTTCCTCTCTTTCTGCAGCTTGTTGTTCAGCTTTCTCCTTTCTCAGCCGTTCTTCTACAGCATTTTGTTCAGCTTTCTCAGCTCGTTTCTCCATCTCTTTCGATGCTTCTGAAATTTCGTCCTCAAGAGCCCCGCACTTCTCAATTGCCCAAAAAAGCTGCGGCTTTCTCCGACTTTTACCAACCTCAATTCCCAGCTCTTCACAAATCAATAACAACGCTGGCTTTCTCCATTTGCTTAAATCCATGGACAATACCGAACGAGGACATTGTTACTCAGCTATGACGTGACGAAGATTTCAGCAGGAGCCTGCGCGTACAGAAACTAATTTGCAGGTTTAGAAAACACACGAGCTAAACCTTGGCAAATTCTCACAGAAGGTCAAGCGCTCACCATTCTTCTGAAGCCGGGACGAAGGGTGAAGTATCCCATTGCTGCCTACCAGTTGATATAATCTCGACCGGGTGAGGTGGGCCTTCACCGCAGGAAACAGGAAACGACGACGAAGCCGGGGATAGTGAGGATGAAAAAAAGTAAAAAAGGTTGTATGCACTTTATTGGTACATGCATGTGACTCTCATCTGAGTCTCGAGCGGTCTCTCTAACACCTGGGTCAGCCCTGCCTTAAGTAACCACTGGCGGTCTCGTTGTCGTCGTTGTCTTCTTTCGGAGCCTGCGGAGTTGTAGTGCTTTTCGCCGTCCACCTTTATGTGTCAACTTGTGGAGAGCGGGAGCGGGGGGGGGGGGGGGGGGGGGGCGCCTTGTTGCGTTTTTTGCCCGACACCCTTTTGTGTCAGCTCGGAGAGCGTGTCGTCGATTCGGGGAAGAGGGCAATGCCGTCGACGTGCGGAAGCCTGCCTGAACGCTTTTCAGAACCGACAGGTCGGTCATAACAAGGGTGTCTGTCACACATTCGACTGCACCACTGCATTATGAGTGACACAGAGGCTTTATAAAGCGTAGGTGCACGTAAAACGCAAGTGCCCCTTGGTTGTAGTCCGTGCATCTCATTCGTTCTCGAAAGTGAAGTCTCTCATAATTGTTCTTCTTGTTTTGTTTTGTTTATTTAACTGAATGCCTACACTGCTCTCTGAATTGTACGTTCTTGTGAACAGCTTCAAAAGCAGCACAGATACCGGTCAATGGCTGGTGTGCACATGTGCATGGTGGAGAGTTAACTACCAAATCAGCTTCTCTTGGACTGTGGATCTTCCAGCTAAGGCAGCTGCATCGTTGAAAGTGCTTGCACACACTGGCGGAGTACTTCATTCTACTCGGACACAAGCCGGGCGAACATGCTTCACCGTCCATTGACATATTTTAAACAATATTATATTTTAAAGAGATTTTAAGCAATCCAGTATGTTACCTTACGGTGCACTTTGGTAAGTAAGTGCATCAGGCCTATATCACTAAGGTGGTGATACAAATAAAGAGCCGGACGCTGGAGTAGAGATTTAGTGAAAATCTTACATTGTAGCTATAACCATGATTGGTAAACAATGCAACGACGGGACACAGCGAGTGTGACAGGACAACCCGCTGTCTTGACACCGGGTGAATGAGCCACGACGGAATAAGTGCCGTGTTAGCAGAAAGGTACCATCGTTAGCAGACCCTCCATCCTCACTGAAAAAAAAAAAAAGATCCAGGAATAGGACTACCACTCTTCAGTGCGTTGTCCTTCTTTGGATGTCCTGCCTTTGCGCTGCGTATCACTGCGCATCACCATGTGCCCTCATCAGCCAGGCTTATACCACACGTATGCTTGCAAGCGACCTCTAGCTCGCTCCTACGCGCAGAACCCGCTATCGTCCTCGGCCGGCTGAGCGCCCCCCACTCTGCTCGTCGCTTGGCTCTTCGGCTTCCCGAATAAACGTGAAGACGACGACACGTCACCTTGGCTGCCGTCACGTCGTCCTTACACCTTTCATGTAGTTGTGCAACAAGCGGCCCAAATGCACGCCGTCTTGAAGGCAGCTATCGGTGTTCAAGGATTAGGGTTAGTTGGAAAAGACATGTTTCCACAGCGTCCTCTTCCGCATCGTGACTGACTCACCCGTCAAAACAGCATATTCCACGCGAGGTGAGCCATAAACCAGACGGAAGACAGCACTCGGGGAGTTGTGAAAGAAGGTTGTAAACTCGCGAGCTGAGAACCTACTCTTTCGCCCATAATATGTTCAGTGTGAAAGTGTTTACCTTCTCTGCTCCCACGTGTCTGGCCACGAAGTTGCACAACAGACGCCGCCTCACAGAAACATCGCGGATTCTGGCTGGTTTACTCTATCGTGAATGTCGCTCCGGCTGGTGGGAATATTTATGGACAAAGGCTTACACTGCACGAATTGCTATTCAATCTGACCAATAATGGATCCTCGCATACTAATCATGCGGTTAACAGTGGACCATACTGTATGCAGTGGCGTAGCTAGGTCGTCTGGCACCCGGGGCCCATAGGTCTTCTGTCACCCCCCTCCCCGGGTGTAGCCGGCGGAAAGAGGGGTGTCCTCAGACGTATATGACACCCCCCCCCCCCCCCCTCTCTGGCCCCTGCACCCGGGGCCCCCGGCCCCCCGGCCCCCCCTGTTGCTACGCCACTGACTGTATGCAACTCCACGTCGTTTACGTGGCGCCAATTTATTCAACTGCAGTTCAGCTTTTGTGCGGTCTTTGGCTGACCCGTTCAAATATGGGCTCGTAGGACATTTCATTAGCCTATTAACCAAACAGTCCACCTAACAGCACTAGTTAGAATTCGGCGTACTCTTTGCACTCGTGCGTCAGATGAATCGCTGTATGGCGAAAGACTGCGGTGTGTTCTGCTTTAACCTAACTAGTAGCTAAGAAAGAATCATGCGGCTTCCAGACACTTAGGGAATCAATGTAATCGAAGCTTTCTGTGCTGTTTGCGTTGATTGACAATAATTGGCGGTAATGTTGAACGGAAATGTTTAAGCTCTTCAGCGTTTAGTTCAGTATATACGAGAGTGTTGAGGTGATGTCAAGTGTTAGCTTGAGCGCACCACCTACGTTTCTCTGCGTAGTACAAAGAATACACAGCGAGACGCGTTTCAGTGAGGCGTTGTAGTGCGCCATTGTTCATAGCCTGCGAGAATGTTCGCTCTATCAGTGCCTCACGGCGCATCGTATTGGTGCAGAAGTGTTAAAATTTAATTATGTTGCGGGGCTTTACGTGCCAAAGCCACAATTTGATTATGAGGCACGCTGTAATGGGTGTTGTGAATTAATTTTGAATACCTTTAACATGCACTTAAATCCAAATACACGAGCGTTTTTCTTTTCGTTTCCCTCCAGTCGAAATGCAGCCACCGCGGTCATGATTTAACCCGTGATCTTGAGCAACGCCACTGCCACAAAGCTATCGTGACTGCAACAGAAGTGTTGATTTGCTGGCCGCCTGCTTGCGTAGCGCTGTCTTGATGCTGCTGTGCTCTAAAGCTGCTTTGCATCTGAGCGCCCTGCGCCTGTTGTTCTCTGGCCAAAGTTCCACGGTGTTTATTTTTCAGAAATAGCAGAAATGCATCGTACCATACCTTGTATTTACATTTATCCAGTTTGTCCGCAACTCTTGCCATGTCTGGTAGTAACATTTCGCTGATTCAAGAGACCCCCAAAGAAGACACGCGTTTTTACGGCGCGTTTTCCTTCTTTTGTGCTTCTAGGTGGTGTTGGCTCTAAGCATTTTCTGCCTCCTCTCCCTACCTCCTCTCTCTATCTCCTTTCTACCATTATATTTTCTACCCTTTTGGGCGGTTGCGCGTGAGTGCAAAGGCAAGCACTGCAGCTTCTGCAATGCTTTTACGGGGGCTCATGCATAATTGGTACCGTCCAGGAGCTATTGTGAGACGCCCCAGTGAGCTCAAGAGGGAATTGTGACAATGCCGTGCAAACGTTGCTTGTACCCGTCTCATGTGCTCGTAGACGATGATAATGTTTACCAGCATGCGCTTTGAAATGGGGCGGTGAGAAATAGTCACCTAGCCTGCTTGATTTAATCAGATTTTACTACATCTATCATCATCTATCCTTTTGCCTGTTTGAACCCGATCGTATCTTTCATGTTTAAAACCTCTGCCACTACCTGGTAACTTAAACTGCGCTAGGGACGAGACACCGAAGTAGAAGAAGACAGGATGAACGCAGACTAACAACTGGTTTACTTAAACCACACTATGTTGCCTTTTCGAACAATGCGCATGCGCAAGCCCAATCATAACCGCCTGACCATAGAACACTCCTTCGCCAAGCCAATATCTACACAAAAAAATTAAGCTCTTAAGTGAAAAGATACACTGATAGTTCGCTGACGCCCTTATCTGGGCCGTGTCTTGCTATCAAGGAGGCTTCCAAGATGGCGGCCCCATCGCTGGTCTATGCGACACAACTCGATTTCAATTGCGAGGTTCGTTCACCGACAGCACGCATAAATATCTGATATTCCTGTTTCTGGCACCCTCACGTCTTCACATACTAAGACGCCGTCATCAAAAATCTACTGAAAACTGAAATTTATCTGCACCGGCAAGCCGAACTAGAAGTCATCGTCCTCAGTAAAAGCCTCCTTTTATGCCCCCTGCAGGACAAAGGACCCAGCGATCTCCAATTACGCCTGTCTTGCGCTTGCTGATTGGAACTTTCGCATGAAAATTTCCCAAATGCATCACCGCACGTAATTATCTGCCGTTCTCGAAGGCGCTTCGCTTGCCTTGGCACCAATTCTGTAACTCTAATGGTCCATCGGTTATCTGTCCTACACATTGCATGGCCTGCCCAGCTTTATTTTTTTTCTTAATGTCAACTAGAATATCGGCTATTTCCGTTTGCTCTCTGATCTACACACCTTTTTTTCTGTCTGGTAAACATAATATTTTTCATTTCATCGCTCTTTGCGTGATCCTTAGTTTGTTCTCGATCTTCATTGTTAACTTCCAAGTTCCTGTCCCATATATAAACACCGGTAGAATACAATGATTGTACATATTTCTTTTCAACGTCAGTGGTAAACTCCCAGTCAGGATTTGGGAATGTCTGCCGAATGCATTGTAAGCCATTCTTATTCTTCTGTGAATTACCTTCTCATGATGAGAGTCCCCTGTGATTGTACCACCTACAAATTCAATTGCGATGAAACTTGCATCGCAACAATTCCAGCATTTTATAAACTCTTCTTGATGTCTGCTATCAGAAGGAGTCTACGCACCTACAGCGTTCTTCCTCTTATATTATAGCTGTATGCCACTGCCTGAACGATGACAGGCTTCATCCTGCAATGCTGTGCATGTATAATCGTCTGACAAAGTACACATTTGCATATACTTCGCTTTGTAATTGCTCCTGTGCGCTTAAAAATAATCAAATGATTATCTTTACTTTGTCGCGTTTAGCCGTGCCGGCGCTTCACTTATTCATGTAGTCAGCGAACACTTTGAACTGATCCTTTTGCTTGAAATGAATACGTTTGGACACTTGTATAAACTTGTACCAGAGTTTCTAACCTAATTTAGAACAGGCCGTATAGTCGTACACACCGCCTAGCGTGAGATGTAAGGAAAACAAAAACAATAGGCGGTAAACACAATGCGAGAGGGACAGCGTGTGGGAAACAGGGCGAAATTTGGGAGAGGTTAGGCTAGCGACAGGCTTGGCACGCTACTCCAAATAATACGATGAGGGATGAAGGCGCGGTAGTGAGAGAAAAAAGTAAATTTGGAGGATCCTCAAGCGTCATCTTTAAAAAGTGGAATGTAAGAGCATTCAAAGATCCCTGACTAATTCTCACGCTTCCCGGCGACATGCAGCTTATGTAACCATACCGTTTGCTGGGAAACGCTGGCGGCGAACGCTATGCAAGAAGGCGAGCTTTCTGGTAGAAACGCGGCCTCTTGCGTGGGCCGATCCTGGAGGTAGTGCACAGTCACGCAAAAATATCCTATCATTTTCAAGTTTCTTTTAGTCTTTCGCAGTTTTGATATTTCAGTCCGATGATTTAATATAAAAGACATGCGCTGCCGGTGTTTTGCTTCATCACATTTGTTTGTGGGCTATGTAATTCTCAAAATTCCTAGGGATAACTTTGTCAAGAATGTATGACAAGGTATGAGCAACTTTCGTGATATAATGGTGTGGTAACATCCCCCCCATATACCGCATGTCATACAGCAAGGCGTGGCATAAACATATGCCTAAATATACAAGGAAACTTTCGCTCACGGGGAGGCCGGCGTTTCTGCGACAAGGGGCCCTTAACGCTAGCGCGTTAAAACGCGCACGCACGCACGCACGCCCACACGTACACACACACACACACACACACACACGCACACGCGCGCGCGTGCTCGCCCGCACTAGCACGTATATCCACAAGTTAATTATTTACAGAGTCGCATTGAGGCCATAATTACACAGAGTTGCTATAACTTCCTCCGTTGGGCGCTATTATAAGCCAGGGCACTGCCAAGCTGCGAGAACTTCCCGCACCTTAAGTCGGAAGTCGTGTCGCGAGTTGAAAGCGTTCCTCAAGACAGCCCATGAAGTCGCAAAGCGTCTGCAAACACACAAGACGCGGTCAGTATGCAGGAACACACACAAGCACCATCGGGGCATCACCGCCTAACGCATTTGCTATTAACGACATACCGGTAAGCACGAAGGCGGGGAAGTAAGTAAGAACAAAATATACGCCACCGAAGAACTGTCATGTATATAAGCATCAAATCTGACATTATTCGAAAGCTTCCCGGTGATATGACCAGACTTGTAAAGGCTGTTCTCACTTTCAAGACACTGCTTAGCTGAGCAACGGATTGTTTCGCACTCAGGAGTGAAGCACACTTTGCAGGTACGAATAACGAAACAAGAAATACAAAGGGGACCCTCTGTGTCGTCTCGTTTCTCTGCACACTGCTTTCCGTCGAGTCGCATCTCCTTGGCATCCTTGTTTTCTTTTTATGCACAGCCCACAGGTGACTCTTGAAGAAGGGCGGGGAGGGGTCAGGGTGTGCGCCGCTATCAACTGTTTATATGGCATCCTGCGGTGCGCTAATGACGCCGCGCCGTTGGCGGCATTTTGGCAAGCTCTTTACCTTCTCGCTGGCGGGTCGAGCGATAGCGACTGACCACAGGCGCGCACCAACACCTGTCCCTTGGTCCATCGCGCCGGCCTTGCTCCGTTACCCTCCCCCCTCTTTCGAGGCGCGGACTCCTTGTCGCGCGCCGGGAGGATGTGGCCAATTCGGTTGCTCGTGCGACTCGGTCGTTAGTTCTGTCAGCGACCTTCGTTCGTCTGGGACGTCCCAGACACTACCTCGGCTCCATAGGCGTCGAGTGAGGAACCATCGAGAGCACCCATCGACCCCGAAAATAAAGAAGCTGCCAGGAGCAGTCGTCAATCTCAAGGTATGCCCATGCTTTTATTTGTACTTTTTTGTTTCGTATTGCTTTTTTAACATTATCAACCGGCGTCGTTGGTTCATGTTAGATTTGCTGATTGATTCGTGTGGTTTAACGTCCCAAAGCAACTCTGGTGCTATATGAGGCAGGCAGTAGTGTAAGGCTCCGGATTAATTTTGGCCCCCTGGGTTTCCTTAACTGAGCACCTAAATTTAAGTACAAGAGTGTTCTTCAATTTCACCCCCATTGATACGCGGCCAGGAATTGAATCCATTACCTCGTCCACAGCACCAGAGCGCTATAGCCACTGGAATCACCCTACCGAGCTAGTTGTACAGAAAACACGATGCTAAATGTCACTTCGTTTACCCTTAAGATCATATCCACTGAAACTGTTGAAGCAGCTCTGAATCACTCGTGGTCACTCGAGCAGCTCGAACTGCGCTTGTCAACATGAGAAAACTCTTTCTTTTTTTGCGTGTGTGCGTGTGTGGTACCTGGCAAACTATTAAACTCATCAGATTTCATTCTGTCACACGATTTTGATTACTCCGACAAATTGACTGCCCCGTAAAAGCAAAAAAAAAAAAAAGATATCTCAATCTTGCTGTTGAGAGCTCGCGGCAGCTAACTGGTCTTTGCATTATGTTCTACACCTATATAAAAACTCACACTTCAATGCTGTGCGCTGAACGCAATAGTGAAAGAAATGTTTCTCTTAGCAGATGTCCCAATATACAACTCTTCTTAGCAAGGCCACTCCTATATCGAAGTTCTGGCACTGCCATCAACAGTTTTATGTACGCACAGGGCAGTTGCATTTTTACAGGCTGTCATTTTACCGCGTTGACTGGCACCCTGTGGGAATCTGTTTCTGTGGGTGACCACAAGCACACAATACACCTGCAGTGGTAGAATGTTATTTACAATATTCTCAGAAAATGGCAAGGAACAATACACTGCGGTGTGCAAGAATGCATTTCTGTGAAAATAACGCACAGTGCTGTGTAACATTATAGCACATCAGTGGTACATAACACAGACTAAAACTCACTGACGACAACATCACCGAGTGCACATTGTGGTCGTCTACATCGCGCTGAAGTTTTGCACTCAAATCGCATAAGAGCAGGACGCTAATTAACTTGCGCAACATTATCGCACGTCTCAGAATTCCTGCAGAATGCACAAGCATTAAACTCTCACCATCTTAATTTTGACAATTGCAAACGGGCCCTTCTAGAAAATTAAAGTGTCAGTTGATCCCATACGCATCTTCACATAGCCCTTAAAGGCAGGAACGATGGGCTCCCGAGATGAAAAGAAAACAGAGCTGATTTATATTCATTGTATCACTTCAAGCAAATGCCGTCTCAAATGTCTGCTATGTCAAACCAGCACTTTCACCAGAGGTCCTCGCCTTCAGTCTCCACGTGTCAAGCCTACCGGATTAGTATGCAAGCTGGTTACGGTGTATCTCGCAATCGCGTTTCTCTTACGGCTCGTATAAGTCCACGTACCACTATAGCGTCCTGTCCAACTCAAACGAATGTCCTTTCTACAAAGGATGCCCATAAACTACAAGACGTTGGTTTGTAGTCATGAAGCGCAACTCGTCAGCGTTAACGAGATATATTGAAGTGACCCGCTGGGGTACCCGAGGGGCTACGGTGTTGCACTGCTGAGCTTGAGGTCGTGGGTTTGATCCCGGCCACGGCGACCACATTCCGATGGTGGCGGAATACGAATATGCTCACGTAGCGTGCATTAGGTTCACGCTACAGAATTAGTAAAGGCAAGGCGCAGAAGACCAGGACTCAAAACGAACACAAACGACAGGACCGGCGCCTTGCGTTTACTAATTCAAGCATGAGCCAACTAGCCGAAGCAAGAGTTTAACTTGACGCTAAAGAACCCAAGGTGGTAAAAATTAACCCGGAATCCCCCCCCCCCCCCCCGAGGCATATTTATTGTCCTACGGTTTGGTGGCATTGGCACGTGAAACGCCTGAATTTAGTTTATAAATAAATAAATAAATATATATATATATATATATATATATATATATATATATATATATATATATATATATATATATATACCGAACTCGCACGTCCTAATGTAAGCGCTGAACCTGCAGGCCTTGCTTCGATATAGTGAAGTTGAAACGTTGGTCGAACACCGCTAGTTCCAACATCGCGATGTCAAATGATCTCCACAGAGCCTTATGCTTCAAATATGCTTCAAAAGAAGATATCGATGTGAAAAAGGTCGTGTTGGATAGTATTTCATCATGACATGTTACATGGTTCATTTCGATACCGTTTACAGTGCTGCTGAGGCTTTCCAATGCTCAGTTAAAAAGTTTTGTTCGATACTTTACTACCAACTAAGCTTAGAATCGTGAAACTAGATAGAGAGAACCGGTGCATCAAAGCACGAAGGTTTCAGTGGTTCTTGAACGAGACGTCTGTAACAATAGATGCACGGTACATGTTTCGTTCCTAAAGAATAACAGTTGTTGAGATACATTTACATTCTACTCCCGACCACACTGTCTCGTCCTCTCAGTATAAAGTTTGGCACAAATCTTTCTGACAAAGACTATTGCCATCTAAAGAAAGGTTGGTGGACGAAGCCTATGCTGAGCACCTATCATGAACTCTCGGAATGAAAAAAAAAATCCAGCAGTTGGCGAATCTGCAGGCTGTCTTCACTTTGCTGTTCCTCACGCACACCTACTAAACTAGAACATTAATCCTCCTGAAGCTATATCGGACAACTCGCTACACAAGGCAAAGCAAAACTGCAGAAACGTCAAGATGCCCAAATGTCTCAGACAAAAAGAAAGACACCGCATATACTGCTAGAAAATTCTATTGTACTGAATATACAAGCCTAACATGCTGTTTTGATTAAGAACCTGGGCATGTGCCGCATAGATTTGGTATAAGGCCCAATAGAAATTACTATCTACTGTATAGGCGTTCAATAACGCCAGAAGTTCTACGCAGAATGAGACATGTTATCTCGTTACCCTCATTGCTTTGTCTCAGTGATCGCAGAAAAAATGACGCAATACAACATTATTTACGTAACATATAACCGTCGCTATGCTGAGCATATTCAAGGGGCCAGTGATTAATGTTGTATTTTTTCTAACTGCACACGTCCCATACGACGAACACAGAAGCCGACCAGAAGCCAACAGAAATGCAATGTGTCACGACGCAGCTGTTATGGAAAGGGTTCCTCAGTACAGTGTAGTAACATGTTATGGGTACAATGATTTGCATACCAACGTGTTTGCACGCAATCGTGCATGCATACTTTCTGACGGCACGGTTTCTTCTAACGGCACGTGTGCCTATGTCAAAGTTGCAGCGCCGGTGTCCTCGCAACCTTTTGTCCTCGTAAGCTCGGAACCCCGTGTACGAAAACCTGATAAGGTTGTCCGGATGCTGTCAATGAAGGAGATGGTCCCGCTTGTCGCACACGTGACAAGCGATCTTCTTGCGACAGCGTGAAGTTGCGAATGGCGTTGCAGCCATAACACTCGCTTTCGCAAACACAAGTGCCACTTGCGCTGCCGCTTTCCTCACTTGCGAAACGTTGCCTTTTTCGAAGGCGCAACTTCAAGCACCGTTGACGCCAAAGGACCTTCGTCACACGCGCCAAGCCTAACGCGGTCACTACACGAGGTATAGCAGGACCATAACCAAACGCTATTAAACGAGGCGCGATCAGATATGTCGCTCGTATTTCTTTCATGGACGCCGCGCAGTGTCGGAGCGCTACTATGCTGCGGCGAGCGAGACGCAACGTCAATCAACCATGTCACTGAACTCAATGGTGCAAGACATATCAGTTAGGGGAATGGGCATTGCGAAAGGCAAGCGATTGAGGCAATGCAGTCGCAACGCTTCTTGGGTCACGTGAACTGCAGTTAAAAAAACAAAATAGAAGGAGGTACATGGCTGCTTTCTGTTCTCTTTAACACAAGCAATTTCCTGCTATTTAAAAGGGAACTATAATAGCTTAAGTTTGTAAAGAAGTGTATCGTCTGATCCAGGAAGAAGCGTCCACACAGAGAAAATCTTTGTATGGCATTGCAAGTTTAGACGATGAAACACCTAATTAAAATTTTATTGACTTATTGAATTATTGGTTTGTCTTAGCTTCGCGGAACAGAGTTTCAAACGCTAGCTGGTGTCTAACTTGGTTGTGATTTTCCTGCCTACAGGATCCTTTATGTCCCCTTAATGTCGGCTGTAATCGTGCCACTTGACGCTTTTACGAAGAAGGATACAGTTCACGGTCTAATCTCCCAACGGCTTCCTATAGAGCGCCCCCCTTCCCCTCCATCACCCGTCTTCATACAATTCCCTTTCAAAGTAAAAAGCTGACGAAGAAGCTGCTCCTCGGGCTCGTGCTATCTTTTAAGCTGCTTCAGAGCGTCGGAAAAAGATTACGTACGGCTTCCCATAAGAAATACACTAGTCGAAGAGGTAGATATTATTTGCACAACATGATTCGCAATGTACAGCCATGCAAATCGCGAAGTTGCGCAAAAGAATTTTTTTCCCTTTCATTGCTTCAGGTAACTTACCGCGACTGCTGAATTAAAGGCAGACAAAGCACAAGGTATTGTCCATTATTAAGGACCTCGAGATCGCCAATAATAATTAAACACAAATCTCCCAAATATAACACAAGATATATAAGCATTCAACGTATTAATTTCCATCAAAAAGTTACGATTAAGTATTTCAGGACAGAAGTGCCTGAAACGCCAACGCATTATGTGGCACATTCAGTGATCAGTTAATTACAGATCAGGGACAGAATTCACAAATCTTTTTGTTAGTAAATGCTCTTTGCCATTGGCCGGCCGCATTCGCTGATGATATGTCCAGTGTCAAGACTGACGAGTTTTTTTCTTCAGAAGAATTCCAGCGTAAGAGCTTCTAATGTGTACGGGCCCAGAGGCCCAATTCACAAAGCTTTTTTGTTCGTATAAGTGTTCTTTTCATTGGCAAGTCGCCTCCGGTAATAATATGTCCACTATCAGCATTGGCTGCAATTTTCTCTTACGCAGAAATGTATCGTAAGACGGATGTCTACCAATCATAATCTAGAAAGGATCATTGGCGAAAGCAGGCGGCCGATGGTACACAGTGCTTACGAAGTTGTGCGTTTGTGAATTCGGCTCCAGTTCTACGCAATCGCGCATGGCGGAGGAAGAATCGTGAACAGAAAAATGTGTCAATAATCCGAGTGTAGCCGAGGCGACAGTAGCCGACAGCTGAGGACGTATTCTGGGACGATCGCTTTCGGCGATACTATCGCCTCAACCATCAGGCGCACGTTGATTGGCTATTGAGCAAAACCGGATGAGCTGATTGGCTGGTTGAACATTAATTAGGTCAGGCGAAGGCGATAGTATCGCCGAAAGTGATCATGCGAGAATACATCCCCTAGTAGTTGAAGCTTCGTAGTTTTTTCGGCTGTTGTCGGTCACGTGGATCACATATTTTCCATTCAGTGCTAAAGTCAGATAACTAGAAACTAGAGCTAGTCTCAGGATTACAACGTAAATTGACATGGCTCGAGCACTGATACGAGCATATTGTCACGTGGTGGTGACGTAGAAGAACACAGTAGCAATACTGTGAACGAGAAAACTAACTTTTATTGGGCGAACTTGTGCCCACAAAACAGGCTACACTTATAGCACAACGAAAGCGGCGAACACAGTCGGCGATCGTCGGAAAATCTGCCCAGCGGGTCAAGCGCGTCGGCTTTTATACAGCAGTCGTCGAATGTTCCAGACTAATCGCTGGGACCCGCGCGTATTCCACAATGTTCTACGCCATTCGCGTCAGGCGATGAAATCAGATAACATAAGGTTCGGCGACAACAGACAGCCGGGTAGAATCATCGATAACTTTCCAGAAACGTCGGATACATGCAGGCGCGTCCGTCGCTGTGCGATTACAGTTGTTAAGCGGCGAAACGTGGTCGCCCGATAAAGATAAGTACACGTGTCAATATCCTGCAATTTCACAATTTGTCATTCAAAACGACATAGAGTGGACTCGAAAACGAACTCGAGGGGACCATGAACATATTTTCGTTTTGTCAGAAGCTAACATTAACAGAAATGAGCCATTCAAATTAATTTCGTCGTTCCAGGGCGTCGATCACAGAAGCGTGGTGAAGGGAATAGCAAAAGGGCAGATGTAAAAGAAAGAAAGAAATTGACTGCTTGGGAACAATAGAAAGTATCCCTTTGCGCACTCCTATCTTGTTATAGCCCTTCTATAAACCTTCCCTGCTTTCGCTGCCCAAATTGTTTGAGTGTCACAAAAGCTGATATGTCACAGAACTCTAGTGTTTTCCATAATATGGAAACAAATTATATAATGTAATCTAGTCACCATCAGCTTTATCACATGTGCACGTACTGTTCGGCGATTCATTCTTTTTTCACTCATCTCGTAGTCCGCCTTCCCACGTGCCCCTGCACTCGCAAACGTTATACGAGGCTCCAAAAGGTACGCAAAGCTAAATGATGCGCGGAGTCCATGGCCTCTAAGATTAACACGATGCCGATTTCTGAAGCCATGGCAGCGTCGCAGGAGTAGCGCGCGCGCACGAGTTTCAAGTTCAGGCACGATGAGCTCCAGCATTTTTTCTATTCTTTTTCTAAGAGAATAGCTTTCGCACCCGTTTGCACAGTCAGTGATTGGCGGTCGGTGGTCATAGCACGGCGGTCGGATTTTCATCCCCCGATTCAAAGGCGCCGATGCTCAGGGCAGCTAGCTGCCCTCGAGCAACCGATCTTCACAGGTCATTCGTCGCCGAACGCCTGGTAGTAAAAGCTTTTTGAGACGCACGTACCTTCGCGCGAGCGGGTTTTGGGTGGTTTACATTCTGTGCTGGAGCGCTCGAGAAGGACAGCGCCCTCCTTCTCTCCCACCGCCCCCTACCGCTGTGGCGGCAGCAGGAAAGGAGGATGGCAGTAGGCTTCCACGCGGGCTCTCGCGCCGCTGGAGAAAAGGCACACACATCACGAGTCGGCTTGCATTCGTACAGCCACCTACACTGCACCGCTACGCATCTGCTGGTTAATGACTGTTTTCTACCGAATTGCGCAACAACAAGAAACGCATCCTAAATATTCTCGCCGCAGCAAATGCGCGTCTTCAAGTGCGTCATTCGTTTGATAAAGCGAATAGCCTTGTAAAAGCGTTCGGGTATACTCGCTTACATTGAAATTTATTGTCGATGATTGCAGCACAATTAATACTATTTTTTTTTTTTTGACCACGCGGTTTGCAATACGGCACATTGTGTTTAAATAAATGCGTGCACTCCTTCTGCGGAAAGAGGCCGCACAAGTGGCCTGCGCAACTTAGCGTCCACGATTAACTGTTCGTAATCTATAGGCTGGTCTATTGGTATCCCGGCTACTCTAAGCACTTTCTCTTTTGGGGTCTTTGCCCCTGCACCCAGCCCCAGCAGATAGCGGGCATATATTGCATGCAGTCGTTAATTCGTGCTATTCATGCATCCTTTTTTAGTGCACGCGTTTCTTTTTTTTCAGGTTTATCACAAACACACTGTTAGATACGTGCACCTGGCTACAGAAGTTTCTGAATAACAGAACCCATTAAAGATTACACTGATAAATTTGTTGCAGTCAACGCCTACACGCGAGAATGACAATGCGAACCGTAAGCTTCCTGAAATAAAGCAGGGCGCCCGTGAATTCCAGCGTAGGTGCCGAATATACGAGAATATGCCAAATTTGCCTGACTTCCTTGTTCCGAAAACTGAGCCCAGTGCAAAACAGAGTGCAGAAGATAGTGCAGAAAACAGCGCAGTAAACAGTGCAAAACAGCGCAGAACAGCATGCAACACATTTTGGCGCTGAAGTGCCTAAGAAATTTTCACACCTTCTCAAAATCTACGCTTTGTGGTTGTTTCAGTTGATCGAGAACTCATGTCGGACTTCACGGCAAGTCATCCGAAAACATCTTCACTGGTGGCTACTGCGTGAACAAAGTGTGGACGGACTGGCGGTTCGAACACCACTGCCATTTGGTCAAAGTTAAAAGAAGAACAAATTGTGTCCAGGCTAATCGCTACGCAACCGTGAGTCTGGTGGGAATGGTAGTGGATCGTCTGCTGCTTTGTGGCATCAGAGTAACGTGGAACATTGAGTTGCTTACACTGAAAACGAAGCTGCGAACACTTGTATCCTGACTGCGAAAAAAGAAACAGATAAGAGAACGGAAAGCGATTGCGTTGACAACCCTGCCGAAACCCACACAGTGAAAGTCTGGAGCCTGTGACTGGAGAGGCGCCCGCCTTTGAAGACGCACAATAACAGGCGAAGTCGCAAAGGACAAAACGCAGGAAGTAAGGGGAAGTGACACTTAATTAACAGAGTCACGAAAACGCGGGCATTAAGACAAGCGAAGGCGGTAGATTCGCTCGGCTACTTACACAATTGAGATAAACAAAAGCTCCGGGAGCACGAGTGACTCGAGATACGTGGGCGGCTCGGCGCTAATGTATGCAGAAGGAATTGCCGAGCAACGGCAATAGACCAAGACACTCCTCCCTGAGATAGTGGCACTTAAGGCGATATCTAGGCATAAGATCCCGCGCAGACAGAAGGCAGCCGAGAGATTACAACAAAACAACCGAGACAGTAAGCAAGGAGTTGCAGAACGGGACAGTGAAAGGGCAAGGCCGGCCGCGTATAACAAGATATAGGGAAAAGGATAAGGGAAGCCAGCGAGACGACACCCGAATGCGCCAGATCATAAGGGAAGTACGGCTGGAGCACCCAACTGCAAGCTCTTCTTAGTTGGAAAGAACAGCGAAAGGAGCTGCAGAGATTACTGAATAGTCACTAAATCACGCGCGGGCTAGGCTGAATCGGAATAGCAGTAGTGAAGTCGTCGTCGTAACTTAAGGCTGGTCGGCGCGTATGCAGACCGAGTGAAAACGGAGGCGAAGCTCTACGAGCAAAGCATTCCAAAGAACGCGCTCATTGTGAACTTGAGGGCCGGAGGGGGTAAAAAGAATCAGTTTTGGAGTGACAGACGGCGAGAGCACATAGACAGAGTGTGAGACAGGGTCTGCTTACACAACAGCCTCCTTAAGGCAAGGCGTTTGCTAAAGAACGCAACAAAACTCTCACCACAAGTGAACTGCAAGATGGCGGCCGCTCACTTTGCCGTGCTGGACTACGTCGTGCTCGTCGTTTTCCTGGTGCTGTCCGCCGGCATCGGCGTGTTCTTCGCATGGCGCGACCGCCGGGCAAAGTCCAACAAACACTTCCTCACTGGAAACAGGGAGCTCAGCTGGCTGCCGGTGTCCATGTCGATGATGGCCAGCTTCCTCTCTTCCATCGCTATCCTCGGACTTCCGTCGGAAGTGTTTCTGCGCGGTTCGACCATCTGGACTGGTGCTATATCTTCCAGCCTGGCTGTCCTCGTGGCGGCTTTCGTGTTCCTGCCCATGTACTACAAAATGGATATCACCAGCATCAACGAGGTGAGTAAACGTTGTCACTCTGTTCATGTTTTAACGATGAGTATCGCCTCTTAGTCGGATGGGGCCAAGTGCAGCGAAATAGTACTTCGGCAATTTTTTTTATGAAAGGGTAGTCTCACTGATGCTATATTGGCAAAGCCGCAGAACTGGCAATACGGCAAGTTTTTTTTTTGTTGTTGTTGTTGTTAGCAGCCTTTACACATCACGTAAGCCAATGACGCGTGCACCTGGTGGTTGTCGGCGTAAGTCCCAGCACACCGCCTCAAAGTTATTTCCTGCGCGCCGCGTGCCACCGCAGAAACCGCCTTGTCTTGGAGGCCTTGCCGAGGAGTCACGCACTCTAGTCATGCGTCACTTCCGGCGAGCGTAATGGTGGCGTTTTCTTTTTCCCAGTTCCGGTATCAAAAGCGACTGTTCTTGCGAGCTGTTCAAGACGCTCCCGCTCGTATTTCTAACATGAAATTTTGCACTGAGGCTTCTCTACGTCTACACCGTAGAATTTTTACGCTGTCCAAAATTTCGTTGAAGCTAACCTTGACAGATAGAGAATAATTGTGATAGTGGAGGTGACGGAACACTGTCTTCTTCAGTTGTTAACACGTGTGATTCGATATGACTTCGATATGATATTTGGTGGAAGGAAGGAACGAAAAAGTGGAGAATGAAAGGCAGGGAGGTTAACCAGTTTAGCTCAACCGATTTGCTACCCTACACATGGGAGCGGGATGGGGGGATGAAGGATGGGGAGGAAAGAGAGAGAGAGCACACAGCACAGCACACACATCGTCAGTTACAGTCCGTCACTCTTGCGTGGTACGTGACATCACTGTCACAGCCGCTTGTCCAAGCGCGTCTCTTTCAAAAATTTCAAAACCGAAGTAGTCTCTTCGTCGCCTTCAGCTGCGATGTCTTCTGTCGGCGACATGTGAAAATCGTTTCAACTGACAATGGTCTATTGTCAAGGTGCGCTAGAACGGACGCCAGGGACTGTCTCTGAACATTATATTCAGGACAGTCGCACATAATGTGTTCTAGCATGAGTGGCCACAGCACTCTACATAGCCAGAGACATAGTCATGGTGGCACAATTAAACGAGACCACGCTCCACCAGCTAACAATCCACAGACGCCGCAATCGGAACGTCGCAGTGGTCAGCACACTCTGGACGAAGAACTAGCGACAAGACTTCAGCAGATCAAGTCTATATGCCTGGAAAACAAGCAGTACGAGGTTCAGGGCTATGTGGCTGCTCCGGATGCCTCCTGCAAAGGAGCCATCCCCAGCATAGAAAAGAACACCACGCCGACAACGCTGATGACGAACATCCGATCCCCGATGGCTCAGGTCTGGCATGCAAGAATGATTGGAGATTCAGTGACGGCCATCATCGCGTTCTCTGGCGTTCGGGTTTCCCGGTACACCTACTATTACGGAGCACAATACCGGTGCTACATTCATAAACCCCGGCAGCAGCTGTGCTGCGTGTGCCTCTCGACGGGTCATCGAGCGGATGTTTGCCCAACCCCGGATAAACCCCTGTGTACTGCGTGCGGAAATTCCACCCCCTCCGAAGGATATGATTGCGCGATTAAATGTTTCCATTGTGGCGGAGAGCACCCCGCCACTGGCTCCCGATGTCCAGTGAGGCAACGAAAACACTTTAACAAGAGGCACGTGTTCCGAGAGCAGCAGAAAATGGCGGAGCAACAACTCCAGTACGACAAGAAGTCCAGCAAGGTGACGATATTCAACGTTGCGGCACCTACCACTACTGGTGCAACACGTGGTCGTCCCCGCAACTGATTCCGGGGACACAGCCAGTCCCAAAGTCACAGTAGATCCAGGGGCCGCAGACCGTCCAAGGACCAGAAGCAACCATGTGGTCGAAGCCGATCTGGGAGCCGCATCCAGACGCAGCAGAAACAGCTACCGAAAGGACTTCATGCCACGTGGACGAAAACGCCCGACCAGCACACCAGGAAAGTGACAACGGAGAAAATGACAACTGAGAGTTGTTCAGCGCAGTATTCCCCTTTTCCTACTCCCTTCCTTCACTTCTATTCGCACCGCAAACAAACAAACAAACAAAACAATCTATCTCCCGCACAGACGATTCCACTCCCCGAGGCACCCACACTCGCAAGTGAGAAACTTCTTCCCAATTCCTGCACCAAACAAGAAATATGCGAAATCATAGATGAAATGGCGACTGTTTTGAGAGCCGAGATGCAAAAATATGAAGGAAGAGATTATGGCCGATGTCAAGCATATGCTACGAGTCCTACAACAAGCCATGACAGACATGCAACAATTCATCAGCACATCTTTCAGCGCAGCTTTCAGCCATAAAAAGGACTCCCTGCCACATGACACTAACGCCACTCGATACCCACGAAGGTCGCACCCTTATATCCGTCCGGCTCGTACAACATATGTCCTCACCAGCGAGGCGGTATCAACTAATCATGACCAGCAAACCTAAGAGACGCACTACCACCCCCTTCCGAATGTGGCAATGGAATTGCAGAGGGTACCGAAGGAAGAGGGGCTCCCTCACACAATTCCTCGCCACACAGCCTCACCCACCGGACGTTACAGCACTTCAACAAGTACATTGCACTCCCACGCTCACTGGATACAATGCGTACACAGACAAACATGACACCACCAAACCACCACTAGCTACCACACTTGTGTCCAAACAAATCACAGTGATCGAGCACATGTTCGACAGCTCCCATATTCCGCATGTGCAATTAGAAATTATACCCAGGAATCGATATCAAACCAGCTTGTTTTTCCTAATATCTACCGTGCTACAGGGAACCTAAATCGCGATGAGACTACTTTGGGCAACTTTTTTCGGCCGCCAGCAAACAAGTAAAAAAGTTGATTCTTCTGAGAAATTTCAATGCGTCCCACCTAGCCTGGGGCTATCAAACAGAAACCCCAAAAGGCCGCTGTCTAGTCCACGCCATAAGCCTTTATAGATTCACTCTGCTGACAGAACCTGACACACCAACAAGAATGGGTAACAGCGTAAGCAGGGATACCTGCCCTGACCTAACAATGGTCAAGGGTTGACTGAATGCTCCTGGAACAACCTAATGGAGAACTTGGGCAGTGACCACAGCATTCTAGCCACAGAAGTCCAACTGATGGCTGTACGCACCCCAGAACGTGAAATTAAAATAACGAACTGGGACGCCTTCCGGCGCAACAGAACCAAGTCTCAGCAACACGACATTCCATCTCTACACGAGTGGACACAACAGCCGCCACTCGTGTAGAG
Organism: Dermacentor andersoni; assembly: GCF_023375885.2. NCBI lineage: Eukaryota > Metazoa > Arthropoda > Arachnida > Ixodida > Ixodidae > Dermacentor > Dermacentor andersoni. Next base: position 85,115,385 of record NC_092819.1, read on the forward strand.
GCTCGCGTAGAGACAACAGTTGCCACAGGCTTTAAAGCTGCCACTAAGCAGTTCACTGCATCAACGGAGACAACGGATGTGGACAGACATCTTATCCATCTCTGGGATGCTCGAAGAGGGCCGACAAAACGATGGAAGAGGCAGCTGCACAATTGTAGGCTGAAAGAAAGAATCGCCCGGATCACAGCAGAAGCGGAAGAATGCGCCACCTACCTCACTAATAACAATTGGCACAAAATCTGCGACTGCCTTAATGGCACACTAAGTACTTCCAAAACGTGGTCCCTCCTTAGAGCACTACTCAACCCAACGCACACAACCAACACCATCCACACTATCATCCACAAAAAACGAATGGATGATGACGCTCTCCTCCAAACACTGCAATAGAGATACAATGATTCTGGTCACCGACCGGAGTAAAAGACTATCCACACGAGGAAGAAACCCAATTGGACGACGATATTACCAAGACAGAAGTGAGGGCAGCTCTACACGGCATAAGACGTAACACTGCGCCCAGGGCAGACGGCCTTCACTATGTACCCCTACGCAACCTCCACGATCAGGACATACAGCTACTCACTGCATACTACAACGACAATTGGAAAAACGGAACGCTTCCACAGGAATGGCGACTCGCCGATATTACCTTAATTCCGCAATCCGAGAAACCATTGTCCCTCCAAAATCTCAGACCCACTTCCCTGACTTCGTGTATCGGCAAACTCTTCGAGCACGTAGTTCTAATGCGCCTCCAGCTTTACCTCGAAGCGAACCAATTCTTCCCCAATGCCTTATTCGGCTATCGACCAGGTCTGTCTGCGCAGGACATGCTCCTACAACTTAAGGAGGATGTTGTGGATGGTCCGAGTAAAGCTCAAACAAGAGCAATTCTGGCGTTGGACCTCAAGGAGGCCTTCGACAATGTTTCACATGACCTCAATATAAACAATCGTGCATCCTCCCGATGCGGAAAAGGCATCTATGACCATGTCCAAGCCTTTTACCTGATCACACGGCCACCATCGGCGTAAGAAAAATTTGGTCAGATATCATAAAGCTTTCCGGCAGAGTGACTCCCCTGGGTTTAGGTTTGAGTTTGAGTTTATTGAACATCACATGGAGTGGGTTACATATGAAGAAAAGTATACAGAAAGGGGTCCCTTAGTGTAAACACTGCAATGGGACCTCTTGTCAAAATATGCATAACAATAATACAAAATACCAGAAGCAATTAGCAAACAGAATCAATTACGAAATACAAGCAAACGATACATACAAATATAGGGAGTTGGCAAGAATAGGAAGTAATGAACAGAAGAACTAATCAAAATTGAATAACATATGTGAATAAGTGAGTAAATAAGCGAAGGTCACATATGCAATAAATAAAAATTGAACACTAATAAATCGCACCACATGAAGTAACTGAATGAACATAAATAAGAATACAAGAAATTCACTGGAGAGGAGGAAGAAGGAATAACAGCGACCACCAATAGATCGACTACTCACTCATGAACAGGCAAACTGAACGTTTGAAAATAATTAATGAGGACGAGGTTTTAGCCTCCAAAGGTAGATTATTCCACACTTTGATGGCACTGAAGTTTACGGTATTTTGTCCATAAGCTTCAGTGCGAGTCCTAGGCAGTAAAATATTATTATTGTGGGAAAAACATGTAATATTAGAGTTATTAGAGTAGACGTAAATTTCTCTCCTATATTATAAAGAAGACTTGGATTACGCACGATCCGGTCGGTCATAATAGGTCTTAAAAAGTAATATTTGAAATAGGAAGGATATTTAATAACCAAAACAGTGTAGCCGAATGAGCGCGATATGTCCTGTTGGTAATAAAACGGAATGACTGTTTTTGGATATGTTCTAGCGGGCATAAGTAAGTTTTATATGTAAGGCCTTATGATTCGATACAATAGGTCAAATTACGATGAATGAACGCAAAATATAGAGAAGTTAGAGTACGGAGCGCGAAATATTGACGAGCTTCGGTAAGAGCCCAAATGCCGTAGGTGGTTTTCCTTTTTATTTGATTAATGCGCGCATTAAAGATTAAAAAACAGTCAAGTTCAAACCGAGAAATGTGCATTGATTAGGTGTATATATTGCATAGTTATTGGCATACACCGGGAGGAACTTACACCGTTTTTTAGACCTAGACCTGAAAATAACAAACTTTGTATTAGATGGATTAATAGCAAGCTTATTTTTATGGCACCAAATAGTAACGCTCTGCAGATCACTGTTTAGCTGGGAAGTTAAGACTGGAATGGAGTCATCTGAAATGAAAATAGTGGTGTAATCAGCGTATAGTAAGCATTCGGTGTGTGTTGACAAACAATCTGATAGGTCATGTGTTGATGAGGAATAGGAGAGGGCCTAACATAGAGCCTTGAGGTACCTTTATGTCAGAAAGCACGCCTGAAATAGATACAGTCTGAGTACGATTAAGTAAGTAATTAGAAATTAGTTCTCGCAGCGAGCCAGTTAAACCATAATAAGAGTGTTTGTCCAAAAGAATAGAGTGATTGATCGAGGCAAAACATAACTGAAGTCAATAAAGATTTATCCAAGGAATCTGCCGTCATCGATTGTGTTCTGATGTTTTCAGTAATTGCAGCCAACGTGAGGTTAGTGGAGGGCCCCTGACGAAATCCAAACTGATGTGGCGATAGTAGCTGAAATTGGTTATGGTAGTTTGTAAGACCTATCGAAAATAACCTTCCAACAACCTTACTAAAAAATGAATAATAGTGATGGGCCTATAATTATTCATGGCTAATCTATCGGCTTTCTTATATAAATAGGTATTATCTTGCTTTTCTTCAGTTCAGAATAAAAAATAGGGTGTTTAATGACTGAATTGACAATATGAGCAAAGACAGGAACGATGATAATGTCCTTTATTTGCCTAGCTGGTATGTTGTCAAGTCCAGCGCCAGTTGTTTTCAAATTCGAGATCGTATTGCGAACCTCAGTGGGAGTGGTTTGGAAAAGGTAAAAGGATTGCAAAGAACGACGACTGTCACTAGAGTAAGAGTGCCCGGATTGTGTTGTGACAGAAAAATATTCGCTGAAAGCAATTGCAGTGGTATCAGAAGTGCGAAAGGTGTTTCCATTATGGCAGATTTCCGTAATACTAGTTACGGAGATAGTTTTAGTTAGAAATGAATTTAGTATACGCCACTGCTTTCCTGTATTCTTACCGGCTTGAATTATTACGTGTTCATAGTAATCCCGTTTCGCTTTTCTTATTAGTAGGATTAACGTATTGCTATATTATTGCATGGCTCCTTTAAAGACAGATCAAAAGGCTCTTTCTTCGATTTTATGTACAGCTTGTCTTTTCTTCGTAAACAAGTAAGAAGACCTGGAGTTAGCCATGGGTTTAGGGGAGCTGAATTCTTTCTTCCGCGCAAAACATTAGAGGTTGAGGAAGTTATAGCATGAGATATGAGCGAAGAAAATTCGCTGTAGGTAACCTGAGGTTATGTGCAGGTAACGACGTGAGACCAGGCTGTTGTAGCTATTGAATCGGTGAACTTTTTTTTTTGTCAAGGACTGATTTGGAAAAGCAAGCATTCGAAGGAATGGCTACGCGCCGAAAACGGAGTGCTACAGAGAAGTGGTCAGTTATATTGTCGAGGATGACAAAAGCCTCGGGAGAAGTAAGTAAATTTGATAAAGCTTGATCAATTAAAGTACCAGAAATGTTGATAATAAAGCGAGTTGGATCGTTCAAGAGCGAATCAAGACCATATCCAAGAAAAATACTTTTATAAAGATTGGAACCCGAACATGAATCATCCAATAAGTGGATATTGATGTCGGAATAATAATAATATTGATGTTCGTTTCTCTCACCCATCCTGTTCAACGTGGTGATGCAACGATCCTTGACAAACTTCCGAACGTGCAGCACGCCCTGTACGCCAATCATGTAACAATCTGGGCAACCACAAAGTTGCACGGCGCCATTCAGGGCGAACTACAGGAAGCAGTAAATATAGTACAAGAGTGTGCAACAGCCGGAGGACTCACCCAGGCAGCTGAGAAGTCGGATTTTCTGCTTATATTAAAGAAAACGCAATAGGGCCGATATTCCACGAACCATCACACTGCATCTCAATGGCAACCTTATTCCAAGGGCAGACAGACTACGTGTGCTACGGCTTTACAAACAACACGACGGGAAGGCCACACGTACCCTACACATACTCCGCCAAAAAATCACCCTAGTAACGCCCGCCATAAAGCGCATTACAAGCCGCCGACAAGGACTCCAAGAAAAAGATGTACTCCGAATCGTTCAAGCCGTCATAATTAGCAGATTAACCTGCCACCTCCCCTATCATAACCTGACTCAGACCGACACCCACCAGATGGACCCCTCCTCCTTACAGCACTAAAGGCAGCGCTGGGACTACCCCAACATGCGTCCACGATGCTCCTATATAGTACGACTAGGGGTGCACAACACCATCCGCAAGCTAGTCGAATGACGTCTTAAAAGCCAATTGCAACGTCTCCAACAAACAATGCAGGGGTGCCTCATTCTATCCCGGCTAGGGTACCAAACACCAAGAAAACCACAACAGGAAGACCGCACACTTCTTGCGCTTAGCCTTCGGATCAAAATTCACCTGGCCCCAATTCCGCGGAATATGCACCCTGAGCGTCATAAAGGTCGAAGAAAGGCAAGAGCACAAGCCCTGGCTCCACTCTTTGTCGATGACACATCGGACACACCGGTCCTACACAACAACGTGGCCCGGCAACCACAGAGACGTGCCCTATGTCTAGTCGTACTAGATAGTAAAGACATTCTGAGGGCTTCGGCCACGCTCAACATTGTGGGCAGCGGCAAGGCAGAAGAGGCTGCTATCGCCCTATCCATCGTACACGCTTCAACCATACCGGCGCCGGATGGACCCATCCTAGTGGTAACTCATTCACAGACCACCTGCGCGACTTCGGCACAACGGACGGTGATACCCTACACACACCGCATCCTTACATCTTTACACCCCACAGCGTTACACAGGGTGCGTATCGTCTGGACACATGGACACGTCTCTCTCCATGGTAATGAACGCGCTAATGTGGTAGCCCGAGAGCTCGCTAACCGGGCGCCATTGGAAGAGCTGCACAACCCTGACGACGCACCGACTGAAACACTGAACTACACTGAAGCTCTACAACATTACACAGATAGCAGGAGACACTTCCCCCCACCACATAATTTCCTTAACCTAGAAGACGCCGTCACGTGGCGACAACTTCAAACTAATTCATTTCCAGTCTCTTTTATATCCACCTCTTCCACCCCGCACAATATCCCTCATACTGTCCCTACTGTGGAGCAAAGCTCACAGTATCTCATTGCACCTGGGAGTGCCCACTAGTTCCTGGTTAGTCCGCTATTCCTTCATCTTCCTCCTGGGAGACTGCGCTGACCAGCTTAGACCCGCAAGAGCAGCGACGGCTAATCCGGCGGGCACGCGGAATCTCCCCACCTCAATAGAAATCATTGTTCTCTCTCTCTCTCTCTCGATCGATGGGGGCGAAATGAAAAAACACCCGCGTACCATGCATTGGATGCAAGTTTTTTTTAAAAAAAAACAAGTGGTATAAATTAATCCGGAGTCGTCCACTATACACACGGCATGCCTCATAATCAGATCGTGGATTTTCCATATACAAAACCATAATTTAATCTTAAAATTATGCCACTGCGTAAAATGATAGGAAAACTTTGCAAATCGGCGCGCAATCATCATAATGTAACTCCTTTCAACAGGACAGTTTCACACGAACACCTGTACTCGCCGCACCTTCTTCAAGATAATCCACTAAGTCGGCCGGGATACCGATATTACATAGACAGAAAGCAATTTTATTTCTTCCCTTTTTTTTCTTTTTGGTCGAATTCTCGTTCAGAATTGCTAAGAATCTTGGCTTCTGAAAATATAAACACCGCATGTAGTCCATGCTTATCTCCTCCTCATGCAACGCGACCGCGTTTACGGAGATAGGTGATCACCGTTTCCTACAGCTGCCGCCGTGTTGTCACCCGGGTCGGACCGGTCCGCGGCATTTTACTAATCTCCTTAAGCTTTTTATAGCAGCAATAAAAAGTCCTAAGCCGCAGATTACTGCGACCACCTGTTGGAGTCCGTTCAACGAATAGAATTACAGGTGGCTTCTTTTGTTATGCACTTGCGCGCAAGCGACGTCGCAGTGCTCGTGTTTAGTAACATTAAGCACGTTTATACAGGGTGTCCAGGCTAACGTTAGCCAGTACTTTAAAATATGTGAATGCCACGTAGCTGGACAGAACTAAGGTAATGTTGTTTCCCATCGCTTGGACATACTCAGTACTCAGATTATATTTGCATTCCGTCTAATCATGTAATTAATCTTAATTTAATATTCAACTTCTCTGATATCATATATAGATGAAAAGTGTCAATGACAAAATTGTAAAGCAACATAAAAAACTCCCGATGCAACTTTTTATTGCTCAATACGTGCTGCATAAAACTGCCTTTCCGAGCGTGAAAGGAGCCCGTGAATATACGCAAAGTGCCTCGAGCGGCCAGTCGCGCGGCGATTTTGCGTGCATTTGCAGGCTTCTTCCACGTTCGGAAAAACACTTTATGTAGCACGTATTGAGCAACAGAAAGCTGTATAGGAAGTTTTCCATGTCGCTCTACAATTTTCTCATGGACACTTTTTATCTAACTATAATATTGGAGAAGTTTATTAATTAATTAAGACTAATTATCTCATTAGGAGGAATGAAATAGAAATAGAATGAAATAGTCGAAAGAAATAATCTGAGTATCTGCAATCGACGGCGACCAACATTACATTGGTTCTGTCCATCTACGTGAGATTCGCATATATTTAAACTCTGGCTAAAGTTACCTAGGACACCCTGTATACGCTTATACTTGACAGTGGCAATCTCGAAACGCACAGGGATGCTGCTATGGTTATAACTCGAAACACGTAAACTGTTGATTGTTTTTCACACAGTAACTCTCGTTACCTTCTCCGCCTTCTCATACATAGTTCAATAATGTCGCAGTTTCGCCCAAAAGGCGACACATCGATTGCGATAGCAAATAAATGGGCAGCTATACGAAGTAAGGATAGTAGATTCATCGGCCGTATAAGCTGGTAAACATTCCCTTACTATCTGAATTAACAAGCATGGTGTCACGCACGCATTAGCAAACACGAACACATATCACAAGATGACCGCGCGCACTCGCTGCGAAAACACTGGAGTGAGGGTGCGCGGCAGCTACAGCAGCGAGCGAATTGACCTTCGTCCTGCCTCTTCCCTTCAACCTGTACTCCTGCACTAAGCGGCGAGCACACAGCGCACACGAAGCTATCAGCACTTGGCGCACTTTGCTCGAATCGCAGATCGCTTTCAAGATAGAGGCCGCGCGGCCGCGCCATACGCAGACGCCGCCGCTGTAGAACGTCCCCACTTCCTCCCCCAATCCGGAGTCCTGCACGCGCAGGAGGAAGACGGCGCGTTACTTCTCGCTTTCCTCCCTTGCCCGCGCGAGACTGAGCCGCCATCGTCGGCTCACCATCGCACGCTTTCACTCGCACATGTAGCATGTGGCCACGATGTCATCTCACTTGGACTATAATTTATACGGAACATCACCGCGCCGACGACGGCGGAAAAGTGCCTGGCGTGTACATACACTTGCTGTCGCAATAAAATCACATAGAAAAAACTAGCTTGACTTTACTGGCGTTAATAACGTCAGTAAAGTGACGTTATTTTTCCTACGTGGTTCTATTTCTTTTTAACTTTTTCACTGGCGGATCCTGTCATTCCGCACTTCAATGGTGTATATATATATATATATATATATATATATATATATATATATATATATATATATATATATATATATATATATATATATATATAAACCCTTAAGGAGGCCGGACCCCGGACAGGACGGTACGTGCGTCGTCATGCTATACTACAAGTGCCTAGCGAATACTTTCTCTGTAAATTTCGGGGTGCGGCTAATATCTGAGCTCGATAGGTTCCATTTGTACTGCATGCCCATTAGCGAGGCATGGGCTATGCAGGCATTGTTGCGTGAGTAAGTATACCATCAAGGTAATACTTCCTTGCGTAGTGCATCTGCACGCGACGTGCTCGATAGCTCAATGTTCGTGGCGTGTCGAAAAATTAGACACGATGTAAGCGCTTTTCTAGCGCAGATGCACGCAACCAGAACTAACCAGAGGGCCAAAATATGGCGCGAGGACGAATTGATTGACAGCGCCTGGTCACCCGTTTCCTTTGCCGATTCAATCAGCCTTACTCTCTCGTCCGCAGTTCTAGTTACCTCGCAGAGCAACGTCATCGGTGCTTGATCAACGTGTTGCTATACGCCCGTGTTTCCGCCGGCACAATCATTGTTTCTCGACCTCCTTTTAAAAGTTCAGAGCTTAAGACTCTTTTTAAGAGAAGCTTGCTTTGCCTCTCACTTTGGCTCTTTTCCTGTGCTTTCTTGCCGAGCAGACAACAGCTTGCACCGCTGGTTATTTGCTACAGAACGTGTTAAATTGGGCGTGTGCTCATTCTTGTCTAATGTCTCTGAAATGGTATGTGCCACTAAGTGTGTATATATATATATATATATATATATATATAGTTCCAGGAATAGAACCACGTAGAAAAAATAACATTAGTGACGTTTCGGCCGGACACCGGACTCTTGATGGCCGAAACTTGTGTGTGTGTGTCACTTGCGTTATTTTGTGGAACCGTTCCCGTCATTAGGTTTTCATAACATTCGCTTTATAATATGCGCTTAACCCTGTGTCCCACATAAGCATTTCTGGGTTTTTGCTGGTGATTGGCCAGTTGTCGACAGTATTTCTACGTGTGCCAGGATTACATCTTGAAAGTACGCCTGTAACGCGATATATATATATATATATATATATATATATATATATATATATATATATATATATATATATATATATATATATATATATATATATATATATATAAACGAGAAGAAGGGGGTTAACCGAGGGGCCCGATTTTTATTTGTCATGTCATAAGAAGCCATCAAACATTGAGAACTAGGACAACATAGGGGAAATTACTTGTGCTTAATAAATGAAATAAAGAAACGATAAATTAATGGAAATTAAAGTGGATGAAAAAACAACTAGGCGCAGGTGGGAAGCGAACCCACAACCTTCGCATTTCGCGTGCGATGCTCTACCAATAGAGCTACAGCGGCGCCGTTTCCCCATCCACTTTCTTGGGTATTTATGTGCCCTAGCAGAACCCTGGGAGTGTTATCCAGCGCCACCACTCAAAGACCTTGGCGGCGGACGTGGAACGTTCTTTTTGCCGCAGGCGTCACGAGAATGTGATCTGTTTGGGTGAAGGCAACTGGTCAATAAACCCACCCATGCTGCCTGAAGGTATCAATGTTGCCGGATTCGAGACCCTCGTCATGTAATAAACGAGAAGAAAGGGGGTTAACCGAGGGGCCCGATTTTTATTAGTCATATCATAAGAAACCAACAAACATTGACAAGGACAACATAGGAGAAATTACTTGTGCTTAATAAATGAAATAAAGAAACGATAAATTAATGGAAAAAAAGTGGATGAAAAAACAACTTGCCGCAGGTGGGAAGCGAACCCACAATGCGAAGGTTCTGGGTTCGGTTCCCACCTGCGGCAAGTTGTTTTTTCCACTTTAATTTCCATTAATTTATCGTTTCTTTATTTCATTCATTAAGCACAAGTAATTTCCCCTATGTTGTCCTTGTTTTCAATGTTTGTTGGCTTCTTATAATATATATATATATATATATATATATATATATGCTAACTCATATACCGACTCACAATAAGAGACCGTGAGTCTATTTCCGTTCTCCGTAATCAAACATTCAATCGAAATAACATACCTGCATATACATCACCGGCTCTTGGGTATCTTAAAAGCTCGCATACCTGCTAACAGAAGAACGAGTTATATTCAGTAATTTCATCATGCAGGAGCAACACATTAGATGTTACATAATACGAAGGTCGGCAGAAAGCGCCGAGAGTAGTCTTATAAGCGCTTACACGTCTAAAACAAAACTGCCCCCGACTGCAATTCGAACTCATGCCGCTGCCACAATGCGCGTTTGGAGAGCCGGCCGAACGTGCTAACCGCCAGACCATCGTGCCCAATTCGCACTTCGCCAATATTCTTTGCAATGTTTGAAGCGCACACATTTCGTGAGTGGTGGTGGCGGTGCATTTGGCACGTCTTGCAAGGCTAGGTCCGCCTGCAACCACCACAACCAGCAGCAGCGGTAGCAGCATGCATTTCGAAGCGCACACATTTCTGCACTGTGATTGACGAAGACGTCATGCTGTGTGCATTGCAAAAGATGTATCATGCTGCTGCAGTGAGCTCAGCGCCAGAGGAATTGCTGAAGTCTGCTGATCTCTTTTTTTCGACAGTCATGACCGTTCAATTATCAAATGCTATTACACATTTACCAATATAATCATAGCTAGTGCAGGCGCTTTGTGACAACGATTCTCCTATTGTTGTCGTTGTTGTTGTCGTTGTTGTAGTGGTAGTAGTAGTAGTAGTAGTAGTAGTAGTAGTAGTAGTAGTAGTATTTCATCAGGCCGGACGAAAATGTACAAATACATTAGTGCATACATATACACAGATATATTGTGCAGCCATGTACCAATGTGTCCCATATACACTATATACACCATATACTGTACACAATGTATCATATACAAAATTGTCGCTGAACTGGCCACTCGAGGCACTTTGCGTGTATTCACGGGCTTCTATCATGCTCGGAAAACACTTATGCAGCACGTATTGAGCCACAGAAAGCTGTATCGGGAGTTTTTCATGCCGCTCTACAATTTTCTCATTGACACTTTTCATATAGTTATATTTGAGAAGTTAATAATTCATTAATGATGATTATGTAATTACACTGAATTAAAAAAAAAGAGTATTTCCAAGCGACAGCAAACAGCATTACCTTTGTTCTGTACAACATTGCGGCATTTGCATATTTCTAAATCTTGGTGATGATAGTTGGGACACCCTTTATATGTGTACTGTATAACAATATGAGCAGGTGAAATTTTTTTGTTGTATAATTTCTTATCGCGACAAATTTGGCCAACGATATCTAGCGAGCTACACACGCACAAGGGGGCAGTGTTGATGTGCTTCACAGGAACCATATCTCCTTTCGTCACAAATTGTGATAAAATGTTGATACACTCGTGAAAGATGCACAATTTTATTCCAAAGTGCCGCAGTTCTTTTATAAGAAGAACTAGCTTATAGGTCAAAGCACGTGGTCGACTTCTCCATATGTGCTGTGTTCATCCCTAAATGAACACAGCACGTATAGTAGAACATTGTCAAACACGGTATTGCTTTCAGCGAAGTGGTTCTGCGTAAAAACATTGAGCGCACTGAACTGAAATGGAGGGACGTTGACTACGCGGACGATTCAACTTACCTGTGGCGCAATGTCACAGGATCTTCTTTTCTCGACAACGCTGGACAGAAATGGCAGGAAGCAAGTCACGTATATATAAGTCGTAACTAAGAAGGATATAAAGAGCATGGAGTCATGTAAATTATAGGAAGAAAGGCTAGTGCCTCCTGAAACGGCATTTCGTCAATGGAAGTCGGCTCGTCGCGCCCAACGAAATGACGAAGTAAATTTGCCGGACTGCCGGCATTGATGTGCCAGGCCAACGACGCATACAGCAAAGAGATAACGCAAGCTGCTCGTGGGGCCCGACTGGCGGGGACCTCGGACACGTGTCGAAAGGCAGGGGGGCGGCGACATCGACGACACAGACGCTCTTTTTCCAGCCAGTTTCGGTTTCAAAGAGCTTGCCAAGGGGAACTAATTGTTCGCGTAGCTCCCGCATGAAATCCGCTACTAAAATTTTGATCGTTGGGATAGGTAGTGTCGAGGACGGGCCCCAAACCACTCGTTTGCTGTAGCCACCTATTGTTGATAATTAGAAAGTTAATTACCGTAAGTTCGCGAACTACACACGTAAGTGCGGCAAAATTGCTCTGCATCTAGAGGCCGTCAATGGTTACACTCGAATGGTAAACATAGCGTCAGCGTGATTTACGTTTTTCTCATTTTAAGAATTTGGTGCAGCTAAAAATAAAAAACACCCTTTACATATATGCATCGCCGTATAGAAATTTATTCGCGAATCCAATCGATCACATTGCTAACTTGATTGGTCATTTGTTCATTCGCTCAACCCCACTTTTAAATATTTTGACGATTTCTTCAGACTGACTGTTCAAGAAAACATTATTCTACTTGCATTTACCGCCGCTATGTCAGCTGGTATACCCCCCAGGTAAACGGGAATTGCGTCGCGAGCGCCAATTTCTCCCTTGGTGCTTTGTTGGCCAAACTGTAGGAGAAAAAAAACGAAGAAAAAAATCAAGCATGCTGCGATGACAACAATTTTTTACTTTTTTTTTTTTTTTTTTTTTTTGACGCGCCAGGGAGAAACAGCCTTCCGCTTGTCATTTGCTATGCGATCGACAAGCACATGACTTTCTCTGCAGGCGCCAACAGAAACCAACACCACTCACATTTATTTTTTTAAGATCGTCTTCCTCTTTCAGATCTTGCTTTTAACACCCTTCGGCTTCTAATGTGCTTAGTCTTAAACGTGTATGCAACGCATCTGCGTGAAAACTTATATTTTTCTGTTCAAAATGCGCGAGCATTTTGAGCAGAAACAGAACAGAACAGAATGCCATAGGGCACGGCTATCTTGTTTCGGCAAAACATAGATATAGGCAGAAATATGTGGCTTACTCACTGTTTTTATTAGCGCCCTATCGCACAGTAAGGCATTCAATAGACAACGCAATAATGTAGAGCCGAGTATCTCATTATCAGTACAAATGGGCGCATTCCGTACTGAGGTCACACATACATAAGACAGTTTCCTACAATTTCTCATGAGCTGAAAATTGCTAGAGAGGCTATGTTTGTTTGGCGTGCACAACACAACCCCAACAAATCAATTTCTGTCGCAACAGTTCTTTGCTTATAAAAGAAAAGATAATCAAGAGCTGGAGATCCACATTATTTCGCATGCCAGTAAAAACAACTTCCTTATTTTATTCCATACAATGGGTGCACTTTCTAGTCAAAAAACATGCTGCACATAGTAATTTTTTTGCAAATCTCTCCTTGTACGAATGGTTATATTGCAAATGTGCATATAAAAGGCCACAAAAGCTCTGCTGCGATATTTGAAGGCAACTGGATTGAGTCAGCGTCTGTGATCCGAACTGAGTGACCGAACGATATACCCAGTAGACTTTCTCTTCGTCTTTTAATCTTTCCGTCCCCTTTTCCCTTTGCCCAGTGTAGGGTAGCCAACCGGGCTCAGTCCTGGTTAACCTCGCTACCTTTCCTTTATCATTTGCTCTCTCTCTCTCTCTCTTCATATTTGGTTTTGTTTCGCCTTATATATAAGACCACTAGAACTTCATTTAGATCTGTAACATTGTGCCTAAGGTATCACTACGAAATTCCTCACGAGCATATCGCAGATGTTTCTTAAAGTTTGTAATGCACTTAGCTTGTTCTACCATCATCTAGGCATAAATGGCACATTTTTCATAAATTGCATAAATGGCACAGTTTTTTTCTGTATGGAACAGTAAATGAAGAAGAAGCATGTGTCAAACGGCGGTAGACCGTCAGTAGAGTTTGGGCTAGGACAGAGTGATACACAAAGGCATTATTGAACGCGTAGCTTCGGGACATGGAAAAATATGTTCTAAAAGCAACGCAAGTTGGCTGCATTCAATGCATCAAGGCAACCTACTCAGAACAATTCTATTTTGAATGGTTTTCAAGACTTTTCTCTTATGCGCCGAATTAAACTTACGTACTTCCTTTACCAGAGCACATAGGCTCAGTTTCGTGCGACTTGTCTGAAGCATAGGACAGGTGTCAGAGTTATGTTACGAGTTTAATCACTGGCTGGAGGTCATCCGCCATGAGAATTTAGACGCCCACACTATAGAGAGGCCAAAGCGTTTAAACTTTCCTAGAACACTTGTCTCTATCACAATATCCTTTCTTTGCTTATTAAGACTATTCGCAGCTCTGCCGAAAGGAGCCTATCCCCCTCCCCTTCCCCCCCCCCCCCCAGCACAGCCACACGCACACATTTTTGCTATACTAATAAAATCGCTGAAATCAAGAGTGTCGACCAACATTAGTACCTGCATGACTTTATTGAAGTAAGCTCAAAAAGATTCTAGCATCCCAAGATCCGTGTATAACAGCTACGTAATAATTTTTAAACAGGAGGGTGCGAGTGTTGGAGCAATGACGATATTTATGCAAATATTAAAATGTGCTGAAATATTTTGTAAAGATAGGTTAATCGGGAGACCGCCCTAAGAAGTACCGGAAATAAAAAAAGAAAGAATGAAAGACTAGTAAGGAAACATAATTTTCAAGCTTATGGAGCTTTCTTCTTGCAGCGGGCTTGCTCTCACGATGTTCTTTTTTTTTTTTTTTTTTGAGAACCACATTGATGTCACTTATGTGCAGCATAAGCCACGCATAGCAGAACTGCTGCAGCAGGTCAGTGCGACATTTAATAGAGCAAGCTATTTCTTATAGTGGACTGCTGTTTACCTTATAGTTCAGTACAGCAGTCACACCGCACAAGTAAAGAACAGAACACGTAAAGGCATCATGAGAACATCTTGTTGGGCTAGTTGGCAAATTTTCGCCAAAGTTGCACTTTGTGGTGTAAAGGAACACTACACACAGGTACACAGCACAAGCGCAGCGTCTTGTCTATGCTTGAGTGTCATGTTCCATTGAAAAGCGAATTCCACTGGCGACAAATGCGTGCCATATGATATCGCTTCACATTTTTGGAAATACGACATGAAAAGCCCGTTCATTATTACATTTCTAGTGCATGTGACAAAGAATATAACTGTTTTCGAAAAGTAGTACTTTCAATCCATGCAGGTCAGTTCTGATTATATTTGTTTGCAGGATTTCAAGTATAAATATCACTCCAAAATTGAATAAACAATGTTTCAAGTTTTAGTGCTGCTATAATTTTCATATAACATCTTAAAATCTGCTGGCTTCTCAATAGCTGGCTGAGAATACTACGCATCAGTTTTTTAGAGCTGGTTTTCTTGATTGATGAAAGTATTTGATCCATCTTGTTAAGGATTGGATAATTGAGCGTTTTATTTAGTTTGGCTCCATTTTTCCGCAAGAATACACATAAGAGGAAAACTAACTTGCACTAGTTTAAAGCTGCAGGACAATTGAGCATTGATATTTTTGCTCTGGAAGAATTTCCTATAAAGCGGTAAACCAAACTTAGCCAGAACACGGCAAGAACTGGCATCGCTGTATCGTATGCTGTAGCGCCAAGCGCGGAGCGACCTTTTACGAACTTGAATTCGCTCATTGTCAGCAAAACCTGTTCGGCTTTTTAGTTTAGCCTATAATCGGGAACATCGCGCACCGCAGACGAGCAAGCGATAACGAGAAACTGGCAAGCACACGGTGTGACGTTACGCAGCAAATTTTGCTGCGTAACGTCACAGGGCACCCGGTGCCGCAGCAAACGAGAAGGAAAAGAGAGCACTCGCAGTGCTCATGGCACTTGCGCCGTCCCCTGTCAAGTGGTTTTTGTACGAAAATAATGAACTACAGAAGTACAGATCGGCAGCCACTAATTTTTTCTTACCTTCATCGATGTTGCCTTCCACTCCAGCAGTCGGCAAAGCCGACCACAAGTCTTGTATTGACCTGGTCGGTGTGAAGTGGCCCCAGCAGAGGCGGTAGCCGTTGTACATCTGCTCCCTTCTCAGCTCCGCCAAGACCCCCCATTTGGCGTAATTTCGCCACATGTCACAACTGAAAAATGGACAAGATACCGCGTGGTCATGATTAAAGAACACATGAAACCGAAACGAAAGTTGAGAGTCCGAAGAAGCGACGAAAAAATTTTGTCCTTCTAGGCACAGGTTGAAAAGTGAAGCGCACCTCGGCCGTCGCGTAGGTTACTCGAACTTCTTGTAATTCAAAACGCAAACGGTTACTGCTACGCAATTGATTTTTTTCTTTATGGCTTCTGGTGTGTTCATGAACATTCAAAGGTGATAATGTCACAAGATCTGGCCACCGAAATGATCTCCAGCGTAATTAGTTTATGCAGCAATCATTCAAATACCTTACGCAAATATAAATCGCCAGTTTTTTACGCGTCAAAAAGAAATGGAGAGCAACCGCTAACACATACTTAAGCGAAATTTCCGTCCGCTAGCACCAATCGGCCCCTGTGCAGCTATCAACAAGTAGCTTCAGTTTCTTACAACACCGCAGAAAAATGCGCCGCGCCAAAACAAAACAGATATTTACTTGAAAAGAACCGCGAAAGATCTTTCGTTTCGCACTATAGCTGTTTTGATAAGGACAGCGCTTATTTCTTCATAACGACAGCAGAAAAAGTGTGCTTATCCCTAGTCAGCTGGGAAACGGGAGAAATTCGCCCTGCTTTTCCTCCCCGAGTCGCCACACCACACAGCCGCGCAGCACGCCTTGTGCCCTTTCCTCAGTTTTTCCGACATTGCCGGAACGCTCGCGGGCACAAAAGGAATGATTTTTAACTGCAGAGCATTCGCAAAAACGTGTACGTGCAACAAAAGCGGCAGGAGCAGACGAAGAGGATGACAGCCGAAGTGATAAGAGCGAAAGAGCCGCCCGTTGGTGCGACAAATGAAGCGACTAAATATATATATGACATCGAAAACGAAAACAGCCAGAGGCACATTTTATTTGCATACATAATTGCATCGCTTTACTTTATTGCCATGTAGGTTGAAAAGATAGAGATGTGTAAAAGTTACTTCATTTTCTTTTGGCTACCAGTGTCATGGCGACGCTTTATCGCCAATACCGAAACTATAGCACCACTGTCAACCAACTGCTTTCATTCATTTATCACAATGACTTGTTTCTAAATTCATAATCCTATAAGATTTCTTAAACCCGCCAGATTCTTGGCTAACGTCCCACCGCCCCTCTTCTGAGCGGGTATAAAAGTTCCACTACCTTTAGGTCTTCGTCACCACCAACGCCAACACCATCATCATCATGATGATGATAATTCAAAGCTATGTTGGTTGCTTCGTGATACTCTGTAAATAATTTGCAAATACATTATCCCTTACGTCTCCCCCAACCTGTGACAATATAAGAAGAAATAACTGGCTCATCAACAATATGTACAAGTTGTATTTTGAGCTAAAATTTACGAGAAAAAACATCTGTTTCAGTATTTGGAGAAGAGGTTCATGTCAACTGCTGTAAGGAACATCGCGTCAGCCGTCTTCATTGTGCAAACGGTAAGTGCCCTTTCGTTCGCCGCTCTTTGACAGCAAGTCTTGCAGTCGATACTGTACCGTTTGCATTGCCCTGACGTGCAGTTCTGCACAAAAATAAAAGATGCCACCTCTTTCGATTACCGTACTATAGACTGCGCGTGGTCGCCACTTCATGACGCTGTTGTTTTGTCGTCGCTTTTAGTTTGCGGATGCCTTTTACAAGAATGCTCAAATAGTCCAGCACCAAATCTTAGGACAACTACAAACATCAAATTTTGAGCTCGGCGGTAGATGAAATATTTTCACTAACCGAGTCTAAAGTATTGCTCTCAGGTGCAAATTTAGGTGCTTGTGAAGGCAAATCGCGTCGATGTACGCACATGCTCACATTCCCTGTATCGAAAAGAAAAAAGAACTGCTGCAATCAACGTAAGACAGGGGCTGTTCAACTTCTTGATGTACCTTGATGTACCCTGTATAGAATATTACGCCGCACAAATACAAAGCAACAGCTCAAGGTATTCTTAATTGTTGGAATATATTTTTGATGACTCGGGTAGCCGGCCCTTCGGTGGCCTCTTTTCCCGTTAACTTCTTATTTAATAAAAATCACAAAAGGGCGCACTACAACTAAGGCGCACAACATTTCATTTGTGTTGTATTTACTGTGTAGCTATATATTTGTTTCTTGCGCAATATTCATATATAGACATGTGTCAACTCACCCCAGCAGTGTGCCGATTTACGTTCGACTGCCTCAAGCTCATTTGACTACTCGCTTTACATTACAGTATCTTCAGAAGTTGTGCGTCATACGAGTACATCGTTACGGTCTATTCAGTACATGCGGATCTGCTTAATGTTAGGACGTATACCTTTCGATTATGAAAGAACACGAGAAGCACAACGGCCTTTACACGTTTGTTTCATTCGACCCCCTGTTTGCGATGTTTTATTGTGCTGACGTTTGGCCATCTATTGTGACATCGTACACTCAAGCGGCGCAAACGATTCATTCTGCTTTTTCAGCTCCTTTACATGGGCGTTGTGCTCTACGGCCCATCCTTGGCTCTTGGATCTGGTAAGAATATTAGAGAACTCTTTATTTTTTTCTATTTTTCATTGTCTGTATTTCACGTTCTGTATATTTTATGGTTTTGGTACCCGACTCCTACGATAACCATTTTTACAGTGGTAGCAGTATGTATGTACAAATAAATAAATAAATAAATAAATAAATAAATAAATATACGTTAGCTCTCCGATCAAAGATGGTCACTCGACTAAAATCTAGCCCCTAAGTTCCACTTACGTTTCTCGCTTACTGCATGAACTACAGCTGCCCTTAACTGAACACACTGCCGTCTTCGCACACCAGAGCCATCATAGTTTGAGGCGTCAGGTGGCATTGCGTTTGACTGCGCAAGCACCCACCAAGTTAATCTGAAAATAAAGGGCAAGCTGAATGCTGAAATAATGAAACACAGAGCACTGTGGGGCCACAATAAGTATGAGATAATGAGTTGAATCCGGAAATGAGTAATGGTGCCAGCGGTAACGCTCGCACATGCCATTCTATGCTTAAAATCTGATATCTTGTCGGGGTGTGAAGTTAACCAAAGATCGGTAGGCCGGTTGGCTTTGGGAGCCCATGGTAATATCACATATGAGGCAGTGCATGTTGACATGGGTTGGGCCTCTTTTGAAGTCAGAGAAGCACAGAGCAAAATTAACCTTGAAGAAAGACTCAGGAACATGGATGACAATAAATAGACGGCTAAAGTGCACAAGTGCCTAAAAAGCGGGGACATAGAATGGAGGAAGAGGTCAAGAAAGTTCACAACCAAGTACAGGATAATTGAAACAGTAAATAGACAACTAGGATTCACCCCAAAAGAAAGTGAGAGAAACAGAGTCAGTGAATTGAATGCAAAGAATGGAAACAAAAGAGACCATGGAGATTTGCAAGAATGAGAAGAAAGGAATTACAAGGGAAAACCTGCACGATAACACAAAGGGCAGTGCCTTGCTATCTGAGGCTCGAGCCGGTTGCCTAAAGACCAAAACATAAGGGAGCAAATATTCGGGACTAGATGAGACATGTGTATGCGGAAGCAAAGGTGCGGAGTCTACTCAGCACCTTCCAAATAAACTGCGAAGGGAATCACCAAGTGAAAACCGTAGGTAATGTACACCTTCCCGAAGCACTTGGGTTTAAAGCAAACGGAAGCATCAACCGGTCAGCAGTCGAGACAAGCAAGATACGTTTAGAGTATTGGTGGGAAAAAAAGAAGCACGGAAGAGATTGATACGACCGGATCTCTTGCAGTCACAGGTACCGTACAAGGTAGATTTTGAAGAAAAACAAAAGATTAAGCAGGTGTACACGAAAATGCTATGAAGGAACATGTGTAGCATGTCTGAATGAATCAAGCAGGCTAGGTGACTATTTGTCACCGCCCCGTTTCAAAGGAGATGCCATTAAATCATCATCACTAGACATCCTAAGTAGGCGTTCGTCGCGATGCCTAACCTCGTTTTCACGCACCTATTGTACTTCTTAATTTCTGGCATGTACGTTGATTATACGTAGATACTTATTTTGCTCTCCTAGAAGCTTGTCTGTGTACATTCTTCTGATGTTTGGGGTAGAACTATTGCCCAATGACTTTACGTCGTGACAAGTATCGAGACCTGTTCAGTATTAAATAAAGCGTGCGGCACTGTATGTAAAGACGACCGTTTCAGACTGTTCCGAGAGCCGACCATGTACAGTGAGCCAGTTTTAACGTTGTAGACATGGCTACATTTTTGTAAGGCAAGCTTTATTGTAAGGTTCAAAGGTAACTGGCACTCGTAACAACACTGCCGAGCCCTGTTTCTGCTTTATGTCTACTTTGATTATTGTAATTCTCCTGGGTTCTCACAACACGTTTTATCTTCTCACCAGAGTGATCTAATTGACAATTGCATTTTTCTTCGCCTAATAATAAATGAAATAACGTTCTGCGTTAACTGTTCCTTAAATTAGGAGCCTTGTAATAATCATTCACAAAACGCTCTGTAACGCCCGTGGAAATTTGCTGGGATTCCCTGCGTGAAGAAATGATGCCTAAAAGCGGACCGTACCACTGTGTCCCGTGTGGCTATCGTAAAGGAGGCGCCATACAGAGTGTAACAACGGGGAAGCGCTTCCATGGCCACTAAATGCCAGCGTTCCGTCGTGACCTGCTTGCTTCTGGGTTTCTGTCTACGAGTTATCTTAACAGCAGAGGCCACGGCTGTCGCCACTACCGCGATGGCGCCAAGGCAACGACACCACGCGCACAATTTTGCGCAATATAAAACGCCGCGCACCCGACATCGAAGACGGCACGCTCCGGCACATCTCGGAAGGCATTCGCATTTGTCCTAATTTGCCTGTAGAGTGATTCATATACGTCACACGAGGCGTACAGCTTGAGCAATGCCTGGCTCGCTCAGAAAATACAACTGTGCCTGCATACATTCAACTCACTCACTCACTCAGTCAGTCACCGATCACCTGCCCAGTAACTCATCCACTTGGCCATTCATTTGCTCATTCGCCCATTCAGTAGGACAGCCCATTGTATCCACAGAGAAGACGCGAGAAATAATTTCAAGAAAGCCAAGAGTGTGTCGCTATACAGGTTGAAAGAAGGCGACAAATGCGAAAGAGAGGGAGAAAGTTCTTTGAAGACGGGCACTGACACTGCGCTGCATAAGCAGTACTGGCATTTAGTCAGCTCAATGTGGCATGAGTTACACATTTTGATAACTGTTATAGCATGAAATGGCATGAATTTATGCAGTTACGAAGCAAGGTAACCTCTTTTTTTTCTCCGGCATACTAAGTGAGAGGACAGCAATCCAATGAAAAATGTCTCGTCAAAGACAATGTCGACCATGTGAGTCAGCCAACGACGAGTTGGCGAACAGTGCCTTTGTACGTGAGACCACTCTTGAGACCACTCTTGTTCGCCCAATTGTTTTATATAAATGAGCGTGTAGGACAAGCTAGCATCACGGGTGATGGCCGGTTCTCCTTTTTCGTTAGGCAAACAGTACATAGCAACGGTGGTGCTCACTCAATGTTCGTTTTTTTTTTTTTTCGACTAAACACCAGTTTTATATCATGGGTGACTTCACGCTGCGCTCCACCTCTTTATGCACTATTTACGTGAGACATGCGATGCGTTTTAGAACAAAGAAACGCAGATCGTTTTGTCTTGCAGTGACAGGCATACCGGTATGGTCCTCCATTCTCCTGAACGGCGTCGTATGCACTTTCTACACCGCCATAGTAAGTATTGTAATCACGCCTTTGCATATCTTTATTTTTGTGCAGATTCATGAGCACGTCTTGATGTAACCTACATATGTATCGTGTACCCTGAAACATTCTAGCATGAGAGCACGCCTGTTTCAGAGATCATTAGTTATTTCATAAGACCTGAGGACAGCGTAGTGTCGAGGGGTAGCGAATCGGGCTAGTTCTCATGCGAACCTCATTCGCATTCCTTTCTGTTTTATTTCTTCTTTATCCCTCTCTTTGTTTGGTGAAGACCATGTTGTGGATCTGGAAATAGGGAACCACGGGCGCGCTTTACCTTAGCAAGACAAAAAAGTCTCAAACGCGCGTTTGCGTGCGCGTGTGTGTGCGTGCGTTTTCGGTGAAAGGATTGGACATGACGACAGTCACATTACACGCAGGGAGGAATCAAAGCGGTCGTGTGGACGGACGTGGTTCAGATGATTCTCATTTACGTCGGCTACATCATGGTCATCGCATCGGTAAGTTTCGCAGTGCCGCTGTGTCATCCCAAGATACGTCGGCCCAAATGAATTTACAGACATAGCGCGCACTGTGGCGGATAACTGTATAAGTACGACTGACGCTAGCCTGTTTCCAGTTTGTGGCAGCCGCACTCTAGGCTCGATGCCGAACCTCGCTTCTCTGCGCAATGCGGAGACGAGTGTGCAGAGAAAAGCATCATTCTATTCATCGACAAAAGTGCACAGACAAACGCGAAATCAATGTGCTCGTCGAACATTTTTACTTCAGGAATTCTAGTTCGGTATTTTTAGGAACCATGACGATTCAGCTGTGTGCCATTTATTACTTAAGCTGCAGCAAACATTCTCCCATGAAATTCATGCAAGGTCTCAGGGGGAAACCATACTGTGTGAAAAAGCCTAAGCAATTGTTGTGTTCATTCCGCGTGGTCGGAAACTATCTCGCTCCAAGTCTTCCTTCGCACTATACGACCTTAATGATATTTCGCTCCCACTCAGGTCTATTTCAGCAGTCATTGAAACCACTTCCGTCACCTTAAATTATAGGCAGTGGGTCCATTCTTAGTGCTCTAACGGAAATAGAAAATCACGCCAAAGAATGAGAGGGTTTGGTACCTTTCGAGAGAGGTACCAAACTCCCGTTAGAATGTGGGCTAAATATTGAACAACGCGAACGGGGCACAGTTTTCGTTTCGACAGTGTGTGCGACGTACCACACGACGACACAAAGCTTTGTCAAAGTGTAAGTGTTCTGATTGTTCTCTCTTATTCGCGCAGGGCATGTACCACTTGGGAGGCATCGGCAACATGTGGCACATCGCCGGCGAAGGAGGCCGGCTTATTTTTTTCAAGTAAGAGATACTAAAAGACTGTAGGGTTGTCGAGGTACGAGAAAAATAAGAGGCACCAAGCAGTTTATTCCTTTCGTTAGTGGCAACCATGTGAAATCCCACAGAAAATGAAGCCAAGGAAAGTACACGGGAAATGTACTGTTCTCTATTAAATGAAACAACCGCTGCGATTGCACAGTGCCTGACATTGTGCTGCTCAACACGAAGTCGAGGGTTCGATACACGGCCTTGGAAGCAGCACTTCGCTAAGCGCGAAATGCAAAAGAACGCTCGTGCACTTTGATTCGGTGCACGTTAAAGAATCCCAAATGGTCAAAATTAATCCGAGCACCTCTACTGCGACGCTGAATTGAAATTCTCGGGTTTTACGTGCCAAACACCACGATTTGATTATTAGGCACGCCGTAGTGGGGGAAGACTCCGGTTTGATTTTGACCACCTGGGAATCTTTGACGTGTCCCCCAATGCATGGGACATGGGTTGTTCTTTTGCATTTAGCCTCCATCGAGATGCGGCCGCCGTGGGCGGGAGTCGATCCCGCGACCTCGCATATTTAGCAGCGCAACACCATAGCCGCTCAGGCACCGTGGTGCGTCTATGTACTGCGACCTATTACATAGCCCCTGAGTTTCTAACCCGATCGATCAAGCAGTTAAATAATATTTTAAATAGACACATAATGGAGGCAAGGAAAATGAAAGTTTATGGAAAGACATTACACGCGCGAGTTTCCATCGGTGAGCTACCTCTTGACCGAAAGCTCGTCTTAACGTCTCAAAGCACCCGTGATTTTAGGGTAAGTCCTTTCAAAGAATCAGGAGCCCTCGCCTAGAGGGCCAATTCTTTCCCGGCGTAAGTATGTGGCACGAAGTATACCTCGGCATACAGCAGGAATGAAAGCAAGCAACACGGCATCTGTGCTGGCACACATTGTTTTCTCTTTCTCGCTCTGCGCGCTAGTTTCCTGGAAAATGGGCTGTTTTCTTGCAAAGTCAGTATCTTTTTGTTGAATTTTTTGTTGATTCATGAGGTGTTGCGTCGCAAAACCACAGTTTAGGTGGGAGACGCCGCAGGCTCTGGATCCACTCTGACAGCCTGGGGTACCCTAACGTGCAGTTAAATTTCATTGTGGAACATGATTTAGCTACGCTGCCATGGGAATGAAACCGGGAATTGCAAGTGCAACTTCGTGTTCAGCAGAAAAAAACTCCATTCCTCCGATATTGAACGATTGCGGCGAGTATCCGCCTTCGTAATGCTTGCTGCGGTGTACTCGACCTTAGCATTGGTGCAGCCATTAAAGTGTGATTCCGGGTGTTTCAACCATGATTCCGTGAATGTTTACCATTCAGAATATGTTTGGCAAAGTATAAGAAGGAACGACGGATGTGTGTACTTCCGTGCGCGTGCGCCCGTTCGTGCATACGTGCGTGTGGGCTGCGTGTGTATCGGTCCATAATGTCCCGTTAAGCTCCTTGAATAATCAGCGATGAATAACAACTACACAAGTCGCTTAGCGGCCTCAGTGGGCAGCGACGTGCAATGTATCTCAGGCGTATCTTCAGCGTTTGATGACGTGAATGCCGCGCGAAGCACCGAAGTGTGGCAAGGCAGGCGTGGGGCTAGCGGAAGACCTGCAGAGCTCTCACATCGTGAACTTAAATCAAATCTCTCAAACTGCTACATACACTGTAAGAAATGCTGTAGTGAATAACGGAAAACGTTTTCCGGATTTTTTTTTTCTCGAGCATTTCCAAGCATTTACCCGTAAAAACGACGGAAGGTCGCCATTTTGTAAGGCGTATACACCCCTATATACACGGCAGCGAATCGAATCGCCGTATTATCAAAAGCAATTCATTATTCTTTTATTTTTTTCGTGTAATATTCATGACTCGCTCATTTTCTCCTTGTTCACGGTGATAGAAACGAGTGACGCCGATAGTTTGTCGAAAGAACATTACCGGTGAAATGACGGCTGGTTTTTACAGTGTACTTCAGTTCGCCGACCATGCCGCGACAGCTCAGGTCATTTCGTTTGTTAT
The DNA here is from genome assembly GCF_023375885.2 of Dermacentor andersoni. Taxonomy (NCBI): domain Eukaryota; kingdom Metazoa; phylum Arthropoda; class Arachnida; order Ixodida; family Ixodidae; genus Dermacentor; species Dermacentor andersoni. The sequence goes on from NC_092819.1 coordinate 85,140,616, forward strand.
TGCTAAAAATGTGTAGCATATGGAATCTGTTTCGTGTGGCACTAGCAGTGAATATAATGTTGACAGAAACTACAGAGTGGTCATCGAGCTGCTTCAATGGCTAGCACCTACAGCGCGAGACGCCGACTGAAAATAGATCATAAATAAGTTAATGTTCTTAGAGCTTAAGAGACTCAAACAAGGTCACCAATGTACACTCCGCCATCCCTCTATCTCACGGCAGTTACCACAAAGAACAGCTTTTCTTCTGGCGTCATTTCTTTGCAGCGCCCACCTTCAGTATGACGTATGTTTCTTCTTTTTTTCTTTTTTTTTTACCGGCTTAAGCAAATGACACACCCACCACAATATATCACCCGCCGTGGTTGCTCAGTGGCTATGGTGTTAGGCTGCTGAGCACGAGGTCGCGGGATCGAATCCCGGCCACGGCGGCCGCATTTCGATGGGGGCGAAATGCGAAAACACCCGTGTACTTAGATTTAGGTGCACGTTAAAGAACCCCAGGTGGTCGAAATTTCCGGAGCCCTCCACTACGGCGTGCCTCATAATCAGAAAGTGGTTTTGGCACGTAAAACCCCATAATTTAATTTTAACCACAATATATGAATTTTCATGTTTGCTACAAACGCACCTACACAATAGTCACATTTTGCGACAAAATCAAGGTATTACCCGCCATGGTAGCGTAGTGGCTATGGTGTCGGGCTACTAAACACGAGGCCGCGGGAAAGAATCCCGGCCACGACGGCCTCATTTCAATGGGAACGAAATGCGAAAACACCCTAGTACTCAGATTTCGGTTCTCGTTAAATAACCCCAGGTGGACTAAATTATTCTTGACTCCCCCAGTACGGCGTGCCTCATAATAGTAGATCGTGGTTCTGGCACATGAAACCCCATAATTTAAAAAGAAAGCAAGAAATTGCATGTGAATCGAAATTGATGAAGATTATAGAGCAATGTTGGCTATGCAGTTAGATGCATGCGGCGCCAACATTTGAGTCACGAACGTATAGTGAAGCACGTAGACGGAGTTCCGGCAACGGCGACAGACTTCACCAGGCTCGGAGCGCATGCGCAGCGGTCATGTCGGCGCCACGAAAACAGCAGCCTCTGCGCTTTCCAACTGTACTTCAGTTCATGGCAACATTGAGGGGAATGCCGAAGGGGGAGTGCATCGTAAAATTGTAGGGCGAAGTTCCAGGGAAGGCGTGCGCTCAACCTCGCTCCCTATTGTACATATTGTTTTTAATGTTGTGTTGTTGTTGTGGGAGGAGGCGTGAAGATGTAGCCACCGTAGCCACGGTTTACTTAGGCCCGCCAGCCATGTTGCACCGGGATTTCGGGAGCGGCCGACACCGCGGCCGCTCTGATCGAGCGCGCTAGCGTGTCCTAGTCTCGCGCTACCTGCACGTGAGCCCATCTTGTTCGCCTGCTTTAGAGGCGACAGTCGCGCCGCTACATTCTCACCTCTTCGGGGTAAAGCGGGTTTGACATGGTACGAACGCAACATCCTTCTGACCATAAATGGCTCTGCTTCAGCCACTGCTATTGACATGCTTTGCGGCAGCTGGGGCGCAAAGAATTTCATCTTACTTGATCGGCATTCTTTTTTCTTTCTTTTTTTCGAACCTTGCTGAACTTGTCTTCTCGTAGTAGCCTTATTCCCTGATAGGCCGTCACTGAATTTGCTCCGACATCCGGAAACGCAGATAACGCCCCTTCATTGAGTGCCGCCTTTGTCGCAAGCGCAATAAGTCTGCTCCAGTGTCCCGCGATAAGTCGCGTATCAAACATTGCTATGGCAATAAAGAAAAAACACGCTTCACGACGCGATTGCGCTGAAGACGGCGTATGACGTCTTTCACGCGTCTAGATTCAGAAGCAACTGAAAGGACAGTTCTGATGGCGAAGCTTTATTCGTTTATTGTTGCTGTCACCATAAGACTGACTAGGCATTATGTACTACTGACGTCTTTGTTTCGCATTACGCCCGACCACACCAACACACCGCAATCTGTGGTGTAGAAGTAGGCGTTATTCACCATATTCTACTCCTGATGGTTCATGTATACCCGATACGGCGGCTTAAGTAACCAAAACAAACAGAGCCTTTACATTACCCAGTGCCTATAGCGTCTCATGTGAATTTTCTTTCACCCACGAGAGAGAGAGAGAGAGAGATAGGTAACAAGGAAATGTAGATATTCACTCATCCTGATTCTTACGTGCAAGCTAACCTGCACGTAAGAAAGGGGATGAGTGATTGAAAGGAAGAAGAAGGCAAATGCGTAAGGAGGCAGTGTTCACGTGCACACTATAGTGAGCGCAATATACCTATAAGTCAGATCCGCTGAGCTTAGGAAACTCACTAGATAGCGCGTAGCTTTCTAGGTTGATTATGGGTGAGGCCATGTACCCAGAATATTTGCCTCTCTAAAGGGTCGAACGTCCATTTGGCTGAGCGCGCTTCGAAGAAATTGGTGTCGGGGGTCGAAGCGCGTGTAGTGGCAGAGGAGGTGCTCAATGTTCTTTTCACAGTTTCAGTGGCAGCATATGGGGTGATCGGCCATTCCAATCAGGACGGAGTACGAATACGTAGAAGGGTTTAAAATTAAGCTCGTTGGTACATTTCGAAACTTCAATTGTTACAACATACAGCGCGAGATGCCCACTGAAAACAGATAATGAAGAAGTTGAACGTTTCACGAATTTGTGAAGAATACTCCCAGTTTTAAGTGACACAGTAGTGTAGTGTCGTACAGGAAGAGGACCGAAGGTAATTGCAGCTGCAGTGACGGATCAAACTGAACAAACGACGGTTGGAATTCGATGGAGTCTTTCAAAGAGTCAACCTGATGTCACTAGCTATTTCTCCATGCTAATGCAATTATTAAAAAACGGTCTCAGCTTAGGAACTTTACTGAACTGCTCGTCAACGAGACGCCTGCTAGGAATGAAGTGTACAGAAGCGAAAGGTCGTGTTACCGAGCGGCGACACACTGGCACGATCATTCGCTGCTAGTAAGTTCTAAAGTTGCAGACGATCGTATCCTTGCTGCTTTGCCGCATGCCTGCGCAACGTTTTCATACAGTGTTGCCAGATTCTCAAGTTTATTTTGCCCACATGCGAGGCCAAATTTCCCCTATTTTCCCCGGTCACGCGGTAGAATACCCTTTTCTTTCCCACATGAACAAATTTTTCCGCAAAAAGCTTTTACATCAAAAGGTTGTTTGTTGGATCTTTTATTTATTTCACTGAAAAAAAAACCCTTTCCGTCCATGTACAATAAAATTAAATTTTTCGAAACTTACCTAAGTAGAAATCGAGGTACGTCAGTCAAGCAGATATCCAGGAGAGACGATTGAGTCTGGCCTATGAAAATGTAGGAGGCGGCCGCCTGGAGTAAAGCTTAAAAACTGTTTACAATGCCTTGACGAATTCTTTTTTTTTTTTTTTGTAAACCTCAGACATAAAGGCCTTATTGCTTTGCTTTGCGTTGCCCTGCGTTGCTTTGCTGGCTTGCTTGCTTGTTTCAATTTGAGTCTATTTCACTACAAAGATATACATTGTTCCGAGTCATTGCCCAGAATCAGTGGCAAATTTCTTATAGGTAGGAAATATAATTCCGCGGTAAAAATAACTTCTTTTTCAATGTAAAACATCAGAGAGATTCTGGCAGAACCCGTTTACGAAATTTGAGCGTTGACCTCACCGAATATCGTTTATCCATGTCAGCAGTTTTGCGCCACACGTGTCTATTGAGTGGTCTGACGAATGTACAATGTTTCGAAGTATTTGAGTACGTTGCCGCGCGCCGTTTTATTGTGTAGCTTTTAATGTGGTAAAACTGTACAAACACAGCTTCCTGCTTTTCTTGTTTTCTATGCGAAAATTCTGGCGTTTTACGTAACAAAACCAAGATATGATTAATAGACACGCCGTAGTGGGGAACTCCAGAATAATTTTGACCACCTAAGGTTCTTTATTGTGCACGTAATGCGCGGTACACGGGTGCTTTTGCATTTCGCCCCCAGCGAAATGTGGCTGCCGTGGCCGGCATTCAATCCCGCGCCCTCGGGCTTAGCGGCGCGACATCGAAGCCACTACGCCGCCAAGGCGGGTGTTTTCTGTGTTCTTCTATGGTGTTTATTTTATCCCTAAAACGCAGGAAATGTCTCACATCTAAAGAGCCGTACCTGTCTAGGGGCGGCGATGCCCTTGTTTCAGGAGTTAAGGATGAGTGTCGAGTTGGAGAACGTTCGAGAACGCGAATGTAATCTTATACGATAGCCAAATTTCAGATTGCGCACTATACACCAATATGAAACGGAACGTTTGTTCAGTGTTCAAATAAAGATTCCTGCAGGCGGGACAATGCGAACCTCCCCATTCTCTATCCAACACATAGTATTCGTAATGGTCTCACGGCACTTTACCAACTTCAACACAAGTGTGAACTAAACGAGGGTCATCCAACACAAATCTTGTGCTCCCATTGATATCGAAGCAGCGTGTGCGCTCCTTTAACAAAAGCGTCACCCACAATTCCAGAAGTTTGCAGGGAGCTTAAATAGAGGAAAGCAAAGGTAGGGAGGGTAAGCAAGCATAATGCTGGGCAGCTTCTTCTCGTGTCCAGTCGCGGTCCTGCTTCTTCAGCCTGCGGCTTGCCTCCGAAGTAGCGACACCACTGTCGCCTTGATTAGCGTTATCTTTTTACCTACGGCAGGTGAAAGAAAAAAAAAATATCAGCACCGGCACAGTCCTGTGAAAAAGCGGAAGAAGGGTTGTAATCTCTGAGGCAATTATTGTCGCCCTTCTCGAGATGACGAGAACGCGCTTCAGTCTGCCAAAAATTCTAGAACCGAACAAGCACTGCACGCACAGTCAACGACGCCCGCTATCGCGGAACTGCGAAAGCGCCATCGTAACTTCCCAACACAAGCCGCGCGCGAGAGCTGTTTGCATTCGGGCTCCCGCACTTCACTGGACAACTGCTTCTCTTTTTCTTTCTTTTTGTTGCTCTCACGTGCGTTGGCCATCACGAGCACGTGTGCAGAGATAACGCCGTCCCCGCCGCAACATTTCACGAAAAGCCTGCCGGAGCACCAATCCTGCGCCTACTATACTTACAACAATTATGGAGCGACTGTATAACGCCATAACGTGCAAGCGTCCCAATGTGTACGCCTCCAAACCTTCACAGCGCGATTGCAACAATCGCCTCGTAAAGCTCAGTGTACTCCTGTCCCCACGTGTCAGTGTTCAGTGATCCTGTTCTCCAGTGATTTATGAATCTAGCGATGTCGGAAAAGGGATGACCACGTCAGACAAGATCAACCAGAAGGCGCGCAGGCCTCAAAGAACGCAAATATTAGTAAATCACAACGAAAAAGGTTCTCGCAGCTTTTGAAATATTTGAAATATTTGAAAAGCACCATTCTCAGAAAGGTTGTAAACTAAGCCTGTTGGTACATACAACGGGGCAAAGTCAGAGGAAGCGGGAGCAGGCAAACAACAACCATTGGTTTTCAAATAAATTCTTGTTGCCAGTCTGCCCGTGCTGTGTGGCCTTGAAGTCCCCTCGTGGGAGACCTGATCACTGGTCGTTCAACTTTTCCGGATTTTCAATAAAGTTGTTTCCATCCATCCATTGTGTGGTCTTTCACTGTCTCACACATCGTCCCCAAATATACGGTTTTCAAGGGCGGAAGCGCGTGAGGACGTGTTGTGCGTTGTTATACACATATCGTTCAAAGGGACAGGGTGTTGCAAACTAAGTAATCATAAAGCATTTGTTTTGTTTTTTTGCAAAGTCGTCAATCAAAAGCGCGTCATGCCTTAAACATTCAGGCTACGGGTCATATTGCCAGATATTTATTAGTTTTCGTGATGCCTCCATTCGTTGATAGAAGATACAGCGAACACTCAGATAGGATGTTTCGGATTACACTATACAGTATCCGATTTCTGGCTAGCGAAAGTGGACACACAGATGCGTTTCTTTCTCTCCTGCTCACCACAGTTTATCAGGTAGACGTGAATGGCCATCGGAAACTTGGGCATCTCCGTCGGGCTATGTCAAATATTATGCAAGTATAGGTGGCCGCTGCGTTCGGGAACTGCAGCACAGAAGGAACATTAAGAATTGTTGTCTCTACCTGGCCAATTCATTCGCTTGGAAGTGATTTTAGACCAGCTCCGCACACCAACAGTTGGCACAGGTGCAGTTTTAACGTGGCACACTGCGCTGTTTGGGTACTCAAGAGGGAAAGCAATTTGACAACCAGCGTTTAATTATCCGAAGTGTGTGTCACATTCTGTAATTCTGCGAGTCGCCAAGACTTTGAAGCTGATGAACTCCTTGCCATAAAGGTGGCGCCCCTACTATAACATAGACCCTCTTCACTATAAACCATGATCCCAACGTCATTCTTACGTTCTTACGCAATAAGTGTTCTTAATGCAATGAAGAAGGGGAGCACAGCCGAAGCACAAGCAGGCTCGCCAATGCAGTGCGTGAGACAGTGCTCAGCCTAAACCACTGATCTTCGCTGGGGACCTTTCTGGATTCACGGCCAACGTCTACTGAACCACTTTTCAAGTGGTGGAGGTTCTGGGGTCTCCACAACGCCTGCACCCTGGAACTCCGATCTCGCACGCTACCGTCGACTATGCCAGCCGGTGCGGCCCAGCACACATCCCTGCCACCGGCCGTTCATTGCTCCAGCGCTCTTCTTCAAAGATACCCCGCTGTATTCAGTGGCAAAGACGACCACGACCCTGCTGTTGAGGACTGGTTCACGTGGTACGAGAGGGTGAGCACGCACAATCGATAGGATGATAGTCACGAAGTTGAGAAATGTCATCTTTTGCCTCTCAGACGTGGCAAACTTGTGGTATAAGAACCAAATACGAAACGGACTTTCAGACCCGCTCAGCTCTCAAAGCGTCGTTCTTGGATGTATTCAGCCGCCCAGCCATCCGGGAGCTTCGCACCGAACAACGTTTGCGCACTTGGGCGCAACATCTGAGCATCTGAACTGTTCGTCACCACGTAGACACTGGCTCTAATTCACCACTGCGTCAATGACTAGATGGTGTTTCCGCCAGAGAACGCTGCATAATTTCAGAGCAGGTCGATGACATGCTACGACACGACGTCAATCCCATACTCCATGGGCCTCTTCAGAAGTTCTTGTAAAAAAAAAAAACCGATGCTTTCATCCGCTTCTTCGTGGTTTACCAGTGCCTTAATAAGATCACTCGAAAAGACGTATATCCCTTGCCGCATATCGACAATGCCCTTGATTGCTTACAAGGCGCCGAGTACTTTTCATCTTTAGGTCTGCGCTCGGGGTATTCACAGGTACCCGTGGAAGACGTCGATCGCCCCAAGACTGCCTTCATTACACCTGACGGGTTATATGAATTCAATATCATGCCCTGTGGCCTTTGCAATGCGCCCGCCACCTTCGAGCGCATCATTGACTCGGTGCTGCGCGGCTTAAAGTGTGACATATGTCTTTGCTACCCGGGCGATAATGTCGTCTTTGCTCCAGATTTCGGAACACACCTTGAGCGCCTTAAACACGTCCTCATATGCCTAAAGGATGCTGGGCTCCAACTTAATCCCAATATATGCCGCTTCGCTGCGCGGGAGCTGACAATTTTCGGCCACATTGTGTCCAAGGACAATATACTTCCTGACCCAGCTAAACTCCGTGTTGTCGCCGACTTTCCCAAACCGACGACAATAAAATAGTTAAGGAGCTTCGTAGGGCTATGCTGCTACTTTCGCCGGTTTGTTCGTAATTTCTTCTCTATCATGTCACCTATGGTACGGCTCCTTAATTAGCAGCACCAGCGATACGTCGTCGTGGTGTTCTGAGTACAACTATGCGTTCTCCCCTCTCTACCGTCTCCTAACTTCTTCCCCTATATTGCTCCATTACGAACCCGCGGCTGCAACCGAAGCGCACACGGATGCAAGCGTAGTCGGTCTCGGGGCAGTGCTTCGCCGAATATGTCGTTGCATATGCCTGTCGTACCTTTACAAAAGCTGAATCAAACTATAGTGTTACCAAGAAAGAATGCTTGGCAGTAGTGTGGGCGCTACGGAAATTTCGTCCATATTTATATGGCCGTGCCTTCGACGTATGACGGGCTCTACCACGTGGTCGAGCGCACACCTCCTGTTAACTTCGTTATCGAGCCTCTTACTCCACCTGCCAATCTCCGCAATCGTGGACGCGACATCGTTCACGTAGACCGCCTCAAGTCCTACTTCGACCCTCCTGTGCCCACCTCTTAGATCGCCAGGGTGGCTCATGTTTATTCCGCGGACGCAATTGTTCTAAACAAGAGTAGGACAGCCGAAGCCAAGCAGCATCGTCAACGCAGTGCGCGAGACAGTGCTCGACCTGAATCAGTGCTCGTCGCTGCGGACTTTTATGGGTTCACGGCAAACGTCCATTAAACCTCCTTTCAGTAAAAACAGCTGCCACTCAATCACGATGTTGTATAAGTTGACAAAAGTGGCCGGTCAGTAGCAATCAGCTCATACAAGTGAAATGCTTCGTGAATTCGTCCCCAGCTTGCTGTCTGTGAAATTTCCATGTTGAGTACGTACAGGCGGCTGGTTGCTCAGTGGCTATGGTGTTGGGCTGCTGAGCACGAGGTCGCGGGATCGAATCCCGGCCACGGCGGCCGCATTTCGATGGGGGCGAAATGCGAAAACACTCGTGTGCTTAGATTTAGGTGCACGTTAAAGAACCCCAGGTGGTCAAAATTTCCGGAGTCCTCCACTACGGCGTGCCTCATAATCAGAAAGTGGTTTTGGCACGTAAAACCCCAAATATTATTATTATTATTATTACAGGCGGCAGGCCTCTATCTCCCATCCCTTCATGCTGACTCAGCGACTACGGCACTTAAATTTGCAGCAAAGCTCGAGGCGTTCCCCTGCTGACCACGGAGTGGTGGTGTATACGCTTTACGAGACACCTTATTTCCGTGCTTGCACGCCTCTGAACAAGTGTCATGGGCATTCTCAGTGTGCGAGAACTCTGTTTTCGCTTGCGGCTTTGACAATGGGCGATAGGTGTAGATGACAGACTCTTGTTGCGCTAGAAAAAGCCACCGCTCAGCGCAGTGCCCCCTATGATAGGCTGTCGTCTCAACCTATCTTCGCAGCTTCAGCCCGAGCCTTTACGACACGTACACCACGTGGAACGTCATACTCGGCTGGACCATCGGTTGGATGGCCGCCTACTGCGCCAGCCAGACGCAGGTGCAACGCTACTCCAGCATGAGGTCGCTAAAACGAGCACGCAGGTTAGTAAAAACATGCCCTAGTTCTTTCTTCCTTCTTATGTTCTGTGTTTTTTTAATATTGTTCTGAAGCACTATAGTTAACAAAACATCGTTCCTACTACACATCGGTGATAAGTTCGCATCCCCGGCCAATGAAAGCAATAACCGAAAAGCATGATACCCACCTGTAACCGAAACGCGCAAGTTATGGCAACTTGTGTAGAGTGGCGGCGTTGTCGAACGACTGTCACCGTGTTCAGCGTTTTTGCCAGCCAGTTTCGATGTGCTGTAATTTCCCAATAGACTCCACCGTAGCCAAATGGCACTGCAGGCGTACACTTTCATATGCAACACTAGCACATGCCGGCTCTGATTAGTTCTACCCCGGCGGTGGCTGCGCCTGCGCATGGTGCGGCCTGTGATGGGGACAAAGCGAACTGTGATGGGGACAAAGCGCACCGAGTGTCGATAGCTTTGTGTGCGCTGTGTTCTCGCCGCTTAGTTCGCGTTGAAGCGAAAGGCAGTACGAAGGTCGATTCGCTCGCTGCTGCTCACCTCACCCCAGCGTTTTGACAGCGAGTGTGCGCGGTCATCGAGCGAGGTGTGTTCATGTTTGCTTATGCGCGCGTGACACCATGCTTGTTGATTTAGTTAGCAGGCAAATGTAAACAAGTTTATACGGCCGATAAAACTACTATCCTTACTTCGTATAGCTGTCTACTAATTACTAATTTGCTATCGCAATCGATGTTTCGCCTTTCGGGCGACACTGCAACGTTTTTAAGGCGAAAGCCTTTATAGGCTCATGGTGAAGTTTGTGTCAGCAGACCTGACCGCCGGAGTGTCCGCCAAAGCGTCATCACGCCATATGAAGACAGATTAAAGAATGATAAATGATTGATAGTGACAGTTAGTGAATGATAACTTTATAATAGAGATCGGTACTGGTTAATAATGACTAGTAATGACTGATAATGACTACTAATTACTTGTAATGACTACTGAGACCTCGAAATGACCAATATGTCTAACGACGGCTTGTGATGACCACAATTGATTAGAAATGACTAGAAATGTCTAGTAATGAGTAGTAATGACTAAAATGACGACTAATGACTTGCAATGACTAGTAATGACTACGAAACGACCAATATATTTAACGACAACTTGTAACGACTAAAATTCATTAGAAATGACTAAAAATGCTTTGTAATGACCAGTAATGACTAATAATGACTGAAATGACTTGTAATGACTACTAATGACTATATGAACAACGTGTCTAACGACGGCTTGTAATGACCACAGCTGATTACAAATGACTAAAAATGCTTAGTAGTCAGCAGTAATGACTAAAAGAAAGAAGAGAAAGAGACGAGGCAAAGAAAAAGAGGCGAATGTAAGAGGAGGAAGAGCAGGCTTTCGCCGTTCACCTCTTAAGAGAGATCTTAAGAGACCCTGTAATTTTTGTCTTCCTCAATACCCGACCAGTTATGAGGGGCGAGTGCGATTGATGTTCTCAAGTTGGATTCTATTCGCGACGCTAGGGCGCTGCTGCTCAATATCCCCGGGGTGGCCGTGACCCTGCTGCTGTCCGTACTCTCGGGGCTAACCATCTACGCCGTGTACCGGGACTGCGACCCGAGGCTCACTGGAGACATTGACAAAGCCGATCAGGTCAGGCAGGCACACCTTTTGTTTTACGAAAACTCAGCGATGAGTGACCACAACGATTCCCGTAAGATTCACTTTGATTTTTTTTTCTTTGCCTTCCATCATTGGCGCGTTCGCTAGCGCGCCGCCGTGATAGCCTAGACAGGCCATCCACAGGCGTTGGGTTTAAACAAAGCAAACGAGAGGGAATTTACGATATTTTCTTTTCTTTCATAACAAGTGTGTGTCATTGGCTGGCCGCCTCCACTAACAATGTGTTTCAAATCCCTATCCGTAAACCCCCTGTCGCTGCTTTTAGGAACCTCACTAGCTTAAAGATTCTTTTGTGAGCATTGTGAATACGGGTCCAAAATTAAAGGCCAAGAATCGTTTCAATGTCCTGCCCTTGTGCATATAGAGTGGTTCGGACGCGGTATTAATTTGCCCTCTGAATCATTGTTAGCCGAGTGATACGAGTCCGTCCCTGGCCATCCAACCGACCGTACGTTTTCAACCCTTTCACTCGATCTTACGTTTTGATTCCAGCTGATGCCGTACATTGTGCAAGATCTGCTGCGGAACTACCCGGGACTCAGTGGCCTCCTCGTCGCTTCTGTTTTCAGCGGTTCCCTAAGGTAAGTGCTCACACAAAGCCTGCCATTGACAACCATTACAACTCTCTCATGGCAAAAATAATTTCAATGATTTCATAGGAAGTCTTAGTGCTAACGCCTTAGTTGCCAGATATTCGTTTGTTCAATTAGAAAAATTAATGTTTTTTATAATATGAAGAAGCGCTTAGACTCACACATCTTCTTGTTTTACTTAAGAGGAAATATTAGCTCGGAAGCTCCCATCAATATGCATGGGAGCGGGAATATAGCTTTTCTCTGCAACCATTGCACTGATTTTGATTATGTTTGTTTAAAAGATGAAATGAAAATCTAGTAGCTGTGACAAGTGAATTTTCAATTTTTTCCTACAATTGTTTCGAAGACATTCTTAGAAAGTGCAAAACTTCGAAAAGCGCAACATCTCGAAAAGCGCAACCTCTCGGAAAGCTCAAGTATCCAGGTTATTGGCCAACTTAGAGTTTGCACGGCTGCCGCGGTGAAAGGCTGACGGCGCGGTCCAGCAAAGCAGCCTTCGTGGGAGCGCCGAAGCGGCCGTATGACCTGGGCGTCGATGAGAACGCACAGGTGGTGTCGGTGATGAATTATCACTGAGATTATCCGGCAAATAGACAGGCTCCCTTAACAGTTTACAGTGCGGCTGTCTGTTGTCAGGATTGGGGGCTCAATCCCATCGCTCGTGATCCGGTGTCAAGATTGGAGTCCGGCATGAATTCGAAGGTAGCTGGCCCACGCCGTCGTCCAACTTATCCACGCTGAGGACGTTGATGACGGGAAGTACTGCTTCTCATCGAGAACGAGGAATATGGGTTTATTTACAGTATTTACATGCAGTTCATCAGTCTAGCATGACTGCGAGAGAAAGTACGTCAGTCTAACACGACTGCTTGAGAGAGTGTCTCAGTCTAACATGACTGCTTAAGAAAGTGTATCGAGCATCCGCACAACAGCCGTTTATAAACACTCGGTCCTCCCCCGATTCCAAGGTGGCGGAAACGTTCGTCCAGTCATCGTAAACATGCCGCCTCTCCGCGAGTCTGTTTACACACACACACGCACACACACACACGATCACCGTCCGAAAACGACATCACACGGATTTCGTAGAACTCAGAGCGGACCCTCGCAGTGCACCCGGGTAGCCATTTTCTCGCGTCTTAGTCGGCGCGTGGGAGGAGGTCTCCGACGACGTTCCCGCGGCAACTCCCCCACTCATAGCAGATCAGGTCCGCGTTGGTGGGTTCGGTAACAATAGTTGGCCCGCCGAACTCATTCAGTCACAACGGCGACGGGGCTAGAGCGTAACGGTGGCGGTTTCAGCACAAAGCCTGCTTCGCCAAACGCATCCTAGCTGAAGTGACGGAGAGTGGAGGACGCGCGTATTGTTCCCGACACAAAGTCGACTTAGTCATGCCGTGGCTAGAGGTTGGCGGCGGCGCTCCAGGAAAGTTGCGGCCACTGTCGCAACTGGCCGGCAAAACTTGCACTACAGCTGGCCGTTCTTAACACTGTGAAGTATTAGTTGCTGAGACTGAAATACATATGCGAAGAATTTTCTGCGAGGAAGTCCAGCAAGCTCGCTCAAACTAACAGTAGGCTAGCGTTAAAAGTGTTGTAAGCAATGCCTGTGTAATCAATATTCCGACTTTGCATTTTACGTTACTTCGCGTCCTACACAAATAAGGAGAGCAGCAAACAAAAAAGAGGCCGATTTGGTCCGTGACGGACCTAGGACGGTAACGGGAAAACCGAAATTATGTCCTGAAACTTTGGTTAACCTATCTGCTTTTCGTTGCCTCTCTCTCTCTCTCTCAGCGTGTGTGTGTGTGTGTGTGTGTGTGTGTGTGTGTGTGTGTGTCATGTGCGGAAGTAGTGTTTTAAGCAGTTCTGTCGTAAAATGCCATGTAGCTTTCTCGCGACGATCGTCTTAAAAGCTCCTCGGTATAGTTTTCCAAATTCTCCTCCCAGCACACTTTCGTCGGGTTACAACGCCCTGGCAGCCGTCACTTGGGACGACTTCGTTCGGCCCCGGGTCAACATCAGCGATGGCGCCGCGCTCCGACTCACGAAGGCGATGGGTGAGCCTGGACATCATACTTAGCACCTAGATTATGACGCAGCCCAGAACTGAATCCCCGAAATTTCAGCCGCAGCCTACGGCCTGCTCTCCATATCGATCGCATTTCTCACCGGTACCATGGAATCTATCATACAGGTCAGTACTCTTTTTTTTTTACTTTTTCATGGCTAGAAAAGAAGGGGGTAGTGGCGGAGGGGGACAATAAACAAAGCTGAGAGATGTGTCCTAATAAGAAGCGCAGAAATGTGATAATCGTTCTGATATTTCAATGAAGAAGGACTTCGTCGAGTGAAATTGCGAGCACTCATTCATAAAATTTGGGAGTGCCTAACCGTATCCACACACAGAGACAAAGAGAAAATAATGGGAGAGATCTCTGTCTGCTTTCGCGATGACTGACAGCTACAACAGCGAAGAGCAGTATGCCCCTCTTCGCCATAGAAAAAGGACCACTGCGTTACTCACACAAGTCATGTAATGCAGCATTCCACCTGACTATGTCACACAAAGACACCTCAAAACTAAATTCCGGGCTACTACGTGCCAAAAGCACGGTGTGATTATGAGGCATGCCGTAGTGAGGGCCTGAGGATTAATTTTTACCTCCTGCTGTTCGTTAACGTGTTAGTTAACTCGATGCACGGTAAGCAGGCGTTTATTTCATTTCGCCTCCATCTTAATGAAGCCGTTGCAACCGCCAATCGAACCCGCGACCTCGGTCTTAGCGCAACGCCACAACCGCTAAGCCACCGCAGCGATTGGCACAAATGCGCGTTTACAGCAAGCTTCACACCGCCTGGGGCTCTATTTCCGACACGCATGGCGGCTGCACGGCCGCCATCATCCGCCATGTTGACTCTCTGATTGGCTGTCGAGAAGTCCCGTGTTTTGACATTTGTGCCGGGAAGTGGAAGTTTTCCAAATGCAATTATGCGCTTTCATCAAGATGACGAAACGTGACGTGGAGCTGCAATTTTTTTTCTGGTCCTTGGCAGCTACATTGCGACCCTAGCGCTCCAAAAAGAAAGTTAACAGTAGCGTGCAGAAGCCCGTGCAATGCCTCTGCAATTTCACGAATATGTAGTGGCGGTCCAAGACAGCCGCCATGTCAGCTTGCCGAATGCCAGAAGGAATATACCGTGCGGCTCGTCACAGGTAGGGCTGCTTCGTAAACGTTGATCTGACTTTGTGTGACGTTGCGTTCAATGCATAAGACGACGCTTTGTTAAATTAACAGGAACGCCAATGTCTTTCTCCGCAAAGTCCGGGAATTAATATCTCGAAACTGACGTCGTCCTGAGAATTCGTTCCAAGTAAATCTTTCTCGCGAACTACTCGGCTGGAATTTGTAAATTGCAATACGGGCCATACGGTAACTAGCTAAAAGTTAATTAGTGAAATTGTGCTAATTAGTCGATCATACATTTCAAATTTTTGCGCAAGCAATGTCCGCGTCTTCGAGTAGACCAGCTCATGAACTAGAATCGTGATAGCTGCCGGCAGCCTTTACAAAATATTGAAGTGTTCGCTCAAACACCCTGCAATATATATATATATATATATATATATATATATATATATATATATATATATATATATATATATATATATATATATATATATAAACGAGAAGAAAGGGGGTTAACCGAGGGGCCCGATTTTGATTAGTCATATCATGAGAAGCCAACACACACTGACACCAAGGAAAACATAGGGTAAATTACTTGTGCTTAACAAATGAAATAAAGAAACGATAAATCTCCCAGGGATAAACTCCTAGGGTTCTACTGCCTCACCAGGTGTCCATGATTTATCGGAGAGTCCAGGTAGCTGATCACGACTCCTCTCTGCAGTTGCACGATCATATAGGTACACCCTTAGGCGCAAATTTCTCGCGAAATCATCCATATCTTGGAACAACTGAAACTCGTTCATCCTTCTTAATCGTCACCTTTACACAACTTACCATCGGCTTCCCCCATTCACCGATAGCTACCGGGGCCACTTATGACGAGCCATGAGCCCTTACTGTTATAACTGTAATTCGTTTGTTCAGATTACATGCAGAGGTGAAAGTGCTTCTGATTTCAGTAGAGTGGGCTATGCTTCGCACGAAAAGGATGGAAAATGGAATGTGTCATTACAAAGTACGTCCGCCACGAGTTATTTCTGCAACGTCCTTGAAGGTTCCTTCGAGCTCACTCTGTTATTTCACGCAAAAAAACAAAGTGTAAATGTTGGTTTTCGCGCTGATTAACGCAGTTATTGGTCCGCATCAGGACGCGAAACGTCTCCCCAAAGAGTTACGACGAAGCAAACTTCGAGAAGGGTGCCTGCAGTATACACTAAAGACAAGGGTTGACTTCTTTTTTGTTTTAGTCTGCGTTGTCTTTATCGCAGGCTTCAGCTTCGCTGGTCGGAGCCCTGTCCGGTCCACTGTTGGCCATCTTCGTCCTAGGCACTTTCTTCCCTTGCTGCAAGAAAAAGGTAAGGGCCGGTTCGTGGCAGCTACGCACGGCTCCGACAACCGTTGGGCTGCCATCATCTCAGATCTGAAATGACCTGAACTCACTTCACATCCTGTCAGGCGAATACAAGTGATGCCCGAACTGCAGCGAATGTTAAGGGAAATTTACGGCAAGTTCATGTCGAAAGGAGGGCGATAAAGTGCTCGTAAAGTTTATTGGAAGCCTAGTTGGGGACGTTGGAAACAATATACTCTTGAGCTTGCATATTTCTGCGCCTATACATGACAATGCATTATTGTGCACCGGCGATAAGATAAAGTCGTGAGATTACACCCGACGGGTGTAACTTCAGCCAACAAACGGTCGTGACATCTGACACATTCGCAGCGTTCGGACGTGTGCCGGTGTAGCACGAGGTTAGCATTGTGGCAATGGTAAGCCTAGCGATAAATACTCTTAGCTACCTAATCACTGCAAGAGTGTGGTTTTCATCGTATCTAGCAGCAGTCCGGGAAAAGAATTGGCCTCACAAGCCACACTCCGTTCTATGCCGTTATCTACCTTCTTAGTGAAAAGAAAGAGGCACAAAGCAAGGAGAGGAAAGGTGGGGAGGTCAACCAGACGAGAGTCCCGGTTGCTACCCTACACTGGGGGTAAGGGAAAGTGGGAGTAGAAAGAGGGAAGGACAGGGAGGACCGCACGCACGCAATAAGGCGCACAGCGGGACTACATTCGGTCACGGAAGCCGGTTGTCTTCAAAAACTGCTCTAGCGCTCAAATAACTTTCTGCGCCAGCGACGGATGTGGCCAGGGTCCAAGAACTTTTGCTTCAGGAAATGTTCTAGAGCCCAGTTTGCTTAGTGCGCTTGGTGAAGAGATGCGTTGAACGTCGTGTTGAGGGCAAGTGCACAACAGGTGCTCGATCGTGTCTTCAGACTCACAATTGTCACACGCTGGTACATCGGCCATTTCAAGACGGAAGGAACAGGTGTTCGAAAATTCCACACCCAGCCATGCATAGACGCTAGAGCCTAGTTGACACTTGCAGCCATGACAAAGTAAACAATAAAATAATGATAATAATAATGGAAATAACAAAGGCCCTTAGGAGGCACTTCGAGAAGCTTGTGTTGTTGCGCGGGAAGGAAAACCAAGTTTTCTTTCTGGGTCTCTCTTTCCGAGTGGATCTGAAAGCGTCTGGGGTGCCTTCTTGGACGGACCGTGGAAATGTAGGGTACCGCGAATTACATGCAACTTTCTAGTAATGTTAGCGACGGAAAATATCAATATCGAGAATAAATAGCCTCATCATACTAGATAAAAAGAAATATGAAACAACCGAAATCGTCTCTGTGCGTTTTAAACCTGCCTGCTGTTTCGGTTCGCAACTCGGCGCGTCATCGAACTGCGCCTCGAGACATCAGTGGGCTCAGAGTAAGTGTTTCGCGAAGCACTTTATTTGTGATGAGCATGCAGTAAGCAGGTTGATTAGCTAAAGAAAAACTTAAGATTCGACAGTTCCTTTTATTGCGATAGCATTTATGTGGACACTCCCGGCGCATTTCTGCCGTCGCCGTCGCCGTGAGGTTCCGTATGAGTGAAAGCGTCTGAGGGTGAGCCGGCGAACGCGGTTAAATCTCGCATGCGCGAGCGAGGAACGCCGCCCAGATGCGTGCCCTCTCCTGTGGCGCGCGAGGCAGGGGGGTCAGGCGAGGGAGGGGGTCAGGCTACCAACATGAACTGGATGGTGTTGCTGCTGCCAACGCACGGTAAAACAGGAAAGCGCCTATTTTGACGGCGCTTTGTTTCGTCACACATTGCCCCTCCCAACGTTACTTGTTGGCCCCTCCCACATCGCGCCGATCGCTGAGTCGCAGCGATCGGCGCGACCAACATTTTGGAGTCTAGTCGCGGAGAGCCCACGACGTCGCGGCGGTCGCCGACTAAAAATCGCGCCATGTGAAAAAGCCTTTTGGCGGACGCCGTAGGGACGCGTTGCCGGCGCTGGTGTGTGTCGAAAGCGATCTGCGACGTGGCCAAAGTGCGAGCCCGCGCGGGCCTCATCTCCAAAGCGATCTGAAATCCTCGCAGAGTGCGCGTAGTGTCGGTAGCTTTCTATGCGCTGTGCTTTCGACGTTTCGTTCGCGTTGAAGCGAGAAATGCGCGGAGGTCAATTGGGTCGCGGCTGCCGCCGCGATTCCTAACTCGAGCGTTTTCACAGACAGTTTCCGCTGTTATCGAGCGAGATGCGTTCATGTTTACCTGTGCGCGCGTGACATCGTGCTGGTTAAATTAGTTAAAACACGTTGACTGGCTAGTTGGTTTGAATCCATGATAGAATGTGTAAGCGCGACTGAACAAGGACGTAGAAAGAAGCAGACAAGCAAAGGCAGCGCTGTCTCTGTGTGTCTGCTTATTTCTACGCCCTCGTTGAGTCACGCTTGCGTATTCTATCATTGGTAATTTAGTTAGTAAGCGAATGTTCACAAGTTTATACGGCAGCTAAAACTACTATCCTTACTTCGTACATCTATCTGCTAATTCGCTATCGGCAATCGGCGCTTCGCCTTCCGGGCAGAACTGCGAATTTTATTTTTTTGAACAAACGCTACGCATCTGTTCATGCGGTAAACACGATGCGTAGTCGCGTAGCGTTTCGGCATGAACAGATGCGCAGCCCTTGTTAAAAAAAAAAAAAATCGCAGTTCCGCCCGAAAGGCGAAGCACCGGCTGCTAGGCGCAGCGTATCCGGCTGATGCACCATGTACTTGCGAACCGGCACAATGCAGCTAAGCGTACATTCATTGCTACACGGTTAAACGCGGGACGGTAAAACGACCGCAGTCATTGTATTGCACTCCCGAAAGATAGCCTGTCAGGTGTGTCTGTATGGTAAAAGAATAATAAATTATTTTCCAGTTGCTGTTAACTTCCTCCAGCTGTTAACTTCCAGCACACGTGGGGAATACAAAGCGCGAAAAAACATGGCGCTGACCTCTTCTAGGTCGAATTTTTTTTTTCTTAAGAACTTTCGAATTTCAGTTATAAATAGTGGTGCGCGAAGTAAGAACATTCAAAATTACGCTCACACCATTTGCTACCACGGGTGAGACGTGCGGACACGTTTAAAAAATCCGGAACAGACGGCGCACAAAAGCGTGCCTTGATGTGTGCATGTTTTTGTATTTAGCGAACGCAGACTTGGCAGGTGAATTGTCTCGAATCCCATGGCAGTGTGCAGAATGGTCAGTTTTGCATATGGCATAATTTTAATTTATGCAACTGAATCTAGTCGCAGATGGCGACACGCTGGCGTCTAAACTCCCGCTGGATGACCAGCCAAAATCAGGATTCATTCCGCTTAAACCTCCAGTCTGCATTTATGAGCTCAGATTCGGTACATCGCGAGAGCAGGCTAGAAGAGCTCAACCAGTGGCCTGTTTTCGCACACGTCGTGTAAGTCATTCCGAATATTGTGGGCAGTAATCCCGCAAAAAAGCGTAACCTGGAAGGTGAGTCATTCGGACCATTAAACTATGCCGTACGTTGTGTGAACTTGTGCGCTTACCTACAGCAAAACCTCACTGCACGCTCGCACTTTGCGCTGGTGCACACACAATCAGGCGTTCATTTCTCTCTTCCGTCTCATCTCTCAATTCTCGTCCGTCGTCACCAGCAATTTTTTTATCCTAGGATTGTAGAACCGTTACTAAGGCATACGCAAGTGAACCTGCCTATGTCAGAAAACGGCAATGGGCCAGGCGGTGCGGCTATTGTTTTGTTGAACTAAGACGGCGATTTGGGCCCGTTCATTGAAATTTAAGATTTCAAAATAGGGCAAAAATATCTATGCAACGCCATAAATTTATTTCATAGCTTGATTTTTTTTTCTTTTCGTTTTTACGTTTGTCGAGAGACGCGAAGCGAAGCAGCGACCGAAGTGCAATAAATTACGTTTCGGCCCCAGGTGGGAACCTTGTACACAATAAGCCCAGTGAAAGAAACACAGTGTGTCAAAGTGGTATTATTTGGAAATATATAAATAAATATTTATTAGCTTCGTTTATTACAAGGACAGTGGTGCACGCGGTGGACAAGGCTCCCATGCGGGAGCCGTGACGTGATTAAATTTGCTGTAACTTCCGGTTGGTGCTTCACTTCGCGTCTTTGGAGAACATGCACTTGCTGGTGTGTTAGCTTCGACGTAAATAGTTCTTTTATTATTCTTTTATTTTATTTTTTCGCGATGCTTCTTGATTACTAGCTCTATACCCACCTCGAAAGTTCTCTGCCATGGGGAACTATCGCCCGCACCATTTCACACAATTCTCATCAGGCATAGTGACTTAGCCTGTACAGTAGTGAAATAGCGTATCAGTAAGCAAGTGCGCCCATTATCTCCACCCGATACACCAAGTAAACCTATACACACGACTGCTCTGGTCACCGGCGGAGTGACTTAAAGAGAAGAGAATCACGAAATCGTATTACATTGATAAAGACAATCTTTCAAAACTCTGTTTTCGTTATTATCACAATTAGGGGCTGATTATTAGAACAGAGAAAGTAACATTTCGATATATTGCAATTCTGGCCGAAATCGGTGATGTCAGCGGGACGTCACAGATTTTTTTAAGATCGTATTTGGGTCGTTGTAACGCTGCAACATTTGTCGAAACTTGCTAATTTCAGCCGTTTGCTCTTTTAGAATACAATGTATTTCATCTTCATTGGAAAATATTACTAGATCCGAGGAATAAACGCTGTAAAATACCAATTACATCAATGCGAGCTCGTGCTTGAACTTCAAATTGGCGTCGCCAGCAGCGATCGTACTTTCCGTCTTTTAATTCTAGCTACTAAGCTTACCAAGCTTAGCAATTTGCTACCGTAAACGTGGGGAAGGGAAAGGGGAAGTGAAAGAAAGAAGACACGAGTCTATAGCGCACCTTCACATGCACCAAGCCAGGTGCAGCATATCTAAAGTCGGGCACTCAAGTCTGTGGCCTGCAGGTACTGTAGAAAAGCTCGAATGGATTCCTGGGCTGATGAGCTGTGAGGCCAGGCTACAAGACCTTTGCTTCTGTAAATGGCCTATCATCCAGTCTATTGAAGGCACAGTATAGAGAATGGCGTTGTTTATCGAAGCGAGAACAGTGGTACAGATGATCGATGGCTGCTTCACACTTGCACTTAGCGCAAATGGGTGATTTCGTCATTCAAGTGCGATAGATGTAGGAATTAGTAAAGGCTACTACTACCCACAGCGTACACAACAGTGTTACGTCGCGTCACGAAAAAGTTTCTTGGTACTTGCAGTTTCAATGATGAGTTGAGGCTGTGTAATCGACAGTTTGAGTCCTGCGTAGTATGCCGGCGACTCAACCTGATGGTTTGCGTGATATTGCGAAGCTCTCTTGCAGCGCCTATACCCTCGATAAAGGCATAAGGAGTGTCGGTGCTCCAGCCTGGGAACGTCGGACAGCGTCATCGGCGAGGTGATTACCAACGATGCCACAATGTCCCGGCAGCCACTGAAAGATTATGTCATCTCCTCGTTCAGAAACGCAATGCCAAATTTCGTTGATATGGGACACCAGTTGGTCGTAATTTCCACGTCGTAAATTTCGTACGCTTTAGAGGGATGCTTTCGATTCACGAAATATTGCCCTTTTGCTAGGCGGTTCTTTTTTGATGTATTCCACAGCACCACGAAGAGTGGCCTATTTCGGAACCTGTTGACCTGCACGCCCCCGCTTAGCTCCTCAGGACCCTAATAAAGCCGTTTGCTGCTGCTGCTGTTAAATGTTGCGACGCGTGGTCTTAAACTTGATCACAATCGACCAAGTTGGTATAACAATGGCACACTTCGGACTTTCCGAAACCGAACCGTCCATGTAAACATAGATTCGGTTACCGCACGAACTGTGCAAAAGCTCCGATGTGATTTGCTCGAAAGCCGCGGAGGTCACGCTATCCTTCTTCGCAATTCCTGGAACAGCAAGGCACACCTGAGGCTTTTTTTCAAGCACCAACAGAGGGGATGGCGTTCTTGTTGCGGGCGAGTATCTCGATGACAAAGAGCGCTGGTCAGCCGCAACCGATCAGGGAAACGCTGCCTCGGGAAGGGGCACGCATCAGCGCACTATACACGCACTATGTACGCACTGTATGCAGGGTGCCATCACGGGAATCGTGGTGGCCATGGCCACGTCCTGGTGGCTGGCCCTTGGCTCCATCGTGTATCCGCGCGACGCGGACGACCTCCCCACGTCCACCACCGGGTGTACCGAGTTCAACCAGACCCTCACGGCCGGCTCGTACGACCCTCCACCGTTACCGAGGTGAGCGGGTGGCACGGTGCGTGCACCGAACTCGCCGATGAGTGCGTCGTTGAGCTTCCGAGTGGCTCGCTCGGTAAGCGAGCCACGTCCCGCGCAGCCGCAGCCATAGGTCTCTATACATGCAAACGCTGCGCCGATATGCGTGTATACGGCGTTTACCCGGTAGCGTCTTTTCGAAGGGATAAGCAAAATAATGTTTACATGCTCGTTTGCAAGTTGTTACGAACTAGCGGCGCAGTCTAGACCGGTTATAACGAACAGGTTTACCCGCTTGAAATACTTCTATATACCGTTATATTCACACTCGCGTATAACAGCTGAAGACAAGCTCTGTGGTGCGTTCGTTTGTATACCAATTTGTTACCTCCTGCAGTGCAAACAACAAGCAAGGAAGAAATCCAGTTCTTGAAAAACAGAACTGCCCGTAGTATATTAAGTAATTAATTGCTTGTGCTCTTGAACTTCTTCTAAGCGTCTCTATAAGAATGGCGTTCTCGAGGCGCGTGATTGCGTAGACCCGCTCCAGTGTACTTCTCTCACTGTCACTGCAGCACAGGCGCCGCGCATCCACTGCGGAAAGTGCATCCTGAAGCGCCACGAAATGCAAACGTCTTTATGGCGCTGGTAGTGGGCACGCCGAACTAGTTACAGCCATCGCCCAGCTCCTTATGACAGAGGTATTTTACGCGGGTATCGGTTAGCAGGTTTTAAGTGTCCCATATCGAGAATATTATCCTGGTTCATTATAATCGGGTTCGAGTACATACGGTGACGCAGCGCCGATTTCGCGGGTTCTATAGACCAGCGCGACTACGGGGCTGTATACACTATAGACCAGTCTAACGATAGCAAAATCAAAGCAGCGGATTGCTTTCGTAGACGAGAAAGGTGGCTGATTTCCAACGAACGATCATGAACACTATTTTCAAAGGTGCCGTGATCAGGTGGTTGGGTAAGAGCAGTAGTTTGTGGTTTGTTTGCACATTCAATCTTTTCACCGCTAACAACATTTTAGCACTAGCAAAACAACAAGTACTCATATATGTGGTAATCCGGGCGTGCAAGTTGTCGCTGATGTGTAGTTACGATTCAGCCAGTGATGTTCAGGGTGTTAAAAAAAAAAAAAAAAAACGTGCCTGGACCTCTCTCCACGTATTGGCATTGTTGAAACTGTAGCATATCAGAGGGCCTACACGTTTGCGCCCGTTTCGCGTTTAACGTCCACAGATGACTTCAAGAACCACATGCCCCGATACCGACGTGTAATGCACCGTCTTCTGGACCGGCGAGGTGGTCATCAACTCTCATCATTTCTTGTAAACTCTGTCGGACATCATACAACTGCATCTGCGGTATCAATTTCTAGGGCTACAGTTTATATGCGTTACCGTCTTTCGCGTTAACGTAGAAACCTTTCTTTCTTTTTTAACTCTTTCACTTCATATCGTTGTTCTCACCCACGAAAAGGTGCAACTAACTTGATGTGCAACTGCGTATGCTAAACAGATATTGAGCAAGTTCAAACTAGTGGGTACATGTCACGCACACCCGCGTGAGGCAAGTCTCGAAGCCGGCTATTTCTGCAGCGCCTAGCTGGTTCTCTGAATTGAAGTGAAGTTTACTTTTTGTTTCTTGAAAATAAGATGGAATGGAATCGAAACAAAAGGCGGATTGCTTTGACAGGGCGTCAGCTGAGCTTCAGTACTGTTGACAATCATTCACAAAACAAGATTACGGAACATTAGCAGTACACATTATACGCGAAAGGCAAACGCCTATTACAATGCACATGATAGTGGTCAATTAACAACATGAGAAGCGGGAACTTACAAGCACTAAGTAAAAATAACACAACAATAGTAAACGTAGCACATCAGCATCCGTAAACCGAAGTAGCAATTGTGTGGGGTACAAGTGAGTGAAAGCAGTTGCAACATTTGCTTTCACACCATATCAATTAAAACAAGGTACCGAATACTACGCTCGCAGTTATACAATGATACATAGCTGTCTTTACAGCTCTACTAAGTCGTTGCCGATTATTTTCTCGTTAATATCCGTGTTAAATCTTCGCATAGGAGGAGAAGCATAGAAATATAAATGGTATAAATGGTCATTACTGCAGAATTATTATTTGCGGCGCTCACGTATTGCGTCCGCTTAGTTAAATAACTTCTTAAAAATGCCTTACTCAAGCCCTCGTACGCCATAACAATTTAACTTACTTAGATTTCGCGTTCAACATAATCAAAGACCTTCGGATGTCTAAAGGCATTTGAATGTGCTCAACATGAAATACTTTAACTTTAAAGCTTCATTCACACTAGTAAAGCTTATTCCAGCTGCCAGTCATGTCGGCGACCAGAAAACCTACGTGGCGCTACTGGAAAAAATTCTCACCGCGCCGATCGGTCCAACACCGATTTTCGTCGCTGGAAAAAAAAAAAAACCTCTCTTGACGCAAGCCAATCAAAATGCGAGCCTTTTGCCTTGCTGGCTCTCTGTGAAAGCTAAGTTTCCCAATACGGTAGATGCGTGGAATCTGCGTAATTTTCTTTTCCTTGATACACACATGTACTAGCGAATACTCCTGCGCGATAACCGTGAATCGCGAGCAAACCTGCGAGAAGTGACCTTGAGAGCTTCCGTCCATGCGCAGCGCGTCCCGCGAGAGCTGGCGGACGACAATGAACACTTGGCCGTTCGTGACGAGAGCTCGATCCAGTGTGAACGCGCGCCCTTCGACGTTGCGTTTTCATGCAACGTGCGAATGTTGTAGCGTTATTTTTATTATTATTTTTCTGCACGCAGTGGAATCTTCCAGTTCTACCACATCTCGTTCATCTGGATCGGCATCGTCGGCTTCCTCACGCACATGGTGGTGTCGCTAGCAGTCAGCCTCGTTTTCGGTGAGTCCATCGGCGCGAAGGGCGATAATGAAAATTGTTGCAGCAGACCCGTACCCAGGATTTTTTTTTTTTTCAGAGGGGAGGGGTAGGTAACTTTTCTATGCAAATGAGGGGTGGTGTACATTTACCAGTACAGACGTTAACAATTCCCACCGTTCGCTATAAAGGCGCGTAAACCCGCAAAAGAGAAGTTAAATAAGGTGTATCTCACAAGTACGCCTGTGATACACGCGTATCCCTTACTCGGTAAACCAGGAACCACATCAAATTGACTCGCGCAGGAAAGAAACGCAGGAAAGACACAGCCGAGAAGAAGTAAACAAACGAAAGCATAAACTGAAGATTTATAGTAGTGTTTTTCTAATTAGCACTGGAAAACTTATCGAGAAAGATACATTTGTGGAAGAATCACAGTTCTTTTGGATACCTCGTTTACTGCTCTATCAAGTTAAGGGCCAAAGCCGACTCGTATTGTTATTTGGAAAGTTGCGTAACGATGCGTGGCCGCCAGTACCGTAAAACCGCGTAGAGCGCAGGACGCTGCTGTTCTAGACGTACAGCGCCCACCACGGAAGGTTAGAAAAACACCGACATAAACACAGCAGAGAAATGGCTACGTCAGGCGGCTCGACTGATAACTGTAGAAGCGTCATTCAAAACACAGGCAACCATTCTCCACTTCCGGCGGTGTTTTCTCTACTCCCTTTTTAAATACAACGATTTTAATGCATAAATATTTTCACAAACAACGGTTAAATGCGTTAATTCTTGCTTTTCCTTCCTGTTTGGCTGTTGTTTCGGCTCTCTCTCTTAGAAGATCGCCTAATTTTTAAACTTCTTGCGACTCTTGCCTCCCGTTGCCGATTTCGCACGAAAAGTGCTGTACAATTAGGGCAAAAAACCAGACGAGGTATCGGGTGTCATTCAAATTGCTTATGGGTTCAACGGTTATCGCAGGGCTTGTATGAAATGTTGATTTTTCTTCGGTTGACTGTGAAACGTAGATCGTTGAAAAGATATCAGCGGCAGCACCTTGACTTTCGAAACAAACATCAATATGATGAGAAAGCCGAAAACCAGCGCCACCTCCAGCCAGATGCCGGCGATCCGATCGTTCACCACCCTCTCCTATTGTTCTTTCCTGCTCTTCCCGTCGGCTAGCATTCGCGCCTGCTTTACGGTCGCGGGGGAGAGTACCATCTGGGCGGCGCCTCACAGCGGTAGTCGGAGGAAGACTGACAGACGCGTGAAAGCCTGACACCTGACAGACGCAGGGACGGAGCGTCTACCACTTATCGGTAACGGCGCGGGCGCGCCCTCAGACGCCTGCGTTACGCAAGTAGGCGTGCCTAAATTAGTCGTACCATCTCGGTAGTGTCGCATCGCGGCAACTCGCTGAACTAAGGCGCACCAACGGCTCCCATTGGGGAGCGAGCGATTGCACTGGCATTGAAAAAGTAGAGGAGGCTTTGGCGTAAACATTCCGCCATTCTTCAGCTGGGAGAATATCACTCTGTTTCACGCCCTCAGTTCAGTGTCCTTTCCCTTGACCCGATCAGCGATCGCTTCCAAGCCTCGGCCATAATAATGCTGTAACAGCAGCCCAGTGTTGACCGCCGAATAGCTGTGTAGTCTCAAGATTGATTTGACGGCACTTTAGGAATATGGGTGAGGAGCGGTGACGTAGCCGGAGGGGAGGGGGGGAGGTCTGCCGCTTAATTCTGGGGGGGGGGGGGGGGGGGGGGCAGGAGCCCCGGGCCCTCCTCCCTGGATACGTGCCTGTGTTGCTGGCTTTATTGTGGAGAATTACTTTACACGGGGACGCAATTTCGTTTATTTTTCCTTTATTTTGATGGAAAACCGTCAAACGGCTATTGGTTGAAAATAATGATAACCCCTCCTCTACCTGGACCAGGGGGTGCAAGCGATGCTAGGGATCCGTGGCTCTTCGTTGTCGTAATGCCTCGGCTTCGTGCTTCCTCGCGGCGAGGTCGGCACGTCAACGACGAGCACTTTCTCGAGCTAGTTCCTGACGGCGTTCATGAAACGCCGCCTGTTCTTCGGCCGAACGCACGACGCGCTGCCCGCCCCTGCTGCCGTTCCTTCAACACAGCCCGCTTTTGGACAGAACGAACCAAACGCGGCTTCCTCATCTGATTGCCCGGCCTGAACTGGCGGGAAACGGCGGCCGCGAGGCAAGCGAACACGCGATCACACCCTTTCCCTCCTGTGGGTGAAGGGGGACGCCTGTGATTGGCTCGCGCCTTGCGCTGCATCTACCTTCTTCATGCATATAAAACCCCGCTTTAATGGGCACGTATGATGAACCAACAGTGGCTGAATCGGTTAACGTGGCAATGTTTTTTTTTTTTTTTTTTTGCAGTGGCACTCGCCCGCAGTACACTCATTTCCAGCAGGACAGTCACGCCACCGAAATGCGAAAACACCCGTGTACTTAGATTTAGGTGGAGGAGGAGGAGGAAAAGAGATAAGAAGAAGGCAGGGAGGTTAACCAGAATCATGTCCAGTTGGCTACCCTACACCGGGGGAAAGGGAAAGGGGAAAACAAAGATAACAGGGAGAGAGAGGAGGGAAGGAAAGAAGGAAATTGCAGTGAGTTCGCTGACGTGTGTGGCCTTACAGAAATTGCATTAATAGTCACAGTTGGTCGCACAAGCCCAAGATTTAGGTGCACGTTAAAGAACCCTAGGTGGCAGAAATTTCCGGAGTCCTCCGCTACGGCGTGCCTCATAGAGAGAGAGAGAGAGAGGAATGCAGGAAGGCAGGGATGTTAACCAGTCAATAGTCTGGTTGGCTACCCTACGCTGGGGGAAGGGAGAAGGGGAAGAGAGAGAAGGGAGAGAGAATGTGTGGATACGTGAACGGACAGCACTTGAGTTAAAGCCGCTCGCGCAAACCAGAAGTTCTGAGAAAACACAAAAGTGCCTTCACTGCCTTCTGAGCCGATGATCGGTCGGGACGGTGCTCTAGTATTGTCTGTTTACTCAGAGGACGATCATCGAATTTCCTCAATGTGTTGGACAAAGATTGTGCTTGAAATTGAGGACAATGGCACAATAATCGGTCAATGTTCTCCTCGCATCCGCAAACATCACATGCAGGACTATCAGCCATTCAAATTAGTGCTGAGCTGGTATTCGTGAAGGCAACTCCAAGCCATAACCGACACAGAAGAGACGCTTCACGTCGGTGCAGACCGGCTGGAGGCCTGAGTTGAAGTGACGGGTTTAGTCTGTGCAGTCTTGTGCGCCTTGTGTGTACGGTATTCCACTCTGCTAAGGAGATCGTGCGTGCTATAATGCCAAGTTGTCTCGCGGCGTCGGTCCTAGATAGAGGAATGGACGCAGCGGTCTTCTTGGTTTGACGTCCGGGCTGCCTTATCGGCGTCATCATTTCCAATGATACCGCAATGACCTGGTATCCACTGAAAAGAGATATCATGGCCTCTTTCTCTTAAGTGATGGACAAGTTGGCGTGCCTCATAATCAGAAAATTAAATTATGGGGTTTTACGTGCAAAAAAGGCGTGCCTCATAATCAGAAAAGGGCTTTGGCACGTAAAACCCCATAATTTAATTTTGTTTCAGTCACGCCACACTGGATAGAATAGGTATATGTCTCAAAAAAAAATTATGGGGTTTAACGTGCCAAAACCACTTTCTGATTATGAGGCACGCCGTAGTGGAGGACTCCGGAAATTTCGACCACCTGGGGTTCTTTAACGTGCACCTAAATCTAAGTACACGGGTGTTTTCGCATTTCGCCCCCATCGAAATGCGGCCGCCGTGGCCGGGATTCGATCCCGCGACCTCGTGCTCAGCAGCCCAACACCATAGCCACTGAGCAACCACGGCGGGTCTCGGCTCACCTAGTCCCTTTGTGCACAGCGTACGAGGTCCAACCCATTAAATTTAGTGACCACCGTTTGGTAATTGCCGGGTTTCGAACAAGTCAGGCAAAAGCCAATCGAACTGGAACCTGTGGAAGTTTACTGTGAAGTTGCTGGATGACGAAGACTTTGTTAGCGTAATAACGGAAAAATTAGACAAGCTACTCGCAGCACAGCCAACCAGCCTGGCAGCTGAATGGGAAGAATTGAAACAGATGGTTAAAATAACAGCCATCGGAAAAAGTAGCTCCCTTAAGTATAATCAGAACGAAAGTGAAAGCAAACTGCTCGAGCAACTACAATTCTTGATTAGTATGGAAAGCATCCAGACAGCTATCTTTATCAAGGAATTAAGAGGCGCTTAAGTTCAACTGGAAGGAATCGATGCCGAGAAGAACAATGCTGCGATTATACGTGCAAGATCCGAAAAGCTATTGCTTGGGGAAAGACGAACGAAACCTGTGCTATCGGACGAAAAAGGATGCACGTGCCGGAAGGAAATCTGCGAAATAGCAAGCGTATCAAGCGTGTGACAGCCGAGAATTTCAGTAGCTTGCTAAGCCACCAAGAGCATTTCAAAGATGGCTTCCAGAAGCAATTCGTTCCATTTATGCCGAAGGTGGACGACGAAGTTAAAGCACGTCCCGAACAAAAGATTACTGTGCGGGAAATAGAGGACGCAATTGATGACTTGGCTTCAGGTAAAGCGCCTGGGCCCGACGGCCTAGGTGCCGCCTTTTATAAGAAGCTTAAGGGTATAGTTGCTCCGATGCTGCTTAGAGTTTTCGTTGAAGCTTGTGACCCGAAACGAGTACCGTTATCCTTCACAACGTCGCACACTGCGCTCATACCGAAAAGTGATGATCCAGAAAAACGTCTGTTGGCGGGATCTTATCGCCTTGTTAGCCTCACCAACGCGCCGCTTTTAAGACAGGTATAGAGTATCCAAGATCATATATAAAGGTGGTTTATTTGTTCTTGTTCGTCACAAAACTGCTGAGGAACAAGAAGGCATAGGCAACATTAAAAGCCCCCTTCCCAAAAACACAGTTAAGAAATTGAGACTACCCATTTTCTCATATAACACCGTACACACATAGCACACAGAAACACACCAAGTCTGCAGAAACGATCACAGTGTGAAGTTACACATACTTGACACGCGCACTTGTTTGTCGTTTTCTGGTGACAGCACTTCACCGGCTAACAAATGTTAAAAGTTATCGCTCAGCGCAAGACGGGCCTTTCTGTATCGAAAGCTTCTCAAATGTTATCCCTGGTTCTCTCTGTTGGCTATGCTTTTCGCCGAGCCTTGTGTGGTCAGACTGGGTGCGCGGCACGAATAGGGGCGCACATTCTAGACTTTACGCGAGCGCCAGGGGTTTCGCTGCAAGGATCAATGAGCCACGTATAAATAGCCTATCTATAGTCTTATCTGCAGTTCTTTAATTGCTCAAGAGTGATGTGTACTGCCCTCTTGAGAATTATCACTCGAAGACCGCATCGTAGATAAGTCTACGACCTAATGCTAATGACGATCGCTCACATTAATTTGTACCGGCTCGCAGAACGCAACGAGAAGGAGGAAGTGAACCCCAAGTACATCTGCCCATTCGTTCGGCAGTACATGAGCAACTACGTCAAGAAGGGCACCGACAACG
The DNA here is from genome assembly GCF_023375885.2 of Dermacentor andersoni. Taxonomy (NCBI): domain Eukaryota; kingdom Metazoa; phylum Arthropoda; class Arachnida; order Ixodida; family Ixodidae; genus Dermacentor; species Dermacentor andersoni. The sequence goes on from NC_092819.1 coordinate 85,171,588, forward strand.
TACTCAAGGAGCCTCTCCCAACAACGGCAAGTATAAACGCGTAAACGTAAAGCGAGATTTACAGAAATGCGGCGCAAATCCGCCTTCGCACGGTTCCTTTCGTGACGGCACACTTGTTTGGCCTGCGTTCGAATCGCATTTCTGCCGTCCAGCTTCCCTTGCCTAGAAAAGCTCCCACCCATGTTCACCGAGACAATCACTTATACATACTTAGTCCGACGGATGTGTGTTTGTCACGGCAGCATTTGGTTGTCACCGACTGCGGCACTTGAACCGTGTCCCTTACACGTTTAGGAAAAAGGAAATATTATTTTTGTGAATAACGGGTCCTGAATTCCTTCGTTCTCAAGCATGCGCAGCGACTAAGAAGTGCAGGGTGAAGCGTTTCGCGAGTGAGTAGTAGGCGCACCAATTACAGCTTTTGCAGCCCAAGAACAATGTGCTCGGGCTTTCTTTTGCATGAACATTCCTGATTTCGTAGGAAATGACCACTTGTTTCATAATTATAAACTCCATTTACAATATTTCGGGCAATCCCACAACGGAGCATGTTGGGACTCCTCGTGGCCACAGAGTGGACTTACTTTATATTTTGGAGTGCGAGAACGCTGGAAACTCGAGTTGAATATTAAACGGGCAGTTCCTTCTGCCTTTTTTTTTTAAGACGTGTACTTGTAAGCACTGGCAACGACAAATAATCGCTTTCTTTTTCTTTTTCTTTTGTGCACTCTTTAGTCCAGGAAGTTCTGTCCTCAACATTATTTAACATATAAAAGCTAGCGAGGTTCGAACTGACCCATCCGCAGTGCTCATTGCTAGTATACGGATAACTGGCTCCCTCTTACGTCGCAACATAACGTGAAGTGAGGCACCAAACGTCGCACCAAACGGGAAGTGAAAAGCTGACTGGCAACTTCCACCGGAAGTTGCCAGTCAGTTGTCAGTCAGTTGCATAACGTCTGCTTACTGTTCAGAAAGGAGGACAACGCGAAAGGAGAAAACAACGGGACGTGACCGAAACAGCGTTTCGTCTGTCTCCGTGACGCCCCGTTGTTCGCACTGTTAATCGTTCCCTTCGGACGTTACACCCCATGAAGACCCCGAGACCTGTTACTTTGCTGGGCTCCGCAGCAGCAGTGCATACTTGAGTTTCAATACTCGCCGATAAATTTTTGGGGCAAGGAATGCAAACGCTACAAGGGAGTTGCAGTTTCTGCAACGTATATTACTGCGCCAAATAGTGCGGCGAAGTTTGACCAAGGAGGTCTTTTATGCCACCATCTACTATGGAACCTCGCAATAACGAAATCGCATCTTAGGTAACCATACGTTTGTTATCTCAGATATTTGTTATGTGCGTGTATTAGTTGTGTGCTGATATTGGCGAGAAACATTTCATTTACATAGTTATAGCGGATAACTCGTAATAGGCGGGTATTTTAAACCTTCAGTTTGACAGCGCTGTCTGTTTCGGTTCCTTGCAGCGCGTGCTGAATCACCATAGATTTTTACTTGCGGTGGTTTCGCATTCACCAAAACACCGGAAGAGTAGAGCAAAATAACTAAAATTCAAATGCAACACTGACGGCTGCGTTTTATGTCTCATTTTATTGTGAGTTGCAGCAAAAAGTGAAACGTTTATTTATTTGTTTCGAAGCTGACACAAGTGTGAGTGAGCTAGACTCCAGGACTATTTTCGGGAGCGCTGTCAGGCGTGAGCTTTCCGTACGCGGCTACTCCTTCATTGCCACAGAAATTTGTCCGAGAGTATAGCACTCCCTTTACCGTATTTATCGCGGCACACAAATGGCCGCTTGGTTACGCAATGTACGTTTGCAACACCTGACGTCTTTCTTTATTTTCCTTCACAGAACGGAGTGTCACCGACAGAACTCAAGCGGCTGATGTCAGAGGACCAATAAAAAAAAATTGAAAAGAAAAATAGCCGCACCGGCTACATCACGTTTCACGGCTCGGTTACTTGCACGTTGTTCGTCGTTGTTGACAACGATGTCAATTTACGGTTGCGCTAGAAGACGGAAATGCTGTTCGAAATGCTGTAAGTCACATATTGGCTAAAAGAAGGAAAAAAAAAACAGCGTCGAATTCCGTCCACGAAAGGCAACAAGTCTCAAATTCGCTTTCACGAGAACGAAGTAAAAAAAATCGCCCGCCAAAGGAATTCGAATGCGTTCCTCTCTAGTACACTTAGTATATTATTAGCACGAACGCCACGTAATGCTCACTTAAGGCATTCATTTTCTTTTTCTGCCAGTTTTGACAAGTTCAGTGACAGCACTTGTTCAGTGGACCGCAGTCGTAGAAAAACTACCGGCGAGAGTGGCTTTAAAACACAGGGTTTCCTACAATAATTACTAGATTGAACTCTGGCGCTGCAATCGTTGAGCGTTTTGAGCTGCAGCAGACTCTGCGAACGCGCACAAACGCTCTCAATTCCAACAGTTCAGCTTGTCGAGGTGGCCGGATCGAAACGCGCCAAGTGTCCCAAGGCACTGGCTTGCCCGCGACGAATTCGTAAGGGCGGTTTACGTCCCTTGTCGATGCAAGTGTCCGTGGCGTAATGGTTCCGACATCTGACTTCTCTGCTGGAGGTTCTGTGCTCGAATCCCGCTGTCGGACAATTTTATTAATGTTCATTTCACGATTTATTACTCAGTACCTTTGTTGAAAATGACGAGCTTACAAAGTCGCGAAGCCGTTTGAACAGAAGGACGATCTTTAGACAAACCCGTGTGTTTCCCATAATTATCATGCTGGTTGAACCCCCCCATTGCAGCTCAAGTAGATACCATCGCCAGAGTTCCCTCCAGTACTTAGTGCATGAGACTCTATGGCTAAAAGGACGCGATATACTGCAGTGTTGTAACATGAGCTTTCGAAGTGTTCTTCAACTTGCGTTGACAACAACTTGCGTTGACAACAACGGTATTTCGCAACACCAAACTTGCGTTGACTTGCACACTGAAGTGTGCAACAACAACAACAGCAACGGTATTTCGCAACACCAAGCGTGTTGCGACTGCTCGGCGTGTTAAAGCAAAGAGCGCCAATCTAGCCGAGTCTAATGTAAGTTGTTTTTATGATTTTATGTCCCCTACCCACTCTGGGAGATTGCCGCCGAAAATTGGGTAGTACAAATTAATGCATTAGAATAGTACACAAAATGCATAAAAAACTAAAATTCAAACGCAACACTGACTACAGCGTTTTATGTCTTATTTTAATATGAGTTGCAGTATTTATTTGTTTGTTTGTTTGTTTGTTTGTTTGTTTGTTTGTTTGTTTGTTTGTTTGTTTGTTTGTTTGTTTGTTTGTTTGTTTGTTTGTTTGTTTGTTTGTTTGTTTGTTTGTTTGTTTGTTTGTTTGTTTGTTAAAATATAACCACTGGTTTAGTATAGGCAGGCTAGAACGAAAGGAAACAGAAGTTGGAGCGTGTACGCAAATAAAGAATGAAGGAATAACTCAGAACATAAATATAACAAAAATGAAAGTCAATATCGCAAAAGAATATATTGAGGTCAGAATTTATCAAATAAGTTTAATTTAGCCTAAAAGAAGACCTGTAATGGACCTTGTAATGGACCTGTAATAAAACCTTTCCGTCGCTGTGCCCGAGAGTCAAGATACCAAGGGATAGCAAACCCAGAACAGTTGGATCTAATCCAATATTGCGGAGCGCCGTTTCTAGGACGACGAGGAAAGAGAGGGACGGGAAAAGGTAGGCAAGTTAGCATGGAGGAATGAAAAAGAGGAGGGAGCATCGCGCAACGCGATTGAAGCCAGACCTGGTGGCCCAACACGTGATCGCGCGTCTAAGTGCGCGTTTGGCTTTAGTGTTCCCCCTTAGTGTTCCTGTATATGCCCCTGCGGGAGCATATACAGGAACACTATTCCCACTCTGCAGGCAGAGCCACGGCAGGGCAGCCGAACAAAATCTCGAATATCGCTCCGTGACATCGACGGGACAGATCACGTGGTGGGTCACGCGCCGCCGAGCAAATGTATGGTCTTCACGGAGCGTTCGTTTTCGAAGGCTTGCTGCGTGACGCAACGCTCCCTCCTAAAATTTTCCTTCCTCCATGGAAGTCAGCCCGTGCATACACCGGCTGGCTACCCTGTGCTGGAGTAACGGGGCCAAAGGGAATTAAAGATGAGAGCAAAACGCTCGAGCATAAAATAAACAAAAGGGAAAGAAAGAAAAAAGTCTGCAAACTAATGCGATGTGACGCACGACACTCCTCCAAGCCCGGCCCCCCGTCCACATGTCCTTCTGAGGTTCTAAGGCGGCTGCTGGTGCCGCGGCGAGGAAATCAATGGCTCAGCCAGCAGTACGAGATTGGCCGAGAGTCGGGCAAAGCAGTTCGCAGTATACGGTAAGTTGTAGGGTAAAACCGCAGGAGATAATGTAAATATTTTACAACGTTTATTTGGTACGTGACACAATAAAAAAATCACAATTTAACGAAGACAGCCACTGCGGCAGGTCGCTCGGGCCCAATTATTATTTAAGAAATTTTAATAATCAAGTAATTATTAAAACAAATTATTTAGGCAATTGCTCCGCCAGGGGCAAAGAACGAGAATATGTTGCCTAATTTCTTGCCAGGTTTCAGCCTGCTAGTCGAGTGGTTCAAGCTGTAGAAATCCTCGCTCTGCTTTAGAACAGAACCTTTATTCAGCCAACGCGGCCCAAATGCCAAAAACATACTTTGGAATCCCTGGCGTTACGCTGACGTACCGGCGCTGGGGTTTCGGCGCGAAATCCAAATACTGGTACTTGGACCTTCATTTTCTCATCCAATAATCAAACTATCTTTTTGAAATGACTGCCTGCAGGGTTCTCAAACAAGGCTCCATTAGTCTAAACTGATTTATTGTTTCCCTTTAGTGTCCCTTTAAGTATAAGGTCGTTCGTGGAATAATTTCTGACGATACAGTGCTAAAATCCTGCTGCACAGCATTCTCCTGTTGCAGGCAAACCTTTGCGTAGTGTGCCTTTGGCTCTTGCCTGCATGCTCAGCAGTGTTTTAATATCTTTAATTATGTATCCCTATTAATTTCATTATTAGTTTCACGTTGGCAAGTCTCCAGTTATGTCCTTGCTTATTTATCACTTATTTTCCTAACGTTCACAGACACGAACCACGAACTGTAGAGGTTCTGCAGGCTGGTGAAGCTTCCTCGGTAGCGTTTTTATTGACCCTCCTCCAAGCTGATTCAATTCAATCACAGATCTGACTAAATTTTAAAAGAGAAACTTACAACCTTGTCGCAGGCTGCACTAGGTCAACAGAAAACATCAAAATAATTGAACATAACACAGCGTTCTGGACATGGCACGCTCAACAGAATACATGTTTATAAAAATTAAGCTAAGTGTTTCAGTAGCCTTCAAAATGGCGAAAAAAATAAAAGAAAGAAAGAAAGAAAGAAAGAAAGAAAGAAATAGAACCTCGTTTCTTCGTACACAGATAGACACGCCAGGGGCGCGGGATTATTTTACGACAACGAGAAGCTAAGCGAGGTGCAATAGATTCATACCTAGAAATGGTATATCATGCATCCCAGGCTCCAACTATTAAAAAAAAATGGCAGTATGCAGCACTCCATAGAATCCGTAGAACGATTTCGACGCACAAATAAAAAAAAAAAATTTAGGGTGTCCGAGACACGTGGCCCACCGGGCAATCACCGAGCGAAGCAAGGTCCGTGCAACGCCGCATACATTACTCCAACGAACGAGTCAAGTGGCTTCCTAGCGGTTCATTTTTCTGACCTCGAGACGCATTTTGCAACAAAAACATCAAAAATAAATGAAAGACTCGTGCTTCGTGCTTCGGCCGGTCATTGCAGATGGCTTCGAGATGCGATGGCGGCGGCGCATCCGGCGTTCGTCGAACCTTCTCCGTTCTGAATTCAACCGCAGACGAACTGATAAGTTTCACGACGACAGGAAAGAATGGTAAAGAAAGCGTTCGGACAGATAAGAGGCCGAGCCTGCCTCAATAAGCACGCTTGACCTATACAAAGTGAATCGGGCTAGATGAGCGCATGATTAAGCAAATGAATGAGTGAAAAAAAAATCGGAGGATGACAATTTCACCTGTTCGAAGAGGCGAGGGGCAAGGTGTTTTGGTAATGGGGACGTCCTGTTTGGATTTCGTGCCCAGCTCATTCCCCTGCTCGTACAATAACCTCTGCATCTCTCTCTCTCTCTCTCTCTCTCTCTCTCTCTCTCTCTCTCTCTCTCTCTCTCTCTGTGTGTGTATGTGTGTATGTGTGAGTGCGTGTTTTAGAGGAATCTGTTATAAACTGGCATGCATCAAGCTTCAGCCGGGTCGTATCCCGATGGAGGTGGACAATAGAAATGCTCGTGTATTTTTAGGTGTCATGTTAAAAAATGTGAGGTGCTTCAAATCAATCCGGTGCCTTACCATGGCCTCACTCGTGAGTCATGAGTGAGTGAGTGAGTGAATAAACTTTATTGTAGGTCCGGCGAGGACGCGAACTCGTCGCGCACCCGGCTAGTCCCACGTCGGGACCGGCAGGTCTAGCCCACCGGCCCGGTCGCGGGCACGCCGGACGGCCAGGATTTGCTTTTCTAGAGCGGGGCTACGCAAAAGCGAGTCCCACTCCTCCTTGATGAACTTGGGGTATGTCGACCCGCACTCCCAGAGCATGTGAGGTAGAGTGGAGGTCTGGCCGCAGGACGGGCAGGCGTCGTCGCGATACACGTCGGGGTAAGCCTCGTGGAGAGCGGACAGACACGGATATGTGCTGGTCTGTAGGAGCCTAAGTGAAACGGCTTGCGCCCTATTCAACTTGGGGTGAGGGGGTGGAAAGACCCTTCTGGACATGTAGAAATATTTAATAATCTCATTGTGAGTAGCGGGAGCGTCCCTGTGACCGTAGAGAGGAGGGGAGTCAGTGCTCCTTATAGAGGAAGCGCGGTCGGTGAGGTCACGCGCAGCCTCGTGGGCAGACTCATTGAGGTTCGGGGGAGCACCCTCGACCGATCCTACGTGAGCGGGAAACCAGTGAATTGAATGGTTTGTGAGAGCATGTGGACTCGAGCCGCTAAGAAGACGAACAGCTTCCTTGGCGATGCAACCCTTTTGAAAAGCCCTAACTGCCGTTTTGGAATCACTATAAATTTCGGACCCACGACCGTCTAGCAGGGCGAGGGCGATGGCGACTTGCTCGGCGACTCCGGGGTCTGAAGTGCGAATTGAGGCGCTATTGGAAATGTTGCCGCCCGAGTCGACCACAACGACGGCAAAGGTCTTCCTGTCACTGTACTCCGCAGCGTCGACGAAGCTTGCGCTAATGTCGTGTCGCTTGATCTGTTTGAGGATGGCGGCTGCTCTGGCCTTGCGTCTGCCCTCGTTGTGGACGGGATGGACGTTTCGGGGCACAGGGGCGACTTCGAACTTTTCTCGAATGCACCTAGGGATCGGGGTACTGACCATCGGGAATCCCGCAGGGTGGTAACCCAGCTCTTCGAGGATGCGTTTACCTGCTGCTGTGGTGCCCAGGCGAGTGAGTTGCGCGCGTTCTTGGGCTTCGGCAATCTCCTCGGCGGTGTTATGTACCCCCAGCTTCAAGAGATCCTCGGTATGGGTCCTGATGGGTAGCCCGAGAGCCCTCTTGACTATTTTGCGGATAAGAACATTGAGCTTGTCTCGCTCCGCTCTGAGCCAGTTGTGCATAGAAATCGTGTACGTGAGGTGGCAGAGTACGAAGGCATTGATCAGCCTGAGAAGATTGCTTTCCTTCATGCCTCGATGCCGGTTTGCGATTCTGCGAACGAGGCGGAAAGCGTTGTCCGTCTTCGCGATAATCTTGCGGAGAGCAGTTCCGTTTCCGCCGTTGTATTCGACAAACATGCCCAGGACCCGAATAACGTCGACCCTGGGTATCACCCCCCCGTCACAAGTGCGAAGTCTGATGCTGCTTTCAGAGACTGGCTTCCAATCTTTGGGTCTGCCTCCCTTCTCTTTTCTGTAAAGTAGCAGCTCCGACTTGGCGGGGGAGCATCGAAGTCCGGTGGGGCGGAGATACTCCTCGATCACGTCAATCGCCTCCTGCATGGCTTCTTCGACTCTGCCCTCGCAGCCGCGGGAGCACCATATGGTGATGTCATCGGCGTAAATGGTGTGCTTGACGTTCTCGACGCGCGCCAACCTCTCGGAAAGACCAATCATACAGATGTTAAACAATGTTGGGGAGATGACGGCGCCCTGAGGAGTGCCCCGCCCTCCGAGGGGCACATCTTCGGAGCGGAAGTCTCCAATGCGAAGCTTGGCCTTCCTGTCAGTCAGAAAAGAGCTGACGTAGTTGTGGAATCTGGAACCGAGACCCAGGTCTGAAATGGTCTTGACGATGAAGGTGTGGAGCACGTTGTCGAAAGCCTTCTCGAGGTCCAGACCCAGCAGAGCCTTGACGTCTCTGGAACGGCCATCCACAATCTGATGCTTGATTAGTTTCATGGCATCCTGCGTTGAGAGTCCGGCGCGGAAGCCGATCATGTTGTACGTGTAAACCTCGTTGTCTTCGAGGTACCCGTTAAGCCTGTTGAGGACGACGCGCTCCATGACCTTGCCGACGCAGGAGGTTAGAGAAATCGGCCTGAGGTTCTCGATGTTCGGGGCCTTGCCGGGCTTGGGAATGAGCACCGTGCAGGCCATCTTCCATTCTGCAGGAACAACGCCGCTATTCCAGGACTCGTTGATTTTGTCGGTCAGGAAGACGATCGACGTGTCCTCGAGGTTTCTCAACATTCTGTTGGTGACTCCGTCTGGACCCGGCGCAGACTTGCGGTTGAGCGCGAAGATGGCCTGTCTAATCTCGGCAATGGAGAAGTCTTCGTCGAGCTCGGGGCGTGGAGGGCCTCGGTAGTCTGGGAGTTGGGTCACTGGATCTCCGTCGCGACGGACGGGCAAGTACCTCTGTACCAGTTTTGCGACGAGCTCATCGACCGTGTGAGACCTGGTGGCCTCGTGAAGGGCCCTGGCCAACGTATGCCTCTGATTTGACTTTGAGCCGCTTTCGTCGAGAAGGTGCTTCAGCATACCCCAGGATTTGCCGTTGCGCATCTGTCCGTCGATGGATTCGCAGAGCTCGTCCCACTGCTGCTGGCATAGCGCCTTGCAGTGGTCATCGATGACCTTGTTGAGCTCCGAGATCTTTTTTCGGAGTCTGCGATTGAGCCTTTGACCCTTCCATCGGCGGAGCAGGGCGTTCTTGGCCTCGATCAGGTGGGCAAGTCTGCTGTCCATCCGCTCGACGTCGAGATCGGTTTCCACTTTCTTGGTAGCCGCGGAAGCGTCGTTCCGGACGCCTTCACACCATTCTTCGAGGGTGGCGGGTGCCCTGGCTCTGCTGGGTTCTTCGCGAATCTTGCGAAAGTGGTCCCAATCGATGAACGTGAATTCCTTGATCCTACTCCGAGACACCTTGAAGTTGGTCACGAGAATATAGTGGTCGCTGCCGAACTCCATGGCGGTGTTCTCCCAGCCCACGTCCTCAACGTTCCTGACGAACGCTAGGTCAGGTGTCGAGTCCCGGGTGACGGAGTTGCCGATGCGAGTAGGAAAATTCTTGTCAGTGACCAGAGTGAGGTCCATCTCGTTGGCGTCTTGCCACAGGTTGCGCCCCTTGGTAGTGTCGTAGACGTAACCCCAGATGCCGTACGGTGCGTTGAAGTCACCGACGACGACCAAGGGTCGAGGGCCGGCCAAGTCGGTCGCTTTCTTGAGGATGGTCTTGAACTGCTGGCGCGAGTCCCTGGGGTTGCTGTAGATATTGAGGACGAACACGCTGTTTCTGCGCTGATTCTGGTGTGGTACGTCGAGCAGGATCTCAACCATGACATATTCAATTCTACCACACCCCAGCTTGAGGTCGTGGGTGAGATGAGTCAGCCTTTTATCAATCAAGGTGCAAATCCCTCGCCCCCCGGGCAGGCCCGACACGGCCCTGTAGCCCTGGAGCGAGGCGGCGGAGACTAATGTTTCCTGGAGAGCAATGACTTGAGGTTTGACAGCGAAGGACCTGAAGAACTGCTGCAGAGGGGCTTTTTTGTTAGAATATCCCCTGCAGTTCCATTGCCAAATGCGAAAACTCTCTTTGGACCTATCCATTATGGCGGACCGGATGGACTACCACCTAACGGGGCAGTTAGGGCTGTGCAAAGACTGGGACCTCCTGACGCCGCCCTGGTTGGATATTGAAGTCTAGCTTCCTTTAGTATGGCGGGAACGGTGAGCGGTTGTACGACGGAGGCGGGTGTAGCCATTCGCGCCTCAATGGCGTCTATGCGATCAGCGAGAGCTCCGAGGCCCCTGTTGGGGTCTCCGAGTGCAACCTGAATTTGACGAACGTTATCGGTGAGACAATTGACGCTAGCAGTGACCTGTTTGAGGCCATCTGCCAGCCCAATGAGAGATTGCTTAATCTCGCTGACTTCTGAGGACATCGCTCCCGATTCACCTGTTTGTTTTACTACTGCTCTACGTTTGGAGGACGTCGCAGTACCGTCTACTGGGGCTGGGATTGGAGTCTCTGTGGCCCTGCCTGGCGCAACGTTATCAGACGCATTCGTAACGAGTTTCCGAATCTCTGCCATTTCGTTAACTAGCCTCTTGATCATGCTCTTGAGGTCGTCGTTCTCTTTTCGTAAGCGAATGACTTCCGCGTCCCTAGCTCGCTCTGGGTGTGGGTCGTTACGAGGTGCCTGAGCAGCTTCTATATTGGTACCGGGCTTGGGACGTGCCAGATCGGCCCAAAGGAGGGTCGGCTGCTTCCCCAAACGCGTGGAGGCCGGCTGAGGTCCAGATGCTGGCTGGGTTCTCCAACCTGGGCGGTCCCTGGAGCCGGATCTGGATCGTGATCGGACTCGGGATCTTGACATCGACCTGGCCCTGGAGACGGAGCGGCTCCTGGTGCGACCCCTGGAGCGGCCACGAGACTTGGATCTCCCCCTGGACCGGGAGCGGCTGCGACCGTATTGGCGTTCAGGCGATGCTTGCCGGGCTTGATTCGCGCCCTCCATGGGCGGGAAATGTTCGGCGTTGAGGGCGCGGGAGCGTTCCCCCCGTCTGCGCCTGACGAGATATGGCGTCTGAAATCGTCGCTTGCACTCCTTGGCGGCGGTAAGGTGGTCGCCACCGCACAGCTTGCATTTGGGATCGCACCTATGCTGGGCGTCAGGGTTTGCTTCTCCGCATCCTCTGCAGATGGCGTCGTTGGGCGAAGGGCAGACGTCGGAGCGGTGTCCGAGCCTGCCGCAGCTGTAACACACGTCCATTTGCTTGCGAAATAAAGTGCACCTGACGATCGTGCCGCCGTAGGAGACAAAATTTGGCACTCGGTACCCCTCGAACAGGACCACCACGGTGCCGGTGTTCTTGATTCTTTTGGCGCCCAGCGCCGTGGGATTCCTCGGGTTTACGAGTTTTTTGTCGAGCACCGCGGGCCCGTCGGTAAGGGAGACGCCTCGGATGACGCCCTTGCACGTGTAGTGGGGGGCGGCCTCGTAGGCGCTCACCTCGAAACGTTGACCGGTGACGGAGATGCCTTCGATGCCGACGTAGCGTGCAGCGTTGTCCCGGTTTGGTGTGCTGATCACCATTATGTTTTGTTGAAAGTTGGGACACATCGTGTCCGTGTCTCGCGACGCCGGATCGAGCCCGGCAGCCTGCCATATGGCGTCTGCGACTGCGGTAGGTCCACACTTGCTGATACACAGGCCTCCCCTGGGCCGCACGACGATCTTTGCCTCTTCTTTGGGCAGCGGAGGCATCCTGGCCCCTCGAATTATCTTGCTTTTAATGCCCGCGCGGTCGGCGGGACGCCGAGCGTTGGAACCGGCGTTATGCTGAACGTCGGCCGCACTGGCATTGGCCGCATTTCTCTTGCTCCCTAAAGAACGTCTGGCGGCAACGAGCTGCCACCCGGAGTCTTTAGTGAAGTCCTCGGGGGATAAAAGCTCCCCTTCCACCTCACACTCCATCACAAATTCCGTGGAAAAAGCCTCTGACGAGAAGAGGTGGGCGAGCGATGCCTCGCCTCGCGAACCCTAACACGGTTAGGCTCAGCACACAGTGATGGCGTAGTCGAAAGAAAAACGGGAATAAATGTCACAAAAGTCCACCCACCCACAAAAGTCGGGTATCGGCGTGTTCCTCGTGACTTCACAGATCCGGAAATGTGGAAAGTTCAGGGGTACACACTCGAAAAACATCCGAAAACGATGGCAAAAAGCGGGAGCCGAGCGAACCACGTCAGGTGTGGCTCAAATTGCGATTTCTTTTCACAAATTAAAGCATTGAGTGCAACAAATATATATATATATATATATATATATATATATATATATATATATATATATACATATATATATATATATATATATATATATATAAAGCAGAGTTTTTCAATAGGCCAAACGTTCGCGTACTTAGAAAGATGAGAAACAGCTTCGCCGGTTATCTTTGGTTTATTGACCCAACACTATCGGTCGCTGGACAGACGTTCTTCAAGGCATACAGTAAATTCTCGCAACCGCCTCTTTATATATTTCGGTACAGAAATATATATATATATATATATATATATATATATATATATATATATATATATATATATATATATATATTGTTACGCGCGAAGGAGACCGTTTGTAACCCTTGCGGATGAAGGGGACCGTTGACTTTAAGTCGCGAAGGTGAGCGTAAGAGCGGCCAGCTGGTTGATCAACTCAGCGTCGTTCTCTTCTTCCTTCCCCCCCTCGGGACCGCAAGCACGTTCACCGTTCTTCGTTTTCTTCATGCGTAACAATATACGTAACATGCAACATATATATATATATATATATATATATATATATATATATATATATATGTGTGTGTGTGTGTGTGTGTGTGTGTGTGTGTGTGTGTGTGTGTGTGAACGAGAAGAAAGAGGGTTAAGCGAGGGGGCCCGATTTTTATTATTCCTATAAGAAGCCAACAAACAATGACACCAAGGAGAACACAGGGGAAATTAATTCTACTTACTAAATGAATACAATAAATGGTAAGTTAATGGCAATGAAACTGTATAAAAAAACAACTTGCCGGAGGTGGGAAACGATCCCACGTCTTCGCATTACGCATGCGATGCCCTAACGAACTGAGCCACCGTGGCGCCGTTTGCCCATCCACTTTCTTGGGTATTTATGTTTTACTACTCGAACTAACCTTGGGAGTGTTAGCCAGCGCCACCACTGACAAACCTTGGCTGCGGGTGTGGAACATCCTTTCTGCCGCAGGCGTCACGAATGCGTTATTTTTTGGGAGGTCAAAGATCCCGTACTCGTGACGGCTGCGGCAGACGCTGTTGGAAGCGATCACTACAACTGCTGAAGGGGGCGAGCGGGGGGGCGGGGGTATGCAGTACTTTATTGCTTTAGAGTAATGGTAGTAGTGGTTATTTTGACAGCACGCCGCCACCCATAGAGGTGCTGCAACAACCTTGAAATCAGCTGTTAGGCTGGTTCTTCTATATACAAAAGGCTATGAACATCACTCCCCACGTCGCAAGCTGCCATCAGAGCGGCAGGTTGCGCAGCAGTCATCTCTACCGGGAAATGTATGCGGGGAGCGCTACGTGCTTTGCATCGTTGTCAGTAGCGCCTCACCACCGACTACGTGGTTCAGCTGATTGCTTTGTAGCCGTTTTTTTTTTTTTATTGAAACGTATGCTGTTCTATATGCTGAGCGCGTAATTCCAAAGAATATGTGCCCTGCCCTCTTCCCTTTGCTGACTTCTTGAAGCCTCCGTCCGTCTTACGGGGGTGCGAGCCAGTGCGCCTGGCCCTGCACTGCCGCCGGGATCGGCCCACTAAACAGAGCACAAGCAGTTACACTTAGGCAATTACAAACAGAGTCTTATTATTCACCTGCACAAATAAAGGAATGGTATGACATTGCAGACATGAATATTATATGCAAAGCATGCAAAAAGGAGATATGCACGCTTGAACATATGCTCTGGGAGTGTGGGTCGCTCGGCCCTGGCATTTCCCTGATTCGGTTTTTAGGAATAATCAAATCTCCAGATCATATCCCTCAAGTCCTGGCTGTCCAGTACGGCCGTGATAGGGCTAGGAGGCTTGACCTCCCGGTCCCAACATGGGACTAGCCAGGCAGGTGGCAACTATAGGACAAGAATAAAGTTTTTTCCTCCTCCTTCTCCTTCTCCGCCCACATTTTTGCTGACGGACGCTGACACGAAAAAAAAAAATGCCGACCAACTTATAGAGGCTAACAGCTTCTCCGTAAAACAAATATTCACTCCGGTAGATCATGAAGGCAATGACAGACTAGCCTATAGCGGATGCGCAACCACGTACGAACGTTTCCCGATCCGCAGATGGAAGGGAAAATCACCGTGAAAAGTCTAACCTGACGACGGCATGTTCAGCTTTGTGCGGCTGAACTTCAATGCTCGCCGCACGTTTCGCCAATCTGTTTTCGCTTCGCAGGAAGCGACTACACTGAAAGCGCTCGTCATACGCGCAAACACATGAGGTGAAGCTACTCGACCAGAGAGCGGCGAAGCAGGTGAGGTTGAGGGAAAGGGGAGAGGAGCGGTCGTTTATATTTTTCACCGACGCCCCGACAGCGACAGCGGGAGCCGGTTGCTCCGATCAGACCGCGGTGGAACTCAACAAAGGGTGTCCCGATAACCGTGAGCAGCGAGAACGGTAAGAGCACGTGTTCAAACCCATGTATATATACGCGTCGTTCTTTTTTTCTTCTTTTAGGAGAATCTTTAAAGTTTACCCGTTACATGCAGCCATCTTGAGCTAGTTTACTCTCAGAGGCGAACATTAATCGCACGAGAAATGAAAATGAATATTTGACTAAACAAAGTTTCGCTAATTAACTCTTAAGCTAATTACTTTAGTCATATATTGCAGTTTGCGAATTGTAGCCGGTGATTTCTAAAGTCATATCCCCTTAGTACCGATCGGCTTTCTTTTTTTTTTTTTCCTATGCTTCCCTCTGCCGCACGCCACTTGAAACGTTTTGCAAGGGTGCCGGGGCCTTGCGCCGCTTGATTTGTGTACCTGCGCCCATTTTGAGTGCGCGTCATTCGTGCATTTCGTGGATACCGACTCATTATTAAGAGCTCCTCAGGGGCTGTTCCTGGAAGCCATGTAGCACTCACCGACTACTGGGTGAGCAGGCTTCTGAGTGTGCATGCTGTTCTGACAGTGCGGCCCATAAAGGCACGCTGAGTTGTGTCTTCCGACGCTGCTGCCTTGCAGTTTATTGCCGCTGATTTCTGCGCTTGCACCTTGCTTTTCGAATTCTTTTTGCACGTTCTTTAGATATCTCGCATATTCAACAAGTCTTCGAGCGCAGCCTTCCGCGTGGATATACCAAAGCGGTGCACTTGTTTACATCTACATCTACAGCCGCAGATCGTTGTTAGCGATAGATATTGGGGGAAAGGTACATCGCTGATACGAAATAATGTCAGAACGTAGCAAGACATACATATCTACTCAGATGAGCCGAATTGTTCCGTTCTAAGACGAGTCAATATTAGCGGCCGAGCCACTTAAACCATACCGATTAGAGCATAGTTTGCTTGGCTTTTCTTCTACTTCTTCTTCTTTCTTTTCGTTATCATTTGCTTTTCTTGCAACTAAGATATTATTATGCTATCCACTGCTATGCTGCCAACTATGTTACAATTCTGTTGTATTTACTAACCGAGGGTCCCGTTTTCAGTATCATTACTTTGGGACCCTCGTCTGTATATTACATTTATGTACCTATGTTTTTTCATATGAATAAACTTCAACTTCAACTTCAACAAAGGTAACTGTGATCTAGATATATATATTGTGGTCTGTCAATTTATCACTGAATCTTGCTTTTCTTTAACTTCGTCGTACAGTTTGAACCAGCCATAAAACATTAATAGAGAAAACTGTGCTCGCATAAGCGCTCATTCTCTCGTGAAACCGTGGGTGCCATGCATCGATCGCTGACACCGTTGGTATAACTGAGCGCGGCGGTTGTTTATGCTGTTGCACCGAATGCACTGTCTCTTGTTTCCCGTTTGACGGAGAGGTAAAAAAAAATGCTTCTCTGGAATTATTAAATGTGTCAGCATAACAGCACGTACAGTCCCACCCGTCTACGTAGCGAATGCGATCGACAGCGTATGCGGGATAGGCGAGGTACAGATGTCGGCGCAGCGCTGTGTCGCCACTTGCCGCTTATTGTGTACGCACCGTGCAAAGTGAAGAGGAGTTGATATCAAATCGCTAAGGCCAGAATTGGACTATAAAAGCAGTTTCCTTCGTCCTAACAGCTTACATTGAAGTACAGGTCCGCCGATAGCGGGCGCACTAACTCGATGGCGTCAGGTCTAACCTCTGCTGAACAGAATCAACAATGGTTCAAACTTCATGTGCACGGCTTGAGAGGGATGAAGCTTGCGCCTTTAACTTCGTAAACGTGCCTTGACTCATTTTGAGCGCTATTATACATGCAAGTTAGGCTGTTGTGGCTTTCACGTTGTCGGTTCGACGGCCGATCGCGCGGGGTTTGGTCGAAGGATGGTCGGAGGAGGAGGAATAAACTTTATTTTAGGAAAGCAGATTTGAGACCTAAGCCTCTCTACCTAGATGACGGCCTGAAGCCCTTGGGCCCTGGCGGCATCTTCGGCCTGCTGCATTGCCTTAAGTTGGTCTTCCGGTGCACAGCTGAGCAACGCGGTCCCCCACTGGTCTCTGGTCTTGTGTATTTTGTTCAGTGTGGGTGTCCGAGGACAAGCCCAAAAGATATATTGTAGGTCCGCCCTTCCTTGATAGAATCTACATCTATCTGTGTAAAGGTCCGGGTAGCAGAGGTGGTAGGCCACCGGGTTTGGATATGCATTCTATTTGCGGGGAACTTAGCGGGGAATGTGCCGGAGGGTAATGGGCACTTCCCAATTTATAGTGTTTGGTGATCTCGTTAAAGCTGGTCATCCTGTCTCCCTTCGTTCCCAGTATTTGCACGTCACCTGCTCGGCCCGTCAGTTCTCGATTCAGGTTGCGGGCTATTCCCGTCGCAGTACCCATCGCAGTACAACTCGCGCTCATCGGTTGCGTCATGATGAAATGGTCTCAGCGGCACACATGTGCTGAATAACCAATCAATCAATCAATCAATCAATCAATCAATCAATCAAATCTTTATTTCAGTTTGCAGTACAGTGTGCAATACAAACAGGGGGTAAGAGAGAAAAAGCAGTCTATACGACCGCTTGACAAAGCTCCCTAACCCATTTAACAACATTGACAGTTGCGCCAGGAGAAAAAAAAGGAAAAGGTTCAGCAATATTAAAGTACAATATGTGTAGTGCACTGAAATACCTCGGACATTGTGAGTACAAGAGTTACGTAGATCTTTATACAATGATATATGGAACTTCAAATGCAATTATACCATGTAGTGAATACGCGCATGTTCAATACATAGTACGAAAAATATTTGGATTAACGTGAAAAGTTGTAAAATTATAATAATAAAAGAAAAGTCAAACGCTCTAGAATGTAAGGTCAACAAAAGCTAAATCACGAATGAGTCTCGGGTAGCAGAAAATGACGTATAGCATAAATTATCACAGAATTCTGTGTTTAAACATTTGGGCAATATGTACATAAACAGTGTGAAACCATAGTTAGTTCTACATCGAGATAATGTATAAGTATGTCGTTTTCTAGTTCCATATTGCGTAACATGCGGGGTAAGTTTTACAATGCCATTAAGGAAGGGATCATTTTTTGCTGTCGTTTTTTATAAAAACAGGCAAATCTGTATTCAAAGAATTTATTTACGCCAACAATATTATATTTTAAGTGTAGAGGAAGTGTTGCGGCACCATATGAGGTACAGCAATTATCCTGAAAAAAACATTTTTTTGAAGAACAAATCATTTGTGAACATTCGAAACAGTGGTGTTAACCGGGACTAGAAAGCAGTCATTTAGGTATGAGTAAAAGAAAAAATAGTATACACTTAGCTTACTCTTGACGGGTAAGCTACGTCTGTTGCGTGAAAAATTCCGATAAATCTGGAAAGAGTAATGCAAGCTTTATTTATGTAAGCGCCCCAGGTCATGGTAGTAGTAAATACTACACCAAAAGAAGTGAATTCATCAACATAATCAATATTACTGTCATTTAAGACTAGATGCGGCGGATTAGATATGTACTTGTTCTTCGTGTGAAAAATCATTGCCTTTGTTTTACCTTCGTTAATTTTTAGTGCATTGTACAATTACCATTTCGCCAATAATTAAAGAACTCGATTGGCAGTGTCAGTTATTTTCAGAATGTTATCGGACGAAAAAAAACTAGGAACGTATCATCTGCATACATGGTGAATTTTGCCTCTTGTGTGATATTAATAATGTCATTGACATAAATATTCAAGAGTAGAGGTCCCAATAAACTGCCTTGCGGGACACCATTTTTGATTTGCAGGAGTTCAGACGAATAGTTTCCAATTGCTACTTACTGGGAACGGGAGTTTAAGTATGATTTAAATACATTAAGGGCGTGCCGCCGTACACCATAGAGTTCTAGTTTTGCGAAAAGATGTTCGTGGTTGAGCGTGTCGAACGCCTTGCTGAAGTCTACAAATATGCCTAATGTGAGTAGTTGGGATTCAAAGTTGTTTAGTATATGTTCTTTTTGATCAATTAGTGCGTGCTCCGTTAATCTATTCCGAGTAAAACTACACTGATGATCAGTAATTACAGAGCACTTGAGAAAAAAAAAACATGCAGACGGCAGCGAATTATTTGTCCCAGTCCCTTTGAGAAATACGGAAGGAACGATGTAGACCTATGGGGGTTACTCAAAATATTCCTGTCGCCTTTCTTGTAAAGGACTGCAACTCTTGCTAGCTGCATATCTGCGGTAAATCGCCACGTGATAAGTACAGTGTTAAATATATGTGTTAGGCATGGGACGAGAAAGAATAATACATATTTTACCGGCCTGCTTTGGACATTAAATGAGCCTAAGCTATCGCTGTCGCGTAAAGCATTAAAGGTGGAGTATACCTCATTGTTGTCTGTTGGCTCAAAAAATAGTGACTGTGGTGTTCGGTTACCTAGAAAACAGCAAAAGTTAGGGTTGTAGCAGCTTCCACCAACCCACGAAAAGAGGAGGAGGAAATAAAGGCAGAAGGCAGGGATGTTAACCAGAAATGTGCCTGGTTGGCTACCCTAATCTGGGGGAAAGGAAAGAGGGAATATAAAAGAATTCATTGAAGGCAGCGGCTAATTTTGAGCCACATAGTTTTTGTCCGCCTATGGTTGACCTTGTGAGTCTCTCGGTTTGGGTATCCCTGTTTAATAGTTGATTCAAGTAACCCCATTTATTTTTTAGTTTTGCGTGAGAGGGCCACGTCGATAAGTTAATGTAGTAAGCATTTTCAGCAGCGCGAATTTCGCTGTTAATTTTGTTACGTAGGGATTTGAATTGTGTCAGAGTTTCAGGGCTTTCGGTGTTTATAAATAGAGCAAATGGCTTGAATTTCTTTTTTATAAGACGTATAAGTCGGGCTGTCATCCATGGTTTGCGTGATTCTTCGCAAGGTGAAATATCAATGATCGGGAAGCAGTCGTTGTAGATCGGCAGGAAATTTTGAAGAAATTCTTTGTGTGCGTTTTCAGGCGTGCACTGTTCGTAAACTGGACTCCAATCTACAGATGCAATGCGACCCTTAAATGTTTCACGACGTGTATTGGAAATTGTCTGGAGCCTTGATTTCACAGAAACATCATGAAATGTTTTTTTTTTTAACTCGTAAAAATACAGGTGGGTGGTCGCTAATGCCTACGGCTATACAACCAGACTGTGAAGTTGCAGCATGATTTGTGATAATTAAGTCCAGAGTTGAAGAAGTTGGGGCAGTTACGCGCATTGGGTGATTTTTGGCATTATTAAAATTAGCCCTTTCAATTGTGACCAGCATTTGTTGAGCGGGGTTGTAGGTGGCCATGTCAACATTAAAGCTTCCTCCAACATAGGATAAGAAATTATCAGAAAGGAACGTTATTTCGTGTTCGAAGTAACAAAAAAAATCAGACATGAGACATTGAGGAGAGCGGTAGACAATAAAAAAAGAAAATCGGCCCCTTTGGATAGTAAGGATTTCAATGTTGCTGTTATCTCAAGCAACATTATGATAGCAGAACGCATGCGCAGCCTTTTTTCGCAAGCAACGCGACGCCTCCGCAGCGCTTCGCAGCGCGATTAAAATAAAGCTAGGTTGCACCCCGGGATTTGTATGACGTCAGAATTGTGACGATTCCACGTCTCTGATAGCAAAACTATGTCAAAAGGGTCGTTGAAGCTAGATAAAAACGAAGTGACTTGTTCAGCTTTATTCAAAGCAGATTGCATGTTTAAGTGTAGAATTTGAAAGCAACTATTCTTGTCTGGAAACGCTTTGTTGAACTGAGTAGGTGTAAAAAGAACAGTTCCATCTGTCGTATGAAAAGAAATATGCGTGTAACTGCGTATCCCGACGTGGTTTATGTCATCTTAGAAAGATCAGCTTGAGTGTGGGTACGAACAACTGCAGAGTCGCTGGTTTTTCGAGCAAGAATAACGCCATTCTTTGTCCAAACGTACTGCCAGCACACAGCCTTCCTTTTGGCGTCAGCTGCGCCCAGAAGCCGTTTGTTCTCGGGTGTGTAATACTCATCTACATAGACTCGAGGCGTTCTCTGGACACCCACGTCTTTGTTAGTAAGTTGTGCCTTCTTTGCCTTCTTGAGTGCCGCGTCTCGCTTTACACGCGACTTGAACCGCACAATTACGTTGCTGTCAGGGGATGCTTTGGTTCGGACGCGGTGACAGCATTCGATCCGACTCGACGATCAGCTCGCCAATCACAATACCGAAGTTACCGAGTATGTCACACAAAACTTCACCCTCTTGTTTCACGACTCCTTGAAGTTCAAGGAGTCGGCCAATCATTAGCGTGGTCGTCTTGTCGGTCTCGTACCGACCAAGTGTTAGTGCGCCTTAAGCGAGTGCGTGAAGTCAGGCACACGCTGCCACCAGCTACGAAGTGAGGACTGGCCCTGCAAGAAGACTTCCTCAGCAACGTGATGATTTAGGGCGCAGCTCTTGAGCGCCCGTTCCTGAGTTGAGAGTCGGCGTCGGCGTCCCTCGGTGTAACCGAGCGAACGGGCGCCGCAAAGGATGAAAGACCGAACGCGGAACGCAGTGGAGGATGGAAAATGGTGATAGCGAAGAGAGCGCGAGGAGGAAAACAGTGAAGGAGGGTGCAGCGGAAGCATGAGGAGGAAAGCGGAGGAGGAGAGTACGGCGAGAGGGTGAGGAGGAAAGCGGAGTGCCGCACGAGACGTGCTCAACGGCGGCGACCAGGCATGCGGCGAGCGCGTCCGCCGGTGCCATATATGGAAGCAGAGCGCTGGCGTCGGCTTCGGACCCCTCTGCGCATATAAGCTACTTCGCATGCGCCGCCGCCGCCGCTAGAGAATGCGAGCCCCGCATTGCGACAGTGCGAGCCCCGCGTTCCCGTGTTCACGCTTTCTTTCTTAACTATGAGCGACGCAATCGGTGGAAATGCTTCGTCAGCCGCTGCTGCTAAAGGCCGATCCACACGACGGACCAAGTCCGCGGGCCGCTCGATCACGTGATCTGAGGTCACGGCCCGCCGCGGTCCGCTCCGGCGCAGGACACATCCACACGGCGGACCGCCATAGCAGACGGCAGAGCAGACCAACCAGCTACACTCTCGGCCAGATTGTTATCATTGTTATCATTACGGCTCGAGTCCCACAAAGCCGGGAACTGCTCAACGAGGTATACAAAATGAAAAAACCTCCTCGTCACTCCAAGAGGACACGGTGTTTAAAAAATATATCTGCTGCACGCACGTGTAGGCGAACGGCGGACATGAAACGACTGGCTTGACTGGCTTTTGCTGAGCCGAAAACTAGATTGAATTTGGCTGAAGACACTCTGTTGCCGGACAACATTGGTTGGCTAAGCCAAAATCGCTGCGGTTCGCATGCGGTTCGCCGCCAAAACGGAAGCGGGAAAAGCCTCGGCGATTTGTTGGACCGCGAGGGCCGCGGTCTTGCGCGGGCCAACGGCGGTACGCACGAACTGGTGATCAACGTTTATAGATACTTAAAAGTATCTATAAACGTTGCTGGTGATGTCCTATCACGTGATGCGCGGACCGCGGTCCAAAAGAACAATTTGGTCCGTCGTGTGGATCGGCCTTTAACGAGCTGCCGGAGCAGAGGCGCCGCCGCCTCTGCTCGGGCAGAGGCGGAGGAGTGCTCTCGGCGCGCCGTCGCCGAGAGCACCCTGTCGTTCAGAATCAAATTCTTTACCACGATATATCGCGAATTAGAAACACCTAAAGAGCTGCGCTCAAAATTCGTATTAAAGAGTATCGTAATCATCGGCGAAATTTTTGCGTGTCGCTTAAGCGTAACGCATAGGTTTTTCGTTAAGTTTGCTAGCCATCAATGAAAGACGACCACTACGTGGCTCACAGTGCAGTCCGGAGCTCCACGTCAAGTGCTCACAGACGGAGTTCCTACTTTCTTGTCCAAGGCCATTATTGGCATCATGCGTATCTGCTCTATCCAGCATCATCTTACCACCTCCTACCATGCACAAACCAACGGCCTGACCAAGCGACGGCACCGGACCCTCACAGACGTGCTTGCGAAATGCGTTTCAGCGGGTCCGCAATTCGGACCCCGCGATATACCTCACATTACCTTCGCCTATAATTGGTCTCGCGTTCACACTGTCGGCTGTTCCGCTTTCTACCTCTAGTATGGCCGTGAACCCACGCTACCGGCAGGTACCTTGCTACCATCAATTACGACCTCTGCAAGTGAATATGCCCGTGATGTAATCGCCCGCGCTGACCACGCTCGACAACTTACACGCGCTCGTCGATCAGTGTGACAAGAGAACCAGAAGCGCCGCTACGACATCTGTCACCGCGAAGGGCACTTTTCGCCGGGCTCCCTCGTGCTGCTTTGGTCGCCTTCCCGGTGAGTGAGCCCTTGCGAAAAAACTCCTGCCTTCTTACAAAGGCCCATACCGCGTGGTTTACCAAGTCACTGATGTCACCTACTAAATCGCTCCAGCCAGCCCCGCAACGTCCTCTGCTCCGAAAACCAATGACATCGTCCACGTCGCCAGGCTCAAGCCCTGCAACTCTCCGATTTCCACAGATATCTAGCGGTACCCGGATGGCGCTCTTTGCGCCGGGGGTTGTGTTGCGACCCAACAGAAGCTCAAGAGACATGGCGCAAAGAAAGACGAAGACGGGCATCTGGGCTTGGCACAAGCTGGTTTCCATCTTCGTCTCTGGCTGCGCTGCTCTTGTAAACACATTTAGTTAGTTCCTTTGTCTGTGTCTCTCCAAACGTAACAATATGTTTTTGAAGTTTCTGACAAAAATCTGAGCGCGGTTAATGACAGTCGGTATTCTCTCCTAGATGGCTCATTCTCTGTTGTTGTTATCTGCCATTTCTTGGTCTGAAGGGTGCAGAGTGAAATCAAGATACGTATTTTGCAAGACCGTCATCAGAGGGTCGTAGTTGGCTATGTCGTTTATCATGGTGGCGACAATGAAGATATCAGCAACTCATGTGAAACGGGGTGGTAGTATATTTGGGCAAGTTCGCTTTTTCAACGTTCTAGAGTGAGAAGTCTTCAAATACTACGATACATTGCGCTACATTCAATGTCACTCACTGACACATAAAAATGAAAAGTACACAACTCGATGCATTGCTTATAAACACTGTTACGGCCCTAGATCGTGCGGAACCTATTCAGCGCACATGATGCAGTTTACTCACTGAAACTGAGTGTGGGAGGATTACAAACATGCACAAAGAAACAAGCAGCAAAATAAGACGCTCAACTGCTTCATAGTTGTATCACAAATTAGTGTATCACACATATTATAAAGGCGACGCAAAAAAATCCACCGAATGCAAGTACGGCCAGGCCGCATAAGCTGTTGCGTATAACGGCGATGTAATACTTTAAAAGAATGACGAAATAAATTATTACGTGCTAGAAGAATAAATTTGAAAGGAGCAAGGTCTGCTGGCGGGAGATGAGAAATTTGCAAGTGGACACCTGTAAAGCTTTAAGCTTCCAGCGGACACTATAGTGGTGCTTAATAAGGAATTACCTATGGATCGAAGGATCTTAAAATATAAATGGCCGGTATCGAGTCGCATACAATTCGTTTGCGAGTATATCTGTCGCTGAAATAATCAGCGGCTCAGTATCTTGTATCTGTACCATCATAAATTTGCAAAGTGTCTATGCCCAGGCCTGTTTGTGCTATATGCCACAGGCGCTTTTGAAACAGTTTCTTAATGTTGCAAAGAAAAAAAACTACAGACGCCGCGAGAAGCAGCGCGAACATCTCCGGGCCGCATGCAGTCGAACGCCGATGCTATAATGTTTAACTATTCAAGTTACGCACCGTGCCCGTTCTGGTGCTACGGTGTACCGGCAGACACACATTCAACCCCGATAGCTTGCTGTGCCTTTCTCTTTTCTTTTTTTCTTTTTGTCTAGATATGCTAGCCTATATCAACTTTACCCGCCGCGGTTGCTCAGTGGCTATGGTGTTAGGCTGCTGAGCACGAGGTCGCGGGATCGAATCCCGGCCACGGCGGCCGCATTTCGATGGGGGCGAAATGCGAAAACACCCGTGTACTTATATTTAGGTGCACGTTAAAGAACCCCTGGTGGTCGAAATTTCCGGAGTCCTCCACTACGGCGTGCCTCATAATCAGAAAGTGGTTTTGGCACGTAAAACCCCATAATTTAATTTTTTTATATCAACTTTTGCAAGCATAAATTCACACAGTATTCGTTCCCCGAGATTTGTCGCTCGTATACAGCCACGCACTTCTATAACGAAAGCCGATACATTAGCAAATGACACACGCATCGAACGACAAAGCATGGTCCGGTCAGATTTATGTCACCTGTAAGCTCTATAAGCGCCGCTACAGCAAGAAAATTTAAAAGAAAAAGGAAAAAGGAGAATAGTAGCTATTTTTGGCGATATAGGTGGGTATGGTGCAGTTATATCATGAGAAGCCAACAACCAAGGACACCAAGAAAAACATAGGGGCAATTACTTGTGCTTTCTAATTGCATTGAAGAAATGATAACTTAATGCCAATGAAAGTGGATGAAAAAACTACTTTCCGCAGGTGGGGAACGATCCCACGTCTTCGCATTACGCGTGCGATGCACTATTCGCATTACGCGTACTGGTTGCCAACATAAAGGTTAAAGAAAATGTCATGCGTAAAGTCAACCAACTGGGTTGTCGTAGTAAAATTGTGCCTAAACCCGTGCTGTATATTAGATAGCAGATTATGTTATTCCAGGAAAAGAACTATGTGCTTCTGAATGACTTGTTCTAAGACTTTACACGACTGTGTTGTTATTGAAATCTGTCTGTAGTTCGACAAAGGCTGCTTATCACCGGATTTTTAAAGAGGAAGCCCTTTAGCTAACTTCCACGAGAAAGGAACAGCGGCAGCTGATAAAGGTTGGAGCAATGATAGAGTAATTCAGATATTCAAGGAAGACCCTCAAGTCGCATTAACGCCCCCAAGTATTCCCTTTTTCCATCGGCGATCTCTCACTAGAATACTCCTACAAAACATCGATGTGTGTTGTCATACCATTCCTTAGTAAACCCCACCCAATGTATTCAATTCTCATCGTGAAGGTTTACCATTGCTAATGATTACACAAACTTTGTGGTATTGATGCAAACAAAACTTGTTCATGTGCCCACTCTTGCATGGGCCGTGGTGGGCCTGCAGTATGTTCAAATAAAAAAAAAAGAGAGAACTATACGCTTCATATACTATTCTCTTAAAGGAAAACAAAGAGGAAAGATACTGATGGGAAGGCATGATGGGAGAACTGAAGGACATACATTACCGCCCCCCCCCCCCCCCCCCCCAGCAAGTGCTCTTCGCCCTACGTTGTTTAACGCAGCAATGCCGTTGTTACCTCTGCGTGGCTATCCAGAGCTCGATAACCGCAGATCTTTGTAGTTCGGCAATGTTGTTGTTGTTGTTGTTGTTGTTGTTGTTGTTGTTGTTGTTGTTGTTGTTGTTGTTGTTGTTGTTGTTGTTGTTGTTGTTGTTGTTGTTGTTGTTGTTGTTGTTCACCTCTTTTTCATGCTTACGATCGAAGCATAAATATCATCCGCTGTGGGCACCCGCTGTGGTGGCGTAGTGGTTATGGCGTTGCGCCGCTAAGCCCGAGGGCGCGGGAACACAACCCTGCCACGGCGACCGCATTTCGATGGAGGCGAAATGCAAAAACGCGTTTAGAAAAAGTTTATTTTGACAAGAGACGATACGAACACTGAGTCATAATCACGGCACAATTCCACCGGGACGATAACATG
This sequence comes from Dermacentor andersoni, assembly GCF_023375885.2. Lineage (NCBI taxonomy): Eukaryota > Metazoa > Arthropoda > Arachnida > Ixodida > Ixodidae > Dermacentor > Dermacentor andersoni. The sequence goes on from NC_092819.1 coordinate 85,198,146, forward strand.
TAAGAAACGAAACACAGCACGTTTTCAACGTAAGTAATGTCCGAGTCCTCACGCACCAACATATAAACACGTGTACCCACGGAAAGGCACAGTTACACATAAACTAAATGCCACATGTACAAGATGATGTTCAATATATACAATGTACACAATGGTTATGTACAATGATGATGTGATAGAACACTTTACACAATTTTGAAGTGATGCGCACGAGATGTGTATATACAAAAATGATCATGTATACGAGAGGACACACACACAGAAATCACGGGCACCTGCATTCTATGTGCATTAAATGAATACTTCTGATGGTCTGGCTACAAGAACCAGGCTGGACGAAAATTCAGCCATACGCGTCCATCAGCCACCGACAGGAAACGACATGACCACTGTCGAAGGAACTCTTCTTCTCCAAGGAAGAACAACTCCTCCGACAGAAACGACAGTAGCTCAGAGTAGAGCCTACCCATAAGTGGAAAAAGAGCGCGGTGACGACGTCCCGTGGCAACTGCCTCGCACCGGTTACGCCACAGACAGAAGGCCCCCGCAGCAATTAAAGGTCGCGCGAAGCGGCCACCTGAGCAGCGACCAGATGTAATAAAGCGGTTAACTCCAAGACCACGAAATCCAGTATGCACGGCCCTCCAAAATATCCTGGCAACGACGCATTGCAGCAGTACATGTTTATTGGATTCTTGAAGGGGGAAATTGGGACAATGCAAAAACGCGCGTGTACCGTGCATTGGGTGCACGGTAACGAAATCCAGGTGGTCAAAATTAATCTGGAGCACCCCACTATGGCGCGCCTCATAATCAGATCGTGGTTTTTGCCGGTAATACACTAGAATTTATTAATTTATTATCCACTATAGACAACACTACCTCTAAGAACCAGTTCTCATGCATTCATTTCAACTAGCTGGAAACCATGCAAGGAAGAGCTTTCGTTCGCAAGCCTTATACTGTTGTAATGCAACCACCATGGATTTACCAGCATACGCAAGTCTGCACAGGAATAGATGGTTAGACAGATAGAGGCAATGTGACGCTCTTTGTTTTTTACAAATATGACAACTATTACTGAAACAAAAATAAATGGGGTAGTTCGCCCCGTTGGCTGTCGTCAGCTACCCCTTTTCACTAGGCTAATAATATAGCACAAAAAATTTTAAACATGATAAGTTCTTGCATTAGGTGATACCTAAACGAAACAGAGTAAGTAACAGCTCTAAAAGCAAAAGTATCTAACGGAAAGTTCTTCCTTGCTTGCTTTGCGTTAACATCACGAGAAGCATGCTGGCATAAAAAAGAGAGAGAGAGAGAAATAAACGTTTATTGTACGAAACAGTGTCCCGAGCGAGGACGGGTATCACCCTAAGGTGGGAAGGCTCCTTAGTCCAGGAACCCTCTGGCTTCGACTGCCCTCTTGGCCCTGGCGACGAGTTGTCGTTGGTCTTCCAGGTCCCCGAGGGTTAGCTTGGCCTCCCACGTTTCGAATAGGTCGTTTGCTTCTATTGCTCGTTTTGCGTGCGTCTCTGGTTGCATTTCGCTGCCTTCGTGCCACGGGCATTCCAGGAGCAAGTGTGCCAGAGTGTCGGGTACGTTGCAGAGCGGGCAGAGGTATCCGTAGAGCGTCGGGTAGAGGCGATGCATTATCATTCCGTGCGTGTACGTATTACTTTGAAGGCGTCTGAGGATCAGGCTTTCTTCTCTGTCGAGTTTAGGGTGCGGTGGAGGGTACACTCGACGCTCGAGCCTGTAATGTTGCAATATGGCCGAATAGTTGGTGGGTAGGGCCTCCGTCTCTTCTGTCGCGGGTCCGAAAGCGCGTGGGGAGAGGGGAGCCCGGCTGACGTCCTCGCGGGCAGCGGCGTGGGCCGCTTCGTTCCCCTCTAGTCCCTCGTGTCCGGGTACCCACGTTACGGAGGTGTACGGGAGCGGAGTGCTTCGTCTTTGCAGTATCTTGAGTGCATCGGCCGAGATGCGGCCCCTCAAGAAGTTTCTGCAGGCGGCCTGAGAGTCGGTGAATATAACCGCTGAGTCTGTGCATGTAGTGGTGGCGAGAGCGATTGCCGCTTCTTCAGCCGTTTCCGGGTTGCGTGCCTTGATGGTTGCCGATGCTAGCTCGGAGCCTTGGGAGTCTACGACGCTGAGAGCGTACGCGTTTCGATGCGGATACTTGGCCGCGTCGGTGTAGCGGGCATTCGGGTCATGCTTGAAACTTCGTTTGATGGCGTTGGCTCTAGCCTGTCTTCTACTCTTATGATATATGGGATGCATGTTGCGCGGGACACGTGCGATGCAAATGCACTCTCGAACGTCCGGTGGTATTCGCTCTTTCTTGTCCGTGTCTGCGACATACGTCTCGCTGTAATTCAGGTGTCGCAGTACTGATCTCCCTGTGGGCGTGAGCTTGAGTCGTTCTAGCTGGCTGTTCTTGTGCGCTTCGGCGAGCTCTTGCCACGTGTTGTGGACGCCCATCTTAAGGAGACGTGATGTAGAGGCCATGGCGGGGAGTCCCAGGGCGACTTTGATTGCCTTCCTTATCATGATGTTGAGCTTTTCTATTTCACCGTTCTTTAAAGCCAGGTACGGCGTGCCGTATGTGATGCGGCTGGTGAGCAGTGCTTGTATTATGCTTAGAGTGTCTTGCTCCTTGAGCCCGCTTCTTTGGCTTGAGATCCTCTTGACAAGGTGCGTGAGTTGCGATAGGGTGCGTTCTAGTCTCGGTAGGCTTGCAGCTCCCGATCCGTCTTTGTGGATGTGGAGTCCAAGTATTCGCATGGTGTCGACTTTCGGTATTGTTGTCCCGTTGAGTGTGATGGTAGGGTCGGGCTCTTCGTAGTTGGGTGGTCGGCCTCTCGTTCTTGCTTTCAGGACGAGGTGCTCAGACTTCTCTGGGGCGCAGCGGAGACCGCAGTTTCGGAGATAGCTTTCGATGGTGTCGACGGCTTCTTGTAAGCTACTTTCTTGCCTTCCAACGTTCGCAGCTCTGGTCCAGAGCGTGACGTCATCAGCATACATCGCGTGACGCAGATCTGGTATGGTCTCGAGGAGTGGGGGTAGCTTGATCATAGCTACGTTAAAGAGTAGCGGTGAAATGACCGACCCTTGCGGGGTGCCTCTGTTTGGAAGTAGGAAGCTTTCACTGCGGATGTTGCAGATTCCGACTGTTGCCGTGCGGTCCATCAGAAAGTTTTTGACGTATGCGTAGGTCCTAGCCCCGCAGCCGGTGTCTTCGAGATTGGTGAGGATCGCGTCGTGGCTAACGTTATCAAAGGCTCCCTTGACGTCTACTGCCACTATGGAGTATTTGCTTCGATTGTTTAGGTGATCTAGAAGGCCTTCTTTTAGTTGTAAGAGCACGTCCTGCTTTGAGAGGTGCTGCCTGAAGCCGAACATGGTGTCTGGTAGGTGGCCGTTGTCTTCCAGGTACTGGGTAATGCGATCGTGAACCATATGTTGAAAAAGCTTTCCCGCGCACGAGGTGAGGGAAATTGGGCGTAGGTTGTCCAAGCTGAGAGGTTTGTTGGGCTTGGGGATCATGGTGATGTCCGAGTGTTTCCACACAGCAGGCAGTTCTCCTTTCTCCCAGCACTCATTGTAGTAACGGAGGAGAGCCTCGGTAGCCTGCGGCGGTAGGTTGCGTAGGTGTTTGTTAATGATCCGGTCTTTACCAGGGCTAGTATTTCTAGTCAGCTTGGATAGGGCTACGTTGATTTCGGCCTGCGTGAAGGGTCGGTCGAGTTCTGGATTCGGTTTTCCAGAGTATTCTTTGCTGCGAGTTGCCGCGGTAGAGGGTGCGTCTCCGCATAGTTTCTTTTGTAGTTCTCGCAGGAGGTGTTCTTCTGATCCGGCGTGGTTGTGGATAAGACTGTGAAGATGTTGCTTCTGTTTCGTTTTGGTGGGTTCAGTGGCCAGGAGTGCGCGTAGGAGGTGCCAGGTCCTCTTCGTGCTCAGAGTCCCCTGTAGCTTGTCACAAAAAGCGTGCCAGTTCTGCCTGGCGAGGTGGTCCGCATAGTCTTGAGCCTGCTTGGTCAGGAGAGCGATACGTGTTTTTAGCTTTCTGTTAAGCTTTTGTCGCTTCCATCTCTTCAGGAGGCCACGTCTTGCCTCCCAGAGATGGAGGAGGTGCGTGTCGACCGCGGGTTTATCGGCATCGAGTTGTATGATCTTGGTGTAACGTTCTGCTGTGTCTAATACATTTTTGAGCCACTCGTCAATGTCAGTGATGCTTGCTCCGGAATCTAGCTTGTCCCTAAAGGATTTCCATTCGGTTAGCCGTGCAGTTCCGGTCTTGGTCTGTTTACGGGTGTGTGGTACATCTAATTGGAGGATATGGTGATCGCTACCTAAGGTTTCTTGGAGTCGACTCCACTCTGCCCAGGGGACGTCCGCAGTAAAGGTTAGATCGGGGTTTGTGTCCCTCGAGACGCTGTTTCCAATCCTCGTGGTCTGGAGAGGATCATTCCAGAGGGTGAGTCTGTGTTTCTGGGCAGCATCATGCACTCTAGCACCCTTCTTTGTGGTGGTATGATAGCCCCATGCCGTGTGCGAGGCGTTGAAGTCTCCCACTATGACGAGTTGGTGTCCATTCGTGGATTTCCTAATTTTTCGCACAAAGTGATCGAAGTCCGGTAGCTGGTCGCGAGGCGGGCTGTACACGCTGGCCACGAATAGGCTTTTCTGCGTCTTTCGTTCCGGTAAAACCTCGATTAAGGTGTGTTCGGTCTGGGTGTCCTCTACGTCATGTTTTTGGGCTGTGAAAGTTTTCTTCACCAGTATGGCAGTTCGTCGGGTTTGTGCATATGTGGCGTATCCTTGCAGTCGGACGTTCTGCGTGTTGGTTTCCTGTAGTGCTATGACGTCGGGTTGATTCAGCTTGACGAATTCTTGTAGATTGGCGTGTCGAGGGTGGTATGATCGACAGTTCCATTGCCATATGCGTATAGTTGAATGCTGGTTCTTTGCCTTGTGGTTAGGGGTCGCCATCGTCGTAGGATTCGAATTCGCGTCGGCGATCGCGAGTGGGCGAGACCGAGTGAGAGTCACTGTGGCTGTTCGCCCGTGCCTTCTTCCGAGTCGTGGGGCGCGAATTGTCGAGCTGTGCCTTGGTGATGTAGTTGTTCTTTACATGCGCGACAAAATTGCTGAGCTGTGGTGCGATCCCATCAATTTTGGCGTTTAACGTAGCGATCTTGTTTTCGAAGGTAGCGGCTGTTTTTTCGACTGCTGATTGGACAACTTTTTCCATTGTGGCGTTAATGTTCTTCATGAAGGCTTCTTGAAATATCAGGCACCTTGCATCTACTATGGCTTCAACGTCGGCCTTGGTCAACGTCGTTCCCGACTGTCTGTTTATGTTTTCGAGCTCCTGGCATTTTTGATGCAGCTTGTCTGTGAATTCTTGTTGTTCTTTGCATTTTTGAAGCAGTTTGTCGGTGAGCTCTTGCTGTTTCTGTTGACTGCGGAGTAGTTTGTCTATGAGGTCTTGCTGGCTTTGTAATTGGCTGTGCTGATTCTGCAGTTTGCTCTGCTGGTCCTGCTGCTTGTTTCCTAGGACCCGTATGACTGCCGCTTCGGCCGATGCATCCAAGCTGCCCGTACCACCCGAGTCGCTCGAGCCGTTTACCGCATCGGCGTAGCTCGCGCGTTTGACTGAGCGGGAGCGAGAGCGGGAACGTGAGCGCGAAGCACTTCGCAGTATTGGCTTGGAGCTGCTGCGCCTGGGCGAGCTGCCCGCACTGACACTGCTCGAACTGGTGGCCGAGGTGCCCAGCTCCGGGAACTCTTCACTGCTGGAGCTCCAGCGGTTGTCTCTTTCTTGTAGTCTGTTAAGGCGCTGTTGCCGTATATTGTAGGGCGGAGGGCTTGGCTTCAGTCTCTTCTTGCACTCTGTACTTGCAGTTTCGTGCGCTTCTCCGCAGAGCTTGCAGGTCGGTTTGCAGTCATGGTCTTGTGGTTGTCCAGTCTTGCCGCACTTGTAGCAAAAATCTGGGATGGGTTTCGGACAGACGTCTTGGCGGTGTCCCGTGTTGCCACAGGTGCGGCAGTACTGCACTGACTTGCGATATGGTCTGCAGCGGAAGTCTACGCTCTGGAAGATGATGTAGTAGGGAACGTGCGGTCCTTCGAAGAATACGATTGCCGCGGTCGACTGACCCATCATTCGGGCGTGAAGGACGGTGTATCGTGCCGGTGCTCGGATTCCAGCCATAAGTTCTGCGGTGCTTGTTCCTGGTATGAGGCCATTGATGACGCCTCGGGAGACGTCGTCAGGGGTTCGTATGTTGCCTTTCACGTTGTGGTAAGTACCTCCGAGCTGTATTCTGTTGATGCTGACCAGCATCTTGGCGTCTTCCTTGTCGGCCGTGCTTGCGACGATTAAATTTTCGATTCTCTGTACTTGTACGCGTACTTTATCATTGAAGTCCTGCTGTGATAGTCCACTCGCTCTACCGATGGCGTGCACGACTGCGACGGTATTCGATTTGGCGAGGTCGAGACCTGCTTGCGGGCGGTAGACGATCTTAAAGTCGTCAAGTGGCAGGGGCGGCATCCTGGGTCTGCGTTGTTGCTGTAAAGGTGCTGCATTGGGCGCTTGCTCATCGGTTGGTTTTTTTTCCGGCGTCTTTAAATTCGAGGTGTCCTTCTTGGCTTTCTTGCTTCTTGTGATCCAGGCGCTTTCCGCTTCGATTGTTCGGCCGCTTTCTGCATCATAGTTCCAGGTACCTTCCCCGGTGTTTTCTTCCGTCCGGTCTGTTTGCATAGCATTTGCTTCATCTTCTTTCTGGTTTGACATTTCGCTTGCAGCAGCTGCTTCTCGGCTCATCGTAGGGGCTCTTCGCCGCGGCGTGGGCGAGCGCTCGTGTGCTCGTGCTCACGCGGCGCGCGGCGCGAGGGTGTTTCTGCCGATGAGATCGCGGGAGCTGGTTCTGGCGTTAGGCTTAACCGGGCGGGCGGGCGGTCGTCGGGAATAACGCTTTATATCTTGAGATAACGTGCACTCACCCGAAAGTGGCTAGTGTCCGCCGGTTACTCTCGTCTTGCCGGTTGCACCGGTGCAAAACTTGGGTTCGTCACTGGCCTTGTTCCGGGTTGAGAAGCACGAGAAGCGGGAGCCCATGTGAGACACTGCTGAACTCCCTGGCATAAAAAAAAAAAAATATTTTTTTTTCACAGATGGGCCTCGTATTCAAGATCGCTCATCTTGCGACACTGTCGTTCCAGGAACGATGTTTATAGAGTGCAACTATCATCGGCTGTACGCTGACTGTGTGTGTTTATTGTGCCTGATTTCATTATGTTCCTTCCTAAACCTTACCTAACGTGCCATACATCGACCTGACTTTGTTTGTTGTTGATGTTGTTTTCCTCTTGCGTCCTACCTTTAATGTACTTATGATACATGCCGTTGAAAGAATGGTCCACAACCTTTTCTTTTTCTCTTCTTTTCCCTTCTTTCTTTCTTTTTTCTGAATTTTCCCCCATCCTCCTGCAGCGTAGCAAACTAGGAAGTTGCCTGTGGTTAACCTCACTGCCCTGTTTCCCCTCTCTCTCGGTTTCTCTCCACTTCCGCCGCCATGGTCATGAGTGGCGCTGAGTAACATTCCCAGGGTTAAGCTTTCCACGGCCACTGGATAAAAAAGAAAAATTTGGAGGACGCTTAAGCTTCGCCTTTAAGAGGACGCTTTGGCTCAGGCCCAACTCCGACGCCGCCTATTCAAATACATGTAAAACGCAAAAACGTTTTTCCGAGATAACTCCTGGACCGATTTTAATGAAATGTGTTGCATTTGAGAGAGAAAGTCAAATTCTAGTGGCTGTTGGAAGCGGAATTTCGATTTAAGACTTGAATTTAATTAAAAAGATTTTGAAATATTTGACAGCTTGAAAAAAATAGGAGCACGAAGTTTACAAATTCATAGTGTATCAAGAGCGGATATCGCCGTTCTGTAAAGGGCATCCATTAGATCATTCAAAGCGGACAAATTCGATACGTCATTTTATATCTTACGTGAATTTGTTACGTTTTTTACGAGGGTTCTGCAAAAGCTGCATTTCCATATTACTAAATTTTTGAGATTAATGTTTAACGAATAAATTTTGTCCGCTTTAGATATACTACCACATGCAACTCACAGAATTGTATTATCATTTATCGTTACCGAGTTACAGAGTTGTAAACAATATAGTTTCGTTATTTGAAAATATTTAATTTTTGCCAATTTTTCATAAACAGTTCAGGACCTAAATCGATGATTCGAAGCCAACAGTCACTAGATTTTAAGTTTTTTCCTTTAAATGCAACAAACCTCATCAAATTTGGTGCAGTGGTCTCTTATAAAAACGAATTCTCGTTTTACATGTATTTAGATAGGAGCACCCGAGCTAAAGCTTCCTCTTAAGAGGAAGCTTTAGAGGAAACACTGCCATCCGGCGCGGCGCCACAAGTCGGAGACTGCTGTCTGGAGTCTGCATAGAAAAATGCGTGATAAACGCGCTTCGAACGCCATTGCCCGCGGAAACCGACGTGTTCCGTCCCCGAGAGCTTGCGCCGTTCGGCTCAGCCAAGCGGCCGAGAATGCAATTATAGCTGAGACATTCGCTACCATCGCAGCCCGCCTGACGTGGCAGGCCGCACCTGTTTTTTCTTTTGTTGTTGTTGTTGTTCGGCGGTTGTGATTTTTCACACATACCCAAACACCCAAAAGGTTGACAAGACGGCGGCCACTGCGGTAGCTTAATTGGTAGGCTGTGGCACGCTTAATGCTCAAGGTGTGGGATCGGCTTCCACCCACGGCAAGTTGTTTTTAGCGCAGTTTCATTTCCCTTTTTCTTATTATTGCTACATTTTTTTCTTTCTTTAAATTTGTTTTCCGCGAAGCCTTTCATGCTTCATTGCCTGTTTACTTCATATGGTTGTAACTAAATCAAATTCGAAACCCTCGGTTACCCGTATTATTCTCGCAGGCTCTGAGAATGTTCGATTTTTCACTTTTGTGGCTTTTGTTTTGTTCGAAGCCTTTCCCTTTTTAATTTAGAGCGCAGCTCTTAGGCGCCCGTTCCTGCGTTGAGCGTCGGCGTCCCTCGGCGTAACCGAGCGAACGACCACAGCGAAGGATGAAAGAGCGAACGCGGAGCGCAGCGAGAGATGGAAGACGGCGATAGCGAAGACAGCGCGAGGAGGAAGGTGCAGCAGAACAATGAGGCCGAGAGCAGAGGAGGAGGGTATGGCGAAAGCGTGAGAAGAAAAGCTTCGTGCCACGCAAGACGGGCTCTGCGAGGACGACCGCTACAATATGGCGCCAGAGTAGCGCGCCGTCGTCTGTTCACCGATGACGCCATTGATGAGGCATGCGGCGAGCGCGTCCACCGATACCATATATGGGAACAAAGCGCTGCATGAGCAGAGGTCTGTCTGTGGCGGCTGCTGTGAATCACGCACACGCGTCACCCACGCGCTGCCTCTCGCGATCTCCCGATTAGCGAGGCAGTACACTTCGCTCCGTTTGCAACGTGCCGCGCGAGACAGTCTGTCCGCGCCAGCCAATATATCACGAAATGAAAACACGTATAGAGCTGCGCTCACATTTCGCATTATGGGGTGTCGTAATGTCCGGTGGATTCTTTTAGCTCGTAACTCGGCACGAGAATGAGTAGCTGGCGCCACTTAAAGGCGCGCAACGTCTTCTACTTATCATGCATTGATTCTAACAAGCGCCTGCAAATTTCCTAATTACATCACCCCACCTATAGTGTTTTGCCGTCCTTGACTGCGCATTCCTTATCTTGGCACTCATTCTGTAACCCTAAAGGCCCACCGATTATCTAACCTACGCATTACATGACCTGCCCAGCTCCATCTTTTTCTTTTAATGTCAATTAGAATGTCGGCTACACCCGTTTTCTCTCTGATCCAAACCGCTCTCTTTCTGTCTCTTAACGTTATGCCTAGCATTTCTCTCGTTCCATCGCTCTTTGCGCGGTCCTGAACTTTTTCCATTTGATGCCGTAGGGCAAACCAACGAGAAAGAAAGTGGGCCCTATAGGGTGTCTGTATACGTGTTTCCACAGCTGCGGCGGTGAAAGCTGACGATGATGATGATGATAATTTATTGGCATTCCCTTTGAAGCGGCACGGTTTAAAGTAGTCACCTAGCCTGCCTAATTTCAGGTGTGCTACACATGTTTTGAGCTCAGCTCTCAGGTGCCTGTTCTTCTGCTGAGTGACCCAATCGGTTGAATTCAAAACACCTAAATAGCTGCGCTCAAATTTCGCATTAGGTATTATCGTAGTTGTCGGTGAAATCTTTCTTTCTAGCATATTTTTGTACATCTCCATAATCCCTTCTTTCTTCTGCCTCAGAACTTCTCTATGAACCCTGTACTGCTACCTAAGCCTCTAACAGATACGGCCGTATCAATTTCTTCCCTGCTTTTTTTTTTTCACCAATCTTTTGAACGTCCCTTTCTTATTTAGACTGCTGACCGGTTGATGCTTTCATCCACTTTAAATCCAAGCGCTTCTGGAAGGTTTACGTTACCTACGGGTCTCACTGGGTAACCTTCGCATTCTATTAGGATGTGCTGAGGGGACTCCGGATTTCTTGCTGCAGCATCCACGCGCTTCATCTTGCTGCGAATATCTGCCCCGGTATGTTTTTGTCCTTAGGCAACCAGCTCGAGCCTCAAATAGCAAGGCCCTGCCCTTCGTGTTATCGTACAGATTTTAACTTCTAACTTTTTTTTCTTCCCATTGTTGTAATTCTTCGTGGCCTTTTTTGCTTACATTCTTTACATCGAATTCGCTGTCTCTCTTTCTCACTCCCTTTCTGATGACTCCTGCTGTTGTCAACTTAAACTTTCACGAGCTCTGACGCCACGGTGCTGCACGGCCGCATGCGTGGGGGCCTTCATAGCCAGCTGCGTTCGAGCGAGGCTACAGTGAAATATACTCTATCTCAGTAGTTCCCTGCAGCACTGTGGAAACTGCAGTACATTTTAGCCAATAGGAAGGCCGAACACCGCTCAAAATGTGTTCATCCGCAGGGCATCGCCGCCTCAACCTCTACTTTGCCCTCCTGCACGGTTGGTGGTAGGCGCAACAAATGTTTTGGCGTTGTAACCATAAGCTGCGTTTTCTCGAATGCGACAGCAGGGTCCGCCGTATACGACGCGCATGCGCAAGCGGCTGAACATTGTCACGTATCGCTACAATATCTATCATCTACCACGCAAAAAAAAAAGAACACCCGCCCTGGTTGCTTAGTGACCATGGTGTTCGGCTGCTGAGCACGAGGTCGCGGTATCGAATCCCAGCCACGGTGGCCGCATTCTGTAGGGGCGAAATGCGAAAACACCCGTGTACTTAGATTTAGGTGCATGTTAAAGAACCCGAGACGGTCCAAATCTCCGGAGTCTCTCACTACGGCGTGCCTGATATTCAGATCGTGGTTTTGGCACGTAAAACTCCAGGATTTAATCCATTTTTACCAAGCAAAAATAGATATCTCTAATCCCGCCAATAATCAGACAGTTACACCCGGAACTTTATCACTCTGCACAATGATACTGCCTGTACATACCTTGTATACCTTCGGTAGTGCTGCAAGTTACTTGTGAGATAGAGTACAGAATCTAGCGAGGCCATGAGCAAGCAAAGATATAGTACTTCCGAAGGTTGCGAGAACTCAATAACACAGCTACGCCGCCTTTTATGCATCAGTTGCTCAGATTAGTATACATACGTGAAGGATTTTCTTTCTTTTCTTTTTCAATCGCAAAACATGCGCACTATCACAGTATTTCGTGGGCACGATGTTGTATTTCAGTGGGTGCCATAGCAACGCTGGGTTTCGCGGTGATTACCAGGCGAACAATAACATACCGATCGCGTGGTATAAGACGACTTGATTACCGCGCAAGACAGTCCCAATCAAGTCCCTTGGCGTAAACCCGAACAAGCAGCAGACTGAATGAACCACCGTGAAAAAGAACACGAGATTATTTACAGTGATCCTCCGTTTTAACGACTTTCAGCGAGACAGGATGTGAACCTATTTGTACACGGTATTTCACAAACAGCCATAATGACGGACGATGTGCATTGCAGCAGCGCGGCAGCTCGTAAATGTGTACTGGAACAACATTGCGCTCGATAGTGACCACGTGACAGGTGGCGACATTCGGCTTGCACTCGTGAGCAGCTGCATCTAACGTTCGTCATCATCATGTGATGTGATTAGTTCCGAAAATTTTCCTGCAAGTGGCTCATTTCCTATCGAGGCAGATGTACAGGGTGTCCCGGATAGCTTTAGCCAGTTTAAAAATATGCGAATGCCACGTAGTTGGACAGAACCGAGGTAATGTTGTTTGCCGTCGCTTGGAGATACCCAAATTATATATTTTTTCATTACACCAAATTAGATTAAAAGTGTCAATGAGAAAATTGTAGGGCGACATGAAAAACTCCAGATACAGCTTTCTCTTGCTCAATACGTGCTACATAAAAGTGTTTTTCCGAGCATGAAAGAAACCCGCGACTATACACGCGAAAATTCCGCGCGACTGGCCGCTCGACAGCTCACTCCGGCTAAAGTTAGCTGGGACACCCTCTACCGGTGTTCAAAATTAAGCTTTATGGTTTTCCTAAAATTAGGCAGTGGAAGGCAGGCGAAGACCACCGATGTAAGTAAGTTACGTGGCCAGGGGGACACGGAATGAGATAATAATTATCGCTGTCAGCAACCCAATTAACTAAAATTGACTAAATTGAACTGAACTAAATTGAATTGAGGGGAAGGGGGGCAGTTATCATCCTTTCCAATGCCTCCGCCCCATTGTCAGACTAGACGCCGCACGCAGCAGCCGCGTCACATCAGGGAGGAGCTTTGCGCCGATCCTAACTCTCTTGCATGCGCAATCATGCGAACGACAATCAAAATTTGGAGTCTGATATTTCGGAGCACAGACACGCTAGAAGAACTCTTCCAACACATACTGTGTAGAAACACGACTGCCTCTAACTTTTTGATGCAAACATACCCACTTACTGCAGTCAACAAAAAGCTAATTATTCAATTTTAGTTAATTTAGCTGCTGACAGCGATAATTACCATCTCACTTTGTGTCCCTCTGTCTACAGAACTTATGTGCACAGGTGGCCTTCGCGTGTCTCCCAGTGCCTAATTTTAAGAAAACGATAAAGCTTAATTTTGAACACCCTGTATAACTACCACACATATAAGTAGCATGGATCCTAGCCGAAGATGGAAACTAACTGGAAGGGGACGCGGCATTAAATTACATCTGAAAAAGAACAGTCCAGTAATTTCAAAGCAATGACGAGGTGGTTCTTGAAAAAAGAAAAGACATGAATGAGAACCAGGTAGAAAAGGAGCTAGTGCTGACGAATTTCAACTGGAAGAAAACCGGAGAGAAAATTGCTAAGCGCACAGCTACAGGGTAATACGAGATTCCCGCTAAGCTGATTAAATGAACTAGGACCGGAAAGTAAGGAAGCGCTGTTGAAAGCAATGGAAAACTTTAAAAGATAGACGAATAACAGACAGTTGGCGACAAAGTAGAATGAATTTAACTTATAAAGGTAAGGGAGAGAAAGATAGAATTCACTCGTATAGACCTGACCATTGCATCGGTAATATACAGGTTAGCAATGCAGGCGATTAAATTAAAGTCTTTCCCTAACATGGGGAAAATAAGTGTTTTTTGTAAGTTACGCCAGATATTTCTTTCTGAAGGAACCACAGCGCTCAATATTTTATGTAATACATAAACAAACAGCAGAAGAATGCACTTTTCACGCAAATAAGTTTTATTAACGAGATGTATGTCATAAAAAAAAACATAAATTACCAGAATCAGGATTGTGGGATAAAACAGAACAAAGTTGGTAAAGACACGCTTGTATTTACTCAGAAAGAAATGTCCCAAAAATTATGAGGTACACATAATTCCTTGCCGTCTAATAGGCACTATCTCCGACAAAAATCAAAATTTTTCATTTAACAGGTATTGAACTGCAAAAATTGAACTGCAAGCACTACAGTTGGGCCTGCCGGGATGCGGCCGCCAATGTTCCGGGTAGGTTTGCGTCACCGTCGCTCTCGGAGACAAAGACTGATTAAAACACAGCATGCTCAGACTCGCTACTGCTCGATTCATCGATATCGTGATCTTTCGAACAGCGCGCCGCTCTCAGAGGCGGCCACTTTTTGCTTTCTACTTTGACAATCGTGAAACCTCGGAACGCCTTAAGAGATCACTGCCTGACGGGAAAAAAAGCGAACTGCTTAGAAAACAAAAATATAGTTCTCCTCCTTCACGTCCTATAACGCAGAGCTTCCGTGAGCGGCACGGAAAATCTCGAAAGCGGCGTTTCAAACCGTCGATAGCGGGCGGCCATTTTTGCTTTCTACTTTGACGATCGCGAAAACTTCGGAGAGCGCTCACAAAATCATCACCTGGGGGTAAAAGCGAACTCCTTAAAAAACAAAATATAGTTCTCCTTCACGTCCGATAGCGCAGTGTGTCCGTGAGTGGCCCGGAAGGTCTCGAAATCGGCGTTTCAAGCCATCGATAACGGGCTAACGATGCCCGATGGGCGCGGTAGGGAAAGAGTTAAAACTGCAAGCATGGGCAGAGCGCAGTGGCATATTGGGAAAACTTCAGAATGGCTTCAGAATCGGTAGGCGTGTGGATGTTAGCTTACTTGTTTTTACTCAGTGTATTCGAATATCCAAAGAAGAAAGGAGATCGTTATATATTACATTTTTAGACATTACCGAAGCATATGACAACGCAGACCGCAACATTATGTAGGATATTCTGGAAGGGGAAGGCTTGGGCGACGGTTATATAAGCTTTTGAAAGAGGTTTAGCTAAAATACCGTTTGTGTTGAATAGGAATGGATGAGGAGCGAGAATAAAGTTGATATCAACAAGGGACTGAGGCAGGGGTGCCCTTTATCTCCACTGCTGTTTATGATGTACATGGTGACGATGGAAAGGGCGCTAGAGGAAAGTAATATCGGCGTTAATCTCCCATACAAACTTGCGGGTAGAGTAGTAGTGTAGCAGCTTCCAAGTTTCCTTTATGCGGCCGAATTTGTGTTGCTAGTTCACAAGCAGAGTGATATGCAACGTCTGGCTAATATCTGTGGATAGGAAGGCGAGAATTTAGTTCTCAAGTTTAGCGTTAGAAAATCAGGCGGTATTCAATGAGAACAGTGAACAGACAGTGTCAATTCAGGGCCAGAAAGTACCTCTGGTAAAAGAATATAAATACCTTGGTAGTATATGCATAAACGAAGGGAATAGATATATCGAAACACAGCAAAATACAATAACAGCAAAAGGGGAAGAGAAATGCGGCCATAATGAAACACAGAGCACTATGGGGATACAATAGGTACGAGGTGCTCCGGAGTATGTGGAAAGGTGTAATGGTTCCAGGACCTTCATTTGGAAATGCGGTTGTTTGCTTGAAATCAGGAGTACAATCAAGACTCGATGGCAACCAAAGGTCAGTGGGACTCCTCGCATTGGGCGCTCCCGGGAAGACTACAAATGAAGCTGTGCAGGGTGATATGGGCTGGGCAAGCTTTGAAGTGAGAGAAGCTCACAGTAAAATTGATTATGAAGAGCGACTGAGGAATATGAAAGAAAGTAAATGGGTTGCGAGAGTGTCCTGGAGAGGTATTCTGTAGGAGCCCACTTAGTGGACTGTCCATTCCGGCCGCTGCTGATTGGCTGGGACCGCTCGTATCCTCCTCGCTCGTACAGCTGCATCCAATCAGCAGCGACCGAAATGGACAGTCCACTAGGTGGACTCCTACAGAATACCCCCACAGGTATTTGTAAAGGAAAAACATTGACTCACAGTGGAGGAAAAGAACTAGAAAGCTTACCAGCAAGTATGCGACCGGTATATTATATAGTAAGCAGCATGGTAACAAAGAACGTCAAACGGAAAGTCAGAGAGGCTGAGACAATCACATGGGTGGCGACAATGGAAAGGAAACTTGCTGTGAGTGACTACCTAAAAGGGAAGAGCGAAATCAAGGAAAGAAAACAATTTATGATAACTCAAAGGGAAGCTCCTTTTAGAAGCGAGATCAGGATCCCTTAGAACGCGTAGCTATAAAGCGGAGTACACCAAGGAAGAAGACACATGTGGTTGCTACGGTAGAGCTAGGGAAACAATGGAACATGTATGATTACAACGTGAAGATGTCTACCCTGCTGTCAGTTTAGACTCCTCTTTCCTTTCGAAGCCTTTGGGTTCAGGGACAGCAGGGCGAAAGTAAACATGTCCGCAATAGAGATTATATAGAGGCGATTGGAGGTTTGGTGGCAGAAAAATAGGGAGAGCACAAACAACGGAGGCGCACAATAACAAAGTTCCCAGTAGTGATTCAGAAAGTTTGATGCTGGGAATTCTTTGTGTGTGTGTGTGCGTGTGTGTGTGCGTGCGTGTGTGTGTGCGTGTGTGCGTGTGTGCGTGTGTGTGTGCGTGTGTGTGTGCGTGTGTGTGTGCGTGTGTGTGTGTGTGCGTGCGTGCGTGTGTGCGTGCGTGTGCGCGTGCGTGCGCGTGCGTGCGTGCGTGCGTGCGCACGCGTTTGTTTGTTTGTTTGTAAGCGCGCGCGCGCGCGTGTGTGTGTGTTTTAAGATAGGTAGGACATTAACAATATAATAACAATAGCTTGGTGGCACAACCCACCGCCCCGTTTCAAAGGGGACGCTCACAGCATTCATCTATCCATAGGTTTTATTCATGTGGTTTAACGTCTCAGAGCAACTCTGGGACTTCGAGAGACGTCGTAGAAAACGGCTTCGGATTAATTTCAACTTCCTGGAATTCTTTAACGCGCACCTTATTGCAAAAGAACGCGACCTGGGGTTGAAGTCCTCTCTTTGGAGGTTAGCGATACCACCCTGACGGATGAATGAACTTTCTTATATTCGAGAAAAGCCGTGCATCCCGAAGTGCCGGCAACAAAGGCAGCCCTTGTGCAGGAGCGGTCCGTGAACTTGGCCACACACATTCATTCCATTCCTTAAATGCCAGTCACTATTTTAGTAGCCACCTACTGCACACGTCTTCACTCTACCGTTCCACATTTTGTAGCATAGATGAAGCCCAGCACGTCAGCCATCACCGAGATGCACTTCCGATCACCTGATCGCACTGTAGCAATGTGGAAGCGGTAACGGTTTCGCATCGCGCTTGCGCCCGAGGCAACGTGCTGTTCATGTTGATGTGGCTTCACCCTTTAGAAAGGGCGAGCGCTAGTCCTGCGCCCTAGCCGTGATAATAATTAATACAATAAACCAACAGTGCCACAAAAGAAAGAAAGCAAACACATGAAAAAAATAGCAAAAGTCTCAGTTGCCACTATCCACTGCATTGATTATTATTATTATTATTATTGTTATTATTGTTGTTGTTGTCGTCGTCGTCGTCGTTGTTGTCGTAGTAGTCGTCGTCGTCGTCGTCGTTGTTGTTGTTGTTGTATGATGATGATGACGATTTGATGATGACTTATTAGCATCCCATTTGAAACGGGGTTGTGACGAATGGTCACCTAGCCTGCTTGATTTAATCAGGCATACTAAACACGTTTTTCTTTATTTTAGCATTGTTGTATATGTTTCTTTATTCTCTCTTTTCTTTTCCTCAAAACTTCTCTGTCTACCTTGTACAGTTACCTCTACTGTAACGGATCCGGTCGTACCAATATCTTCCTTGCGTTTTTTTCCACCAATACTCTACCAAACGTCTCTTGCTTATCTGCTTATAAGCTGGTGGCGCTGCGCTGAAAGCGCGATCTCGTTCCTTTAGAGCCAACTATACTCCGTGAAAAGAATCTATAAGCGGCTGGCAAAAGCAACTTAACATGCTTCGTATGTCCTATAACGAATCTTAATTTAGACCCCCTGCCCGCGATGGTGCGGCAGTGGATATATGACGTCGCGCTGCTGAGCTGGAGGTGGCGGGTTCGTTTTCGAGGATTCGCGATGCCGCATCTCGAAGTGGGTCGGTGTGCGAAAACGCTACACAACAAGTGGTCAAAGTGAGCCTTCCACTACACGGCGTGACCCCACTGTGCTAGTTATGGGGAACGTAAACCCCACAAACTTAAGAATTTTGACCTCGTGTCCCGGCGGTTTCAAATCCGTGTCTAGATCTTCTGGATCTTGCCTATTAACTGAAGCACCAGTTCGCTGTTCGGGAGGTGGACGATCCACGTCGTGCACAGACAGGTCTGTATAGTACCGATCAACTCTGTTGATTTGTTTAAGTTGTGGCGTTGCTTCGAGCGTGGCAATTTCACTCAGCAGTAATAATATTCTTACGAGCCAAGAACGCTTACGTCGGGCTGCTCTTGCTATACATATGCTGGTCAGACTTAAAAAGCAGCGAAATGAAGTCTTCCACGCGCTGTGTCTGATGGAAAACACATGCACGTGGTTGAATCGCCGCGCTCCAAGAATATGTTTTATTATTATTATTATTATTATTATTATTATTATTATTAGTAGTAGTAGTAGTAGTAGTAGTAGTAGTAGTAGTAGTAGTAGTAGTAGTTGTAGTAGTAGTAGTTATTTATTTATTTTCTTGCATAGGCCTTATACGACCTGCCGCTAACTGAACAGTAAAAGACGATGACACTCCTCTGGGCGCCGCCACGGGGCCATAAAAAGAATGTCTCTATTCGCGCACGCTGTGTCATATCCTTGGGCACTGCTTGCCATCACAAGTTGTGATGGTAGGTTGCGATTTTCATGTCGTGGTCAAGGCAAGTCGTAAATGCCTGAAATCACTATTGCGATGGCAAGCAATTACGATTTCGTGATAAAGGCCCATTGCTGATCCTTAGCGCCGAGCTCCGAAACTCATAGTTCCGTGGATGCGTAGCCACTCCTTCAATGTTATTGACAGTCGAACGTGTGATGTGTCGTTTCTAATTCACCGGAGGTCTTCTGGCAACACTATAGTTACTGCACACACGCACGCACTAACGCACGCACGTGAAAATCCACTTGCAGCCATGTTGTAAGAAACAGTAAATTTGCAATTTGAAGAAAGCATAGGCCGAGCCAAATAATATGCCCCCCCGTACGCCACTCCGACTCAATATGTAACGTGCGGAGACAGCTTCCAACTTGAATGTGCATGCCGGTGCGTATGCCGGCATTTGCTAAAGGAACAGGTGGTGCTCTTGTGCGTCGCACCATGCCTTGCGTGCATTACAACTCTCTGCAAGCCCATGATTGACCAGTACAGGCACGTACCCAGGATTTTTTTTTCGGGGGAGGACGAATCATTTACAGCCTCGGGGGGCGCAGGAACAGTGGCTTGCAGTTATGAGGGCGTGGGCGGGGCTTAAGTTGCAGACTTAAGTTGTGTCCGACTATACTAGCGTGTTTTGAATTAGCTCTGGAAGAAATATACAGAAATATATATGTGCGGAAAAATCACAGTTCTTTTAGATCCCAGGCTTACTGCTCTAACAAGTTAAGTGCCACAACCGATTGGTATTGTTATTTGGGAAGTTACGTAATATTGCGCGGACGCCAGTCACGTACAACCGCGTATGGCGCAGGAAGCTGCGATTCTACACGTACTGCGCCCACCGCGGAAGGTTAGAAAAACACCTACATAAGCACAGCACAGAAGTGGCCACGTCAGGCGGCTCGAATGATAACTGTAGAAGAGTCATTCAGAATACACGAAATTGTCCCCCACTTCCGGCGACGTTTTCTCTACTTCCTTTTTTAAATAAAAATATGTTGATCCATAAATGTTTTCATAAACAACGACCAAATGTGTTAATTTTCGCTTTTCCTACCTGTCTGGCTGTTGACTTGGCTCTCTCCCTTAGTAGATCATTTAATTTCTCAAATCCTTGCGGATCTTGTTTCCAATTGGCAATTTTGCACGAAAAGAGCTGTACAATTAGGGAAAAACCAGACGAGTTAACGGGTGACAGTCATATTGCCTATGAGTTCAAGGGTTATTGCAGGGTTTGATGATGAAAGCTGTCTTGCATTATTTTATTTTCCATCTTATCTAACCCATATCGCGGGTATATGTTTCCGAGAATCTGTCACCGTCGCGGCGAGCCGTCATGCGAGAAAATAATGAAACAAAAAGAAAAGTTAAACGCAATTGGAATTTTCTCTGGCCGCAACTCGTTCCACGTGCATACAGACCAGCTGACCACGAACTGAATCCCTTTCTTGGTTCCTGGATCAGTGTAAACGAAAAAGGTTGGACTAACGAAGCAACAACGATGCGCGTGACCATTGAATAAACGGTGACAACTGAATGCATCTCGAGTTAATCGCGCGGGTACCGAACTGATGAGAAAAATGGCCTTCACATCCCACGAGACGCCGATAACTACCGCCATCCAAAAGGAGTGAAAAAGGCAGCAAAATGCTGACCTCCGAATAGCTGTCAAGTCACAACATTGATTTGACGGCGCTTTAGGAATGTGTGTGACAAGTGGTGGCGTGGGCGGGAAGGGGGGGGGGGGGGCGGGCCCCCCCTTGGGTGCCTGGACCAGTATGCACATAATTTATTTTAATCGTTTGCAATTCTTATCTTTAGCAATCAATAGTGCGCAGCGAATGCAGCGCTCCTACGAAGCATGACTAAACAACTGCGGCCTCGAATGTATCGGCTTCTGTGAAAGGGACGAAGTGAAGCGTGGAGAAAACTCGAAGCAAGACACGCCTGCTTTTGAACGCAGGAAGTGGGCTATAATTAGATGTCTACTTCGCTCATGAACACATTGCCCTCCTTCGTAGCGTGCGACGAAAAAACAACAACAAAAAAACAGGAGCATATTAGACGCCGCTGCAAGAGTTTATCTGGCACTCCTCCGCCGAGTGAGTCGTAATTAGGCGATACCGACAGGCTCACTCTGTGCACGTGCGTCGGCGATAAAGCACCTCCTTATCATCTTCTCCTTTTCTTTTTCTTTTTTCTTAATCCACGTACACCCGATGCCTCTAGCCAAAACCCTATACGGCTGCCTCCAGACATCTGCACTCGATGGAGACGCCTCCTTGTCATGGCTCGTAGAAGTCTGGGTTTAGCACACAGACATATTCGCGCAGATTTTCTACTCATAATGCGGGCAACTTATGAACGTTGGGCGTGCGAATATTCGAAAATTTTGAATAACGAATCGAATAATGCACGACTCGATCCGGACTTCGAAGCGAATTGTCGGTACTCGCACATACGAATATATTTCGAGTAGTTTTCGAATATGTTATTTCCTACAATGGGAGGGGGGGAAGGGGGGGGGGAGTGCGCCGTAAAACATAAAATTGAAGCAAAAGTGGCATAAATTTCATTCCAGCGGTCATAGTAGGCTTAAAATACTTCAAGTTTGGTAATGGAGCACGCTATATACAACGCTCATTGAGTGAGAGCCTTTTTTTTTTTTTTTCTGGGCATCGTTTGTTCACGTTCTCCGAAGAATTATGGGTACGCGCACAAACTGCCCATTTGTTTTCAAAGCTCAGTTCAGACATTTAATAAACAGCGTTTCATAACCTACACTGTTACGACATACACTTGCTAACATCTATCATATTGCTATCATATTCATGATAAGAATGACTATTTTTAGTCAAAAAGTTTTCGTTATTCGATTCTGGCATTATTCGATGCGTACTCGATTCGGTATCAACAAGGTACTATTGAATTGAATTCTGGGGTTTTCTTACGTGCCAAAACCACGACTTGATTGTGAGGCACGCAGTAGGGGAGGACTCCGAAAATTTTGACCACCTGGGGTTCTCTAACGTTCACCTAAATCTAAGTACACGGCTGTTTTCGCATTTCGACCCAATCGAAATGCGGCCGCCGTGGCCGGGATTCGATCCCGCGACTTCGTGCTCAGCAGCCCAACACCATAGCCACTGAGCAACCACGGCGGGTCACCAGGGGATCTTTAACGTGCTCCCAACGCACGGGACACGGGCGTTTTTTGCATTTCGCCTCCACGGAAATGCGGCCGCCGAGGCCGGGGTTTGATCCCGCGACCTCGTATGCTTAGCAGCGCAACACCATAGGCGCTAAGCCACCCCGGCGGGTGGCTTAGCGCAGCGTATAACGCAGCGCTGATTCACTCTTTTTCTCTCCTACCCTAGCTTCGGCATTTTCTTTGTCTCCTTTCTTTTTTGGCCCCTACCGCGGTTATATTGCCTGCTGTGGCTCGTTCCTCTCGCGTCAACAAGTGCTCTTTTATCATGGCCAACACATGATGGTTCCATTACGTGGTACCCGTAATACGCCTCGAATCACGAGCCAATTTCTTTTTGTTGCTGCTGTCGTTCGTCGTCGCACCTGTGTAGAAAAACGAAAACGCTAGCACGCACCCGCGCACTTTTGTAGGAAGGCCCACGAGACGCTGACTGAGAAGGCGTCATGGCAAGCGGTGGATTCACGGTGGTAGACTACGCGGTGCTGGCGACCCTGCTGGCGCTGTCCATGTCCATCGGCGTCTGGGTGGCGTGGCAGGACCGGCGCCGCCAGAGCACCCGCCACTTCCTCACCGCCCGCGGACAGCTGGGTTGGCTGCCCGTCTCCCTGTCCATGATGGCCAGCTTCTTCTCGGCCGTCAACGTGCTCGGCCTGCCTGCCCAGGTGAGAGAGACCAGTTTAGTTATAGGCTGCCGTGCCGGACGGGTTGATGAATGCGTGAGACTCGTAGACGGATGCCGCGAATCCACAAGCCGAAGACTGATCGTGGGATATGAACCGCAGCGGTAGCACAGCGGCTAAGGCGTTGGGCTAGGGTAGCCACCTGGCCAATTTTTCTAGCCAAGTGGCAGGTAGCCGGTTTTCTCTTACTGTGCCAGCTGTCGCATTGACCCTTACACGGGCACGTTATATGCCGCGTTGTCGATTCTCCCCCTCGCAAGTGCTCTGTCGGACGATCTCGCATAGCAGGCAACCGAATTATACTGCGAGCGGTTTCATTCCTAGTTCTTTCAACTTTTCGCTGTCGTTTTAACTGGAATTGCGAGAATAAACGGTGCATTCTCGCGCTTATTCTTTTTTATAGCGCAGCTCTTAATAGCCCGTTCCTACGGCGAGCGTCGGCGGCGTCGGTGTAACCGAGCGAACGAGCGCCCCGAAGAATGAAAGCTTACGAGGAGCGCAGCGATCGATGAAAGAAAGGCCATAGCGAAGAGAGGAGGAGGAGGAAAGTGCAGAAGGAGGGTGCAGCGGAACCATGAGGCGGAAAGCGGAGGAGGAGCGAAGGGGAGACGGCCTGAGCATGCGCTGAGTTGCCGGCGGTCACGACATCCGCAGCCGCGTGGGCGATCTGATCTGCGCTTCCAGGGGAGGGGAGGGGGCAGGGTGCCTTGAGGTGGGGAAGGCTACGATCGTCCGCGCCGTTTGCTGCATAGGTCAGTAGTGGTACCTGCGTGTGTGACAGGGATCACAGCTCCTGCAAGGGGCGATGGCGAGCGGCTACGAGTTAGGCTCGACGTGACGGTCCCTTGGGTGTTGTCGCCGCTGAAATTGGTGGCACGACTTCTCCGCGACGAAGGGCCGCTCTCGTCATTGGCGGAACGAAAACGTAAAAATAAAAGCGTAGTGCCGCGCAAGACGGGCTGTGCGGCGCCGATGGGTACGATATGACGCCAGAATAGCGTGCGTCGTCTGTGCGGAAACAAAGCGCTTCATGAGTGGAGGTCTGTCTGCAGCGGCTGCTGTGAATCGAACCCACACGTCACCCATGCGCTGCCTCGCTCGATCTCCCGATTAGAGAGGCAGTCGCCCCACACTTCGCTCTGTTTGCAATGTGCTATACACGAGACATATTGTCCGCGCCAGCCAACTTATCGCGAAATGAAAAGATGTAAAGTTCTGCGCTCAAATTTCGCATTAGGGAGTATCGTAATCGTTCGTGAATTCTTTTATCTGAGCTTTCTCCTATGAGTCCAGAACATCCTCTTCTTTTCAGATATTTCTCGGCGACCCCTATTGTTAACGCTCACTCCGCCAGCTATAGTATGTCTCGGCCTATCGCCACTTTATTTTGTTTTCAACTTGTGTATTTCTTCATGCAGTGCGTTGATTGAGCAAAATGAACTAATGATTAAGATAGCGTCTATTTTCCCGGCACTCGCCTCTTGTTGGCGCTCGGAAGTGGCCTGTCAAACTGCCGGGAAAAACTGCCTGCAGGTGTGCCCTGAACCTAACCTAACCTTCGGAGAGCCAATAGGAGATAAGAGCCGGGAGAAGATCGTTTCAGAAATTCTCCCGGTCGCCGGGAGCGTAGACACTGTCAATTATTGAGTGTGCGCGTAAAAAAAATACTTCAGGTGCTCTCATTTCTTCTTTTATTTTCTCTATCTCCGTTTATTGAAATGATAACGAGTTCGTGCGCGAATACAGCACCGGCTACTCCCTGGCTCATGAACAGTGTTGCAAAGGGGCTCACGAGTCCCTAGGGTTGCCCCGCTGGCCCAGCGGTCTGGAGCTTGGCCATCAGCGGACACGGTCCAGCCAAAGACGAGGAGGCGTAACAATCAGCGACCCCTTTAATTGCTTCGCTGCGTAAAGAGCGGTCAGCTCGACAAGCTTCTCGTAAAGACGAACGAAAGCGAATGCTCGGTGCTTGCAATGCGCGCCATCATATTATAGCTTCTCGATAACGCTCTCGCCCAGGAGAGGGAGGGCGGTATCACTTGCGCGGTATCAATGGCGCTAAGCCGGCGCCGTCAGAGGGTGGTGGAGAAGGGAAAAGGCTACACTTCGGGCACACACGCACACACAGACGCTCGCTCGTTCGCTCGCTAGCTAGCTGCGCTTCTCAGCGTGGATACCATCCAAATTGTGCAAGCAGTAACTAATTACTGGCCGTCGCTGTTCCGGCCGCATGCTACTAATGTTTGTCACAGAGGCGAGGCGCACCATCGGGATGTTTTGCAGAGATATACCTCTATACACTTGTGCACATAGCGCATGCAGAGGAACGAGTTCGCTTCGGCGAATAGGCACACACAGCGCCGTAACAGTCAAGGCAACACAGCTCCCAAACCAACAGACCGAGACATGGGATCGATGTGTAGCGCCACTGCCCCGTG
Source organism: Dermacentor andersoni (assembly GCF_023375885.2). Taxonomy (NCBI): domain Eukaryota; kingdom Metazoa; phylum Arthropoda; class Arachnida; order Ixodida; family Ixodidae; genus Dermacentor; species Dermacentor andersoni. Next base: position 85,223,295 of record NC_092819.1, read on the forward strand.
CAAAGCGCCAGTATACAAATGAAAACTTCCCTGTGCATCACACTTTATGACGAAAACGGCAGGGTATATGCATGGGGCAGCAGTGAGTGAGGGTTATAGGTAAGTCGATAACAAATTAATGCAGGGTAGGCTGACGCTGGCGACAAATATATGACGAGGTCGGAGCTGGTCCCGAATATGTATTTTCTACGCGCGCGCCTATTCTTGGACGAAGTTGTTGCAAATATACGGTTAACGACGAAAACAGGCGCGCGGCCGTAACAGCCTTAGAAATCTATCTCTCTCTATATATATATAACAAAAAACTATCGGTTTCGCCATAAAGGCGAAGCAATGAACGCGATAGAAACATGTTAGAATATTACTAGTGTAACACACGTAATGGCTGTAACGACAGTTTCTTCAACGGGACCCGATTTGGAGCTTGCCTGCATTTGACCGCCATCGATATGCGGCCGCCGCTGCCGGGATCGAACTCGAGACCTCGAGCTCAGCAGCGCAACGCCACAACCATTGGACCACCGTGGCGATTTATGTGTTTCTTCGTGCATTGTAGCCAAGAGTTCTGTTTGTTGGTGGTATTAATTATTTATTTAATTGTCGTCAGCTCTTATGAACTTATGCACACTTAGCATTCTCATTGTCTGTCTTCTCAAGGTCGCGTGGAAGCCTGACGCATCGAGGAGCCGACGGCTCATAAATGATGTTTGCAGTAGCTGGGCTAATGCAATCAAACAATCACTGAAGTCTGGCTCTTTTTTATTGAATTCCTCATCATGTATTGACTATCAAAGAGGGACAGCAGCCCCCGCAAGCTTTATGGACAACAAAACTTCTAGCTCGGTGGCACAAATCACACAACAGAGTGCTTTGCAAACAGAAGAAAAAGAGACCGCTCTGCAGCGAGTGTACTCGTTGTCACTATACACTGGCTCGATTCGCTGTCGTCAGTACAAGGGCGGCTGTCATTTGCGTGGCCGTAAGCCAGCATCAGCAGCTGCTGACGGGCATTCCCCGTGTTCTGGCACTTAACTGGCAGGTGTGGTCGTCATCCTGACACGTGCCTGCGTTTAACCGCTTAGATGAATGTGGCCTGCCTTGTCGCTGAACCCACTTAACACTTTTTTTTAATGCCTAATCATTCTTTGGCGAATATCCCGACAATATATGTCCGTCCCGTGACGCTTCATGCCTGCAAAATAGATGCATAATTGGTCGATTTAACGCGTGTAATCGTTATAGTGGCCTTACAGCAGATTATTGGCAGCGAAGGGAAGACGTGCATAAGCTAGCTCAATAAGTAAGCAAAAGCGAAGTAGTAGCCGAGCCAAAGAATGCTTACGCATTAGTAGACACTTCTCAGAATTTCTGCTGCATTTTCCTGTAAGTGTGTAAATGTAGTGTAAATACTGTTTTTCGCCCCGGCATGCAGGTGTTCATGCGAGGCTCGTTGCTCTGGATGGGCGTCTTCGCCACATCCGCCGGCGTCCTCCTGTCGGCGTACCTTTTCCTGCCGGTGTACCACGGCCTCAACCTCACCAGTATCAACGAGGTACGCTGCGCACTCTGTAGAGAACACAAACGTCTCTGACCGGAGCCAAATGTTAATTCACGTTTACACGAGCTCCTTGTTCACAATTCTCGTCAGTGACCAAGACGTTAACTGACGTTTCACAGTTAACACAGTTACAGACACAGTCACAGTCACAGACACAGTTAACTGACGTTTCAGAACCCATACACCTTCTTTGTTGAGCAAGCTACCCTTACGGGTTCCTAAACCGTCAATTAACATTTGACTCGGTCAGTGACCAAAAGCCCTTATGTTCTCTCTCTCTCTCTCTCTCTCTCTCTCTCTCTCTCTCTCTCTCTCTCTCTCTCTCTCTCTCTCTCCTTTAATACGCTACCTGACCAGTACAGCTTTTGTTCAACTCTGGGCCGTCCGTCCGCAATTGCTGCTCTTGGTAGTGGAGGAAAGAGAATACGGAGAGCCTCCTCATAATGGTCAATCAACTGCATTTCCGTGCTATGTTACCCACGGTAACAGCGCAGGGCAAAACGAGAACACATAAATGAAACAGACGGGACAAGCACAGCCTTTCAATTGAACTTTTACTTAAGTTAATTTTCGCTTCCAATAAAGTTTAGTTGAAAGACAGCACTTGTCCCGTCTATTTCTTTTCAGTGTTCTCGTTATGCCCAGCGCTGCTACCAAGCATAGACGTTCGCTTTCGCTCAGGTAATATGTTGTGGAGGCAACCCGAAGAACGAGCCACTGCGGCCACATGAGTCAGTCGGTCGGTCGGCCGGTCGGTCGGTACGTCGGTCGGTCGGTCTCATACCCATTGGCAATGGAGGTCATAAAGTGGATGGATTATTCCAAGTATTAATAGAAAACAAATTTTATGGACTCGTGTAAAGTAATTGACATGGAAAGGGAGAAATTATGAGAACAACACCAGGAAAAATCGATCATAAAATATTGAAATGTGCGACGAAATGATAAAATTCGGATGCATCTTGAACAGGCCAATCGGTTGGACTCAATAAAAAATTGCTGGGCTGCGGAGCAAATATCCTTGCGGCTGAGTACCAAAGTCGAGGCTCCGAAAGAACAACAGGATCTGTTATGCTATCTGTAATAACTACTCTCCGAGCATTCTCGCCTGCACTTAGGAAGCATTGCGTTCGGAGGTGCTGCAGCCTTTGTCAAAAGAAACAAAGCGAACGCGTGCTGCCGAGCCCTGGATTTGTTGTGCCGCGCTCGAGCAACTCCACGGTGGCAGAAAGTTCTGGGTGGCGACGGTGAAGAGCTCACGTATGCCTCTCCCGAGGTTCCGCGAGAGAGAGCAAATGATAAATGAAAGGTGGGAAGGTTAACCAGGACTGAGCCCGGTTGGCTACCCTACACCGGGAAAAGGAAAAGGGGAACGGAAAGATTAAAGGAAGAAGAGAAAGTTCACTGGGGATATCATTCGATGACTCAGTCCGAATCACAGACGCCGACTCAATCCGGTAGCTTTCAAATATTGCAGCAGCGCTTCTGTGGCCTTTTATAGCTGCGATATGCGAGGCCATGGTCCCAAGACCTTGTTCAAGGTGAACGGCTTTCTATCTAGCTGATTGAGAGCTGTGCAGAGGTCATGCCTTTCATTTTCAAAAGATGGGCAGTAGCACAGTAGATATTCTATAGTTTCCTCGACACCGCAGGTATTGCACTCAGCGCTATCAGCCATTCCAATCAAAAACGTTAATGCATTCGCGAATGCGACACCCAAGCGTAAGCGGCACAACATTGTTTCCTCATTTCGCAGAAGCCCTGGCAACATCCGCAGTTGCATAGAGGGGTCGAGGGAATGCAATCGTTCTTGGGTGAATTCAGGTGTGTGCCACTTCTCTAATGTCATACGGTGTGCTACTTTGCTTAGGTGTTGGGCTGCGTCGGTCCGCGATAAAGGTACAGAAAAGAGGGTTGCTCCTTCGTGTGCTTTCTTAGCAGCTTCGTCAGCGAGGTCGTTGCCGGAGACACCGCAATGGCCAGGCAACCACTGAAACACGACGTCGTGTCCTTTCGCTATCATACGATGGTGCATTTCTCGTATCTCCGACACTAGTTGTTCACACGACCCGCGACGAAGAGATGACAGAAGACATTGTAAGGCCGCCTTCGAATCGCAGAATATTGCCCACCTATTGGCGGGTTGGTTGTTAATGTAATCAACGGCACCTCGGAGGGCAACAAGCTCCGATCCGGTCGATGTTGTTAAGTGAGAAATCTTGTATCGGATGCTAATTGATCGTGGTGGTATAACCACTGCGCCGGTGGAGCTGGTCTGAGTGGAAGAGCCATCCGTATATATGTGGACTCAGATAAAGTAGAAAGTGTTCAAACAATCCAGAGCTGCTTACTTCAGGGCCAAGGTAGGCAGGTCGGTCTTCTTTCTTATCCCTGGAACCGTAAGACGCACTTGAGGTTGTTTTAAACACCACAAAGCTGAGGTTGGACGTGTTGAGGGTGTGAAGCCCGATGATAGACAGGCACGATGGATGCTGGCCTCATTGGAGAAGGACGCCTGTGGTCGTCGTTCTGGCAGGCAGGCAAGAGAGCTTGATTGCATGCGTGAAACATGACGAACATGGGCCCTAAGCGTGTCGGTGCTAATGTAAGTTGTGATCGGATGGTCTTGAGCCATTATAATGGTTCCTGTTGTTGAGACGCTCCGCGGAAGGCCTAGGCAAACATGTAGTGCCTGTGCCTGCACGCTCTGAGGTTCTCGAAGATTTGACTTGCATGTTTTAGCAAGCACGGGAGAGCTATAGCGTATGAATCCGATGAAAAGTGCTCGATATAACTGTAGTATGGAGCCCACTGACGATCCCCATGTTTTGCCGGCGATGAACTTGAAGACGGGAACAATAGATGTGAGCTTCTTAAAGTGGGCAACCTGAGGGCTCCAAGAGAGTCCCGGTCAACAATGACACCCAAAAACCGATGATTTCTCTTGTAGGAGACAGGCTGACCATTGATGCATACTGGATAACGAGTCATCGCTTTCCGCGCAAAAGCGACTAATGCACATTTTTCTGTTGAAATGGTAAGGCCTTGTGCTTGAAGATAGTCAGATGCCTGTGTTTCTGCTTTCTGTAGCCGTGCGCGAACCTGCAGGCGAGTGACCGCTGATGTCCGGATGCAGAAGTCGTCGGCGTAGGTTGAGACACTCCCTGTTTCCGGTAGGGATTCTGCCAGCCCAAGAAGCGCGAGGTTGAAAAGAATAGGGCTTAGAACACCGCCTTGTGGAACGCCTCGGCATGTGTAGTAGCCGGTAGTCGGACCATCTTCCGTACTTACGAACAAGGACCTTTGTGTCAAGCAGTCTCTGATCCATCGATGTACTCGCCCTCCTAGTTCAATTGTCAAAAGTGCTTCTAGAATGGTTTCATGGAAAACGTTGTCGTAAGCGCCTTTCACGTAAAGAAAGAGTGCTACTAATAATCACTTCCGGTATTTTTGCTGTTCTACAGATGATACTAGATTGATGACACTGTCAATCGATGAACGACCTCGCCGAAATCTCACCATAGAGTCAGGGTAAATTTTGTGGTGTTCAAGGTATCATTCGAGACGCATGAGGATCATACGTTCCATGAGCTTCCCGACGCAGCTGGCAAGTGCTATAGGCCGATACAATGCCAGTTCGAGCGGCGACTTTCCCGCTTTTAGTAGCGGTACCAGGCGGCTGCGTTTCCACTCCTGTGGGACGACACCATCTTGTCATGAACTTTTAAAAAGGCTTAGGAGTTCCCTTCGTGCTTCTCGACCTAGGTGGCGCAAAGCAGTATATGTTATGTCATCGGGCCCTGGTGAAGACGAACACCTACAGAGCGCCATAGCAGCTTCGAACTCTTCGATAGAGAATGGAGCGTCCATACTTGGATCTCCAGCACCGGAGAGGTTTCGCGAAGTGCAAACACAATGCAAGCGCTGGTCTGGCTGCAAAACGAATTCAAATTTCGGTCACTCAGTACGTCTTGCTGCTTGCGCATGAAGGAAACACAGAAGGACAGGAGCGACAATGCTGACGTTATTGCCTACACAGCGCATAACGAGCGGGACAGAAACACACGGCGCACAATCGCACATAACACGCTTTAGCTCTCGAAATCACAGTTGTTGAGAGAATAGCGGTACTTAGGTACACGCGCGGAAAACGTGGCAAGAACGACAAACCAAAGAATATGTAACACCATATCTGCCAAATGCACACCTTATCATCCACCATGGTCTTCGTGACCAAATCCCTTACGCATTGCTCACGCGTTGTCAAGCGAAGATGCCAGTGCCTATCACCACGAATATGCTTTTGGCCACCGCAAGGGAAACTGTTCACGCGTGGTGCCATGTAAGGAAGAAACTAAGCCGGTAAGGTCACGTAATGCGTAAGACAGACACCGATGCTCTGTGAGAGCAGCATAGGTGCCAACGCAGAAGCAGCGCAGTCGAACTATGGCGAAATACCTCAAGGTGACGGCAGTAGGACATGTCCACGCACGAACTGGATCAAGTAGAGTAGAACGCTGGGAATACCAGATCACTGGGACAGGAGACTGTACCGCAGTCAACTTAATTAGGCTGATCAGTGAGGACGACTACAGCATGCCTTCACCGCACTATAGGGAGACGCGCGCCAACTAATGCATGACCGTCGACCATGCGCCATAAACCCTAACGTGAGGCAATGCTACAGAGCAACTCAACGAGAGATGTTGAACATTGAGCGACTGCAAGTTGCACTAATTCCCGTCGCAGCGAACGTTCGATGTAAGTAGGACGGTCACCTGCTCGCCATATTCGTTTCTGCTGTCATCCAGCAGACCTCAGCCATCGGGTGTGCTTCACAGTCTTACTTTCATAATCAACATCGCTCTGAAGTGAATGAAACAATTTGGATTTAATTAATGTGGTTTTACATATCCCAACGCGGCGTGTTTGGCTATGAGGGACGCAGCAAAGGAGGAATCCGGATTACTTTCGCTCTTAACTCTGCGACAGCACCTGGAACTTCGCAAGTTCATAGGCAACCGAAAGTTAATAGAGTACCGGTGCTTGAACTTTGTTACTCCAGGACTAGCGCGAAGACTAAACTATTGAAGGCTATACTTAGGTATAAAGAAACGTAAGAAAAGAAGAAAGGTAAACGACACACTCCTGACTCATTTGAAGCCAACCACGCGGTACGACGAGTCGACGAATGATCTTCAGTAGTTTCTCTCCTTTCCTCAGTAAAATCTGTTAAAAAATGAACTTGAAGCGTTTCTTTCTTTTTTTATTTCTTTCAGTACCTGGAAAAACGCTACGCCTCCACCCTGATCAGGAAAGTAGCCTCCGGCGTCTTCATACTCCAAACGGTGCGTGCAAGACTCATTTGTTCCTTTTAATATAAATGCAGCATTTCTAACGACCCGCTAAACGTAACGCAAGAACGCCGTAAACGTAGTGGAACGGGCAAGAAACGTTTTCAACAAAATCGAATTCACTGCAAATGCTATACAGCGAGTACGTGGCTCAAGGGAACAACAGTTGTTCAAACCGGCGCGTATGCTGCGTGACGTCTTTAGTGAACTGGGAGTGACACAACGATCAATGACTGACTGAGTTGCTAAGGTGTGCCTTGAATTGCGAGGACATTTAAAGTCCCCGGCTTCGGGCGGCGTGCGGGTAAAGCACTCGGCTCAGCATCACTCGGGACTCGCAAAAACTGTCGACAGTCGCTCTACCACAGCCGCACAGTCACTGCTCGTGCTCCGCCATTCTAACACGGTTTCAAAATTTTCGCGCCACTACAGTCAAAGTCTAGAAGACGATTAATCGAACATGTTTAATCGATTAAATGAAAGGTGTACATCAATAAAGATTAATCGTTTTGCGGGATACCTGTAATCGAATAATCGTTCATCAACATTACCAACCCTAGCTTCAATGCGAACTAGGCACGCGCTAACGCAGCGCATACGGAGCCATCAGCCCTCGGCGCGCCTAGCCTTTGTACCAACCGCAAATTAAAAAAAAATTAATTCTGCGGTTTTACGTGCCGAAACTACTTCCTGATTATGGGGCACGCCGTAGTGGAAGACTCCAGAAATTTCTACCCCCTGGGGTTCTTTATCGTGCACCTAAATCTAAGTACACGGATGCTTTCGCATTTCGCCCCCGTTGAAATGCGGCCGCCGTGGCCGGGATTTGACCCCACAATCCACAACCCATAACCTCGTGCTCAGCAGCCCAACACCATAGCCACTGAGCAACCACGGCGGGTGCACCAACCGCAGATTACCTCCGAGATATATATGGCGCGCGCGGCCGCGCTCAGCCAAGCCATTCGCAGTCGCGGCCGGACTAGAGGAGACGGTCTGTAACGTGCGCCCCCCCCCCCCCTCCCAAGAGTGTTCGGCCCTTAAAATTTGGCATTGGATCCCTCAGTCTCTGTGGCTACATTTTGGCTACCTTTGACTTATATTTCAGCCTAAATGTGTTCCCAATTCTTCAGGCACTTATGAAAGCGTGCATGGCCACCTATATAATTTTAGAGCGCAGCTCTGAAGTGGGAGACACACGGTCCGATTCTGTGTCCCTGCCTACCACTGGACAACTGCCTACCATCCGCAAACGAATGGTCTCACGGAGCACCTGAACAAGACCCTCGCCGACATGCTAGCAATGTACGTCGACGTCGGGCACAAGACGTGGGACGCGGTCCTGCCGTATGTCACCTTCGCCTACAACACGGCGGTGCAAGAAACAACACAGATCACGCCGTTCAAGCTGGTTTACGGCAGGAACCCGACGACGACTCTCGACGTCATGCTGCTGCACGTGACCGACGAAGAGAATCTTGACGTCGCTACCTATCTCCAGCGCGCCGAAGAAGCCCGACAGCTCGCCCACCTACGGATCAAGAACCAGCAGCGTACCGACAGCCAACACTACAACCTCCGACGACGCAACGTCGAGTACCAGCCCGGTGACCGTGTTTGGGTTTGGACCCCGATACGCCGACGAGTACTCAGTGAGGAACTATTGAGACGCTATTTCGGACCCTACAAGGTCATCCGACGTATTGGCGCACTAGACTATGAGGTCGTGCCAGACGGCATTCCGCATTCACAGCGGCGCCGCGCACGATCTGAAGTGGTCCACGTGGTGCGTTTTAAGCCCTTTTACGCACGCTGACGCACTTCCTTAGTTTGTTGTTTCTTTGCTACGGGTGTTTTTGTTTATTACTTTTGTTTATTTGCAGCATCGGCTCGATGCTTTTTAAGAGGGGGGTATTGACACGTGTACATGTTTAGGTGCCACGTTTCACCGCTTAACAAGTGTTATCGCGCAGCGCGGGGCGCGCCTGCGTGTATGGAAGGTTTCTGGAATGTTACCTATGGTTCCATCCATTGTCTGTCACCGAACCTTGTGTAATATGATTGCATGTATGCGCGACGCGAATAGTGTAGAACATTGTAGAAGACACGCGGGTCCCAGGGATTACTCTGGAACATTCGACGATTGATGTACAAAAGCCGACGCGCTTGACCCGTTGATCAGATTTTCGACGATCGCCGACCGTGTTCGCCGCTATAGTTGTGCTATAAGTGTAGCCTGTTTTTGTGGGCACATGTTAGCCCAATAAAAGTTAGTTTTGTCTTTCACAGTATTGCTACTGTGTTCTTCAACGTCACCACCGCGTGACAATATCTTCATGAAGCCATGTTTCTGTGATGCATATACCATGAGGAGAACATGAAGAAACTAGCCAAAGAAATTGCGGAAATTTTTTAGTTATGTTTCTGGCATTAACATTCAAAAGCGCAAGATCTGTGGCGGAGTGATGAGATTGTCAACCTGACGATGAAACATTTGGAAATTTTGCGCTAGAATCAAAACCAGGAGCTCTTACTAAACTATATTTGAGGCACCGTCCAAGTTGTAACGAACGTTATCTATAAATAAATGATCAAAGCTCATTTTAATAACCGAGCCGTTATTGTAATGCTCAAACGAAGCGTCCCATAGCTTTTGACGTGCTGCACGCACTCTGGGCGAAAAAATCTTCGGAAAGTTACATGCCGGAATTTTTCAGCGTATAAGCGTTCTTGGGCATCACTAGCTTATTGCTGAAATCAAGCAATTTTAAAATGACAGGGCGCGAATGCCCAGGGCGCATCCTGCCTAATCTATGGAAGCGTTCAATACGCGGACAGTCAAGGGAAAGCCTGGTGAAAACGTTCGCAACCTTGTAGTGCAGTGTGTCACGATTCTCCTTAATATATTCTAGTATGCCATGAAGTATTATTTTATCTGTTCATGAACGGTTTTCAAGATCGTCATATTTGGCAGTTCGGCAACAGTGCGCTTTAGAAAAACCGCCTCAGAACGGAGCTGATCAGAGTCTTGATCACACACTGCCTTCGAACATGAGGTTTTGAGAGCAGCCACACGCAATTCCAAGGTATCGAAACGTGTATTCACATCGTTTTTGATTTCAGATATGTCCTGTGACATACTTTCTGACTAGCAACTAAATCTGAAAGTTCACAAGAGAAGAATTATCGCACGTAGACACTGCCCACTCGGCCGATATCTCAAAGGCGTTAAGAACGCTTTCTTGGGATTCGTCGGGTTTGCCATTTTTTGAAGCCGGACTCATGAGGCCCGGGTTATGCTCAACGTCACCGCTCAGGATAAGACGACTAAGGTAATCGACGACGCAAGAAAAATTGCGCGTGAGTCTACTACGCAAACAACTGTGTGGGCAACACACCAGCGGCAGGAGTCCATTACCGGATCGGATGCAGTACGAGTTGTCCAAGTAACCTACCTGTGCAAGCAAGAAGAAGCGCTTAGGCAACATGCTGAAGCTGCTGCTGCTGCTGCATTGCCCACTGGCGGGGCGCTGGATACGGCGGAGCTTTTATGCTGATGAAGCTTGACGTCACCGATCTTATGGCGTCACCTGTCGGAGTTACCGCGCTGGGAGCATCCACGGCAGTGCGCATAATCACCAGAGAAGGAAGAACGTGGGCAGGAAATTCACGCCGATCATACGCCTGCACGATAGGGCTGAACCGTGACGTATTGCAGGTAACCACCACGTGTTCGACCGGTGCACGGTCAGCCATGCCCCGGAGACGAACGGCACGACCAGCGAAGAAATCCAGGAGCTGTGCAAGCCCGAAGAAGCGTTTAGGCAAGATGCTGAAGCTGCTGATGCTACAATGCCCACCTTGATAGGTGTTATCTATACAGGGTGTCCCACATAACTTGAGCCAAGAATTTCAAAATGAAAGGTGCGTCGGAAAAGAATTTAATCGAACGCATACTATTCGCAATAGCCTATAGTAACTCAGACATTTTTTCCCTCATAACTGACTCATTCATTAAGATTAGGTACCCAACTTTGTTAATTATCAATTGGCTGAGGACCCCAAGTATGATACGCAGACTCAGACGGGTTTGGGTGCGAGCTAGTTGGTACGGATCATTCATATTTAAAACAGCGCTAAAAAACACGGTCAAGGGAGGACACAGGACGAGCGCTGTCCTGTGTCCTTCCTTCACTTCTTTATCTCTTCTTTCACTCACTTTATGCCCGTTGCGAATTGTATATATTTGCGCAGGCTTCAATAAAGATGTTGTTGGACAGCGCTCGTCCTGTGTCCTGCCTTGTCCGTATTTTTTGGCGCTGTTTTAAATATGAATGATACGCAGATTTGTAGAGCACCTTCAGAAGACACCGATCGAGTTTCCTTTACGATACGTCTCACGTAGTCCTTTTTTCCGGGTTGCAAAGAAAGCCCGCGAAATACGAAAAAAGCCACGCGACGGAGCGCTTGCGCAGTGGTATCGTGGTGCTTTCAAGCGTACGTTTGGCGACTAGTTCTTTGTGGGCTAGTTGGCTAAAATTCGCGATGGAATGTGTAAGAGCGACTGAACGAAGACGTTCAGGCAGCGCTACATTAAACATTAGGTTTTTATTTTCGCACGAACCGATAAATATGTACCGAACAAGCGGAAACAAAAAAAAACACATAAAAGAACATTCAGCGCTGCATGTCGAAGAACCGTACAGGTGTCTAGGCATTATCAAAACATACACTACAATAGTTACAGCGGAAACCGAAGATTCTTATCTCTTTTCCAGATAGCGACACTGAAGGCTTGCTTACGCACCTTTCTTACCCACCCCCCTTCCTCCCCCTCCCCATCCCCGTTCCCCCAATTGGGTGCCCCCACCGAAAAAAAGATATGAAATTATATTTAAAAAAATTATAGCTGCACGTAGGTGAAAATTAGGGAAAATAAGACAAACATCATGGCAATTGTATTCGCGAAGTAAAATATGTGTGGATGAATTAGTAACTTTGTTTAAATTGCTTAACCCTTCCATTCGAAAGCATTATATGCAGGCAAGGTTTCAAACGGGCAAGTCATAGGCGGCTAAGGTGTTAAAGTACGTGGTTTAATTACAGGCAAGTGAAGTTCTTACTGCAACAGCTCAAAAGAAGCATCTTATCTGGAAATTGGTTCGCGATTCTGCAAGGTCGCACATGCGTGCTGTCTTTCTTTTCTTGACACTGCATGTTTCAAGTACGTGTGGGGGTGCCACTATAATAAAGCGACTCCATTGGTATAGGTATCACCGCCGACAACACCAGTTGGCATAGGTATGTCGGCATGGTTACCCACATAATCGTATCGTATCGTCAGGGTGCAGTGAGTTCCATAGGGGCAGCTGCGTGGTATGTTACGCAGCGATACTTGTGGTGCCACAAAATGGCAGCAGCAGTAGGTCATAACTTACAGAGGACCAAGAGGAGGAAGAAAGCCACGCAGATGGCGACAGGTAATAACCGAGTTGTAAAATCTCGAGTATCGCAATGCAGCGTACGAGACGACTTTGGGTGCAGAGAAAGCGGAAGGCACGCACTGTGGCGGTAACCACAAGACCCGAAACCAAAGAATTAGCTCGGCTCCCTTCCAGAGCTTTCGAGCAGGACACACATGAGGCTGACGATGACGCGTCCTCAATCAAGCCAGCTGCGCAGAGTCGCAGCTTCTTTTGCTGGGCAAATGCTGTGCGCGCAGCGTTAAGAGACGCACAGACTGCGTAGCTCGGAAGACCTTGCGAACGCGTATACGGCCTAATTAACTGGATGCCCGTGTCGCAGGTTCTCTACACAGGAGTGGCGTTGTACGGGCCGTCCTTGGCAGTCTCGTCGGGTAAGCCCTCTCTGCCTGTCCTTGTACTGTTGTAATCTGATCCTTGTGTTTGGCACGTTGTTATGTTGTTTTTATTGTAACAATGCAAGCACGTTGACCAATGGTCATAGTTATCTTGTCTATGTTTGTTTTTGTTTCTGTTCATCCGTGTGCTTGCGTCTCAACTTTTCATGCAGTACTGTGTGTTTGTTCCTGTATTTTTCCCTCATACCGTGCCCCAACTCCCCTGCTCTAATGCTTCGGCGCTGCAGGGTAAGAAGTCGCGGTGATATATTGGGGCAATCCTATGTACCGTGCTTTTCTTCTTTTTTTTTTTAGATCGAACATTTTTTTTAATCGCCTGAAGCGCTTAGCGCACGCGGAACTCTTGATGTGAGTTAAATGAAGAGGCGCACGTTACGAAATAATTGAACAAAATTACTCATTAACGTTACAGACGCGCGCACGCTTCTCTCTGTGTGTGTGTGTGTGTGTGTGTGTGTGTGTGTGTGTGTGTGTGTGTGTGTGTGTGTGTGTGTGTGTGTGTGTGTGTGTGTGTGTGTGTGTGTGTGTGTGTGTGTGTGCGTGCGTGTGCGTGTGTGTGTGTGTGTGTGTGTGTGTGTGTGTGTGTGTGTGTGTGTGTGTGTGTGTGTGTGTGTGTGTGTGTGTGTGTGTGTGTGTGTGTGTGTGTGTGTGTGTGTGCGCGTGAATCGTAGTCGATTTGCAGCTTTTTTGCCACCTTTAATCGCACATTGTTGAAGCAGCAGCTCTGCTACGCAAGCGTCTCGAAAGGCTATACGGACACTGGGTACACGCACCAGCGTAGGAGAAAACTGATGTACCGCAGTATCGAACTCATACAGATATTAATGGAGTGCATTATTTCTTTTGTTTTTTCTCTGATTCGTGCCGTTACAAGTGACCGGCTTGTCCGTGTGGTCCTCCATTGTCGTGAACGGCTTGGCCTGCACCTTCTACACGAACATCGTAAGTGTCGAAGGAGTCATTTCACAATCGGGAGCGAGCTTTTTCATCTTCGACGACTGAAGTTGGAGACATTGTTTTGTTTCGTCCTCTGCATCTCGAGAGCTGCGGAACACAATGTTCTTGTTCTATTCACGCTGATTAGTTAGTTATTTAGTTGGTTGTTTAGTCGCGTTCGTCGGTCGGTCTGTCGGGTCGGGTCAGTGGGTTAGTAAGTTATAGTCAGTGAGTCACAAAGGGTTTTCTGACGCAAGAGCAACTGTGCTGTTTGATAAGCACTGATAAGTACTGCAAAAGTGCAAGGAAAGATAAAACACTCACGAATATGCTCGCGAGCGCGTAAGAAATATGAGAACGCAAGAAAACACGGAGAGCAGGATATAACGGGCAACCGGGCAACCGGTACGGTATAGCGCAAAACGAGACGAGGAAAAAAAACAGGACGGGCGCTAACTCACAGTTGTCGTTCTTGTTGTTGTTCAATCCTTCAATAGAAGGACCCTGCTATTATACTTTGCTAAGACAGCTAAAATACTAATACTAGCCTTATTGATACAGCTCAAACTATTTTTCTGTGGTCCTTTAAAGGCTTATTCTCCTCTGGGGCGTTTCGTTCGAGAGAACGAGATAAATCCCACCCTCCGACGGTCGCTTAATTCAATGAATAACGCCACCGCCACCGGGGTGATCACTCCGAGTCCAAATTTTGATCACTCGCAAAGGCGTCATCTTTCGTCGCTGGCCAATCAGAACGCGCGTGAGAGCAGTGTTGGAATACGACACTTCAAGCTAGGTCAGTATTCCACACAGACCTACGCACGTCCGCTGCGCGTACACTAAATTCGCCGATGATGGCGGACGAAAGATCCGCAAAATGTAAATCACCCACAACATTCTGCGGGTGATATCGCTTGACAGCCCAACGAGGGGGAACTGAGCTTAACTGCTGTAAACAGCAACGGCTGCCTTTAATTGCGTTACATATCTCTTTCATACGTTCGGTTTTCAGTTTCTTTCCTGTCGCCCCCCCCCGCCACTCCCCCCACTTCCCTTCGTCAGAGATGACGTCCGCAGCTGCCTCACAGCTGAATAGCTTTAGAGTGTCAGAGCAGACCGAGTATAAGCCATCAATCAATCACTATACGCATGTGAGCTCGGGCGCTGCTGGGGCATATTATAGTGAGCCTCCGCGCGGCATTTCCTCTATACTCTATGCGAAGCTCTATACCGATTGCTGATAGGAGTTCTGCCGACTCTTTAAGACTGCAGTGCTAACGATTTCACAGGATCGAGGCCCACTAAAAGCGTCCGGAGTCAGCTCCCCTCGCATGCGTTCACGTGTGTTTTCCCAATGGGCGTGAGAGCAATAAAGCTGCATCTCATTACAAGAGCAAGCCGGTTTCATATGTACATCGGATGAATGTGCTTTCTTTTTTCTCTCCAGGGAGGCCTAAAGGCGGTGGTGTGGACGGACGCAATTCAGATGATACTGATCTACGCCAGCTACATTCTAGTCATTACAGCGGTGTGTGTATACGTTTAATCTCTACGCGTACGTACATATGTCCATTCATCTGTCCACTAGTGCACGCTGGTGCAAAGTAACGGTGTAATTGATTTGGATGCGCATAGACCGAAAGCACACCACGCGATTCTGTGTTCGACCATCTTTCAGCTGTCGAGCACAAGAACTGCGTGTAGTGTATATGCAGGGTCTTTTTTTTTTTAGCTGCACCAAATTTTTAAGATTAGAAAAATAAAAGCTCGGTAATATTATGTTTACCATTCGAGTGTACAGATTGGCGACCTCTAGATACAGAGAAATTGTCGCACTTACGTGCGTAATTAGCGAAGTTACGGTAATTAACTTTCTAATTATCAACAATAGGTGGCTACAGCAAATGAGTACTTTGGGACCTGGCTCGACACTACCTATTCCAACCATTAAATTTTGAATAGAAGACTTCATGTGGGAGCTACGCGAGCAAATAGTTCCCCTTGGCAGGCTTCCTTGAAACGGAAACTGGCCAGAAAAAGAGTTTCGTCGATGTCGCCCCCCCCCCCTCCCCCCCACCTCGCCTTTCGTCGTGTCTCCCAAGTCACCACCGGTCCGGCTACGGGAGCAGCTTGCGTGATCTCCTTGCTGTATTCGGCATTGGCCCAGCTCTTCAATGCCAGCGGGCCGCCAAATTTACTTCGTCATTCCGTTGGGCCCCTGATACGGCATTTCTTCGATGGAAATGGACACGTGGCGCCCAACAGAATGACGAAGTAACTTTGGCGGACTGCCGGCATTGAAGCGCTGGTCCAACGCCCAAGACAGCAAGAAGATAACGCAAGCTGCTCGCGGAGCCGGACCGGCGGTGAACTCGGAGACGCGACGAAAGGTAGAGGGGCGGCGACATCGACGAAACAGACCCTCTTTTTCCGGCCAGTTTCCGTTTCAAGGAGCCTGCCAAGGGGAAATAATTGTTCGCGTAGCTCCCACATGAAGTCCACCATTCAAAATTTAATGGTTGGGATAGGTAGTGTCGAGGA
The DNA here is from genome assembly GCF_023375885.2 of Dermacentor andersoni. Taxonomy (NCBI): domain Eukaryota; kingdom Metazoa; phylum Arthropoda; class Arachnida; order Ixodida; family Ixodidae; genus Dermacentor; species Dermacentor andersoni. Next base: position 85,239,565 of record NC_092819.1, read on the forward strand.
AGGACCCCAAAGTACTCATTTGCTGTAGCTACCTATTGTTGATAATTAGAAAGTTAATTACCGTAACTTCGCTAATTACGCACGTAAGTGCGGCAATTGCTCTGTATCTAGAGCTCGCCAATCTGTACACCAGAATGGTAAACATAATATTACCGTGATTTATATTTCTCTAATTTTAAAATCTTTGTGCAGCTAAAGAAAACACCCTGTACAGTCTTCGGGCGCGGTAAAACGTGCGAGCACACATTCGCGCCCGTGTTTGTGTGCGTATTGAAAGCACTCGCTGAGGGCCACTCCGAACATACGAACACCCTTTGGGGCGTTTACCTTATCCACAAACAATAATCGTCATTTACGTTGCGTGCTGCCTTTACCCGAAGGCGCTCGCTACTTTCCTGTTAAGAACGCTATGTTTGTCTGTGCCCGTAAGGTTCCCGACTTGAAAGTGTCGGCAGCACGCAAGGTTCATCACGCTTTGTCGTTCGAAGCCGAACACGCCCCAAAGGGTGCAATTTTTAATTATAGCGCAGTCGGTGCATATCTGACGTCGCGAAAAAGCGCGGTAACACACACTGCTCCAAAAAGGAAAGGGTGAGGGTAAGACCCATCTTTGCCCTCGTACGGCCTCAGCAGGTAAGCAAAAACTACAGGATGGCAGAAAAAGCATTTTTGTCTCCTTATCCAAGTGGATTTGCGGATTGGTATACGACAGGCGTACTAAGACTTGGGGCAGAAACTTGGTGAGCAACAAAAAAGCTTAAGAAAGTAAGGACCGCGCAACGAGTAACGGAAAGAACCATTTTAGGCCTAAACTTAAGAGTCAACAATGGCCCTTTTGTTTCTTTGTATGTTATGGGGACACGTTTTTCTGGGGCGTTTATCCATATGTGCATGTGAGTGTCCGTGTGTGTGAGCGTGTGTGTGCGTGTGTGTGTCTGTTTGGACAGACTTCAAAAACAACATTGCTACATATTGAAGGACATATATCAGGTTTTCTTGACGCCTCCGTCTCCATGTATGTGTGTGTGTGTTTTTCTCTTTTTTTATACTTTGAGATTCAGCCTAAGAGAACACGTGGCGTTCGATCCGACATTCGGACCCCTTACTTGTTTATTATTAATTCGTGATCTAAAGCATCATACACCACCCCACCTTCGCACACCGCCCTTGCCATCCTTTGCAACAAAGAGTCCAACTCCAGCGAGAAGAACTGTCCCTTTTATGCAGGGTAAACAGCGAACACTTTCAAAAATCTTTAGAACTTGCCTGTGGGAGACAGCACAATTCTAGTTAATGAGCTGGTCTACTCGAAGCGGTGGACAATACTTGCACAAAAAATTCAGATGCAAAATTGGTTAATTAGTAAAAACTCACTCATTTAGTTTTTAACTAATTACATTGCGGCCCATATTTGAATTTATAAATTATAGCAGTGGAGTTCGCAAGGCGGATCCACTTGTAACTAATTTTCAAGATGACCCCAGCTTCGAGATATAAATTGCCGAACTTTGCGGAGAAATGCATTGGCGTTCCAGTTAATTTCATCGTTTCATGCACTGAAGCACACAAGTAACTGGAACGCTAATGCATTTCTCCGCAAAGTTCGGGGACTTATATCTCGAAGAAATCGTCCTAAGAATTAGTTCCAAATGGATCCGCCTTGCGAAGTCCACTTGTAGAATTTGTAAATTGCAATACGGATCATAATATAATTAAGTAGAAAGTTAATTAGGGAGTTATTGTTAATTAGTCAATTTTGCATTTCAGTTTTTTGTGCAAGTAGTGTCCGCCGCTTCGAGTAGACCGGCACATGCACTAGAATTGAGCTATCTGCCACAGGCAACCTTTAAAAAATTTTGAAAGTGTTCGCTGAAACACCCTGTCTATACTTTTCTGCTATTTTCCACTTCACAATCAAGCTCTCTCTGAAAAGTAAACGGCAAACAAATAGGCATCGATAATGGGCAGCGACACACATTTCTTACTACACCATTTCAGTACAGTCTTTCTCGTTATTCTCATTAAAATCTCGAGGCCGCCTATTGTCGGCGACTCGCGCTCGTAATTTCAGACTGCAGTTTCCATGATTTCGACCTCTCACAGTTGCACCTGTCACGCACCACTCTGTGCAACGAATAACAAACGTCACTTGCCTCGGCATCCTGTTTTCTCTCTTTTTTTTTCTCCTTCTCCTACAAAGGGCGCACTGCATGTCGGAGGATTCGGCAACATGATAAGACTGGCCGACGAGGGAGGGCGGATCACAATATTCAAGTAAGCACGCAAAAAAAAAAAAAGAAAAGCAGCGCCGGCTTCCCAATTCCAAGGGCCTGTGACGTCACCGTGACGTGTTATGCGCACTCTGTACCCTTGAGGTCTGCGGACCTTCACAAGTTTGTGCTGCTTGCCTCATGCTTAAACCCAGTTATCTTGTCCCTCTGTGCAGGGTAGTTAATCACAACTAAAGCTTGTTATCACGTCCTGCTTTTTACAACTCCTTCCTCTTTCTGCTCACGCTCTCCTGCCTTTTGTTTCTGGCCATAGAAATGACCTTCTATACGTTGTACATGGAATTTCTTCTACAGAATAATTTTTTTTAAAGTTGTAGTTAGCAGCTTAGTGCCGCACACATATAAAATGATGCGCTACATTGAATCACTTTTTGCCCACATCTAATATAAAAAAGTTGGGCATAGCCCCTAAAGACTGCTTACGTGTGGGAATGCGAAACGTAGTTGCTTTGATGAAGTGTTTTTTTTTTTTTTTTTTTTTTTGCGTGTTCATTGTCCACGCTAGCGCTCGCCTGCATTTCAAGTGCGCCTCGGTATTGGGGGCGAGCTCCGCCACTGGAAAAGCTGGCGCCACCGTCGGTGTGACGTGGCGGGATCACGCGGACACAGCGACCGCGTCGGCTGCTTCGGAAGCGCCGAAGCGAGCTGTAAACGAAAGTTTAAAGTCCCACCTGCGCAGTGGTTCTGATTAAGTGATGAAGCTTTACAGCCTTGGGTGTCTGCTTGACAATATTTGAAAGTACTATAATAGGTAGTGGTTGCCTTTCGAGGCGTGTAGCATGGTAGGCTACTGCTCGGTGCCGCAGTGCCGGACGTACGCAAAGGAGCCCGGTGTCAGCCTTACTCGCACGTAGCCGCAGGGCAAGGAGCTGCGTGAAGCTTGACTGGCGAAACTTAGAACCGGTAGACAGCCATCGGCTACAACTAAGGTATGCAGCAAAGACAGACGCGAGGAAGATTTCTGCTACGGCGTCGTGACTGCGATGTTCGGTCAGTAGCAGAAAACGCGTACTGAGACGCTCGCCCGCGCCTGCTGCATGCCCGGCTAATGTCATGACGGTTCGGTCAATGAAGTTGTTGAGTCAAGATACTGGCAAGTTCACTGGAACGGAAAGGGAGCGGTAAGACGCACATTAAAAAAAGGCATGGCATATGGTCATGTTTGATTTATGAATTAGTGCACTGGATTACGAAAAAGCAGCAGAGGGAAATCGCACGCTGAGAAGACCAATGAACGTACAGTGCGACGCAACTCTAGAAATAATATTGAAATGTCCAAGAATCTAGAAAAAAAGAAAAGATTGAATCGTCGCGACGGCACATCACAGTCGCCGTAGGCGTCGAAGTTTCTATAACGAAATTATTTTTGAACAGCTCTGATAGTGTCGACGCAACAATAGTTGATAGCGTACTGTCAAATGTTCATATGCTGCAGCCTAAAGCTCACGGCGCGGTGCGAAAACGCGCTCACAGCGAAAGCAAAACATTGTGCACGGACATGCATGCAGACGCGTAGTCGGTCGCTGCGAACCCGTGCGAGCGCTGCATTGAGGCGTCATTCTGTTATGCCCCATTTGGTTATGCAGACAGCCCACTATAAGAACATATTTCACATAGTTTTCTCTCAGCATCTGCCTACCTTTCGTGCAAGAAGCCGGTTCGGGAGACTCCATCACGGCGACCGCGCGCAGTGGCGTTCACTGTACGTATTCGGTAAAGAGATAGCGTCTGTAAACAATTCTGTGCTTTCAGTTTGCCCAGGTTATTATATCGACAGTCAAAGACCTCCCTCACTTTTAGAGTATCTACATAAATGTCCACGAGGGCTGCCGCCTGATGTTTTTTATTGAGCGCCGCAAGCTAGACCTATGAGGAGCGCGCCACGTGATCCCTCATACTACGCAAGGGAGTAGCTTCCGACAGATGGCGACTCCGAAACTCCTCGCCCCTAATAAGGCCAAATTCAAGACGCGCCAAGCGTCTCAACGCGTTTCACTTGCCCGCCAGAAGTCCGTAACACGAAGAACCGCTCAGCGGAATTTAATTGGACATTAGTGGTTTTTTATTTTATGCACCCATGTTACACACTCATGACGTGGCGCCACCTCCTGCCCATTGGCTGCGCCCTCACGTGCACAACGACGCACGCACTGGGCCTCACGTTTAGTCAGCCAGATGGCTACGACGTGACGTGCGCAAAGACGCACGCGTTAAGCGCACATTTAGTCAGCCAGAACCGCGGAGCCGCCTTGCCGTCGGGGAATCGTGCTCCTATCGCACCCCGGAGGTCCGGGTTCGACTCCCATCCTGAACGAAATTTACCTAATATTCTTTTCAAGGGCATTAATAAACTTTGTTTAGACGAACCTCCCTGAAAAGTTGGACGTCAATTTGAGTGTTCTTTACGTGTTTTTACTCTTTGGCGTCGGCCATATTTGGTACCATCATTCGGTCACGCCTCCGACTAAAACGCCGGATTTTCGCGTAAAGAGGCATAAAAGTGCAGAGCCTTAGTGCGCACTATGTCCTTCCCAAGCACATAAAGGATTCGAATAAAGAGCGATATGACGGTACACCGCGAAAAAGACGTGTATATGGAAAGAAGGCTAGGATAACATCATCAGTTTAGAAAGAGAGGAAAAGACGAGGAGCTCAACCAGAGATTATCTGCGGTTGGCAACCCTGTACCGTGGAGGGGCAGAGGGATGCGATAGGTGAGAGAGAGAAAAAGAACTTAAAAAAAGCTAAATAATCTCCACATACATACAACACAGAACTGTTTCTGTGGGTACTGTCACGCAGTCTGCGAAGGCGTTCTATAGTGTTTTTCAGGTATGCGCGAACTTGATGGCAGGTGGAGTCGAAATTTCTGACGCACCTGCGTGGCTGTGTAGAACAGCATTCAAAATCGGGTAGAACGCGTTAAATATTCTTGCGAACCCCCATAGAAAAATAAATCCAATATCGCTATTGCAGCTAGAAAGAAGTATTGTAAACGGGAATGTTTAAAGACTACAATTATACGCCGCTATAGTGACGCTGCAAATAAAGGAAACTTTGGTTCGATACACGTATTCACATTGGCGGCAATTCGCTTATACGTTATTATGCGTTATTCGCTTATATATATATATATATATATATATATATATATATATATATATATATATATATATATATATATATATATTAGCATGTGTCGCAAGAGCTGTATGAATAGTCACTTCATCGCAGTGCCTAGACTATCAAAATTATAGCACTGCCAATTACGGCTCTCAATCCACTAAAGAGGGATTTATCTAAAGCTAGACTCATAGCGCGCTAGGACCCTGTAACTATCAACGCGGCAGCAAGGCGCCATCATCCATGCTGCCTACGGCACAGGAAAAGTTCACTGTTCGCTTCACAGAATCGAGTTCACAGCTGCTGCTCTCGCCTTCGTGTTCATGCGGCGCTCATGATGACGTGCAAACAAGAAGCGTTAGCATGCGTGATTTCGTTTTGATTTCAACCATCAGTACAGCCAACAATGGTTGAGCAGGAGGGTGAATGCGGTAAATGAACTTAGTCATTAGCAAAAGCGGCCTTGTCGCTCACCCACTAAGCAGCCTTTCTAGACCGAACTAAGTTTCACAAGGTCTTTAGGAAATACCGATGTGCCTAACTACCGTAATCCAATCGTCGGCTTCGGTGACGCTCTTAGTAACCACTTTCAATTCCCCGGCTCCTTGTGCAAGCGCACCGAAGAGGCTGGACAAGTGGCTGGCACGTTGGCAGCGAAATTCCGTAGGTGCGCTTCCCCATAGGCGCAACGTATGGCCTGACCAGGACGGCGGACATCAAACAAACATTTTAAGAACGGAGCGCAGAGCATATCGTGCCGCTTTCCCATGCTCCCCTCCCTTCCTCGCTCCGTTCGAGCCTTCGAACGAGTCTCTCAGCTTCGGCAGAGCTACGAATGGGATGCGTGAGTGGAAAAGCCTGCCGTACGGGAATGCCGACTAACAGACGCCCGTGGCTCGCAGCTGGAGCCTGAGCCCGTATGAGACGTTCACGTCGTGGGCGCTGCTCCTGTCCTGGTCGGTGCGTTGGTGCTCGGCGTACTGCGCGAGCCAGACGCAGTTGCAGCGACTTTCCAGCCTGCCATCGGCCAAGCAGGCACGCCGGTAAGAGTCCCTGCTGGAACACTTTAGAGGGATTTTTTTTTGTAGCGATAGCTACACTAAATTAAATTCTGGTGGCTTACGTGTCAAAACCGTGACGCGAGTATCAGACACGCAGATGTGTGGGGGACTCCGGATTAATCTTGGCCACCTGAAGTTCTTTAATATGCACCTAAATGTAAGTACACCGACGTTCTTTTGCATTTTGCCCCCCTCCCATTGAAATGCGGTCGTAGCGGCCGGGATCGAACCCGCGACCTAAAGCTCAGCAGCGCAGCCCCAAGGCCACTAAGCTTCCGCGGTGGTTGCGCAGCGACGGCTACTGAGGGCTCACTCCCCTGGTCGTTTCGACGTACGTACGCCAGCGTGCGTCGCAAGAATCACGGTGGTCCTTGCGAGAAGCTTATAATGAAATGAAAAATCCGCAGTGGCTCACAATTTCGGCTCGACAACTACAGATTCCTAGACGAAGACTGGTTAAGTCAGGCAATTTGTAGCACTTTCTAACTCCGATGCCAGAGCAGAGAACATATTATCACTACATTTTGCTGGGCTAGCTGGTTCATATTTATTAGAGTATTCTCACTTATTACTTATATTCATAAGCACAGAACAACGCCGCGCTTGGAGAACCCGCCCCCGCAGCCAGCTGCTAAAATTGACTGACGCCCTCTCGACTTCTCTTCTCCAGTTGGCGCTGACATCGGCACCCCCTGCGTGTTCTAGTGCTTCGTCATCCGAAATGTGGAGGTCGTGTCGATTTAGGTGTCGTTCTTCTCGAAATGAGGTTAATAGCGTGTGCGTGCAAACGTTTCGATTTCCGTCGATACCACACAAAACTGCCATGCCTTTCGCGCTTCTTGCGCCAACTGTCGCGTTACTGTTTCGTATTATCGGCGTAACTGAGCTTTTTTTTTATTGCACCAAACATTTATGACGGACAAAAACGAGCAGCAGTGCAGTTTCCGCAATTTTACGAGACCGTTACACTCGGAGGTGTTCGCATAGGGTGGCACTGGTGTCACACGCAAAGCAGCAGCGTAGAAGCTACGTTATTGGGGAGAGCACACGGAGGCGTTCGCGGGCAGCGGTATACTGAGAAAGAAAAAAAGACGCCGAACGACCCGTCATTCACCTAACGTACAATTCATCCAGCTCGCACGTTCCCGTTTGTGCAGGCGACAGTAACAAAGTGACACCGTCTCTGCGTGAGGGGCGGATGTTGATGGAGCCCGATAAAACCGATATGCGTTCTTCGCATCGTTTCATCGATGCTGGGGAAGTCGAAGCGTGCCGTACATCTAGGAGTGAACGAACGAGAGAGCACCCAAAGCGTCGCACGGAACTCGCAGAAAAAAAGATTAAGAAATCATGCAAGCGAAGCTTCTTTAAAAGCCTTTCGAGACTTAAAGACAACGCCATGAAACGGGACGAGAGAGTGAGACGCAGACAAGCACTGACTTATACAGCTGAAGGTCGCGCAAAATAAACCTTCATTCGTAAGCCAGCGTTGCCTTGTGTGTCACAGTTTCATATTCCCTTTCCATGACACTGTTTCTAAATTTCTAAATAATAGAGTGTTTTAGTTGAGCGTGTTTACGCTCCGCTAAGCAGTTAAGCGGAGCGGAGGCGCGAATGCGCATGCGTCGTCCGCTTAGCCGTAAGCGGGATAGCGGAGCGAGGAACACGGTCCGCTTAGAAGCTGCCTGAGCGGAGCGTGCCGCGCAGCACTTTGGCTAGCGTTGGCGTCAGAACGGATTGGACTGGATGCAGAAAGCAAGCGCGCTGGCTAACACGTGGCGTTCCCCAAGACGGCGCTTTATTTTCCATTGGATAAAATGCACCGGTAACGCATTACAAGCGCACGTCTAGATACTTCATGCAGAAACAAGTTATATATATACATATATACGTTTTACGGTATAAGAGTGATCATAAAGTGTTTTTATTTTCTTTCATTACTCTGAATTTAGCCAGGGGGCGCTGCAACTACGAAAGGTCCGCTCCGCTACGCTAAACGTGCAACTAAAACGTGAAAATCGCCCGCCGCTCCGCTGTGGCTTAGCGGGGCCACTCGGAGCGGAGCGTACCGTAAAGACGCTCAACTAAAACACTCTAATGTACCAACCAGCCCGACAGCAAAGTGTTCTGAAGTTAGTTTTAAGGCTTGTTAATTGAGACGTGTTATATAACCCGTTGCGAAGTCGTCACGCTTGCCCGAGGTGTGTGTCGAGTGAGAATTCGGGGTCAGTGGTGCGTGCTCAAGATATGAATCAGTAATCGAAGGTTTGTGACTGCTGTCCGTAGCGCGTGGGAGTTGATTGATTGATTGATTGATTGATTGATTGATTGATTGATTGATTGATTGATTGATTGATTGATTGATTGATTGATTGATTGATTGATTGATTGATTGATTGATTTTAAGGCCAGCCTTTGGCGTGACTTGGGCTGCTAGAGACGCAGAAAAATGAGGTCTCGTGTCCGCCTATAACGTGCGCCCAGTTGCCCCCGTGACAAATATAAGCGCATGCTGCAAGTGGACACGAGACCAAATTGCCCTCCTTTTGGCTGCAAAGGAACGCCTCAAACAAACCCATTGCGGTGCCCTCGCACAGAAAATGTTGCAGTTGTGTATAAATAAGCTCAGCGGAAGTCCGCCATAAGTGGACAATTTTAGCACAACTGAATGAATGATTCGAATCATAAAATTCATATGCGCCCTTTGCGGCGATTCATTCGAACAAGTCACTGGCTTCAACTTATTTGAATAATTTGTTCTCTTCGGACGTTCAACGCAAGAAGGTACTGTGAAATGACTTTGCACTTACGTACGTCATTGATTTTGTTTTTGATCGCACCGCACCAATGCCAATCGACTGGTGGAACGGGCAACAGCGCCGTACTGTTCAACCTGCCGGCGGCAGCGATCACAACGTTTTTGCCGGTGTTGGCCGGTCTGGCTCTGGTCGCCGTCTACAAGGATTGCGACCCGAGGCTCACCGGAGACATCAAAAAGCCGGACGAGGTACAGAACGCCACGCCAGCTCATGTAATGTGAACTTTGGGAGCAAAATACCTCATTTGGGCTTTTATATTCTCGTTGAAATTAACAAACATTAGAAAATCCCCCCCCTAAAGAAAAAAGAAACTGAGCCATCACTTATCAAAAGCTAGTAACGAAATTTTGTCAACATTAGGTCATAGGGTACTTAAAGAAGGAAAACAATTACGTTGCAAGTGACCCAAGAAAATACTGAAGAAGTGTAATGCGGGCAAACGAACTTAGCCATCCGCAAGAACGCCTCTTCACTCACCCAATAAGTAACCTAGTATCGACTGAAGTAACTCCTGTAAAGATTTAGAATGACGATGTACCTATATAGCCTGAGCTCCGTGAAACTATGTTAAACGCAGGAGGTATTTTTCATATTTAATACGTTTAATTTGTCCGCTTCAACCCCTCCCCCCCCCCCCCGCCCTTACTCCTCATCCGTTGATGCTTTACAGAAGTGCTATATCTGTTTCCGCTCCATACTGAACCATAACGCATGATACTTGAACTTTTACAGTTTTATGAGTGGGTCGATTTTATTATGTGGTCAGAACAAACAAACAAGTTAGAACATAAATATGAAATCGGTTCTAAAAATTATCTACACCTTAACGTTTCCTCCCAAATGCAATAAATTTTATTCCAATTGCTTTAGCAGTTGCCTACGTAGATCATTTCTGCATTTCACATGCATTTGAGCAAGAATGTTAGGACTTAAAGCTTGTTTAATCGCGCACGCACAGCAAGAAAATGTTTAATATGTGTGTTTAAAAAACGATTACCACGGAGTTTAATATTTGTAGTAACATCACACCGTGATCACGTGGACTGCGAAGACTAGCATGTATCATTGGGCGACAGCTATATATCATCACCAGCAGCAGCAGCAGCTTTTTACAGCGAAGCTGTATACTTCTACCGTCCAAGGAAATTTTCGTGTCGTAAGCAAAAGACTTCCCATACATGGGCCAATCCCGGAGATAGTGCAATACCGGACCGACCCACGACGGAGGTGAAGCAGGCGTTGAGCACTCCCCATACGTGGCTCGATCCCGAAGATAGTGCAATGCCGGGCCGACCCGCGGTAGAGGTGCAGTTCGCCATTCAGGGGCCCACATACGCAGCTTCGCTGGTCATCCTTCTTCACACAGTAGAAGGGCACAGAATTCTTTTTTTTTTAATGTCCAATGCAGGACGAAGGTTTCTCCCAGCGATCTCCAATTACCCCTGTCGTGCGCTAGCTGATTCCAACTTCCTCCTGCAAACTCCCTAATTTAATTAAATTATGAGGTTCTACGCGGCAACATCCACGATCTGATTTTGAGTCACGGCGTAGTGCGGAACTCCGGATTAATTTTGACTACCCGGGGTTCTGCAACGTGCACCTAAATCTAAGTACACGAGCTCTTCTTTTGCATTTCGCCCCCGTCGAAATGCGGCCGCCGTGGTCGTGGCCAAGCGATCAGGACGCCCGGCTCGGCTGCGAGAGGTGCATGGTTTGACCCTCAACCGCCGGACACCCACATGTTCATAAGTAGGGTGCAAGCGACCCCCCGGCCAGGCGCCCGGCTTTCCAGGGGTCCGTTGCTTGGAAGAGGTTCCTACAGACCGCTATGCTTGCTGTGCAAGAAGAACGAAAGCCAAAGAAAGCTAACAACAAACGAAAACTTCATAATTTCATCACCCCGCTTAGTTTTCTGCCGTCCTCGACACACCTGCGGCAAGGCCTTCTATTCCTCCATGGTGTATGCGCCGTACTCAAGTGAACCTTACAGTCCCAGGACTTCAGAAAAAGTCGGACTTGCCATCATCAGCGCTCAAGCAACTAACTTTACTTCTGTTGTACGTGAAATACAGCAACTGCACACACGTCTACACTGATGGATCAACTACATCAACCAGTTCCGGCGGCGCTGTAGTTATACCAGCAATGAGAATAACCAAGCGATTCAAGACTTCCCATGTCACTACGTCTACAGCTTCAGAGCTCGCGGCTCTCCGCGAGGCGCTTCAAGTGATAAATACTGAAAGTCCTAGAAAATGGGCAGTCTTCTGCGATTCAAGGCCGGCCTTGCAATGTGTGCATTCATTTATCCGACATGGGAATCACGATCAGCTCACGTGCGAAATCGCGGAACTTGTCCATCACTTAGGAGAAAAAGGCCATGATATCTCTTTTCAGTGGATACCAGGTCATTGCGGTATCATTGGTAATGATGACGCCGATAAGGCAGCTCGGACGTCAAACCAAGAAGACCGCTGCGTCCCCATTCCGCTCTCAAGGACCGACGCCGCGAGACAACTTGGCATTCTGGCACGCACGATCTCCTTAGCAGAGTGGAATACCGTACATACAAGGCGCACAAGACTGCACCGACTAAACCCATCACTTCAACTCAGACCTCCAGCCGGTGTGCACCGGCGTGAAGCGTCTCTTCTGTGTCGGTTATGGCTTGGAGTGGCCTTCACGAATGCCTACTCAGCACTAATTGGAATGGCTGATAGTGCTGCATGTGATGTTTGCGCATGCGAGGAGAACATTGACCACATATTGTGCCATTGTCCTCAATTTCAAGCACAAAGACAGTATTTGTCCGACACATTGAGGAAACTAGACCATCGTCCTCTGAGTGAACAGACAATATTAGAGCACCGTCCCGACCGATCATCGGCTCAGAAGGCAGTGAAGGCACTTTTGTGTTTTCTCAGAACTTCTGGTTTGCTCGAGCGACTTTAACTGAAGTGCTGTCCGTACACGTACTTACACCTTCTCTCTCCCTTCTTTCTCTTCCCCTTCTCCCTTCCCCCAGTGTAGGGTAGCCAACCAGACTATTGACTGGTTAACATCCCTGCCTTCCTGTATTCTTCTCTCTCTCTCTCTCTCTCTCTCTCTCTCGACTGCGATTTCCTTCTCTTGGCACCATTCTGTAAATAATATGGTCCACCGGTTATCTTGCCTACGCATTACATGGCCTGCCCAGCTTCATTTCTTTTTTGTCGTAATATCAACTAGAATATCGGATATACCCATTTGCTATCCGATCCAAACTGCTTTCTTTCTGTCTCTTAACGTTATGACTAGCATTCTTCATTCCATCACTCATTGTACGGTCCTTAACTTGTTACTGAGCTTCTTTTTTAACCTTAAAGTTTAATAATGGGGAAATGGGACATCCACCCAATCGTAGCAATTGCTACAAAGGAAACCCATATGGGTTCCTCGAAAGAAAAGCCTCGCAGTTGAAGAAAAATTCGTCCTGATCCGGGACTCGAACCCGGGACCACCGCCTTTCCAGCGCAGCCGCTCTACCATCTGAACTAACCAGGCGGTTAGCAGATGGCAGGGCGAAGTCGAATTTATCGACAACTCGAAGCAGAATAAAAAATTCAATTATGGGGTTTTACGTGCCAAAACCACTTTCTGATTATAAGGCACGCCGTAGTCGAGGTCTCCGGAAATTTTGACTACCTGGGGTTGTTTAACGTGCACTTAAATCTAAGTACACGGGTGTTTTCGCATTTCGCCCCCATCGAAATGCGGCCGCCGTGGCCGGGATTCGATCCCGCGACCTCGTGCTCAGCAGCCCAACACCATAGCCACTGAGCAACCACGGCGGGTTCGAAGCAGAATAGTTCTGCACAACTATTACTTCAAACACCTGCCTTTACTTCGAGTTGTCTATTTAATAGACTTCGCCCTGCCATCTGCTAGCCGCCTGGTTAGCTCAGGCGGTAGAGCGGCTGCGCTGGAAAGGCGGTGGTCCCAGGTTTGAGTCCCGGATCAGGACGAATTTTTTTCAACTGCAAGGTTTTTCTTTCGAGGAACCCATACGGGTTTCCTTTGTAGCAATTGCTACCATTGGGTGGATATCTCAGTTCCCCTTTATTAATCACTTCCCTCCACCCGGCGGGTTTGCGCAGAACTATTACTTAAGTTTCTGTCCCATATGTTAGCACCGGTAGAATGTAATAATCGGACACCTTCCTTTTCAACGACAGTGGTAAGGTCCCAGTCAGGATTTGGCAGTGCCTGCTATATGCACTCTCCCGCCCCAACCTATTTTTATTCTTCTGTAAGTTTCCTTCTCATGATCAGGGTCCCCTGTGAGCAGTTGACCTAGAGAAACGAACTCCTCCACAGACTCTAGCCCTCTGATGACGATACATGTCAATACCCAGAAAAAAACTGCTTATTTTCTGTCCAAATGTTCAAAACACATGAAGAATAAGCATAATCAACAAAAAGAAAATATATTTTGAGGAAATGTTATGAACAATAGGGAAGAAACCCCACCCTGGAAACTGCAGTTGGCTTCACCCCAAACCTTCTAAAGCTTCGTTTTTAATTTGTATAGACAGGTTTCATCATACGTGAACCACTGGCGTACATTTTATTTGCTTTAAATCACATGCGTGACACCGGCACAGCTGAATATCTTGCATCGGCCTGTCTTCTCTGACCTTGCTTTCACAAGAAAGCGAGTCGCGCGCCAAACTGCTTGTTCCTCGATCACTGTTCCTGCTCTAAAGCAACAAATCACGCTTGCTGCCTGTCATTCAGTATTGGCCGAAAAGATTTAGCCAGAACTTTCGTACTCAATACTGAAACTCAGGAAGAGAGAAGAAAAATTCTGGTATGTTGCCTGTAGGCAACACTCATCAATAAAGGGCTAGAGGATGATTGGCGATCATCAATTCCTACTTCTTTGCCAGGCTATTGAACATTACCTTTGTCGTCTGCATATTATTCTTTAACCCTACTCCTACATTCTTTTGGTTAAGCTCCTCAATCACTTGTTGCAGTTCATCCCCAGTGTTGCTGAACATGACAATGCTATCTGCAAACCGAAGGTTGCTGAGCCATTCGCCGTTGATCCTCACTCCTAATCGTTCCCAGCCTAAAAGCTTTATTACTTCTTCGAACATATAGTGAACATAATTGTAGAAATTGTCTCCTTGCATCGAACCATCGCGCCTTCCAGCAGGTAAAGAGAGAGAGGGATATAAGGAAGGCAGGGATGCTAACCAGTCAAGAATCTGACTGGCTACCCTACGCTGGGGGAAGGGAGAAGGGGAAGCGAGAGGGTATAGAAACGTGCACGGACAGCACTTGAGTGAAAGCCGCTCGTACAAGCCAGACGCTCTCAGAAAGCACAAAAGCGCCTTCCCTACCTTCTAAGCCGATTATCGGTGGGGACGGTGCCTATTACAGTGGCACAACAAGCAGTCAATGTTCTCCTCGCATCCGCAAACATCACATGAAGGACTATCAGCCAGCAGGTAGCTAGCAAAAATTTAGCGAGGTAACATACCGCGGCTCAACTTTTGATATAGCCAGATCGCGTAGCAACGATCTGGCTATTTTGGTGCTCGCGCCAACGGTGAGGTAACTTACACTTAACCAAAACTTTTTTTTTTGTCTGTGCAGTTGATGCCGTACATTGTTCAAGACCTGATGGGAAAATACCCAGGCCTGTCGGGACTCCTGGTAGCTTCCGTCTTCAGTGGTTCTCTAAGGTAAGTTGCGAAAGGCGCAATGGTTAACTGCTGTTCATAATAATCGCTTGCTGGTCACTTGTGGGCCACTTGTTATCCTACACCATTATGTCATATGAAGCCAACAGGTAATGAAGCCATCCGCATACATTCAAGTATATGTATGCTATGAGCTCATCGATGCCGTATTTGCGGGTTATATTGCCGCACCATTCAATCACTAATGTTGCCCATACCAGGTCTTACGTTCATGACTAAATTATTCCTCAGAATTCTGAGAATGGCAGACAAACAAATGGCATGAGACATGACGTTCACAGCACATGCCGTTTATCTTAAATCTTCTCAGGCTATTATATATTAAAAGTGCAAAACAATATATCTGCTCAAACCTGGAAGTGGTGTGTTTTTCCTGATGCGACTCTTTACGGTCAGCGTAGTGGCGCCTGTGTGACGTCATACAGGCCCTGCACGGCGTATTAAAGCTTCTAAGGATGCCCTAAATTTCGGTGCACCCGCGGATGTCACATCGGCTTTAGTCGGACCCGGGTATAGTTAAAACACTGTCCAAGAGGTTCAAGCGCAACGCTACAATTCGTTATTGCAGTCAGTGCCAATTTTTCATTGACGTGTAGAAATGATAAGCTAAAAGGAAGTGAAAGTGGACGAAAAACAAATATCCGCCTATGGGAGCCGAACCAACAACCTCTACATAATAACTTCCCCTATGCTTTCCTTGGCTTCATTATCTGTTGAATTCATATGATTCTAACAAAAATCGCAATCGCCGTTTCCCCTTGTACTCTGGTACACCATTGCGCGTAATATTTTTGATGAGAAAGTACCAAATGGCCTATTGAGCAAAAAAGCCAGCGTCTGTAGTCCTTAGCAGCTAAAAGCACCTACATTCCCATTGGCTGCGACACCCCGTCACGAGCGCGCCTCGACGGAGCAGAGCGGGCGAAAGGGAACACCTTGCGATAGCGCGCCAGGTGTTGCGTGAGGAGAGATGGCACCGACGCGACGCCACGTCACCCTCGCTCTCGGAGGCCGGCGCTCGTTCTGTATCTCTCTCACTCCCACTAGGCTTAGGTACTGCGCCAGCCTGCCGGCCTCGGTGGCCGCTGCTGCTGCTTCCTCGGTCTGACCATCGGGCATGCGGAACATCTTTTTTTTATCTTGTCGGCTCTTTCACCTAACACTACTGGTATTTTCTTAGTATTTGATTGAACTGCTACTGAGGAAAGTGTATTTATACTTTTAGGTCCCGTGTTTACTTACGTAGCGTGGTTCTTCAGCATACTGCGTCATGTTCGACAGAGGAAAACTGTGTGCGGGTGTACGGCGAACCACCAGTTCTGCGTTTTCTTGCGCCGCCCAAAGCGGACTGCAGATAGTTGGGACACTACGCCGACACCGCAAGTGCAGCTGGAGTGTCCGTATAATTGTTATCGCAGTCAAACAGGCATGTGTAGGTCTCGGCGTTTCCGCTTGGCATTTCGTCTTGTCGCCTCCCTCCACGTCAACGCTGAACGACGCTATGCCAGCCAACGCCGTCGAAAGCGACAGCACCAAAATTTGGCACGTCTAGCCCTCGGCATGGAGGAAGCCTCGCTCCGCGTCGACGCCGAATGATGATAGTGATCTATGACCCCAACTGACTCCGGTCGGCTTTTGGCGATGACGTCACGGAGCACAGCTTTGATCAGGCACGTGCCCTTCTGTCCTCCCTCTTCCCTCATGGGCTTGACGTCATCTCGCGCTCCATCCAATGGCGCGCTCCTCTCTGTCCCCCTCCCTATCTGCACTTCATTCTCCACTATCCTCCTCCTTACATACAGTTGCCCACTCCTGCCTATAGTTCGAGACAGACTAACAATACAAAGTGGGTGAATTACCTGAAGAAAGCAATCGCTTTAACAAAGAGCAATATGACGAAGACGGTGGGGACACACACAGAGCTGAGCCTGCGTATATGCCATTAGAAATTTTTCGTTTTTTCGCGCTGATTAAACTGGGAATGTTGCACCAACATGTTCGAATGCAAGTACCCTTCTCGATCGCCACCCACCCCGATGCAGCACCCTGTCGTCGGGCTACAACTCCATGGCGGCGGCGACCTGGGAAGACCTCATCCAGCCACGGGTCAAGCTGACGGAGACCCAGTCCATCGTGCTGCTCAAGTGCGTTGGTGCGTTCACTCCAGACAGCAAGACGCGTAGAGCCCGAGTGAGCGATATCATGCTTACGGTCCTATAGCCTTCCCTAAGTGAAAGAAAGTTTGCACGTTCTGAGCTGTGACGTCACGTGAGATGGTAGCCCATTGAAAATCATGGTTCAGAAAAGAAAAACAAGCAGGCAGACTCAATTCCAATTGACGTCTACGTAATGCGAATTATTCTTGGCGTGAGTGGCTCATTAATTGTGTGTGTGTGTGTGTATATGAAGCGTGGTTATCCATGTATAAATATTAGTACACTAGAGCAGCATGTTATAGGAAGAAATGATTTCGTTTGCACTGAATGATAGACAGGCTGGATATTATGTACATATCTCTACATGCAGTGCACCCTATGTCTATATTACTTGTTTAAATTTTCATTGGTGATCCATAGTTTCGCATTCCATTCGCGGTGTTTCTGATGCGTCAGTTTATTCTAGTGCAAATGGCGGATTGAAACGCGCCAAGCGTCTGAACGCGCCGGCGCTTGTCCGCGAGAAAGTGTGTTCTATGCCATTTGTCGATGCATGCGTCCGTGACGTAATGGTTGAAATATCAGGTTTGTGTGATAGAGGTCGTGTGTTCTAATTCTGCCGTCAGATAATTTTATTATAGTCTATGCTGAAAATCATTATAGTTTGTAATGTCACAAAGCCGTACGAAACTAAAAGGACGTCGTTTGGGCAAGTCCAAGTACTAGCTAGCATTCCTATGCTGGATGGAATCTCTCTGTTTGCAGCTTCCGTAAAGACACGCTATGCTTGAAACGGTAAACTACTTCTTCGCTGCACCGTTCCTAGATGGCGCCATCATCGGCCTTAGAGGCCAGACACGTACAATAAAAAAATAAGCTCCTCGAACTCGGCAAGAAAGCTTCGCCTTAAAAAAGGTCCTCGTGCTAAAAAATGCCCCATTTAAATGTATATCGGGACAGAGCTTGAAGCGCGCGCGACGCTTTTTTTTTTTTTTTTTTGAGTCGGACAATAGAGTGTCTGAGCACTACCTTGGTTCGGTCCAGCTACGTGGCATTCGCATATTTCTAAAAGTTTGGTTCAAGTTACGTGGGACACCCTGTATACGGGACACTTCCTTTTAAAATAATCTGTCAAAGGTCAGTCCCTGCCCTTTTTTTGCAGACAGGATGTGTGGCTATAGGCGGACATTAGCAGCAAAAATTGCGGCGATCTATAATTGCGCTAATTACCTAGAATATGCTAACATATTATTTCACTTTAGGGCACAGGTTGTAATTGCGACATTGAAGCAGAGTTGTAGTGAAGTCATGTCTGCTTAGTGGAAATCCTATAAAGCTAGCACCCCTTTCAGTATATGCGATCTTTAATTGTACTTCGAAATGCACTGGCGTTCCAGGTAGCAATTTTTCAAAAGCGTGCCTTTAGCAAGTTCGGGACGAACTGGAACGGCGAGGTACTTTTTTCCATATTTATTTATTTATTTATTTATTTATTTATTTATTTATTTATTTATCCATCCATACCTACATCTTTTCCCTCTGTATGCATACTCATCGTCCTTTCTTGTTTTCTTCTTCGTTGCTACGTCGCTTGTGCATTTAGAATAAAATCCCCGGTTGAACGACCATCTAAATATTGTCACGTTGTAGTGACGGTGAAGAACGGCGCAGTGTCAAAACTGTTCACAAATTTAACTAGTTATCGGGCGAACTTGTGCCTGCAGCAAAACAAGTAATACTCAAGCACAACGATAGCGGCGAGCAAAGTCGGCGATCGTCGAAAATCTGACCTGCGGGTCAAGCGCGCCGGCTTTCATACGCTACTCGTCGAAGGTTCCAAGGTATTCGCTGGCGCCCGCGTGCGTTCCAGAAACTACCACACAATTCGTGTAGCGCATACAATCTGATTATAAAAGGTTCGGCAAGTACATACACAACGGATAGAATCAACGATAGCATTCGAGTAATGTTCCAAATCATGCAGGCCCGTCTTGCGCTGAGCGATAACTTTAGTTTGTTAGCAGATGGAATTCAGTCCCCCAGAAAAGAATAAATAAATTCACATGTCAGTATATTCACATTATGCCGTGACAGCTGCATGTAGTATGATTATTTGCAACTCATTACTACAAGGCACTATGAGATATTTAATACACGCACGCAAGACAGTGCGCTGCGGTACGAGTTGTTCAGTACACACTGTTTAGGTGCGTTCTAGGATCGTTGAAGTATGCGACGAACTCCATTGTAATCCTTCGTCTTTAAGCCAATGGAGTTGCGCTCCGTGTCACACGGTCTCCCTTGCGCCAAGGAAGTTAAATGGAGATTTTCGGCGAAGGGAGTTCGGCAATGACCATTACGGCTGGATGGAGTACTCTCGTTCCGAGGTAGCTACAGTTCCGCAGAAAACCACGCTAGTAAAATCGTCGTAACTGTTTCATTTCCAAATTTTAGCATTATTATTTTTTTTTGCCTTGAGATATATGCCACATAATGGAAGTTTTAATTTGTTTTTAAGGGCATCAGCGCCTGTACCCTCTACACCAATACTTCGCCACGGCGCATCGGGAAACGTCGTTCCGCCATTTCGTTTGTTTTTATACGCACGCGAGCCGCACGTGGTGTCGTTCAAGCCGTACGGGTAAATTCTCCGGGTGACACGCACCATGAGCGATCCCGGCGCATTATCGTCGCGAACACAGACACGCAGGATTACACAGCGGAATCACAACTCGAAGCGCACCGGCCCAACAACGTGACCCCACAGAGAAAGGAATACATAGCGTCATTAAGATGAACCGTTTAAAATCAGCTGTGCTCGGTCGTTTTAATTGTTCTAGTACAAGAGGAAAGGAGAAGGGAAGTGAAACAAAGTCCTCTGTCTATCGTCGGCTTGCGAAAATCGGCTAACAGCAGCGATTACGTCAGAAAGCACTGCACGCATGCACATTCATGCAGTGTTCGTTTCTATCGCGCGTATATTTCAAGCGGGTGCAACCATTAAAATCTTCCTTCAATTTTCTGCATGACAGGTACAGCCTACGGCTTGCTGTCTATAGCCGTGGCCTTCCTTGTCGGCTCACTGAAGTCCATCATGCAGGTAAGCTTACGCACGTTTGATAGCTTCTGGGACTTTTGTTTGGAGCGTGTGCAAGCGCGTTTTGCATTCACAAAATAACTTTTGTGCTTGAATGCATAATACGACGTTTTGTCGGCAAAATAACTGGAGCGCCAATGCATTTCTCCACAAAGTTCGATAATTGATATCCCGAAACTGGCGCCATCCTGAGAATTCGTTACAAGTGGATTCGCCTTGCGAACTCCCCAGCTATATATACATACATATACATATATATATATATATATATATATATATATATATATATATATATATATATATATATATATATATATATATATATATATATATATGGGGATCTGGATAACGCGGCCGATCTTATCGGAAAACTCCCGCGAACGTGTGTGATTACCTCCTTCCATGAGGCACGCAAGTAGAATTTTGCGCCATTACACGTCCATGAGGCTCACATGACTAAAGAAACTTCAGAAAAAAGGTCTCACTGAATAGAACTTGCTATCTCAAGTAAAAAAGCCAACAGACTCCTTGGGTCCGTACATTGTGTTTTTCTAACGAATTGTATCTTGAACGAATAACAAACTGAAACTGAATGTAGGAAAGCGATTGTCAAAGAGACACTCACCACGTGCGGTCCACACTTCTGTCCGGAGTATGTTGCATGTGTGTGCATCAGAGGTGGTGGAGAGAGGGAGGGTTGCAGATGCCGCGTTCCTTATACAGTTCGAATGTCGCAGGCTTCCACTAGCCTCCTGGGAGTAACTTCGGGTCCTCTGCTGGCCATCTTCCTACTGGGCGTCCTAGCTCCCTGCTGCAAGAAAACGGTAAGCTCACCATTCGACGTCATCGCCTGTAGGGATTGAGCTTACACGAGTAAGACGACCCTCAACCGAGCGCAATATAGGAAAGGCGAAACCGCGCAGGTAAAATTATAGCGCGACGAGCCACGATACATATATACGAAAAAACTACAATGCGTCCGTCCGCCTCTAGCGCTGTCTCGCTCGTGAAAGATGCAATCTCATGCGCACTGAAGCCAAGCGGCGCAATCTTCGCTGAACTAAATCTGGGCCGCTATTTTGTAGCGATGCCTTATTCTATGCTATTCTTATCATCCACCACACATGGCCGCCTGATCCCGTTGATAATGTGGGTAGACCGTCGCTCTGACCACTGGCCAAGCGCGAAAAGCCTGAAAAAGCATAGAATCGGAAAAGGCATCGCTACAAAATACCGGCCCTGAAGCATCAACGTTTTGCGTGATTATAGCCTGATTCAAGCCTCCCAATTGCGGCTCTTGGTTATTCAATAAGTGCAAGTGCACCGGGGCGTCGTAACTATACCTTCTCGTCTGCACGGGATCCAGCTGAATTCAGTTCACCGAAACACACCAGCGAAGCCAACTGACTGAAACTTGTGTCTGTGTCACCATAATCAACCACAAAGCAGGCGCGTAGCACAGGGCGCACGCAGCTATAGCGACAGAGCGGCGCTGACTGCCGCATTCGGCGACGAAGTGGTTGCAGCCAAGTCGCGTTTTGTCGAATGGCTACAAGCGTGAGTCTAAAAAATGTCCAGGTTTCTAAAAAAGAAACACGCTGGCGCGTGACCGTCGATGTCCCCCTCACAGTCTCCTGGCATCCAGCGACGGCATCAGCGACTTCTTGCACTGCGATCCGGCCGAGTACGATGTGGTGGCCTATTCCGCACCGCGAGACTCGCAGGCAAGAAACGCGTCGAGTCACTCGTGCAGCCCAAACGGAGATTACGGCACGCCGCGGTGACTGCAGAACGACACGCTGTCGTCATTGCGCCGTATCGGGGGCGAGCTCCACCACTGGAAAAGCTAGCGCCACCGTCGGCGTGACGTGGCATGAGGGATCACGTGGACACAGCGGCCGCGTCGGCTGCTTCGGAAGCGCCGAAGCGAGCTGAAAACGAAAGTTTAAAAGTCCCACCTGCGCCGTGGTTCTGATTAAGTGGTGAAACTTTACAGCCTTGTGTGTATGCTTGACAATATTTGAAAGTACTATAATAGGTAGTGCTTGCCTTTCGAGGCGTGCAGCATGGTAGGCTACTGCTCGGTGCCGCCGTGCCGGACGTACGCAATGGAGCTCGGCGTCAGCCTTATTCACACGTAGCCGCAGGGCAAGGAGATGCGTGAAGCTTGGCTGGCGAAACTTAGAATCGGCAGACAGCCATCGGCTACAACTCGGGTGTGCAGCAAGCACAGACGCGAGGAATATTTCTGCTACGGCGCCAGGACTGCGCGATGTTCGGTGAGTAGCAGAAAACGCGCACTGAGACGCTCGCCCGCTCCCGCTGCCCGGCTAATGTCATGGCGGTTTGGTCTATGAACTTGTTGATGCTAGGTACTGGCAAGTTCAATGGAACGGAAAGGGTGCGGTAAGACGAACTATAAAAAAAAAGAAGGCATGACATATGGTGATGTTTGTGTTATGAATTAATGCACTGGATTACGAAAAAGAAGCAGAGGGAAATCGCACGCTGAGAAGACCGATAAACATACAGTGCGACGCAACTTGAGAAATAATATCGAAATGCCCAAGAATTTAGAAGACAAAAAAAGATTGAATCGTCGCGACGGCACATCACAGTCTCTGTTGGCGTCGACGTCTCTATAACGAAATTATTTGTGAACAGTTCTGATAGCGTCCACGCAACAATGGTTGCTAGTGTACTGTGAAATGCTCATATGCTTTTATGATGCGGCCTAAAGCTCACGGCACGGTGCGAACACGCGCTCACACCGAAAGCAAAACATTGTGCGTGGACATGCATGCAGACGCGCAGTCCGTCGCTGCGAACCCGTGCGATCGCTGCATTGAGGCTTCATTCTGTTATGCCCCATTTGGTTATACAGACAGCCCACTATAAGAACATATTTCACATAGTTTACTCACAGCGTTTGCCTACCTTTCACGCAAGAAGCCGGTTCGGGAGATTACATCGCGGCGACCGCGTGCAGTGGCGTTCACTGTACGTATTCGGTAGAGAGATAGCGTCTGTAAACGATTCTGTTCTTTCAGTTTGGCCAAGAGTATTCTATCGACAGACAAAAACTTCCCTCGTTTTGAGAGTACTTACATAAATGTCCAGGAGGGCTGCCGCGTGGTGTTTTTATTGAGCGCCGTAAGCGAAACCTATGAGGAGCGCGCCGCGTGATCCTTCATACTATGCAAGGGCGGCGCTTCCGACAGATGGAGACTCCGTAAGTCCTCGCCCCCAATAGGAAACTCAAAAGAAACCTCAAATGATATGGGTAACAGAACTAGATTAATGACACTTTGGGGCAGCGGAGGTGAGAGTGGGGTCAGGCTACGGCATTGCCGGGGGGAGCTCTGTCGCCTCCCAAAAATACTTCGGGACGGAAGGGGGGGGGGGGGGTCTAGGGCCTTGGAGCCACACCGTAGTCGGTGCCTATGGTCCCAAACACCATGCACTAAGATTTAAATATATGCAAATGCCACGTAGCTGGACAGAACCAAGGCAATGTTGTTTGCCGTCCAGCGCTCGCCCAGTTCACTTCTTCCCTTGTGGACTTGTCTGTATGGCTTGCTGTTCACAAGTACTTACATACCAACTCGCCTTGCAAGAACTATCGCAACAGAATATAGCAATGATCCCGTGTGTGGCGCTTTCTCGCAGGGAGCCCTAGCGGGCATGCTTGCCGGGCTGTTCGTCGCCTCGTGGCTCCTTGTCGGTTCGATCCTTCACCCGCGCCCCATAGATCAGCTGCCTACGTCCACGGCCGGCTGTTCCAGCTTCAACCAGACCCTGACGTTGGGCTCGTTCGAGCCTCCGCCAACGCCCAGGTATGTGCGTCCCCGTTTCATGTCTACTGGCCTCCTGCAGCTCAACTTTTCGAGGGACAAACGAAAGAGAACTTGGTGCTCAATACTCAGCACACCAACTGCAAACTAGAAAGCCGGCTCCAACGTCTCGTGCAATATGATCACGTACTTCTTCGTGTGTGTATAGGGTGGAGAACAGTGACGCAATGCGACCACGCCGGGACTATATAGATAGGGTGCCCACGTAACTTGAGCCAAGCATTAAAAATATGAAAATGCCGCGTAGCTGGACAGAACCAAGGTAATGTTGTTTGCCGTCGCTTGGAAATACTCAGATTATTTCTTGCATTCTGCCGTATTGCATAGCCTTAATTAATTAAACAACTTCTTAAATATTATAGTTACATGAAAAGTGTCAATGGGAAAAATGTAGAGCAACATGAAAAACTACCGACACAGCTGTCTGTTGTTCAATCCGTGCTGCACAAAAGTGTTTTTCCAAGCATAAGAGAAGCTGGCGAATACACGCAAAGTGCCTCGAGTGGTCAGTCACGCGGCAATTTTGTGTGTGTTCGTGGGCTTATTTCAGGCTTTGAAAAACACTTCTATGTAGCACGTGTTGAGCAACAGAAATCTGTATCGGGAATTTTTCATGTTGATCCACAATTTTCTTATTTACTCTGTTAATCTAAATTTACTATTTGAGAAGTTAATTAATATAATTATGTAATTAGGTGGAATCCAAAAAATAATCTGAGCATCTCCAAGCGACGGAAAACAACATTACCTCGGTTCTGTCCAGCTACGTGGGATTTGCGTATCGTTAAAGTTTGGCTCAGGTTACTTGGGACACCCGCAGTATACAATGCGTGACTTGTTTTTTACATGCACGCAAGCAGTGTGGCTTTTATTTATATTTACGGGGTGATTCTCATAAGGGACCTCATTTTCACATTACCAGCGACGTCTGTGAACTTTGAAGATGATGTCTATGTACTTATCCTTATTTCTTGTAGCATTTCCAATGCTTATATTTACATGTTAGATGAGTAGCCGGTTCTCGCTGGTAGGATGACTGAGCGAATGCTCAATTAACACTGCCAACAATATTTGATCGCAATAGGTGCTTGCGGTAGTCACTCAATTGGGAGCAAATGGTACATGGTGGTTAGTTGCGAATTGTAGAATCTGTTTTTACTTGCTTTTCGTTGGTGGTATGAGTTTATCGTTTTGGAAAGACAGATCATCTTGTTAAAATGCTACGAAGAGAAACATAATTTCCTTGAAAAGACGCCTTCGCGGGAATTCTGTGCATTTATGGTCAAGTGGCCGCATCACAAACATTGATGATAGATTGTCTTCAAAGTTAACAGCAACGTTTGAAATAGTCTGTAGGTCAAGCTTATGGGCTACTGCTACTCCGCGCACTGCAATCGCAGAGCAATAAAATGAAAAAAAGAAGAAGCCAGTAATGTTACCAATCCTAAATGGCTAGTTTAACACATTCCGAGTAACAGGCTCATATTTCACTTTTCTGTCCAGCGGCCTGAACCACTTCTACCACATATCCTTCATGTGGACTCACTTCGTCGGCTTCGCCACTTCGCTGGTAACATCACTAGTCGTCAGCCTAATATTCGGTCAGTCAACATAGTCGTCGTCATTCATTCATTCATTCATTCATTCATTTATTCATTCATTTCAATTCATTCCATTCTTCCCCTTACAGAAAGAGGAAGCACTAAAGAGGTCGATGCGAAATATCTTTCTCCATTGGCGAAACGATTCAGCGGCCATCATAGCAAAAAGATGGCAAATACTCAGGTTTTTTGGGTGCCCGAGAAGGTAAGTGAAACCCCGTTACTGCTTTTAACTAGTCCATGAATGCCGGTATATTGAAGTTGACCGAACGCAAACTCCCAAGAACGCGCAGCGTTTGGTTGCCTGTCCTGTCTGCTCCCTGAAAACGGTGACCCTTTCAAAACAACGAGGACAACAAAAACAAAAATGGGCAGACTTGTATATAGACACCGGGCGGCCGTCGTATGGCGCCAGCAGCGCGCTGGCCAACAGCGCCGCCAACGGCAGCAGTAAGAGCACTGGCATGTGATGCACACGACGGGGCGAAGCGCATGGCGCCTCTAGTGATTTTGCTTGCAGATTTTAAGGTCTGATGGCCTGGAAAACGCACTTCCGTGTGCCTGCACTTGAGAAAGGTCGCCCGTTGAACGAGGCAGGTCGCATTCATGGCGTCGGATATCACATAAAGGAGAAAAGGAGTGCAAATTGTGAAGCAAACGCACCTAGCAAACAAAGCTCCGCAGCAATTAAGCTAAAACCTGGAACTCCAGCAACTTCTGTTATTTTGCTGCGCACCTTAACAGTGCTGTGTATTTAATCATGTAGAGTGGCGAAGCAGCACAAAAATCACAGACAAATGGAGGTGTACGCCTCCATGTTTTTTTTTTTTTTTTTTTTGCGCTGCTTCACTGATCGCTCATATGAGTGTCGGCACGTCCCCATTCTCTGTTTATTTATTTATTTTTTGTGACGCATTGTCGGTCCTAATGCCTAAGACATCAAGATCAACAAACAACCCAATTAACCCAATCTTCAGTATTGGTCTATTTGACACAGTGTAAGACGGCAACAACAGTCGGCGGCGGTTGGTGCACGTGAAGCTGGCATTGACGGCGAGTGCCAATACTTCGCTGCATTGGCATTCGCATTCAATGCAGAACACACGGAGTCGTGTACCAGACGCAGGCAGAGGTGGGGAGCGCGAGGAAATAAAACATTCCCTCACGCCACCCCCTCCTCCCCTCCCTCCCCCCTGCCTCTAAATGATTGCAAAATGACTACAAATCCGCGTGCTCGCCTTCGGTGCCCAAGATCCGGAGCAGTGACGCCTAAGGATGCGAAGACACGCAATTTACTTGGAACATGAAGCTCTTGCGAATAAGCAGGTCCTTCATTTATGTTAGAACAACTAGTCAAAAGAAAAACAGCGTCGGGAATGTTGCTATGGAACACACATATCGCCGTTCCATCTGTTGAGGCTGCGATGAAAACCAATGAAACTGAGTGCCCTCACAAGCTTCAGTAATGTTTGAACTGTTCGTACAGCCAAAAACGCTACATATTTCTTCAGATTTGCTTCCACGTGGCTTACGGCAACGCAAAACCGAACAAACGATGAAACAATCAAGCAACGTAGGTGGCGGTGGTGCGTTTTCTGGGCCCGGCCCAGCTGTCACGTGCCATTACATTCGCGGCGGCGCCGCGCGAAGGCGCCACTGGTCCAAGCTTGTCCAAGCCCAGTGAATCTAAATGTTTTACTTGAAGGGACACTAAAGAGAAAAAAACCATTTCTGCATCAGCAAATTACCCTTCTACAACACCGAAACCACCAATCGTAATTTACCACGATATGACACTGAGTAAGCCAGAAAAAGCGCAAAAGCGAAATACAGTTGGCGACGCCTCCTTGAAGTTCCCGCACCAGGTCACTGTGACGTCATGGCGTCTCCTAGGTCCTACTTAATTATTTAGCAGTGCAGGTTGACTACATTGTGTTCTAAGGGAACCAAATATTGAACTTGGGAAGTTTCGGGCATCTTTTGAGCCAATGCAGCCCAAATACCAAAACATACTTTAGAATCCCTGACGTGACACTGGCGTACTGACGTCGGGATTTCAGTGCGAAATTCAAAAACTGATACTTTGACTTTCTCATCTAATGATCAAACTATTATTCTGAAATGACCACTTGCAGCGTTCTTAAACACTGTTGTATCAGTCCAAACTGATTTATTTTGCTTGAGTGTCCCTTTAATGAATTGGCCTGTCCAGATAGCGCAGCTGTATAATAAAAGTGATACCAGCTGACTCGCTAACGAAGCCGGTTTATTTCGTATATGATATATGCGGATTATTTGAGTTTCGCACTGCCGCACATATACACGCACACATACATACATACATACATATGTACTATGAGGATGCACGACTCACGCGTCCCGATATGTTGTTTTCCCGCATAGCTCCCGTCTCCTGTAATCCGGCTTCGCCACGTGGCTTTACAGCGGCAGTTGCTATGCTTGCAAGGTAGTACGAGAGATGGCACGAGTGTTGCTCTGCTAATGCCACCTAACGGCGGGGTTACTTGGGTGCAAAAAGGAGAAGGCTCTTCGTCTTTGGCTCCGGGTCGGAAAGTGGCGTGGACGTTCCGCGCGTGCGCCGCATCTTCGGGTGCCAAGTCCTCTTCCCATCTGACAACGGCGCGCCGATCCATGCTTCGGCGAGACCATCTCGTGAGGCCTATACCGGAATGGATAAATACGATCGTTCGAACGCACCACCGTTCGCGTGACCGTACGCGCGAAAGACCAGACGTTGGTGTCCAGCATGGGGCGAGCATATTCGCTCGCTATCCGGTCGCGGCGAGTCGGACTTCCTCGATTCTTCGCGCCCCTATCGGCATGTTTTGTGGATAGCAACTCGGCCAGCAGGCATTGGTCTATGAAAAGTGCAAAAATGCCCTTGTGATTGTTTGCACTACTGTGTTGTTCCTTTGTCCCAAGAGCACGGTTGAGAACCCCACATACATACATACATACATACATACATATATACATACATACATGTTCGCGAACCCACCCCTGACACTCCAGCTCGCAACCTCTGGTAAGGAGAGTCTAGCGTCTCACTTTCTGCATTGTTCTTTCCACAGGATAAGGTGTCGCCCATGGAGCTCGAAAAACTCGTTGAATTTGAAAAGGACAAGCAAGGCGTGCAAGCGACGGTTACCAGCTGAGCCTCAATGCCGCCTAACACTGTGACAGCGGACGTCTGCACCACTTCACTCGTGTTTTGATGCAGCCGAGGCTGCAAATTGGGTCACCTGTTGTACATATAAACCTGTATATAGTGGAAAATGCATAAATTAAATATGCTTAGATACTGAAAGCGTTGCACCATGGAATGACAAGTGCGTGTAATGCGACGTTCAGTTGACGCGCAGTGTGTGCCAGCACGTGTACTCCGAATTTTCGTATAGTAGTTGCTGACATATAGCGTGAGACAGGGCAAACCTGCACTGTCAGCGCCAAAGGCAGATTTGATGCTGTTGCAGATAATTTGGTCATCTAGATGTTATACATATCCATCAAGTGCTGTTCATTCTTGGTTTATGTTCCGCCCAACACTTCTTTCTTGGAGTGCAATAGCCTTAAGCCCTTATGTTACATTCCGACCTTGGAGCTCAACGACAAGGCAATTTGTTAAGCACTGCTGTGGTATCAAGCGCTATTTTGCAAGTAAAGCTAGTAAGCGGCGTCACCTATACTGTCTACACTGCGAATGTGAGCTCGGCGCAGGTTTGTAATATCGCCTCATGCTTATACATACGTGTATGAGTGTGTTTGCGTAACCTCGGCAAATATTCTTGGCATCACTAAGCTGTGTGCAGGATGTCAATAGCTATGCGTGTGCGAGTTTCTCCCAATATGCTTGTCCAACTTCGGTCGTTTTCTGTAACTGAACGTCACAGATGCAGCTTCTCACCTTGGTTTTCAATACGGCACCTAGAGTGGCGTCAGTGTATTATATTCACTGACGCGGGTAACCTGCTCCCACAGGAAAGCTTAGGAGAAGTTCCTGCCCTACCGGCTGTGTTGGAGTCACAAAGCCGTGCGAGATGCCAATGGATGCAGCTGCTCAGCATCCTGGTTGACCAACATGGCGCCTAGGATGACATCAGTGCAACCAATCTACGCATTCATCGTCTTCGTTTCAACGTGCGAGTGCTACAGCCACACCTCACTGTCCCACTCGTCCTTTTTTTTTTTAGGATGAGTTTGCGCTAAGCACAGTGGCAGATTCGAAGCACGGAGGAAGGAAATGAGTGGATTACACTGAAACTCGCCGCGACATTATCGTTGGTTGGGTCGACTCTCATGGCTTCGATTCTGTTGCGCAATGCTCCCTTCCTAGTTCTTCCATTCTTCCATAGTTCCTTTCCTTGTTCCACACGATAACCAGAGCGCCGTTAACTACAGCTTTAAGAGTGCCGAGCTCGTGTCCAGAATTAAAGTATGGAATATTTGAGTATCGCCGATGGTAGACAGCAAAATTCTAGTCCTTGCATGCGATGGATTATTCGGAGAGGCGGAGATTGCTAGAACGAGAAACCGAAACGCATATTAAGCTAATTAACATAAGTTCGCTTATTAACTTCTTAATTATAATTACTTTACGACACACATTCCAGTTTACTAATTGTAGCCAGTGAGTTTCTACGACGTATCCGCTTGAAATGAATCACCAGGGGGACACCAGTTTCGATATATTACTTCCCAAAGTATGGGACGGAATACATGGAGGTTCGAGTTACTTTTATGCTTGAATGCATAAACGAGCGTTTTTTTTTTTTTTTTAATGTAAGTGAAACAACTGCATTTTTACGGGGAGTCTCATGGCGCATATCTCCAAGCTGATGCCATTCTGGAAATTCAATCCAAGTGGATATGCCTTGCAAACTCACGGGCTACGTACGAATTGCAATAAGTGCCGTAAAGCAATAATTAAGAAATAATTAGTGATTTTTTAATTTGTTGAAAATGTATTTCAATTTATCTTGCATGTTATGCCGGCCTCTTTCAATAATCCATCTCAAGGACTAGAATTTTGTAATATGCAACAGAATTTTTTTTTTTAATTCCGTAAAAATTTTCCTAGAACGCTGTCCTGGTCGAGCAGGTGGCGCTTACGTGCGACGTTCTCGTGAAAAATGGTGGAGAGAACGTCTCGAGAGTGTTATTCCCAGTGACTATATAGAACCTCGCAAGTTAGCGCCACCAGGTTGACCTAAGTTGGCACTTATAAATACCTCAAACATCGCAAAATAGTGACATCATTTGAACAGTGGCGTAGCTAGGTCGTCTGGCACTCGGGGCCCTTAGGTCTTCTGTCACCCCCCCCCCCCCCACGGGTGTAGTCGAGGAAGGCACGGAGATCGACAATCTCCGGGTGTCTTCAGACGTATATATAATAGTGTCCATATAATTGATATTGCAATAAAACAAACACGTATGCTGGCCGTGGCTTCATCGGAATTGTTTTGCTTCATTCTGCACGTTTCGGGCAGCCACTCACAGCAGAGGTCCGACAAGTCACATTACGCCAACAGTTCGGCAGAGGAGAACGTAGTTACGTGTTTAAATACGCCGACTGCGGCCTGAGGTATATTCTCACCAGGGACGTACCCAGGATTTTTTTTTTTTTCCGGGGGTGAGGGGAAACTCAAGGAAACTTTTCTATGCAGATGAGGGGGGGCGGGGGTACCTTTACTGGTACGAATGTGAATAACGCCCACCATTCGTCATAAAGACGCGTAAACCCGCAAAAGAGAAATGAAATAAGGTGTATCTCACAGGTACGCCTGTGAAATACACTTCTCTTTGGTACTGCATAAATTGAGGCAAAGCACAACGACGACAGAAGGGAACGAAGCGTTGTCTTCTGTCGCCGTTGTGCCTTTTTTTTTTCACTTTGCCTCAAGTTAATCCTCTGCTTTACTTCGCAAACAAGGAACCACGTCAAATGGTCTCGCGCAGGAAGGAAGCGCGGGAATAACATTGTCAAGAACAAGTAAACAAGCGAAAGTATAAAATAATGAGTATTATTGTGTAATACAACTAAAAAAAAATGCAGTTGGCAGCCAAGCCACACGGACCGCGCAGGGTTGTTACTCCGCCAGCCAATCACAGAAGCAAACAACATCGTCGTCATGCGGTCTCTTCAAAATGGCGTCGCACTTGATATACCTCCGTCTGCTGTTCTTGAAGTCTTTTCATCGGCGGAAGCAATAAGTTGTGCAACAGACACGGACGAAGTGTATGGAGTCTGAGCATTTCACTCTCCAAAAGTCTGCGGTGCAGATCATTTCACTGCTGAACCCGGTTTACTCATGCAACTTTACTGCCAACTGAAGTGAAACTTGACAATAAATAGTTGCAGCGAAGCAAGCATTTTATTTCAGTTCAATAAAGAATTAGGCTTTCGCCATTGCACTACAATAGGCGAGTAAAAACGTAGAAAATTACGCGCTAATAATTTTATTTTTCTGGTTACCGCCTCAATTGGGTAACAGGAAAAGTTTGAAGTACGAATTATTTGCAGCCTCGCGGAGGAACAGTGGCTGGCGGTTATGAGGGCGTGGGCGGGGCTTCACTGCAGACTTAAGTTGTATCCGACCATGTATCCGACCATGGAGGAAGGAAACTAAGGAGAGGCCCTGACGTCACTCTTTGTGAAGCTAAAGTCTATGGCTAAAGTGAAGCCGGAAGTTGGCGTTGCTCACGGCGTTGCTCCGCTTATCGGGCCAGCACTCCTTTCTTGTTTACATTTCTCGCGAAACCACGCCGCGCTGCCCACGACCGGCTGCTCGGACGCGCGCGCTCCGCAGCAATACTAAACAATCGCGATGTCTCATTGCATTACCGTTGCCGAAGTTATGTTAAAATAAGTTCATAATGAACTTCGCAAATTGGGCGTGAGGTTAAATCGGCTGCTTTTACCGGCTTTTATGAAAATAAACATGCCTTATAAGGCCAGCCAACTGAACTGTTCTCATCAACAGCAGGTACCGGCCGCTGCCCAGTTCTTGCGTTTTTGAAAAAAGGTCACCTTTATCACTGCCTTCTACTTGCTTTTCTCTGTTTGGGCGTCATGGGGCTCTCAGACGGTCTTGCGAGCTAGACGTCTTGCGATACGAAAAAGATGTACGCACTCTCACTGCACTGGTGACACGTACGACACACCGACCCATTTGCGATCCATTTAGAGTTTATGAGCACAAACATGCACATTCTCGCTTGGGGAATCGTCGTGCTTTATTGAACAAACTTCGGGTGGCAGCGCATCACTACGACAGCGCGCCGGCGAGGAGCCAAAATGTCATTTCTGACACCGCGTTTTGATTCACTGACTGCGGCCTGAGGTGCCTTCTTAATTATTTACCACGGTAAGTGAAGCATCACGGAACCAAAGTTTTGCGATAGCCGGCGCGCGGTGCAGAACAGTACGCACGTAGAACGGGTCTACATGCGACCACAGAACAGCCGTTTGATGTGTTCGCAGGCGTACGTTCAGTGGAGCCTTGCTGACTCTTGCAGCGCATCCGCTAACCTTCACTTTCCTGCGCTTCTCGCACGCACAGATAAGATACGCCTGCAGTAGCGAGGACAAGTCAAAGCAGCCGCTTCTTTCCCATCTTCCAGGATGAAGCGTCGGCTGGTAGGCGCACGGTGCCGAGGGCAGCAAAATGCACATATTCTGCTTAACGCTCTATCAGCGCGTGTAACGTGGTACACCTACCTGTGCAGGTGTGCATGAACCTCGAACACGCTCTACTTAAAAGACTTCATGTTGTCGCGAGTACTGTGAGGAACAAGCAACAGCTAAGCAACATGTGTTTTAATATTTACAAAAGCAAGCTGTTACTGAACACAAACTATGCATTCATAACGTACGTTCTACGTGCCGCAAATGCTCCATATGCGCGGTCAAAAGCAGGAATCACTGACCTGCAAGGCGTTAATTGTACAGATTCTGAAACGCATCGGTTTCCGCCTGCGATGGCACGTTAGCATGATTCCGCCAAAGAGGGCAAAATTTCCTGCGAATATTCCTTCGTCCGTTGCCATTGGCGTGGCGCGGTACACTGTGTACAGCGTTGCATGCGTGTTCATTTCACGAAGTTTAGTTCCTCTTGTCCCACCTGGTCACAGCAACATCCGGGAGAGCACGGTCTAGATAACGCAGCGCAACAGAAAACGAAGACCAATGCAAACCTGCCCGCACGGTGCCTTTAAGACGGTACGAAACCTACGAAGCAACACGTGTGAGCGCGCAGAACCATAACAAAGCTGCCATTGTGGCCCGAAAGGCGTGGCCGCTACAGCAAAGAAACAAAGAACAGCAAGAAAAAGGAGAACGTACTACGTCATTTCCTCCACACTTTTCTCCTAGGGCGCGGAGGGGGTAGGGCCTCTCCTCAGTTTCCTTCCTCCATGTATCCGACTATAGAAACGTTTTTTGAATTAGCTCTGGAAGAACTAGAGAGGTATATATATTTGCGGAACAATCACAGTTCTTTCGGATCCCCCCTCTACCAAGTTAAAGGGACACTAAAGACAAATATTAAGTGAAGCTAAAATGATAGATAAGTGCTCGAGAACGTCAATATTATTGCGAACAGAGCCTTAATAATCGAGAAATTGAGGTAAATCCTGGACATGATTAAAAACTTTCTCGGGTCATTCAAGTACTTACCCAATGACGAAAGCACTGCTCAGTCAAATTCTGTCACTAGTACTCAACCATTCGTTGCAAAAAAACATACTTGCGTTGACTTATAGGACGACATTAAATGCTACTTGTACAGCTCTATTTAATTTTTAGGAAAAAGAACTCACTGAAATTACGCTTGACAACGACACGGGCGGTCGGAAAGTTTCATTCTCGCTCGACTCCGCGCTGCCCACGTTTTCGCGTTTCACAGTACTTTCGTCATCGAGTAGTGCTGCGCCAGTTTTGCTGGCTCGCTAAACTCGCACAAACTGCAAGTAGCAGAGAATTCAACTTCGATCTAATGTTGCGGGATGTCCAAAGCGTCGAATCCACCGCTCTGCTCTGTCTTGGCTCGGTACCGCCGTCTGTAGGGCGCCGTTTCACTCACTGACGGCAGCAAAGGGTAGTGAAGGCGTGTGCAATGTGACCATTCCTCCGGATGGGTGGCGGGAAGATTGAATTGCGGTAAAGGTATTCGGACCGTTAAGGGCCCCTCACCAGGTCCCATAGCAAACTTTAGTTATACGCTGAAAGTTATTACATGTCCTCCAGGGAGCGATCTGCCGCAAAAATTTTTCAAATCGGCTCATTAATAGCAATAGAAATAGAAATATTTAAGTACCGCGAACCCATGCTTTCAGGAGGTGAGCTCCACTGCATAGCGAGACACTCTCTCCACTCACCCCGTTTAGCCTCCGCAAGCGAAATTCCTTCCCTGCGCTCTCCAATACCGCACCTTCAGGATCGCGTGTCGCATACGTCAGGGGGCCCCGCCTTCATTTTTTTTCTTCTAGCTTTTTTTTTTCTCTTTTTTTTTTCTTTTGCGGCTCTGTGCACGAGCTGTAGTGATTGTCTGGTTTCGCGCAGCACACGAAATTTTGAGCGCTGTGCACAAGGACACACGACTTGCGGTATAATTCAGTGCTACACAAATACTGAGGCTGAACATGCGGATCGCAGAGCATGACTACGCGCTGGAACACGGTACAAAATGGCATAGCTTCGGTACCTGCGCAGATAACTGCACGGCCGTGCGAACAAGCAGACAAACCGGAAGTACATCTCTCTAGCTTCGGTGCTAAGTAAAACAAAAAACACGCAGACATTCTGTTTGTGTGTTTCATTATTTCTCTAAACATCAATTCGTCAATTCAAGCAACAGATCACACAAATAATAGATTGTGCCTTGAATAATTCAAAATGGCCTGGCCTGGTGAGGGGTTCTATAAGATGCAATTTCTTCGTAACTAAGTATTTTTTGGCATGAAACAATCGTTGTGAGGTTTCTGGAATTGTATTTGAACAGTCCACATCAACTTTTAGTGTCCCTTTAAGTGCCAAAACCAACTCGTATTGTTATTTGGGAAGTTGTGTAATGATGCGTGGCCGCCAGTCCCGTACAATTGCGTAGAGCGCAGGATGCTGGGGTTCTTGACGTACTGTGCCCACTGCGGATGGTTAGAAAAACACCCACGGAAGCATGTCACAGAAGTGGTTACGTCAAGTGGCTCTACCGATGTGTCATTCAAAAGACACGGAATCGTTCTCCACTTCCGTGGGCGTTTTCTCTACTCCCCTTTTAAAATAAAAAGATGTTGATCCACAAATATTTTTATAAACGACGGTTATATTTGTTAATTTTCGCTTTTCCTTCCTGTTTATCTGTTGCCTTGGCTCTCTCCCTTAGTAGATAGCTTAATTTCTCAACTCCTTGCGAATCTTGTTTCCAGTTGCCAATTTCGCATGAAAAGTGCCCTACAAATAGGGAGAAACCATAGTCATATTGCTTATGGGTTTAAGGGTTTTTGCAGGTTTGGTGATGGACGCTGTCTCGCATTATTTTATTTTCCCCCTTATCTAACCAATGTCGCGGGTATATGGTTTCAAGGATCTGTCAGCGTCGCGGCGAGCCGTCACTCGAGGAAATAATGAAACAAAAAGAAAAGTTAAACGAAATTGGCATTTTGTCTGGCCCTAACTCATTCCATGTATATACACACCAGCTGGCCATGAACCGAATCCCTTTCCTGGTCCCTGGATCAGTCTAAACAAGGTTGAACTAACGAAGCAACAGCGATGTGCGTGACCATTGAATAGATGCTCACAACTGAACACATCTCGAGTTAATTGCGCAGGCACCAGATCGATGAGAAAACTGGCCTTCAAACTCCAGGAGATGCCGATAACTACCGTCATCCAAAAGGAGTGAAAAAGGCAGCAAAATGTTGACCGCCGAATAGCTGTCAAGTCTCAACATTGATTTGGCGGTGCTTTACGAACGTGTGTGAGGAATGGTGGTGTGGGCAAGGTAGAGGGGTGGGGCCCCCCCTACCCCGGGTAAGTGCCTGGTTTTAACAGTAAGTGAAGCTTCACGGAAACAAAGTTTTGCAGTGCCAAACAGTAAGCGCGTATGCGTGCGGTTAGCGCGGTGACGGGGCCTTCGTAAGTGCAGGCATGGTGCAGGCATACATTCTTCTGTAGAGCCTTGTTCGTTCTTGCACCGCATCCGCCAACCT
Source organism: Dermacentor andersoni (assembly GCF_023375885.2). Lineage (NCBI taxonomy): Eukaryota > Metazoa > Arthropoda > Arachnida > Ixodida > Ixodidae > Dermacentor > Dermacentor andersoni. The sequence continues at coordinate 85,276,546 of NC_092819.1, forward strand.
TCACTTCCCTGCGCCCCTCGAGCACACATATAAGATTACTGCAGTAAAGGGGGCTTGCCCCTTTCTTACTCAAGGCAGCTGCACAAAACATGGAGACTAACGGAATCCTGCACACACGATGCACTTGCCACGGTGCTAAACCTACGGAGCAACACGTGTGAGCGCACACAACCATAACAAAGCCGCCACTGTGGCCCGAAAACATGGCCGCTACAGCAAAAAAAGGAAAAAAAAAAAGAAAATACAACATCACTTCCTCCACTTTTCTCCTAGTGCGTGAAGGGGGTAGGGCCATGGTGTACTGGAAGTAGGGCCCCCTCCTCAGTTTTTTCCTTCCTCTATGGTGATGAAGGCATGCGCGCTGTGCTCCCGGGCACCTAGTCTTGGAGGTCACGTAATCTCAAGTTTCTCAGACACAGTGAAGCGAGAGGCAGTATGAAATGTTCACTCCCAGCTACTGCCGGCACTCTTCATCGATCCAGCTTGCGATAGCGAGCGTTCGCAATCATCTAGTGAAATCTATTCATGTTTGCCTGTGCGCGCATAACATCATGCTTGTTAATTTGCCTACTAAGGGAATGTTTACTTCAATTTAAACGGCCAATAAAAGCACTAACCTTATTTCGTGCAGTTGTCTAATACTTTGCTACCACTATCAATGCTTCACCTTTCGGGCAAAACTATGGCTTCTTTTTCTTCTCATTTTTTCTTTTTTTGCGAGAACGATGTTTGTTTATGGTGGGTCTCGTTGCCATGAGCTGCTTCGCCTTCAGATCTTGTAACCAAGTCGGTGAAAGCAAGCTCTTTGCAATACCATCCAATAAACACGATATTGACACGTGTACTTATCTTTATCGGGCGACCACGCTTCGCCGCCTAGCAAATGCTATCACACAGCGCGGGACGCGCCTGCATGTATTCGAAGTTTCTGGAAAGTTATCGATGCTTCTATCCGCGGTCTGTTGTCGCCGAACTTTGTGTTATCTGATTTCATCGCCTGACGCGAATGGTGTAGAACTATGTGGAAGGCACGCGGGTCCCAACGATTAGTCTGGAACATTCAATGACTGCTCTATAAAAGCCGACGCGCTTGACCCGCTGATCAGATTTCCGACGATCGCCGACTGTGTTCGCCGCTTTCGTTGTGCTATAAGTGTAGCCTGTTTTGTGGGCACAAGTTCGCCCAATAAAAGTTAGTTTTCTCGTTCACAGTATTGCTACTGTGTTCTTCTACGTCACCACCACGTGACATCTGGTGGAGGTGCTTTGCGTTCATGTACCGGACGCCCCCACAAAGCCGTGACCCAAGCCCTCACTCGGAAGACACCAACGTCGCCAAGAACCAGCGAGGTAGCCGCAGGCTGCAAGGACTGCCCCCGGAGCACGGACTTTTGCCTGAGACGACTAGGAAGATGGCCACCACGTCCACACCAATGGCAGCCCCAGCGTCACCCGTCGTGCTGCAGCAGCCCAGGGAGCCTCCGACGTTCCGCGGTTCAACTTTCGAGGACCCGGAAAGCTGGCTTGAGACGTACGAGAGAGTCTCTACCTTTAACAACTGGAACAGCGACGACAAACTGCGATATGTCTTCTTCGCTTTGGAAGACGCGGCCAGGACGTGGTTCGAGAACCGAGAAGCCACCTTAACGACCTGGGAACTTTTCCGAAGCGGCTTCCTGCAGACGTTCGCAAGCGTCGTACGCCGAGAACGAGCCCAAGCGCTATTAGAAACCCGGGTGCAACTACCAAATGAGACCACCGCAATTTTTACAGAAGAAATGAGCCGCCTATTCCGCCACGCCGACCCGGAAATGTCCGAGGTAAAGAAAGTCCGCCTACTCATGCGTGGTGTGAAGGAGGAACTTTTTGCCGGGATGGTACGAAGCCCACCGAAGACCGTCGACGAGTTTCTTCGCGAGGCCACCAGCATCGAAAAGACACTCGAGATGCGAAACCGGCAATTCGACCGCCGCACGAACGCGACAAACTACGCCGGAGTTCAGTCACTGGCCACCGACGACCTACGCGAGACTATCCGAGCTGTCGTGCGGGAGGAGCTACAAAAGCTGTTCCCATCATCACAGCCTCAAGTGGCTTCGATTGCCGACGCCGTGCGTGAGGAACTCCAACAACAACTTGGAGTAGCCCGTGAATCGCCGCAGCCTGAGCCGCAAGCGATGACCTACGCCGCCGTCGCACGCCGTCAAGGTCCCCCTCCGCGACCGCGCCAGGGCCCTGTCACGCCGCAATTCCGTCGTCCGCCGCCGCCGCCAGCACGACCACCCGTCGCCCAGCGCAGCTACCCGAGGAAGACAGACGTTTGGCGCGCTCCTGACCACCGCCCGCTTTGCTACCACTGCGGGGAAGCCGGCCATGTGTACCGCCGATGCCCATACCGGGAGATGGGACTGCGAGGTTTCGCCGTTAACGCGCCGCGGCCACAGATTGGCGAACGACCTCGCGATATCGCCGACTACCTCGCCGCCACTCAGTGGAGCCCTCGACGAGCTTCCCGTTCGCCGTCACCAGGCCGCTACCTGTCGCCGCAGCGCCGACCATACACTGGCCCAGCCCGCGGCCGGTCCGTCAGCCCATATCCGGAAAACTAAAAGCAGCAACCGATGGAGGTGCGGTTGCTGTTCGTCGAACTGACGAAGATCCTCCGCCGCCGACGAAGACGACGAAGCAACCATCTCGACGACCTAATGACGACACGCCGCTGTCCCGACGAAGTCAGGAAGCCAAGACTACACCGACGAAAGACGACTTGACGACGCGACGTTCAAGCTTCAGTACAACACGACGCAGCCGTGATCCGACGCCAAGACCCAACTGCAACGCCAGACAAAGAACCACCGACCTCGACGTGCTTCTCGACGGCCACGCAGTTACCGCCTTAGTGGACACAGGGGCTGATTACTCCGTCATGAGTGGACACATCGCCGCCCAGTTGAAGAAGGTTAAGACTGCATGGGAAGGCCCTCAAATTCGCACCGCAGGAGGACACCTCATCACGCCGACTGGAATCTGCACGGCAAGAATAACCATTCATGACCGGACTTACCCTGCCACTTTCGTTATCCTCCAACAGTGTTCACGAGACGTCATTCTCGGTATGGACTTCCTGAACCAACACGGCGCAATCATCGACCTGAAGTCACAGTCAATAACGCTGTCGGAAGATAAAGCGATACCGCCGGAGAGCCCTCGTAGTCACCACGCCTTGAGTGTGCTCGAAGATCAAGTGAGCATCCCGCCTCGCTCCAGCATTGTTATTTTGGTCGGCACCGAAACACCCGCTGACGTAGAAGGCATCATCGAAGGCGACCAACGTCTACTGCTCGACCGTGAAATTTGCGTCGCAAGAGGGATCGCTCGACTGCACGGAGGAAACACGAAAGTGTTGCTCACAAATTTCAGCAAGGAGTTCAAGCACATCAACAAGGGCACGACGATCGCATACATCGAGGAAATTGTGGAAACCAGCGATGCCTTTGTCCTCTCGGATTCTGTCGCATCTACCCCGACGACCGTAGTTCCCGAGCCAGACTTCGACATAAGTCCAAGTCTCCCCGTGATTAAGCAGCAACAGCTCAGAAGTCTGCTTCGACGATACAAAGGCTGCTTTTCGACGTCATCGAGGATTCGACAAACACCAGTCGCAAAGCATCGCATAATAACCGAAGAATGCGCTCGACCACTACGCCAGAGCCCTTACCGAGTTTCGACGCGGGAACGTGAAGCTATAAGAGAACAAGTCGACGAAATGCTGCGCGACGACATCATCCAGCCGTCGAAAAGCCCGTGGGCATCCCCTGTTGTCCTGGTAAAGAAAAAGGACGGAACCCTACGTTTCTGTGTCGATTATCGTCGACTGAACAAGATCACGAAGAAGGATGTGTACCCCCTCCCACGGATAGACGACGCATTAGTTCGGCTCTGCAACGCTAAATACTTCTCGTCGATGGACCTCAAGTCTGGCTATTGGCAAATTGAAGTCGACGAAAGAGATCGCGAAAAGACCGCCTTCATCACCCCAGACGGCCTCTACGAGTTCAAGGTTATGCCATTTGGACTGTGCTCGGCGCCTGCAACGTTCCAGCGCGTGATGGACACGGTTTTAGCAGGATTGAAGTGGCAGACCTGTCTCGTTTACTTGGATGACGTCGTTGTCTTCGCCGAAAATTTCGACGATCACCTTAGGCGGCTTGCAACAGTACTCGAGGCCATCAAGTCATCAGGGCTCACTCTGAAGCCAGAAAAGTGCCGCTTCGCCTACGATGAGCTTCTGTTCCTAGGCCACGTCATCAGCAAGTCTGGAGTCCGCCCCGACCCGCAGAAGACAGCTGCCATCGCAAAGTTCCCGCAGCCCACCGACAAGAAGGCAGTGCGTAGATTTCTTGGCATGTGTGCCTACTACAGGCGATTTGTCAAGGACTATTCACGCATCGCTGAGCCGCTGACACAGCTAACTAAATGTGACATCGAGTTCAAGTGGGAAACGCCGCAGGCCGACGCATTTGAAGAACTCAAACGACGCATGCAGTCGCCGCCCGTACTTGCGCACTTCGACGAGCTCGCCGATACCGAAATCCACACTGACGCCAGTAGCCTAGGCCTCGGTGCCGTCCTAGTCCAGAGAAAAGATGGACATGAACACGTGATAGCTTACGCTAGCCGGTCATTGTCAAAAGCGGAAGGCAATTATTCCACAACGGAAAAGGAATGCCTCGCCATCGTTTGGGCTACAGCGAAATTTCGCCCCTACCTATATGGCAGGCCATTCAGAGTGGTCAGCGACCATCACGCGTTGTGTTGGCTAGCTAACTTAAAGGACCCTTCAGGACGGCTGGCACGGTGGAGCCTTCGACTACAAGAATACGACATCACTGTAACATACAAGTCCGGTCGAAAACACTCAGATGCCGATTGCCTATCACGCGCCCCCATTGACCCGCCGCCGCAAGATAACGAGGATGACGACGCCTTCCTTGGAATAATAAGCGCGGAAGACTTCGCTGATCAACAACGAGGGGACCCGGAGCTAAAAGCCCTTGTCGAGTATTTGGAAGGGCACACCGACGTTGTCCCTAGGGCATTTAAGCGTGGATTATCTTCGTTCACGCTTCAAAACAACCTACTCGTGAAGAAAAACTTTTCACCAGTCCGCGCCAACTACCTTCTTGTTGTTCCGTCGGCGCTGCGTCCACAAGTACTGCACGCCTTACACGACGATCCAACTGCTGGGCACCTCGGATTCTCCCGGACGCTGTCGAGGATACATGAAAGGTATTACTGGCCGCGTCTTACCGCCGACGTCGCCCGTTACGTCAAGACATGCCGAGACTGTCAACGACGCAAGACACCACCGACAAGGCCAGCAGGGTTACTACAGCCGATCGAACCTCCTCGTCGACCATTCGAGCAGATTGGGATGGATTTGTTGGGGCCGTTTCCGACGTCAACATCCGGGAATAAGTGGATCGTCGTGGCGACGGACTATCTCACCCGCTTCGCAGGAACAAAAGCTCTACCGAAAGGCAGCGCAGCCGAGGTGGCGAAATTTTTCGTCGAGAACATCCTGCTGCGACATGGCGCCCCAGAAGTCCTCATCACTGACAGAGGAACGGCTTTTACAGCAGAGCTCACCCAAGCCATTCTGCAATATAGCCAGACAAGCCACAGGAGGACAACTGCCTACCATCCGCAAACTAATGGTCTCACGGAGCGCCTGAATAAGACCCTCGCCGACATGCTAGCGATGTACATCGACGTTGAGCACAAGACGTGGGACGCGGTCCTGCCGTATGTAACCTTCGCTTACAACACGGCGGTGCAAGAAACAACACAGATCACGCCGTTTAAGCTGGTTTACGGCAGCAACCCGACGACGACGCTCGACGCCATGCTGCCCCACGTCATTGACGAAGAGAATGTTGACGTCGCTAGCTATCTCCAGCGCGCCGAAGAAGCCCGACAGCTCGCCCGCCTCCGGATCAAGAACCAACAGAGGACCGACAGCCGACACTACAACCTCCGACGACGCTTCGTCGAGTACCAGCCCGGCGACCGTGTTTGGGTATGGACACCGATACGCCGACGAGGACTCAGTGAGAAGCTACTGCGGCGCTATTTCGGACCCTACAAGGTCATCCGACGTATTGGCGCTCTGGACTATGAGGTCGTGCCAGACGGCATTTCGCATTCACAGCGGCGCCGCGCACGATCTGAAGTGGTCCACGTGGTGCGCCTTAAACCCTTTTACGGACGGTGACGAACTTCGTTATTTTTGTTGTTTTCTTTGCTACGAGTGCTTTTGTGTATTACTTTCGTTTGTTTGCAGCATCGGGTCGATGCTTTTTTTAAGAGGGGGGTATTGACACGTGTACTTATCTTTATCGGGCGACCACGCTTCGCCGCCTAGCAAATGCTATCACACAGCGCGGGACGCGCCTGCATGTATTCGAAGTTTCTGGAAAGTTATCGATGCTTCTATCCGCGGTCTGTTGTCGCCGAACTTTGTGTTATCTGATTTCATCGCCTGACGCGAATGGTGTAGAACTATGTGGAAGGCACGCGGGTCCCAACGATTAGTCTGGAACATTCAATGACTGCTCTATAAAAGCCGACGCGCTTGACCCGCTGATCAGATTTCCGACGATCGCCGACTGTGTTCGCCGCTTTCGTTGTGCTATAAGTGTAGCCTGTTTTGTGGGCACAAGTTCGCCCAATAAAAGTTAGTTTTCTCGTTCACAGTATTGCTACTGTGTTCTTCTACGTCACCACCACGTGACAATATCACAAGAATGGATTCTTAAATAATACAGTGAATTGCCAAGGAAAACTTTGAACCTGAATTCTTGACGCCACTTCGCAAGGTAAGCTGCGAGTCCCTCAAAAATTTACCGACGATTACGACACTCCGTAATGCAAAATTTGAGCACAGCTCTATACGTGTTTTGATATTGCGATATGTTGGCTGGCACAGACAATTTGTCTGGTGCTGCACGTTGCAAAGAGAGTAAAGTGTGGTGCTACTGCGTCGTTGATGTGGAGATCGTGAGAGGCAACGCACAGGTGACACATGGCTGTGATTCACAGCACCCGCTACAGAAAGACCTCTACGCGCGCTATTCTGGCGCCATCTTGTAGCCATCGTTGCGACAGTATGCTTTTCTTCTCACGCTCTCGCCATATCCTCCTCCTCTGCTTTCCTCCTTGTGTCTTTCATCACCCTCTGCACTCCACATTCTCTTTCATCCTTCACTGCGCTCGTTCGCTCGGTTACGCCGACGCTCGCTGCAGGAACGAGCGTATAAGAGCTGCGCTCTAAAGTATGTGACAAGGCGTGCATAATTTCTTGCATTCTATGACTTCGTAGACATATCACGCCACAGTACAGCGAGTATGCTGCCCTTTTTCTGCATCTTTTTACACCGCTCTTGTACAATGAGTAGTTCGTTTCCATCAGCACTACGTAGTTGTGTCACGCAATTAATTCTATATGCGGCAACTCAAGTTCCCAAAAAATGCCAGGACACATGCGAAAACTATGATTACGAAACTTTTAACATCAAGCACAGCTGCCCTTTAGTAAGGGACGAGACTTGAGCAGGAGAAATCCCCCCCCCCCCCCCCCAGCTTGGGAAACCTACCCTATTCAATTTCACGTTATCAACTAGCGCACTTGCATGCTTACCTCACCCCCTTTCTCCATTTAGTGGCCAAGCTTCCATCGTGGCTTTGTCGATTACAAAATGCTGTGCCAGACACTAAAATGAGCAGTATTCCCTTCAGAACAGTCCACGAAATTAACTTATAGGACTAACTCACCGAGGACCAATTTCAGCATTGCCATACTTTCTGGGCAAATTCAGCATTCAGAATTTCAAACTCAATTGGCAAGAATGCACAAAGGTTGGCACATAGCCAGTACTGTAGCTTAATTCACTACCAAACCATCAGTGCTACCATCCCTGCATACTGCCAGCCTTGGTGCTTCACAGTTGATGAGCGCTGCGAATTCACCTGGTAAGAGCGTAAACTTTTATTTTGGACGGCACGGATTATATACGTCACTAGAGGGCGACTGGTGGCCATAAAGGTAACATTCAATTCCGAAACTGCCTTATACAACCATTCGCAACATCTCGCGACACCAGTGGAAGAAAAGTTGCCCACTTATTTGTAGCGTTCACAAGACATTGCAGGTTGCTGTTGGCAGTACTAGTGTGCATTTCAGATACTTTCTTTCCGAATGAGTAAGCCAAACAACAAAAGGCTACAGTTAATATATTATTTGCATAAGTCTACCGAAAGGATATCTAGGCAAAGCTAATGGGAGGCATATCACTAGCGCAAATGCTTAGAGCCCACGGCTTGGCTAAGCGAAATTTCACTCGGCGAAAGGTCTGTTATGGAGTAGACGGTGTGCCCGTGGAGAGTGGAAAGGAAGCAGCGCCATTTCCTGCAACACTTAAGGGAGCGCGGCTCAGCACCATTGTGAAGCGGGAGGAGGTGCAAAAGGAAGGAGAGACGGGGGAAAAGGGGAGATACCGCAACTTTATGAAGTTTGAGGGGCCTTAGCTTGAATGGGAGCGGCACGACTCACGCACTGCAGTTCACACTTAATGCGATAGTAGATCCTTTCCTCTCCTATTGAATGAGAAAGCCTGCATTCTTTTCACCATTGCTGAATTGCACAGCTGGCACAATCAATGTCCTCAACAAAAATTGGCTGCAGCTTAGCTCAGCTGACCCTGGATATGCAAAGCAAAAGCCTGGTTTAGCCTGGTTAAGTTTTGGTTTCACTTGGTTAACCTTTGATTTAGCTGTAATTATTATACTTAGGTATACAATCATCGTCAAGCCAGGTATGATGGCTGTGCCCAGGTCGGTGGCTAGACATGACTGTGATTAGGCTTGGGTAGACACGCATCGTTCGACGGTGCAACGCCTGTTGTGCCACAGGGAAAGTGCAAGCGCTAGACATGCTAGACCCCCCCATTCGAAGAAGGCTAGGCTCTGCGTACATATCTGTCTGAGCATGCATGTGAATTTTCTGGTTTTTGCCTCATTTGTAGATGATAAAGTGACTGCTATGTTTATGCAATATACAGCGTGGGCAGCTTAATTACAGCAGAGTTTGCAGTGGATGGTTACTTCGGCATGCTTACCTATGTCTAATTACGCAGAGAGGCAAGTGAGATACCTATAGAGGATAAGCGGATGGCAGCAGCTATTGTAGAGACTCCCATTTTGTGGCACTTTAATCAACTACATCCCCAATTAAGCTTAGATGCAAAAGCGTCAAATGGCTCACTGAGCAAAAAAAGAATGCTCGCTTGCCAGCGGGACGTGCATAACTCGACTGACCGCTCAGCGGCATTCAAGTGGGCATTAATGCTTTCTCATTCACAACTAATAAAGAGTGCTTAGGTGTCCTCGGATTTTTGCTTTTCATGCTTACATGCTCATTGAAAAAGGAGGGAAAGGCTACTATGTACATTCATGATTACATTGCTCCCAATGTCTTCATGATTTGAGGTTAGTAGAACCATCTGTCATTGCAGTAATAATTCTAGTGCTACACTTAACTTGGCATCACGTCTCCACCAATGCCATTGCTCACATTTATGCCTTTGGTATTTTGTAACTGGCGAGAGTGGAAGCATCCACACTTACACACAAAGCCAAAATACACAGTATTCCATTTATTTATTGATGTAAAAATCAGGCACATCAGCTGAGCTCATGGCTACGTCAGTAGCTGGACAACGCATAACTTGTGTGTCACTTGTACTCACGGAGGCCACAAAGCTTCTCTCTTTCTATAAATCTTGTAGATACAGCTCCATATAAATAATTACATCACACTGCTTGTTGTCGGTGACAGTGGGGGAGCAGGGAACCTAAAGGGCATAGCATCAAAAAATTTCAAATGAACAATGCTCACATAAAGAAAAAGTAACTTTGCAGAGTACTCGGCGAGGTCATGACAAAGCTCTGACAAACTTGGTCAAAACTTTAGCGCATAGTTAAAATTAAAAAAAAAATTCGCTTGCAGATTTCAAATTTTCTATTCACAACATCTTGAGGTCAAAGTGATGAAGATGCTATAAACAAAAGGTGCAGAAGCAGCAGGCGTATCATACTTTGTGCAACATTGTCAACTTCGTACTGTACATGCCACAACATTGCATAATCAAGGACATAACCCCTGCAAGCACAGTTAGGCTGCATGAGCTTTCACTAGTAGATTTTTCTCCCTAAAAAGAAATTGCGTAGCTTTTGTCAGATGTATAAAGACAAATTGTGTGCTGCTAGGCTTTGCAATCAGTTTAATAACAGTACAACGAAAATGCTTCCATTGTGATGTCACAATATGTGATCGTTCTGAGATGCATTGCTGCCGTACATTATCGTAGAGACAGAAACCGCAGTAGTCGAATCTGTCATCCACTGGTCAAAATAAAGCCAGTTTCCTGGCTAAAACATCAACTTATTCTGTACACCTGATGTCTTGTCACAAAGCCATTTCTGTTATGACAAAAAAAAAATAGCTTCTAAACTGAACTTTGCGTTCAGTTTAGAGTGCTATGACTTCGTAGATACACTTGCCGCAAACACAGCATGGCAGATAGAAATTTTCGTCATGCCTTGCAACATTCCCTACCTGTTTTACAACTGTAGAAAACGCACTGCTGACGACGTAAAACGCAAGGACGCATCAAAGTCCATGGAGTGCTTTTACCAAACTGGGGCATTCGGAGTTGTGGACAATGAAGACATAATTACTTCTCGTTCAACGAACTTTACGGAGCACTGAGTGTGATAATATCCCACTACACGACTCAAAGTCAATACTGACCACACACAATGTGGCCTGCATGCTTTTGCAGCAAGCGGAGCTCTGACACTGAGGCAAGCCCGAGTATGTTTAACACCTGGTCTCAACCTTTCCTTTGTCGTGGCTTACACTAACTGTTCAATCCTCGTAAGGTTGACATACCAGCAAGAAAGAAAGAAAAATACATTTCAAACTTCCCACAGCCAACGTCAAGCCAGACAGTTGGGAAACTGATACAGTTGTTGCTCTGGCTTTGCATACAGCTACTTGTAAATAAATGTCTCAGGTGAAACAATTACGACACCCTGCAGAGGCCACTGTTGCAGTTATGCCGCCAACAAGGCTTTTCCATTTCTGTGAGAAACACTTCCTGTCATTTAATACAGGCACATAGAGATAAGAGATTGAGTGCGGTGGAAATGTATGAGTGCCCCCCAAAATAGTATTACAAGAAAATCTAATAAATTGGCAAGTGCTAGTTACCTATGTAATTTGCTAAGTCAAACAAGATGTTTTTTTTTTTAAACAAATGACAACAAAATTCCTAAACAACCTGGAGAAACCAAGTTGCCAAAGGCAGGTAGCATAGGGTTCAGACTCGCGAATTACTATTTTTTCGATGAACTCCTGAGCACCTAAAGCTGGAAGACAGAATGAAAAAAAGAACCCCACAAAAATCCTACAAGCCTCTTTTCTACAGTGTTGTGCATAATAAACAGGCCTTGATTATCTGTTGTCTTTGGCAAACACCATGCACATCTTGAGAGTAACAACAACCTTCACTACTACTGAGGTGAACCTGCAACGGCAGTTGATTAGCTGATTACATTTTTTTCTTTCTTTTACGAAATAGCTCATAATTTAAATGCAGCTGCTGCTGTGTTTTTCCATCCTTATGACAAAAGCACAGTCAGCGAAAAGTAAGAGGCTCGTTATAACATATGCCAGTTCATAAGTGGCAACTCAAAGGCAGAGCTGTGGGGTCTGAGCAGTAGATGCCTTCCTAGCAGAACCTCACCGTGGGATTCAGATGGTGCAAAACTGGAGAAAGGAGACTACAAAAAAAAATCAACAATGCACACATGGCTTTTCGGCAGCCCCTCGTGATGCAGTTGCGCGCAGTACTCCATGGTGTTTGTTCCCTGCCCTTTCCCCCATAGAGTTTCCTACAAGAACTACCATGGCGATCTCTGGCGCCAGCATCTATGGAAAGCTGCAAAGGCAGCCATTCAGCCAGCATGCGAATCATGGTTGGAACACGAATTTGCCTATCCTTCGTCCTTCTGGCTTCGAACAGCTTTGTGACTTCGATAACGAATCGTTTCCACAATAATACCGAGTTATAAGTGACACAATTTGCAGCAACTATGCAGGTACGCATTCTTACTGCCTAGTGTGTTTAGAAAAATAGCAGCGTTTCAAAATTTAGGCCAATAAAGGCAGATACAGAAAACAAAGCCACAAGTACAAAGATCAGACACATCCATGTATATTAACCATCATTCCCAGTTCCCTCCAGTGATCTCAGTAGGAAACTACGTTTTCCCCATCCCTTGAAACATTAAAGAAAAAAGAGGAGAGAGAAAGAGAGTGCTCAAAGACAGCCCGAGAACGAACTCACAGTTGTAACTGCGCACGGCACAAGAGTGAACGAGGTCTTGTGACGACGATGATGACGACTAACGCCCAGAACGATGATGAAACATAGGCGTTTTTGATGTGTGCAGCCAACCATTACCAGCTATGCCAGCAGAAGAACAGGGAGAACCAGCAGCAGCGGCAGTGGCAAGAGAAAGAAAAAAACCTAGAGCGCTGGAGCACAGTCTTGCGAGTAGGTGATGCTCACGCCTCCAGGTCGTGGACAAATACCGTCTCTGTCTTCCCAAGTCCAAGCTCGGCAAAGCTTGGCGGCTCCGGGCACTCGCGCGTGGGCTCACAGGGCAGTGTCCGTCGTGGAAAGTTCGTGATGATCTCAAAGCTGTTGGGCGCATCCGCTTGGCAGAATACGTAAAAGTACAGATACTGGGCCAACGTAGGATGGGGTAGGAAGAAAAAACAGAAGCAAAGTAAATGTACGGCAACCAGCCTTCAGATGTAAAGGCAAAGTTGGCACGCAATTATACATAACTTGTAAAAAATTCTGCTTGCCCATTTCACACATATACAGTAGAAGAACCTCAATGTAACAAAGTTCTAGCTGTAGTATAAAACTGTTAAGCCACACATTCTACGTCAAAGTTTTCACGTTTCGGCAGTAAAAATTGCTTCACAGGGTCCTGGGACAGTTACGCAAATAGTATGTCCTCAGTAAGCATTAATGAACAAAAGGCCACAAGGCTACACCTGCCAACCATAGATAATAGAAATACTAAAGCAGAAAGTAGACAATAGCAATGTTTTATGGACTATACTAAAAACTGTTTAATTGCTTATTAAAGATTTGCTGACTTTCCTATGTAGGGACACTGTGGACAAGCATGTTTGCTTCACTACAGTAACACCCCACTGATACGTTTGCGAAGTGACAGCAGAAAGATATCGCAACAGATGAGAAAACAGATACAGATGCAGTGAGGAAGGCCCCAAATGGCCACAGCAACGTCAGAAACAGCTCTGCGTGCATGTGTAAATAATGGGCACGTACAATGTTCCGCTGAAAGTGGCCTCTTTCCACTCTGTGTTACGTTTTGCCACATAATACAGCTGTATGGAGGCGACACTGACTTTAGGGAGCCGACAAAAACTACAACCACACCGTGACACCCCCCCTATCAGGACCGACAATCGCGTACTTCAGGCATTTCATACATCTGAATTCCCCTCTGCACTGCTACATTTATGTAACTGCGGCATTCAAGTTCAATGTAAAATGCCAGAACATTACAGAATGGGGACGTATTAAATGTAACATAAATACCCAGGAGTCAATGGGCGTTAGGTCGGGGCCGGGAAAATGCAACAGTGAGGTATGTATCAATGGGGTTCCACTGTGCAGCAGAACTTTGAAGATATGGCCCCTTTTCATACGAGCTCCCGGCACCACCGTTCATGACGACAGCAGCAAAGGGTTGTGATGGCGTATGCAACGTCACCACTCCCCTTGTTCAATGCCGGGAGATTTGAATATTTAAAAAGGTATTCGGACCCTTCAGATGCAATTTTCTCGAAAACTAAATCTCTTCTTGGCACAAAACAAGCATTGCGAGGTTTCTGGAATGGTATTTAAACAGCCCACGTCGACTTAGCATTTGCCTTTAATGTCCCTTTGACAATATATAGGATATGCCAATGCACCGCCAACTTTTGTATACTTTCTATGGTAAAACAAACCGCTTACTACAATGTTCCCATGCAGTGTTATTGGTAATACCAATTAAATCTGGCTTCAGGGTGGGTATTCCTAAAAAAAGAAACAGACATAAAATCCTGGTAAAAAATAAGCGAGCCTCCTTGTTACATTCGCCTTTGTGCGATAAAAGTGGATGTGATGAAGCAACACACATCTTTTTGGGGGGATTTCGCATTCGTTTTCTTTTTTTTCGGTGCAGAAATCCAGCCAAATTTAATTGTTAGAGCTAATAATGCAGCATGGGAACATACTAGTAAGTAGTTTATTTTACCACAGAACACACAGAAGTTCAGGGTGAGGGAGCTGCTCATTGTTACCTTCAAGTATTGTTAAAACTGGCAATGCTATAAGTGGGTTCAACTGTGCTTCTTTGTCTCTAAATAAAATGTTTGAATGTTTGTTCCTCTGCTTACAATCTGGTTAATAAAAATTATCAATTATAACACCAGGATTTTCTTGGTGGATTCGACTGCGTAGTTTGACAGCATCTGTCAAAACAGCGCGGCTATGAATTCGTCTGCATTAAATATTGCTGACGGTGCAAAAAGCGATTGCATCGCCGTTAGAAGAAGGTCACTTGCAGGTATGCAGCATGGTGCAGCATTCGTTATGCTGAATGTAGCAGTGAACGGGAATTCGATACATGCATAGTACATGTACAGTATACATCGGATTTCCAAGGAGATATTACAACTGTTGGATATAGACAATAACACGATGCAGCCGAGTTTGCGGGATTCACTGTATTAATTTGTGATGACAAAGTGTGACGACACAGGAACACAGAGCCCTCCTTTTCGTTGCTCACTTCCAGTTGGCATTTTAGTGTTCTGACTGTCCACTGGAGTGCCCGGGAGCATGTCCATGTAATTGAAATTACACGTAGCACAAGCCCGACACAGTTTGAAAAGTAAGGAATAAAATAAAAGTATTTAATGGCAAGACCATCCAGTTAAGAGACCTTAACAGGATTTTCATGAAGCCAGTTTGTACAAAACACGGATCACGTGGCCTTTCTTTTCCCAAGCAAGAAGACAAGCAGAACAGAGGGGTTGGATTTTTTTGTTAGTTACAACTATATGAAGCAAACAGACAACGAAGCCAGAGAAAGCAAAGGGGAAATTGGCTCATAGCTGCAATAAAAGGAAAATGAAAGCATGACGGCATGAGTCATTCCCACATCTTCCAAATTATACATGCTTGGATTATTATTATTATTATTATCATTATTGGAAAAGGAAAGAAGATGCAGAAGTGTGTACACTTTCCCTTAACCGAGAAAAAAATGCAATCGCTCCTCCACCCGCAACTGCAGCGGTCAAGTATACACACCTTGAGTGACTGTGACCGCCTGAACCGCCTCTCGAGACGTGTTCCTGTTGGCAGCTTGATGACGAGATGAATGCTTCCAGGGTCTGAATCTGGTGGCTCTTCAGGAATCTGGTCCACCAGCTCAAGCTTCATACGCTGAATCTCCTACGAGAGAAGAACTGCTTCTTAAAATGACTTCGTGACTCACCTCCCTTTGCATTAGGTCACTCAAGAAAGTGATCTGTCCTGTGCACCTCCTTCCTTTAAGTTAGAGTACAATGAACACCGATTTGGGTCCCGATAACGTAAAACTATTACCCTTTGTTTTTATTCCAAATCCACCATTAGTGCTCCGTGATGGGTAAAAATTTCTTGGGCATGGACGGCCCAAAAATTTATTTATAATCATGTGAGGGCTAAGGGCAGAATTGGAATAAAACCAGAGAAATAGTTGACTTTGGTTAATTCGACCTTGATGGAACCAACAAAACTGATCTAATTATCCGGCAGATCAAATTAAACAAGATGCATAAGAATTTTCAAAACATGTCGCCAGTTCATTTTGCAATATTTCCAAGAACCTAACATGCCCCTAATCACAGGGACGCCCATGTTTTATGTGTCTGAAGTAGAAAACTAATGTAGAACTTACATTAAACTTCCCGAAGAAAGCAGGAATCTACCATGTACCAGAGTTTTTTAGTAAGAAAATATGTGTTGCACAACGGTAGCCGGTTTCCTAAAGTCAGCTTTGCCGCAGTACAATTGTGTCATGCAACAAAGCATACGGATGCTTCAAAGGCAGTTTTGGTTGCATGCCGGATTGCGCCCCGCAGGCAATTTTCGGCCCAATATTCTTTTAAAGATACGTGCGCATTGGAATCACGTAAATACCGTAATCAGACGTCGAGAGCTACAGTTCTTGCTTGAAAATCTTCCTAGGGCAGGCTGAAAACAGGCATTTTTGATGGAAGATTGACAAGTGTGCAACGCACTCCCTGTTCCCAAAGCTCCGCCGAGGCTGGTGCGGCCACTAAAGGGGGCGCTAATGGAGTCACCATAGGAGTCAGGCACATGCTGACTGGTCAAGTTCGAGTTACCTGGCAAAGGCCAATTTCAGGATTGAAATAATAAAGTTCAGGCTTATAGAAGCGCATAGGCGCCAACCGGGACCTTCGGTAGGGATCAAGTTAAACAGAGTCGAATTAACAGAAGTATACTGTAGCTTTACGTTATCGTGACCTTGTTCTGCACCAGGAATACTTTCTTTTTAACATTATGCCCGTTCAATCTAGCAGTGTGTCCTCTATCCACTGCCACTTTTCCGCCTTTGAGGCTTCTTCAAGTAAGCACTCATATTTCAGCCCGAAAGGCAAGTCCTGGTAGGGTGCACTGATCACGCAATTTTCAGTCTGGAGCAGCGTCTCTTAGCCCACTGCCACCAGGGTTAATACGAAGTCCCGCTTCTCTGTCTTGACTGTACAGGAATACAAAAACTGAGGAGCCCTGACATCTTCCTTAACAATGCCACACACACAGGCACTTCAGTATATGGGTTGGTACCTCCCCTTCCCGCATCCAAGTGCACCACCTGGAATCTTTTCAACTGATCAACACGATCAAAGGCAAAGAGTGTGGCGAGAGGTCAGAGCTTCCCGAACTCAGACTCGCATCTTGGTGCACTGCTGTTATGAGACCTCAACAATTGGAAAGGGGTGTTTCTCTCCCCAGCCTGAAGGTGTCCCCACCTAATAGGTGCTTCGGGATGCCACACAGGAAATTGTCGCCATGGGAGCGACAATACTGATATTCTCCTCAGTTTCGCTTCCCCACACAGTTGCGACGAATGAGGCTGTGGGCAAGCCACGCAGCCTTGCCTCTTTCTTCTGCTGTTCCTGAAGGGCGTGCTCCTGCTGGCGCTGCTGCTCCTCCTGCTGCCGCCTGACCTCCTCTAGGCGCCGCCGCTCCTTCTCCTGGTCAGCGAGCAGCGAGGCCTGGTAGGCCTCGTCCTGCTGCTGCCGCAGGCTCTGCGTCAAGGACCGCTCGTCCCTGCAAGGATTCAACCCCACTCTCACTCGTAACTTAACAAAATGTGCACTGTCTTAAAGAAGCACTCGATCCTGGATATATCAAATTTGAAGGAGGACTGCAAAATGTAGGTTAATATAGTATCAATAATATGCGTATGAAATATAACATATGCCCATCTCAAGCTTACCTGCAAACTCCATATGGCTCGGACAGCTTACTGAGATCGTGACAAGCAGTGACTTACCGATTTGTTCTTCCAAGGCTGTGTCGGATGCACAGAAGCTTACTTTTTTACTTTATTTTTTATGTACAAATGTCGCAAGTAGCTCATGATGCAGAATCACTACGGATGTTGGGGAAAAAAGAACCTCACATTAAATTTTAGTAAACATCATAAACTGTGCACGAGTAGCACCTAGAAAGTTTTTTCTTATTGTACGGCTTGCTTGTACACCATGTCAGGCCGCGTCCCCCATTAAAACGGCCCTGAACCACTTTTTATCAAAGTCGAGAAATGAACTTGAAGTTAACATTTTGCCGCAAGAAGCACTTCCATGCATTCAGCAGAAGCAGAGCTAGTGGCAAAGGTCCCTTTCACGGTACTCCCACTCCTTCTTCAATGCCCTGCACTGTGTTGACTATGACAGAACGGGGCATGCCCACAGCATTCCATGTACTGAACGTCACCGTGTCACGCAGTTCAAATTGGATTTCAGATGTTCGGATAAATGCCACTATTTCTGAGTTTGGCGCCTACAATGCGCCCGACGCAGTTGTCTTCAATGAGCCACAGTGTGCTCAGCAAGTGGATATGTCGCGGCAGCCGTGGTATCTACGCTACGTAGCAGACCGTAGCTACATGCAACTGTAGTGCGTACGCACAGCATTTCCTTTGTGCATGACAGGGCTTGAGTGCGTCCTAGCAATATGTGCTCCATTCTGGCCATGTTACATGGTGCAGACCGGCTTTGTCCTGCACCAGCTTGACTGACAGATAGTAGCCACATTCAACTTGTGCATTTTGAAGCACTACCAATAATAGCTCAATACGAAGCAATGTCTGCCAAGGCGTCTAGCCAGGAGCGGCCAGAAGTGACCACACCTGGCAAGCATGTGTGTGGTCTGATCTTAAGTTTCACATGGTCTGAGGCTAGTTGAGCATTTAAAACTAACTGAAATTAGCAAGACACGACGCCTACGACACTGATAAGCAGTGTGGCCAAAGTTTCACTCTCATGCGGGCAGGCATGGCCGAGCATTAGCAAACAATAGTAGGCGATAGTATGAGAGTTATACTTCCGGAAGTGCGTAATTTCTACCAAAATTCAAAAGTCGAATTATCGCTTACTTCAGCCTGTTTATTAAACTGTGCCAATAAATATACAGTGACAGTAGGAAGAAGCGTGCGGATCCACACACACCTTTCTTGATTAATGTCAGCCCATTGGCCAATAGTACCTGCACATGGAAACCTGCTTCTGTTAAAAAGAGCATTTGAAAAAAAAGTGACTTCGCAATCTGCTTCCGAGCTCCATGCACTGCGCATGACTGTAAAATTTGGCTATGTTTACAGCAGCACATGCTATCTGCAGACTACAATTTCTCACCAAGCTCAAGGGGTAGTTCAGGACCTTTTTAAATTCTTTAAATTCTTTCTTTGTGAAGAAGCTGCATAAGGTGGCCCTGCGGCAGCTATGGTTTATAATTAACTGTTCAATTTATCGCTGACAACCATCAAAACAGTAAGCCAGCCGAAAGGTCCCCAGCCAATGTGGCAAGGGACAAGCAGGGCCTTACTGACCTCTCCATGCGAGCTGTTATGAGGGCAGCCTCGTTGTCGGCCATGATCTGCTGCAGCCGCACAATAACCGTGTCCGGCTCCATAAGGCCCTCGAGGCGGCCGACCACCGTCATACGGTGGTCCCGCAGAACTATCATCGCCAGGAATGGGTACGTGTTCTCCCGCAGTGCCTGTGACACTGCATGAACACAAGTCGGGGCTCGAAGTCACAGCAGTTTTGGCAGAGTCAAGGAGACATTATACCATTAAAAATTGGAGGAGATCCGTGCAACTTTCAGCAGCTACATATCACGCCTAACCCTTTATAACGAGCATTGTCTACAGGCAACACACCAGAAAGAATTTTTTTTTTCTATCTGAAGTACCGTATTGAGTACAGAGTTCTTGGTTAAACGTCTTCTGCCAACACTAAATGACACGCAGCAAATGTCATTTGTTGGTTTAGAGTAAGAACACAGAACGAGAAAGAAGTTTGGCAGGCAACTCGCTTTCTTGTGTCACACACGTAATGTAAAGCAAATGAAATGTATACCCATGGTTCAAATATGGTGAGAGCTGACAGTACAAATTCTAAATGAAGCCATAGGTGGTTTGGAGGAAAGCCCATTTCTAGTTTCCTGCCTGTTGTTTCGGCTCTATTGCTGAAAATGTTTCAGCAAGATATTTCTTTTCTTTTCATGGATTATGCTTATTCACAATATATTTTGCACATTTAGATATACAATAAATATACCTTTTCTTTTTTTCAGGCAATTATATGTCTAGTGCAGGGTTAAAGTATCACTTAAAGTGCCCTTCACCACAACCTGTTGGAAAATTTTGGTGGTGGTGGTGGTGATGTTGAAGCAGGCGGGGTTAGCCCGGCATACATAGCCGGCAATTGTTCTGCCTGATCCTCCTTCGAGTTGAGATCAGGGGTGTGTCACCAGGTGTCGATGAGCCCCGTGTCTCGCAGGAAGGCTATCAGCAGTCGTTGCACTCTCTTCCTGAATGCCGCGGGCCCTCCGGGGAAAACAACGTCTTCAAAGGTCCTGTGCGTGAGACCGCTTTTTTGCAGGTTGTCGACCAACGCTTTTCTTTCTGTGTCAAACTGTGGGCATAGCCAAATGAAATGTTCGATGTCACCAATGTCACCACAGAAAACACAGAGTGGGGAAGCGCGAAAATTTTTTTTTATACACTGCAAGTTAAAAGCAGTGTCTAGAGAGTGTTCTACCACACACAAACAAAATTTTTTAGAGGGTTTAGCAATAGCGGAGGTAGAAGCAAATGAAATGCTGGCGTGATTGTGCAAGACGGTAGGCTACCCACTCCACAGCAGAGAACCCCCATCAACTCAAGCAGCATCCCACGCCTCCTCCAACATGAGAATCGAGAGCCCATATCACATCTACATCACTCACCCAGCCTACCACCTTTTTTTTTTTTTCTCTTTTACTGTGATAGCAATTATATGGACACTCCAGATGCATTTCTGCCATCGGCATTGGCGTGAGGTTCCGTATAAAGTCCAAGGACGATAAAATCGTTGCCATGCGCCGTATGCCGTACATGCGAGTGAAAGCGTGTGAGAGTGAGCCGGTGAACGTGGCTCACCCTCTCCTGTGCAAGGCACAGGGCTGAGGCGAGGGAGGGGCATTCTTTCTCGACAACTGCTGCTTACGGCACAGCCATGCAGGTGCCATATGTTGAAAGCGATCTCCGACGTGGCCAAAGTGCACGCCCGCATGGGCCTCACCTTCAAAGCGATCTGTGATGCCTACAGACTGTGCGTAGTGCCTGTAGCTTCATATGTGCTGTGCTTTCCACGTTTAGTTCATGTTGAAGCGAGAGATGCACAAATGTGAATTCAATCACTGCTGCAGCCTCGATTCCTCACTCCAGCATTTTGACAGCGAGTTTCTGCGCTCATCAAGCTAGATGTGTTCACGTTTACCGGTGCACACGTGACACCGTGCTTGTTAATTTAGTTAAAACACTTTGACAGGCTAGTTCGTTTGAATTCATGATAGAATGTCTAAGCGCGACTGAACAAGGACATTGAAAGAAACAAACACACAGAGACAGAGCGGTGTTTCCGTGTCTGTTCTTTTTTCTACATCCTCGTTCAGTCGCACTTACGCATTATATCATAGTTAATATACAGTTAACGACTGAATTTTTGGATGCCCAAGTTTTCGGACATGCCTGATATTTCGAAGGTCTTCGCGGCACCGCCACGAGCCCCTTAGAATCAATGTACAAGGACATCTGAGGTTTCGGATGCTCGAACCCCCCGCCGTCCAATTTTCCGGACTGTTTAACGCGACGGAAGGTCCTTTGGCTTCTCGCGCAGCGCCCTTGCAAAGGAAATCGACTTGCAGCCGAAGCATATCACTGCTTTGAACCACAACTAGCCGAATCTAGCTGTCACACACCGATTTGGTCTGGCCACGCTGGCTGTGTTCATCGCCGCACTTCCGCCTCCGGCGGAGTTTCCGGAGCGGCACCATTTCGTTTGTTTGCACAGGCATGCGCAGGCCACGTTTTGGCGAGCGTGGTGTGTGGTTGTGCTGTTGTGTCAAGTGTGCTCTGCGACGCTAGGCCTAGGTGCTTCGACGCTCGTCAGCGAACTCCACTGTTCGCAACTTGAAGATTTCGCTCGCCTTTGATGGCCCCCACTCCGTCTTCGTCGTCCTCGCCAATGGCATCGAAGCGCGGAAAGCAGTACCGTCGGTTTGTTGTTGACAGTCTGTTGACGCTGACAACGAGCTCAACTTCTGCGCACAACTGACTGACGAGGAAATAGTCCGTCAGGTTGTGGGGGATTCAGAAGCCTCCGATGTTGAAAATGAGGAGCCAATGCCTGCGCCGCCTACAAGCGCCGAGTTGACGCGAGCACTGTTGACTCTTTCATCGGTGTACAGTGCTGACATGACCCTTGCTCAGATCGAGGCGAATATGATCGCATGCAACCGGAACGCCGTCCAAACAACAATCAACAAGTTCTTCAAGCCACTGCAGCAATAACACCAGCTGCCCAACGATGCACATGTACATAATAAACCGGCAGTTGGCTGCATAGAGTTATTGAATGCCTCTTTTTATAGCCACTTCACTGATGCTTTGGCAGGGTTTCGGAAGCCCGGTACTTCGCCCTTTACCTCCAGATCCGAGAAAAAAAAAAAAAAGAAAAGAAAGGTTCGTTTTTTGCATGCATTCATTTTTTCGAACTGCCTGAATTTTCGGATGTTTTTACGTTCCCTAGAGGACCTGAAAAATCGGTCGTTGACTGTGGTTAGTAAGCGAATGTTTACATGTTTATACGGCCAATAAAACTACTATCGTTACTTCGTATAGCTATGTGCTAATTTGCTATTGCGATTGCTGCTTTGCCTTTCAGGTGAAACTGCAACTTTTTATTGGTTCAATAAAATGTTCGTTATCTCTGTCTCTCTTCCTGTGTACAGTAGACTCCCTTTAAAGGGATACAGAATAAAAATCCAAGAATATTGAGAAAGCACCACAACTGCATTCCTAAGGCACGATTGCTCTTGTATATAGTCATTATTTGTGTTATTTTTTAGTGGATGGCTTTATTTTTGACGCTCTGTAAGAGGCCACCGGGTCACACGCAACGCGCTTACGACAACAAGCCAGCGGTCCTGACATCACATTTACCTTCAGCAGCGATGAGGCGAACTAACACATTGCACCATGCACAATGCTAAGTTCTAGTGAGAATGATGGCATGAGCGGAGATTATGACTCCGCCTTCAATGAGGGACCTACTGAACGACTACACACGATAGAAGTATATGCGTACGATCTGTCCGTGTCATCTAGCAACAACGACGACGACCTGCCGCAGCAGTCCCCCTCTGCGGTGCCAAGGCAGCCTGGACCAGCGACGTGGTAAGCGTTTACGCTGCACATTGCATGGACACGCGTAGACCTTGAGAGATCAAGGGTGGCATCATACGTGGAAACCAGATATAAATGCGGTTCCTGTGGCTCATTTCACAAGCTTGCACCTTTCATTAATGAGAAAGCGAGACGGGAGGCGCACACCTCGTTGACAGTGTTGCATCCGTGGCAGTGCGCTCCAGCGTGGTCCAGTCACACAAACGCTTTGCCATGTTTGGTTACTTATGCCTCGGACTATGCAATGTCAGGCGACATAGGGAAATTACGTTCTGCTCAAAGATGTTTCCTCCACCACTGGGTCGTATGTTATGGCACCGCAGCTAGCGCATAAAATACAGAGAAACAAAGCTTTTATGCACAGCCTGCAGAACTGGCAGCTACAGGGAACACAAGTGGCGAGCAGGTAACATACCTATACCTCAGCTTGGCACGTTCCTTCTGTGCTAGCTAACACGCCCACTCCCCAGTTGTTTCATTGCGGAAGTGCGCTCCTTCCCTTGGCGGGAGCGAGATGGCACCATCATTATCATGTAGGCGATATCAATTTTTTTGTTTTGTTCTTCGTCTCTGCAGACAAAGTGAATTTCAAGTCATTCGGGCAAATTTGGCCAAATGTCTGGCTCAGAACGTCGTATAACCAACAAATTACTGCCAAACGGCACCTCTGTATAAAACTCCAGCGGGAACAAAGCAGTAGTTTACAGGAGAAGCATTTCGGCACCTTGTGCGCAGCAGACCCTCGGCATTCTGCGGCATTGATGTGGCTGCTCCTCATATAAACCACAAGACCACAAGATGAAAGACGAGATTCTTGAACAGTTCACATGAGGAAGCGGTACGATTTGCACAGACTAACAACAAAGCAAACATGTTGCAGCAAACCTGAAAGTGGCCCTTTCGCACGCTCAGTGTGAGCGATCGCTCGCAATGGGCGAGAAACAGTGAGGCAGGTAAGCGTGACATGATATCCGATTTTGTCAGAGCCTTCAGAGGAGGCCACTAGGTGCGGCGATTTGAGAAATATTCATTAAAATAATTACTTTTTGCTCATTTCTGCTCAGAAAGAGTGTTGTTTTGGTCACTCTCGGTGCGATAGCTATCATTGGAGCCAGAAATTTCGGTGACAAATTTTTTATTCTATATCCCTTTTAGATGAACTTGAAGGGATCATGAAAATTTGTTAGTCTTATCAGAAGAATAATTGGCAACGTAACCAGGTGCATCCAAATATCTTACTTCAAAACGGTAGATGAAGTAGACTTAAAACAGGGGGGAAGTGACATATAAAGCACTTATTTCACTGAACTTCATAGAAAACAGTTTTCAAGTGGTACTCTTGCTTAGTTTCATCCAATGCATGATGGACATTTGGCCTTCTGTGCAAATCAGCGAGCAGCTGCAATCGATGTTATCTCATCTAATGACCTTAAAAATCCTTCTGTGCCTGCGTGCTGCTGGAAAAAGTTCACTTAGTTCAATTAGAATCAGCTAGCACAAGGAAAGAGTAATTGGAGATCTCTCAGAGAGGCCTTCATCCTGCAGTGGACATAAAAATAGGCTCATGATGATTACGATGACAATATACCTAGGCATTACAACACGCAATCAAAATCCACGACGTCACAGCTGGTGCGGGAATTTCAAGTCTGCATTGTCACCCCTTTTCTGCCCTACCAAGCATTTTATCGCAGTAAGAGTGGTGTTTTTGACATTGTGAAAGGGTGATCTACTAATACAGAAGAAATCATTTTTCTCTTCAGTGTCCTTTTAGTGCAATACAGTGGAACCCCGTTCATACCTTTTTCACCGGACCGGGGGAAAAAAAACGTAACAGCCGGGAAAACGCAACAGTGAGGAAAGCTCCGAAAATGAATGAAAAAAGTGCAGCTTCAACAAGACAATTTATTTCCACAGAGTGCGCTTAAGACTTTAAAAAGTCTAGAATGGCAGCTTGCTGTTTCTTTCGCTCGCTAGAAATCACCACACGTTTCTCAATAGCCTGGAAGGCCGCACTGCTGTCAGCGTCGCTGTGAGGTGCGACGTACCTGCGGAGGAGGTCCAGAGCCGCGACGGCTTCTCCAAAGCTAGGATTTGGCAACTCCCTGGCATCATGCGGCTCGTGCTCCTCCTCGTCACCGCGCCACGGCAATGGCAACGGACGAAGGAATATCCGTGGGAAATTTGGCCCTCTTTGGTGTAATCATGCTAACATGCTAACGATTGTTTAGTATTGCTGCGGAGCGCGGGCGTCCGAGCAGCCCGGTTGCGCGCGGCGCAGCGTGGTTTCGCGAGAAATGTAAACAAGAGAGGAGAGCTGGCCCGATAGGCAGAGCAACGCCATGAGCAACGCCAACTTCCGGCTTCACTTTAGCTTCACAAAGAGTGACGTCAGGGCCTCTCCAGAGTTTCCTTCCTCTGTGAGTCGACCCGTCCAAAAAACATGCGGTGACCATAATCACAGTGATGATAGTGAGAGCATTTTTCACGAATGGCCACTTAGTGGTGGCCTGCGGCCTCTCGAACAGGCGTGCGGCTTCTTGCAGCCAGTTCTATAGCCAAGCCCGGCCAAAACTCGTCAAGAGCCAGAATGGCGGTTGGAGCGCGTTGCCTACTTTAGCCCAGGCGGGTTCGGAGTGCTAAGTTGCGACGTATCATGCGGGAACATTTGCACAGCGACTACGTAACAGCGGGGTTCCTTATACATTGGATCCTATGGAAGCTATACCGGGACCGGATGAAAACGACGTAGCAGCCGGGAAAACGCAGCAGTGAGGAACGTAACAGCGGGGTTCTACTGTAGTCCTGTGACAGCTGTTGAAGATTCAGTTTGTGTTTAACATAGCTTCTATCACTTGATGTCACTGCTGCTTGTGCATGCCCGCATAATCGATGGGTCCGAAAAATTAGGCCCTAAGATATCACTGGGCAACTGTACTATTTGTCATTCTTTTGAAATTGTTTTAGTCCGAAACTGTACCCAAGTGAAATAATCGTAAAATATTTGTCTCATACGACAAGCAGTAAAATCTGGAATCTTACAATAAAATAATAAAGGTTGGTAGGTATGCACACAGTATGATTCAGCATAATATACTACATATAATGTGCAATGAAAACACATTCAAAAGGTTTCCAGAAGTTTCATCATGTTCCGACAGCCAAAGTAGCCATCTTTCAGTAGTGGGGTACCACAAGTCCCCTGTTTGACTCTTTCTATCTCATTGCCTGTTTATGGCGACTCCAAGCACCACAATGTAGTGAGACGAGAGATTGTGAGGAATGAGACAGTATCAGTGCTGAGCGTGGCAAATATAGCTTTTCGTTATAATATCATGCATTTTGGCTAGGGCCATGGGCAAGCTTCTCAATGAGCAATACGATGGTGAGCACCCTAAGGAGTATCCAATAGGTCACAGTGACAAACCAATATAAATGTGCTTTGCAGATTATCATACTCTACTAGCGAAAAAAATATTTAAGCACACTATAGATGGATGAATCTTCCCCTTACCTCGGTAACCTTCGGAGTAGTTTACAGAACACGCCCAGAAAAGCATGTGGCCATTGATTAAGTCCACCAGTGGTTGGTACGACAGCACATCCCTGCGAGTAAAAGACAATTATGTACACACAATCAAATGGGTGAATGTGAGAAGCAATGAAAACTGGCGAAACATTTTAGGAGACCAATATAGTACCGGATTTGCCTAAATTTAACATTCAACGTTTTCTGAGAAAATGGGTTCGAAAGCTGCCTGCATATTACAATCGGGTACGACACCAAAACTATGTTTGCGGCGTTGGTAACAGCCTAACGTCAGAGCCGTCAGATGCAACGTCATTGCCATCACTAGATGGCGACAGAGCACATTTTTCGTGGAGGTGGTTGTAGGTTCATTTCGTGCTCGACTACATATGGGGTGGTATTCTCAGTCAATAACTTTCAGAGATACTATCACTTTCGCAAGATTTTATGGGACTCGGTGCTGGATGCGTCGGCCGTTGCCTCCTTTACTAGATGCCTGCGGAGTGGCTCGAGCTCCCAGGACAATGGGCCTGCCCTCAGTTGTGAACAAGCATCGTGAGGTGGCGTTCGCGACCGACACTATCATCACAAGTGGCGGGCGGTGCTGACGGCTTGTGACCCAGCGCATGGTGTTTACGTGGTTGGTACCGCGGTGAAAACACTATTGGCACAATCCTATCAGCGCCCTTCTTAACCCTTTGAGGGTCGAATTATTTTGAAAAAAACTTTCCCAGGTGGTCAAATTATTTTATTGCGGATCTTGAATCTACAAAATGTATTAAGTCGGGAATAAATAGTCAAAAATAATTAGGAACAGTATTTTGGTGTCGGCATCACTCAGAACTGCAAAATGTTCAATAGTATTTCCGAGCATGGTACTCCTTGAAACACGGGTCTACGCACAGCGCCTTATCGCAGTCTGCACACCTAAAATGCGTGTCTGTTCTCTTGAAGCGAGGAGTTGTGTTGGCGCACACATGCCATCTCTGCGTGCGGCTGCCTTGGGCAGAGGCCTGAGGCACCCTCTCGCGTAAGCGCGTTGCCGCGGAGAGCGAGAATACCTCGCAAACGGCACTGATAAGCAAGTGGTGATAAACAAGCTAAGAGCAGTGCCAATCAAGATAGAAATCAACTTCCGCCGCCCCTGCGAGAGCGTGCTGACAAAGAGAAAAACCACGTTTCGCGAGCCTCCGTTGCGATCACGTGGCGGAACCGAAACCGCGAAAGCGCGTTGCCACTGAGAGCGAGAATACTTCGCGAACGGCATTGAAGCAAGCTAAGAGCAGCGCCAATCAAGATAGAAATCAACTTCTACCGCCCTGCAAGAGAGTGCAGACAAAGAAAAAAATGACGTTTCGCGTGCCTCCGTTGCGATCACGCGGCGAAACCGAAACTGCCAAAGGGGCGTTGCCGTAGTCTGAGCGACGCGCTGAAGCTAGCAATCAGCTCTGTTTATCTCCCCAAGAAGGTAGCACCAATTTCAAACGCATCTTGTAAGTGCTAAGAGGTGGCAGTACCTCCTGATGAGCGTTCATCGTCATTATGGCGCGAAATTTCAAACGGAGGGTCGGAACCGTACCCGTACGGCGAAGACCTTGCGGGACAGAAAACCGCCGCCGTACATGTACGGCGAAAACCTTCAAAGGGTTAAAGGCTGGTTGTCTGGCTCTTGAATAGCTGTTGCCTGTAATGCCTGCAAACATACACTGAGCTATGATTAAGGTTAATGGCCTTTGAGATCAGCACGTACACCTGCTGAAGATTTCAGAAGCCATGCGAGGTAGTGCCCAGTGGTTCCGCCAGCCACATGTGGTGCTTGCAACCGATGCTAGTGGAGAGGAGAAAAGGGAAAGGGTTTGGCAGTTGGTTTTCTGCTCATGTGGCAGGCATCTAGTGAAGGAGGCAATGCGTCGGCATACAGTGAGATCTCATTAAGTGGGATATCATGGGACTGACAGAAATGTCTGAATTAACCAAATGTTGAATTACTGAGGGCATCAAGAAAACAAAAAAATATGGCTACTGCATCAACATGCATTTATTTACAGAATTAATCAGCAAATCCTGTTTGTATTATGCACAAGATAAGTGCGGAAGCTGCCCAATCCCAATTCACACATCCCAATTATTTTTTGCCAGTGATCTCTAAACAGATGGCCTGTCTATCGCAACGTAGCCAGCGCTCTTCATCCTCGACAGCTCCCACTGTGTTTGTGACATTGTGCTTGCAGCCACTGCACCGAGTCAAAAACGAAACCACGGTCTGCCACAACCGTTGCGGATGAAACTGCAGTCGCTATCGACGCGATCATGGATGGCAACTATGAAGTTATGAAAGAACGCGGCAAATGCAGTGCTTTGTGCAGCGGTAAACCCGAGAATGAAGGCTGTAAAAGCACAAATAGGCACGAACCATCCCTTGAATTATTTCCACTGATGACTTCAGCGATGTGGACTCGGCTGCTTCATTTCGATTGTTTGCTAGCGCCACTTTTGCTCTTTTGCATCGCACATTTGCAGTGCTCCGCACTCACTGCGCCCCGATACTTGTCCAAATGAACCGATGTGCGGCCAAATATGTCTGAATGAACAAGAGCTTGATTCCATTACGCAGTTCACACGGCTGCCGGGACCAGAGGATGAGTCCTGATTATCTTAATTAACGAGGGTCGAATCAACGAGGTTTTACTGTATACAGTAAAAGCTTGTTAATTCGTAACTCATTAATTTGAAATTTCGAATAATTCGAAGTAGCCACCGCGGTTCGTCCAACAATGTATCAAAAGCAATATGTAACACATCCCGCTAATTCACACTGAAATCCACACCGCCACCAGTAATTAGAACTCCGCGCCATGGTGGATGGGAAGAGTGCTAGCGCACGGGAGTAAGGTGGCATCCCTGGGTCGATTCTCTCCCTCTCTCAAGACCATTAAGATAAAAATGCAGATGTGGCACCGCATTTTCTTTCTTTTATCATTTTTACATCTTGGAGGCTATGCTCTTTCTCTATGAGGCATTCTACCGAGAAGCTGCACCAGGTAATGTCTAAAAAATGGCAGCCGTGACGTTTATCGGCGCTCGCAGTACCGAAAAAGCATGGCCTTTGAGATTTGAGCAGGGTTGTGAATGCGGACGCGCTCACACTACGCCGGACTATATATGCATCTTAACCGAGCGATTGTTTTTTTTTCCGACTTCTATTATTTCGAATTTTGTATAATTAGAATTTTCGTTGCATCCCCGCAAAAATTCGAATTAACAAGCTTTTACTGTACAGTCGCCAACCACAAGCGGCCAAGAAAGGTGTGCCGTATTCTCAGTTCATCACTTACAGAGATAGCTTAACCCTTTGAGGGTAGATTTTTTTTGCCAGATGCGACCGCCCAAGGTCGATTTTTTTTATTGCAGATTCCAATTCTTCTTAAAGGGCCCCTGAAATGGTTCGGACAAATTTTGTAAACGCGTAGCGTACAGCTTAAGTAGAACATTCGCACCACAATTTAAGTGAAGCGTTACGTATTAATGGAGCTACAAGCGATTACAAGTTACCCTCCTCCCTAGCCATGCTTTTTCTCCTCAACTCGTTCGCCGAGCGATCGGGGCTAAGCTCCCCCTTCACTGGCTCTGCGTCACGATGCGACGTCACATCGTCCACTTCCGGTAGTTTTGGAGCCCGCCCTCGACCGCGAGAAACCTCTCCGTTAGCCACTTGGCCGTCGACCCAAAGCGAAAGCTATCGAAGCAGCGTGCGTTGCAAGCATTCTGTCGTAGCGCCGAACGTGTCTGTTATTCCGGTAATCACACATTACCTGAATATTTTGACGAAACGGTGGAGGCATAAACTCAAGCTGGTGAATTAACTTTAGCGTAGACGTACGTGAGCTGCCTGATACGGGTGCCTGCCTCCACGGTCCAGCCACCCGTTGGCGCAGAGCTTAACCAGCCAAAGAAAGAGCTAATATTGCTCTAACCAAGTGTAAAATATTTTAAACATTTACAAAAACAACGTGTTAATGATTACACGCCTGCGAAAAATTTACACGAGCAGCAAAGAAGAATATATTTTGTTACTGCTACTGTGTGTGGTTGAGCTATATGCCACCAGGTGGCTGCACCGTGCAGACCATTCACATTTGCGC
Organism: Dermacentor andersoni; assembly: GCF_023375885.2. Lineage (NCBI taxonomy): Eukaryota > Metazoa > Arthropoda > Arachnida > Ixodida > Ixodidae > Dermacentor > Dermacentor andersoni. Next base: position 85,307,461 of record NC_092819.1, read on the forward strand.
TTCTGTTCATGGCCAGGCCCTGTCCCGTTGCGCTTGCGTTTACCCTAATACCGGACTCGCGAAACGCTATTGCGTTAGTAATCTTCCGGTGTAAAGTGACGGCCGCAATCGCACAAATCCTGGTGCCGATCGGATAGTGGCAGTCCGATGCGCTGCAGCCAGTCAGCTCGTGTACTGGCTTGCAGAGGGACACGATGTCGCAGCTTGACATATTGCCAGTCGCTACGTCTGCAGTCCACAACGCAACAAAGTCGAATCAAAGCACTCGCGAAAAGACAAACCGATACTGACGGCGGAGCTCTCGTCAAAGACGGAGCACGTTGTAACACAAGCAGACGACACTTGCTGTGTGCCGGAAGTTCTTAAGTGTACTGAAAAATTGTGCTTGTGCATTCTCTCTATGTTACTTTCTTTTTATAAAAACAAATTAACTAACATTCCAACTATTACGAACATCATTTGTTTACCATAAAGTTTGAAAAATTATCGATCACGCGCCCTGGTCAGCCAATCCAATAGCTCGCCCCACTGACGTCGTATGGGTGATTTCGGTCATACGGGTAGGGGCGGCTTAAAATTACGCCGAGCAGTGTGCTGAGATCAGCAGCGATGTGCATTTTTAAAACCTTATAATGAATTACATGCTTTACGCAGAGCACTTAGATGTGTCAATTAATGACCAGAATGACCTACTCTAATGACTCAGTACGTTTGTAGAAAATCGTCAAAATCGTTTCAGGGTCCCTTTAAGGAATTATTTCGAAAAAAATTTACCGTAATTTTTCTAGGGTGACCGTAAAGTGAGAAAAAAATATTCTGCGTTCGTATATATGTACTCTTCATTCATGAATAACAACAATAAAAAAGGAAATAAGCATATAAGAATTGAAAATTTTATGCATTCTTATAGTTCAAGGCTTTGAAAATGTGCACACGAAAATATTTCGCAACTCTCACCTGTTCCTGCTCTTACCTAATATTTACGTCCATAGCGTAATCGAACTGCATAGGTGCATGCACTCAAGAAAACTGTGTGATTGTGTGCCCGTCAAAAAAGCAAAACATGTGGCAAACTTCCACTAATCTTCATCTTATCGCCAACCAGAGGCAACTAGTTTTACGAGTCTCAAAAAAAAAAAAAAACGCAACGGAAACGCATGCATGGCGGCATCCTTCCTATGCGCACTGCAGTGAGCACTAAACGAGTGAGAAACAAGCGGTCGCCCTTTGAGCGATTAGTGAGGAGACAGCCATCAGTTTTGCAAACGCAAGAAGCCGAAACCACCCACAGAACAAAACCCGAAACGCCGCCCGCTCGCGCACGCGCCAATGTGCGAGCGGTACTACAGTGAACTCTCACTTGAGTGAACTTCATGGGACCAAAGGAAATAGTTCATTTAACTGAAAGTTCACTAAACTGAATATTCACTAGACCAACATAAGACATGGCATACAGAGGCAAAAGTTTGAAGTGCAATTCATGGTGCAAAAGACATGGCATCCACAGTGTTAGAAATGTGTGAAATGGAACTTGTACATATCAACAAGTACAACGTTCATAACAGTTATAATGCTGCCTTTCTCACTTAGAAAAAAAGCCTGTAATCTTCTTCTGCACTTGTACTTTTAAAGCACAGGAAGTAACAAAACTGTCCAAAGAGTCAATGTTTTTGTATGCTTCTGGCACAGCTTGCTGTTGAGGCAGAAAGTCTCTCAACTTTCCAATGTACCCTACAACCTCAGTTAGAATTATAGGGCTTGAAACTGGCTTGGCAGTTGCCTCTTCTTCGTCTTCTTCGCCTCTTCTTCGAAAGAAAGAGACGACGACCATGCCGCAACTAGCCGGTCGAAAAAAACACACACCACGTGGTTTGTGGTGTCACAGATCGCCGCTTTGCTGTAGCGGCGTTGTAAGCACCAGCGATGTTACTTTGTTCATGGCCTCTGAGATTACATGCTTGCTCGTTTGTGCAAGTAATCTCGGAGGTCATGCCTCGTTGTCGTTCGTTTTCCGCGCCGCCCCCTTTGCCCCAGGGGCGCTGTAGCGACAGCGACGTTACATTACATTGCCGCTGGAGCGTCGGTTTGATGAGGGCGGGCATCGGTTCTGATCGCAAAAATAAGCCTTGATCCTCTGCGCGAGTTCGTGAAACTGAAATATTGACTGTTCCGAAATTCGTTTAAGTGAAACAATTTTGCATAGAATCTATAAGAAAACTGCCAGGGATTTTTAAAAAGTTCATTGTTCTGAAATGTTCGATAAACCGACGTTCGTACAACTGAGAGTTTACTGTATATAGACGCGTGGGAGTGAACTAGCGCTAAAACAAACCCTGCAACGAAAACCGAGAGAGGGAGGCGCGTGAGAAAAATTCCCTGTATTCCCACATAGTGACAGCACATGAAGAAAAGAAAAAGTTAAGAAATTGGCGCGCTCTATAAATGAACAGACGGCACCGTAAATATACGGCATCGACCGTTTTGGAGTTCGTTCGCGGCGCCATATATTTACGTCATTGACCCTCGAAGGGTTAAATTTTCCATGACTAGTGCAAAACGCATCGGCGTCTACGAGCGCCGGCACCTTTGGCACCATAAGAAGCATGCTATCTTTTCACAGTGTGGAAAGCTGCCACCTGTTGATGCGTCCATGCTAGTTACACAAAATAAGGCGAAAATTTTCAAAAGTGATTGACTGAAAATATGGCCCAAGTTTGTCAACACATCTGGCTGTATGCAGATATCCTTGCCTTTAGCCTAGACATTCCATGGCTGCAATATTCTAGCAATGCCTTTTCTGCTATTCCTTTTCACTCTTTCAAATAGAGTTTGCACTGCAGTATGCCATTTTACTTTAATAAAGCCTTTCTATAACCGGAACATTGAAACAGTTCCATGCCGACACACGAATTCAAGGGGGACAAGAAAAATATGTCAATAAGCTATATGCCATGAAAATAGCAAAGTTGTTATTTCTGCAAGTGGAAATTTATGATATCTGATCCAGGCACAAGGCCATGCTAAATCTCAATGAGAACATGGGTGAAGCAGCTAACACAGCACACGACAGAGAGAGGACAGAAACACCGTGACTGAAGTAGAGCATTGAAGGTTTAACACAGGTGCTACAAAATTCATACGTAGTTCTGAACATTCTCAAGCATGGAATGTAAACAGCACCTAGCTGCAAAAAGGCCAATTTTCTCTTTTATTCTCACCAAATTGTTAGCACTGCTTAATTGGCCTTAGTCCTTTTCTCAGTGTTGACGATTTGCATCTAAAAAAGAAAAATGAGCTGAGTATATTAGTGTTTTTATGTTATCATGATTGAAGCCACTTTTTTTTTCAATGGAAGTACAATCAAAAGTAACAATAAAAATTAGCTGATTTTACACATAAGTGTGATTGGGTGATAAGCGATGATTTCTTTGATGTTTACTGAAATGCCTTCCCTTCTTCATTTCTATGTAGCTCAACGCTCCAAGCTCAATGCACCCTCTCGTCCCATTTTGTTTACTTTGCGCTTGGATGCTTCTATCGCCGACTTCTTCCCTTCCTGCCTCTTCTTGTCTATTCGAGCTCATACCCATGCTGGAGGTTCGGCCAAGAGAAAGGAAGGAATGTTAACCAGACAATGTTCCCATACCCAGTGGCCCAATTTGTCTATTTGAGCGGATACCTAGTGGCAATTACCCAGTGGCCGAAGTTGTTGTATAATTGTAGCAAGACTTTTTACAAGGAGGGCTGCTTGTGCTGAAGCACGTTCACTTCAAATAACAACTGGGCTCAGCAGATATGAACATCAATTAGCACTTTGGCTTAATAGTTCTGCGGAAGCCCTCAAGGTGTAGAGAAGTAATAAAGGGAAAATGAGACATCCACCCAAACGTAGGAAATTGCTAGAAAGGAAACCCACACGGGTTCTTCGAAAAAAAAAGAAGCTTCGCAGTTGAAGCAAAACTCGTCCTGGTCTGGGTTCAAATCCAAGACCAGGGCAAATTTTTTTCAACTGCGAGGCTTTTCTTTCGAGGAACCCGTATGGGTTTCCTCTGTAGCAATTTGCTACGTTTGGGTCGATGTCTCATTTTCCCTTTATTAATCAATTAGCACTCTTCAGTGGTGGGAGGAGCGCAATAAGGGAGCAGGAGGGAAATAACAGGGAGTTGTCCCTCACCCCTCGATGCCCCTACACACCTTTCTACATCCCGTGGCTCTCTTTCGAGAGCAACTCACCTGCAAAAGTTTGGCGTGTCCTGGTGGTCATCGCCATGCAGGTAGATGAGAAGGAACTTCAGCTCACGCTTTGCATCATTCAGGGCCTGCATGAAGAGAGAAAGACAATATGCACGAGAAGGTGCTTAAATAATTCAAGTCTAACGCACATGTCGGAATCAGTGTGAAGCAGAGGTTTCATGAAGTGGTTACTTAAATGGTATACTACCAAATGTGATGCAATGTGTAATATGATTATACTTATGCATCAAACTAGTCACAACTTTAACATAATGAAGTATTTGTTTATGCACTACACAGTTTACAATATAAGGCGAAATGCAAACAGCAGTTAATGCAATTGCACACTGCAAGATGTTAACACAGTGATGTCACAAAGATGGTGATAAGAATGGTGAGGCCAAATGTGTGCCGAGAGAAGTGTGATGCAAAATACAGGGGTAAAGTTGAGCATTATTTTTCTTGTTTCATTCCTGTGTTTCCCATTTCATTCCATGGCCTAATGGAAGCCGATGTGCGCGCACATGCTCTCGTGCGAACATGGTCTCGCACACAGGTGCTAGGAAACATGACACGTGCCTATTCGGCAGGATAGCGGCAGCCACAGTCAAGAAAGTCTGGGAGAGTTCGCTGAGAAATAATCACTTTAAGAAAAAGGTGGTCAGTACAGTTGTGAGCGAGAAGAGCAGACCAATCAACCATGCCATCACTGCTAAGCAGGCTGCCAAAAGACACTACAGTAAAAGCTCGTTAATTCGAATTCTGTGGGGATGCTACGAAAATTCGAATTATACAAAATTCGAAATAACGAAAGTCAGAAAAAAAAATTGCTAGGTTAAGGTGCGTATATAGTTTGATGAAACGTGAGTATGTGCGCGTACACACGCTCTGTCACGTTGGTGAGAACAACAACATCTATAGTTCGAAGCACCGACGCAACCAATGTAACCAGACACAGCCAATGCAGTCTGACATGCCCGACATCGAAATAGCTCTTGCTCCATTCACGCATTCATTGCGCCGACCTACAATGCGTGGCGCGGAGAAAAAAAGGTCCCCCCGCCGCTTTGTCGATGGCTGCAGACTGCCGTTCAAAATGCATGCGGGTTGGGGTTCATTCTATGCATGCTTCAAAGACAGCAGCGCTCACAGGTATGGCGCGCATGTCTAGAGGGGATGGCACTGCGGCTGGCACGGCGCAAGTGGCCTAGCGTGACTGGCCGTAAGCAGCCCGTGCCGAAAACATCGGACCGTAAGCACGCCTTTGCACCGCCGACGCTTGCCACACGAACAAGAGCTGCGGTCTAAAATTCACTCGCAAAACACACCACAACCTGATGCAATGTTGGTCTCCGTTGTACTTTCGTAGCTGCACCAGCTGCACGCTGCTATAGGTGGCGTCCAAACATGTATCTTCCTGGGCTGGACAAGTTTTGAAGTGAGGGGAGCTCACAGTAAAATTAATTATGAAGAACGACTGAGGAATATGGAAGAAAGTTAATGGGTTGGGAGAGCATTCAAGTATTTATACAGAAATAACATTGATTCACAGTGGAGGAGAAGAACTAAGAAGCTTACTAGCAAGTACGCGGCCTGTAGGGTGGGCAACACAGCAACAAAGAATGTCAAGCAGAAAGTCAGAGAGGCTGAGATAATCTCATGGGTGGCGGCAATGGAAAAGAAACCTGCCATGAGTAACTACTTAAAAGGAAAAAACGAAATCAGGAAAGAAACAATTTATGATAACTCAAAGGGAAGCTCACTACTTTTCGAAGTGAGATCAGGATGCCTTAGAACACGCACTTATAAAGCGAGATATAAGAAGGAAGAAGCATGTGCTAGCTGCGGTAAAGCTAGGGAAACAATGGAGCATGTTTTATTAGAATATGAAGATATTTGCCCAGTGGTCGATTTAGGAATCACTGGCCTCCTTGAAGCCCTTGAGTTCAGTCACAGCAGGGGGAAAGTAAGCATGTCCGCAATAGAGATTAGCAAGAGGAGATTGGAAGATTGGTGGAAGTAGGGAAATGACAAACAACGGAGGCATACAAAAACAGAGTTCACAATAGGGGTTCAAAAACTTTGGTTATGGGAGTTCATCGTCGGTTTTTTTTTTTCATTATCTTTTTTTTTATTTTTTAACATAGGTTAGACATTATGCAATAAAATAACAAGAGCTTGGGGGCAACCCACCACCCCTTTCCAAAGGGGACGCCCATAACATCCATCCATCCAAATGACGCTTTCCTTTGAATAATGACCGCAAATCTCAAAGGCCATGGTTTTTTGGTACGGCAAGCGCCGATAAACGTCATGGCCGCCATATTTTAGACATTACCTGGTGCCACTGCTTGGCAGAACACCTCGTAGAGAAAGAGAATAGCCTCCAAGATGTAAAATGGAACAACAAAGAAAAAAAAATTGCAGCGCCACGCCCACATGTTTATCTTGAAGGTCTTGAGCGAGGGTGAGAACCGACCTGCAACAGAGGCGTTGGCCGTGCCTGGCCTGGCACAAATGCATCTCTCTCCAGTCAGGCCTAACAAAGGTCTGTAGCTGGAAAGAGCAAAGCTGCAAAGCCCGCACAACAATGCCAGCATCGCCAACGTGCTCCCATACACTAGCACACTCCTCGTCCATGATGGTGCAGAGTTCAAATTATCGGTGGCAGCATGGATTTCAGTATGAATTAGTGGGATGCATTGCACATTGCTTTCAATATATTGTTGGATGGACCACGGCAGCTACTTCGAATTATCTGAAATTTTGAATTAACGAGTTGTGAATTAACAAGCTTTCACTGTAGTCACTAGCCTCTTAACAACCAACACAGTCGACTTCGATTAATTCGAACCTGACGGGACCATCAAAATTGGTCAAATTATATGGCGAGTTGAATTGAACGAGATGCAGAAAAAGACTCGAAATATGCTGCCAATTCATTTGGCAGTACTTGCTAAAATTCTAACACATCCCTGAATAAAATGCGCACCTACTTTTTTATGGGTTTGAACTAGAAATCGAACAAGCACCCATTTTTTTAGCAAGAAAAAGGCACCATGCCTCTGATTCTAGCAACAAGAAAAAGACAAGAATCAGTTAACTCAACCTTAACAGAATGAAAACTTTTGTTGTCGCCATCGCTATCGGACTAGCAGTTTACTGCTGTCTACGAAGAAATACAACATATCATCTTCCGTACAGTCCATTGCATATCCGATTTTCCGCATTTATCAAACAACTCCGCAACAACCACAAACAAGATGGTGACCCACGCCTAGACTAACCAGCTTGCTAGTTTAGGCTGTTTCACATGGCACGATTGGGGCGAAAAAAATCGTTCTGACGCGCACGTCGCAGAGCGATTTTCGCTCACAGCTTTCACATGCGTTTGCGGCAGCGCGATAACCGTCGCAGCGATGCGCAAGGTTGCCTCCTGCTCACAAAGTATCCATGCCTGCATCGTTAAGTAAAAACAGCATGGAAACTAGCCAAATATTCGAATTTTCCTATTTTTATTCGATAATAGAATAGGTACACCATTTTTTAACGTTTAAAAGCGTTGAGACTTTACGACAGCTTGCAGATACGGTGAGTGAGGCGCTGCACAACACCGCAAGTATGAGCGTGCGGCTTGCGCGGCGTCGGTGGGGTGGTTCCGTTTAGTACACTCTAGTTTCGTTGTTACTATGGAAGCCTCAACTTTTTTTACTGGATGAGTATTTGCTTTTGCAGAAGAACAAACTACTGTTGAGTGTGCATGCATATAAGCAGATGGCGCAATTTGTAGGGATGAAGAGGTTGACGGCGGCGGCGATCAAGTGGGTACGTGCCTTATGTTGACATGGCGTCCTTCTCCCGACCTGGATAGCGTGCAGCTTCTCCTTTCAAACGAATTGTGTAAGCGAAAGAAAAAAAATGTATGAAGCTCCTAAGCTGCAAACGCTGGTGGGTACGCCCTAAACATAGCTAGAACTGACGCGCGACATTGCTCCACAGAGCTACCAACGCGCAGTGAAACACACGTTGCCCCTCCCACATCGCGCCGATCGCTGCGACTGAGCGACGGCGCAACCAACTTGTTGGAACCCAGTCGCAGAGAGCCCACAACGTCGCAGCGGTCGCTGAGCGACGGAATTCGCTGCGTCGCTGACTGAAAATCGCGCCATGTGAAACAGCCTTTTGTCCTGCGATTCCAAGAACATGTGATGTGTCTTGTTGCCGTTGGCTAAAGACAGGGACTCCGGAACATTTTTGGGAGTGGGGGAGCAAGCATTGTCGTCTTTGTATGTTGTGCCTATTATTATTCTTTTTCAATATTTGTCAATTCTTATTTATTTACATTTAATTTTATTATTTTAATAATTAGCATAATTTTAATGACATTAATTATTGTTTTAGTTCATTTTAGCCATATTAAATTTTACATATTTGCGCCCTCGCTTATTCTGCATTAGTATACACTTTAAAAATGGTTGGAAATTTCAGAAGGTACTGAAAACCTGCGCAGACTGCGCAAATGACCAAACGGGTTCGAAAGCTGCGAAAAATCGTCTTTAATATTTCTGCATTCACTCTCGCAGTGAAGGAAATGGGAACTGACACAAGTACACAAGTGTGATAGAAGTAGACAAGAAAGCAGGCACTAAGTACAAAGCTATTATCGCAGATTGAGGAGCTTCATGGCTGGCATGACAAGAGGGCGTGGGGCTGGAAAGGTTGTCAATGGAGGCCAAAGGTCGCTGTTTGTTATGCCATTCTAGACACAAACTCTTTCATAACGGCATCCAAGGGCAGTTCTGCAGCTCTCTTCTTGTGCATGCGGAGGAGGAGAAGGTGTGTCAGCCTCCTCGGCATCATTCGATTGGACAAAAATTTTTGCTCGCCTAACAGCACTGAAAGATCGCTCTCTTGAAGCAGCTGATGCAGGCACAGATAACACAAGTTACAGGTACCGGACAACCTGGTCCATCATCTTACGCATATCTGCAGACTTCCCCTGCAGAATTTGTAAAATGCTTTCACTTGCAGCCGAAAGAAGAAGAAGAGGGCTGAACTTCAGAATATGCTATTGTGCCTGACTGATAAGGTTTCCGTTCAGTAGCGTTACCAAAGGCTGGCTGCCGTGGAGCCAAGATTGGGGCAGGTAGGCTTGGTCAACGATCTGGATGATTTTTTTTACGAGTTCTTCAGGGGCTTGGTATGTACCCTGGTGTGTCATTATATTACGTTTGTATTCTGTGGTGTTTGGAAAGTTGCATGTCAGGAGTAGTCTTTCCTTTCTTGTTAGGGGGCAGTCTATGAGCTGGTCATCGATCTTTTGTGCAGGTTTTCCGCAATTGCAAAGGTTGTGGTCAGTTTTGTTGGATCTTAAGAAGTAGTTTGGAAATATACAGTGTCTGGTGATTCCCTGGCTTGTGTATTATTTTGTGGGGGAAGTGCGGTGGCATCAAGGAAATGTTTCTTATCCATTGAAATGTTGTTGTTGCCTTATGTCAATATTTCACCAATTTTTTGTGCACCTGTTTGCGTAGTTGTGATTTAACAAAGAGTTTGGTTACTTGTGTGTTGAGTGGCGTGCCTTAATTTGTGGCTTCTTAACTGGCCATCGTGCCACCGTTGTACGTCCAGTGGGTAATCGGCCTTCTGGAAAGCAGTGGACCACACAACCACCAGTTTGAAAATTTAACTACAACTCTTGTCAAAAATTTGATTTCAGCATAAACAGTCGGAAAGTTGAGGGGCCCTGCCCCCTCTGGAAAAACGGGAGGGGGGGGGGCGACCGCCCCCCCTCCTGCGCCCCCCCGCTCGGTTCCAGAGTCCCTGGCTAAAGATGTAAAATAACTTATTGTTTGAATGTACTTTCGTAGTCAGACTGAAACTGGTGAAACTGGTGCATTGGCATGATCATGCTATACGAGAACTTCTTCTGTTGCCATACATGGTCGCCATCTTGTGATGGCAATGGTGATGACTAGGCTGGCTCTCATGGTAGGCTGTTGCGAACGCAACTTTCATTTCATGTCGGACTGCCTGCATAAGCAATTTTCACAGGAACTTTCTTGGGAAAAAAAATGTGCATTAGAATCGGGTAAATAATATAACAATTCCTTCTGAGCTACCGTCCTCGCTTTAAAATCTGGGGCAAACCAAAAGCAGGAGTTTTTGAAGGGAGACGACGTATGTTCAACATATTCAATGTAACCCAAGTGCCGCCAAGACGGATTCTGCCGCTATTGGAGTCACCACTGGGGTCACCATTGGGGGCAGTCATGAGCACACTGATCAGTCAAGTTCGAATTACTTGGTGAAGGCCAATTTCAGGATAGAAATAACGCAAGTTATTGCCAATAAAAATCAATTGGTGCTGGCCAGGCCATCCAAACAAACGTAATCAAGAGAGCTTGCTGATTCATTTACCATGCAACACCATAGATTTCAGTGCGTAGTATCATTACATATTCAGAAAAGTTCTCATAACTTTGGGTTGAGTCTTCAGTGTCTTCAGAATGTGATGCAATCCTTGTTTCCTAATGAATTACTAGCTACAGTAGAGTCTTGGTGATACGATCACGTGTGATACGAATTTTTCAAAAGCCTCGGCCAAAGTCCAATAACTTACAACATGCTAAATTCCTAATGTTGTGAACAGCTTTTCGCGCCATGGCAGATGAAACGAACAATTGAACTGCTGCATGATCCCCAGTGGAGCCAGCCAGGAGCCCCGACACGCTGGTGACCCCACACTAGCTGTTGTCAGGCCGGCAGAATGGCCGCATTAATGCACCGGTCTAATTTCCGTTGTTAGAGTGGCCTACATCCCACCGCCTTGATCGCCCCCCCCCCCCCCCTCCCCCAACCTTCAAAAAAGAAAAACTTTTGCTTTGTGCAGTACCATGCAGCCTGTCGGGCATTTTCGAACACCTCGTACCTTTATCAGGAGCCGGCAATCACACGTGACACAGTCCAGCTACGTGCGCAAGATCAGCGGCATTCACCGTCATGGACAGCCTTATCTCTCTATTTCATGCCTTCCGTCGTCTTCATTGGCCCATGACAATTATAAACTTTTCTAGCTTTGCCATCGTCAGATCGCACGATACAAGATACCTTGTGCAAATCATGTCCTTATCAACATCAGGTAGCAGCTGGGATGCAGAACGAAAGCAACTAGGCAGATCTTGAAATGCCAGCCTTGAAACATGCGTAGTGAGCAGCTCACTGCAGACTAAATATGCACGAAACAAGCATGCCAGCAATTCAAATTTGCGTCAGCTGAATGCTCCGGAGCGCTCCCTGCATGCCACATGACTGCAGCAACAAATTGCAACAATAGTTTTACCTTTCGCGATCGTTTTTGTTGCTTTTATTTCTGCATGGAGCAGCACAGCGCTGCAGCTATCTGAATCTCCGATCTCGCATATACGGCGATACCAAGATGGCGGCACTGCTCCAATGGAAAGCCGTGCTCATGCGATTAGCGGTGCGATAGTAGCTCATGAAGCCCAGTTTACTTCCTGATTTCAATGGCAACCCACTAAAAAGGTGAAATTTTCTAAAATTTCGCTGCGTATTTTTCGCAAACACAGTTAAACCTCGATATAACGAAGTCGGTAAAATCAGCAATTTGATTTGCATATCGAAATTTGACCTTTTATGCAAATAAGTACAGTCGTCGATCGATCTTTAATACATGGAAAAGATCTTTAATACATGGAAAAGAGCCACAGAATTTTTCAAATTATCTGGCAATCGAAAAAAACAAATTTGAATGAGAAAACAATTCATGTTGATAAATTTTCTAGTCGGCGACGAATGATACGGTTTCGTGCCACATAACGTCAATGACATCTTCACATCGGCTGTACGAGTTAAGCGAAGCAGGCTATACTTTCGCATGCACTACACCCCAGCAGCTGATACAGTCGAACCCGGATATATCGAATTCGACGGGGATCGGAAAATAGTTCGATATAGCGAAAATTCGATATACAGATATAGGCCAAAAAAAGCACTCGCGATCATAACAAATTGTGACTTACCGTTTGGAACAGCCGCGAATCGCATAGCATGTGCACATAATATGAAAGCGCTTTATTTCATGGAAAAAAAATCACTCATTTTGGGCTGCTGGGAAATGAAGTTGAAAACACTAGACTCAATCTTCTCGAGACTGTCCAAGTGCGAGAGCCCAGTGCCTTCCATTTTGCCGCAACAGCACCGAATCAGGCTGAACGCTGACGCCAGTTCAGTGGCTGTGCACGGACGTGTTTTTTCGAAAACACAGTTGCCCTCGTCATCGCTGGAATCGCCGTCTTGAACACCAGCTATTCCGGTCACAATGTCCTCATCAGCGAGTTCGACTACCGCTTGAACTTCGCTGTCAGCGTTAATGAAGTCATCAACAGTCACTTCGGACGTGACGGCGCCGGGAAAATTGGACAAGTCGCGAAATGCGTCCTCCAAGCACTCGTCATCTAACGCTTCCGGAAATTCATCTCCCGCCACTTCAAGGCCTGCCTTGCCGAAACAGTGAAACAGTTGGCTACTGTGGCCTGCTTCACGTCACCCCAAGCGCCGGTAATCATCTGGATCGCGCTGAGCAGGTCAATCTTGAGATCGGTTCCCATGCGGAGGTTTACGAGGAGCCGTTGAATAAGTCGTTTCCGATAGCCTACCTTGAATGCCTTTATAATACCCTGGTCGAAGGGCTGCAGTCTCGCTGTGGTTTTCGGCGGGAGAAACTTCAGTTCAATGTGCCGCAGCTTGCAAGTCGTTTGATGGGCCGAACAGTTGTCTACCAGAGGCAAACTCGGCGGCCTGACTTGCCTAACTCAGCGTCCCAAGCCTGCAGCCATTCAACAAAAAGTTGACATGTCAACCAGGCCTTCCTATTACAGCCGTAGCGGACGGGAAGCTGTTTACAGTTCTTGAAGCAGCGCGGTGACTTGCTCTTCCCGATAACGAATGGCCATAGCTTGCACGAGCCGTCCATGTTAGCTGCTAGTAGCACCGACACATGCACTTTGCTCATTTTACGGCCGTGACATGAGGTTCCACGAAGAGCGAGTGTCCTATTCGGCAACATTTGCCAAAAGAGACCAGTTTCGTCTGCATTGAAGATTTCTGCAGGCGAAAACTTCGCAGTGATCTTCGGCCACTCCTCAGAAAGCTACTGCTGCATCTCCTGGCTGCTGACAGCCCCACTTTCGCCTGAAATGGCCTTTCCTACAATGCCGTGGCAGTTTTTAAACTGTTGCAGCCACCCAGTGCCACCGCAAAAGTTCTCTTCGCCAAGAGCCGTAGCAAACCATTTGGCCTTTTCGATTAACATCGGGCCATCCACGGGAATATTTTTCGCTCAGATTTCAAGAAACCCCGTATAGAGTGCCTTCTCCACTTTGTCAAAAGCAGCAGGGCGCATACGACACGCTCCCGAGCGACTTTCCTCACCTGCTTTAAGCTCGATGTCCTGCTTGTTTTTTAACGACGTACTTAAAGTACACCGCTGAATGCCAAATGTGCCTGCCACGGAGGACTTTTCTCTGTTCTCGACACGCCGGATTACCTCAAACTTTCTTGCAAAGTAAAGATTCTTCCTCTTCTGCATGTCCGCGGATGGCACAGGTCACCAGATGACCGCAATCATACATGCTACACACTGCACGTTGAAACAGGTACACACAAGAAAACGCGTGATGCGCAGATCGAGCAGTCCGAGCGGCAGTCAACGGGGCTGCGAAGAAACGACAGAGGGAAAAGAAAGAAGAGAGCGGGGAAAAAGATCGGCGGAATATGCCGTCGAAGGCGCTGTGGGCGCGATTACCGCTTCGCTATGCTTCGTTTTTTGAGCCCTCTCTGGCAGCGACCGTGCCGACCCTCACTCTCTCTTTCTTTCCCCAGGAAGCGTGCCTTGGAAACGTCGCCGCATCTCCATGCCGCGCACTCTCTCCGCTGAGCTCCAATGGCCTTGCCCAATGCACACGCCGGCGGTACAGGAGGAGCGAGAGCTCGCGCCGGTGGGGCGCAAGAAGGGGGAAAGACTCTGCGTCTCTGTCGCTAGGCGACGGCCGCGCATGCGCAGAGGAGGAGCCTGCTGACTGACTCTGCGGAAGTGTTTTCCCCTGAGGACCGGACACGAATGTCTTTGGGAAAAGCGCACCTCCCAGGGGCGCGGTGCGGCGCGGCGTTCAATATATTGAATGTCCGACAAAAATGGAATTCGATATACTACGCAATTGTCCTATACTTTTACATAGTATTTTCAAGGGGGTAATCTGTGTGTTCGACATAGCCAATAATTCGAAATATGCAGGTTCGACTGTAGCGTCGCCCGCACTGGGACGACGCTATCAGGAAAAGCGCCGGCAGTGGGCAGCGAATGCTTCGTCTGCCTCTCGCTCCAACGCATCACGGATACTCGAGATTAGACAACATCCAATACTAAACGCACGGAAAGATAGCTTACATGGTGCCATGCCACCTTGGCATGCCCCCTCTTTGCACATGTGGCAAATTGCCCCTAAAGCAGGGTATGCAGCTGCGTATGCGCTCAGCCACGCTTACAGCCATGTGCTGCCACCGCAGAGATGCGCCAGATATCAAGGCACGCGCCAACTTACCGCCCCCTCGTGCACGCTTGATCGTGTTACCGCGAGCTCGCTCCCCTCCCTCTTTTCCCCTTTGCTCATGCAGGAAGGTGCGACTCGTGAAGCCACCATTTTTCTTATCTCAACCTCGCACACTTTCACTCATACCTATAGTACACTATGCATGGGGCGCAATAGGATCTTATCACAACTTGGACTTTATACAGAACATGATGCGCCTCCACTTCGGCGGTTGCTCCTCACGCAGCGTACGATTTGAGAGGCGTGTTTGCAAGCAGCCACTTGTAATTCAATCATTTTACTATCTGCTTCCACAGAAGTTTCCATTTATTGTCTCGGTATTCCTTTGCAGCGGCAATGAAATTTCGTTCTATTGAAATTTCATACAAACACACTTCGTTATATTGAGATTTTAAATACATCGTGTTCTATAGACAAAAAGTTATGAAAAGTTAAATACTTCGTTATACCGAGAATTTCGCAATATCGAAGTTCATTATATTGAGGGTTTAACTGTATTTCACCATCAGATAAAGAAAGGTCTTAGGATTGCTGAAAGAAAAAAGTAAAGAATCAGAAATTTTGAGCAAGTTGCACATTCCATTACCGCATCTCTCCTTAATTTCCTGATTTTCTTACGTTTCTGGGCGATACAAATTTCGGGTGCTACAAATATTTGTGCCATCCCGAGATATTGGTGTCATTGAGGTTCTACTGCGTATCCCAGCAGATTCTGTCTAAATGTCATGTCATCAGGAGGTGCTGGCGTGGAAACTGCAAGCCCCCCCTTTTTTTTTCGTTTTTGTCTGGCTTAGCAAGATGCTCATGGTAAGACTGACATCTTTAGTATCCCAGAATTCAGCTTAACATTCCTCTTTGGTGTCCCTTGAACATGCACCTGCATCAAAGTACACATATTTGAAGACAAGCGTTATAGAAAGTTAGCACATTCCTACACTTGCCACCAGTATTTATTCCAGCATTTAGACCAGAGGGTTTGGACATTTAACAAAAGAACAAAACAAAGTCACAAGTCAGAAATGTAATGTCAGCATCCTCAAAGGGCCCCTCGCCAGGACATACAGCAAACTTTGATTATATGCTGGAAATCGTTATGTGTCCTCTAGGGAACATACTACAGCAAGAATTTTTCAAATTGGGTAATTAAATAGCCGAGATAGAAATATTTCAGTGCCGCAAACCCACGATTTTGAGAGATGTGCATCAACACCAACCCAAACACTCTCTCCACTTGCCCCCAGTGAAATTCCTGCCCTACATTCTCCCACACCGGCGCTGGACGATCGCGTGACGCATACGTCACAGGCCCCACCTTCATTCTTTTGTCTTTCTTTTCACCTCACTTTCTTTCTGCACGGCACGCTTCCGCTGGCGGTGTTGCGTGCGAGCAGTTGTGTTTGTCTAGTTTTGCCCGATTTTGCGTGCTGTACACTTGAACACGACTAGCAGTATAAGTCAGTGCTACACGAACACTGAGGCAGACACAAGCAGATCACAGAGCATGATCGCAAGCTGGAACACGGTAGAAAATGACAGTTTTACTCTCTGCGTGCACGACTGCACAACATGGGACATGGAACAAGCAGATGAAATGGAAGTACATCTCTCTTGCTACGATGCGAAGTAAAACAATGACATACAGACATTCAGTTTGTAGTTTTTATTATTTTTTAAGCTTTAATTTGTCTATTAAAGCAATAGATCTAATCAATAACTGCTGTCACCTAGAATAATTCTCAAAGTCACGTGTCACTATAAGCCATGTCACAGCACTTCCATGCACATACGCGACAGACGTCGACTCTCCAGCTGGGAGCCCGACACTCGCGAGGGGAAGGGCAAATGGCGTCTGGTTTGAAATTTAAGCTCTTTGTGCGGCACATTCTTTGCAGACACGATCGTTAACGTGCATTGTATTCACTCAGCTTGTTATCTCAAGATGGCCAGACCTGGTGAGGGGCCCTTTAAGATTGCTGTAGCCCCTGAGCCACCACAATCAATCATCTGGTGGTTGAAAAGAACCATTCTTCACCATGAAAGCTTCCATCACAACTAAGTACAGTGATGGATACCATCCATATTTTTTTTTAGCAAATATCAGCATGGTTTTAGGTCTGGTCGTTCTTGTTCAACACAGCTCCTAGAATTCAGCCACGATCTTTTTCATTCATTCAATCTTGGTGTACAGACTGACTGTATATTTCTAGATTTTAGAAAGGCATTTGATTCTGTTCCCCATGTTTTACTGTTGTATAAGCTATCATCCCTCGGTATCTCTCCTTCATTGCTTGATTGGATTAAATGTTATCTACAAGAACGCATGCAACGTGTTGTAATTAATGGCTCACAATCTGATTATGTTGATGTTACATCGGGAGTTCCCCAGGGATCTGTTTTAGGGCCATTGCTGTTTTTGGCCTACATCAATGACATTGCTCAGGTTGTGTCATGCAAAGTGCATCTGTATGCGGATGATTGTGTGATTTATCACTGCATTAGGTCTGCCACTGACCACGAGTGTTTGCAACGCAATTTAGACTGTATAACATGCTGGTGTGTTAGGTGGCAAATGTCTTTGAACCCCAGTAAGTGTCAGTACGTGTTCTTTACACGTGAACAAAATCCATATCTACTTCATTATACATTAGACAATGCCCAGCTATGGCGAGTAACTCAGTATAAGTATCTTGGTGTTTATTTCTCATCGAATTTAACTTGGACTAAGCACGCTGAATATGTTACAGCGAAAGCCTGTAAAATGCTAAATTTTGTTAAACGCAACTTCCGGTTAGCTCCTCCCAAAATTAAAGAACTACTCTATTTTTCGAACGTAAGACCCATATTAGAGTATGCCTGTATGGCCTAGGACCCGCAAACCAAAACTCTGTCTAATACGTATGCTCGAGCATGTACAAAACCGCGCAGCCCGTTTTGTCTGTAATAACTATGACTTTACTTCTAGTATTACAGCACTTAAGGATAACTTGGGGTGGGAATTATTAAGCACACGCAGACAAAACATGAGGTTGGAAATGCTTTTTAAAATTTATTTCGGCATGGTTAAAATAGATAGAGAAACTTACCTTTTACCTCCTCATTTCTTATCTCACAAAAGTGACCACTATTTAAAAATAAGAGAACTTATTTGTAGAACAAACGTCTTCAAGCATTCATTTTTTCCACACACAATATCACAGTGGAATCAGCTACCGCAGGAAATTGCTGATTGTCGCACTGAAGCATCGTTCAGAGCATTTCTGCTGAACTTATAGCGGCGTGAATTTTTCTATTGTTGTGTTATTTTTTGGTTGACCAGTTCTGTATTTTGTCAAGCTTATGTACAGTGTGTATTCCCCCCTGCAATAATGCCTTCCAGCGCTGCCGGTACTTGAAATAAATAAATAAATAAATATAGGCACCTTCCATTCACCTTTTCCTAAGATGAATTGCTTCATTTCACGCATGAAGCCAACGAAGAAAGAATGATACACAAACCCAGACTCACCTGGCTGTATGTGCCCTGATAAAAGACTGGATGATTGCTCCCATATCTGGTCTCAAAGCTTTGGATAAAGTTCAATACATCAGCCAGGGGATCTGTGCCCACTGCAAGGGGAAGGGATAGGCAGTGAACAACATGGGAGGCTCTAAGTCTGCTTTTTCTTCCTAGTTGAGCATTGGACTGAGTGGTTCAAAAAAGTGAAGAAAGGGGCTAGTTGGTGGCTTTTCTTACTCTCTTCTTGCACTACGTACGAAAAGATGAAAAACTTGTAATCTGTTGGACTGGCTTGTCCGAGCAAGATAAGCAAGATCCATGTGTTCCCCTTTCTTGCTCTTTCCTTTTCGATCTGATTTTTATCATTTACACATACATGACCTGACACCAATCAACCATGGTTGTGTTGCATTGAGTTCTAAAATAAAACTCCTATCACTATGTTTGTACAGGTGTTCACTGACAAAATTTAAGAGTTGGTAGTTTGCATTTCGTCCTTCCACCTTGTGGTCTTTGAGTCTTTCGGTGTTAAAACTCAGCGCAACATAATCATAAATGTGCACCAACTAGCCCTGCTCATTGCTTCACTAAACTAATAAACCAGTTGTAAGTTTGTGCACCATTCATTTGTCGGTGTTTTCCTGTCTCAGTCCTTTTGTACATAAGTACAACAAGAAGGTATGAGCTGAGTGGTATTAATAGGAAGTGTAAGCTCCACTAAGTGATTGGATGATTGATTAACTGAGTTTAATCACTCAAGGCAATGCAGGGCTACCATAGCGGAGACACTGTCTATAGCGGAGGACACATAGTCAGTACTGACTACTACTTCTGTTTTTTTTTACGAGCAACCGAATTTCAGTACATGGGCACTTAAAATTTAAGAGTTCCAAACAAAGCTTGCTCCATCCATCCATTACATAATGTGGCGTGCATGCATTGCCACGCCACGATTCATACATTTTTTAATTATTACAGAATACATTTACCACAGGAAACAGTTCGCTGCAATAGCAGTGAATGGTTCAAATCAGGATTTTTTTGTCGCAGCAAATGTATTCAAGAGTTTAAGGAATCATTGGAGTCTGCTGAATATAAAGTTTCAATCATATCAAGATGTGGCTGTTGCAACCGAGAGCCAAACTTGCAATCTTGCGCTCAGATGCAGAAGGCCGTGGCCACTGAACCACTACAGCCGGTAAAATCTAGATTGGCTCAAACTCCAATTATGCAACTCAATTGCATGCGTAAAGTATGTATGCCCTCGTTAGGCAACAGCCAAACTGATTTGATTGAAACTTGCATTAGCTTGTACCACTTTGCTGCACATTCAAATAAGACAAATTCCAGTTGTTGTTGAAGCAAATGGTCTAGCCTAAACATAGACGCAAATTGCTCAGTTGGCAGTAGTTGCCCAGAACTGTGCTCAAGCTACAGTTTTGACTGATAAGTGCGACGGAGACTGTCTTTCCTTCATTTTAAAGCTTTTTATGAAAGAGGCAATCCTTTTTCTTCTTTCTCCCACAATTTTTAGACAACTGGAGATTCAAAACGTTTCATTAGTGTGCCCTCAGCAACTTCAGGTTAACACTGTGAACTTCATATTGCACTGTTGCAGTTAGGTTCTCAATAAGATTGCATGTTTTAATAACAGGCTTTTCTGCTTGCATTATCAGCAGCAAAGACTGAAGCAAGCAACAGTCAACTGATAGGGCACTATCCTCGCCATTCCTAAAGCTAGAGGTGAGACACTGGTGAACTGTTATCATGCCCTTTTCCTCCACAAATGTTTGTCTTGTTCAAATAGTATCTGGAAGCAAACTCAAAGGATAACGATTCCAAAGTTCTCAAGACTGTTACCCACAGCCCTTATTCAGAAAACTCCAACAACATTCACAACAGTCTAGCTACAGAAGAGACAAGCGCACATGCCCACCATGAGAACCCACATGAGCTTTACAAATGTCATGGCTGCAAAGTAATGTTAGAATGGTATTCGCTGAATCTCATGTCATGGCTGAAGTGAATTTGGCATTTATACATGCATCATGATACACTTCAAAGCAATCGCTCGTGTTCACGTCAAATCGACATTGTACAATGCTACCAATTTTGTGCATGCAAACTATGTATGCCTACCTCGCCACTGACTTGACAACATTCACGGAGCCTCATATGTATACAGTTTGCATGTCTTGCAAGCGAGCATTTACCTAACAGCGACAATTCCCTGAAAGCATTCACCAGCAAAAACTAAAACTATGTACAGTTGGTAACACGACAGCAAAGCTCAAAGTACAAACAGCAATCGGGGCACAAAATTCCTGCTCAACATAGTTCCAGAACTCAATTTGTTGCAAAACAGTATTGCCGCCAATTTCAGAATTTCCAACTGCTTAGGTCCGCACAGCACAATATCCATTTAAAAAAGATGAATAAGCTTAAAGAAAACAAGAAACTGAAGTAGCCTGTTGTCAGCTACAATACTTACATCTTCTTGGTCCTGGCCAAATGATGCTCCCTGAAAAAAAAAAAATAACAGAAATGCTGCACTCAAGACTGAGAAGAGAGTTAGGTTGGTGAAGGCCTAACAGAAAGGCATGTAGATTTCCAGTTTAGTGTTTTCTGCATTAGGAAAACAGGAATGGTAGCTGCTAAAGACCGAACTTCAACTGACTCTTCATAAAGTACCAAGTCAAATGCATATTACCTATTTGCTCTGGCTTTTATTGAAACTGTGACATCGGACAATGCAGGTCACTGCATTACAACACAGGCATCTACTGTACTTACAACAGCACAAGACTGCATAAGTAATGGCTGTCATAAAATCTCAAGTCAAAACTAGCTACAGATCATGTTTGCAGATCGACCACACTGTATAGCATTCTGGCTTAAATAACATCCTCATTCTGCATTAACTACAGGCTATCGACTGAGAACTAGTATTTCCAACACACCCTGCCACGGCTGTGGTGTTGCCAATTCCTTAATGGACAGCAATCAATAATTACATTCACGGGGTCTAATGCATAGGTCGGCAGATTAAGGAAATACACACTCATACTGACTCAGCAATATTTTTACAGGCCATGTACTCACTCACACTCATGTGCGCTCCCACTCGTTGGCCCTCCCTCACATTCCTAATCACACTCACCCACTCTCACTTGCGTTCACAGTCATTCACATTTACCCGCACTCACTCCCACTCATACACGTGTCCACCCCCGCTCACCAGCACTAATTCACATACATACTCATGTTTACTCACATTTGCCAACGGTCACCCGTTTTTACGGTCGCACGTACTCAAAATCGCTATCACTGACTTTCACGTTCTGAAAGTCAGTCATGATGAAAGTCAGTGAAATTGATTGTGAAGTGATTGAAAGTCAGTGAAATTTACTGGCACTCACTCCCATTCATACTCTCGTCCACTCACAATCCTTCATCATTCACTATCGCTTTATCTGACTCCTGTGATATGTTTGTGGAGTGGGTACGAGTCAGTGCACTCGTGAGTGACTATGCCAACCTATGGTTTCAAGACCCACAGCCACATTTTGGCTATGAGCGGTGCTGCACTGGAGGGCTCAAGAATAGGTGCGCCCGACTCGTCAATGCATGGAAACATCCTGGCAAACTTAATACCCATGCCATATGGGCTTAAAGGGACTCTAAAGGCAAATATTAAGTCCAGCTAAAGTGATAGATTAGTGCTTGAGAATCTATAAGGCGTCAATATTATCACGAACAGAGCCTTAATAATCGAGAAATAGAGGTGAATGCAGGACATGGTCTGAGACTCCCCCGGGACATTCAAGTTCTTGCCCCATGACTAAAGCACTCCTCAGTTAAATTCTGTCACTAGTACTCAGCCATTCGTGGCAAAAAACATCCTTGTATTGTAAGATGAAATAAAATGCTACTTGTCCAGTTCCATTTCATTTTTTAGAAAAAAGAACTACTTGAAATTACCCTTGACAACGATGCAAGCGGTCGAAAGGTTTCATTTTCGCTCGACTCCACGCCGCCCACACTTTCACATTTCATCAGTTTTGTTATCACGTAGTGCTGCACTGGTTTTGCTGGCTCACGAAACTTGCACAAACTGCCAGTAGCACAGAATTTAACTTCCATGTGGAGTTGTGGGATGCCTGAACTGTCTACGCCACTTGAACAAAAAGCCGCTACAGTGGCGAATCCACCGCTCTGTCTTGGCTCGGTACGGCCGTCTGTCGGGCGCCATTTTACTCACCAATGGCATCAAAGGGTGGTGATGGCGTATGCAACGTCACCACTCCCCCAGTTGGGTGGAGAGAGATTTGTATTTCGAAAAAAGCATTCGGACCCTTCAGATGCAATTTTCTTGTAAAGTAAGTCTTTCCTTGGCGCGAAACAAGCATTGCGAGGTTTCTGGAATAGTATTTAAACAGTCCACGTCGACTTAGTATTTGCCTTTAGTGTCCCTTTAGAAGATGACATTAACTGCTTAACTCCCTTAGGTTTAATGCCATTCAGGTGGTGTCACATGGGCATATACTTAATGCCACTTGCAGCTTAGTGTGTTCTCCCAACTCAGCCATCAGATGCCTACTCTCACTCTCAATGTTGGCGTTAACAGTGATGGCTGCCCACAGAAAGCATATTTTATTTGCCAAGTAAACTGAAATTTTTTTACATAAAATTGGCCCACTAATGTTTTAAGTGGCCTCTCTAGCACTTCTACCAGCTTGCCGCAACTTAAAAAGCACCTTGCCGCAGGTGGGGAACGATCCCACAACCTTTGCATTGGGATCGCAGGTGGGATCATTCCCCACCTGCGGCAAGTTCTTTTATCATCCACTTTCATTTCCATTAATTTATCGTTTCTTTATTTCATTTATTAAGCACAAGTAACTTCCCCTATGTTGTCCTTGGTGTCAGTGTTTGTTGACTTATCATATGATTAATAAAAATTGGGCCCCTCGGTTAACCCCGTTTCTTCTCGTATAATACTATACTAGCCACTTAGTCAACGTTTAGCCAATGTGGCAACTCTAGCTTGTGTCAAACATCCAGAATTAACATTGAAGCTAGGAGAGGTGCAGTAGTGCAGGGCTCATATTAATTTCGAGCATCTCAGTTTCTTTAACCCCTTCAAGGACGAAATGAAAAAAGAAAATTTGCAAATAACACGAAATTAATTTGTTCGTGCAAATGATATTGATGATGACATAAAGCAAGACCACAGAAAAAGTATTTGTAAGAAAAGTGAATTTTACTTCGAAACATATTTTTTTACAATGTAGCAAAGGTGGGCTTGGCTGCATAAATGTTCGTGTATGCTCCCAAGATCAAGTGCAAATGATTCTGAAGCAAGACCATTAAACAAAAAATTTTGTCAAGAAGATGAAGTTTCTTAAGAAAAAGAAATATATTTTACACTGCAACGAAGGTAGGCTTCACTGCACATAAGTGAGTCTATGCTCCCAAAGTCTATCTTCAACAGCTCCTTGCGCCATCTGATGTCATCAACAAGCACAAAATAAAGCACACCGCCTGGAAGAAGTGCAGAGCTACACAGGAGCTCAAATCGCCTTCGGGGCTGCACGAAAAAAAAAAAAAAAAAAAGTGCTGGATGAGTTCGATCGAAGAAACGCACGAGCGAGAGCTCTCCACAAAAGATTCCGTAGTGCCAGGGACGTGGTCTATGTGGACGCGGCGGAGTACGCAAATGGACAGAGTATGTCGATAGTTGCTACAAGTCTAGAGGGTGACTGTAGAGTTAGTGGGACGGTAAAAACATGGAAGGCAGAGGTGGCGGAGGAAGCTGCCTTAGCACTGGCAATAGCCTCCACGGAAGCTAACATCGTAGTAAGTGACTGCAAGACAGCCGTCAAGAACTATGCAAAAGGAAGAATCTCGCCGGAAGCACTGAGAATTTTAAACAACTTTCGTGAAGATTGCGACATTCACATTATATGGGCACCCGCACACTCCTGCCTTCCCGGGAACAAAATAGCGCACAACCTGGCTCGAGAACTGACAGGCCGAGCAGGTGAGACGCAACAAATACTGGGAACGAAGAGAGACCGGATGACCAGCTTTAACGAGATCACCAAACACTATAAATTGGGAAGGGCCCATTTTCCCCCGGCACACTCCTCGTTCAATAGACGGCAAGCGACGGCATGGCGCCTCTTACAAACAGATACATATCCGAACCCGGTGGCCTACCACCGCTACTACCCGGACCTGTACACGGATAGATGTAGATTCTGTGAAGAAAGGGCGGACCTACAACATATGGTTTGGGCTTGTCCTCGTACACCCATACAGAATAAAATAATTAAGACCAGAGAGCAGTGGGAGACTGTGTTGCTCAGCTGTGCACCGGAAGACCAACTCAAGGCAATCCAGCAGGCCGAAGATGCCGCCAGGGCCCAAGGGCTCAAGGCTGTCATTTAGGTAGAGGCCTGGGTCTCAAATCCGCTGTGCACAAATAAAGTTTATTCCTCCTCCTGGATGAGTTGACCTTGTCACTCACCTTATTATAAATTACGCTAGATGAGCTGAGCACCTCTTCCCTCTTTAAAGGGTTAACGCAGGCCTAAATTTAAGCGCATGAGTGTTTTAGCATGTTGCCTCCGTCAAAACTCGACCAGGAATCGAACTTGTGACCTCATGCTTAGCAGCAGAATGCCATGGCCACTGAGCCACTAATTTGAAAAAGGTTAGCCAGTGCCGCTTACAGGCACCGGCACTGCCTGAATACCATGTAACAAAACATATTTCAAGGTCTCACAGAAGTGCAACAAGCATAGCAATCCAAACATTTCGAAAAATTCCTTCACAGATGCCCGCCTGACACCTGATACAACAAAGACAGCAAGGATACATACATAAGCGAGTTCTCACACCACTCAGAAGTACTAGAGGTCTGTTAGCTGGCTCGCAGCCTGGCTGTTATTAGCGAAGGCCCCCACGCAGGATGCGCTACCCTACCACAGCGTCAGCTTTTGCCGCCACAGCTGTAAACTCCTAGCTGACCCTCAATGTGGAGCCGGTGTGATGTGACGCAAGAAACAAAAACTATGAACTACTCCTTTACAAACCCATCATATAAGCAGTGCATCTAAAGAGATATGCACAAGGTAACTTTTTTTATAATCATTGATCATTATGTTTTAAAGCAAGTCCAGGGTTTCATCGCACGTGTTGCATTCCCATTTGATACTGACCACGCCATCGCACACCCACCTTAGTCACACGAAAACATTGTGGAACTCCCCTACACAGCTTCGCTGTGAAGGTCACAATATTCATGCCCTTGTAGAGGAACAAGTGCAAGAACACATAAAGACAAGCCATCTCACTTACATGCATATCGCATGATGCTTAACAAGGTGCTGTAGACGAAGCAAAAGGGGAAGGTGATGACGAATTTGCCCCATCCCAGAAGACCACTGGGCCGCCAGCTCTGGACAGAGTAGAAGAACCTGTGAGGTGAAGACACATCATAAAGCATGGCTGATGGTCCAACTGGTAACTCACCGCACCATTCTTTTTTTCAGGCTTATCGTTCTAAAAAAATATTGCAAATGAGAATACAGTTAAATCTCAATATACTGTACTTCAATATAACGAAATTCTCGATATAACGAAGTATTTAGCTTTTCATAGCCTCTTGTTCATAGAACACCATGTATTTAGAACCTCAATATAACTATGTGTGTTTGTATGCAATTTCAATGTAACGAAATTTCGCTTCCACCGCAAAGGTATGCCGAGAAAATAAATGGAAACTTCCACAGATGCAGATGATCAATGATTGAATTACAAGCGGCTGCTTGCAAACGCACCTCTCAAATCACGCGCAGCATGACTAGAGTGACCGCCGAAGAGGAGCCTCATCAAGTTCAAGTACGATAAGATCCTATCGTGCCCCACACACCGTGTGCTTCAGGTGAGAGTGAAAGTGTGCGAGGGTGAGACAAGAAAGATGGTGGCTTCACGAGTGCCGTCTTCCCGCACGAGCAAAGGGAAAGAGGGGGAGGGGAGCAAGCTTGCAGTAACGCGATGAAGCGCCCAAGGGACGGGGTCGCGATTTCTGGCGCGTGTCTCAGCCCTGGCTGCGCATGGCTGCAAGCATGGCTGAGTGCATAGGCAACTGCGCACCCTAATTTAGAAGTAATCTGCCACGTGTGGAAACAGTGGGCATGCCAAGACGGTGTGGCATCAAGTAAGCTGTCTTTACACGCATTTAGTATTGCAGGTTGTGTAATCTCGAGTTTCGTTGACTCATTGGAGCAAGAAGCTGACGAAGCATTTGCTCCTTGCTGCCGGCGCTGTTCCTGATAGCGTCATCACAGTGCGGGCGACACTACATCCACTGCGGGGATGGAGTGCACACGAAGGCATGGCTGGCTTTGCTTAATTCGTACTGCTGATGTGAAGATACTGTCGACATGGTATGGAACCGTATTATTCTTTGCAGACTGCCGAATTCATCAAAATGAGTTGTTTTCTCATTCAAATTTACTTTTTTTCGATTGCCCAATAATTCAGAGAATTCTGCGGCCCCTTTCCGTGTAAGAAAAATCAATCAGTGACTGCACTTAATTGCATAAAAGGTCGAATTCCAATACAAAGAAATTTCTATATAACAAAGCAAACTGCTGATTTTACCTACTTCGTTACATAGAGGTTTAACTTTAGTTGCATCGTTTAAGGCAAATATTGCAGACCTACCCCCTTATGAGCCACAAGGAAGAGCTACTATAACAGTGAAAACAATAGCCGTAGCAAACAATGTCAGCACCTGATACAATACTGCTGAGTGAAGGCCTGGTAACTTAGTACCACTTGATATCAAAGTGGCTAATGACACTTCATTTTCAATAAAAGGTATTTGCCTCTCTAAGCTACGATGACACATATGCAAATACTGTCATTGTCTAGCTGATGAATTTTTATAAGATTTAACTGGTTTGCTTCCATCTATATGTGTTGACATAGCTGTAGCACCATTTCCTACCCGTTTTCTTCTTTCCACCTTTGACAATGTACTGTGACTGTCTCGGGCTTTACACTGCATTAAATTCACGTTGTAGTAAACATTTCAAATGCAAACTGAATATTTTTTTCTATTACTTCATTGATACAGTGGTGTTCAGTTGTAACAAGCTCAGATCAAGTGATTTAAGCCCTATATCAATCTACTGAAACTCTGAGCAAACATAATCATTGCAAAACACATTGTTTATATATAAAATTCTGAGAATGGGCACTCATGAACCCAACAAATGTCGCAAGGGCTTTTCTCTTCAGTATTTACAATAAGCAAACAGAAATAAGTATATTAAGCAAACATTTTGTGTATCAGCAAGGCATGACCATACAAAAGAAATTAGGGAGCACAAATGTAGCCTTGACATATTCAAGTTCTCATTCTTTCCCCGTACTATTAGTGCTTGTAATGAGCTCCCTGTGGAGATATTTTTGATTCCTTGCTTCATTAGTGCAATTGAGTGTTCGTTAAGCCACACGTCCATTTCTACTGCACTTTGTCCCGAATCTATTCTATTATGTCAATGTTGTTCTCTTTTCTTTTGGTGCTTGTCCTCTTTCTTCGAAGACATTTTCATATAGGTTGTTTTCAGTACAGCTGACCCTAGTTCCCGATGTTTGTACCTGCTTTGTTTAGAGCACAGCTCTTAGGCGCCCATTCCTGCAGCGAATGTCCACGTAACCAAACGAGCGAGCACAGCGAAGGACTATAGCTAACACAGAGTGCAGCGGCAAATGAAGGGCGGCGATAGCAAAGAGAGCGTGAGGAGGAGGGTGCAGCAGAACCATGAGATGGAAAGCGGAGAAGGAGGGTGTGGAGAAAGTGTGAGAAGAAAAGCTTAGTGCCATGCGAGACGGGTTCTGCGGCACGTCCTTCCTCTTCACAACCACAAACACTCTCTCTGCAGCGACGATGACTACGAGATGGCACCAGAGTAGCGTGCATCATCTGGGAGGTCTATCTGCGGCGGCGACTGTCACGGCAAATTTGCTCCGTTTGTGACGTGCCGCAGAAGACAGATTGTTCGCGCCAGCCAATATATTGAAAAATGAAAACACACATAGAGTTGCACTCAAATTTTGCATTAGAGAGTATCGTAACCATCTATTAACTTTTTTCTTTTGACCTCCTACAACAATGCCTTTGGGCGATGTAGGTACTAATATATAACTAAATAAGTAAGCATGTCTACCTTAATTTATATAAGTAGCACTTCTTTGCAAAGATGATAATCCTACTCTTTATTGGCCAATATGTGCTTAGGCTTGTGCTTTGCTGAAGCGAAAATCATGTGATCAAGAGAAAAATTAGCAAATATGTGTGGCTTTATCACAGAATGCTAAAAAAAGAAATCTGTGTATTACAGTGGTTTGTGAAAAAAAAAATTATTTAAAGCCAGACTGTGCACGTAAAGGTACTTATTTTCTAAATACTTATTACATGAATCAATATTTTAAGACATATTAAAAATATAAAGATAAACATTTTAACATTATACAATACCACCTGTATAAAACACTAGAATATCAAATGTATCTTCATGCATCTTGAGCTTTGTTACAGGTGGGCTCAACTGCACACAATTCGAGTATAAGTTATTGTTTTGAATACAGTGAAGGCTTATTAATTTAAATTAGCTTATCATTCTGCAACATTGCTTACAAACTCCTCTGTGGCACCACCAACTGGCTTGCTTCCTTTCTGGTCGTCTCTATATTTCTCCCTTGTGCCATAAAACACCACACATCACCATCATCATCATCTATATTTCTCATATTATTCAAAACACTACTGTTACCTACATTGCACTGCTTATATTGCAGGTTGGCCGCTGCAACCATTAGATTGTGAATGCTATTTTCAACTGAATGTCATCACCCTGCAACAACCCACCAACAGAAACCAACAATTTGCATGTCATCATCTTGCTCAATATTGTGTCTCCTTTGCAATAGAGGGTATGATGTTAGAGCAATAGGTGTGAGTAAGCCAACCTGGAAAGCCAATTTCCATGAAAACACTTTTTTCTTTTTTCTTGTATATCATCCACCAAACCACTACTCTTACAGTGAAACTGGCAGACTATTTACTCATTTCTTACTGGAATAATGCAACCCAAATGAGTAGCAGTACACACAATATTGCATGCTGTTTGAAAGACATGCATCGACATCACACTGCGTTATTCCTCTACTGTTTTTAGATAGTTATTTTGGGGGGAGGAGGGGAGTGAAGGTTAAGGAAAAGAGGATATAAAGAAAGGGGAAAAAAAGAATAATAATAAAATAGGAGGGGGAGCAAAAGGCTAGGTGGCGCCAGCCGCCGCCCGTTACAAAGGGTATAGCCGCCATCCATCCATCAAGGTACCATGCCACTTCTGAAGCAGGCAACAGAAACTCCAGGCAATCATGTGCTACTGTTATTCGAACAAATGTTGGGCAAAACAGCCGTGACCATCGAACTTAAAGCAGTCTTGTTTACTAACCTTTGGTCCGCGTGATCGACCACTACTGATGGTTGCCGACTAGAAGGTGGCAAGTAGACAGACGGTGAACCCTCCTGGATATTTAAGGTGTCTTGAACAGCGACCTGTGCCGAAACATTAAAGCAAACACCTCGATTTCACACACCAAACTGATCCGTGGTCAATTACCAAAACATGTCATACGCAACAAATTCTCACCTCGAGGTCCCAATTGTGCCTGTCCAAGATTTCCCTACACCTTTCGAGGTCTTCTATCGTTGTGAGATCCTGTCAAAACAACAGGCATTGAAAAACAAGTCTACTACAAGAGTAATTGCAAACGTCCCATATGATTTTCATACACAGCAATTCTTTAAGCTATTTAAGATAATAAAGGTAAATTATTATAACTCGTCTATTGGCAGTCACACTGCCCAACTATAAAAAAGAACAATTGTTTTCTAGGAGAGCTTTCACAATAATGGGAAAGTGCTGCCGCATATAATACGCGTCAACCCAATATTTGGCCTATACCTACTCCTCATAACACCTATGCTAAAGAATCAATCACGTATATCCTACCACATTTGCTCAAAATTATTTCAAAAAAATTTTCGAGTTGCCTTTTAAAATGCAAGGAGAAGCGTCAAGTGTCATAGTTGCAAAAAAAAAAAAAAGCAATCCAAGATTACCTTCAGTAATTTACGTTGTATTTATTCTATTACTCTTAGCTGTGTTCCTTTGTATTTTGTAAAATGTTTATGTTACCTTGTGAATTTATTCTCTGTAAATGCGTGTAAAAAGCAGTCACGTGCGTAAGTAGTGTTTGTAAACTGTTACTGTCGTGTGACGGGGCAACCACCCTGTAAAGCTGCTAATCTCAGTAGCTTCTTGTGGCCATTTCTTCATTTTCTATTTTGTTCAAAGAGAGAATAAATTCAAATACAAATTAATCGTAACAAATAACAGCCGCACACACGATACTCATGTTCCGCTGTTTTCCAGACGTGGCTTGTTGCTACAGCACACAAAATTAGCGCCTGCTCGGCTCACAACAAGCATGATGACATTAATGAATGACACGGTAGGATATGTACGAGAACAGTTTGCAAAAACAAGTGCAGTTCGGATCGGAACGTAACGCTCGGGTACAGGAGCTGTAAAGGCGATGTTGTTTATTGAGAACAACAGATAAGTCACTCCGCGCAATATAGCTTGCGCAGCAACTGTGGTGTGAATGATCACCCCTAGTGTACAGTCGAAGTTATCATACAAGTAGGCTCCTACCTGAAATTGTAGCAGTTTCTCTGTTTGGGATGCTGACAAGTCATTGCTTTCCGCCATTTTGCTCGCAATGACCATCTGCGTCACCTGGCGTACAACATAAACATCAGCGCATTTAGCGATTTAGCGCACAACAGTCTTCGAGTACGTATTAAGAACGTCGATATTCAGGGTACACAAACGCCAGTAAGCGTACCACTTATTAAAAAAACGGTATTGGTTATTGTTATAGGTTGGAAGAAATAGGAAGTGAGGCAGGTACTTCACGTCGATTCGACCCGGCGCTGCCTTTGGCGCAATATTCCTTAAGCTGATAGCTATGCCAGGAACACTGTGACCATTCAATTTACCGATGTGCGGAAGGAACATGGCGATGTCAAAACGGCAGAAAAGACTCGGCGAAGACGAGGAGAGCGACGGCTCGAATGAGTCCCAAAACGAAGACAGTGATTCCGAGCAAGACGAGCTAGTCGACACCGAGGTGAACGTCGACTTCGAGGCGCGCACTCCGGACGACTCAGACTTCCATGGCATCAAGAGGCTCCTTCAGCAACTGTTCCTCAAGGCACGTGTCAATCTCTCAGATCTTACCAATCTCATTCTCGAACGAAATTTCGTTGCCAGCGTCATTAAGCAGTGTGACGACGATGTGGACGATGACGACGAGGCCATGCAGGATGACGAAGACGGCGTCTTCGGCGTCATGAGCGTAGTCAACCTCACCGAGAGCCGGCAACGGGAGTGCGTCCAGCAGATCGTGACTCTCCTGCGCGACCAGTGCCGCGCTTCAGCTAGCGGACTGGCGGCAAAGTTCGACGAATACTTTACCGAGGACAGCTACCAAATCGGTCTCGTGATCAGCGAGCGCTTCGTGAACATACCGCCGCGGATCGCTCTACCTCTGTACGACGCACTAGCACGAGACGTTGAAGCTGCCAAAGCGGCAGGCAAGAAGTACGACTTCACCCACCTCTTGGTCATATGCAAACAGTACAGAGCGTCGGAGAACGACGACCAGGGCGGCGCCGTGTTTGCTAACGCCGAAGAGGAGCTCTTCGAAGAGGAGGCCGACCTACAGTTCGAGTACAACGTGACAGCAGACACCGGTACCGCTGTCGCCGGCGACTGGAAGGAGGAAGACGAAGAGATGAAGCAGATACGCAAGGTCCTCGTTATACCGACGACCAAGTGGGCCCGCATCATGGACAAGCTCAAAGGCGCGTTGCAATAATAAAGCGCGCTGCCACTGGTTGGTCGTTTGGACATGAGAAACATCTGTTGTGTACTCGCCTTCTGTGCTTGCACGTGTCCTGTAAAAAAGGCGCACTCAGTATTGTCAGGTTTTTGGTTTTGTTCCGTTCAGCAAAAGGCTGAAAAGAGCGTCTGCAATCGAGTTGGGTTGTTTCTGTGTGCTCACGGTGTGTACGTCTGGTGACTGTGTGCCAAGGTCATAAAGACACAGCCACAAAGAATTTAAAGAAGGGGATGGCTTAATGCAGGGCTCTCTTTCATTTCCAGTGGTCTGTGACTGCTACCCAAAAGCTCAGCTCGATTGCCTGTTACCATAATGGACCTTATGTAAATCTTCAGTTCCTTTCACTCCCTCTCTAAACTTTCTCATACAGATAAATGTTTTGCACTTTCCTGATGCAGGGTTCCAAACAGATATTCTGTAAAGTGCTGGCTGTTTACCGCAAGGCAGATGCGAATGCAATTCGCCTGCCACCACTGCAAGCTGTATTGTGGCCTCCAAAGAACTGGAGAGACAGCACCTCTCGTAGCACACTACAGGCATCCACAAGAAGTGATCACACCCTAGAAGAAGCCAGCATTGCACTGAGATTTTGCCTAGTGGACAGGCAACATTACCGTGATGAAAGAGTAATCACTGGTACTGATTTAGACGAGTTGAACTGGCAAATCCATGGCAGGAAACCAGCGCAGTAGTAGTACTGGTCACTACAACACTGAAAGAGAAGTAGACGCAGTGTGGGCATCTAAATCTTTCTTAATGGTCTTGCAGTTAGCACCCTTCCTGCGCTGGTTGCTCATCACGGAGTACGCGCTGCTCAGGCAAGCAGCCTTGAAGCCTTTCCAGGGATGCACAGTGTCGGCATAGCCCAGAATATGCATTCCACTTCTGGAGCTGCACCACAGCTCCATTGCATGGGAGAATATTGCAGATCTGCTGCCACTATCTTGCTCTCCTAAAACATATGTTGTTTACTTGTTAATTGGTTGTCCAAAGTTGGCACTGTCCGAGAATAGGTCAAGCCTCACAGTGATGACCTAATAGGTGTGCTATCCAATTCCATCAGCTGTTCTATGGTATCAACAGTCCAAGAAGAGGTATGTGTGTTGACAAGGAATTAGCCAATGCAATGCATTATATGTTTTTGCATTGCTGCATCTTTTCAGACAACATGCCTTCAGACTTGAAGCTTTGTAAACGCTTGTACTCGCCACAACCCAACCTATGTCTGCTGTTTGCAGAGGCATGTTACCTGTTTTTGTTGTTCATGCTTGAAGACTGGAAGGTATTAAAGAGCAGATGGAAAAAATCATGCATGCGAGCTCTTTCTGCAAGAACTTGTACACAGCAGCAGCAGACAACTCCCAACCCGTTACAAATTGCTGTCTTTTCCACTCATCTGTGCATTCTGGATATGCTTCATGGCAAAAAAATCAGCTCGAAAAGAATAGGACAAGAAAGACCAAACAGGATAAGTGCAGACTACCAAGAGGTGCGTTTATTTTGCGTACTGTGCCCTAGAGGAAGAAGGCAGCCAGGCATATGAGTAATCTACTCGATGACCAAAAAAGAAGGTTTCCCCGTGTAAGCGAGTGAACGCTACTTGCTTGGTGAAAACAAGCTTCCACACGTTTCATTTCCTGCAAGGCCAAAGTTGTGTGCGAGATCCCCAAGTCATGTAGTAGCTCTTACGTCGAACAGACGGGTCATTGCATTAATGACCATCTTCGAGAGCATGCCAATAATCTCAAGTTGAAGACAGGCAGCAATCTAGCCTAGAATTGTGCCAAATATAGGTCCAGGATTTTCTTTCACCAGATACGTACCTTGCGCAGGTACCATGACCTGCACACTCGTGAAATGCAGTTAAGCTTCAATATAATGAAGTTGGTAAAATTGGCAATTTGCTTTCTTACATCAAAATTTCGTTATATTGAGATTCGACCTTTTATGCAAATAAGAATACAGTCTCCGATGCATTTGTCTTGTGTAGAAGGGGCTGCAAACATTTCTGAATTATCAGGCAAGTGCAAAGGCAAATCCTAATCGGAAAATTTTCATTTTGTTGAATTTGAGAGACGGTGACGAAAGAGATGGTTTCGTGCCGTGTCTACAATATTTTCACATCTTCGGTACGAAGCAAAGCCAGCCACGCTTTCATGTCTACTCCACCCCCACGGCTGATATAGTGTTGCCTGCAGTGGGGCGATGCTATCGTGAAGAGCGCCGGCAGCAGGAAGCGAATGCATTCTCTGCCTCGCTTCAACGCATCTCCGGAACTCGAGACTATGCAACCTCCAGTAGTGAACGCACGGGAAGACGCTGTGCATGATGCCATACCATCTCGGCATGCCCACTCTTTGCACATGCGGCAGATGACATGTAAAACAGGGCGTGCAGGCCACGTATGCGCTAATCGGCGCTGATGGCCATGCAAAGCCACAGTCGTGTTAGAAAAGAAGACCTGCGGCAACCGTCCCCTCCCCCATTGGCGATGCAGACGACGCATCGCCACAAATGCTTTCTACTTCCTCCACCCCCATTTGCGCATACGATAGGATCTTATCGCAATTGGATACTATACAGACCATGCTGCTCTGCTTCGAGGATCATTACATTGGTGGCACTGCACGAAATTTAAGAGGTGCGTTTGTAAGCAGCCACTTGTAACTCAGCCATTTGACCATCTGCGCCCATGTAGGTTTCCATTTTAATGCGTAAGCATTCTTTGGGAAGTACCGCTGCGAAATCTGTCACGCGAAAAGTGTAATGCCTTGCATTTGCACAAAAATGCATAATTTGCGAAGATGTTTAGTTGTTATAACAATGTAAATGCAGACACTTGGTAGCTTTATAAGCAATAAGAGCCAATTGAAAAAAGAAAAATTGACCAGAGAGAATACCCAAATTTGATCAGATTTGTGCATACCCATAGGGATACACAGGGCACCATAGGAAATGCATGGGAAGCCTACAGTAGGGGTGGGCCAACTGAAATTGGAGGTGGGGCAACTTGGAATTGGGGGTATGTTTATGCCTACTTAGAACTTAGGAGTTTCTGCATACTTTGTTGTCTCGATAGTCCTTCACGGCAGCAGTGAAATATTGTTACATTGAAATCGCATACACACGCACACTACATTGTGTCCCATTTCTAAATATGCATGGTGTTCTATGGATATGAGGTTATGAAAGGTTAAATACTTTGTTCCATTGATAATCTCGTTATATTGAAGTTCGCTATGTCCAGGTTTAACTGCATATGAAGCATTCATGCATTGCAAGGGGCCATCATGCGTTAGCTTGCCATCAGTTGCCTTGACTGACCAATGGATTAGCTATATTCGTGACTGAGCGATTCGATGTCCTGGTTCAACTTTACTGCTAGGACACGCATATGATTTGAAAGTTTTTGAGCACCCTCTTTCCTCTAGGGTGTATATAATTGTGCACACAAAATAAACGCACCTCTTCGTAGCCTGCACTCATCCCTCTCTGGTGTTTATTGTCGTGTTTTTCTCACTCTCTCTTTTGCCATGAACCAGTACCAACAAGCTCTGGTTTAGACCCTTTTAAACTGGATATGCTACGAGGCAGTTGCTCATTCCAGTGCACTAATTGAAGACTATTTTCACCCATGCCTTCTTCCGTCGATAACCTTTTGCACAGACCCATGTCCATCTCTCACTGGCAAAGAGGAGAACATAATTTATTGTCTCACAAAATGCATGTCAAGGAATTGGTCAAGCATAGGTAGTTATACAAGGTAGTTACAGAAGATAGTGTCAGTTACTTCACCCCAATAGTATTTTTCACACAGACAGTATCTTTCACGGTGATAGTCTGGCCTTTTGGACACAGCACAATACTCAAGTTTATTAGTACTGATTGCAAATAGGTCACGACACGAATGAGCTATTAGTGTGTGCTTTAGAAAGATGGCGTATTCAAAAATTTATTGGAGTGAGGAGGTGCTGGGTACACACTTAAGTCCATGAGATGGCTATAAAAAATCGGAGTAAAAGGACACATTGCAACCACTTATTTACTATAGGCTCTAGCTGGGTGCCAAAAAAGGTTACCGAGAAAGGGTACAATACTCAAGTTTATTAGTACTGATTGCAAATAGGTCACGACACGAATGAGCTATTAGTGTGTGCTTTAGAAAGATGGCGTATTCAAAAATTTATTGGGAGTGAGGAGGTGCTGGGTACACACTAAGTCCATGAGGCAGCTATCAAAAATCAGCGTAAAAGGACACATTGCAACCACTTATTTATTATGAGCTATAGCTGGGTGCCAAAAAAGGTTACCGAGAAACTTTCAAAGGTATCGGCAACACCTGCAATTGCTGCACACAAGACTTGATCTGATGTAACATCCTCCAGTACCAAATAGAAAGAATGCTTGCTGAACATGGCAAATAAATCTCCATAGTTACTTGAAAGTACTGGCATGAACATGATCTGAGCCTAGTATTGTTCTTGTACAAGCAACACGATGCCTGTAGTTCTGTTCGAAAGACTACCGCTGGCCTGATCTCTTCAGACATCGCTACTTTAGCAGTGCCCATGGAGGAAGCAAAAATACTAGGAGGGAGCATGCTGTTGGCCCGATAGCCTTGAAAGCCAATCTCCTCTGATGCAACTCCTCCTTTCCTTCGAGGTCCACCTACACAATGAATTTTTGGAAATATAAGCACTCCTTTGTTGCATGATGGATCATTACGATTGGCCCT
The DNA here is from genome assembly GCF_023375885.2 of Dermacentor andersoni. Lineage (NCBI taxonomy): Eukaryota > Metazoa > Arthropoda > Arachnida > Ixodida > Ixodidae > Dermacentor > Dermacentor andersoni. The sequence goes on from NC_092819.1 coordinate 85,344,614, forward strand.
TGCCAGCTGGTCACTGTACTCTTCACATGATTGTCAGCTGTAAATAACTAGCACTTCGTCCGTCTCCTTCGTCCTCTCCCATGTGCTGTTACTCTACTTCAATATGTACTACCCGGTTAAAGTTAGCATTCATATAAATAACCGTTTGCCTATCACGTGGTAATGGCCTACTTCCCATGAGCCTTCCCTTTATATATCTTTTATGATTAGGCTTCTTTTTCTTTCTTCCATGGCAGTGCCTCCAGGAGAAGCAAAAGTGATAATTCATCACTAACTAGGCGGTGGCACCATGTGAAGGCAGAGCATGGTACCACTGCACCAATACCAAAATTAAGCAGTGCATTGGAGAGCAGTGTCATTATCTCATAGTTATGGAAAGCATCTGAAATGGCAGGCATACGCACATGTCCACAACAGCACAGGTTTGAGTGCAGTTCAAAAAATGAGAACAAGGGTGCAAGATGGTGGTACCAGCAGCATTCGACTTCCAATGACTCTGTTTATGCAATGCATGTTCAAGACCTCCGTATTATGCAATGCATGTTAAAACATCCAGCTAGCTAAAGATGCTGCCCGAGTCCAAGGACTTCGAGCCGTCATATGAGGCGGCACCACTGCCATCGACGGAAGGTGGGACGGGACAGGGGTTAATCCCCTTTACCCCCGTCTCGCCCTGAAGTAAAATTGCTGGACTGGTTTTCGATAAAGTTTATTCTCTCTCTCTCTCTCTTGAAAAGATTCGTGAACCGATACTATTCACTGCAAGAAGCAGTTCGTGCATCGTATAAACATATTTCACGGCACTTTTAAAAGAGCCTGGCAGAACTTTTTGAATGTCGAAAATAAACATGCCCAATTGCCAGACAATGCTTTCATCAACACCTAAGCCAATATTTAATTCCTGTATGCAAGACAGGGCGCTTACACTTTTGCTCGAAATAATGCCTGCTCTTTTCATCAACCTCTTGCAATAAATGCCATTTTTCATGTTTATCGCGATGTGTTCACAAACACAATGGCTGTTTTGATTTATTTTCAATGTCGCGATTTAGAAGTGCACTTAGCAACAAGGTCAAAGATCGAGAAGTCTTGCAAGTGATGGTGATGATGACAATAAGATTGATAATGCTCTGGCGCCATCTGGTAGCAGAGAACAATAACACTGCACCAGTACTATAACATTGAGATGGGTGGCACATCATGGAGGCAAAGCCTGTTCTGAAATTCAGTGAGATGACACTCGGTGCAATGTGGGCATCGCTCTGTTTTAGCGCGGCTACAAGCGCAGTAGGAACAACAGAAGGGGAAGGCCGTGGGAGAATATTACTGACAGCTCCACTTATGCGAAACAAGTTAAAGAACTATACTTAGTTGGAATGGATTCATAGCGCGATGTCCTTTAATACTGTGCACATTCCATGTGCTTCTTAGAAATGACACTAGTAGAATACAGCAAATCTATTGAATTTCTTAGTTTTCTTTGTTGTATCTGTTAACTGAGGACTCTGCACCTCACACCAAAAAGACAACCTAAGACACGAGGACAAAACAAACTTTTCCATGAGCAGCACAGTTTGGGAACAATTAGCCATTTGAGAATCACTTACCTTATATGCAGTACCATTAGATAAAGCTAGAGTCCCACTAAACCTGCAGTATGTTAACAGCAATAGCTGCAGCCTCAATGGCCCAAACGTTTGTCTTCTTCATAACTGCATTTACTTGCCTTCTCTGCAGGGACAGGTTCATCATTTGGAAATTGTCTCAATTATTATTGTTGCCCTATGCCTTGCATCATTTTGATCTGGGAGAGGAGTGACAAAAGTTATCACCATATAGCTGCAAAAGATTAGAAGCTCCTAGTTTATCTTTCACTGGTTCCACCATAAATGATGCAGACATTCATCTTTCCACAAATTTTTCTATTATACTGTGCTGATAATATCTGATTATAGAAAGCAGACTTTAATTGAGGTGCCTTGTAGCGCCAATTTTAAAGGGGATCAGTTTTACGGAGGTGTACACAATTGGCATTCACAACCGTGATCGTAGCAAACAGAGCATAGCCTGCATGCACTTTGGTGACAAATTGCTCATGCACTTTGGTGACACGAGCATATTGGTGTGCCAGATGGATGATACATTTCAAACAAAGCACAGGTGCAAGAGTTACGAATAAATGCATTCTTTGTCTCCCAGACTGAAGTGGCCCAGCTTCATTTTTTTGCTGCTGTCATGAACAATGGGTGCGAGAATATTCAAAACTTCTGTATAAGGAAACAGAATAACAAACTATTCAATTCGGTCTCCAAATCGAATAGTCAGTATTTGTAGATACGAATGTTGTGATGGTTGTTCACCGAGAATGGTAACCTTAATTGCGAGGTCGTCCTGTTGCACTCTATCGGCACACCCGAGAATAGGGAACACAGTCTTCTTCTATTGAGCCTGCGCACACTCTCGAGCAGATCGCCTTTGTCGTCGTCATCGTGGCTCGATGCAGGCAGGGGCACGGCAATAGCCTCCCTCCAGAGAAAGCATCGTCCCAACGCGTGGCGAATAGTAGCCAGTGCACAAACGCAGGCTATATATGTCACTCGGAGAGATAAGGCTTCATGCAAACCTCATGGAAAGTTTCAGGTACGTGCTGGCGGCGTTTCAAGCAAGACGAGGTGTCAGCAACGACTTCGTAGGCATGTTGCGACATCGCTAAGGCGGCACAGAACTTTGTACGGTCCAAAGTACCACCATAGAAGCTTTGCAGAGAGGCCATGCCATTTGCTGTGTTTTTTAAGTCCTCTAGTGCGTGCAATCAAACGTAAAACTTGCGCAAAAGTGAGATAAATTTCATTCCAGTGACCATAGTAGACATAAAACACAAGAGATTATGCATTGCAGAGCACGCTATATATTGCTCACGGAGCAAGACTTTTCCTCCTAAACAGCAATACTCAGACTTTTGGTAGACAGTTCATAATGTGCTGTGCTATGACACAAACTTGCCAACATCACGAATGCTAGCATATGAACATTAAAACTATTCGAAAAGTACTCAATATTCAATTCGAATTGATTCTGGCACTATTCGATTCATACTCAGTCAAGTGGAAGTCAGCCAGACTTTCAGCGCAGCTACGTCGCTTATGACTGGTACCCAATGCACATTCAAACCTATATGAACGCACATAGACTCATTCCCACTTGAACTCATGCTCATTCAGACTCACTTCAGCTCACTCAAACATGCACCTCACCACCGGCATCTTCATTATCATCAGGTGCACACAGAAAGCGGCACATCAGGCAGCAAAGTCTTTCAGTCTTCCCTTGCACGCCAAGCGCCAAGTAGAGACCGGGGTAAAATATAGTTTGCCATCAAGCAGTATGTCGACAAGCGCTGTGGTGTTCAGCATCAAAAATTTCGCTGCAGAGGCTAGGTAAATGTTTGTAAGTTTGGCAAAGGTTCCCCAATGTATGCAGCCCCTTTCCATATCAACTCTTGCACTAGATGATAATAAAAAGTGGAATTCATCCAAGCTAATTCTTTGGGATGTTCCTTGTGGATGATGACCTTGATGCAGTGAGGTTCCAGAAAATCTTCCACCTGTGTCGTGACATCACTTTCCATCCAGTCCTTGCCTAGCATTTGTCCCTGTATCCACATGCCAGGATGCAGCAACCTGCTCTGAGAAGGAGAGTTTGTTGACACAGCTGAGGAGTTGGAAGGCAGTGAACCTTGCATTGTTGCACAGAGTGAACCTTACGTAAACGTTTCTTCACAGGTGCCAGGTGAACGGGGCCAAGTACCAACAGTACTACTGAACCAATCTCGCGGGAAACCACACTAGCAAGCAATCGAAGCTTGCCAGTGCTTTCCAGTTCCTTGCCCACTAGCAGATTGGATCTCCAGGAAGGAACAAACTCAAATCAGCAGTTTACAGGTTGCCTTACTCAAAACTGGAGGCCACCCTAGTTTGATGTTTTTGGTGAGCATTCTTTAGACATTGCAATATTTTGTCATTACATAGTGCCCAATGTGTATTAAGAGTGTGGGCCTGTGTACAATGTACTTCTCTTTCTTTCTCTCTCTCACACAGATACACACACACAAGAAAAGAAACTCATATTTGCCATTATTTTCTGTTCATGTATCTGTTAGATGTAGTTTGAATTTATTTTGGCTCAAGGAGTCTTGCTTTGTGTCAAGGCTATGAAGTATAGCCTCTATTTCTAGCTGTGCCAGTATACACTTTGAAATAAAGACCACGAAGCTACATCACCTTTTTAAAGAGGGAGGTGGTGATGTGTCGCGAGGTGTGTGCCTTCTCAACCATGCAGCGCTAAGCAAGCTAGCTAAAACCTGCCTTGCTACGCCATGTGCCGACGTCCCGTGTAGAAGCGGGCAAGGTACTAAAGTGCAGCATGGAATAAAGGAAGAGAGTTCCGTTTCGTCTGTTGCCCCAATGTGTTTCTTCACTCGTTGCTGCTTCAGCAGCTGCGATGCAGCTCAGCACCGCAACAGTCAGGTGTATATAGAAAGGAGAAACGCACAATGCATCACAACAAGTATTCCTCTCCCTCTCATATCTACTCCCTCTAGGACTCGCTTGTGCTTACTTACTCATATTCCTACAACCACATGGACTCGTTCAAGCTCAGACTTGCACTAATACGTGGCTTTGAATCTGAGTGAGTCAACTCGTGAGTAAGTTCGTTGACCTATGGTTTAGTATTAAAGGCTTACTTGTAATATAATAGAACCCTATCAGCTAATCTTTGTGAAACAACGTACAAAACTTTTGTATTAGGGTGATGGAATAAGTTGCATGTTCGTTACTTGCGACCATTAAGGTCCTAGCCTGGCTAACAGTTCAACAGGACCAATGGAATACACGTGCATGTGGGCACGTAGCTCAGCAAAGATGCCAGCAAAGTATGCATGTCATGCAGGTAGTACAACACATAAAAGCGTGTGGAATCATTACAGCAGCTAAGGTACAAATTATTTTGTACTGGAGCCTGCTATAACCCAAGGTACAGAAACCATGGACAGATGAGAGGAAACGGAGCAGCGAAATTGAATGCTGCCATGGTATTGGTGAACACCCATTTAAAAGGACATGTAATAACACAACAACACGCAATGCCTCATGACCTCGAGCGTACCGAAATCTTGGAAGAACGCTAACATAATCCTAATCCATAAGAAAGGGGACGCCAAAGACTTGAAAAATTATAGACCGATCAGCTTACTGTCCGTTGCCTACAAAATATTTACTAAGGTAATCGCAAATAGAATCAGGAACACCTTAGACTTCTGTCAAGCAAAGGACCAGGCAGGATTCCGTAAAGGCTACTCAACAATAGATCATATTCACACTATCAATCAGGTGATAGAGAAATGTGTGGAATATAACCAACCCTTATATATAGCTTTCATTGATTACGAGAAAGTGTTTGATTCTGTCGAAACCTCAGCAGTCATGGAGGCATTACGGAATCAGGGTGTAGACGAGCCGTATGTAAAAATACTGAAAGATATCTATAGCGGCTCCACAGCCACCGTAGTCCTCCATAAAGAAAGCAACAAAATCCCAATAAAGAAAGGCGTCAGGCAGGGAGATAAGATCTCTCCAATGCTATTCACAGCGTGTTTACAGGAGGTATTCAGAGACCTGGAATGGGAAGAATTGGGGATAAAAATTAATGGAGAATACCTTAGTAACTTGCGATCCGCTGATGATATTGCCTTGCTTAGTAACTCAGGGGACCAATTGCAATGCATGCTCACTGACCTGGAGAGGCAAAGCAGAAGAGTGGTTGCCATTAGCAGGTTGCCATTATCCCTGAAGAGAAAAGTGTATAATAGCTGTGTCTTACCAGTACTCACCTACGGGGCAGAAACCTGGAGGCTTACGAAAAGGGTTCTACTCAAATTGAGGATGACGCATCGAGCTATGGAAAGAAGAATGATAGGTGTAATGTTAAGGGATAAGAAAAGAGCAGATTGGGTGAGGGAACAAACGCGAGTTAATGACATCTTAGTTGAAATCAAGAAAAAGAAATGGGCATGGGCAGGACATGTAATGAGGAGGGAAGATAACCGATGGTCATTAAGGGTTACGGACTGGATCCCAAGGGAAGGGAAGCATAGCAGGGGGCGGCAGAAAGTTAGGTGGGCGGATGAGATAAAGAAGTTTGCAGGGACAGCATGGCCGCAATTAGTACATGACCGGGGTAGTTGGAAAAGTATGGGAGAGGCCTTTGCCCTGCAGTGGGCGTAACCAGGCTGATGATGATGATGATGAATAACACACTAGACTACTCCATAATAAAAAAAATTTATTACAGAAAGTTTGTTGCAATGGTATGATTTAGCCCCACTGCTAACACCGGCATTTGGTGTATAGCTTTGTCCCCGAAAAAAAGTGAACACAGGGAGGCATACTTGTGCAGCAAAAAATGTACACAGCACCAAATGCAAACATATGAGTCAATAGATGGAAAGAATGCTAAAGCGGGCAACAGCATAAACAGTGTGGTATCAAGCAGGAAAAAAAGAAAAAAACGCTTATGTAAGTGTTATGTGATGCTGCCCTCACATGAAATACAGGTTGCAAGATTTCAGAGAGGACACTTTTGTCTCGAGATTGCTTAAAAATTGCCACATAAGCTTGCACGATTGATCTGTTGGACGTGGCTCCAAAGTGGCAACTACGTGAGACACAATTATAACATGTTTTCTTAGTGTCAGCACATTCATTTAACACTACGCATTGCCAATGCTGTGATGACTAAAATATGGTCGGTGTTGCAGCTACTTCCATTGCCATTACACTGCCATTACAGTATGGAATAAATACGCTGATGATGTGAAGAGACACATCGAATAAGGTGACAGTAACATGTGTCGTGACACAGCATGTGACACTAAAGTGGCACATGGTTGCTGTTTTAGCATCACAACACCAGATCAGACATGTGACAGCAGCACTACTGGTTTTGTGTGAACAGCCACTTTCCCATGCATTGCACTCGGCAGGTTGTAACAGTGAGAGGTAAATGAAAAAAAATCTGCCCCAAGAGACTCTTAGTGACAGGCACTTCTTTTTTTTTTTACTACAGATTTGTATTGTTTTTGTCATCACGGGAATGCCAGCTGGTACAAGGATGCCCAGATCAGCAGATGGCAATGCTTACAACACTCAGCCAATCGCGTGCAACCATTCCGGATATTCTTTTGCATCTTTTTCCACCTATATAATAACACAGGTTGCTGTTCCTTGCAAAAAAAGAAAATGGTAGCTCATGTCTTCAAGTGATATAACAGAAGACATCTTGGCCTATCATAAGTGATGAAAGATAGTGAAATATTTATGCACAGGAAATGGTCGACAAGACCGCTTCGAGGATGCCTTTGGAGAGTCTCTGAAAAGTCTATGAATGCCACATACAAAATGGCCTACACTTGCTCATACTTTGCACTGTCTGCAACATTATTCCACAAGGACAAGTAAAGCTGCACGCAAGCCTTTTAGCAGCTGTGAAGGCTAGTACATTAAGCTGCGAACACTCCAAGTATTTTTTTCATTATTTTTCTTGTCGTCGTTGAAAGTAAAAGAACTATACTAGTGCCAGATAACTTCAAAGTGAATTACCAGACATAGACATCACAATAACAGAGGTGCACAGAGGTCCACACATTCCTTTATGTAAAGAAGGAAAACTACAGTGCACTATGCATTTTTGCTGCCAGCTCAACTAGCTATTCTTCTTGGAAATTCAGTTAAACAGAGCTACTGGAAAGCTTTTGACTATATGTGTCTAACCACATTGTAGCTCTGTAACAATGAAAACGGAAGAAAATGCTAGTTTTCACAAGTTTATAAGCTATCTTTTAAAAACAGAAGTGAAAAACTCATAGCATCAAATAATTATAGATTACCACACTATTAACAATTAACCCTTTATTCACAACACATATGTATACCGAAAAAATAAACGTTTAATTCCTATCTAAATGTGCAAAATACATCAAGAATATGCATATTCCACAATAAGAAAAAAATATTTTGCAGAAACCTTTTTAGCAATAGGGAGGAAACACCAGGCAGAAAACAGGAAGTGGGCTTCACTCCAAGACACCTTTGGCTTCGTTTGGAATTTTTACGGGCAGCTCTCGTCGTATGTAAACCATAGGTATACATTTTATTTGCTTTACATCACGTATATGACACCCTTACGGCCAGAGATCTTGCACCAGTCTGTACACACTCCCGAGTTTTGAAAAGAGTCTTTGTGTTCCTGCTCTAAACCAGTCAATGACCCTTGCTACCTGTTATTCAGTGTTGGTCAAACACATTTGGCCAGAAACTTTGTACTCAATACCGAAACTCTGCTAGAAAAACAAGTTTTTCTGGTACGTTGCCTACAAGCAACACTCATCAATAAAGGATTAACGGCAAAATAGGCTGCTCCAAGATATGTCGCCCGCCATTCAGGAGCATGATTGTTGTTTGCACAAAAGACACCCGGAACCTGTGATAGAACTCAATCCTTTGTTTCGTACTTCAGTCACGCTAACAGCACTTTGTGCTTTTAGAACTATCAAATTTCCACAACACTTCGCACTTTGCCTACACAAAACTTCAATTGAATGAAGCAAATTTTCAGTCTCCAAGAACTTTTGCTTAAGTGCCACTATAGTATATACTCAAAAAGTATGAAGCACACAAATAGTCCTGTTCAATGCAGAAACTGCACTTGATGTATGATAAATGGGCACGTGTAGGCCTTTTCGTGCAAGACTTACACAGACATTTGTTCAGATTGTAGCATCGAGGAGGCTAGAATTCAGTGGCTGTTCACACAAATGGAATAAGATATCTTTTCTCATAAGAAAAAAAAAAACTTGCTATATCAAAATGGTCAGCTTTCAAATTATGTAATAATGCTAGCTGCCTTCTAAACAGGCCATGAAGCTTCACCGTACAAGGCAATTCACATCTGCTAGACAACCATTCAAAAGCAATAACTTCCCCTTAAAATGCAAAATAAAAGTTTGTTCCTCACAAGGGTAAGTAGTGTAGTCCGCCGATCAATGAGGACAAAAATCTCTGTGCAAGCAAGAACACAAGCGCGCATCGCAAGAACTACCAGCATGTGACTTAAATTAAGGCTTCCTTTACCATCGGCAGCACAGTTCCAGGAGGATAATTAATAAAGAAATTATTTTGTTCCTTAACTCAAAAGCGCGGATTAAGTGCAAAATGGAGCAATTGTAATGGGGCTGTGCGTTACAGGCATGGAAGACGTTTCTTTGTTTTACTAGTCATGATAGTCTAGAAGCATTAAAACACGTGCAGGACCTTGAACCGTTTGGTAAGTCTCGCCCTCTAAACTCTAATGGGAAGCACTGAAAAGCATAATGAGCTATTACATATTAGTACATGAATTATTGCAGATGGTCTTTTTTTATAGCCTAGGGACTGTACATCAGCACATGATGATGCAACACTGACTGGGTACGATGACAATGAACAGAAACACTGTGCAGGGGAACAGCAACAAATGCAACTCATAAACACACATCACTATTCAGTATCTACAGTTGTGGCGCTACAAACAATTGTGCAGGCTCATAAAAGACACATACACTCTATACTCCACCTGTATTGTTAACAGGACAGACACACGACTCCGAAATACAATCTGATCAGTTGACTTCTCGTAATCTGACACTGAGAGGGCATGAGAGAATGGCTCAAATACATAATCCATAAGGTCTATTAAACAGCTCTCCATCAAACTGAACCATCATTCGCTCAGATTCAACTCCTAACTTATGGGCAGAGCTTGTTAACATGAGCAGCTGCAGTACTAGCAATTGTAAACGATTAAGAGCCTCTCCATGTTCTAGTCGTGAGCTAGTTGGTTAGAACTCAAAATTCTAGAAGCAACACAAATAATGGGCCAACACAATGCCCATGTCATCTAGTGTTAACCCCTTGCTGTTGTTTTGCCGTCTGCACTGTATGCAGAATGTCAGTGCTATGCATACAACTGGCATACTGCTCACAAGTACTTCACTCTCCTTGCAATAGACGGAACCTCGCTTCAGCTGTCCGCCTGCCTGGCCCGGCTGACAATCTTGTAGGATGCCTGCCGTCGATTCCCTACCACAGTGATCAACAACCAATGTCTGAAATCTCAATGAAAAGTTAGTAGGTTCTACCCTGAATATATACTCCTTCGTACAAGGCCTTATGCAGTTTATTGATTGTGATCAAACTGTGTGAAAAGTCAAAGTAACTGATGTCAAATTAACAGAAGTCAACCGTATCAGTTTACACTGTAAAAAAACACTATGTCACACTATGTCACAGCCTGAGGCCAGCAAAAAACTGGTATGATTGTACTATCAGAATGTTGATTCCTTCTTAAGACAGTGCTACGTGCCATTTCCTCCTTGCTCACACTTTGATAGTAAGTCACAGCAGTAGCGAGGTTACAATGAACAGGGGTGGGGGTGTACAAACATAGACATTGTATATGTGTGTGTCACGGGGGGGGGGGGGAGGTGTAGGTAAGATCATCTGAGTGTCAAGGCACACAAAAACAATGTATAAATTGGTAACGCTACAGGACTCTATGTTGGAAACAGGAATCTGTGGCTCTGCTATGAACTCCTTATACAAAAATATTTCACAAACTCACACCCTGAACACAGGTTGAGATATGCCCAGTCCCCGTCTCTTCTTGCCAACATCTGTCTACTCTGCACTAGTGCCATCAGGGAAGATGTCTGTGTGCTTCATTCATCTCGCACTTCAAAAAAATTTTGAGGGTGAGTGGAACAGCAATGCTAACTTTGTGTTTACAAAGTACTTCTTTCTTTCTCCAAATATCTCATATTCAAGCAGCTACATACTAAGATTGCAACTACCACTGGTCACAAAGAGTGTGCAAGCAAACAAGGCAGCCAAGACAATCCACCAGTGGACACAACGAAATCTTGGTTTCCCCAACTCAAAAAGAGTGAGCCCTTAAAAAGCACAATACTGTCACGCAATATGCGCGCAACCAGACAAGCTAGTGATGGCAAACATGAAGACATTCAAGCAATTGGTTACAGTGAACACAACAGCACGACTCAATAAAACAGCCAGAATTAACAGCAAATAATATGCAAGACAGATGCAATGCCAACCGAATGTTCAGCAAGTGTCATAAAGGGGCCCCATGACAGCTTTTGAACACGTCAGATAAACCTGCCTAGTCACTGGGAATGGGCAATGGTATGTTGGCTCTTGCCCTAAGGGCAAGAGCCAACATACTATTACTGCACCAGCTGCAAAAGGACCATGATATTGCCCAGAAGTTTGCCTGCCCTTTCCTGCAAACTTGTAGAAGTCCCCACCACTTCCCGTGTTTGTTGTGACCTGCTGATAATACACTACAGCCGCTAGCTGGGTATCCTCAATATGTCACATGAGTAACATGTGCCTCCCTCAGAACCAAAAAGTATAGAAATCTTGTGACCAACAAAGTAGTAGCACCACCTGTAAGCGAAGGACAATGCCACTGTGCCGATACACTACAGCCTTGAAGATCGGACTGCACATAGTACAGATCTTGAAGGCCATGCCGATAACAAAGCTCAGAATGACGATGGGGTGACAGGTGGTGTCAGCCTTTGAAAGGGTAGATGCCACCCACTGCTAAATATGTTGTGTGAAATTTAGCAATAAGGAATTCAAATGTTAAGTTAAATTTGGCGATAAGAGAAGTCAAATGGCGGACTGTCTAAAGACCACCCAAATTCTGACCCAAGACAGGCCACATTGCCTGCATTTACTGGTGCTGTGCAAGTAATCACATTTCTTTTAATAAGTTTGCCTCAAGCAACACAAAAAATATAGTACATGTGAGCTCTATAGATAACATGCTTACCGTATAGTTGAGCCGACTAATAAGAACATGCTTTATTAGCAAACACTGCAAAAAAAAAAAGCACATATTTTGCATGTAGGTGTGAGAGCACAACAGAGCTGAATGCACTTCACCTTCTGGATGTGGGTTGATGCCATCAGGTGTGTGCCACCATGCTACAGATTTTGCTGCCTTCAGTATTTCGTGTGAGATGCAGTTGTAAAGAAATTAATTTGAAGCATTCAAACAAAAGAAAAAAGGCAACATATTGATGGCATATCCAGCATTCTTGCACACATTACAATAAAACTAAATTTAAAGAAACTTGATTAATTAACTGTGTGCCATCATTAGCATATGTCAATGCTTAACAGAAGAGATATCAATGCAACATGCTTCATCAGTGAAATGAGAATCTAAATGGTAGTCTGCCTAATTTGACAGCAAATCGGCAGAACTTCTGGATATGACACCAAATTAAAATCGCGCTTTGGTGTATGTGTGTGCATATGAATGCTCCTAAATCCCTATGCATTAGCACAGCACCGCAGGTTTGAACATCTTAAAAAATTAAATATAGAGAGAGTAGCACATGAAGACATGCCAGGGTCAGAGTTTGATTGCTGATAACTCTGTATGTGTTTGTATGCAGTACATTAAAATATTAATATTTTTGTACAAAAATATTTGTGAAGTGGTGACCTCCAATGTGACAAATTGCACACATTTCTTGAAAGGTGTCAGAGGGCCCATTTATGTTTTTATATCCACAATAATTCAATTTTTCCACAAAACCATGCCATTCACTGTTGCATACTGAGTTTCTGCATCAGAAAGACAAAAAAGACAGAGGTATTGTTTTACAGCCTATTTTCAACTGCTGATGAAGGAAAAGCATAGGAAGCACATAATGATAATAAACACACCCATTCGATCACATAAACATATATAAGGAAATGCATGCAAACTACAGTAAGGTGACTGGATGAATGAACAAAGAAAGACTCATGAAAAAATATGAAGACGCCTGAAGCGAAAGTCACAAAGTGTACTGTAAAAAAATAAGGAGAACGGCTCGCAATACTAACGTACATGGAGCAGAAAACCGTTCAGACTGGATATTTACATGTTCTAGACACTTGACTAGAAGTACGAGAGAAACAGCATTAAAAGTAAACAGATGCAGTCTTGGTTGACACTTGTGACAAGGACAGCCAATGTTTAAAGGGACGCCAAGAAGTATTACGTCAGTTTAGGTAGGTAGAGCATATTTCAACAGCCTTTGCATTTCCTCATAGCAACAAGCAGAGGAAGTGAAAGCCAGACTTCCACATAGAGAAAAGCGCAGACGACGAAACAAGAGATATACAAACTGGACAGGTGCACTGTTCGTATGTCTTGCCTCATCATTGACGCTGTTCTCTATTTTGAATGTACACCAACTAGCAGAGCTTGTAAATATCAGCCAGACCTCTTTTCTTGAACACTGCATGCAGCCAACTTGCTGTGCCTGCGACATCAAGTGTGGCCTCCCAAGTTCCATGACATTTTTGTGCATTTGGGCCATTTACGTGTAGGGAAAGCTCCCAAAAGTTGGCAGGCTGCGCCTCTGCTTCACTTTCATATGCAATGCATATGAAATGCATCCGCTGTGCTGGTAAAAAAAATTCACTAAATGCAGGAAGCTGCTGTCAAAATCCATTGCATCAAGGCGAGCTGGTGTGGGGGCGTTAAGATAGCGTCGCCAAGTGACGTCTGTCGTCACACCCTCTCTAGCTTGCTACGCTTCTGCTCGTGGATAAGAATGACCTGTTTGGCCTTTCAAAAATTCAATCTATCAACCTCATTCAACTTAGTATTCACTTTCAGTGACTAAGTTTTCAACCGAGGGCTGGCATGAATTAGCCACACTCGTGGTGCAGCGAAAGAAAGTTTTGCATGTATTTTGTACAGATAAATACTGAAAAGACAAAGTCAAAACCCTTAGACTGCAGTTGACACATGGCACAGGCGTAAAGAAAAGTATAAATATATGGCAACTTCCTCAAATGCAGCTGACTCACTGCAAAGTCAAGCTTCGCAGATTTTTATTGAGACTTATCAGTTTTCGCTGTGATTAACCATTTTTTTCACACATCACATCAGGAGCAGAAGGACGATCAGGAAACAGAATGTAGAGGCATAAGTCAATGTACGGTGAAAGCGGGAACATGAAACAGATTTTTTTGTCACTTCATTGACAAATACGTATGCCTTAGGTATGCCTGCCTCGCACGTTACAACTTGTGACTTGTTTTTGCCATACCAAAAGAAAGATTTAGCTTTTGCCTTGCTTATTGCAGTACATGTGAAATGTAGAAATGCTGTCATTAGGCAAATGTTGAGTTAGTCTGAATGAAAGCTGTAGCATTTAGGAGACGAAAGAAACGAGATAAAATTCTAACTGCTGGGAGCAGGGTTTTGGTCTAGGCCCTCAAATTTTCGTTAAAAGAAAAGTTAAGGAACATCAAAAGACCTAAAAGAAGAAAACTGAAGCATCAAGTTTACATTTCCATATTGCTATAACTATTTTTCTGACCGCATGAGCTACCATACATAATAATGAGAAATGCGTGAACTGCTCCTAGAGTGTCTGAAGAAGGCAAAATTGATATAGGTACCACTCATATGAGTGCACAACTATTATTTTGTGAACAGGGCTTTTGCAAATCTAGTTAATCGAAGTAAAGAATTTACGCAAACTGTGAATTGGCATGTCAGTTTTGTTCCCCTTAAAGAGACTCCAAAGAGAACATTAAAGAACACTCCAGTCACGTCGACACCTTTTGATTACAACAGGGCTTGATCACAATTGAGCTAGATCGCAATGGTGTTCAACTGTGATCAAATTTCTTGATTATAATTGGCTCATGCATACCAGCTGCAGAGGGGAGTCAATTGTGGTAAAGAAATTCAATCCTGATTTAGCACGATCGCAATCGCAAATGTCCTCTGTGACCCGGGTACAACACTACTCAGGTTGATAAAGCGTTCTTTCAAAATTATTATTCTTATTTTAAGGTAGAAAAGGTTTATTATTGTGGCAGAAAACGAAATAAGAAATTCCACTTTTTGATATCACATCAGAACCTCCGTGACGAAACTTCCGAGTGATGTCATGGATTTTAATGTTTCTTGTATTTGAGCCACCTCGGCACGAGGAAAGCTAACTTGGTAATTTCAGTCTTCAGCTCCTTCAGAATGCAACGTAGCCTTCCTTTACTGCTAAACGATTCAATAGGCAAAAGCCGATGCTATCGAAATCAGTGATGCCATGGCAAGCTGTTACAGGAACTTCAGTTCAGTGTCGCTACTCTTCATTTGTTTTTGCATCTTTTCGGGCTTGCAAAACTTCTTTTCAGAGGTTTCACAATTTCATAAGTGCCATTTTACTAATACAGGTCAACCTAACATTATTAAGTGTCCATTTAAAAGCTCTAGCAGCAGCAGTTGATAGAATTCTTAGATTTACAACTTTTCCACTACATCTTCTTGTTTTTTTCAATCCCTTAGTCTTCGCTTACTTTTGCAGAAGAATGCTAAATGCCTGAATAGAAGGTCTGCTCCCCACAGTCAACTGAATATGGTTCGAAATGAACAGTAGCCACCACCACCAATGCAATCTTGAGCTTCCAGCTAGTAGAATACTCTTCTGCCTTCAATGTCCTCTGCTACCAGCATCCGAGTCCACGTTAGACGCACAAACCACACTATTGAAACGAGTTCTGTTTGGCCGCTGCTCTAAGCCCTGGAAAATTCAGCAAGCAGAATTGGCGCATTACGTGTACGTGGCATATTTGCTGAAAACTGTTTCAGACTTCCTTGTCAGAAGTGCAAAGAAGAATGGTGGCGTATACAGCAGGAAAGCAGTACACAGGAGTTTCTGGGCATATTACAGAGACTGCACCAATGTAACTGGCAAATCACTAAACCAGGAGTGATTTAACAAAGTTCTGATGCACAAAAAAGCGCGAGTACTACCCAAGAGGAGCTCCATCGAGAACTCGGCGCGGTGGTATGACTGCATGGTTCCAATGACACAGAAGGCACAGGACAATGAAAGGACAGTTACTGATTTTCATCAGGAATATACAGACATTCTTGTTTAGTACACTTTCTTCTGATACATGGTCTTATTTATTCCAGGTTTTCTTCTTTAACCTTTTAATGACGGTGCATATAAACACCAGAAAAAGATTTTTGTTATCTATGCAAGTGGGTAAATATATTGAGAATAAGCATAACCAATTAAAATTTTAAAACATGTTTTCCCAGAAATTTTTCAGCAATAAGACGGAACAACAGGCAGAAAACTGGAAGTGGGCTTCACTCCAAGCTACCTATGGCTTCGTTT
The DNA here is from genome assembly GCF_023375885.2 of Dermacentor andersoni. Taxonomy (NCBI): domain Eukaryota; kingdom Metazoa; phylum Arthropoda; class Arachnida; order Ixodida; family Ixodidae; genus Dermacentor; species Dermacentor andersoni. The sequence continues at coordinate 85,360,938 of NC_092819.1, forward strand.
GGAATTTCTACACACAGGTCTTCTCATATGTGAACTTAGGTAAACATTTCATTTGCTTTATGTGACCTGTGACACCACTGTAGCCGCAGATTCTGCATCGGTTTGTTGCCTCTGACCATGCTTTCGAAAGAAAGTGAATCGAGTGCCAAAGTTTGACTTTCTTGTTCTGTGTTTCTGCTTTACACCGACAAATGACCCTTGCTTCCTGTGATTCAGTGTTGCCCGAAGACTTCGTAAACCAGAAACTTCATACTCAATACCGAAACTCAGCAAGAAAAAAAAAATTCTGATATGTTGCTTGTGTTGCTTGTAGGCAACATGCGTCAACAGAGGGTTAAAGGGGCCCTGAAACATTTCTCTAACTAATCATAAGATGGCCTCACCATGAAAGGATGTTATCTCAAGAATCTCATGCCGCAAGAATTTTTCGAATCCTTCGACTATAAGTGGAGTTATCACACCGATAACCGACTTTCTCTCTCTTTTAATCACTGCTAGTATGCTGGAAGCCACACAGCAGAGAAGCCAAGAGGGCAAAGCTTCGGACAAAAGATGACTGTCGCGGTGGCAAAAAGGCACTACACTACACAGCATGGCACTGGCATCTCAGAGAACATGCATAGCTGGTGCACTTAAGCGCAGTGCAAAGACAAAGTAATTTTTCTGTCTTTTTGAGATCGCAGACATATATATATTTCATTTATTTAATTCAAAATTAGTAATTATGCATTACTGAGAATGCTCTCGCAATCACGAAATCAGCCAATAGCATCGGTGGGTCCAGCTGTTTTCGATGACGCTGCATGACAGCATTGAGGAAGCGAGAGCAAGTGATGTTTTGCTGCTCTTGACACAAGATTGTAAATTCCGTGCTGCCTGAAGTGCAGTAACATTTGGCTCACATGTTCATAGCAGCCTCTACAACAGACCGGCAGCGTTTTCTTACCATGTTCAAAAACTGTTTCAGGGCCCCTTCAAAGTTTTTTGAAATAATATATGTCTCCATGTTATTCACAGATACAATATGATCTCTTTTTTTTTTTTTGGATAGTATAAGCATTGCTGTTTGATCAGTAAACTTTAGCTGGGAATGTGTCTGTCAATCCTTCTGTCACTCTCCTGCTTCCTCTACACTGTCCCATCACACGAAAAGAGCCGTCCTGCTTTCTTACACCAACTCAAGATATGCAAATCATTACTTGCCAGCAACGGGTTGAATGGAAGTGACGAAAACAATGTAAACTCCAGTACATGCGTGCCGGTCCTGCTCCCAACAACTGCATGCAATGCACTTGCCATTTGAAGCAAATGTTCGAACTACCAAGCCGCAAGTGGCTTTGCCATGTGCTTTTAATTGTGTCACGGGCAGTTTACACCCTTTTGTAGCTCCTTTCCGATTCTTAAGGTACATACTGTACATATGTACTTTTGTGTCACATAACCCATGTAGTGCAGTAAAGGCTACATATAGTGTCGACCAATAAGGAATCACAGCTGGGAGAACAGCTCAATCGCTGTCCAGCACTAAAGCTATTATGCATGATGTCAGTTGGACGAAAGGATCACGGATGTATTAACAGAGCACAATGGGATCGAGGACAAGCCTCTTCCCTTGCTCTCTTACCTAATTGGTTGATGTGATCCAGAAGTTTGACTGCACCGCACATATTTTGTAAGACAAAGCACCAGGAAGCAAGCGTTCACCTTACAGATATGATAGGCCTGTTATGAACGCAGTATTGGTCATTAAGCCAAGTATCAATTCTGGTACATCACCACAAGAATCTAACTTTATCAGAATGAATGCAACAGATGGGCCTTGAAAAGTCCACATCCTCTTCCTACAAAGCAACTTTGTAGCAATTACAGAGATTGACAGCTATTTCATTCCAATGCGGCAACACATGCACACAATTCTGATGAATTCGTGAATAAAAACTTACTTCAAACTTGCAAGTTCCTTAGATCCACTTTGGTCTGAAATCTAGCTGCAGTCAAATAGGAGCAAATGTGACGTGCCATCCATGTTTATGGCAGACATGAGAACAACAGGTACTGGTGCTATACAAAAAGTTGAAAAACAAAAAAACAACACAGAGTGCCTTGAGATAGTGCTCGCCAAAGTGTTGCGAAGAGCCACCTTGTGGCCCCCTAGCCTGAGACACACGCTTTCAACCAAAGAAATGTCGCTACGAAATGTCAGCTTAGGAATTTGAACAGTGCTCATGCAAAATTATAAAACAAAACATGTTAAACCATGTTCAACAACACATTTCATATGCCCGTGACATAAAATTTAACATGACCCGGCTCACCGAAGTGCAGGGCATTTACTGTTGCACCAAAATAAAGTCAACACACTTGTAAATGATGCAACATAAAAATAAAGCTGACTCGAATTTTGCCGTGCAACAATATGTTACTTCTTTTCTTGGTCTTGTCCACTTCTAATGACTCATTGTGAACCAATCATGCTGACAGTAATACAGTCAAACCTTGATTTAATCAAGTTGTACCCGAAGACAAAAACTTTAATCAAAAGCTTTGGCAAAGTGAAATTAGTTCCTTTTAGAAATAAAAAAAAAAAAACAGCTCAGTCATTCAGCACGTTTTGAATGACGATGCTTAAAGGGACACCGATGACAAACATTGAATCAATCTAGAATGTTAAATTACACTTCGAGAAAACACGAAACATTTGCTTTATAGCAAGGGATGGCTTAGTTGCAGAGAAAACTGACTGAAAAAGCCACACAATTCTTTCGCAATTCATGTTGCACATGACAAATGGGTTCCCTTGTAGCTGCACCAGCAATCTTGCATAACATGCTCTGCATTATGCTGCTGACTGATCTGACACACAGGCCTCAGAGCGGGGCCCCACGCTCCCTTCCGGTTGAGTTGTATGAAAATGTATTAATAGGCAGCAATAGTGCATTCTTATAAAGGCAATTACAAATTTAAAAAGTTAGCTGCATTTTTCTTTCATGATGAAATGCAACATAACATTATCAGTCAGTGACTTCAGGAGGGCTTCAAAAGGACATGTGACATTGTGACAGCCAGTACTACCACTATAGTTTCACAGTAGTGGCATCAATCCTGTCTTATGTTTGTGTCGTTTTCTTACTTATGAAAGCTCTGTTCTTGGTAAACAAAATGCTTTGGACAACTCTAAATACTAATCTATCAGCTTACTTACACTGATTATTTGCCCTTACTGTCTCTTTCAATGAGAGTTCAAGAGAAATTTGGGCAATGATGCAATAGAAATGTTATACATGCTCAACACACATGTTGGATCAGATTGTCACTGCTAACCAAGAATGTCATCTCTGTAGAAACGAGGAGTCACAGTTGACCTGTGGTACATTAGACTGGTTCCTACTGCGTTTCAACTTGGATCTGAATGATGCCAAGCCCGCTCTAGATCAAAGCCAGAGAAAGTATGCTCAAGCCAAACGTACAACCACTTGCATAGCAATCGGAGGCCACAACAGTGCTTCTATTGTAAACAAAAATAGCGGACCAACAAGGTACACACCAGCGTGCACCCGCCACTACAAGCCATGTCGCCAACAACAGACATTGCAGCAGCTATTTGACCAGAGCTCCATGGTGCTTCCATGCTGAAGCTGTGAGCAGCAATGAGCACGGCACCTTTTCAGAGCACCACACTCAAGACTGCTCAGGGCTGAAAGTGCAAAACGTGTTCTGAGCACTCCATTTTGACCAGCCAATTGCAAAGCACTGTGCCATAGCACACTAAAGCACTCAAAAGCGACCAGCCGAAGGTGCCATTATTTTGTTCGCAGATATGTCACAAATGGCTACCATTGGTATTGCAGTTGAGTTCTCATGCTAATGCTAAGCGTAAAAGAACTTCTGGCCTGGTTGCAGTGAGCCTCACATCACCTTACAATATGAAAGTTGTCGTAAGTGCCTTGGCACAGTCACCAGCTACTTTAACTGAAGAAGTGTTGCAGCAGACTTTTTTTTTCTTTGTCACTAAAATAGACTAAGCAGTGAAGCCATCTTAGCCAGCACAAGAGTGTCACTGCCAATACTGGTGTGCGTGAACCACTAACAAAACAATTAATGCAGAAACTCCTCTGGGAGTTGTCTAATTATGCATGAGCACTGTGCCAGAAGCTTATCTCCACGTAACCCAGTGTCGTTATCTATGTTATGAAACTTGATCCGACCAGTACAGTTAAACCTCAATGTAACGAGCTTCAATATAACGAAGTATTTTACTTTTCATAAACTTTTGTTAATAGAACACCATATATTTAGAACCTCAATTAACAAAATGTGTTTGTATGCGATTTCAATATAAAGTAACTTCACTGCCGCCACAAAGGAATGCCGAGACAATAAATGGAAACTTCCGCGGACGCAGATGGTCAAATGACTGAATTACAAGCAGCTGTTTGCAAACACACTTCTCAAATCGTATGCGGCGCGACAAGAGTGATCGCCAAAGTGGAGACGCATCATGTTCCATATAAAGTCCAAGTGTGATAAAATCCTGTTATGCCCTGCACACTGCGTGCTTTAGGTGTGAGTGAAAGTGTGCAAGGGTGAGACAAGATGGTGGTGTCACGAGTGCCGCCTTCCCACAAGAGCAAAGGGAAAGAGGGGGACGGGAGCAAGCCTGTGGCAATGCGATCAAGCACACGTGAGGGGGCGAAGTGGGGGTAAGTTGGCGCACGTCTCGGCTGTGGCTGCGCATGGCTGTAAGCGCGGCTGAATGCAAACGCAGCCGCGCATCATGCTTTAGAAGTAATCTGCCATGTGCGCAAAGAGTGGGCGTGCCAAGATGACATAGCAGCATGCAAGCTGTCTTACTGTGCGTTTAGTATTGGAGGTTGCACAATCTCGAGTTTTGATGGCCCTTAGGAGCGAGAGGCAGACAAAGCATTCGTTCCCCACTGCCGGCGCTTTTCCTAATAGCATCGTCTCAGTGCAGGCGATGCTATCAGCCGCGGGGCCGAAACGCATGCGAAAGCGTGGCTTAATTGTATGCTTAATTTGTACCGCCAATAAGATATCGTCGATGTACGTGGTATGAAGCCGTATCATTTGTTGCCAGCTCCCAAATTTATCAAAATGAATTGTTTTCTCATCCAAATTTGCTTTCTTCATTTGCCCGATAATTCAGAAAATTCTGCGGCCACTTATCATGTAAGAAAAATCGATCGGCAACTGTACTTATTTGCATAAAAAGTTCAATTTCAATAGAATGAAATATTGATGTAACGAAGCAAATTGCTGATTTTACCGCCCTTGTTATATCGAAGTTAAACTGCATAAACGACACTGCTATGGCGACATGAACTGCTATGGATGGCGGCACAAGGTGAATTGATGATGCAAGCGAACTACTGCACCAGGTGTGCTGATGCATTCCGATCATTATAAGCAATTAATGCTCTTTAGCGCCTTATTCATCCGCATCGAACCATCACCAACCATACTCTGGAAGCAGCTGCGTATGGTGCGGCCCCGCGGACCTCTATCTTGAAAGTGATCTGCCATGGGGACAGAGTGCAGCGAGTGCTGATAGCTTCATGTGCACTGTGTTCTTGCAGCTTATTTCGCATTAAGTGAGAAACAGCGCAAAGCTCAATTCGCTCGCTAATGTGGGCCCTATCTTGAAACCGATCATCTTATGTGACGGATGGACGGGTTTCCGCATTGTGTAGGCATAGAAATGCTTACGCATATAGAACCTTTGCAGATGTGTGCCGATCTGAGCAACTCATTAAAGACAGCAAAGCTGTACATAAGCGAGCTCTCAAGCCTCACATCTGAAGTAATATTAGGGGTACGTTAGCTGAATGTTCTTAGTGATGATTCGTCACCAACCCCTTGGTCATACGGCCAATTCGAGGCTCCCAAGCAGGCCACACCATAGGCTCTCACGGCCGCAGCTGTACAAACTCCTAGCTGACTTATAACCTGGAGCCAGTAAATACGACATGAGAAACAACAATTATGATTTACTGACTGAAAAAATGAGTAAAGAAGTTGTTCACTATCTGAGTGAGGTATGCGCAAAGTAACTTTCATTTTACAATCATTGATAATTACGTTTCAAAGCAAGAATTCTGTACTCCAATGCAGGCTGCATTGCTGGCTGTTCTTTGACATTTGATACTGAGCCCGCTGCTGCACCGTGTCGCCACACGAAAGCAGTTGTGGAAGTCCTCTTAACAGACTCGCTATAAAATGGTCACCATGTCATGTTTGCTATGCTGTCATTACATCATAGTCATTATGAGGGTGACAGAGCGCAACAAGACATTGATAAAATTGGCTGCGACTATCAGCTTACAAAAACCTGCACACATTCTGCTTTCATATTCCTGGATGGTTTTTCACACTCCGCCATGAACCAAGTAGCTGCATGAAGACCAACAATGTGCCACACCAGCAAATAGCATGATGTTTGTTCACTGCTTATGCATTGAGCTTCTTCGTGTGAAAGCTGCCAAAGCACACTCGCAAAGTGGGAAGGTTTCATGATTCAAACTACGATGCAGTATCAGTCTACTAAATGAATAAGTGCAAAATGCAATCTTCCACAGAAGTGTCCTGGGAGGATGAATATATTTGCTAAATCAAGGTTTGACTGTATTTTAAGAGGTGTCTCTTTCTCTAATTTTTTTGGAATGGTGCATTCACATTTTGCATCATTTCTAATGTAGGCTCCGTAGAAAGTCTCTTTCGCACTCAGTGTGCAACGGGCGCCTGCAGCTAGAACAGTAGTAATGTCTTTTTGATAATGGCATGCTTCAGAGGAAACCCCCAGTACCACAGGCCAAAAACAAATATATATTGGTAGAGATTTCTCCGAAGCTTCATTGACTGATATCTAAGATCTTGGAAAGTGGTCTTGAGTGACTATCTGCACTCAAGGAAGCAACGACAATTACACGATGGTAAACCTCTACCGTCTTGCTTTGCTTGGCCTGTAGTAGCGCTAGCTGGTCTGCCTTGGTGCGATTCACCTGTTGCTGTACCATTTCTTCTTCCGTGGCACATTTCGTAAGGTGTCACATTTAGCATACAGCTGAACCTTGATATAATGAACACATATATAGCAAACTATCAGATATAACAGAGTAAATCTAAAATTTGCTCATGTTCCCAGCCTATATCAGTGAGTATTGCTTATAACAAACATCAGATATAACAAAGGTGCTTTGTCCGAAGCGACATCGTTATAACAAGATTCGACTGGCTCATAAATGTAGGGCTACTCTAGACATTGTTATCTGACCATGGCTGGAGTGTGATGACTGATGCTGTTGGTGCCAGTGCCACCGGGGGGCAAGGAGAAGGACCACATAGGTGTCAATCAATCCTGGAGTGGAAGAGGAGGCCGCTCGTTGTGGTGCACAGGCAAGGGAGCAAAACACTGCTGGGAGGCCTGAATGGGGGGGGGGGAGGGGGGCTTTTCAGGCCACAGGATTACCATATAGATTCGTATAAGGGCCGCACTTTATTTTCACAATTCTGACGAAGTGCGGCCCTTACGTGAGACCAAACCTTTTGGTTAATATGGTGCTGGTGCAGCCGGTGACTACTGGACACTCCGGATCTCCGACGAATGTACCACTGCATCAGAGGCCAACGCACAGCTCTCGCCATCTAGTAGGGGCACGCGAAAGTGCAGGTCTTGGCATCGGGGCACCAAACGCAATTGCTCCTCCGGTGGAATTATTTTTTTCAAATTTTGAGCTGCCAAGTTGGGGGTGAGGCCCTCACACGAGTCTATACAGTATCGCCGTGGAAATTTGCAAAGGTCGCTCACAGTTCCCGGTAAAACATAATGGTTTCAGGAGCGAGTCATGGGCAGAAATGCTGGTGCAGTCATGACCTATGAGCAAAACTGCCACAACAAAACCACTGTCTTGGGGCCGGCGCTGCCCGTTGTCTATGTCCTTGTCTAAGTGGCAAGTCCGCATCTGCAACGAAATCAAATCAAAACACATTAGAATAATTAATGGTCCCATAACCTTGAGCTTCCTGGACTGCAGGTGTCATAAAAGCAATACAGTATAATCTAGTTCATACGTCTCGGAAAAAAAAATGTGAGAAAACACTTACTATGACTGGGAAAGCCTACTATCCGAAGTCACTGAAACATTTGGCAGACTCAACTGTAGTTGACATTTATGTATTGCAAAGTGTTGCATGAATCGTTGCAGCACAAAATGCCGACGTGCACCAAGCTTGGTGGGGCTCGAATGGCCCGAGACGTGCATTGTCATTATTGCTGCTTCGATTATTGCTGCATTGTCATTATTGCAAGTTTACGTTTGCGCTCCTAGAATTTGGCCTGCATCCGCAGCTTCTTTCAGTGGGCCATTTTGGCAGGAAGTTCGGACTTGCCCAATTGGTGAGAATTGTTGCGGCCCAAGACGCCAACGCGTATCAGGCTGGCGGGACCCAAGCGACCCAAGACATGCTTTGTTGTTTTCTGATTGCATAGCGTTTTAAGACGGCATTGGGGAACAGAAGCGCAATCGAGCTGGTAGGCAATGCCAAAATACGATGCCGCCAGAGCAAAACATGACACTCACATCACGCCACCTGAAGCAAAGAATGACAGTACATTTGGTAATCACATATTAAAAGTGTGCAGTACGCCTCCAATGGCACTGAGCCCCATGCACTGTGAAACAGATAAGAGGAGGTGCTTATCGCAATAGGGTTGGCAATGATAGCTGGGAATGAGACGTGCAACGACCAGGGAGGAGATTTCAAAGTGACATTCGGTGGTACCAGAAGAGGAAACTGAGTGGATGCCGGCATTTCCATGTGAGATGGATGAGCAAGTACTGCAGGGAAGCTGCCATGGCAGGCACCTAGTGCTTTAGAATGCGCGCTGCTTAGAGTCTTTTTTTAGCGTCTTTTCTTCAGACATGTATTCTGCCTCAAAACATCACATTTTACTCCTGCGTCCTTTCAAGCAGCCAACTAGCCAAGTCATTAAATGTAAGAGTAGAAGATCCAACAGTAAGTTACCTGCTATCAACTGCAGTAAATACCCGTGTGCACAGATGACTGATGAGCGAACCTCAGATGAACTTGAAACACTTTTGCCGGTCGTGTGGTATGCGGGTCTTGAACAGAATGGAGTCAAGCCTGAACTGGGTGTACAGCAGGGGCATATAGCCATACACCTTGACAAAGAAGTTGAGGCAGGTGTCTCGCTCGTGGAAGTGCGAGTCGTCAGCTGACAGCGACACCGTGCAACCCGGGCACCGGAACGTCCACCGCGTTGTGACCTAGCACAGAGGGTAAAAAGAAACAACTGTAAGAAACTGCACACCTTTTAAGGAGGGTGTGGGATATCATCTGGTATCAATGGGCATCACCTCAGAAATATTCTAAGGTGATATTTGAAAGACAAGAAGGTTTTGAATGGTTTTTAAGAAAAGTTAGTGGCAGCCAGTTTCTGACAGTTCCATGACTTCAACACTTTCCCTCCTATTCAACAATGCAACTGTGGGCAAAGCTGTGCCAACACAGTGCAATTTCCATGTTGCTGCAAAGCAAGTTGTGTGCGAATGAGCCCTGTGTGTCTGTTACTGTGTGCCACTTAAACGGCCGATTGCCATTCCTTGGCAACGAAAATCAACTGAGCAGTCCTACCTTGAGAGGTGGTTTCCGGGTGATGTGTGAGACTAGGAAGTTCATGGCGATATCCTCGCAGTTCATGTACTCGTCCACCTTGTCCCGGATGGCTTGGGGCATCACGTAGGTGTACACGTACGAGTAGTACTGCGCACGTACAAACAGGAAACACCAGAGTGCACAGAAGTGCACAGAAGTGCACAGGCACACTCACATTTCGCTCGAACTCGCGTACATCCTTATGTATTGCACCGCACAGTGTCGGAACACTGAGCTCAAGTGATTTGCCAGAGAAACGACAGGTCATCGTTGTGCGTTGGCATGACATAATCTGCGCTCCTACATCTTGTATTAAACACACAGCCTATCCATACAAGCACTGAATACATCACACACAATTACGAACTGTGACATGTACAAATTGCCCAACATAGTAGAGCAGATAACTAATGTAAGCCTTGAATATCTGTGTGAATGCAGCTACTGGCCGTTGCATTTACATTAACTGGCAACATACCATAGACTGACGCCATCCTAGTGGACCTACAAAACTACTTAAATATAGGATTTTGATATTCAAGGTTTTTAAAAAGGCTCGAAGGACCGCTATGAATCTTGTATGCATTTAAGTTGCTTATTTCTGTCTGGCGCCCTATTGCTCGCTGCAAACATAAAGAGAAAAGAAGACCAAATTTGCTTTATTAAAGGCAACATCTTTTCCATTGTTTTCTGCGCTTATGTGCTTCACTCATACATAAGGACTTCATTCTACCCATTCTCAGTACTGAGACATACATATGCTAAACTAGGGCTGCACAACTTAAAACCAGCAAGGGTTAAAACTAACTTTCTTGGTAGCCATACGGGCTGTGCTTTAGTGGAAAATGCTGCACCTTTTGCCTGCAGAAAGGCAGTTTGTTTTGTGTGAGTCATTCAAAAGATATTGCAAAAGTGCATGTTCGACTTAATCAGGAGCACTACGCGAATTAATGCAGTCTTAGTGTTGGTAGCTTGATGAATACGTTCAGTTGTCCTGCACCTTTCTTATAGGCTCCCAAAATCATACATTATGTTTGCAGAAAAAAATTTTCTTTTTACCATTGTATGAACATGCTCCATTTGCAACACCAGCACACAACAGAAGTCTAAACTCTACTGTGGGCTAGGCAATAAAAATCTGCATACGGCCCACAGGCTGTATGTTGTGCAGCCTTGTCCTAAGCAGTCTTTATTTACTTAAAGCACTCAAGCTTCGACAATAAAATAAACTTGGCCTTAATGTCAAGCATGTGATCATTGTACAGAAACATTGTGATACAAGCATAAGATGAAAATGAACCTCGAAGAATGCAAAGAGAACCCATAAAGACATGGTCCGATTGAAGCTAATGGTCACGGCAAGAAAAAAAAGATGTATTATCCAAATTTCGGAACTTGCACTGCTTGGCAGTGCTATCAACTGTGAGGGCATGTTCCTGGATAGAGTAGCCTTCGGCAGCTTCTTTCAATTCACAGGATCATCTCGCATCTTTTCCAGGATGAACAAAACGTATACTATTCATTAACTACCAAAATGTGAGCGAAACAAAGAGCTGTGCAATGCATATCATCAGAATTTCATTTACAGAAGCTCTTGTGTGCCTTAAAGCTAATCTAGTTACTGTTTTAATGAAACATCAAACTCATCAGATAATGAATCATCACACAAAACACCAAGTGATACAGGTACGAAAAGTGATCTTTAGAAAAGGCAAACATTGTCATCCTTCTGAAAGTACCACAAAACTAGAAAGGAAATTCATATTGGTTTCTATGAGGGAGAGCTTCACAATTAAAGAAAAATTTGTCCTAGTCTTGGTGTGAATCCAGGACCAACACCTTTCTGGAATGGTCACTCTACCATCTGAGCTAACTAGAAGGCTAGCAGATAGCACAAGAGGGCTGAATTAATTCTCATAACTCGAAGTGCAAGAACAGCAAAAATGGCAAATCAGTTTAATGTAAATCTGCAAAGTGGAGAATGTTTCATAAAGGGAAAAAAATGTTTCATCCATTGAACAGTAGCATAAAGCTACAAAGGAAACCCATATGGGTTTCTCAGGAACCTTCACAAATGAAGAGAAAAATGTCTGCTAGCCGCCTGGCCAGCAGAGATGGTAAGGTGAATGCCATGGAAAGCTGTTGGTCCCAGGTTCAGTCCCTGAAACTCGTTCACGAAACTTCCTACACCTCGTGGATTTCCACAGAATTCATTTGCCATGCATACCTTGTGGAAGAAAGCAGCTCCCATGAGCACCATGGACAGCTCGCAGGAGTAATTGCTGTTGTAGTACCACGATTTGTGGTTGATGTCCCATGCATGGTAGCGACCCGGAAAGCCCACAATGCGGTCTCGGGCTTCACGCCAAACCCTGTCCCAAAAGTAGCAGAACTCATGTGAGTGGCTGTACGGACCCCGCTACTGTCACTACGAACACTCCTCCAGTGATTTCAACATCAAGGAACAGCTGCAGCATCACTGCAATCACACAAACATGATACGGCCACAAATACTGACGTATCCAGCATTGGACTGAATTAAGCTCATTGTAACATACAAAAAAAAAGTTAAATAAAACTTTAAAAACAAATTACCACTTGGGAAAGCTTACAATCTAAATTGTATGATGTACATTGTATGATGTACAGTACATTTAATGTTTCTTGGCATGACCATATAAACGCAGAAAGCACATGAACCAAAGGAATGCGGCTGAGGTGTTTTAGTGTAAAGGTTATGATGCTGGCCGTGATGTCTTTAAATTATTTAATGGGAAAGAGTGAAACAGTAAAAGGTCACTGCAAAACTCAGCAACTGCACACACCTGAACCCAAACACTATTTCATCATGACGGAGATGTGTGTCATCGTCAACAGAGAGCACGGCTTCCGTCTCGATAGAGGAAAATGGCAGGAAGCGGTTGTTGAGGCTGTTCTTTTTTGCGCGTACCACCTGGTATAAAGGCAGAAAGGAAAAGTGTGAGGATACAGCAGGGGCACACAATGAGCAAGACGGACAACTGGTGTTCGTGGTTCGTCTTTTGATTTAATGCCACATCAACCCAACTGTCCAGGGTCCCCAATCCCACAGCAGTTACACGGAAAATGACACACAACATTTTTGATAAGAGTTTTCCTATCTGTAGTCACAACCGTCTTTATGTACTGTACATACAAAGGCAAAGCTGCAGTAAGTGGCATTTAATCATTACATAGTCAGGGCGTGCTGTGAACGCAGTGTCTACTTATGACTTAACAACGAGCATATTTGCTTTCAAAATTGCTACACAAGAGCATAGTCCCAATCATGAAGTTGCCATGCATAGTACACTGTGCAATTTGTAAGTGTCCACTAGAGACCAAATAACAAAGTTGCAGAACTTATTATACATAACAATGAGATAGCCTGGGTGTACAGAGTTGAAACATTGGCTACTTTTCTCTGTAACTTTCATTCTGTTTCTTCAAATTTAATAATAAAAAATTAGAAAGATAGGCTCGCCAACCTAGAGCTTAAAGGGGCCGTAAACCTCCCCTCAGGCTTGGTGAAAAAACAAGGTCTTCGGATAGCATATGCTGCTCTGAACATCTCAACCAGATTGTTCAGTCATGCGCGGCACGTGGACCTCGCAAGTGGAGCATGAAGTCACCGTTCTCTCAAATGCTCTCTTTTCAACAGAAGCCTGCTCCTCACTCTTTTCAGGATGTTTTATTTTGTAATATAGCAGATTCCCACAGTGCTAGTGGCTGCTATTGGCCAACAGTTGACATCAATCAAGAAGGGTGTTTAGATCAGAACGCTTCTTCCTACTGTTACTGTGTATACTATATTTACTCGATTCTAACGCACCCTCGTTTGTAATGCGCACCCGTTTTCCATGACTAAAGAAAAGAAAAAAAAAATCCCCCTTTTGATGTTCAAGCACAACTGTTTGCCGCGACCTAAAAAAGAAAAGTCCTTTACGGTGTCGCTCACCTCATTCTTTCATACAGGAATACATCTTTCTCTCATTCGGGAAAACAAAGATTTACTCCCAATGCACTAAAGTTGCGATAAATGAAAAAAGTCGCAGTTTCGCTCGAAAGGTGAAGCATCAGTTACGATAGCAAATTATTAGACAGCTATACGAAAAGTAAGGATAGCAGTTTTATCGGCCATATAAACTTTTAAACATTCGCTTACTAACTAAATTAACAAACATGGTGCCAGGTGCGCACAAGCAAGCATGAACCCATCTCACGCAATGACTGCGGAAACTCTTTATCAAAACGCTGGAGTAGGGAAGTGCGGCAGCAGGAGCGAGCGAACTGACCTTTGTGCAGACTCTCGCTTCAATGCGTACTAAGTGACGAGAACACAGTGCGCTAACCTAGATGCGTCACCATTGCAGGTCACTTTCAAGATGGGCTACCTTCAATGGTCAGGTGGCACAGTGATCGGCTCAGCCGTCAGTGCCAACGTCTCAGTTCTGCAAAACACCGAGGCGGCCACTGCTACGGAGGCACGCTTTTGCGGCGCTCGTTTGAAACGTGTTGGTCATTCTAAATTGCAGTTTGAAGGCAATCGAAGACACTGAGGCCCATTTTGGACCACCGGAGAAAGAACGTCAAATTTACGACTACAACTATATATATCGCATCAAAGAAGTAAAGAGCACGAATATCAAAGTGAAGCGCTTAAATTAAATTATGGGGTTCTAGGTGCCAGAACCATGATCTGATTATGAGGCACACCATAGTGGGGGACTCTGGAATAACTTGACCAACTGGGGTTCTTTAACGTGGACCTAAATCTAAGTACACATGTGTTTTTGCATTTCACCCCTATCGAAATGCGGCTGCCATATGGCCAAGATTCGATCCCGTGACCTCATGCTTAGCAGCCCAACACCATAGCCACTAAGCAACCACCGCAAGTCGTGAAGTGTTTGTCACAACAAAGCAAGCATGTTTACGACGTCGAACTCAAAGTTAACAAATCATTGTTATGCCACTTAAATGAGCAAATACGGCCGTGGACGTTCTTCTACTGTCATTTGTAGCTTCATTACTTGGAGTGTGCCATGCACCTCACAACTGCAGAGGTTTTGGCAAATCGGCAGGTAAGTGCTTTTTTGTCCGTTGACAAAGTGTCTTGAGCATATTCTTGTATTGTCGTTCGGGCTTGAATGTTACCTCTGAACATAATAGAGAGCAATCAGCTGAGACTAAACAACGGGAAGACTGAACAAATATGTGCTAGCGTGCGCGAGATAAATGCTAATTTGTGAATGCTCAATGTGTGCTGCGGTGTACTCCAACCTTAGTTTTGTTTTTCCAAGCGAGAGAAAACATCGGCACAAATGAGCCCGGTTCCAGCAGTCATGTCTTGATCTTGGTGCAGATCAAAGCTGCACGTTAGCTTATTAATGCACAACAAAAAGCACAATGCATACAAAACTCGAGCACGGAGTGCTTAGGAAGTTAGATTTGACACGTAACAACCACTGCATGTTTGTTTTGGAGCAAGATGTGCTAAACAACTATCTAAACCGATTTACAACAGTGGAAATCAGTTCATGTGCTTTTATGCAGTTGTCACTTTATTGTGTGTTTTTACGGATGCCACTGCTGGTTATTTTCATTGTTTTTTTTTCTTTTTGCATTTACGTCTTAGTTAGTTTAACACAATTCGGAAAAGCGACACGAATCATGACGATCCACTTCAGCCACCAGGTTGCTTCCCTCGGTTTTGAAGGGAAGCAGTACAATTTTATACAGGCATCCTCTTCGCGGTTGTGAGAATTCTTAACGCAACAATATCTGCGCTTGTTCTTTTTGTTCACACTTCTCACGGAGCAGCTGCCAAGAAGCCGTGGTGAATGCATTGGAAAATAGAAAAAGCAGGCTTTCAGGCAGGCCTTAGCGCACCACGGACAATGGTGAAATGGCAGCGAGGGCCTACTCGCAAGTGCTCTCTCGATTTTGTCCGAATGCCGCTTGGCAGCTCCACCATATTACCCGCTTGCAGACAACGTCCTCCCCCACCCCCGCGCTGGCAGTTTGCGGACATTTCTCGCAGTGCTTGTGCGTCTGCGAGCAAGAACTACAAAGGTTATTGGGTGTTTTCGCAATCACAATAAAAGAAGTAATCTCTGCACGCAATAAAATATAACGTTGAAATAAATTGTTATCATGAGTCTCACCGGGGCCATAATTCCCACCTCCGCCAACTTGCAGACAACACTTTTAACCCGTAGGTTTCTGGCAGCGGTAGACGAAGGTTCGTCTGTTTGCTGCAACGGTGATGTTCCTGTAACGTTTTACACGTCAGTATGCGCTGCTGTTGTGTACTGTTTTGTATTTTGAGCCAGTGAAATAGATACCCTGGAGTGTCCTTTCACGGCATACCAGTGGACAAAGAGCTATAGGAACAATGACTGCAAGTTATCGCAAGGAAGAACTGGGAGCTGAGTTCAAATTCAAATTATTCGGCCATATGCAGCCTTCATTTTTTGTAAAGTGACTTTCGCCAGGACACGAAGAGGCACATGCTCAAGCAAGGTGCTGTGCCCAGTGTTTTTCCTCACTATCCGTCCTACATGAAGAAGGAATAGCCTAAGATGAGGAGTTCTAGCATTACACAGAAAAGAAGTGTGATTCTTCAATGGCCACGCCAGCTGGCCTGCCTGCACCTGTAGAGGAAGTGCATTCGTGCGCTGCATCGTCGTCAGACGCACTTGAAGTGTGCGTGAACGTGCCTGCTCAAGCGCCAAGCCCAGATGGCACAGTGATCAGGTGACATCAGAAAGCGTATCAGCAGTCTGCAGTGATGACGTGCCTGATACTGCTCCTTTGGCATCAACAAGCGGGAAATGCATGAACTTCATTTTTCCAACCGATGCGCAGTCAGTAGATGGGGCAGGTGCCCGTGCCTCCAGATCAGTTGGCGCTCAAGCTGAATGGAGAAGCTCCGCATCACCCTTCCTAGAACAAAAGAAGTGGCACGAAAAAGAAAGGACCTGGAAGGCATGGAATGACAGGCTGCAGGCAACGATCGACGCTTACAAAAAGGAGCTACAACGCCTAAAGGAAGAGTGCAATGTTAACCAATTTCTTCAAGTCACCGCAGACTCAAACCAGCGCAGTATGAAAGCTAGATTAATTATGGGCCAGGTGCTGAGCTACAAGGCAAGAAAACCAATGTGGTCTGAAACACTGTACGGCAGTGCATAATTTTGCGCAACCTTTCCACGAAGTCATATGAATACCAGAGGACAGAGCTCCTCGCACTCCCATGCAGAACGACACTTCAGAAGTACCTAGGAAGTACTGCAGGCGAAGTAGGCTTCAGGGATCTCGTGAAAGAAAGGCTGAGCACCGAGATGGAATGCCTCGGGATGGAACAAGCCAGAATGTGCAGCCTCGTCATAGATGAAATGCGGATCAAGCAGAGGCTCGAGTACAACAAGCAAAGAGATGTCATCCCGGGAGATGTTGACATGGGAGCTCTGAACAACATTTTGTCGGCATCTGAAAGGAAGGAACTGGCGAACTCGCTCTTGTGCTTTTTGCCCTGTGGCTTGCATGCGAGGTTCAGGATCCCGGTAGGATACTTCTTCACGAGGGCCTACACTGGTGAGCTACTTGCGGAAACCATGAAGCACGTCATCAGAAAGACCAAAGACCTGGGATTTGTAATAGTTTGGGTTGTGACTGACGACCATAAAGTAAACGTCACAGCAATGGAAGTATTATCACATGGGCAACTGCAAACCCTAGTATCTCATCCCGCCGATCTAAGCCGAAGTTTGTTCCTGGCATTTGATCAGAGCCACATTATAAAAAACATCCGATCACAGTTTCTTGCAAAAGAATTCAGAAAAAAAATGGCGAAATTTCTTCAACTTGCATAAAGGACCTCTACAAGATGCAAAAGGGCTCGATTCTAAAGCCGGTCCATTTTCTCACGAGAAAACACCTCTTTCCATCAAATACAGAAAAAATGGGAGTGGAGTTTGCTGTCCAGTTGTTTTCATCTGCTGTGACAGTGGCTTTGTCCTTCATGATGGATCATGCAGGACACACTTGCGATGCGGAGTTTGCCAGCGTCGAACCAACTACGGAGCTCATGAAGAAAATATGCAAATGGTTTGTCCTTATGGATGTCAAGAATTGTCAACAACATATTCACCAAAATCACCTGGACTCCAAGCTATTCTCTGATCCGGAGGACTCGCGAGTTCACTGGCTGGAGCTTGTTTTCTTAGAATATGTTGAAGTCTTGAAATTGGCAAGCAAACCGCAGAACTTCCTGACGAAAGAAACCTACCACAGTCTGGTATTCACAACTGTGTCTAACGTTCAGTGCATTAGGTTTTTATTGGAGAGAGGATTCAAGTTTGTACTGACGCGTAAATTTTCAAGCGACCCCATAGAATCATTCTTTGGGTACCTTTGGTGCAGTGCTGGGTGCAATGACATGCTGGACGTCAGAAGCACTGTTTCTGGACTTGAGAAGATGCTGAAGATGGGAATAGTTGCTGCTTCGCACACTTTTCCTCACGCAACATTATTAGGAGCAGCAAGACAGACAGCACGTCAACAATAAAATACGCCCACAGCAGTGAAACTAGCACGGCAGACATGCGTGAACTGCGCATCTCATCAAAACCTTTTCTTCCAACGCCAGACATTGCAGTGATTTCCCTTGTTGTGGGATACATATCCCGCATTGTGAGCGAGAAAGTTGAGTGTGAGCGCTGCGTGTTGCTGGTCGTAAAGGCACAAAGGAGCAGTTCTAGTGCGACGGACGGTTTGATCGCATGCCAGGACAGAGGAGGTCTGTGCTACCCCACTGAAGAGCTGGTGCAAGTTCTGCATGCCCTGAAGAGGTTTGTGGACACAATGCTTCAGACTGTGGATCCCCAAAGAAGCCCTTGGAAACGTGTTTAATGTACAGTGTTGATGTTATTGTAGCCTTGCCAGTACTGTTTTGTGACCGTTGTGGCAAAAGCCACAGGCACAGACTAATAGAACTTGTACGTAAGAGATTCATGAAGCCACTTTTCACAAACTATGCCGTTGACTTCACTGACAAGAAAGCAGTAGCCAGGCTTTATGAAAACAAGTCGATGTCTCGCAAGCACTTACAGAGCTTTGATGGCTAAACGATAACGCAATTTGTCACTTGTATGCCATCTTCGACACTGGGCTGATCCACGTCCATGTTTGTTGAGTTTTAGTGGTTCATACATGTCTGTTTCACACGTCTCTTGTCACAATATTATTAAATTGTTCTTTTGCTTTCTCACTTATTTCTGCGAATTCAATTTATCCTTAACTCTGGCTCTCACCATCAGCGGAGCACTTCAGATGCTCCAAGATAATGCGACAGATTTTTGAACGCTTCTTTTTGCACGATGCTCTCATGCGGTAATATAGAGGGCTCGTAAACACGGAAGACTATAAAAAAATAAGGTACAATAATAATAATAAATAAAAACAATGCGCGGGTTAGCAACGGCTGCAGCATGCCACAACCGCCGCTGCGAAGAGAGGGTAAAAGCGTAGTGTCACCATGCAGTCAATCAGAGCAACAGAGCGATGATGGGCACCAATGGAAATGGGCGTGATGCAACAGGCACAGAAACAGGCACTCTGTGTTTGCTGCCTAAGCACACACAGAGGCACAGCCTAAGCACATGGAGAAAGCTAAAGCAGCTGGGCTCGAAGCGCGTGCAAGGCAGCCATATTGAAATGCCGATGGCAACATGGTAACACAGATTTAGGGTCGTACTCTGTACATACTTCTGGAAGAAGCCGACTAGTGTCTGCTTGAGCTCAGCCGCCTGCATAGGAATTAAACTTTGGTCATCGTGGTTATTGGTGTTGTAGCCATCGGGTCTTGCTAATTTCATCTAGTTTTGAACACTCAGCTAGTCATGAACTATGCAAAACTTAAGATCAGACCACATGCACACTTGCCAGCGCACCTTCCCTCCTGGCTGCACCTGGTTAGATGTCTTGGCAGAGTTCGCTTCATGATGAGCTACTCATAGCGCTTCAAAATGTGCAAGTTGGATGTGGCTACTAAGCTGGTCAAGGACAGAGCAAATTTGCACCAAGTAGCACCACCAGACAGGAGCATATGAGCACGAGCACGCACTCTAGCCCTGTCGTGCACAAAGCAAACACTGTAGTTGCTTGTAGCTGCTGTCTGCTACATAGCGCAGATACCATGGCTGCCGCAGGGTGCCACGACGAGTCCACTGGTTGAGCGAACTGCAGCTCACTGGGGACAACCGTGTTTGGCACATTTGGCATGTTGTAGGCGGCAGAATCATAAACAGTGGCGTCTACATAAACATCCAAAATCAAATTTGAAGAGCACGCCACAGTGATGTTCAGTAGGCCAAGCATTGTGGGCACACCCCGTGCTGCCATAGCCTTCACAGTGCAAATCATTGAAGAAAGAGCAGAAGCATTGCGAATGGTATATATTTCATTGCCAATAACTCTGCTTCTGCTGAACATATTAAAGGACTTTTTGAGCCAAATTATTTCTGGAATACTGTTATTTAACTTCAAATGCATTTCTCGACTTTGATAAAAAGTGGTTCAGGGCCCCTTTAGTAATCTGTTATTTCCCACATCTACAAGCCTACCACATGTAAAATTTGACCTGTTCACAAGGTATCACAATGAGTAGACGCAGCACATACAAATATTGGACCGAAAATCTGGATAGGTAACAGTGAAACTTGCCTCAATGGGAACACCGATATCTGGCCAGCGCAGGTCAGAAGATGGTGGCTTCAAGCTGTTCCACACGACGATGACTTTGTTCAGGTGGGGAAGGCTGTGCAGTCGCTGAAGCGAGTCAATCAGCACTGCCTCTCGCTCATACGTTAGCATCACCACTGCATTAACACAGGGATAGGTTGAGTTCATAGCCATGCAAATCCTGGAACAACACAGCGTTACAGTTCACTTTGTGTAGCAATGAATGGAACGGATGCCAAATGCCTGCGACGCGACGTGCCTAATCATCACGCTTGTCAACATGAAAAGACTTGACCGTTGGGCATATGCGACAAGATTGTGCGTGGAATGTACAAATCCTACTCTCCTTTGTCCTACGTTCAACCTCTCTACGCCAAGGAGTGGTTTCCTTCCGTGATCCTTTGTGTGGGTTCACCCGACCTGACCTACATTCAACCCCTCTATGCCAAGGAGTGGTTTCATTCCGGGTTCCTCTGTGTGGGTTGACTCAAAGTGTCCTGACAAGGCCCTCTACCAGAGAGCAAGAGAGGATGAAATTGGCCAGATGGTGGAGGGCATAAGAAAACCAAAAAGCCGCCACGTGGAGTCACATCTTCTCTGCCCTTTCGTGCAGGTGCATGCGTGCTGAACGTTTCTGTACCTTTTTTTGTCTTGAGCACACCGCTCACCCGTAATGATGTATTAAACTTTAGTTACTTGTTTTTACATCACCGCGTCTTCCCTGCCAAAGAGTCTCCAATGGTCAACCTGGTTCAAGCTCCAAGCAGACGCTGTTGAAGGTCTCAATAACCCCATCCCTATAACGACAGCTTACGGACAACTCATTTCTTCATTGTTAGTTTGCTAAGATATTGTCACGGCATAGTGACAGTGAAGGAGCAGAATTACTTCCAGAATTACTGAATAATGAATTCAGCTTTTTATGGGGCGAACTTGTGCCCAGACAGCAAAGCAACGCTCAAATGACAATAGCAGTGAGCCCAGTTGTCAATTGCCAAGTCTAATCCTATAGCTCAAGTCCGTCAGCTATTCATGCATGTCTCACCACACATTACAGAAAGTTCATTGACAATACAGATTCAAGAAATTCAAGAATGTACAACATTATTCGCATCACAGTACAAAGGGACTAAACAGAGGTGAAAAAAACTAACACAAAAACACATGAACATACAGAATCCGATACAGCTGTATCACTGTCAATTTGGGGACGACGTTTGTAAAGTTTACAATACACAAAGCATGTCTTGCGCGAGAGTGAAAACCCAATGACAGTGGCAGTCTGGTGAAACCGGCAACTGGCAAAATGTAAAGCATGTAATCGTTGTGATATTTCTCCTTCTAGGACTCAGTGTTCCAATTTTCTCTATGAACATTCATCACATTCTCTAGCTTCTGTCTGAAAGGGGTGCTCTGTTTATTTCATTGGCTACTCATTATCCATACAAAATTTTCACTGCAGCAATCTTACCGAATGTGGTAGGCGACTACAAGAGAGTGCTGACCTGTGAACTGCTCCCTGGGAACATTTCCACCAAGAACTTCACCAAACTCCTTTCCAGAGCCACCAGCGCCTTGAGCAACCGGCCTGAAGCCGAAACTAGAGCCTGCAAATGAAAATACATTCAGTTTTAAAGATTGATCGGGAATATGAAACTTCAGGAACTAATATTCAAGGTTCTTTTTCTTATGTAGGGTCTGAAACATCTATTGAAGATGCAGAATGTTGCAAGTATGAACAGGGTCGTCACCTTTGCTGAAAAATATAACCACCACCGATTCGGGAGGGAGGGGTACTAGTAGTGCATGAAAAAAATGCAAACAAAATGTGGTAATACGCCATGTATGAATTTAGCATGAATAAAATTTGATGCACTTTTTAAAAATTTTGTGCTGCAGTTGCAAATGATTTATTCGTAATGCATATCTACAAACTCAGAAAGAAATGCCACTTTTCCAGGCCATTCCAAAGTGGAATTTACAAACTGACCTTGGTTCTAGTAATGTTGGCTGTGATCGAATTCACTGAAAGGTATGCACACATGTGCTGATCTAGGAAATAACTGGGAGACTGGCAACTGGGCTGCCGGTATGGGGTCAAACCAGCAGCCAGTACCGTGAGGAAAAAACCGGCCAGGTGGCAGCCCTAAGTATGAAAAACCAGCATCACTCTATAAGCCTTATTCAGCAAGAGGACGCATCTGTTCTGAGCCCTCCTTACTCTAGAGGGATCGAGAATTTAGTTACAGAGAGGCTGAGTGGTCGGATTGAGCCATATCTTGCTCTGGCTTTCCACTTTGCACTGGGTAAGGGGGACAAAAAAGGAGACAAGTGATGATAATAAAGAGAAGGAAGTGCATTATCTTGCCATTAGAAGGCTGCCGTGATCCACTTTTGAGGCTTTCACTGTTTCACTGTCAGTCTGACCATGATGCAAAGGAATGCTCATTTGATGCAAACTACTAGACAAGCAGTTTCCCTATGAGACAAAGACCTGGACCCGTATTCACACAAAAAAAGCTCTTATGCTATAAATATCTGTAACAGCAGATCTCAACTATGGTCATGAGTCTGATGACATATTAGCAAAGACAGTCAGCCAATGGCTGCATTCTTGAGTTCCTTGGGCAGCTTTGTGCACTCCGTACCTTGTGTTCCAAAAAAGTGTCAAGTATGTGGGAAAATGCAGATTACTTAATCACACACAAACTGAGCTTTTCATAGGAAGCACTGAAGGCACAATTTATCTAATGCAAATCTCTAGTCTAAGGTCTAGTGCTAAGGTTAGGTTAACACGCAGCTGACACCACAGCACAGATTTTTCCACACAAGCACATGTTTTAGAGCAACACGTTTGTGTAGCATGTTTGAAACCCCAGGCAGAAAAAAGATTGCCTTCCTACTTTTTCATCATTACTGAAAAGGCCAGAATTCCAACCTACCAAAGTTATGACTGCCTGCACTATGTACTTTACAACATTTATTAACAGAAGTGAAGAAAATGTAATGGTTGGATCACACTCACAAAGCTACCATCAAATTGCTATAATTTGAAATTTTGGTAACTGGTTCAAACAAGCCCCAAAATTTTACTTTGCGGGCTGTGTGTTCAATGCATACTGAAGTGCTTAGTACAGACAAAGTTGGCTCTTAACTTATATTCATGCCACATGTTTGTGTAAAATGACATTAAGGGTTACACCTTTAATCGCACCCCAAGACCAACGTAATGCTATCCTCTATGTATAGCATTTGCCACAAGCTAAAATTTTGTTTCACCAGGAAACATACCATTACTAATCTTAGACCCAACGTTAAATCTTTTTTCAATAACAGAGCATCTATGCATACAAAAAATAGAATTCAACCTGTTCTCCCAAACTCACCCATGAACTTTGCCTCGGAGGGGAGAATAGGCTCTTGAACCCCATATGGGTACATAGTGTGTGGGTCAAAATCTTCGTTCCACACTTTTGCCTGGTCATTCAGGGTGATGCTGAAGTTCCTCTGGTATGTCAGTGAGGGAAATGGTGGCTCAATGGGACCTAGCATTTCATCCGTCTCCGTGTTGGGTGCAGCTTCAATGGTGAGTGGGTGAAAAGTGCTGTTAAACACACTTGGCGATGGCTCCTCATGCGATGGTGGAGCAGGAATCCCAAGCCGCGTGCGGACGAGAGAAAGCACCGTGTTAATCATGCGAGACGTCGTTGACAGATAATTTTCCCAAAGCAGGCGGCCACGGCGCCGTAGCTCCACGATGTCAGCGTCCAAATAGGTCCGCAGGATAAAGTGGACTTCAGTGACCCGAGCCAGTGGCAGCAAGAGCGCTGCGCGTGACCAGTCGACAAACTCGGAGAATGGCAGCTCGACGGCATCGCCGCCAAGAATAACAGGGATGGCCCCATTTTGCAGACTCTCACGAACACGCACCAGGAATGTGGCCGTCGACACAAAGTCAGTAGGAGGGGCGAAGACAATTGAGAATGTCGACTCTCGTAGCAGCTGGGCACGACTAAAGTGGTCGCCACACAGCAGCCAGTCGTTTGGCACAGAAGATGCATTTTCAGCTGCCAAGCAGGTGAAAGTGAAGTTCAACTCATTGTCGAAGCCTTGCAACATTTTGCTGAGAACGTTGACAATCATCTCATTTGCGCGCGCTGCTAGGGTGATGTTGGTGTCATGTGCGAGCCTTCCTTGGAAGCTCAGAAGGTAGCGCCGACGTGCGGGCAATATCACCGGCGCCGACTCCCATGGGTGTGCTAGTTCCTTGCCCAAAGGTGGTGGTGTTATTGTGATGTCAAATTTTCGCCTGAAAGTCACCGCCCCCGCAGATGACTGCACCACGATGGCTCGCTGCACATGCTTTTCGTTGAGAACGGTGGTGCTGCCCAGGTTGATTACAATGTGATTGCGTCCGCTGCCATTCCAATGAGCCAGCTGCCGAAGGTAACTTGCCACTGACCATGATGGCAAGTGGCCACCGAGTATAACCACATGAACACATGCAGCACTTGGATCAAATGTGGTGTGAACATTAGTGTCAAGTATTTGGGCAAGGGATGCACGCACATTCAACTCCAGGACCGAGTCATCAGTAGGATAGAAATAAACAGGAAAGCCAGATGTGAGGGAGCAGCGCGAGTAGTCGAAGCACGAATGCATCTGGCACTCTGGTAACTCTGGTGTTGGCAGGTACAGTTGACGCGCATCTTCTCCAGTCAGAAGCTTCAGAGGTGGTCGAAGAAGAGGTATGTTTCGGTTTTCCAGCTCTTCTCGCGCATAGGCGGCTTGTTTCAAGGAAAGCTTGATGCGGTCTAGTTCGAGGCGGTTTTTTGTGTAGCCACGCTTTGATTCTTCGACACTTTGAGTCAAGGTGAAAATTTCAGCCTGCCAAAAAGAAGCACAAGAAAATATAAACAACATGCACAACAACCAGTTAGTTACAGGTAACGACAAATATTTAAAAAGACTTGTTGCTGCAAACGCTGGTTAGCTGCATGTCCCGAGAAAGCAAATGGCGAAAGTTGTGCTTGAGTGATTAAATGGGAAAGAAAACGTGCCTGTATTCATGAGTTCTATTGCACAGCTCAGCTTTTGTTACAGCATGCCTCGGTCAGCTAGGACATCAATTAGGCACTGAGGTCCCATTACGATCACCTGCAGTCTTTGTCGCTTCTTTTCCAGGTCTCGAAGCTCGCTGCTCACAGACAATTTGATCCGAAGGAATTCTTCAATCCTAAGCTTTAGGTCCTCTAAAACATGAATGTCGTCAAGTTGGATGCGCCTCTGCAGGTCTGTCGCTGTATCCACTGTGCCCACAAACTGCAACGAATTTCGAAATGAATGCTCGGTAAAAAAATGCAATGCAGCAACCGGTTACAGACAGGTTTAGGTAGCGGTTAGAACCAGAGGGTCAAAACATCATCGATAGACCATCGCTGTCATCGTTAACAAAAAGAGTGCGTTGGACGACTGTTGCAAAATGCACAAACAAGCACTTTCGCTTTGCATTGAAATGTAAGCTTGCGCCCTCATCCTCGGCGTACTTAAAGCAAAACGGGATAACTAGCAACCTTTTCCACACTCACTAAGGCTGTGCAGGGGAACACGCCATAACATGTAAACGCAGTTACGGGCGATAATTTCGAAACAAGGCATTCCCCATGCGCAAAATAATGTAGGGATACGAACAAATGATAGCAACAAATTACCTTTGAAATGTAATAATGCATAAATAGCGACACGATGACTAAGGCGAGAAGAGCAAGCAGTATGAATCTTGTCGTCCCAACTCCGGCAAACCACGCCCGCACAGGCTTGTAATTGAGGCATTTTTGTAGCCACCGTCCGTGATAGGCCATTCCTCAGGTCTTCGGTGCGAGTCTTCGGATTTCTCGGGGCGAGGAAGAACTCGCAGAAAATGTTTTGAACGACATCGGTTCCCGATGAGAAAGTGCACCGCATCTATTGAGACATGGGCGCCGCCATGTTTACTCTCGCCACCGTGCTCTCGCCCCTCTCGCCGAATCACGTGAGGCCGCAGTGGACCAAGTGGGGGAGAGTTGGCCTGTCATATGATGGTTAGGTGTGCGGACGGTTTGTGCTGATGGTAATGTTCGCTCCTGTGCCGTTTCTTTCTTGTTCCTCACGTTTGTGAAAGTTGTGATCGACTGTGAGGCGTAATTGACTCCCTATGCGTGCTGCGTCTTCGATCGCTTGCTGCTTGATTGTGCGGGCCTGGGCGTTTACTGCGGCGGTGACGGCAGTAGCCTGCGAAAGGGGCTGTCTGCAGCTGTCCTGTGTGTAGTTGCTTGGTACAAAAGCGAAGACGCGTAATCTTGCAGTGCCGCTCGGTTTTGGCGCCGGTTTCGGCTTCTCTCTTTTTGTCACGGCGTCCTGCCGTGCGCAGCTGCTGCATCCACTCGCCCGCCGAACCACGCGGCCCTCGCTGCTTGTGACCGGGGCGGGCGAGCGAGCCGTTGTCAGAAAAAAAGAGGCGTTATTGCCAGTTTGAGACAGTGTTTGCACTCCCGGAAGAGTGCGTCGTTGCATCTAGTGATCTTTTAAATTTCAGCTTGATAGTGACGGCCGCGCTTTGACGTCGCTTCGATGTCGTTTCAGTCTTTCGCCGAGGACGAAGACGGCTACTCGTCGAACTACCACGTCGGGTCCCTGCCGCGTGATTATGCCTATGGACCCGACGACGTTGAGGGCGACCCGACACATGCCACGCAATGTGCGAGGAAACGAAAAATCCTCCTCATGGGGTCCAAAGGGTAAGCGAGCAGAGTTCGCCTCACCGGTCCTTCCTTTTCACGCTGCCTCATTAGCGGCTTTTCTTTTTTCATTTGCTGTTTTTATGCAATGTATCAGTTCACATTTGTAGGACCACGACTTTCTTGCCCTTTCTGTGTGGATTTCAGGAGCGGGAAATCATCCATCGAGAAGGTGGTTTTTCACAAAATGTCACCAAATGAAACTCTGTTCTTGGAGAGCACCCACAAGATAGTTCGAAATGGTATGACATTGCCCCATTTTCTTTACGCTGCCCTGACTTCTGTTGTCTTCAGTGAATACGTGCACGCACCAAATACAGAAGCTCAGCAGCCTGTCACCACCCCTAACCTAGTCTAATTAGAATATTGCAACCCAGTACAACTTGGGTGGCTGTGGAGTTAGAAGAATGCTACAGTTATAGAAATTACAGCTGGGCTGGATCAATGCATATTTCTGATGGAAAACAGCAGTATCAAGCTAGAAATGACAGAATCAGACAAGGCGGCACTTGCACTTAGTAACAACCAACTCATTTACTGCGCTTGTAATGCAGCCCATTATCTGGGCACCTGAAGTGATAGGGAGGTCTCTTGCATGGTGGTGTACTGTCTTGTTTTATGCTGGCTGGATTGCATTTCATGTGTTTGTCAAAACCTTGCAGATGCATACAATGTTCACAACTGCAGCTTCTACTGCATTAACACTACAATATGTTAATGCACCCCCTTTACTATCAACATTTAAAACAGTTTGTAGATTTGACTTAATATTAAAAGCGGTATGTCAAACAACATTGACATTCCTGGCCATGGAGCCACAAAAGTGGGGTAAATTGGGTGTACCCCACCCCCTCTTCTATATGTGGTCAACCCTTATGTAAACAGCCTGACTTTCTCCCTCTCAGAGCTGTAGGCATCTGTTCTAAACTTAAGTAACCACTATTTGACCTTCGTTGCCCTGATGTATATAACCACCTTTGTCACCACTTACTAAAAGATGATGTTGGCATGCCACTGGAATTTATCATGCTCGGTTTTTTTATATTAATTTAGAAGTTGACATTGTCATAACTTTGCAGACTCATAGCCTTTTTATAATGTTTAGCAGATAGGCATAGTAAGCAGCTCCTAGTAGTCATTGGCTTGGTGGATAATTGTGCCACCAGGAACAGTGTCATGTTTTAAGCTTGCTAGAAGCTGTTTTTTTAGATGGTATGCATGTAAATTAAGTCGAGCAAGTAATCAGGTTGTTAATTTAGCAAGGACTTGTCATTAGTGGGGTCAGTTTGTTTATTGTTGCGCAGTCATAGTTGATTAACAAATTAGATGGGCTAGTTGGTTGCTGGCTTGATGGAGTATGGTTATAACGGCGCGTTTAGAGGACAGGACACAGAAAGAATGCACACAGGACAGTCGCCAATCTTCAACTGAGCTTTACTAAATAAAAATTACATGAGCAGCAGTTGCTGTACAGAAACATTAGAAACGATATTGCCACAGCGCACTTTATCAGCACAAAAGCAGAACATCATGTCTTGCTTCACTACTGAAAGTCCTGATCTGCGCAAGATTAAAGACACATTTCTAACCACGCTATAGCACTTCCTACACTCTTCATATCCACGGACTTCGATACTGATTGCGCAAATATATCTCTTCTTTTCTTGGTAAATTAAGTGACGTGGTGCTAGTCCAACCTTTTCCTTCATTTATTATACAAAATGCCTCAAACATTTTGTCACTGCGTGCTGCCTTGCGCAGCTGCTGCTTCCACTCGCCCGCCGAACCACGCGGCCCTCGCCGCTTGAGACCGGGGCAGGTGAGCGAGCCGTTGTCAGAAAAAAAGAGGCGTTATTGCCAGTTTGAGGCAGCCAGGTCAGGTGCACGGAGCAGGGCAGCTGAGAAAGAACGGCCAAGTAAGCCTGTGGTGGTGCCTCATTTGCACAACCTCTCCCACCGCTTCAAGAAAGTGGCTGGAAAGTACGGCGTTCCCATAGTCTTCTCCACCCCTGAGAAAATGGCGCGTGTGTGCCGTGCAGTGAACTGTGAACGCACTTCGCAAAAGAGCATGTTGCTCGCCTTGTAAGCTGTCAAAAGGAGGTGGTATACCGCATTCTGCTCTCCTGTGGCAAATGTTACGTTGGCCAGACTGGTCGTTGTGTTAATGACCGTTTGAGGGAGCATCGAGCATATGTGCAGGCTTTCATAGTGGGGGGGTCACTTGGTTGACCATTGCAAAAGGTGCCCGTGTGCTCCATTGTACAGAGACACATGTATATTAGGAAGTTTCAAGGCTCCCAAAGAGAGGAAATTGTGTGAGGCATTTTTTATAACAAAAGAAGGTTGCATTAGCACCGTGTCGCATAATTTATCGAGAAAAGAAGAGGTATATTTGCACAGTAAGTATCGAAGTCTGCAGATTTGAAGAGTGTGGAAAGTTATAGCGGGGTTAGAAATGTCTCTTTCATCTTGCGCAGATCAGGACTTTCAGTAGTGAAGTGAGACATGATCATCTGCTTTTGTGCCGACGAAGTGCTCTGTGGCAATATCATGTCTAATGTTTCTGTGCAGCATCTGCCAATCATGTAATTTTTATGCAGTAAAGCTCAGTTGAAGATTGGCGACTGTCCGGTGTGCATTCTTTCTGTGTCCTGTCCTCCAAACGCGCCGTAGTTGAAAGCATACTTGTGCCAAAGCTTCTGCTCTTTTGCCTAGTTCTCTCAATATCTCGTCTTTTTACAGATGTGTGCTACATGCTGCAAACTCTTCTGCCTTTCAGACATATCAAACAGCTCATTTGTCAAGTTGGACATCTGGGATATCCCAGGCCAGGTTGATTTTGTTGACCAGGTGTCTGACTTCAAGAGCGTCTTTGATGGCTGGGGAGCACTTGTATTCGTAATTGATGCTCAGGTAAGCTTGCCATTACATGGCAAACTCCCTTTGAAATTTGAACCCTGTCACTATTGTCCAGTGGATGTTTAAGCAAATCTTGTCAATAATGGATCTCTGAAAGACAAACATTGAATCAACCTGGGATGTTATACTACCATTCTAGAAAAACCTCAAAATATGTTTAATGAGTGACGTGCAGAGAAAATCACGATTTTTTGCAGCCACACTGTTCTTCCATATTTAAAATCACCTGTAACAAATGGGGTTTCTTATGTAGCCGTGCCCGCGAGCTCGGAGCTCATTCTCTGCCAGATGCTCCTGTCTGCTTTAAGTCTGGGGTCTGCACAAAGTGACCATTGCATAAGAAGCACCGACAGGAAGGTGGGAAACTTAATGTTGAAATGCAACATCATGAATGAACACTTTTGTTATGAAGGGTTGACTGCAGTTTTTTAACCACAAACTGGGCATGTTATGCAGTGCAAATTGGTGCTGCATATTCACAGTGATCATGGCAATCCTGCCTTACATTTACCTCATTTTCTTGCTTATGAAAGCTACATTATCAGTAAAAGTGATTGGATCCCCTTTAATAATTGAATTACTACTTTAGCTCTGGCCATATAAAGCTAACAGACAGTGAAGCCAAGGAAAGTATTGGGGAAATTAGCTGTAGTTGAAATTGAAATGTAGAAAATAATGCGTAAATAGGGCGGAGGTTGTGGGTTCAGCTCCCATCAGTGACACATTGTTTTTGTCCGCGTCCATTTCCCTTTCTTTATTATTTTCTACGTTTCAATTTCAACTACAGCTAATTCCCCAATGCTTTCCTTGGCTTGATTGTTGGCTTTATATGGTCATGATTAACAAAACGGAGCCCCTCGGTTCCCCTTCTTCTCTCGTTTACTTTAGCTCTAGTGCCTCTCAAGGATGATTATCACTGACTCACGCCTTCTTAGCAATGAGCTGTATGGCTCTTTGCTATACGATGTGTTTCTTTCAGACCATGAAATTTTAGATGATTGACTTCTAGCCCTTGAGCTGGATTACCCATAGGTGGACATTGCTTGCTCGAAATGCTTAATTGATTAACTAACAAAATTTTGCTGATTAGGTTCCTAACTAATTACCTTATGGCACATATTGCAACTTACAAATTGCAGCCGGTGAATTCGCAAGGCATATACACTTGGGACGAAATTTCAGGAAGACACAGATTTCGAGATATTCATTCCCATTGTGTGCGATGCGATAAAATGGCATTCTAGTTATTTTTGTACTGCAATGCGTAAAACAGCATTTTGTAAAAAAATAACTGAAATAACAATGCATTTTTACCGTAACATTGATGGTGCACATCTAGAAAGTCATGCCATCCTCAGAATTCATTCCAGGTGTGCATGTCTTGCGAACTCACCGGCTGAGCAAAACAAGAACAAGGTAAAAGCTTTTACCTTGTTCTCGTTTTACTCATCGTCTTGAATTTATACCTCCCGCCCTCCCCGTGTTTTCCCTGAAACTCGCCAGCTGCAGTTCCTAAATTTCAAAGTAATCAGTTAAAAATATAATTCGTGAGATTTTGTAAATTAGACCATTCTGCATATCAGTTTATTGTTCAAGTAATGTCTGCCTCTTTGAGCATTCTGGTTAAAAAATATTCTGTATAATAAAAAAAAAACTCGGTATAGAGGTGTTAATGAATTATCTGGCAATATAATGCTCCGCAGAAGCTTACGGACTTTTCAAGTACTACTGTTCTGCAACTCACTTTTATGTATTGTTGGCCTTGTGTAACATATACACAGTGTCGCAGATCTTTATTGCTTGCTGCAACCTACGACGATGGCTCAACGACCATGGCATGCTCGTGCAGAGGGCAAGGTCACTAGTTCAGTCTATGGCTACATTGCGATATGGATGAAATGTGAAAATTTCAGCGGACTGAGGTTATGTTGTATTTTCAGTAGGACACTAGAAGAAAGCACACGAGTCAGTCTAGAATGGACTTCAGAACTTTCTGTGTGTTTGTTTGACAAGAAATGATGGTGTTCTAGTGGAGAAAGTGAATGTCAGTCTTTCCCATCCCTCAATTAATGTTTCTTATATGGCATCTCAGAAGGAGAAATTGCCATTCACTGCATGATCCGTTTGTCTTACATTTACATCCCTACATAATGCCAGGCCATTGAAATGAACCTTCAGCGCTGTGCTAGAGCATCCCTCATAGATCAGGTGTATCAGACATAAAAGTAATTTCTCGCTATAACGAAGATTTTCCTTGAAGTCTAATTGAGAATTAGTGCAGTAGTCGTTTCAACGCTCTCCCATCGCATTCGTGGCTTGCATTCGTAGGAACATTTCTTCTTGTGGTAATTAAAGGGAACACACAGCCGCATCTTATTTTCAAATGCTGCTGTTTTAACCTTGAAGGATTGCAAAGGTGTGTGTGCAAAAAAACTTTCACAACAGACGAGCTTGATACAAGGTTACTTAGCAAAATGTACAGGTGGCTACCGTCACTGTAGAGTGTCTAATTTATTGCTCTCAAAAGGAACAACTGTCTGCAGTAGTAATTGGCTGTAGTAGTTTCTTTTGCTTAAAACCACATAATCAGTACAGTGCTGTCACTTGAAAGCTTCTGGCTCCCATGCTTGTCTCGCTTCAACTGCTATTGTGTGTTGGATTCATTCTGTTCCCTGTCATTGCCCCGTAGCCATTGTTGTGCTGGAATTCAGTGGAGCTGCAATGCAAACACATCCATATGTTGTGGTTACTGTGCATTTTGAAAAATCACTGGTGTCCATTCTTAATCTGGAGTCCTTTGCTACATTCTCACAGTAGAGGTGTTTCTTTGTAGTGTTTATGCCCATCATCATTGGCATTCCCACTTCTGTAGCTTTTTCTTGCTATCTTTCACCACCTAGTCATTGCCAAAAAGTTTGCCAGTCCTACGTATCGCACACACGAAAGTGCTGACGAATGAAATTGGTCTATTGAAGCAAAAGGGGTACATAGTCTTGCACAGTATGATCATGTATTCACATCTGTTGCCAATGTCTTTAGCAATATCTGGTAATGCTAATTGGAAATTAGCTTGACAGCTTTTGTCTGCATGTACTTCTGCTTAGGTGTGACTTGTGCAGTGTGTCTAACTAAATGGAATATGCACTAACACGACATGCAATCCAAACGTGCAGGACGATTATATGGAGGCGCTGCAGAAGTTGAACAAGACTGTAGTGATGGCAACCAAAGTAAATCCAGACATGAAGATCGAGGTCTTCATTCACAAAGTGGATGGCCTCTCGGACGACCACAAGATTGAGATCCAGAGAGATATCCACCAGCGGGCGACAGACGACCTTGCTGACAGGGGCCTTGACAGCGTCCAGCTCAGGTGAACATGGCACTTTTTTGCCCCTGTAGAGCTGCCACGAGTGAAGTGCACTTTAGTGAGGCAGACCACACAGATGAGAAACAGACATAGGTGCCAATTGAACACTGGTTGTTTGTTGCACGGAAACACGCACACACAAAAAGAATAGCATACATGCCAGCTTTACCTGCCGCGGTGGCTTAGCAGCTATGGTGTCCTGTTGCTAAGCGCGAGGTCACGGGATCAAATCCCGGCCGCGTATTGATGGGAGCAAAATGCAACGACGCCTGTGTCCCATGCATTGGGGGCATGTTAAAGGGACACTAAAGCGAAACAATAAATCAGTTTAGCCTAATGAAGCATTACTTGAGAACCTTGTAGGCAGTCACTTCAAAAAAATTGTTTGATTATTAGATGAGAAAATGAAGGTCGAAGTATCAGTATTTGAATTTCACGCCAAAACCCCAGTGCCGGTACGTCAGCGTGACGTCGGGGATTTCAAAGTATGTTTTCGCATTTCGGCCGCGTTGGCTGAATAAAGGTTTCTGAAACTTGCCATGTTTAATATTTGGTTCCTTTAGAACACAATGTAGTCAATCTGTACCGCTATATACAATTAGTAGGCCCTAGAAGATGCCATCAAAAGCCAAGACGTCACAGCCACCAGGTGCGGGAACTTAAGTAGGCGTTGCCACCCGTATTTCGTTCTTGCGCTTTTTCTGGCTTACCAAACGTCTTATCGTTGTGAGAGTGGTGTTTTTGGTGTTGTAGAATGGTAATTTACTGATGCAGAAGAAATCATTTTTCACTTTAGTGTCCCTTTAAAGATCCCCTGATGGTCAAAATTGATCATCAGTTCCCCACTACGGTGCGCCTCATAATCAAATCATAGTTTTGGCATGTAACCCCAGAATTCATTCATTGATTCATACCTGTCATATTTTACTATTGTTTCATAGAGTGCCTGATTTTTACAGCTTGTTTCTAATTGTCATAGTGACATTAGTAATCTTATTATTTTTCGTTTGCATCAGCTTTAGCACGAAACTGATTTCAGGACGATGCAGATACAGTCACTAACCAATTTTTCAGACTCTTACTTTTTTCGAATCCCTTAGGTTATTATGACCCACAACTAGCTCACCATACCATAAAATCAATTTCGTTAATGACTACTGTAATTTTGGTCGCCATAACATGAATATTTCATGAAACTTCATAAATGTTTTTGTTTGTCTCTGGTTGTGATGCCCAATTGGGGACAAAGGGGACAATTGGGGACAAGGCAGAGCTTCCGAGAACCCAATTGAGGACAAAGCCGTTGGTTTCGAACACACACACAAACTTTTAATGGAACTAAAGAAGGCTTAAAATAAATAGAAGAAAATAGAAAACATAAAAGAAACACTCAAATAGACATCACAGCAAGAAGAAACACACTTGGGGCTAGTATGAAGTTAACTGGTGCGCGAGTCCAGGCTTGCCACGACAGCAGGGACACATAACAGTCTCGACGCGGCGACAAGCTGACGAAAGGAGTTGCGCCAGTCTCGCCAAAGGTCGTGGTGTAAGTTGGTTGACTGGGCGACCGGAGCGCGCCAGCTCTGGCTTGGAGAGGTAAAGCAGGCGGCTTGGGGGCACGAGCAGACGCCAGCGGCGTTCTGGCCGGGCAGCTGGGTGTAGAGCTCGGGCCCGTAGCCCGACTGGTCTTGTCCTGCCCACGGGCACAGAAGCTCACCAGCCTTGAGCAGCTGGCGGCACGCTCGGGTAGACGGGCGACGCACAGGAACGGGCTGGCAAGAGGCCTCGGTCGGGTGAAGTCCTGGTGGCTCGGGTCCGGAACCCAATGGCCCGTCTTAAACTCCCGGTCCGGTGGTTGACCTCCTCCTGGCGTCGCTTCCTGGAACTCTCCCTGCGTCTTCCCTCGCACCACACTTTTTCTTCTCTCTGGCGGATTAGGCATTCTCCAATTGGCTGCCTGGCGCCCCGTGGTCTTTCCTAATTGGTTGGCTTTTCTTCTTTTAGTTGCTTTTCTTGCGCCGCGCGTTCACGTGCCGGACGCTCTTCGGCGTCATCGTTTTCCTCCTTCCAGCACGGAATTTGCCTCGGCGCGCGCACTCCTTGTCGTCTGCTCCTGACCGTCCCGACCACCGCACCATGTCGCGCACCACACATCACACTGGTACAGATAATTCTAGCTGTGGTTATGAAACACAGTACCTCATCTCGGCATGCACTTGTTTTAATAAATGTTTATCTTAAGCAATAAATGATATTTCAGTACTTTCTGGCTTCAACAGTGGTATGTTTCAAATTATATGGCAGATCTTGAATAGTAACAAAAGTCATCATGTCGTAAAATATTACATTTGCTTTTAGAAGCTCTAATTATTATTATTCCTTTTTGCTATTTTCAATATCTTTAAACTAGCTTATATCGATTATTCTTCCTTATTTTATTTCACAATACTAGATACTTGACCTGGCCATCTTGTTAGATAATGTCTCATCTTTTCACATAATTGTGTGTGCTTTTCTAATAAGCTGTCAGTGAACAGTTATCTCCTGTGCGTGTGTCTCAGGTGTGGTTCTTTCACTATCACGCAGTCCACGGAAATCGCAATCCAAGTTTGACACTTCTTGCTGTACAATGGGAACTGAGCCTTTGACTGGCACTGAGGTTATCAGAAAGCCAAAGATATCTTGGAAAGTCTATTGGATATTCTTAAAAAGCTAGGCATTGTATAATATGCAGCTCGGTGGTTTCCTCTATCCATAGAAGCCATAGCTTTGCAAGCCGTTTTATCACATAGTGGAACACATTCAAAGGCTGAAATGTTTATAGACATGCAGAGTGAAATATGAGAGAGAAACATGAAACAGGACATTGCATGCATCAAAATCTATCTGCATGTGTTTGAACATGTAATTGCAGAACCTCATGCATTTGAGACCTGCCACAGTGGCTTGAGCAGTGGCTATGATGTTACACCGATGAGGTCACGGGTTCAATACCCAGCCCCCATTTTGATGGGGCAGAATGTAAAACTGCTCATGTACTGCACTTTGGGTGCACGTTAAAAAACCCCAGGTAGACAGAATTAATCCAGAGTCCTCCACTACAGCATCCCTTGTAACCCATTGTACAGTTTGGGAACATCAAAAATCCACAATTTGATTTTTGTGCGCTTGAGGGTCAATTTTATGAACATGTGGTTGGAAGTGCCTGTGGTGTCCTTATCTGTGCTTCTCTCAAGTCCTGCACTGTCAGAGCCTGTGAAAGCCACAAGTAAACTTGCTGACTGAACTTCCTTGACTGAACCACAAATGCAGGGTGTTATCAGTGCGCGTAGCACAGGGATGTGAGATGAAGTGTTGGCAATAAGATCAGCTGAGTGGTGTACGCATTGATTCTGGTGCCTGATCGTCAACCGCTTTTGCTGTTACCTTAAGTGTTTGTCAGATTTCTAATTTTAGGATTGTGCTATCATTCTTTTTTGGCCTGTAGTCATCTAAGGCCACATTGTTTGTGATCTTGTAAGTGTCATAGCAGTATTACTATAAGCGGCAGTCATGGAAGACATGCTCCTATCTGCCAAGGCGGCTTGGCTGCCAATACAGATGAGTACATAACGTGTCATGGCTTGTATTTAAGTTGTACTACTCAAAGTTCTTGTTGATAGAAATTTAATAGGGCCTTTGGGTGCAACAGGACCAATCTTTACAATTTGCTGTGCTTATGACGCCCTTGAATCGTACCTGTTGTGAGGCATCTTGCACTTGTAGGCTCTGTTTCAAAAGGCTAGAAGATTGGGCAGTTGCTGGTCCAAAATTTAGACATATCTGAATTGTCATACCTGTCATGTACTACAGTGGAATCTCGTTGATACAATTCTGTATAAAATGTTTTTTTGGGATAATACCGTAGTTACACGACTGTAAGTCGACCCGAATGTAAGTCGACCCCTCCATATCGCGTGCGACAGGGAAAAAAAATAAGAAGAGCATACCCAAGGGCGCATTCGATATCGAAAATTTATTAGTAGCTGACATGGTCACTGGACTACTCGTCTTAGCTAGTGCTGCCATTGTCAGCGCTGCTATGGTCCCACAGCACGTCGACGTCCAGCGAAATTCCACATTTGCCAAACGACCGCACCACGACATCTTGTGGAACAGCAGCCCACACGCAGCCGTCAGGGAGTCTCTTTTGACAGGTCCGGTTGGTGTAAGTTCACGGTGGAGCAGGTCCTTAAAACGCGAAGATCCGGGCTTGTTTCATGACTGTGTCACACTTCACTGGCAGCGACCGGTCACGCATTTCAGCAACGTACACCGCAAGCTTAGGCTACAGCTCCGGAAAGCGTCCAGACTTTGGCACGTGGGAAATTCCTCACTTGCCATCACAGGTGAAAATTTCGCTTCGCTGCAGTCGCCACTCTCGCACCACTAGTTCAGAAACATCGAACTTGTGGCCCGCTGCGCAGTAATTTGTTTCTTTGGCTTAAAGGATGGCTGCCCTCTTGAACGCTGCTGTGAACGAGTGCCGAATGATTAGTGGACCTGGAGCACTCATGACAACTGAGGAAGCATGGAAGTAGCACGTAGCCGGCAGTCAAGTCGAACTCGTCAAGCCAATGCCTTTAGTCAAACTAAGAGCATAGAGAAAGCTAAGAGCTACAGGGAAAGAGAAACACGTGGGTGGTGTCTGCTCTTCCATGAACTAACCGATACTCCCCGCAAGCGCTGCCATTCTGAAGGTGCCACCGTGAATGGAACAGCAGTTTTGGTTTCAATTGTAAGTCGACCACCCCACTTCAGATTTTCAAATTTAAAAATATAGGTTGACTTACAATCGTGTAAATACAGTACGTTTTTCTGTTTTTCCCAGCCAACATGCCATAGGAGCAATGTATTTTCATACAGTTGCTGCGATTACGTTTTCACCTGGAACTGGATGATACGATTGTAGAAATGGGCTTTTACTGGTATTTCTAGAACTCGTGGCTTTATATTCCAGTGTACTAGCTTAAGTACCGTTCCAGCGGCCCACGAACAGTGTGCTACGCGTCCGTAGCTGTGCAGACTCTGCCGCAGTGCAGAGAAGTCGCCACCGGGAGAGTGCCACTGCCATACTGCCACTTCAAATCGGGTAGAAGATGTTGATGATATTGGTAGGGATGCGAAGACAACAATGATAAAGAAGGCGGTTAAACTTTTTTTACGGACATTGAAAAGAAGATAATTTAGCACAAACTGATGAGCTCTTTTAACTTTGCTGCATAAGTGTGTTGGCTGCAGCTTGTGGTGTCGAGTGTTGCTATCACTCAACATGTCAGTATCACTCAACGCCACATGAACCTTTTGTTATTTAGTTTATGGCCGAGTACACCTATTTTCATACTTTTTGTATATTGATTTGGGTAATACAATTTTGGGATGACACATCTTATTTTCTGGTTCCCATGAAGATCTTATCAACGAGTTTCCACTGTAATAACAAAGGCTGTCAAATAAATATATCTTTGCAGGAAGTGCTCACACATTTTGT
Source organism: Dermacentor andersoni (assembly GCF_023375885.2). Classification (NCBI taxonomy): domain Eukaryota; kingdom Metazoa; phylum Arthropoda; class Arachnida; order Ixodida; family Ixodidae; genus Dermacentor; species Dermacentor andersoni. The sequence continues at coordinate 85,399,990 of NC_092819.1, forward strand.
TTACTAACAGAGTACGTAAAGTTGGCTAGCTCTCGGAAAGGGCTAACAGGAGGAGGTGGTGAAAGGTGGAGCTAAAGTTTGGTGCAGTCAGCTTCCAAAGTTTACGGGACACTGGATTTGCAAGAAAGCTAAATTTCTGCAAAGCCTGGGCACATAGTCTCAATCTCTTAAGTTTCAATCTGTAGTAGTTTCTGCAGCCTACACAAGGCTTTATCAAATTAGGACCATAAATAAACGGAAAGAAAGTTTGCATTTGTCATAGCCATTTGTACATTGAACAGGAGGAAGGTTGTCTGACAGCACCTTCACTTCTGGTGTGGTTTTGTTGCCTTTACTGTACACATACCTGCCAACTCTTGCGAACTTTATCGTAAAATTTACAAATCCAGGCAGGTCTTATGATTTTTTTAATATTGCAGCAAGTTTTACGAAAAGTTAAATCATTCAGAAGGACAGAATTTAAGGTTTTTAAAGATTAAGCAACAGAATACAAAAAAATGCATGCACCAAACTAATTGTAATGATACTTGTGCAATAAACCATGTACCAGAGGAGTACTTGCTTTGAGTAAGTTTATTCATTGTACTTCCTCAAGCAGGTGACATCATCAGCATCACTGTAGCTTCAAAAGTCACTTTGATCCGGAAAATAATGTGTTGCTGCTGGTTTTGTGCTGTCTAAGTGTAAATCAAGATTGACAAGTAAAAGGTTAATAAGGTGCACATGTATTCCACAAAATGTGTTTGCTCAGGGTGACATTACAAAAAATGCATGCTGCCTTTCCCTTCCCGCTTCAGCCATATTCGCGGTATTTTTTTTAAATTTTGATGTTTGCAGGTTGGCAGGTATGTAGGTATGTGTACGTTGAATAGGCGAAAAGTCTGCTGGCTGCACCTTGACTTGTGGTGTGGGATTGATGCCTTACTTAGCATTATTGTTGGTGTAGAACAGGCGGGACAGAAAAAAGATGCAAGAGCAGAAAAGAAGCACTAAAGAGGACAGAAAAATGGGCAGCTCTGGGTGTGGAGACTGCCCACAAAGCTCAATGCACGCTTATCTAGAAGGTGACGCTGATGCAGATAGAGATTAACTGGAACGTGGCAAAATGTAGGGCAAGTTATTTCATGTTCATCACCTGGAAGCAGTAATGCAGGTGATGCAGGGTCAGAAAGTAGCACAAAAGGCATCACGTCCTTGTGTTTTCCTTCTTTGTGTCCCCGTGTCGTCTGATTTCTTTATCCTGTGTTCGTTTCGTGCTGTTTGTTTGCTACCATGTTAACCTACCAAATCGCTGTTTTGATACTGCTTTCTGATAATGGGGGATTGGAGATTCCACTCTGTGAAGTTGCAGTGGACTGATAATGGGTGTTTCAAGCTGCGCCCTAATTGAGCTCTCAGTTCATGAGGCTTTCGTGGTAAACATTTTTTTATTTTCATTTTATTTTTTGTTTGCTAATTTTTGTTTTTTGGTTTTGCTTGCTTGCTCACTTGCCAGTTCAGTCAGTGAACGCTATGAAGCGCAGATGCTAATAGCAAATACCTTGGTTTTACAAACTGCACTTCCAAAGAAAGCATAGGCAGTTAGTTTATCTGGCATATCTTATCTGGCGGCCTGAATAGTTTCCTGCTGGGCGGCAACCCTGCTCATTGGGGCTGAAGATGTGAAATTTTTCCAGGACTACGCTTCGTCCCTCCCATGGACTGTGACAACATGAGCCCTCCTTGTCATGTGAGGTTGCTGTCGTTGCAGCCATACAGTGTTGGCTAGTTGACAATACACATTGTCCTGCTATAGTGGAAGTAAACAAGGAAAAAGGAACTTCTTTGCAGATATGTCTGGTTTAGCGCTTTCATGTGTGAGTAGTGTTATTTAGCTTGCATTTGTGCAGTAAATTGAGCTTACTAAGTTAACAAGCTTCTCAAAGTTATTGGCATTTAACCTTTTCGTGGGCAAGTGTTTTATACACAGCACACGCGTCTAAAAACAGTTTTTTCCACAAGACTGGGCCATGTATTTTCACTGTAAATATTTCAAATTTTTAAAGTAAAATTTGCAGAAGTACTTCAATGGGAAGTATTATTCCTGCTGCCTAGTGGGTGTATTGAAGAAGAAAAAAAAATTTCCTTATTACTGCCGAACACTTCGAATGCATTTCTATGGCTCGAAAAGCAAAAAAAAAAAATTCGGAGACAGTTTTTCACTTTCTGCAATCTGCCTGAATTAGGGGTCTGCACCAAGTGGCACAGTGCAGCCTTGGTACATGTACGACATCGGCTTCCCTGCTGCCTTCACGTTGCAATGCTGGCACAAATTCATAACAAAACAGATTCGTACCAAGTTCCAGTCAATGGTTTTTGTTTTGCAGCTGAGAAAAAGTTAGTTTCGCCCGAAAGGTGAAGCATCGATTGCGATAGCAAATTAGTAGACAGCTATATGAAGTAAGGATAGTAGTTTTATCGGCTGTGTAAACTTGTAAATATTCGCTTACGAACTAAATTAACAAGCACAGCGTCACGCACGCACAGGTAAACATGAACACATCACGCTCGATGACCGTGGTAACTCACTGTGAAAACGCTGGAGTGAGGAATCGCGGTAGTAGCAACGAGCGATTCGACCTTCACGAATCTCTCTCTTCAAGGTGAATGAAACGTCGAAAGCACAGTGCATACGAAGCTACTGGCACTGTGTGTACTCTGCAAACATCGCAGATTGCTTTGAAGATGAGGCCCGCGCGGGCACGCACTTTGGTGTGCTAGATATGACGCCCACACGGCCGTGCTGTAAGCAACAGCCGCCGGAGAACGCCCTCCCCCCTCCTCCTTGCCTCACTCCCATGCCTCACGTGTGACAGAAGAGGGCATACTTCCACCCCAGTTTCCTCGCCTGCACATGCGAGATTGAGCCGCGATCGCCAGCTCACCCTTGCATGCTTTCACTCGTGCACATGGTGTGTGGCGATGATTTTATCACCCTTGGACTTTATACGGAACCTCACGGCGATGCAGACAGCAGAAGTGTGCCTGGAGTGCCCACATAATTAATTGCTTCAACGCTTTTACTTACCTTCTGGTGCATCAAGTCATGTGAAACGATGAAGTGGATAGCATCGCTGAGGTGAGGTGAAAGCTTAGGAAGCGCCATAGACCTATTTTTATGGCAACAGAAGGCATCACTGCATCTCTTAAAAATTTAATGAAGTTTCTGTAAGATGGCAACATATTCCGCTGATAGGATTAGCTCTTCACACGGCCTTGTTACACGCACGTAAAAGGTGGGAAGTACACTTCCAGCTCCCCATGGGAGGGTTAAATATGCTATAACCTCAATATACGGAAGGTGAAAGAGGAGCCAGAATTGTACTTCATTATTATTGCCTGCCCTCACGGGCAACATTGCCCGGCAGTGGTTGGGGATAGGCGTAGGTAGGTACTGCCAAAGCAGCAGCCCATCCTGTACTACGAAGTAAAATTTTAAATCTGCGTTTCACGAAATGGCAGGCACTTTGACAACACACGCAATAAACGCCAGTGAGCTGAGTGATATTCGTGAATGTTAGAAAAGTATGCCAAGCTGCAAACCCCCTTAGGACAACAGATGTGCAGCTGATTATCGTGATTGTGGTAGGACTGCGCACTGTGTACGACAGGCCATGCTCTCCACTGTGTTTCATTCCAACATGGTAGTGTACATCACTCAACCAACACGGCAGCGCAGGGGCTGAAAACGTGCAGAAGTATTGAACTGCAGGATCAGACAAATTACTAGCACCATTGTGTGTTGGCGTGTTTCGGCCTCATCTGTGCATAATTAGCAAATCTTCATTCTGAACTAAAAATAGTTTGTCTTGTATGCATTGCTAGGAAATTGTGAATGCATGCTTTCTTTGGAAGTTTCAAGAAGAATTAAGATTAATTCTTGTATCCATTTGTCCTAGCCCATTTGATTATAGCAATGTTTGGCTGTAGCATGAAAAACGTAGAATTCATGAGGCATTAATAAAATACTTGGTGTGATGTTTATTTGTTTGTTTACAGTGCTGAACAGTTGGGGTGATGATAAAGAAGCTCGAAAGAAAATGTGAATCATTTCGTATTGAGGCTTGTCTTATGCAAATTGTATAGTGTACTAGACAGTAGCCGTCAATAGAACTACTAATTGCTTTGAGTGCATTTCACTGAGTAGTATTGCTCCGAAATATTTTCTTCAAGTAGAGCTGCAACATGCTGAAGGATAGGCTCATTGTTCACGGAAGTGGCCATTAGCTGTAACTTTTGGGGCTGGTCGTGGATTTCTAGCATAATTCTTTCATATATCAAACACCTGCAGTGACAAGAGATGCCAATGAGGCATGTAAGGCCTGCACCCCCACTTTGGAGCGAAGTAAAATTTGGAAAACTAGTTTCGGTAAGCGCACTGGTTAATTTCCACAAGCTGCTACTTCAGGCTATGCAGTTGCTGCTTTTGAAACGATCTGCATGAGATTTTGTGCTTTGTCTTTTTTTCTTTTGGTAAAGACAAATATTTTGGTCATTCTTTGTGTTAAACAATCAAATACAAAAAGCCTTGGTGTAAGCAGTTTTGTCATGCCTGGCCGAAAACCAGCAAATGTGGTTTTGTAAACAGTGTTCCCCTTAAAGCGATTACCTTTCGATTGTGACACTAACAGACTCAGTACAAGTTCTTTGTAGTCCTCAACTGCATAAATACCTGTCAATTTAATGCCCTGCATGTCTTTGTTTTGCTCTTTTCACAGCTTCTATCTCACCAGCATATACGACCACTCTATTTTTGAGGCATTCAGCAAGGTGCTTCAGAAGTTAATCCCCGAGCTGCCAACGTTAGAAAACCTCCTCAACATTTTCATCTCGGTGAGTCCTGGCTTGTCAGCAGACAGGCAGTTGAGGTCTGGAATTATGAAAGATCAGCTTTCGTTCTCTCAGTTGAGAGGAAGCTTTAGCTTGGGCCCAACTCCATTGCTGCCTATTCAAATACATGTAAAACACAGAAATGCTTTTCTGGGATGACCACTGGACCGGTTTGAATAAAGTTTGTTGCAATTTAGAGAGGAGGTTAAATTCTAGTGATTGTATGAAGCAGATTTTTTATTTAGGCCCCGGAATTTTTTACGAAGATTGCCAAAAATTGTGAAGTTTGAAGAAAAGTTCAGTGGCAATTTAGCAGTAAATGTGAGAGAAATCAATTGCGGGGCATTTCGTCCTACCTCTTTGAGGTCCCAGATCCGTGATTTAGGCCGCATTCACCACATTGCAAAGTGTTGTTCAGGAGCTCACTCAATGCACGTCCTGCCTCTTCGAAGAGCAAAGTGCAACTGACAGTGATCCGGAGTAGACCACCGTCAGTTGCAGTACATACATACATACATACACACATACATACACTTCTACCACATGATCAGCATCCCATATTACATGCACAAACTTTTTTTTTCACTTCGACACTCCTAATGCTCTAATAAAAGCATGAAGTTCACAAATCTATAACTCAACATCAAATTCAATTTATTAATGTACAGCTTTCATGGATTTGTTTGAATGTTTACAAGAGTATTGCGTAAGTCATATTCACAAATTAGTAATACATTCCGATCCATGCTTCTGCAAGACCGTCTCATGAGGCCTCGTGCGAACGCGTGACCGTACGCGCGAACGACCAGGCGTTGGGATCCAGCATGGGGTGAACATACATGTATTCGCTTGCTGTCCGGTCGTGGTGAGTCGGGCTTCCTAGATTTGTCACGCGCCCATCAGCATGTTTTGGGGATAGCAACCCTGCTAGCAGGCATTGATCTAGGAAAGGTGCAATAAATGCCCTTGTGATTGTTTGCGCTACTGTGTTGTCGTTCCTTTGTCCCAAGAGCACGGGAGGAGAACCCCACAACACATACCATTTATGGGGGCTGTTCCGCCATCGGCGACACGGACAACAGGCGTCGTGTCGTGGTGGGCGTGATTATTTTCTTCAGGTGGGTACGAAGGTCAGCGCTCATTACTGACAAATGTGCCCCAGTGTCTATAAGAGCAGATACAGAAACACCGTCGACTTGCACGTTGAGAAGGTTCAAATGAGTGGGCAACGTCAGTAGAGGAGTTGGCGGCGTAGGGAGCAATGCAGCGTCACCTCGAAGTGCTACATCATCTAGTTTTCCGGCTGGGAGCAACGTCCGAAGGGAGTCGGCAAAAAGGAGCGACGGGGCTGGGGAGAGCGAGATTGTCATCGTTGGGGCGAAGGCGAACAAGAATTGGGGCGGTTCGGCGCAGGAGAATCAGTGGCGGCATTATCAGAGCGGGCGGCATAGGGACGAGAAGGGCTACCTGAGGGGCGAGAGTAGGCAGTATAAGTAGACGGGGTCGAGGAACTCCAGCGACTGCGACAGTGCCGAGAAATGTGCCCGATTTGACGGCAGTGAAAAACAAATGGGCTTGTCGTCAGCAGTGCGCCATTCAGATGGGTCGCGGAAACGTGGTGGCTAATAAGATACGGGACGGGGCGGAGTCGAAGAAGCCGATTGGGTATCAGGGCGATGGGCAGAGCAGATGGTGTGAATTCCTGGCGGACAACTGCCTGGATCAAGGAAACCGTGACTGCAGATGCGTTGGAGGAGCTGGAGTCAAAGGCAGCCGGATAGGCGGCCTCGATCTCACGCTGGACGATCCTGGTAACATCGCCAGTGTTGTTGGGACGAGGAGCGTCGGCACAGGAAGATGTCGCTGGAGTGTTGGGCAGACGGGCAAACTGCTGGTCGATACGTCGGCTTTTAGCAAGTTCCAGGTGGCGGCACTCTTTTATAACTGCATCCGCCGTCACCACGTTGTTGAAAACAAGCAAGTTGAAGGCGTCATTGGCAATGCCTTTGAGGATGTGGGAAATGTTGTCGGACTCAGTCATATGTGCATCAACTTTGCGGCACAGAGCCAAGACGTCCTGAATGTATGGGACGTGGGGCTCCGTTGACGTCTGCACACGGCTGGATCACGCCTCGTGCGCGGCAAGTTGGTGACCGTATGGGTTGCCAGACAAGTCTCGGAGCTTTTGCTCAAGCGAATCCCAACTTCGTGCGTCTGAAACCAAACTCGAGGTGTGCCACCGAGGTAAAAGACTACGTTGGCGAGCATGATAGTAGGGTCCCACCGGTTATTCCACTAATTTCGTTTGCTGTAGTTTATAGTTCGTTGTAGCGTAGTTCATTAAAAGTGAACTTCGTTGCATTAATAAAATAAGTAAACTAAGGTTGAAATATGGTCCGTTATATCCGAAAGTGTTGTACGTGGGTCCGTTGTAACGAATGCAAACTGTATTGCTTAACATTGAGGAAGATAACAGATTGGTTTGGAGTCGGACGACACCTGTTGATCTCTCGGGACAAAGCCCCCTCATGCACGCCGCACTTCAAAGAAGAAGAGGGAAAATCTTGACTATGCGAGCACCTCTTCAGTTCAGTTGGAATATGCAATAAGCAAAGGAACTCCCTACCTAGAGAACATTAACAAGCTTTATACGTTCTATACCGCAATCTGTTGCTCGCAGGAAATTGTCGCTTAAAATAATAGCGATGTTAATTTCGTTAGCTCTTTTCGTGCCAAAGACAGGTGTCACTCGTCCAAGCTTTTTGTCCAATTCTCCAAATGTGTCAGCGACGAGTCTCACTTGTCCAGGGATTTCCTTTCATCTAGTCATCATTTCATCATTTTAAAGTGAATGCTGCACTACTAGATGGTGTCAGACTCCCAGAAAATTTCTTTTTGTGGGTGTGGTTGGCAAAAACTGCACAAGCCTGGCTCCCATGGTTTCTAAAACGGTCACACGGAGTCAGTCAGCTGCAGTGGCGATTGCTGCATTTTTCAATGCCAGAATCGTGGTGCTTTGAAACATTTCTTCACCTCGACAATTAAACCTGGAAAGCTCTAGTGAGTTGGGTTCAGAGCCTCAACTTAGTACTAGTACAGATTGCAAGGAAGTGTTAGAGCCTCTGGTGGCCTCTCTCACATGGATTCTACTCGACAAAAATACTTTACCACCGGTGCATCTCTGATTTTCTTTTCTTGCGGTGCCAGGAATGACGCGCCATAGGAAGGACAACAAAAGAATGCATTATTAATTAATACATATAGGCTGTTTGCATTGCCATGCCGATCTGCAACTCAATAAATGAAAAAAATTGATGGTAACAGACAACATAAAGTAATACCCCTGTCACACGGCAAATCTAATGTCATTTACAACGAATGACATTCGCTAATAATGCCATTTGTTTGCTGTCACACGGTAAAACGTAATGCCATTCGTCGAAAATGACATTTACAAACGAATGAGTTCGCCAAACTCATTCGCATTCGTTTGGAACCGACTGTGTATCCTCGACACCACGTGTGTACCAGTGTTTCGCAAACAGTACATGCTTCTTTTTTTGTTTTAAGAAAAATCACTATTATTGTATCAATTTTATTACCTAATTATTGCTTTAACGACATTGAAGTCCACCACGTGCGTTAATACAGAAAACTACTCTCAGTCCAGTGACCAGACAGCCGTCTTTAGCTTTCGCTGCAGCAGTCGTGTTGGTTCGCACCGGAGCATCGGCAGCGGCCGCTTCAATTGACTTGGCGTAAAAGCATGCACGTGTTTTCCTGTGGCACGCGCCAAGAATGAGGATATTAGAAGCCCGCATGCACATCAGAACGGTGTTGACATGTAACTGCCCTTCTCGTACCACTTTAGCAGATGTAGCGGACACGCCTATCGTTCTCTTCGCCCTGTTGCTTGCCTTAGCTTTGGCTTGGCTTGGCTCGAGTCGACTTCGTTGGCAATGTCGACAAGTTAGCGATCGAACGCTACGGTTTGAAAGCAACGATCACATATTCTAGAGGAATTTAGCATATTGGAAAATAATTATTGGACAAAAGTGGGTTTCAGGCGTGTCTCTTTTTTACTATCGTCATTGTCATCATTTTGAAATGACATTAATTTTCGCCGTGTGACAGCGCGCTGTGATAATGACATTAATCGCAAGAAATGTCATTTGTTGGAAATGACATTAGATTTGCCGTGTGACAGGGGTATAACAAATGAATTGCTGATACTATTGCAATAATGAGTTGTTCCCAATGAGTCAGTCGAAAAAATTTCAGGAAATTCTCGTCTATTTCTTTATTTAATTTAATAAAAAGTTAACATGGAAGAGGCCAACCCATGGATGGTCAGGTTTTTTTATTATTATTGCAGTCCTTGGAGTCTTCACAGTGACTTTATTTCAAAAAATACAAGCAAACAGTTTTTTAAGTGACATGAAAGCTACAAAAATTTTTGTTTGATAGGTACAGAAAAATGTAGCGAATGGTCATCTTGCAGTAATCAAATTGTTCAAGCACTGGATGAGATTCGCTCTTCCCTTGCACATCTAGCAAAAGAATACACACACACAGCAGTATTGAATTTGCAAACACCCGCCTGTAAGCAAAGTACCCTATTTATACATGATTCTACCGCGCCCCGATTGTAACGTGCGGTTATCATCATCATCGGCCTGGTTACGCCCACTGCAGGGCAAATGCCTCTCCCATACTTCTCCAACTTACCCCAGCCATGTGCCGTTGTGGCCAGTCCCTGCAAACTTGTTAATCTCATCCGCCCACCTAACTTTCTGCCCCTTGCTACGCTTCCCTTCCCTTGGTATCCAGTCCGTAACCCTTAATGACCATCGGTTATCTTCCCTCCTCATTACATGTCCTGCCCAAGCCCATTTCTTTTTCTTGATTTCGACTAAGATGTCATTAACTCGCGTTTGTTCCCTCACCGAATCTCCTCTTTTCTTATCCCTTAACGTTACCCCCATCATTCTGCTTTCCATAGCTCGTTGCGTTGTCCTCAATTTGAGCAAAACCCTTTTTGTTAGCCTCCAGGTTTCTGCCCCGTACGTGAGTACTGGTAAGACACAGCTGTTATACACTTTTCTCTTGAGGAATAATGGGAGCCTGCTGTTCATGATCTGAGAATGCCTGCCAAATGCACCCCAGCCCATTCTTATCGTTCTGATTATTTCAGTCTCATGACCCGGATCCACGGTCATTACCTGTCCTAAGTAGATGTATTCCCTTACAACTTCCAGTGCCTCGCTACCTATCGTAAACTGCTGTTCTCTTCCGAGACTGTTAAACATTACTTTAGTTTTCTGTAGATTAATTTTCAGACCTTCTGCTTTGCCTCTCCAGGTCAGTGAGCATGCATTGCAGTTGGTCCCCTGAGTTACTAAGCAAGGCAATATCATCCGCGAATCGCCAGTTACTAAGGTATTCTCCATGAACTCTTATCCCCAATTCTTCCCAATGCAAGTCTCTGAATACCTCTTGTAAACACACTGTGAATAGCATTGGAGAGATCGTATCTCCCTGCCTGACACCCTTCTTTATTGGGATTTTGTTGCTTTTTTTAAGAAGGACTCCGGTGGCTGTGGAGCCGCTATAGATATCTTTGAGTATTTTTACATACGGCTCATCTACACCCTGATTCCGCAATGCCTCCATGACTGCTGAGGTTTCGACTGAATCAAACGCTTTCTCGTAATCAATGAAAGCTACATGTAAGGGTTGGTTATATTCCGCACATTTCTCTATCACCTGATTGATAGTGTGAATATGGTTTATTGTTGAGTAGCCTTTACGAAATCCTGCCTGGTCCTTTGGTTGGCAGAAGTCTAAGGTGTTCCTGATTCTATTTGCGATTGCCTTAGTAAATATGTGCGGTTATATTACCAGCCAAATATTGAAAAAAGAATAACTTGGTGCCCATTCTAACACGCATATCAAGTGAGGAAACCCGAGTCGGCACGTAACATGTTGAAACAACTTATGGAGCATAAAAAGGCATACAGACACGCACACAGCTGAATTTTAGCGACTACAGTACACTCTCAGTTGTACGAATGTTGGTTTAACGAATATTTCAGAATAACAAACTTCTAGAAAATCTCCAGTGGTCTTCCTATGCATTTCGTGCAAAAATATTTCAGTTAAATGAATTTCTGAACAGCGAATATTTCAGTTCAGCGAACTTTATCAGTGGACTCGGGCTCATTATTTAAATCAGTTCAATAGTTTTGCACCCTGCAGTGCTGGTGATGTTCGCCACCCCCCAATCGCCCCTCAAGCGGCGGCTATGTGCAGTGTAACAGCAAGCTTGTTTCCAGTGTTTGTCCCGAAGAAGAAGAGTGTGACAAGGAAGATGCAATGTCAGAGGCAGATTCAAATCCTGTAATTCTAGACGAGGCTGTAGGATGCCTTGGAAAGTTGCGAGACTTTGTGTCTTAGCAACAAGCGCTGCCAAAGGAAGTGCATAAAAACACTCTCTAGACAACTTTGTTACTTGTGCTTTAAGAGCATCAGTGCAAATCAACATTAGATTTTTTTTTTTTTCTGAATGAGATAGGCAGCAACATAACTGTTGCGCACTTCGTATATATTGATGTACATAACTCCATAAATTGCATTTCACACTTTTGGCTCGATGTTTGCTGTGCCCTATGCTGCTCCGTGTTCTAGGGAATATTCAGTTTACTGAACTTTCAGTTAAGTGAACTATTTCCTTGGGTCCCTTGAAGTTCACTGAATTGAGTTCACTGTAGTTGCTATCGGAGTCTGATGACACCTACTTTTCGTTGTCTGCTGACCACAGAAAGTCATCTTCAGTTCTATCTAATGCATTGGAAATGCCACAAGTGCAGCATACTGGAATATGGCGACTGCTAACGAAGGCATAAAAATAACAAAAAACATCATTCGATGGCACTGTGGCTAGCTACCTTGCACATGCCCCCCCTCCTCCTTTTCTTTGTACTAAGAAGCAGTTTCGTTTTTGATTTTAATGTTTCGTTTTTGATATTTTTTTTAGAAAAGTACACGTTAGAATTGTGCAAATACAGTAACTGCATGCCTACGAGACAGACATGCGGGCTAGCATCTCACTGTAACTCTTTTTGTTGTAAGAAATGAGATAGAAATCCACTTTCCCAATGCTCGTAAGTCGAAACGACATGCACGAGAATACCAAATATAAAGAGCCGAGCATGGGCGTCTAGGCGAAGCGGGAATAGTGCTAAACTATCACGGTGGCAGCCACCATAGAGTGAAACGAGTAATCGGTTCTGGCAGAACATGAGGGGCGACAGCACAATAAAAAAGTTTTTATGAGCCATGGAAGGTTACAGCACCTCCAGAGCGATGCTAGGCGGCACTTCAAAAGAGCTAGTTATCTCTCTCTCTCTCTCTTTCTCTCTCTTTATTTTGTATCGATGTTGCCTTACACATGTAGCAGTGACTCCCAATGGGTTAAAATTTGTGTGTCAAACACCACTTTTGTTAGTCTTTTCAGCTCGCACGTAACTTCACAAACCTAACTAATCGATTCAAGATTCCTGATTTATTAGGTTAATATTTCTAGTCGGTGCTCAGGCCCAGCGTTTTCCACTTGAAAAAGTTGAAATGTAAGACTGTGCATTCATTTCAGGTAAGATAAGCTTATTGGGAATGTTATGCACCTTTGCAGAAGTGAATGTGAATTATTGTGCTGACATTCTTCCTTTTCTTTTTCCCAGAATTCTGGGATTGACAAGGCATTCCTGTTTGACGTTGTGACCAAAATGTACATTGCAACTGACAACTCACCGGTGGACATGCAGTCTTACGAACTCTGCTGCGACATGATTGATGTCATCATTGACATCTCATCCATCTATGGGTGAGTTGACTGAACAATGGTGTGTGCAGAACTGCAGTTTATATGTGTAGTGCCACTTGTGCGATCAACCCTGACTTTAGTGAGCAATGCAAATATCACGAATTCAATGCAGTTGAAAGGCAAGCAATTCACGTGCCTTTCAAGTTTAGCGCATTTGCATCGTTTAGAAGATGGGCACATACGCCGCTGACGAATAATTCGTACTGAACAGGAACCGCCAGAAAGTTAGAATTATCGGGAGTCTGAAATATCGGATTATCCCGAAAATAAGTGACTCGATTCCGCAAGTGGGGCTAAAAGGGGTGTGCTGTGTTCTCGGATCGTCATTTTGTAGAATGCCTTCAATCTCGAGTGACCAGCGCAAGATGCATCGGCACCTACAAGTGACGGCATTCTTGGCACAGAGCAGAGCATGCTGTGTTATCACATTGTGAAACTGCCACCACCTGTCGACACGAAAGGGAAAGCATCTTCGAAAGTCATCATCCAAGGGTGCAGCCCAAGTTTGTCAGCGCCTTGCCACGCACACATAAGCTTGCCTTTGGCCTAGACAGTAGGGGGCCGCAATTATTGAGCGATGCGCCCGCGCCATCTGCAGGATCAGCTGGCCATGAACGGTGTTTGCGAAAGCGGAACAGAACTCACATGACAAATCGCACTAATCGCAGATACAGCCTTTGCAACTTAGTCGCTTGGCTTGTCCTGTGGTTTGGGCGTGGTCGGCAACTACTAGATCAACCAGGCTGCACCAGTTTCTATTTCAAGGAGGCGCCACCGATGTTGCCAACCACTATGCCGGCAAGCAAAGCAAAATTATTTATTTATTTATTTGACTCCGTCTAAATTATGTCTACTTCTGCTCAACTTGGTGGCCAAAATTAGCACACGGGTGTGTGTGGGTATCCTTTTCTAGGGGCGGCCGTGGTTGGGCACGGCTATCAGTGTGGCTGAGTTGCATATGCAGCCCACGCTCCCTGTTTTAGAAGTAATCTGCTGCGTGTGCAAAGACTGGGTGAGCAGAGATGGCGTGGCGTCGGGCACCATGTTCCTGCATATTGAGTGCTGGAGATTGTTGGATCTGAAGGACAATCCCAATTGATGTCCCCCAGATTTTGGACCTTGCCGTAGGGTGCGGGAGTTGGCCGCGGTTGAGGAGGACTTTGAGATGAAAACTGGTGGTTTATTTACATTATTTACAGTGAGAGTACAAAGAAATTAACAGTCATAAAGTCATTACGGACCGGCAGCAACTAGGACGCTGCGGCCCGTGGCAAGGAGATCGAAAGAGATGAATGCATGAATGCTCTCTTGCTGCTCCCGGTCTCTGGCTTTTAACCCCTTCCGTGTCTCGAAGTCACGTCACGTTCGGCCAATCGGCGAGCCCGCTCAGGTGGCGTCATTTTCGGCCAATGATAGACGCTCGTGCGATTGTGTCACACCCGGCGCAGAGGGTCGCTCCTTGGGCTCCAATTGTCTGAGGGCTTACTTCTCTATTCCCGGTTCCTCAGGACTCTCTGGGTCGAAGGCTCGCTCTGCTTTGCTGTTCCTAGTGCCTCGGGACTACATTGGACGAAGGTTCATCCGTAGCGCTGCCACCAGTTGTTGGAGTCGATCCCACCGCTGGCATCCAGTTAGTTGTTGGACCTGGAGGACAATCCCAATTGCTGTCCCCCAGATTTTGGACCTTGCCGTTGGGTGTGGGTGTTGGCCGCGGTTGAGGAGGGCTTTGAGATGAAAACTGGAGGTTTATTTACATTATTTACAGTGAGAGTACAAAGAAATTAACAGTCACAAAGTCATTACGGGCCGGCAGCAACTTGGACGCTGCAGCCCGTGGCAAGAAGCTCGAAAGAGATGAATGAAGGAATGCTCTCTTGCTGCTCCCGGTCTCTGGCTTTTAAGCCCTTCCGTGTCTCGAAGTCACGTCACGTTCGGCCAATCGGCGAGCCCGCTCAGGTGGCGTCATTTTCGGCCAATGATAGGCGCTCGTGCGATTGTGTCACACCCGGCGCAGAGGGTCGCTCCTTGGGCTCCAATTGTCCGAGGGCTTACTTCTCTATTCCCGGTTCCTCAGGACTCTCTGGGTCGAAGGCTCGCTCTGCTTTGCTGTTCCTAGTTCCTCGGGACTACTTTGGACGAAGGTTCATCCGTAGTGCCACCAGTTGTTGGAGTCGATCCCACCGCTGGCATCCAGTTGTTGGACCTGGAGGACAATCCCAATTGCTGTCCCCCAGATTTTGGACCTTGCCGTTGGGTGCGGGTGTTGGCCACGGTTGAGGAGGACTTTGAGATGAAAACTGGAGGTTTATTTACATTATTTACAGTGAGAGTACAAAGAAATTAACAGTCATAAAGTCATTACGGGCCGGCAGCAACTTGGACGCTGCAGCCCGTGGCAAGAAGCTCGAAAGAGATGAATGAAGGAATGCTCTCTTGCTGCTCCCGGTCTCTGGCTTTTAACCCCTTCTGTGTCTTGAAGTCACGTTCGGCCAATCGGCGAGCCCGCTCAGGTGGCGTCATTTTCGGCCAATGGTAGACGGCCGTGCGATTGTGTCACACCCGGCGCAGAGGGTCCTTGGGCTCCAATTGTCAGAGGGCTTACTTCTCTCTGCAGTATTGCCTTCCTGGCTTGCAACTGCCTTCACAAAGGCGGATGGGGGATTGCTGCCAGGGCTCCACGGTGCATTACAGCCGTCTTGCCTCGGGACCCACGTTACCTAGAACCGTGCCAGGCTCCCGCTACACTTTCCGGAAGAGTGAAGCAGTGAATAGCTCCACCTGCAGCGCACGAGGTGGGGGATGCCAACTTGTTTGGCGTGCGGCGCCTCTGGAACGTGGTAGATGTGCTTCTGCACTCCTTAATTAGCTGTGACGCGATTCGATGTGGTCTGGTGAACTCGAAGTAGGCTCAGGAAAAGGTCCCGTATCCAACAAGATGGTGTAATCTCAAGTTCCGAAGATGCATTGATGCAAGAGGCAGACTAAGCGTTCACTTTCCGCTGCGGGCACTTTTCACGGCAGTGTCGTCCCAGTGCATGCAACACTCTTGGTTGCAAGGACAGAGTCGACGCAAAAGCACGGCTGGCTTCACTTTGTACCACCGATGTGAAGGTGTCGTCAACATGGCATGAAACTATCTTTCGTTGCCCACTCTCAAAATTTAACAAAGTTTTCTTTCCTCATTCAAATTTGTTCTTTTTTTTAATTGCCCAATAATTCTGAAATCTTTGCAGAGGCTGTCTTCACAACATAACGCTGATGTGAAGATATTGGTGGTTTGGCATGAAACGGTATCTTTCGTTGCCAACTCTCAAAATTTAACAAAAGAATGTTTTTCCTCATTCAAATTTGATTTTTGATTGCCCAGTAATTTGGAAATCTTGCGGCCCCTTACATGCAAAAATACCCCTCAGTGACCTTATTTATTTGCATAAAACATCAAACTTCAGCATAACGAAGCAAATTGCCGATTTTACTTTATATCGAGGTTTAACTGTGGTTAGTAGTGGCACTGCGAATTAAGATTTCCTTTTCTGATTGCCTGATAATTCGTGAATCTTTGCGGGCCTTTCCATGTAAGAAAAATCCATTGGCGACTTTGCTTATTTACATAAAAGATCAAATTTCAGAATAACAAAATTTTTATTTAATGAAGTAAATCGGCGATTTTAGTGGCTTTGCTATATCGAGGTTTAACTGTACATTGTCAAAGGGGCCAGTGGCGATACTGCAAAGCTGTCCAACTAATCAGGCATGTCGAAATTATCAGTCAGCGACTATATGTTTACGTCCATTAAAATTGCTTTTAGTCTATTACGTTAGTGTTGCTCATTGGTACTCCTCTGGGACAACATTTACTGTGACGATAAATTGTTGTTACGATAGTGTGATGATGAACAAAAGTTTTGGCATATAGAAATGTATGGGCGTCAATTCAATAAACATGTACTGTATTTCAATAAACTGCTGCTTCTTTCCTGGCATAGAATTAATGTTGGTTGACATGCGTGCGTTGGTCCTATAGACAGATGCAAGTAGTACCTAGTATGACATCTGAGTGAACTCATCGCTCTATATTCATTCGAAAAACATGCAGGCTCACCAATGAAATGGCTTCCTTTAGAATGAGGGCTATAAATACCGTATAATGCAGAATATAGGTCGAAGCAGAATATAGGTTGGCCCTCTTACCTTGAAGTAAAGAAGTCAACATAAAAATTACAAGGCACAAAACTGTTTTATTTACTGGTGCCACCAAACTGGTTGCCTGCTCATTCATTCGAGCTGTCTAAACTCTCGTCCTAAGATGACTGCTTCTCACTGGCTGCACCCCACAACATGTCGTCCTCGGTGCTGTCCAAGGAGTTGCTAACGCAACATTTCTTGTGTGCCTGCACCATCATATAGTCGGGTAGCCAGCGCCAAGGTGTCTGCGACACCCATGTGGCCTCAGTGGCGAGAGGCAGCCTGCGCAGCCGGCCAGTTGGGGTCTTTGGGTTGTCGCCAGCCATCCTCTGATTATACGGTTCACGCACATGGTTTTCATAGGACTTGTTGAGCACAACATCCAGTGGCTGAAGTGTCGACGTCCTGCCTCCCGTAATGACGGCTTCATTTACAGTATTTCGTAATTTATTTCTTTGCAAAGAAATAAATTACTGCGAACTTCGGGATGTAACGAACCGTCGTCGCGTGATGCTCAGGTTTGTTAAAAGCAGGCTCAACTGTACGCTTAAGATTTGTTGTTTCCTTCAGAAAAGAAACAAATGCATTCACTCTGTCAAAGAACTACCTATGTTGCTCAAACATTGACACTGCTTTTCACACTTGACATAACATTTCACAGCTCACGGCAGCCTTTTAGAATGCTGGGGTCAGGTTATGGCCACAAAGGTGCAATGAAGAGAAATGCTACTGTGTCTAATTTAGAGAAAAACTGCCAAGCATGCATTTCTGATGTTGCAGTCCATTATGCAGCAATGCGATTCTTTAAAATAAGTGGCATTTTGTCTAGCGAAGACCTGTTAGAAATAGAGCTAGTCACCTCGTAGTGCTTCTATGCTATTGTCCACATGCACTTATGGTGAGTGTTTTCTTCCTTTAAGGGGGGACATGGGGATCAAAGCAAACTTTCTTATTTACCAGCCGATTTTGATGAAATTTTGCACAGGTGTTAATAATATCACATAAACAAAACTGTGAAAATATGGCTGCAATATCTGAAGTACTTTTTTGTTTACAAAATTTTTCTGCTTTCATTTTTGCAAAATGCCTGCACACCTGTATATTGATGGTAGGAGTTCAAGCAAACATTGATAGCACTCCTATATGTATCCTCCACACAGTGACATTCCTGTAATTTTTTTAGCCTACCAGATTTTTTTTTATATTCTCATTCCTTGGTAGCTACTTCAGTTGCATGAAAATCTCGACTGTGAAAACAAAAGATAACAAATTATTGAAGCAACTATTTTGAAAACAAAACATGTCACTGTGTGCAGTGGTGCACAATGAGTGTCGCAAAACAAATGGTGTAAAAATATTCATAACAGTGGCTGAGATATTGGCTTTGCAAGTTGACCTTGGTGGTAGAAAAAAGTTTTGAGAAAACGGTGTTCGAAGTTTTGAGCCATGTTTATTCGAGTAGAAACCACCGGCCTTGTAGGTGCAGGTGTCAGGTTGATCTCTTGGCTTCTTGGATCTTTTATGCTTGCTTTCATGTGCTTTTTGTGCCCTCTTCTTGCTCAAGGCATCTTTCTCAGCCGCTCGACTCGCTTGAGTCCGTCACCACCGAGCATGCTCCTCCCGCCGTAAACCCTATCTTCCGTTCGGTTGCCGGCACAGAACCAAGTAACGCGCGGACAGTGGCGGCGGTCATATTCAACACCTCCGACAAGATGAATTGTGACTCAAGATGCGACTGTATGGTGCGACCGTTGCTGATGCACGGTTCGTTTTCACGGCCGGCAGACACGCGCTTGGACCGCACTTTCGTCGTTCATCTCGGTGACGGCGGTGGCACAATCGCGGTACGTCGCGGAGTATTTACGGGACGTCGCAGGCCCGGAAGCATCGGAAACGGCCGTTATTAGTTCGGTATCATCACCATTGGAGCTCAAGGCTGCAACAGCCTGCGAACTGCCCGGCAATGCGTCGACAGTCTCTCTTGCAAGCTAGCGCGCGGACACATCTCTGCTAGGACTACTTATCGTTCGGATGTTCGGCGGCTTGCGCTTGCAGCTGCCGAAGCGGTGCTTGGTCGCGTATTTCGTCGTCCACGTCCGCCCAGTCATGCTCGAAACCACAAAATGAAATGGAAAACTCAATTCGGAATAAAGCGATGAAGCGGCGGTGTACCTCGAATATCTAACACGTACACAAAGGCGCAGCAGCCAGCACGCGAAGAAACGGGAGAAGCAGACGCCGCAGCAGCTCGCTTCCAGACCCGGCCAATGGGGCGGCTCATAGAACGCACGTGACGGAGCAAGCCAATCGGCGGCCGTAACAAGCAGCTCCGCGACCTTCAGACTTTTTATGTTTTTATGCTTGCTCTTCTCTCTATCAGGAAACGAAAGAGGGGCGTCAAAAGGCGAAGAGGCGCGCTTTTCAACGGTACCAGCATGGCCGCGCCGCGTACTGCCGTTCCGGAGCTAGGGGCGCTCGAAAACCGCGACTTTTCCACCGATTTTCATGAAATTTTCGCTGTATTGCCTGGTGTATATATTTATTTATGGTACTTAGCAGTCGTTTTCAGCGGAAATACTTGGAAAACTTATAGAAAAGGGGTCAAAGATTCGGAATCTGCAACTTTCTAAAAAGTGATTTTTGGGTCGTTTTTCCATAGTTGATCCCCGCGTCCCCCCTTAAGGAGGAAAGCATGGTCGTGTGTAGCTCATTGCTGTAGTTCGCGTAGCACCATGGCACACGACACTCAAATTGCATGCATAATTGCCTCTCATGTTTCACAGAACAATAGCACAACCACATGGTAATCGCAGCATCCATTACAAACAGCACATGCCAAAGTAGCACAGGTACCACATATAATATTATGACCATAGAAAGATGAGCATCTGTCTTCGTCTTATCACATAGTAAGGAAAGATTGCTGTCCCAACATGTTTGCTGATGTTCACAGGCAATCTTCGACGTAGCCATGATGTGCAAAGAGAAAATTTTGTTGTCACGTCGTTATCTTGTCGCCTATTGCCAAATTACAAGAAATCACACCCGTGATGTCGCTAACCTTGCATAAGTATTTCATATTTCTAATGTTCAATGATCAAACATTTTCAGTTGCATATTATGCTCCTCAGTATTCACTTTAGTTAAAATTTCAGTATTCACAATGAATGAATATAAAATTTTAAACATGTTACCAACTTTGGTTTTAGTGAGCAAGTCACAAGGCTGTTGACACTGCTCATAACCAAGACAGGCCAAAGATGAAAAGGTCAAGTTGCTGAGCAATTTCTTTTACCTGCTCGATTATTTGAACATCTCCATGACATCAGTGCATTCACTATTAAACCAACGTATAATGTCAATCAAAATTTCTGTCACCGTACAGCATCTCACTCGATTTTTCGGACATCATCTGTGCATGTGATATTGGTAGAAATGGCGCCCATGAAGTTAGCGCTATTCAGGTCCACCATGCTCTTTCTTTAGTTGGCTAGGTTATTTCTTAGCTAAATATCTCGTATCTGATGGACTATTAAACTGAAAGTCTTGTACGATATGCATTAAACGATATGCAGTAGATTCAGGGAGATGAAGCCACTTGATTCCATTTGACAGACATTCTATGGAGAAAAAGAATTATATTTTCCAGACGTTCATTTAGCATTCCCTTGAAAGTGACACGAAAGTAATACACTGAACCAGTTTATACTGATGAAGCACTCATTGAAAACTCTGTTGTCGTTAATTTCACGATTATAATAGAGAAAATGAAAGTCAGTTTTTTCTGCCGAAACCCCTACTCTGGTACGTGAGTGTGATGTCATGAATTTAAAAGTACTTTTCATGCTTGTGCCAGGTTGGCTCAGTAAAGTTACCAAAACATTCCCTATTTAGTCTTTGGCTCCTTTAGAACACGATGTAGTCTATCTTTGCTGCTAAAGAATTAACTAGGCCCTAGCAGATGCCATCGAACTCTGAGATCATGACGAGCTGATGCGAGAACTTCAAGGTGGCATCACCACCTGCCTTTAGATTTTGCGTCTTTTCGGGCTTGCCAAGCGTCTTTTCGTGATAAGAGTTGCTTTTTGCGGTATTCTAGGAGGGTAATTTGCTAATGCAGGTGAGGTCATCTTTCTCTTTAGTGTCCCTCTAATAGGACCATACTTTACATCTCAATTACTAGGTATCTAAGCTACTGATAGCTTGCAGCATTCTTCTTATGTAATGGTAGTAGACTCTGCAAGAGCATGTGTAGGACCATACTTTCTTGCACAAAATTTGTAAGCATTAAGCTTCTTGATAATTTTCTCACAATTGATATTGAATTCGAAATCTACTATTCGGTGTTCGCACACCCCTAGTGTCAGCCCCTCCTTGTTCAGCTGTTCATTGGCTGCTTTCTTCTGCTTTTTCTCCTCAGCTTGCAAGCTGACGGCGAAGGGAGCACCTTTGACAGCGAGTCAGCCAGCATCATTAAGCTGAACAATGGAACAGTTCTGTACCTGCAGGAGGTCAATCGGTTTCTTGCCCTTGTCTGCATACTCAGGGATGAGAACTTCGACAAGCAGGGTGAGTACGTCATGGGTCACTTAATGTGTTGTCTGCACAAGGTTGCATGAAAGTAGGCAGCTCATTAGCCATGTGAGCAGTTCATGAAAGCTTACTTCAGTATAGTAGGGGCTACAGGCTGGATGTTTGGATATTATAAAGTGGGCTATTTAGCACTGTAGTGCTGATGGTACTATTCCAAGTACTGGTCTTGGACACCATGCCACAGGGGACCTGAACCTGACACATGAAGGAGGAGGCCAGCTCTTAAATTGGTCGAGTTACTGACGAAATTGGTTGAATTACCCAGCAAGTCAAACAAGAGGCAGAAAAAATTCTTATTAATTTGGCAGTATTTGTGCCAATGCTGGCAGGCTCCGAAATGGAACATACACACATTTTATTGGTCAAAATTTGAAAACTGATGTAAAAATTACATTAGGGCTTCTAAACAAAGTAGAAATTGAATGTATGCCCAATTTCTTAGCAAGAAAATTGTAGCATGCCTCCAATTCTGGCAATAAGAAAAAGACGAAAGTTGCAAATGTTACCTTCACAGAATATAAATTTATTTACTGTATGTTCTTCAACAACGCTCTCAGACAGCACTTGATTGCTGTCTGTGAAGAACCACAACATGTCATCCTCTGTGCGTTTCATAGCTTGTTCTATATTGTACATTCATCAAATGACTCCACAACAATTGCAAGCTAGTCTAATGACTTTGCTGCTATCATTCCAAAACGCCAAGAAGGCATGATGCAGTTTGTTGCCGCTAGCTTAACGTGTAAAATAATTTTGTTTCAATTTGCTATTGTGATCAGACAAAGTGTTGCATTGTCGTCGTCATGCTATGCGAGAATTTGTTCTGTCACCATTCATCGTCGTTATCTTGTGATGGCACTGGCTAGGCTGGTCGTGACAGTAGGACATTACGAACACCGTGAACATGGTTTTCATTTTGGTTTTGCATCGGATTGCACAACGGAACATTTTTCGGGTGAATCTTCTTGGGGGGAAAAAAAGGCCCACATTAGAGTTAGGTAAATACTGTAATAATTCATTGTGAGCTACTATTTTTACTTTAAATTCTTTTCGGCCAAGCCGAAAATGGGCATTTTCGCTACGAGCTGTCTTCGTGTTTGCCGCATTCGCTGTACCCTAAGCACCACAAAGACAAATGCTGCCGCTATAGAAGTCACCACTGGGGTCACCATTGGAGTCAAGTGCGTGCAGGCTAACCAGCAATTTTTGAATCATTTGGCTAAGGCAAATTTAAAATTTCATGGTAGTTAACAAAATTATAGTCCAGTAGAAAGTATGGCTGCTGGCCAGGACCTTGGGTCAGGATCGAATTAGCTGGAGCTACATAAACTAAAGCCTACTGTATTAAAAAATGACCGAGCAAGAAAAAAAATTGAGTGAAGGGGGTTGTTGCTTTTAATCAACTCATCCATAAAGGGTTAAAACCTAACACCTCAATTAAGCCTACTGTTTCCACATTTATCATGAATGAATCCTCTGACATTGCAACGGAATGTGCACGATGGTTTCTGCACAGTTTCCACACACAAGTAATCTTCAACTGAAAATTTTTTTCATAACTATGCATTCTAGCTACATCTACAGTAGAACCTCATTGATATGTTCCCATTACGTACGTTTTCCCGGCGCCAACATTCGCAATTGAGAACACAAAAAATGACCCAGTAGAGTTACTCATATTTTACCGGTTCATATGTTCCCAGAAAACCCTATTTCTTGGCACCAACTTTCATTACGTCACCAAACTGCTATCGTATGATACATTTTCCGGTTGCTGGATCCCATGTAAACAAGAAAATGCACGAGGCACGCGCGATCGAGGACTGCTTATGGCTGCCCGCCATGGCAGCTTCACCGCAATACTCGCCCGCCCGTCTCACGAAAACGCCAGCGTGGGCTCAGTTTCTCATTTCAGCACCAGCAAATCTTCTCCGGCGTTGTCGCACGTGGCGTTCACAGCTATCACCAGCAATCCTATTGCGATAAGCACCTTCGCCTATCTGTTTCACAGCACATGGTGCCGTCTGAAGCGTAGCACATGCTTTTAACAGGCGACGACCGAAACGCACCGCTGTTCCCTGCTGCAGACTTTGATTGTACACATTTTCCGGCCTCTAGATCCCACATGAACAAGTAAAGGCGCAAGGCACTCGCGATCGAGAGCGGTATAATGCCGCCCGTCTCATGTGAAAATGATAGTGCACACATTTTCTTATTCCAGTACCGGCAAATCACCACCCGTGCCGTCGCACATCGCATTGACAGCTATCGCCATCAAACCTAATGTTATGAGCACCTTCACCTATCTGTTTTACAGTGCATGTTGTGTAGTAGTGCCGTTGGTAGCGTACTGCACGCTTTTAGTAACCGATAATCCAAACGTGCCACTGTTCCCTGCTGCAGGTGGCACGATGTGGGCATCGTGTGTTGCTTCAGTGGCATCTGGCATCGCCCACCAGCTCGATTTGTTTGTTTCCCATCGCCCTCTTAAAACCCCAGCTCCACGTGCATCGGCGTCTCGTGCCGCAACAATGCTTGCAACGCTTCACATTATTTAAATGATAACAATAGTTGAGTTTGTCAAATTTGTCTAGTTACTTCCGATCATACGTTTTCCCGGTTAGTACATTCTTTCTCGCATTTTTTTTAAATACATGTGAACGAGGTTCTACTGTATATTATGTTGCTAGCGCCCTTTTTGAGCGAGTGAATGCTTTGAATGACCCCAGCACTTGCCTTGCAGGGCTCATTGATTACAACTTCCAGTGCTTCCGCCAGGCCATCCACGAAGTGTTCGAAGTACAGTGCCGGACATCGCAATCGTCCGGAACGCCAGGTTTCAACAGCTCCGTAGACCTTAACCTCAGCAATGGCTACCCGGAAGCGCGATGAGCTCATCCCTGCCTGAGCACCTTGCTCTCCTTGTTTGTGTCCTGTCACCTTTCTCTCATGTACATAAGCTCCTTTGCTGTGTGGAAGTTTACGGACAATGATGATTAGGTCGCAGAGCCTCAAAACCCCAAAAGATCACCTGCCTGTTCTTCGGTATTGAGACCTCACGTACCACTGTCAAGCACCTACTAAAAAAAGCTTTAAGAAGAGATGTTTTTAAAGTTAACCTAAACGACTCCCTCTGCCCCTTCCTGTTTTTGTTTGTTCGTGTTTCGTCACAAATTAAATTATGGGATTTGCGTTAGTTGAATAAAAAAATGCTATGTTTCATTACAATATGAGACTTGGGTTGTGTTATTGTGATACTTGTAATACTAGGGGCCATGCAACTGATCATGGGTGCCTGGGCCACTGAAAGTAATATGACAGCCCCTTTGTTAGCAGGGTAGCGCTGATATCATGGATGTGGTACCTGCCTTCGTCAATCTGTTTTGTTAATTATGTTACTCTATGCATCAACTACAAAGCAGGTGCAGAGGTATTATAGTTTTCAGCAACGTGTGTTTCATATACACAAAAGGATTGTTAATGTACTCTGCATGCATAGGGTTGTCAACAATCAATGGCAACTCCTTCCAAGACTCCGTGGCCCTTCTATCTTTACTGTAGGGCTCACTGTTGTACCACTGTGCAGGCAGTGAGTGACGCCTGCATTGCTCAACCCATCATTGTGCAGAGTTCTGGCATGGCCTCCAAGATCTGCGAGATGCATTACCGCATCTCAACTTGAGACAAAAGTTCAGGACAAAAAAACAGCCTTGCTAGTTTGATCTTTTATGGAAGTACTATTGCTAAAATTCACATTATAGTTGCTATTGACAAGAGGCTCCATAGACAGAAGGCCGGAGTACGTATTGAACCAAAGGTCCCCTGTGTTGAGCAGCAGTGATAGAATATTGTCTTGAAAAGGACAACTACAATAACAGAGTGGTCAATGTGCTGAACATGTTTAAACAGCACGGCCTGGGGCACAGGGGAAATGAAGGTGGTGTTGCACTGCTAAGCACGAGGTCGCGGGATCAAATCCCGGTCACAGCGGCCGCATCTCGATGGGGGCAAAATGCAAAAACACCTGTGTGCTTTGATTTAGGTGCACATTAAAGAACCCCAGGTGGTCAAAATTATTCTGGAGTCCCCCACTATGCTGTACCTCATAATCAGGTCGTGGTTTTGGCACGCAAAACCCCATAATTTATATTTTTAAGTGAAAGTGGATGAAAGTAAAGTCTTCCTTAGCGGGTTGGGGGTAAGAATGGGCAAAGTCGCTGCGCCCAGCATTCCTATCAAATTGCCCCTCGCGTGAGGGGAGTATGAGGAGTGTCAGACTGCCTAAATTTTTTTACTCCACCATCTTTGGGATTGGCTCACATTTTTAGACTACACGTACCCACGGGAATGAGCCACCTTTGAACAGCTTTAGACTGCACTATATTGATTGGCCCAAATTTGTTGACTGCATATACCCACAGCAACAGCTTTAAATTGCACTGTTTTCAGGATTGGCCAAGTACCTTCGGTATCGGCCAATGAAAAAGGCTAGAAATGCAAACCCCATACTGAAAAGTAGGTATAACTCACCTAAGACATTGTCTTCAAAATATTGCAAAACCATGGTATTTCAGCCAGCCTTCATTATCACTAATGAATTTGTCCACCTTCAAAGCATGTGTCGCACTATTGATTACCAATTGTAGTGTTCACCACTTTCTTTTGTTCACAACTAATCTGGTGGTTTATGTAGGAGAGGCTGCCAGTCTATATATTTCTTCACAATTCATTTCAGGGAATCGGTTGCGAGTCTGCGCTCTTCCTAGTTGATCATTTTATGCTCGTCCTGCCTTTAATTGCTCAGCAACAATGTACAAGAATATAGTTTGACTCAGGTTTTCTTCAGAGCATTGTCAATAGGGCAAGCTTACTTACCACATTCAAAGCGAATTAGAGGACCTTAAGATAGTGAGACACCCACAAGGAGGATAATGCTGCAAAAAAAATGAGGCAGTTGCACCGGGGCAAATTGGAAAAAAACGTGCCAACAGCAATAGCACGTGCATGGTGCTGTCATTAAAGGGCCCCTCGCTAGGTTTGGCCACTGCAAAGAGAAGCACAGCACGCAGACCAAACAGTGTAAATCATATCTTCAAGGTATCAAATGGCTGGACAGTGCGTAAGCAACTGAAGTTTCAAACATAGCTCTTCCTCTCTAGGGAATCCCACTTCCATCCAGAGAGTGAAGGTCACGCGCACAAATACCTCTACATAAGATGCATTGCCTGCAACATCATCGATTGTGGCATCAGACTTCGTTAAATCATCCAATGTGGAACTTGCAATACCGCCACTGGAAGTACCCCGCACAGCAAAGAAGGAAGAAAAAAAATTGCTGGCTCTCCCGTAATCGAGAGCAGATGTAAGCATGAAATGGCAACCGGCAAAGCAGATTGGTTGGAGGTGATACTAGCCAGTCACAATCTTAAAATGGGTGTAGTGCATGCTTGCAACGGCACATCCCACCACACTGCACCACACCACGCCATACTGTGCACTGGTCCATATGGATGCTGCCCAGCTAGAAGAAAACTGACTGAAGATGGCACGCCAAGCAGCATTGGCTTGTTGGTCAGTGCTGGGTAAGTGCCACAGTGAGGAGGAAGCAAGCAAGCAGTGTAAGAAGCCAGTGAGATGGAGGATGCTGCCCAGCTAGAAAAAGGAAATCGCCTTAAGGAAGTGCCATGCAGTGTGGCGCCATCTCTCAAGGCGATGCAACACCCGTGCCACGAAACTCGCGGACGGCTGGCATTCGAAAGAGCGCAGGCAACCCTGTCTCAGCGCCAAAAGATGACACTGAAGTTCGTGGTGCCCTGTATCTGCCTTTTGAACGTTGCTATTGGAAAGAGAGAGAGAGAAAACAAGGGTAGGAAAAGCAGGGAGGTCAACCAGAACAGCATCCAGTTTGCTACCCTACAGTGGGGGTGGGGGAAAGGGGAATATAAAGAGGAAGAACGGGAGAGAGTAAGCACTGAGTACTTGTGGGAGGGACACCATACACAAGGACACTATAAACGGTCTCTTAAGCCCATGCACTTCCAAGTACTGCACTAGTGCGCGAATCGCTTTTCGAGCCAGTGACTGGTGTGGCCACGGTCCGAGTATCTTCAACTCGGTGAACGGTCTCGAGTCCAGTCAGCGTAAAGTTGCCCGCAGAGAGAGGCGTTGGACATCGTAGCGAGGGCAGGTACACAATAGGTGCTCGATGGTCTCTTCGCACCCACAGGAGTCGCACATCAGGCTCTCGGCCATTCCCATACGGTAGGAGTATGCGTTCGTGAATGCCACTCCCAGCCACAAGCGACACAACAAGGTTGTTTTGCCATGGGAAAGGCTAGATGGCAGTTGTAGCCGTAGCGTGGGGTCCAGTTTACGTAATCTGCATTTGAAGGCACTTGAAATCCAGAGATCTTGTGACTTCTTGCAAGCAAGCAGGCGAAGTTCTCTGGCAGCGTCCGACCTCGCCAAAGGTGTTGGACGCGTCTTGGTGTCTTCGTGGGCACGCCGGGCAGCCTTGTCAGCTAGGTTGTTGCCGACAATGCCACAGTGAGCAGGAATCCACTGAAATATAATGTGGTGTCCTCTTTCCAGAGCATGGTGGTGCAGTTCCCTGATGTCAGATGTCATCTGCTCGTAAGTTCTGTGACGTAATGCAGATTTGATGCTGTGAAGGGCTGCCTTAGAGTCGCAAAATACGACCCATTTCTCTGTTGGCTCTTCGGTGATGTACATCATAGCGGCATGGAGAGCTGCAAGTTCTGCCAATGTAGATGTAGTCGTGTGCGACAATTTGAATTTAACTGTAACATTCTTGGCTGGAATGACGAATGCAGCAGTTGAGCTGGTAGGTGAAGTCGAACCATCGGTATATATATGAATGTGGTCATGATACCTCTGGTGCAGTAATAGGAGCGTAAGTTGCTTCAGAGCCGGCGCTGGATGATTGGACTTTTTTTGTAATTCCAGGAATAGTAAAATTCACTTGAGGCCGCCGCAGGCACCACAGGGGAGAGGAAGGCTTCGCCGCCGGTGTAAAAGATGCTGGTATTGCTATGGAAATCACAAATAAAACTTCAGCATACTAGAAGATGCAGCTTGAGTGATATTTTCAACAAACATTAGGAAGAACTCGGAAGCAGTATTTTTTAAAAACTTGTTTGGGCAGTAACTAGCATATGTAATACAGTCCCGTAGAAAGGGTTGGGGGCCAGAGACCACATTTTCTTAAGTGTTGACTGGATGCCCGGATGATCTCGTTTTGTTCTCGCAATTTGCCCAGATGTTCTCGTTTGAGTGCCTGAATAATGGCTCTGGCTTTTGGCTCAAGGTCACTTGAATGTCGCCGACAACGAGAGTGAAAAGCATTTCATACTTAAAGAAGAGGTGGGGCGCCGTGGAATCATAACGCCGTTGCTTGTGAACTCTAGTCGAGGTGAAGGGAGAGCATGTCCATGTTGGCAGTGAAGTTCCCCCTGGCAGCATGGCAAAGCGTCATTTTAATTTCTTCTATCTCCTCTAATAACGAACCAATTAAAACAAAATTTGGAGGACGCTTAAGTTGCGCCTTTAAGAGTGGAATGAAATAGCATTCAAAGATCCCCGACTGCTTCCGGGATGCAGCTTCATCATCATCCCAGCAACTGCGGCTTCATCATCATCATCATCATTGCCAGCCTGGTTACGCCCACTGCAGGGCAAAGGCCTCTCCCATACTTCTCCAACTGCCCCGGTCATGTACTAATTGTGGCCATGTCGTCCCTGCAAACTTCTTAATCGCATCCGGTCATCTAACTTTCTGCCACCCCCTGCTACGCTTCCCTTCCCTTGGAATCCAGTCCGTAACACTTAATGACAATCGGTTATCTTCCCTCCTCATTACATGTCCTGCCCATGCCCATTTCTTTTTCTTGATTTCAACTAAGATGTCATTAACTTGCAGCTTATGTAACCGTAATGTTTACCGGGAAGCACTGGTGGTGAACGCTCTGCACGAAGGCGAGATTTCTGGTAGAAACACAGGCTCTAGCATGGGCTACGATGTGGCGAAGGCAAGTGCCATCTGGAGGTTCTGAAAGGAACCGGGCGCGCCGCTTTGTGGCCTCTGCTCTATGAATGGTAGAAACGCCAGAAAATGGGTGTCTTTCATTTAAGTTTTTGCATAACATAATTAAGTTTTCTCGTATATTCAAATTACAATCCGACACTATCATGTCTGTAGGTTGTGTGTGTCATATTTTATTATTTTTCTACGTATTTTACCTTGAGAAATTCACTTAGTTCTGTAACTTCCTTGCGCCACATGGAGGGCCTGCGTGTTTGGGTATACGTGGTTCAAAATTCTTTTTGCTGAAATGACGTCCGGCTCTGGATGCAGGACGCCGGATGCCTAGGCTGAATTTTCTGTGACATGGGGCCCTTAACACTTTCACGCTAATATTCACACAGAAACTCCTCTGGTAGTTGTCTAAGCATGGGTAAGCATTGTGCCACTTGCTCATCTCCATGCAGCTGATGTCATTATCGATGTTGTGAAACCTGATACGACCAGTATAAGCTACCATTCGCTTATGTACGATAGTGAGCATGATAACGCAGGTTTAATTAAGATAGAGTTCATTACGACACTTGAACCCATTATCATTTGTGTTAATTAAGGTAAGTTAATTAGCCACAGTTAATTAAGATTTTAATCAAGACTTAAATTGTCGACCTTTGGTGAGAGTCGAACCCACAACCTTTTGTGTTCATTTTAAGGTCAACTATGGTTTATTTAACGAAGCTGTTGCAAAACCACTACATTTGCTGAAGGGGGTATGCAATGCTTTATTGATGGTTTGGATGCTTGTTTTGAGCTTGTTCTTTATTGAAACGTCTGGTGTTCTGTGTGTTGCATGGGTGATTTCAATGAATGTATGCACTGCTTGCTTCACTACCCTGAGTGCTCGTAGCTTCTGCCTTATGTGGGTGTGAGCCATTCATTGTCTTACATGACATGCAAGTTTATTGTTGGGTAGGCATAAAAATGCTTACACATTGGAAATTCTTGCAGTAATATTGTCCCTAGGAAGTGCCCTAGAACTTCCAGTTTATAAGTAAAATTTTCAATGGGGCCTGTTGAGGGGCCCTTGGAAAAGACAAGGAGTTTCACAAAAAGGGAGAGGTTAGATCTGTTACCGGGTTGGCTTATGCGTGGGTAAATGCAGTATTTGATTTGATATCCTTGGCTCTGTCAAAGTCGTATGCAAGCTTCCTTGGCATGCAGTTGAGCAACATCTCGCAGCATTGTGCTTAGGACTATCAGCCACAAAAAAGAAAGAATAATGGCCCCTCTCCTGTAGATTGCTGGACACAAAGGAAACACAGAACCTAGAAAATGACTCTACTGTTATCACACCCCATTCGCCTGTCTTTGTTCCTCCACGAGCTAAACATGCCGCTGGTGATAAATGTCCATTCTCTGACCAACTATGAGCTATGGATGCGCCTGTCGAGATGTTTCCTGGCCGTCACCCCCCGTCATGTGCATTCAGCAATGCAATTGCTCCCTTGTATCACTCGTTGCCAAAGGTTTACAGTATCTGAGAAAACGTTCAGTTTGAGTAATTTGGGACAGTAGCCAGTAAAAATGTGCAACATTACGTTGTTCGCTCATACTAACACAGACTGAAAATCTGAACACCAGACTGCAGAAATATTCAGCTTTTTCTCAGGTCCCACAATCCACACACTTTTGACGCCAGCTGTACCTGTTAGTGTCATTGTTTTCATGCACACATGTCTGCTATGTCCTCTGTCAGCGTCATCACCATCGGCCTATTTTATGTGCATTGCAGAATGAAGGCCTCTCTCAGCAATCTCTAATTACCTGTGCTGTGCGTCAGCTAGCCAACTTTATTCTATGCCTGCTAATCTTTTAATCTCATCAGCCCACCTAGTTCCCTGCTGCCCTCAACTGTGCTTCCTCTAAAGGACTGCCCTGCTTTCTCTAATACTCTTCTGTTAACCTCCATGATACTACTTACCCCCGTATTCAGAAATGCAACTTAAGTTGAAGCTCATGCTTGACTTGATCTAAATGACGCCTATCGTGAACGCGCCGAAGGAAATGCAGTGAGTGTCTTTGGGCACGTTAACGCCAGGCGTCATTTAAATCAAGTCAAGCATGGGCTTCAACTTAAGTTGCATTTCTGAATACGGGGGCTAGTCTTCTGAACTGCACTTATGCCTCGGTCTTGAGTAATGCACCCTGGACAATGCCTGCACTGAGTAGTTGAGAATCAGCTCTCCAATCATGCATTTTGCTAGGTGTCTCGGCACACTTGTAGATAAATGTTCATTTATATTCTTTCAAGTGCCTTTTTTACAACAGCATCACACATTTTGTCTGTTCGGCATCTTGGCAAGTCTTTCCCAGGAATTTTGTACCTCTATGTTATACTCCTTTAGTATGTGTGTATTCTGTTTGTATTTGCATCTGCATTTTAATTAGTCTGATGCGTGTTATCCTTACTCTGCATACCAAACTTGTCTTATCCTTCTGCAAATGCACGCATCTATAACGTGAAGGACATTTGCTTATTTGTTTATGAATAAGTAGTGCCCAGGATATCTAAAATTTTTATTTCTTAGCATTACTTCATTATAATTTTAACATGCTGTTTGTTGTATGCATCACGAATGCATTGCAAATGCATTTTTAAACAGCCAGCACTACACTTCTCATTTAACTTTGTTCCGTTGCTCATATATGTCTGATATGTACAGTCCACTTCTGCTAGCCAACTCACAACAGCAAACATGCTTAGGTGGGCATAGAAATTACTTAGCAGAGCAGCAATTATTATTATTACTGTACTACTTGCATGCAACAATTGTTCTAGACTTTTCTCCTTTTGTACCTCATTTGAACCTGCCAGGAAAGAAACAACTACACGAATACACAGGTGACCTTTACATGCAAACTGATGCATTTAAGCAAGCGTTAAGGGGGACCCTGAATTGATTTTGATGATTTTGTACAAATGTACTGATTTGTTAGGGTAGGTCCTTCTGGTCATTAAGTGATGCATTTAAGTGTAATTTATTATGACATTTTAAAGATGTGCATCGCTACAGATTGCAGTGGCACCATTCCCCTGAGTTTTCAGCCGCCCCCTCCATAGAGTTAATATAAGTAACTCTAGAGGAAAAGCTCTGCATAGCGCCCACGCATTGAAATCGGCAACCGCAAGGGCGCCGCCATGCTGCTACTCTGTCCAGGTGCAAATCACGTGATGCGATTGAGCCGAGACGCACAATCAACGAGAACCCAAGCCTCCCACAGTATGGTGGTGCCATCTAGTTCAGGCACCTGCAATTGCATCTTTTCACTCACCGTAAATTTTACACCAACATTATCTAAATCGCCATTCAATCTTTCTCAAAAATATACGAAATGAACTTTACACCTTGTCTATACGTGCTAAGTGTTAACGCTTCTCTTTGCATAATATTTTGAGTATTTTAGCATTGCAAAAATTTGTCGTAGCAACATGGCGGTGCCTGTGCAGTTGGAACTTTTATTGCTCAGCTTTTCCTCTATAGCTAGTATACTAACCCTTACGGCCCCCTCACAATTGACGAAGTTAGCCCAATTGACGTCGGTTGAGTGAGCTATGTGATTGGCTCCCCAGGTCATGTTATCAATATTTTTTTCAACTTTACGGTGAAGAAATGTTCATAAGAGTTGGAATGTTGGTGAATTTGTTTCTGTAAAGAAAGGTAGCAGAAAGAATATGCACAATGACAATTTATCGCTACACTCGAGCACTTCTGGCACAGCAAGTGTCATCTGCTTGTGTTCTCCGCTCTCCATGTTGACACGAGCTACGCGGTCAGTGTTGGTCCCGAACTTTCTTTTTGCGAGCACCATAGATCACCTTTGTTAAGTTATAGGCTCAACCAGACAAACACAGAGCTAATATAGCAATAACCAAAATAATGTCACAGCTTTTAGGTGCTGTCCGGAACAAACAGTGAAGCACCTCCACCAGATGTCATATTGCAGTGATGGTGAAGAACACAGTAGCACAACTGTGAATCTCAAAACAACATATTATTTGGTGGACCTGTGGCCACAAAAACAGGTGACACTCAAAGCACAACGATAGTGACGAGCACAGTCAGCGATCATCGCAATCTGATTTGCGGGTCAAGCGTGTCGACTTTTACACATGACCCTTCGAAGGTTCCAGCATAATCGCTGTTTTGCAATTGAGGAACCCGTGTCACACACAGGTTTGATTCCGTATAAACCTTAAATTTCTTTTTCAGTTGAAGCGTTGGTGCGTAATGAAGCTAGAAAGATATAGGCACAAAGTGGCTGAAGTAAGCTAAAAATATTAATCGCATTAAAACTGCATTGGAAAGAGACACGGGAACACACTTGGTTTATATCAGCTCGACATAGCAACACTCACATACGTTGAGCACCAGCCGCACGAGGGGGGGCAACACATCGCAGTACTGCATGCAACCGTTGAACCACTGTGACTATGTTTTAATTCATTCTAGCGGGCATGCCTAAAGCTGTTCTGAGAAAGCATTCTGTCAGAGATTCTTTATATATGTAGGTAAAATCGTTGAGGGTTGACCATTTTGCGCCACTGGATGATTGGTCACAATCACACGCTGTATACGCAACAATCAATGGCAGGCGACCCAAATTGCACATATTTCTTGCCTACTAAACGCGCTCAGGGAATCGGCGGGGGCTGGTTTGCAAAACTGTGGTCACTATCATCAATGGCCTGTTGACTGACAACCGAGTCTGAGCGAATAGCGCGGGAGCATATGCATACTTACTGCCGACGTGGTCGGAGCACCATTGCCCAATCTTCCGACTGTCCCTCAACCAAGTTATGCGCCAAAGACGCAGCAGCTCCATCATTACCCTGCGCACTACACAATGCATTCGTGTTAGAAGGAGACGGCATCGTTCAGGTCTTCCCTGAGCGTCCCACTACTCTGTGGTTTGATCTGCCACAAACTGCACTGTGCTTGCTTGCTTGCTTGCTTGCTCCTCACTTGTGATGCTTACCAGAAACGAAAACCTAAATGGAAAACACTGTGCATGAGGCCACCCCGAGGACAAGAAAAAAATTGGCTGCGGCTTAGCTCAGCTAACCCTGAATATGCAAAGCGAAAGCTTGGTTTAGCCTGGTTAAGTCTTGGTTTCACCTGGTTAACCTTTGATTCAGCTGTAATTATTATACTTAGGTATACAATCATCGTTAAGCCAGGTACGACGGCTGTGCCTAGGTCGGTGGCTAGACATGACTGTGATTAGGCTTGGGTAGACACGCTGTTCGACGGTGCGACACCTGTTGTGCCACAGGGAACGTGCAAGTGCTAGACATGCAACAAGACACTGCGAACATGCGCAGCATCGACGCACAGACGAACAGGGTGCGAACGCAGTCGCTACATTGATCTCGACGGTGCGATGCCTGTTGCATTCCGGACCCTCTGCAGTGAACCAGCTCGCCAGGCAATATCCGCGGGCTGGTGAAATGCCGCTTAGTGAGATGGCTCAAAGCCTCCCGCTCTTGCGCAACGATCAGAGAAGACGGCCCGGCCTCGCTCTGATCCATGGTCAAGCTCGTACTGCCTACATCTGCCTAGGCGAGCGCGGCGCTCCTCTTAGCCAAGCGCGCGGCGAGTCACGTGGTCAGGTGGCGATGGCGGCAGCGGAGCTCGGCGCGGCGAGTCACGTGATGCGTTGCCAAAGCTATGGCGCAGCTGCGGTCAAATGAGGGTCATATTCGCTGCAACGGCGAAACTCGGCTCGACGGGGTTAGTAATGCTTTCTCTTTAAAAGAAACCAAGAAAGAAGGAGCCCCATAGCCTGTCAATTGAAATAGCGGTCGACGACGCGCGTAAGCGTACACAACATGAAAACGAGATCACTCAGTTAGGCCTAGCTGAGATTAAATCTTTCAATCACCATTGTCTATAAATAAAATTTGCAAGCATTTTTGTTACATATTAAAGTTATTGCTGCGCTGTAAAGTACGCAAACAATGGCCTCCGATATTGACACTTTCCGCGGCTGCTACAGCGTGGCGCTAGAAATGTATGAGCAAGCTAGTGTCTTTTTTTTTTTTTCTTTTTTTTTTAGATGTGTGTGTGTGACTAGAACAAAGAAACATATAGAAAGCTAAATAAAGCACAGGGGCGCCAATGTGAAAAGATGCATAAATCAAAAAGATGTGATGAACATAGTTCATATGCCTAGAAAAGTCGAAACTGGAAGCCAGCATGGTCAAGCAGAGCACGACTTTGGCTTCAACATTAGGGTTAGATTTCTCCCTTGCTTAATCAAGTTCTCCTTTGATACATGTACTCTGCTAAGCTGTCAACTGAAGAGCATATGCAGCCTCGTCAGCCACATGTGTTGTGCAGTGCAGCAGACACATGTGCAAACAAAAGGAGAGAGCGGTGCCGTACTTCTAGTACACTACTTAATTCTACTGCCTTCACCCATTCTTGCATGTTTTCTAGGTTCTTTCTGTGTTGAGACACTGCTAGCGGCGACTAATAAAAAAATCTGATATGGCGATTGTGATACCACTAATACTATTGCTTCAGAACCTGCAACAAATTGATGCAGTTTGACGATATCATTTGAATGAAACCGTTCTTGTTCGTGGATGCAGCTTACTTTCGAATGTTCCAACTAAAGTGGCGACAAGAAAATTCAACATATTACTGAATGTAAGCAAAACCTTCTGCTAACCAATACCAATGTCATTAAGTCACTCTAGTACGTAAAATAATACAAAACAATGATATTAATAAGTACCAGGTTTGACAAGAAGGTCGATGAGTTGCTCTGAATCATTACTGTTCTTGTGCCAGAAGAGCCTGCTCAATTATAGCGCATCTGCTTGTGACTAATATTTGAATCCTTCAATTCAAGATTTCAGCAACATTGGATCGAGACCCAATCTCGACTGTGATTGACACCCTTCTACAGCTTGCGCAAAGGAGCCAATCGCAATAGAGAATTTCAATCCCAGTCAGGCTCGATCACAAGAGAATGTGCTGGTGTGAGCAGGCATTAAATATCGATCCTACAAGTCCAAAATTTTTTCTGCAATGTTTGTGCCATGTTTTAAAAAAATATCTAAATTTGCAGGCCTTCAGGATATTCAATTATAATTTGTTACGGAAAAGGATAAAAAGGCCACAGTGGTAGAATCTACCATCATGAAAGAAACGTTTGTGACAGGGGTGAAAACAAAAGAAACGGTGCCCTTCTCTCCTTTTGTTTTAGCATTTCACTGTGGCATTGCGCAACATGTTGTCGATGAGGCTATTCCCTTCCCTAAGGATGACGATAGCATCTCCGTCCAAGAGTTTTCGGCTACATGAGGCTACACACCAGTGAGCACACTTGGAAACATGTCACTCATTATTATCTTTTTCCTTCGAGATTGGCAAAAAGGAGTCTACAAAGTGCCTTGTATAAGGTAAATAATGCTTTGCATTAAAATAGTGACCCAACTCTTTGCACTGGTGGAACAATGAGAGAAGGCTGCCGTTAATCAAGGTGTAAGGAGAAGAATTTTATTTATAAAAAAGGTCGAGAGGTTGGCCTGAGCTTGTGTGCAACCAAGGTGTAAGGACACTATGCAGATGTGGTTGCACTTCACAAGTATAGAGAATCTTGTTTACTTTAATGCGTACTTTAGGACTGGTCTAACCACTATAACATACTATACTATAGCTGCATAAATGCAATCTCATGTGAAATTGAGTGTTTGATGACAGACTGTACTGGCAACAGGTGAACTTATATGCTTCATTCAACACCTTGTGTCACATTTAAAATGTTCAATGAGGGCGCACTTCTGCAAGACTAATGTGTGAGTGGATTTATTACTTTATAGAAACATTTGTGCCAATAGGTGTCCACTTTCAACAGTGCATAGCATTCCTCAATGAGTCACTCCTGCAGTCTTTACACAAGGCCAATCCCAAAAACAGTGAGTGACCTCGATGA
This sequence comes from Dermacentor andersoni, assembly GCF_023375885.2. NCBI lineage: Eukaryota > Metazoa > Arthropoda > Arachnida > Ixodida > Ixodidae > Dermacentor > Dermacentor andersoni. Next base: position 85,437,564 of record NC_092819.1, read on the forward strand.
AACTCAGTTTTCATGTATACAAACATCAGCTAGTAAGACATACAATTCATTTCAATGATGTATATCTTTCATTCTTCTCCATTACACACATATAAAGTGTGATATTGTTTGGACTGAGGCGTTATTGAGGCTCTGTTGTAATATATAGAGCCTATATGCAAGATAGAAATTACAAATTACCATCTAGGGATTTTGCAGTACTTCGAGAACTGACTAGAATGTTTCAAGCACAACTAGAGAGAATGTGCTACTGGGACCTAGAAAATTGTGGCACCATGGGGCGCGTACATCGCTTTATTCTCATGGCTGCTTTAATTAAAACTGATTTCATTCCAAGTTCATTACACGTTTGAATGATCGCTTAACATCCCAAAGCAGCATGGGCTATGAGAGATGATGTAGTGAAGAAATCTGGATAAATTTGGCAAATTGGAGCTTCTTGAGATGCACCCAACCTTTTGTACACAAGCATTATACACTTAAACTTTGATATAACGAAATTCTCGATATAACGAAGTATTTAACTTTTCATAACCTCTTTTCCTTAGAACACCATATAGTTAGAACCTCAATATAACGAAGTGTGTTTGTATGCGATTTCAATATAACGAAAATTCGCTTGCACAGCAAAGGAACGATGAGACAATAAGCGGAAACTTCCGGGGACACAGATAGTCAAATGATTGAATTATAAGCGGCTGCTTGCAAACGCACCTCTCAACTCGCGCGCAGCGCGACAAGAGCGACCGCCGAAGTGAAGCAGTATGATGTTCCGTATAAGATCCTATCACGCCCCGCGCACTTTTTGCTTTAGGTGCGAGTGAAAGTGCGCAAGGCTGAGACAAGAAAGATGGTGGCTTTAAGGTCCCCGAATAGTTTTATTCAGAGACCTTAGGTGGCTTCACGCACGAGCGCCGCCTCAAGCTGATCCAGAGAGCTGAGAAGATGGCAAGGGCCAGCGGATCCCTGGACTGTAGCTTTCCAACCATTAGCGATTATTATGATTCTTTTAATAAAATTCCATCCATCCATCCATCCCCGCACGAGCAAAGGGAAAGAGGGGGAAGGGGCGAGCTCGTGGTAACGCAATCAAGCGCGCACAAGGGGCGGTGCGGGGGAGGGGGGGGTTAAGTTGGCATGCATCGCGATTTCTGGCGCGCGTCTTGGCCGTGGCTGCGCATGGCTGTAAGCGCGGCTGAGCGCATACGCAGCCGCGCACCCTGTTTTAGAGGTAATCTGCCGCGTGTGCAAAGAGTGGGTGTGCCGAGACGGCGTGGCATCATGCAAGCTGTCTTCCCGCGCATTTAGTATTGAAGGTTGCGTAATTTTGAGTGTCGGTGACCCGCTGGAGCGACAGGCAGAAGAAGCATTCATTTCCCACTGCCAGTGTTTTTCATGATAGCGTTGTCCCAGTGAAGGGCGATGCTATCAGCCATGGGGGCGGAGTGCCCGCGAAAGCGTGGCTAGCTTCGCTTAATTCATACCGCCTATGTGAAGATATCGTCGACGTGGCATGAAACCGTATCATTCATCGCCGACTACCAAATTCATCAATATGAATTGTTTTCTCATTCAAATTTGTTTTTTTTTTATTCTATTTCCCGGTAATTCGGAACATTCTGCGGCCCCTTTTCGTGTGAGAAAAATCGATCGGCGACTGCACTTACTTGCATAAAAGGTCGAATTTCAATACAACAAAATTTCTATATAATGAACCAAAGTGTCGATTTTACCCACTTCTTTATATCGAGGTTTAACTGTAATTGCATTCTGCTTCCATCGGAATGCAGGTGCTGGAGCCAAGAATTAATTCTGGAATTGTACGTACCAAAACCACAATCTGACTATGAGACATGCCGTGGTGGGGGACTCCGTATTAATTTTGGCCACCTTTCCTTTTTTTTTTTTTTAACGTGCACCTAAATCCAAGCACACAAGCATTTTTGCATTTTGTCTCCATCACGATGTGGCCTCAGTGGCGAGTATTGAACCTGTGACCTTGAGCTTGTGGGGACGCGCGACCGTCGCGCGTCCCCTGATGTTTTTCCCGCATAGCGCGTCTCCTGCAGGGCGGCTTCGCCCGGCGCGCGTACTGGCGCCCGCGGCGCTCGGAGTGGTTGAAGCGCAGTGCGAGAGATGGCGCGACCGTCGCACCGCGGCGGGGTTACTCGGGCGCCGAGGGACAAGGCGCTGCCTCTTTCCCGGCGGGCCGGCGAACAGCGTGGACATTCCGCGCGCGCTGCGACCATGCTTCTGCGAGACCGCCTCGCGTGGCGGCCTTCGAGCGCGCCTCCGTTGGCGTGACCGAACACGCGAACGACCAGGCGTTGGGATCCAGCATGGGGCGAACATATTCGCTCGCAATGCGGTCGCGGTAAGTCGGACTTCTAGATTTGTCGCGCGCCCATCGGCATGTTTTGGGGATAGCAACTCGGCTAGCTGGCATTGATCCATGAAAGGTGCAATAAATGCCCTTGTGACTGTTTGCACTACTGTGTTGTCGTTCCTTTGTCCCAAGAGTACGGAAGAGGAGAACCCCGTATCCCCCCATCTGGCTGCCCAACGTGGACCTCTTGGGGCATCGGACGATAGATTTAACAGTTTTGCTTCGTTCAAGACCTTTGTTTGAACCGAAGCGTAGGCCTAGCGTGAATTTTGATCGCTAGCATCGGCGGCGTGCTTTCTTGAGCGAGGCGACGGAGGCTGTAGTGTGTTTGAACATGTCAACATGCTAAGCCTTTTCGCAAGTGTTTTTTTAATGACATTCGTCAGTACGAGAGCCACGTGGTCTGCATCCTGGGAGAGAGAGGCTGAGCGCCCGCGGAGCAGTGGCAAGCCTGAAGCGAGTGAGTACGGAAGCCTCGTGGGTGGTCCGAATTTCTTATGTAAATAGCTTCTTCTATCGCTTTGACTCGGATGAAGTCGCGGCTCAGGGAGCCGGGTGGCCGCGGGCCACGGGTGCCACGACGGGCTGACTGGTATTGCGGCCTGGCACCGGGCGCTCCGACACCGTCTGGGACGGTGGGCGCCGTCAACTCGGATGCTGTGTGCACCGAGCGGAGTAGGACCACCTCACAGAGCTAACGTCTCCTCGCGGCTGCCTGTATTGCGCTCATTTTGGGTGTTGTTTTTGGATGCCGGTTGTTGTCAGGGTAGCGACGATTTAGGCCTAAGGCTTTACGAAGCTGCCTGTCGCACGTGGAGGGACACAACCTGGTGGACCGTGGCGTTGAGGCGTTGCAATTTGCTTCCCTCATTCTATTTAGCCTCGCACGAATTGAAATTACTCGTTCGACTCAAGAAAGCGAGCTTCGTTCACGTGAACTTAGCATCTGAGTAGCTGCCCGATCTTTTGCTAGCCGAGTTGAACATCGTACCACGTGGGCGATGCGCATGCAGAATTCCTCTCCCTTGCACTACTTTAGTGTTTGCCGAGTGTTTTGAGTGTACGCAGCGTGATTGGAGTCACCCCTGGCTTGCTGTCACCTGCACATCGTCTGCGCTGCTGCCCCGGACTACGATCGAGTCACCCCGGGCGATGGTGATACTGTGGCCAGTTCGGCGCAGCGACTTCGGCGGCCTCCTGCATCCAGCTCACAACCCTCGGCGGCGGACAAAGGAGCCAGCGGTCACCGACAGCTACGGCGGCTCTTGCCAGCAGGGCGCGTCGGCGCGAGCGACGCTTGCTCGTACCGACTACTGCGTCGTCGTTTCCGGAGTCCTGGCCTGGAATCGTGCCGTCGAGAGTACAAAGCTGCTGCTGTGACCGGCGGACGCCAGCGGTGTACCCAGGGACAATGTCGGCTCGCATGCTATGGACAGCGTGTGGACATTTCCTCGGCGCGGCCACTGTTGCATGTACCACCTTGTTCGCGAAGCCCGTGTTGATGTTAGACCGAGTGACATGTTTCGCCGGAATATGTAGTGATTTAAGGTTGGGGGGATGTGGGGATGCGCGACCGTCGCGCGTCCCCTGATGTTTTTCCCGCATAGCGCGTCTCCTGCAGGGCGGCTTCGCCCGGCGCGCGTACTGGCGCTCGGAGTGGTTGAAGCGCAGTGCGAGAGATGGCGCGACCGTCGCACCGCGGCGGGGTTACTCGGGCGCCGAGGGACAAGGCGCTGCCTCTTTCCCGGCGGGCCGGCGAACAGCGTGGACATTCCGCGCGCGCTGCGACCATGCTTCTGCGAGACCGCCTCGCGTGGCGGCCTTCGAGCGCGCCTCCGTTGGCGTGACCGAACACGCGAACGACCAGGCGTTGGGATCCAGCATGGGGCGAACATATTCGTTCACAATGCGGTCGCGGTAAGTCGGACTTCTAGATTTGTCGCGCGCCCATCGGCATGTTTTGGGGATAGCAACTCGGCTAGCTGGCATTGATCTATGAAAGGTGCAATAAAATGCCCTTGTGACTGTTTGCACTACTGTGTTGTCGTTCCTTTGTCCCAAGAGTACGGAAGAGGAGAACCCCGTATCTCCCACAAGCTTAGCAATGCAATGCTATAGCCACTAAGCTACCTTGGCACGTGGAGCTCAGAATCAAACCCACAACCTTGTGATCAGCGGCACAATGCATAGCCGTTCTGTCATTGAACCAGATCTCAGGATAAACTGTGTCAGCTCTTTTATGTACATTGGTTTCTACGATAAAAGCAAATACTAATAAGAAATGCGAATGGTTTGAGATACTAAGGCAACACTGTCGAGGAAAGGGAGACAACAGAAGATAAAATAATGAAGGGAAACAATACCACACGAAAAGACCAAACAATAAACGACTTTGAAAACAAAACTAATCCAGCGTACGTCTCCAGAATGCATTGCCTATGTTGTTCTGCCCCCTACAGCAAGTGACAAGTCAAGAATGCAGGAGGAGAGGTTTCTGCCAAAAAAGTGTGATTGATGCGCGCAATCTAAATCCAAATGTTATTAGGGTTCTAGTAATGTTACATTATTACATTAAATGATGGGGATTTACGTGCCAAAACCGCAATGTAATTATGAGACATGTCATGGTGGGAGACTCCGGATTAAGTTTGACTACCTGGAGTTAAGTCTGACTACCTGGGTTTGACTACCTACCTAATTCTAAGAGCTACATGAGTGTTTTTGCATTTTGTCCCGATTTAAACTTAGCCACTGCGGATGAAAATCGAACTCGCGACTTCGAGCTCATGAGCGCAACGCCCTAGCTACTAAGCTAATGTGGCGGGTCGTGGTTAACGTTGCTTTGTTCCCTCCATGCTTCAGGAAGTTATGCCATTAGAAATGCTACCGGCACAAAGATGAGGAGTCCCAGTCTTTTGGCAACAACGAGCATCATGCTGCAGTCATGCAACATATGCTCAAGCAAGCCAAAATAACCAGCTGTGAACACTAAGATAGCCCACGGTATGAACGAATGGGTTGCCTGGAAAGGAACTTGGAAGAGGAATCTGCCTGGCCTCGTGCACAAAGTACTTCTTCGTCAGCATCTCCTCCCACTAGTATATGTGTTGCTGTATGCCACTGTCAAGATGCACCACTAATGATTAAATGGCTCCACTGATCCCTTCAACAGACGTGGGTATCGCACTGTATGAACAAAACGAAATTCACAGATGTACGCCAATCTAACAACTGGTATACATCAAAGACAGCAGAGCTGGGTAAGTGAGTTCTCACGTCCTTCTGATGTACTAGGGCCCTGTTCACTTGCTCACGGCCTCGTTTGAGCATTCGAGCACGGTCGTGGCTGGCTGTTCTTAGTCATGGCTCCCATGGAGTCTGCGTTGCAGCGTCACGGTGTTATCTTTCACCACCACAGCCATAGAAACACCTAGCTCACTCCCAATGTGCAGCTGGTTTAATGCGACATGAGATACACAAATTATGGATTACCGGTTAAGAAAACTGTGCATATAAGCTGTCTATTCAAGTAACACGCGTGTATACGCAAGGTAATTTATATTTTATAATCATTTGTTATTACGTTTCTAAGCAAATTCAGGGCTCTGACACACGTTGCAGTGCATTTACATTTGATATTGACCACGCTGTTGCACTCTGGCCTTCACAGTCGCATGAAAATTGTTGTGAAACTCCCCTTACCAGCCTTTGCTGTAAAAGCTGCCCACTGCAAGGTGACGAGTCTCAAAAAGAAGTACTATCATGCTCAGCATGAGCTACATGAAACCATGTGGTAAAGCGTTGGTGTTGTAGCTCACACATGACTCATACAGATCATTTGACTCAGAATTAAAGGACAATTCAAGAATTTCAAGGATGCCAAAGGAGAAAATTCAAGGAGGGGGAACAAACCTAGTTCATCCACATATGTTGAAAAATAGTAAAATCTCTTTCTTAGCTGCATTTTCTAGCAGCTAAGCAATTCCCGAGTTAGATACATGCTCCTAGCTCTTCAAGTCGCTTTCCCATGTTGGCTTTGCCATTGTAATGATGTCAATCGCCTTCTAGCATGACGGTTAGTAGTGTCCTGCTTCACCCGCAGATACTCAGTGCGTTAAAAGCCAAATGGCTGAAACTTACTTTCCACCAGGCATTTCTAGAGTCTAGAGCTAAAAAATGAGTCGTAATGGCTGCAGTGTGAAGCACTCAAGGAAGAATGGCACAAACTAACAGGGATAAGATACAAAATATGGGCACTTGTCTGTGTTTTCTATCTTGTCCCTGTTCGTTCGCACCATTCTTCTTTGCGTATGGATTACCAACACGCCCAACAGTTAGTACTTCTAAAGGTGTGAAACACCTGACAAAACAACCAAAATAGTGTATGGCATGGTCACTTGAGCTGGCTTCTAGTTGCACGATGGCACTGGCAATTTAGAAAAGCCTGTTGTTGGTTGCTATGGACACGATAGATTGTATAGCTTAACAACACTCTGAAAAAAAAGAATATCTAGGATTGGTTCCCGATAGACAGCGCCCGTGACACAGGCCCTATGCAGCGTTTGTTCCTTAAAATTTCATAAATCGCTACCAACCCGTTTTCAAGGGATTCAAGGAGCAAATTTATTTACAAGAAGTTTTAAGGACCCTTGCATCTTTTTTTTTTTAATTCAGGGGTTTTAAAGAATTTCGAGGTGGTGTATGAACCCTGTTCACATCGAGCGCAATAGTACACAATCAAGGCAAAGGTGATGATGATGATGATCCTCTTTTATGGCTCGTACACACTAAAGGGGATAGGTCAAGAATCGGGCAGCAACAGGTAGATTAAGAGAATTCTTATTTGAAGAAGAGAAATGCACATTAAAAGGAAAAACAAAAGGAGATGCAGAAATAGCTAGACTAGTATGCGAGCAAGCAGTTAGACTAACTGAAAGGAAAATATTAAAATCAAGGTGGTAATAAAGACAATGTTAATAAAGAATTTGGAGAAACCAATTTCAGTGAAATGGATGCTGATAAGATAGGTAGAATAAAGCTACAATAATTAGCACGGTAATTGTTTTGTTTCAGTTAAAGAATCAAACAATGCACAACAAATGTTTACATGACTATAGCCTCGTGTCGAGGCCCCAAATGATATTACCCGTATATGTAATCCTAGCCCAATTTTGCAGAGTGTAGCTTCGAGTAACATCTTTCTATGGTTTGAATATCGTCAGCATGATAAAAAGATGTGGTCTATTGATTCAATTGCCTTAAAATTGTGGCATAGAGGGGACATCATCAGACCAGCTCTATGTAAACAAAAATTCAAGTGCAGAATGCGACAGCGTAATCTGGTGTGTGTAACTTCCAACTGATGAGAAGGACACCACTGTTTATCCAGCAAAAACAGAGATGCTGAAAGTCTTATATGCTGTTAGAGATAATTTCTTTAAATCATTTGTAGGCAAAATTTTCTGTATCTCGATGCAGTGACGTAAGCTGTATCCGGTGAAATAGGAGTCAAATGTCCATTTGAAGACCTTCTGGCTTATAAGCCTGCCATTTTGTTAAGGTATAATCCACAGTGACCTGGAACCCATAGTAAGTCAAATTTTTTTGTAAAGTATTGGGACAAAATTTTGGAACACACTTAAGATAGCTGTATTCGTTGCAGTGGGAAACAACAAACATACTGAGAGAGAATCTGTAACTAAGCAGCTCACGATTGATTCGCAGGAAAGTTGCATACAGCTAGAACAATTGCCAATAATTCTGCAATCAAAATAAGTGTGTAATCCAGAAGGAAAATAGAAAAGGACAAACTAAGAGAAGGAGGGAAAATGCCTACACCAGCCTTCTCATCTGACAGTGAAGCATCAGTGGCCATTGTATTGCTTGTTTTCAGGTGAGAAAGGTAATCTTGTAACTGGTCATTTAAATATTGGAGTGGCATTATAGTTTAGCATCTGAGGAGAAAGTACCATCAAATTCAATCTGAAGGCTTGTCTTGGATTGACTTGTTGGGTGAATACGTTGGATTTGCATGTTCAATGGTGTCTGTACAAATACAATCTGAGGGGTGCGTGTTCGTGACCAATGATTAGGGACACAGATGCGAGGGATGAGGAAGAAGAGGAAGAGTAGAATGAGATTATCTGCAGGTATATGTATTATGCATTTTCTAGCAACTGAAGGGCCACTGTATTTTTTGACATGTTACCAGCTATAGTTTGCATGTGATCACTGTGAGCTAAATGAAACTTTGATGGAATCCTCAACTGAAGGATCACAGATGCATTGGCTGTGTTGTCCCGAGTACATCTGTAAGTATCCTTCTTTGCCTGTGTAATTCTCGAACTTCACCTTTGCAGTGGTAAAAGAACTACGCAGTACTTGGCAGGTTTAAGAGGGGGGAACTTTGGGCCAGTTGGTCCGACATGTTTAAAGAGGAAAAGAACCGCGACATCAGACGTGACGTGACGAAGGAGTGGACAGGACGAGCGCACTCTTTTGTCACGTCTCACCTGATGTCGCGGTTTTTTTCCTCTCTAAACTTGGCAGGTTTGTAGCCAGCTAGTATGAAGCAATAAGGCGGCCGATGAGTGAAGGGGTGGTTTGAAATGGTTCTGACCCTCCCTTTGTGGGCACCAAAGTGCCATTTAAGAGGAAGCTTTAGCTCGGGCCCAAGGTCACCCATTAAAATACATGTAAAATGCAGAAATCCTTTTGCGAGATTACCCCTGGACTGATTTGAATATTTGTGGCATTTGAGAAAGTTGAATTCTAATGACAATAGGAAGCAGAATTTTGATAAAGGCCTAAGTTCTCTTTTTACAAAAATTGCTGTAAATTAAAAAAAAAATAGAAGCACGAAGTTTACAATCCATAACTCTACACCAAAAACAGACATCACAGTTCTATCAACTGGATCTGTTACAGCATCCAAGTGGACAAATTTAGCCTAGATAAGGTTAAAGCTTATGCAGATTTGTTACAATGTTTACAAGGGTTCTGAAAAAGTTCTACTTACAAATTAATATATAGCACAAGAGTGTACAATATATAAATTTTGTCCACTTTAGATGTGCTATTAAATGTAGCTTACAGAATTTTTATATTGTTCTTCATTGCTGAGGTAGAGTTATAAACATGATAGTTTTATTTTTCAAAGTGGCACAATTTTCACAATTACTAAATAATTGACGGTCTAAGCCTAAAAGCTGTTTTCTACAGTCACTACATCTTGGCCCATTTTTTAAAAGCTTTTTCTTTTATGTGTAACAAATCTCACCAAATTTGGTGCAGTGGTTGCTGTGAAAAGCAATTTCTCCTTTCCCATGTAATTAGGTAGGAGCCCGTTAATAGCCACAAGGCTTTATACTTTAGTATAGACTTCTCATGAGAGAGGAGCTGTGGTTTACTGTATCAATGTTTATTAAACCAAGGAGATCTAAAGTTCAATTGTTTTTGGCACTTAGAATTAATCTAGCTTAGAGTATTAAATAAACTGAATGTGGGTGTCAAAACACAATAGAGCAACAGGTGTAGCGTTCCGACAATTTTTAACGCATTGATATTGTCACAGGGGGCTACCAAATTCAGCGCACAGTACCTGTCACAGGGTGCACAGCCATTGCAAATTACCTGTAAACATTTTCTCTCTTGTCCCCTCATAACATTAAAGGCACATTCATAATGTACAGATTGCCATGACAATCGTCTTTCTGAAACGTGGCTGCACTACGTGCTGCATGGCAGCAACAAAATATGTAAAACAATTGCATGCTCCTCTCCGAGCTTTTTTCCAGTCCCTTCTTCATACATGTATATCGCGATGCCAACAGGGTCATGTGCATGACATCACTCTAGCAAAAGCTCTTCGTTGGTCTGTCTATGAGCAATGTCATTTCCGATCTGTCTGCTGGCACTGCTTTGCCATGCAGTGGCATGTCTGCTCTTCCTTGTCTTGCTTGCCTGCCTGCCGTATGCAATCTAGGGATTTCACCATGTGCAGCATGTTTTGCACCGTGCATGTGATGGCAACTGCACGTAAACGAAAAGCAAGCAGCCTTGGTAACTGAATGTTGATGGCATTTTGAGACAAAAGTGTCAGTGAGACATTTGGTGTTCTTAATCTTCTATACAGGCCCCTCAAAGGAAGCTAAAGAGCAAGGATACTGATGTATACATGCCTTATAGATAAATGTATAGCAAGGAGGAGAAAGTGCCTCTGGCGAGGGAAGCAAAGGTGAGAGGGAAACTCCTCTCTTACAAGCTGAGAGTGGTTAATGTAACGAAATTTTGTAATGCTGAGTTTGTTCTGAATGTAATATACATGGTAATGAATTTGTTATTGGCAGTCAGTCATTCGATTCCTGTAATGCTACCACAGTGCAAACAAAAATTCTAAAATATAATCGCCATGAGCATGGAGCTCATTTCAATGAAGACCTTCCATCCCATGGCCCTCCGACTTACAAATTGTCTTTTAGTAGTAATACAAGCAAACTTCATGATGGTTGCCTTTTTAGAGGTTTAGATGATGTGAAAAGGACAGTAACCGAAAGCAAATAATGTATCCAAAGTTTATTTTCAACACGGAAACAATACAAAAATAACACCAACACTCACCACTTTGATATGGCAACAAAAACAACTCTGGAATCGGTTCTTTGTACATTTTCGCCAATGCAGGCACAAGTGTATAAAAAATAACATTCTTTTATGCAAAAAAAAACAAAATAGGCTCTGCAATTTCTCACTACAAATGCCTAATATGGCCTTGGAGTGGGCACGCAGCAAAGGACTTTGCTTTTGCTTTGCCGACGGCGTTTTCAGAAACAACATATTCCAAGACATTCATATGGTCTGTTTGATATAAAAATATCACATTGACATTCGTAGAACACTTCAAAACAAATTCGCTGAGGAGTTGTAGCCAGTGGCCAATGATTGAGTGTCACGAGTGGTGGGACTAGCATACAAACACTACCTGCAAGACCAGTCTTCACGTGCCAACTTATATATATGTAACGCACATTTATTGCAGCAATCCCAAATGGGTCAAAGAACCAAATGCTTGACTCCGCATTGGAAATAGAAACCGCAATGTTAACAGTCACAAAACACCAGCCTTCCCTGAACCTAAAGAAATGATGCGCCACCCTAAAACTTGCCCTAAAAGCCAAGTTTTACAAACGCTTGGCTAAAATATGGCATGGCTGCCTTTTTTTACCCGTGTTTTAATACCAATACTTAGTGGCTGCCCTACTTAGATTAAGAGCAACATCTTCACTTGTTAGAGCACACACACAAAAACAAAATCAGACTGCAAATCGAAGCAATCACAACTCTGTCATATACTCAAATTGTAGGAACATTATCTCCTTTTTAATTCTTGCACATCCAAGCATTGTCTTTGCGAATGGTGTCACATTGCACAACATGGCAGTGATGAGAAACAAAAGCAACATTATGCACAGGTCAACCACATGAAAATTGTGAAATCCCTCAACAACATGAGCTCTGAAACAGGAAATGAGCTTTTTACCACCTTCTCCTTTACAGAGAGAGCCAGGTTACGTAACTATCTTACCAACAGAACAGTTGAAAACGCTGACTACAGTGCACTCCACTTACGACGATGCCACATATAACGATATATAGGCTATAACGATGAGCCGACTTGAGAGTGTCAACTTATACATTTGGGCTATGAGTAAAAGACCCTTATATAACAATCAAAATTTTGCCTTCTGAATGGAGTTTTCCATGCAGAATAATTGTGAAATTTGTATTCCTAAGTTCCCGTCAAACGAACGATGCCGAGACGGGGCGATATGTTTCCCTACGCAAGTTCGTATTTGCCGACATTAGCCGAGCAATGCGTCCCACCCACGCACCGATTGCGAAAGCCATGGAGAGCATCACTAGTTGGTGCGTCGTGCCACGAGATGGTGCCAGCCGCCTCGCATCGCCCACAATCGAGATACGTGTGAGAAGAGAGAAAAAAATTCGAGAAGCGAAGCATAGCTTGCCCCCTTCTCAGCGAGCATGGAAATGCGCCATGGAGGCAGCAGCGGACAGCCCGGTTGATAGAAGACGGTGCCGACAAAGCGGAATCTTGTATCGCTTGAGACGAAGCTGCAAATTTTGCAAAGCTCAAAGAAGTACGAGCGAACATGAAGGCTGCAACCAGAGACCATGTTGATCAACGGAAAAGGCGGGCTTTGTGCACCAGGATGAAATGCCCCATGATAGTGAAACCAATACGGTGGAAGCTGCTGACATTATCGAGCTCTGGGAGCCCGTCGCTACTGACAGTGAAGCAGGTGGTGCTTCGATGGAGGAGTTTCCGAGTGCAGATAGTGCTGCCTCGTTATGCGAGGAGATCTCCGATGGGGCGATCATTGTCGCGACAGATGTTGGTGTTGTGCGATGGGGGCGACGAGATTGACAATGAGCCGCCTATGACACAGACCCCGATGTTCATGCGAAGTGCACTGTCGTCGATCGACGCGCTCATTGATTTCATGCACGCTAAATTATTGCCGCTAGTGTTCGCGCAGCAGCTGGACGCTGCAGTTGTGAACCCGGAACTCCCACGAAAGGAAAGCAAGTCTGGATTTCTGACTATTTCAGGGCATCGAACGTTTGATATGCTGTTTAGAGGAACAAGTAAACGTTTCATTTTTCACAGTCTACTTTACATAACATCCATTTTTTAGCGCAAATGGTAAATTTGTTTTCAGAGCTACGAAGGTATGTTCGACAGTGTTTTTTATGGCAGTCCAGATATAGCGATGATTGGTTATAACGACAGGATCTTTTGTTCTTGATACTGTTATAAGTGGACTGCACTGCGTGGTCACACGTAGCACTAGTTACACATTAAGCACTAGCAACATATATAATTTAACCTCACAGCTCTACATTAATCAGTTTTGTTATCCTTAATAGTTGGTTTGCAGACCTGGGGACGTCAACCTGATATGTTTTTTTCTCAGGATTGTGTACAAATATAATACTTCTAACTAGATTTTATTTTTTTGCACTATTTTAAAGGCATTTTCTTGGTTAACCATCTTAACATGGTTATTTATAATAATTGAACAAATACACGGTTGTGAATTCTTGCATGTCTTATGTCTCCGAGTGCTATTAACGCCCAAGTGCAAAAGACTACAAGCGAGACTGTCTTCGTGTTTACTGCTATGTTGCAGTACTACTAACGCTCATAGCAAACTGGGAAATTCCTTGATTGCTAAAGGCTAAACCGATTCTAATGTCTTTTTTTAATGCACTTCTTTGAAGAAACATGACAGATGACATGCATAAAAGTCCTTCGCCCCAAGCCAGTTTTCCACGCCGCATACACAACCTCGAAAAGCTTTATCAACATGTAAAAGCAAACTATACTTCCTCATAGAATGAAGGTAGTGGGACTGGTCAATGAAAAATAGTTAGTGCGCTCTGAGATGTGCGTGTTTTAAGAATACTGCACATAATGACACACTGTTTAAGCAGTGTGCATGTGTACATGGTGTGTTTGTGTAAATGAATGTTCAGTGCATATGTGTGCAGTGCCATGTCATTGGGCTACATCAATCAACTCTCAAACTCTTAGAGGGTACTAAAATCAATGCCACCTATTGGCAAAATGCCACTGTGTTTTACAGGGCCAACTAAGTTAAATCACTAGTCAATTTGCTTGTGCATGTAGGCTACATAGAAAGAAAAAGAAGTGCGAACAGTTTTCTAAACTATTATGAAATTATGCAAGAACTATCACAACAAGTATATAGTCTCAAGAGGTAATAATACAATGCACACAATGCAATGCAGCATTGACAGAAGCACCAAAAACAACCTTTCAGCAATTAATGAACACCACAGAATACGTCTCAGCCTTATGTCCCATGAGGAAAAAAGCTGAAATCAAGCAATGCCTTTGCACAACGCAACAGAGACAACTGGCACAAGAGAATCAAATGTCAAGTTTCTCATGGCGGCAGCACAATTATAGATATTGCCATGCCCCCATCCATGAGTGCTTCGGAATGCTCCACGTACTATCGTTAACCAACAATAAACTCAACTCTAAGCACAAATGCTTGCGCCATAACACACCCGCAAGATTTTTTAATGCAAGAGCGATGTTGGGACAAATCAAACAGCCTCGCAGCTCATCAAGTGCTGCTGACAGAGGCTGGCTCCAGGAGGCAGAAACCAATTCGCAAATGCTGTTGGCGGTGTGAAAGGTCTAATACCTCTCTGCAACACAGCTCCTTTAAAAGGACACTATGAGAAATATTAGGTTAAATCAAATCGATATATCACACTTTACAAACTGCAAGTAGGTCATTCTTGCCATGAACAAAGGCCTGATAACGAACAGGTGCAAAAAAAGAAAGACAGCCAAGCAATGTCACCTTGAAATTGTAGCACTAGCTCCTTCCTTTACAGGGTTGCAGATTTCGGCAGCGTCTGCTTGGTGCTAGGCAAACCGTTCAACAATATAACTGAACCGCATCGCGTTACTCGAAAAAAAAATAAGAACGCAAATTCTGCCAACATTTTCTGCACAGAAACGTCGCTTAAACCAAGGAATCAGATTGATCTTATCGGAAGTCGCAGTTCGTGAGCACAATTCGAAAAGAAAAAAGTTTAGCTGCTCTCTGCCAATAATAAACCGTTTCTCACCCTGAAGGAAGTGAAAAGCTTCAAAATAATAATAAACTAGTCTAAACCAACTATGTTTCTACTTAGTGTCCCTATAAATAAGCAGGCCAACAGTGGCATGTCCCTACCCTACTTCAGAGTTGCATGAAGAGTTCAAATAACCTAGCTCCAGGCACTAGGCAAGAGCTTAAAAAAAAGAAAGAGAAAAACGCAAGAAAAAGAGAGGATGGGGCATTCGATGGGGCATCAACTCAAGAGCTGCCCTTGGTAGCTTGCTGCTGCAGTCCATGGCGCAAACGCAGCAGGAAGTTATACAATGCCTGATGCCACAGGATGGGGTTGTCCAGGTAGGCTGGGTGCTTGCCGTGGGGTACCTCAACGGCCACACTGTTGGGCAGGAGGTTCAGCAGCGCCGAGCTCGTGCTCCGGTCGTGCTCGCCAAACACCACCATCGTGGGCACCTGTGTGCCACCGAGACAATATACTGCATTTTTACTTGGTTTTAACGCACGCTTTTTTGACATACCAAGAAATTATGAGCTCTTTAGATTCAAGTACAAAAAGCAAGACTACGATAGCGACAAGCTATTACCGTTGGCTTTAGGAATTTTAGTCCTCTAATCTAAAGGTGCCGAATTGTACCAGAACTTTGGCTGGCACCGAACCTGAACCAATATTTTTGGAACGTGACTGAACACAAACTGAACCTGAACAAACAAAAATAACGGTCACTCACGGTTTGGCAAGAAACAGTTGTCTAGGGGTGCAAAGGGTGCTCAATAGACCTGCAAATCTTGGAGATAACGGTACTTCACCTGGCACACCCCACCAGCAGATTGTTATGACTCCCAAGTTGAGTTACATGCAACAATAGGGATAGACGATGGATATGTACTGCTAGCTACAGTCAAACCCGACTATATAGAACCCATTTACATCTAATTATCCCTTATATCAAACAATTCTAATGCCATAATGTTACCATGAGAATATATTGCAAAAAGTATGGTTACGTAAGAGAAAAATAGCACCCGCTACCGATATATGCATCTTCAAACAGCACGAAACTGCCTCAGAAATTTGCTTTCCTGCATGGTGGCCGGGTGAGCTGCCAACACTGCCTCAGAAAGGTACTTAGCCCGACCGTGCGCGCGTGGCCAGGGTGTCTACAGAGTTGACATTTCCAAATTCCCTGAGTTTTCCAGGTTTTCCCTGAGTGCCGTTGCACATTTCCCTGAGTGATGCAGAACTATGTTTTATTTCAAGACTGGCTGAAACCATATCGCCTGATGCTGTCACTTTCTAGTAAGCACATGAAAAAAAAATAAAAAAAGCGACTTAATCCAATTTGAATACTAAGGAGTAGTGGTTATGGTATTCAAAAAGAGAATAGAAGGCAGGGGTTAGTAAAATCCACAGCAAATAAAGTGTCTTCGAAAAAAATTGCAAATGAAGTCGGACTATCACAAATACAAATAAAAAGGAGATTCACATAGAAGCAAATATATACGAATATGAGCTATTTCTATCAACTGATAGCAAGCTCAGTGGTATGAGGCCCGAACTCTGTCACAATTGAGATTCTCTCTCAACCGCTCGTAAGTCAACCTCAACTGTCCTGACAAACTCTCAGCCCGCGCACGACGCCTGACTATTGTATTTCACTGCTTTAAAGAGTTTATTTTGGTTTGGATGAGGGACACCTGCATCTCGGCATCAGCCAAAATTTTGTTTTTTTAGCTCAAGCTTCTTCAAAACGGCGGCTGCAAGCTTCCTTTCCCGTTCATTCCTCAATGCATATATCATTTCTGTTCTTGTCCTCCTCCCGCCACTTGTTCGCCCCAAGGACCATTTGAAGCATCTTGGTCAGTTGCACAGTCCACGACCGATCTTTAGAACTCCCTAGCGGTCGGGCAAACCTTCGAAAAATCAGCCAGTTGGAAAAAAATAAATGCGTGTCATTTACTGCCCTTAGGGGCTCAAACCACGACAGGCACGTTCGAAAACGCTCTAAAGGCCTGTCGGGACACATATAGGCATATCGGCGCTCGTACTGTGACAGGAAATACCGGGTGCACGTGTGTATAATTAAGGAATGCATACTGTGTTCCGTGGCAATAGCCCCTTCCCACACTTGTTATGCTTCACTGCAATACTTTTGCGTATGCTTCACCATGTAACATTTCTGTATGGAGGCGAAGCTGACTTTCGGGAACCGGCATTATGTAACGCACCATGTTTTCTAAGTTCCTAAGCCAATCGCGAGGACCACAAATGCGGAGTCCATGCCATTGCTGACAGCAGCTTATTCTTTGAATAATGAACTCGGTACCCAACGGCAAGAAGCTTCATAGCGAACGCCGAAGCAGCTAGGCCTAGCGTTGCCGCAGTGGCGGCAACGGCTGCCAGCGGATCTGCGTGCGAGAGTGCCGGTTCGAGGTGGCAAAGTAATCAAAACGGCAGCGGTGGTTCCTCTGATTATTGCCGTTTCGGACCTGCGGTCACGGCAAAACGTCCGGAAAATCGGACGGCGAAGAGTTCTTGCGTCCGAAATTTCACACGTTCTGATACGTTGACTCTATGGGTTACGTGGCGGTGCCGCGAAGCCGTCCAAATTATCGGGAATACGGAAAGTCTGTCGTTTACACTGGCAACTCCTCCAGCCGACGACAGCGCGTCAAGGACGATTCATTACGATTCCTGTCTGTTGCTCGAGTCAGCATTACCGGGACTTTCGACCCTTTCAACAAGATTGCCGCAATTTTTCCCTGATAGAGGCCCCAATTCCCTGAGTTTTCCCTGACTTTTTCCAGACTACTCAAGATCCCTGAGAATTCCCGGTTTTCCCGGTTGGTAGACACCCTGGTGGCTCTATCATACTGTGGGCAAGCAACCCCCTATAAAAGATGATCCTTGCAGGCCCTGCAAAGCTCACTCACAAAAATCCTGCAAGTTTCGAGCTTGTGGAGATTTGCGTCGCCATTCTGCTGTGTTGTTTTTCCACACGTTGCTTTTGCTTTGGTGTGATGGCAAGTGTGAAGTGGTGAAACCTGCCATTCACTGTTAAAATAGCTTCCTGGCAACGAAGATATTTAAGCAGAAGAAGATTCTGGACTATTATGCGCCCCAGTACACCGAAGGTAAGTCATTTCGTCAATGAAGTGTTGTTACTAATGGTATGTGCTTTTATGTTGTCAATTCTTTACAATGTTTAGATGGAATGATGCCTAATATTGAACTGGTAGGTGTTTTTTTGCAAGTTCGATGAAACCGGATTTGACTGCATTGCTAATTTTGAGTTAAATAAAGGAGGAATACTTTATATGTCTGTGGTTTCAAAAAGACAGAAAAATTATTTCATCCTTGCACGGCCGATCTACATGTGACAGTTGCATGTAGCTGTGTGTGCTGCGTGTGGCCTTCGTGATAGCAACAGCGCACTGCGTAGTGTACCGTATTTACTCGCAAATGATCGCACTTTTCTGTCAGAAAAATTGACGCGAAATCAGGGGTGCCATCACTGCGTGGGTTAAATTTTCCGCAAAAAGAAAAAAAAATTTTTTTCGTCCTGCGTTTGCTGTGGGACACCAAAATAAAAATGGCGGCCGGCAAAGCAAGCGGAACACGTTTTTTTTTTCTTCTCGTGAGTAAATTACGTGCATTGAAACAGTTTGTTCCGTATCAGTAATGAATAATATCGTTAATATCGGCAAGTTAGCGGCAATAACGTAGCCATGTCCACTTTGAGGGGACAGAAACAGATGGGCGCGCTTAGCTGCCAGTGACATAGAAACACATGGCCGGCGTGCTGCGGAAACCGGCATCTGTCTTCACTAGTATCCTAATACGGCACGTTTCCGCTAAGGGTGGGCGAATATCTTCGCTGCGTTACAAGCGTCGGCGTATGAATAGGGTATACTTTTAATGATCAGTGTAAACGTGGCTACTATCGTTGCCGCTCGCGATTTGTTGCGTGCCCACGAGTGCAGATGAGACTAATTGAAAGGCGCCTTTTTTGTTGTTGTTGACCACAACCATTATAAAGCTTGCACATAATAAAGGCAAGTTTGGTTGCAGCTTTGTTTTTAGTCACGGAAGTGCGGAAAGTGATCAAAGTAATGAAATGAGGCATATACTTAAGAATGTTGGGTGCGTGTAGACCGCTTGGTTTGTCTTGAGTCAAGACGTTTGCGTAGCATTCGACAGATGGTAAGCGCGATCAATATTAGCTAGACTTGGCACATGACATATCGCTGCGGCAAGTTCGGGGTGCGATCATCACACGGGAAATAAAAAAATCTAATTTTGACGACAAAATTCAGGGGTGCGATCATTACGCGAGTGCGATCATTATGCGATAAGTACGGTAGTTTACTGCGGCCACCATGGGGTGCTGCGACAAGCCCTCTCGCTGCTAAGACACTCAACTATTGCATGGTGCTTTGCCCCTTGGCTTCTCTCCTATGTATGTAGCTTCCAGCTCACAGGGGAGCTGGAAGTGAAGACAAAACTAGAGAGACAGCTGCACATCAATGCAATAACTATCAAACTCCACTTAAACGAAGATTTAAAAAAAAAAGTTTCCAGCAGGAAATTTGCAAGGCGACATATTTTAACAGAGAGGCCACTTTACAATAAGGAAAATGGTTCAGAGCGCCTTATACGGCATGTCAAAAGTGATGAAATGTGGTACATTATGTGCACAGCTTGCTCCTCCGCAATACACTGCATATCCTTGACCACGTAACACTGCTGTATTGCAGTGAAACAACTTTTGGGAACCGGCATTATGGGATGCTTGACCCTTGCCATATTTTGCGTGCTTCTAAGCTATCGGCGAGGATGACAAAGGTGGAGTTCGTGTCATTGATGACAGCGGTGAATTTTTTTCAATGATTAACACGGTACCACACCTAAGGAAGCTTGGTAGCTAACGTCAAAGCAGCCGTGCCTAGCGTTGCTGCCCTGGCTAGGGCTGCTTGTGGATCGGTGCGTGAGAGTGCTGATTTGATTATGTGAGATTATCAAAATGGTGGTAGTGGTGGCTTTGATTCTTGCTGTTTTGGACAAGCAGTCATGGCAAAATTTCAGGACAATTGGACAGCGAAGGGTTTAAACCTCAAATTTTAGACGCTCTTATACAGTGAAACCTCGTTACTACAAATGCCACATTAAGGAACTTTTCAGATTAACAAACTTTTCAGAAATCCGGTGCTGACTGCTTACAGTTTCAATGTAAAAATATTTCAGAACTGCAAACTTCAGAATAGTGATAGCTATTCAGTTTTAGTGTCATAACAATGTGTAAGTACTACGAATTAAAATTCCAAAATATGAGGATTCTTAGACTTATGCGGCAAACTGGGCGTGTTGGTACTGAGCCCGTCCTTGTCTCATCTCTGTCAGTGTTTTTTTTTTGTGTGTGTGCTGATGCCTTTTCAAATTCTAAGATTTCCGTGTATCATTTATGGCAGCCAGAACAGTAGGCTAGCAGACAACAAAGCGCAGAAAACAGATGCCGCGGCACATGGGTTTGGAAAATCCGAGACGATGCCGCAGAAAAGCGGCCCGGAGGGGACTTATTCTTTTTTTTGTGCGGAGACGATGACGTATCGGGTTTTGCGAGTGCATCTCCACCCAAACAAGTGTCCCCTAGCAATGGAGGCGAATCTGTTTCTTCTTTTGCCCTTATATCTCCGCATGCCTCTTCTTTCGCGCTTTGTTCGGCAATACCAGCTATACATTCGCAGTGTGCCACACTACATAAGGTGCTGTTGTGGTGAGTGGTAGCAGAATCTAGGGAAAATAGCGACAGAGCGGGCAGAGCGCCAACAGCGATGTTTTCATGGATAGCTGATACGGTAACAACTGATAAACTGATGGGTTGATAAGCAAAATGGTCAATTTTGGGGCTTTCAACGTAACAGCCTTTCGGAATAACAAACAATTTGCTGCAGACAGCTGAAGTTCATTATATTGAGATTATACTGTATACTGGCTCTATGGGGTACACGGCTATGCTGCGAAAGTATCCAAAAAATCGGTCGTTGACTACATAACTACAAAAACCCAACTGACAACCACATCCTGCAAGCCACAGTCACACACCTTGATGCAGCTCAGGTTGGGAACCTGCTTGGGCAGGTGGACCTGGAGCGGTGGGTACACATGGGACACGGCCACTGGGGCCTCCCCAGTGTTGCACTGCACCTGCTCCAGCACATTCCAGCCGACGGGGGCCACAGGAACATAGCCAGCCATCTGCTGCCAATGCTTGACCAAGAACGGCAGGCTCAGCTGACCACTCAGGCTGGGGCTCACAATCACCGGATTATTAAGACGAAGGGCAGCCAAAAGGTGTTGCATGAATGCTGCCTTGTCTGAGATTGTGCCAGATGGAGATTTGCCAAACCCTGTCAAGGACAGTACAACACGAGAGCATCGGAAACAGTGAGTTAAAATGCATTCATATCATTTTTTTTCCTTTTGTCCACAGGTATACCATGACATCACTAATGAATTCACAGTCTATGACACTACAGGCTTGTCTCATGCCATTTCCCTCACTGCGTACATATTTCACAAGGACCAGTGTGATAGCTTACATTGTTGAACAGTATGTGGTTTCCATCTGGTTGTACGAAATTGACAAATCTGTGCGTCGTGTTGGCTGGTTGACAATGCCATTGTGAAAACATGGGCTATGAGCATTCTCTCAAGATTAAGGGCTTTCATGATGAGTTATTGCATGGTATGCATGGTACTACATTAGCCTTTGGTCACACCACTGAAATGCATGTTGGCATTCAAGAAAGCTCGCCAAAGGTTATAATGGCAGGGCTCAATGAATTTGTTCTGCTCCCTAATATCCTACCCTGTAATTTCCCTACCTACTTACCTACCTGCCTACTTAGCAACAGAAGTGCGAGCGGAATCTAAAACGACAATGATACAGCAACCTTCCAGAGTCTACATATCTGTGTGGTGACTACTTGCACTACCCACAGCAGTGTCGGAGCACAATTCACCTTGAAATACACAAGAAAGTCATGCCGCATGCATCACTCACCGGGCATGTCAATGGCAACAACTCGATATCCCATCAAGCTCAGACTGCCTAAGGTTCCGAGGTTGTACCAAGTTTCAGATTTGAAGGCAGCACCATGCAGCAACAGTACGGAGATGTCAGTGTACGCATCCTTGGGATTCACCTCCTGGTAATACACTGTGAGGCCCTGTAGGAAAGCAAGCAGCATTCCAATAAAAAAAATGTCACCACCCAATTCTTCCCAAACACATGCCGTCAGGTGGTCCCTTCAATATTTTATTTCATTGCGAAAAAAGAAGCACAACAGCAACGTAGACAAAATAAAACTTTGGTAAGTTTCATTTATTTCTTTAATCATTCAAGGGCCCCATAACCACCTCCGACATCTTTTTACACATTTCAAACAAACACATGAATCGTGTACAGAACAAATCTTAGCAATTGCAGCAGTGTTATGTGCTGTGGGGCTCCCACAAATTATAAAAACAATTCTGTGCTCCTCTTTTGGCCTTTCCAGCGTCTCCTTCATGCACCGTGATGTCAAGAGGGTTACGTTGCCAAGGGACAACAGTGCCACCATGGCGAGAGCAGACTATGTGTCGAGAGAACTGAGGGGGGGTCTTGCCCACCGTGTGCCACTGAACCTTTTCTGAAGCTGCTAATCAGTTGGTGTCACACGAAGCATGACTGAAGGAGCCTTTGTTCGCATCATCATCATCATCAGCCTGGTTACACCCACTGCAGGGCAAAGGCCTCTCCCATACTTCTCCAACTACCCCGGTCATGTACTAATTGTGGCCATGTTGTCCCTGCAAACTTCTTAATCTCATCCGCCCATATAACCTTCTGCCGCCCCCTGCTACACTTCCCTTCCCTTGGAATCCAGCCCGTAACCCTTAATGACCATCTTCCCTCCTCATTACATGTCCTGCCCATTTCTTTTTCTTGATTTCAACTAAGATGTCATTAACTCGAGTTTGTTCCCTCACCCAATCTGCTCTTTTCTTATCCCTTAACGTTACACCCATCATTCTTCTTTCCATAGCTCGTTGCGTCGTCCTCAACTTAAGTAGTACCCTTTTCGTAAGCCTCCAGGTTTCTGCCCCATACGTGAGTACTGGTAAAACACAGCTGTTATACACTTTTCTCTTGAGGGATAATGGCAACCTGCTGTTCATGATCTGAAAATGCCTGCCAAATGCACCCCAGCCCATTCTTATCCTCCTGATTATTTCAGTCTCATGATCCGGATCCGCAGTCACTACCTGCCCTAAGTAGATGTATTCCCTTACCACTTCCAGTGCCTTGCTACCTATCGTAAACTGCTGTTCTCTTCCGAGACTGTTAAACATTAGTTTTCTGCAGATTAATTTTTAGACCCACTCTTCTGCTTTGCCTCTCCAGGTCAGTGAGCATGCATTGCAATTGGTCCCCTGAGTTACTAAGCAAGGCAATATCATCAGCGAATCGCAAGTTACTAAGGTATTCTCCATTAACTCTTATCCCCCAATTCTTTCCAATCCAGGTCTCTGAATACCTCCTTTAAGCACGCTGTGAATAGCATTGGAGAGATCGTATCTCCCTGCCTGACGCCTTTATTTATTGGGATTTTGTTGCTTTCTTTATGGAGGACTACGGTGGCTGTGGGGCCGCTATAGATATCTTTCAGTATTTTTACATATGGCTCGCCTACACCCTGATTCCGTAATGCGTGCATGACTGCTGAGGTTTCGACAGAATAAACACTTTCTTGTAATCAATGAAAACTATTTATAAGGGTTGGTTATATCCCTCACATTTCTCTATCACCTGATTGATAGTGTGAATATGGTCTATTGTTGAGTATCCTTTACGGAATCCTGCCTGGTCCTTTGCTTGGCAGAAGTCTAAGGTGTTCCTGATTCTATTTGCGATTACCTTAGTAAATGTTTTGTAGGCAACGGACAGTAAGCTGATCGGTCTATAATTTTTCAAGTCCTTGGCGTCCCCTTTCTTATGGATTACGATTATGTTAGCGTTCTTCCAAGATTCCGGTACGCTCGAGGTCATGAGGCATTGCGTATACAGGTAGGCCAGTTTTTCTAGAACAATCTGCCCACCATCCTTCAACAAATTTGCTGTTACCTGATCCTCCCCAGCTGCCTTCCCTCTTTGCATAGCTCCCAAGGCTTTCTTTACTTCTTCCGGCGTTACTAGTGGGATTTCAAATTCCTCTAGACTATTCTCTCTTCTATTATCGTTGTGGGTGCCACTGGTACAGCATATATTCGCATATATATTTGTTCGCATTTGTTCGCATATATTCACACAACCCGTAGATCTCGCTGCACTACATGGAGTTGGTGAGCGTATGTGGTGAGCAGGAGAGTGTGCCAGAGGCGAGGGTAGCAGAGGCGAGCCAAAGACTGTAGCAGCTGCATAGTTGTTAATTAAATGACTGCAACTATGATATTACTGCACCATTTAAAAAAAACGTTCGGCTCGCGTCTCCTACTGCAAGCCGGCCTCCGCTACAGTGTGACAACCAGCTATGACCGCTGGATACATGACAACAGGTTCCATAAAACACTGCTTCAATTCATACACAACACAGGCCTCACAGCACACATATAATACACATATACGCACCAAGAATTATGCCTTAAGGGCAAGTCTCTATAGCAAAAAAAAAATATGTTCATTGTAGACTGGTACACATCAGCCACTAGGTAACTCATTTTTGAGCTCAGGGTTGTTTATAGGGGCCCTATAAGAGGTCACTAAAGAGCAACGCTTTAGTCAGACTTTCAAAACCCCATTTGCAATTATTTGTTAGGAACGGTCAATAACTGCAGGAGAAAATGAGGCAAAGCTTCCCTCTCTTGGATTTCGAGCCAGAACCTCAGCAACAGAATGTCACCATTGCATCCACAGATGTCAGAGTAAATATACTCTGACAGTATACATTGAACCTGTTTTGGCGCAGGAAAGTTTCTTGAAACCTAGTACAGCAGTTTGAGTCTTTTCTTCATTTAGGGTGCAATGTAGTGCTTCTTTACTGACAGAAAGTTGGCCAAACATGAGTAGACACTGTCTAAACTTATGATGTCACAGCAAGCTGGTGCAGGACCTTTTAGATGACGTTGCCAGCTGCCTTTCATTTTTGTGCACTTCCTGACTGACCAAGCTTCCTCTCGTGATCTGCAGCTTTGCTATTGAAAAAGCATAATTTTCTACTAAAGCTTAGGTGTCCCTTTAAATGTGAAACGAACTTTGCTTTGCAACCTAAGTTCAATGCTCTTAATGTTGCCTCAGTGTGCTGCCTGGTTTATCAGATCAAAATATTCCTATCATCACACGTGAGCCCATCCCTGCAGCAAAGTACAAACAGATATATCGGTGGGATGATTAGGAAGCTGTTTTTTTAAAATCAAATACGACATTTATCTGCACAACGTAATAATCAAATCAAGACAGTTAATCCACACCAAGTCAACAACAGAGAAAATCTGCACAAGTTTCAAAGGTACAAACTTACCTAAAGAAGACCAGCTGCTTTTTTTATATGCTATGCCACACAGTAAAAAATTTCCCCATCTTTATCTTTTCAACAGAACAACTGCGGTGCTAAGAACACTTCTGATCAAATTTCATAGAAGAGGCAGATATCAGAATTTGCACAATACGCAGTTGCCAATAATATTACCAATTTTAGCAGGCATTGTTGTAATACAAAAGTGAAGTCTATCAGTACTAAAAGCATAACTTGTTGCTATAAGCGTTCTGCCTATCCCCAATATTGAGAAGTGCACATAAAGATGTGCCGTGAAATGCTCCTGTACCAGTTAACTTTCTGTGCTGCATCTTTTCAGAGTTTGCAGTTTCACAAGGAGCTAAAAAAAGAAATGCATGGATATAAAATCACCATTGCCACTCTGCTTTCCTGAGTGCCTTTGTTGAATGAATTTTTTGACAGTTGCAAGCTGCTTTAAAGTGGGAAAAGCTCATTGAGGAACTTCACTAGCAACATATGCTTGTAATCTATCTTTAGATCTTGCGCACACCTGCAAGCTCAGCATTGAAGCA
The DNA here is from genome assembly GCF_023375885.2 of Dermacentor andersoni. NCBI lineage: Eukaryota > Metazoa > Arthropoda > Arachnida > Ixodida > Ixodidae > Dermacentor > Dermacentor andersoni. The sequence goes on from NC_092819.1 coordinate 85,463,732, forward strand.
GTCCCAAAAGCAGTGCAAAGGTGATAATGGTTTTGCCACATACAGTCTCTGAAAAAAACTAACAGCCATGTACTATACAATAAAGCACCCTGAATGCGTTCCTTCCAGGCCCACTCACGTCAACAACGACGGTCGCCTCCGATGGCTTGACTTGACTGGCTCCACTGCTGATACTCGCTGGTACATCGAGCTGCTTGTAGTTGAATGAGCGCCAAGGGGTTTTGACGTCGGCAGAGGACGGCAGGTCGCAGTCTCCACTCGGGGTGACGATGCCTTTCCCCTTTGGTGAGCCAACAGTTGTCTGCCCTTCTTCTGGCAAGCCGACGAAAATTCCGTAAAGAAAAATGCCAAATAAAAGAAATACCACCACAAGGATCTGACGACCTAGCAGGAGCAGGGAAGACGACACAGGGAGGAAGAACAGCTTGTTGCGTGCATGCTTCACGTCACTCTACAGACAAAGGACACGACAGACACTGACAGTAAAACGAATTTTGGCAGTCTAGAGCAGTGCGAAGGGTATTGGAAGGCAAATGTACCATGAGCATAAAGGGACACAAAAGACAAACAATGAAACAAGCTGCACCAGCACTACTATACCCTAAGTAGCAGGTATATTATTGATGGATTATGAGTTCAGTGCTATCACACTACCATAAACGAACAAGGACACTCATCAAGAGGGTGGAAGGGGCAAAACTCTTCTACACAATACCCAATGTTATAAGGCTAACAAGCAGCCCCAATGAGGGGAGAGTGGCTCTGCCCTTCTACGCCTGTGACTACACTACTCTTACTCGAGCAGAACTTGTACATCAAGCGTTCTCAAGTTGTGCACCAAGCTTCTCGACTATAGGGGCTAAAGCATGGCATAAGCAGTGTCATTGTGAAACATCACAAATTTCATCCTTGTTTCATAAATCTGTGGGCCTTTTCATGCTAATTCTGTCAACAAGTGACAGTTTTACAAGTGACAAGTGTCAACGCTGTGGTATAAAGGTTATAAACAGGGATAAGGTGCCTCAGAAAAGCTGGCCAACGTTTCGATAGGAGACAGATCCTCCTATTGAAACGTTGGCCAGCCTTTCTGAGGCACCTATCCCTGTTCGTAACCTTTATACCACAGTGTGCTATTCCATCTGTCAGCCCTTTTCTTGATTGAGTGTCAACACTGTCTCTCGACAACTCCACGTTTTGTTCAGGTTTTACAAAGGCCAACTGTAATGTACAGGTTCAAAGCAACAGTGTGAACTGCCACGGCCAAGTCCATGACACATAACCTTTACTCGGAGAAAAAAAAAATTTAATTATGGAGTTTTACGTGCCAAAACCACTTTCTGATTATGAGGCACGCCGTAGTGGAGGACTCCACCTCCAGAAATTTCGACCACCTGGGGTTCTTTAACGTGCACCTAAATCTAAGTACACGGGTGTTTTCGCATTTCGCCCCCATCGAAATGCGGCCGCCGTGGCCGGGATTCGATCCCACGACCTCGTGCTCAGCAGCCTAACACCATAGCCACTGAGCAACCACTACGGTTGAGCACTTGACTGATTGAAATTACCTATGAGTGGACAGCTGAGAGAATCGCACCATATGACAAGCCCTACTTACAAGTGCACTCTAGTTTTGTGCTCAACAGAGGTTGACATGTTTGATGCGAAGCAGTGCAATAGGGGCTGATGGGATAGTTCCTCAAAAGCTGAAAAATTACCCACAAGTGCCTATTTGAGCTCATTGCTTATCACGAACGCGTTTCCTTCAATACAAACGTGTACGAACAGTTAAAAAAGTCAACGAAAGACCATGGGAATCTAAATAAAGTGTAGCAGCATACAAACATGGCTGCGCAGTGCAATATCATGTGCCAAACAGTGTTCATATAAGGCACAGTTGTATAAATAGTTGTACTATAGGGGGCACAAAAACGACAAAAGAAAAAAAAATGCGGGAGAGGGGGGCGCATAAGTACCAAATCCAGCCACTGCCATGTTTAGTGCTCTTCAAACGAACATGTCCCCTTCGCTTTCACTTTACACAATATCGCGATACACGACGGTGGTGATTAACGCTGATGGCGTCACAAACACCAGATAATGTTGTTGAACCACAGAAGTGCAGAGAGCAAATAGTAAACAAGACACTCTGCTGCGCTGCGTGACCTAGGCTGAAGGGACGAGATAAGCCGACTTCGCCAAAACAGGGCGTTTAGTAACAGTCGCAGGAAAAACAACACATTATACCACATTTCTTCTCCGCGAGAACGAGCGCCTCTGACTGACTGCGACCGACTTCTTGTTCCACAGCATTAACAGCCAATTTGCCGAACATAGAAACTGTTGAAAAGGGAGTAATTTTGCAAGAAATGGAGCTCTAGCGCACTTGTTCCGAAAGTGCAAATGTCACTACAACGTGTAAACGATTACGAACAAGGCCACCTGTAGCTATTAGAACTGTTACGCAAGGCTCAGTCGGCAAGGCAACTGAAGTTAGCGCTTGAAAACACAATACACGCAAAAGGGATCACAGTAAAAAAGAAAAGCTTAGCGGAAGAGGGGGTTAATTTTCAACAGAGCTTCACATTTGCCGTCACAACCAACCTACACAAATGAAAAATTACCTGACGCCATATTTTTCTTTCTCGGCGAGTGTAGCCGCTGCAGAAACGCTCCTTTGATTATCGCATACAATTAAGAGATAAGTACGAACGAGAAAATGTTGACACGTCAATTATGCCAAGGTAGGCAAGTTCGATGAGCCAAAGCTCAGGAAGCTCAAGCCTCTCCACAGCTGCTAGTACCAAAATGAGCAAAATTACAGGCAGAACGAGCCGGCAAAGGAGATACGGATTGACTTGGATGCAAACGAACGGCTGTGGGTACGGCAGCAACACGTCCATGACACGTCTGTCAAGCAGAAACTGCTGTCAAATACTCGTGAACCGAGTGGGAAGCGGCAGCAAGCAACTGGTGTTTCTGCCGCGGCAAATTCAAATTGAGTACGCTGAGTACCCACCAGCAAGGATGCCTCGTTGGTGTGTACCCATTTCCACCTAATTCGCATTAGGTGGAAATGAGGGTCATGTTAGAGGTGATATAAAGCCAAGGTTTGTTGCTTAATATAAGGATTTTGAATACGAGGTTTGGTCCAGAAATAAGGTTCCCATAAATTTTAGAAATAGACAACATTGTTCATTTTCATAGAAATTTACATCATTGGAAAGATGAAACTTTTCTCTATTTTTCTACATAATCCCCATGTTTTTCTACGTATTTTTGTAGACGGTGCTCCAATTTCTGTATCCCAATATCGTAGAACTCTGCCGCCAACCCGTTGAGGAAGCGTTTCATTTCTTCTTTGACTTCATCGTCGCACCCGTAGCGTTGGCCGCTCAAATATTCCTTTAACTTGGGGAACAAGTGATAATCACTAGGCGCGAGGGCTGCGCTGTACGGTGGGTGGGGCATCGCAGTCCACCCAAGGTTTGTCAAAAGTTCCTGGGTTTGACGGGACACGTGAGGTCGGGCGTTGTCGTGAAGCAGCGCGTTACGCCGGCTGCCACTCGTCTCGCCGGCGGTTCTGGATAGCTCGCCTGAGTTTTCTTAGTGTTGCACAATAACTGTCTGAGTTGGTCGTTGGCCCACGTTCCATAAAATCGATCAGTATTATCGCCTTACGATTCCAAAAACACTGGCCATGACTTTGCCAGCAGAAGGAGTTTGAACTTCTTTGCGACTGGTGACTCTGGGTGACGCCACTGTTTGGATTTTGTTTCGCTTCGGGAGTGAAATGAAACACCCACGTTTCGTCTCCCTTAACAATGGAGTCCAACAATCCTTCCTTATCTTCTTGACACTTTTGAAGAAACTGGCGAGCATAGGCAAGGCGTTTCTCCTTGTGGTAAGATGTCAATAGCCGTGGTACCGATCGAGCTCAACACTTGTGATACGGGTGGCAGCGCAGTCACGTGGTATTCTCCACATTTCGCGGGGTTCATTTACCAGTCGGAAAATAAATATTACGGAATTATTACGTCGCTGAAAATACCGCAGTTAATGTCCCTTGGCTGTGCCTTCAGATGCTTCATTGATACTTCGATAATTAGGATAGTACGTCTCGAGTTAGATAGTCAAATACAATTACCTAATTAAATCTCACTAACGAAAACATTACTGGCAGCTACTCCACTGTACTGCAAACAATATGCACTAGGTTTTCTTCGAGTAATTCATTGCTTTATTTTTTAAACTCTTGGTGCATCATAGTTAATTGGGACACCTTGTATATATGTGTGACCTCTGCATGCAACTGACGATGTTTCCATCCCTAGTAATGGCTGTAAATTATTAGAAATGTGTTTTTTTTTTTTCGTGAGTCATTAGCATTGCTTACTGGAAAAAGAAACAATACTGAGACACACAACATTCACGTGCATTTCACACGCCACTGATAAAAGACTCTGCCGAAGGGGTCACTGAATTCTATAGGTTTTTTTCATGGCCAAGAAAGCTCGCAAAGAAATATGAAGCACGGTGAACATAAAGCAACATATTCATTCTCTAGGCATGGGCTATCCATACCTTGAGAAATAAATTTTAATTGTCTACCTCCATCTCTTTCAAAAGCATAATAAACTTAGTTCTGCATGTACGTTTAAATGTATTGTGTATTTGCATGGTGTTTACAGTGGAAATTTAAAACAATGTTGAAGTAAGAAAATATGGATGAGGCAGCCGCAGCTAGTGCTTCTAATGCGCGTGTCCTCCTATTGTCAGAATTTGCAGAAATAAAGCGAAAGTATCAATTAAAAGCCGTGCTTGTCCACGCCAATAATGATGCAGTAAGCTATTATACCCTAATAAAATTTCAGATGAAAAGGTCGAGGAAAGTCAAAAGAAACCTCAAATGATGTGGGTGACAAAGCTCTGGTAATGGCAATTTAGTTGTGTGTGTGGGGGGGGGGGGGGACTTCGGCATCGACCGGCGGGGGGGGGGGGTGTAGGGCTGAGCCACCCCCCGGGAAGCTCCGGAGGGGGCTCGCGCCCCGGAGCCCTCCCGCAGTCGGCGCCTCTGCGCCATACAGCCACCATTCAATCCTGCGAGAAGGGAATGCAGGAGTTGTTATGAAGTACAGATGAGGCCACAATGTTAAAGTGGACGTCTTTATTATGGTCGCGTTCAGAAAAGTTATGTATACAACTGCTCGAAAGAAACAGATTCGCTGTAAATTGGGTTGTTGCTGTGCAGTGTTGCACAGGTTTTCTTTCTCTTTTTTTTTCGATAGCAATTACATGGACATTCCAAGCGCATTTCTGCCGCCACCGTTGCTGTCGCCGTAATGTTCTGTATAAAGCCCAAGGGCGATAACAGCGTCGCCGCGCGTCGTATGCTGTATGTGCGAGTGAAAGAACGCAAGGGAAGTCGACCATCGCGGCTCAATCTGGCGCGCGCGAACGAGGAAAGCGCAGAGCAAATGCGCCGTCTTCCTTCGCGCGAAAGGCCGTGGGGGGGATGTCGCCGCACGTCGCCTCAGCGACAGCGAACGAATACGAAACCATTACCGCTTCCACCTTGCTTCTGTGCGATCAGCTGTCGGAAGTGCAACTGAGTTTTCGCTGACGCACTGTGCTCCAACCTTGCCGGTCTGAATGATGTGGATTGAAGACGTGTGCAGTAGTTGGCTGCAAAAGTAGTGACTGGCATATTAAGAAATGGAATGAATCTGCGTAGCCAAGTTCGCGGACCGTTGCTGCAACTGTCCGTACGTGTTACCGGCACTTCGCGATGTACGGATTTCTTCGAGGATACAGAGATTTGCTTATCCGCCAGTGTTGTATCGCTAATTTTCAAAGAACGTGCTTCCTCCCCGGAACGTCGGCGAGTGAGTACCGCTCGTTAAACAATGGCAAAGGGAGCAGCGCCGCGCTTCCTGTCATAGTACGTTTTGCGTACAGTATACCATCGCACATTATACCCCAACTGGCACGGAATCTTACGCCCGCTCTATCGCCGACGTGCCATTATGTGGATGGGCGCACACTTGAATATATGCGCACCATGTGCGCACAAATATGACGGACTACACCGATAGCGCACGAATGGTCGAAGCTGAATGTTTCGTGACGGTCCACAAGAGTATGTGAGTTACTAGCGATTATACATCATTGCTACAAGGTATTACAATGTACATAACGGCTACGTTTCAAGCCTTGCGCGCAGCAATGACAAATCTATCAGAATTGAGAATACCCGCCAGCCATTAGACAGACGTAATCAGATAGCGACCGCATCAATGAAATTTACCGAGTCGGAAATGTGACAAGCCGCTGCTTGGAAATATTTGCAAAATAAAGAACTAAGAGCGAAACAATAATCATCGATTCATCATCATTCATTCATCGGTATCTTGGAACACATAATTAGCCTCGTTTTTAAAACAAGCACCATATACGCTGCTCGCGGCGTTTGGACATAGATTAATCAGCTTCCAAAGCGCTTTTGCGTGTTCATTGAAGCTGTGGCCAAAGCTTCGTGTCGTCCATCCAGTCACCGTCTACGCTGTCTCCCGAAACAGGTTTGCTAAGTCGCACCGGCGTCATATACACACCCATTGTAAACGCGGAGGCAACGGAGGCAGTTGAGGCAAGCAATGGACGCGTCATCACGTGAACAAACATGGAAGCGCCCACGGGATCGCCGCGAAAAGGGTCGAGGCAAGCGGGGAGGCAGCGCGGGAGGGAGTCAACAAGTTCGTACTTTGCTCGGTCGCGAGCGCCATATATCTTGAAAATGCTCTGCAGACGGCTCATACCTTGGTGCGCGCTGTGTGCTCGCCAGCCTTGCGTCGAAGCGGTCGACCGCACGAAAGTCACTTCGCTCGCTGCTGCTGCTGCGTTGCTAACACCAGCGTTTTGACAGCGAGTGCCCGCGCTCGTCGAGTGTGATGTGTTCATGTTTGCACATTGGCGCTGACACCATATGCTTGTTTATTCAGTCAGTAAGCGAATGTTTCCAAGTTTATACGGCTGATGGAAATACTATCCTTACTTCTTACATAGTAGGATACAACTTAAAGAAACAGCAGTTGGCAACCAAGGCACACGGACCACGCGAGGTTGGTAGTCCGCCAACCAATCACAGAAGCAGACAAAATCGTCGCCATGCGACCATTTCAGGATGGCGTCGTACTTGATACCTCCGGAACGTCTGCTGCTCTTGAGGAGTCTTTTCATCGGCGGAAGAGATGAGGTGTACACAGACATGGACAAAGTGTATGGAGTATGAGCATTCCACTCTTCAAAAGTCCGCGGTACAGTTCATGTCACTGCTGACCCCGTTTTACTCATGAGACTTCACTGCCAACTGAAGTGAAACTTGGCAATAAATAATTGCAGCGAAGCAAGCGTTTTGTTTCAGTTCATTAAAGAATTATGCTTTCACCATTCCGCTATAATGGACGGGTGAGAACGTACAGAATTACGCGCTTATAATTTTATTTTTGTGGTTACCGCCTTATTTAGGTATTTATTTAAAGGGACACTAAAGGTTACCAGAAACTCAAGTTAAAGTGGTAGAGCAATGTTCTAGAACGTCTAAGGCGTCAATTTAATCGCGAACAGAGCTTTAGTAACCGAGAAATTGAGGTAAATGCATGACACGATTTGAGACCCCCCAGCGACATTCCGGTACTAGCCCGATGACGAAAGGACTTCTCATAATTTGTGTTACTAATACTCAACTACTCGTATTAAAAATATCATTTCATTCGATTATAAGACGGAAAAAAATGCTACTTGTCTACGTCTATTCGACTCTAAGAAAAAATAATTTTGACGTTACCCTTCAGTAGTATATGGGTGGTCGAAAGGTTTCGTTTTCGCTCGACTGCGCGCTCGACTCTGCGCCGCGCACGCTTTGGAGTTTCAGTACTTTCGTTATCGCGTCGTGCTGTGAGGGTTCTGCTGGCTCGCGACACTTTCATTTGGAACAAGCAGCGAGAATGCCACGTCCATGTGATGTCGTGGGAAGCCCTCGTTGCTTTCCCGCTCCGGAGAGCCGGTGTCGAGGCCGCCGTCGTAGTACGCAACGACGCCGGCAGTGCGAGCCCTCAGCAGCAGGTCGCGCTCGTCGGTGCTCAAATCGCTGAAGTTGAGCCCACCATCGCGAGCCAATCTGTCGGTGTCAGGGTCCATTGCGACGAGCGTCGAAGTTTGCGCCATAGAATGAAGTACCAGCTTATGGGCGTCTTGCGCTGGAGCATAGCCGCCTATATGCTGGAGTTTGAGGTATAGTAGCGGCGCCTGGTGGCGGTGCGGGAAACGACATCTGGGTCGCGCCAGCTTGGGTCGTATCGAGCCCTGGCTGTGGCGAAGCACGTTTCTAGGCCGAATTTTGCGTCGATTCGCACTTTTTTATGCCCTGTTGCGAGTGCGAAAAGGCTCGTCACTTCTCACAGATCACGCCGACCACGCTGCGAGCTCGCCGCAGCCTATAGTTTAACGAAAACGGACTCTCCGTGTGCCGTCCCACGAAACACGCAAGCAGCTATTTGATGTCTAAAAGATGTCTTGAACGGCTAATTCAAAAGCCTAGTAGCTGTCTTGATCAAGACATTTTGTAGCCATGGACGTCTAGAAGTACTTCAGTAAGCCCTGCTAACGTTACGCTAAAAGTTGGCTAATGGACAGCTTGACAAGAGCAACTGAAGACTTTTATTAGACATTCCCTCAAATTTTTGCGGCAGCTGTTACAGTAACACGACGTTTGCCCACAGTTACAATTTATTTTAAACGAGGCATGGACATCAGAAAAAAAGTTTATATTGTCGGATAGAGTGATGCAGAGGTAGTTTTTCCAGATGTGAACCATGGGAATAGTGTAGTACAGCCTCACTGGTCAATTTGTGCTTTTTAATTAGACCAATCAATTGAATGCCGCCTGTCAGAATTATTTTGCAAATAAAACAAGATCTGTATTGTATGCCGACATAATTCCAATGTTCACTCATTGACCTAAACAAGAACATCTCTGCGTGAAACACGTCATTATTGACAAAACTTCGCCCTGCTGGGTTTCCACCAAATTGAAATAGCCTCTAGCAAAGAAAAATTGTCAGTGATGCTGCAGTTCAGGCAAAAATTACATCCTGGTTTCAGCTACAGGGGGCACAATAGCATTACACCAGTATACGAAACAGAACACTGTGCTGCAATGAGTTAAGAAATAAAGGATAGTACACATCTGGAAAAACACTCTGCAAACCACTCTAACTAGCAATATAAATATATTTTATCTGATGTCCATGCTTCATTTAAAAGTAAATTGTAACTTACTTTGTGGGTGCCTCTTGTAAGTAACGCCACATGCTTGCACAGCATCACGCAGAAATAATGGCCAGTTTTTCGGCATATCATCCATTAGTGAATTCCTTGTACGTTGCATGTTACCAGAACTGAAAGATAAATCATAATATGCTGTTATTTTTTTTTCATAAACTGTACGATGAGCTTTTCATGCATAAAAGATGAGTGCAAGCGAAAATGCAGCAAGACATCAACTTCACACCATGTCACATACTCATACTTTATTACCTAATAAATTAGAAAAGACGCAGAAAGTGTAATCAACAAGAGTGACAAAAAGCAGCAAAGGTGATTATGGATAAATCTTGAAGATGATTGCCGCCGCTGCCAGAGTAGGCCAGCCTTCGTAGGAGAGCACTTGCTGCCCACAAAAGCTTGCTGTCACAGGCCACGCGTGACGGTTCTTGTAGACATAGGCAAGCAATACCTGCACAGAAGAGGAAAAATAAGGCGAGGGAGGAAATGGGAATATTGAAATCGGAACTTCAATTAGTAATATGTGCTAAGTAAGAAGTTTGCTCACATTAAATATAAATTTAAGCACTCCTTTCTCTTAAATTATGGGTATCTTAAGGTAAAAAGGTTAAAGGTTAAGGTTAAAATGACTAGTATATTTCCTATCATAAGAAGCCAACAAACACTGACACTAAGGACAACATAGGGGAAATTACTTGTGCTTAATAAATGAAATAAAGAAACGATAAATTAATGGAAATTAAAGTGGATGAAAGAACACCTTGCAGCAGGTGGTAACCAAACCCACAACGTTCGCATTTCGCGTGCTATGCTCTACCAATTGAGCTACAGCGGCGTCGTTTTCCCATCCACTTTCTTGGGTATTTATGTGTTCTAGTAGAACCCTGGGAGTGTTAGCCAGTGCCACAACTCGGAGACCTTGTTCCTGCCATATAGTCATTAAGTTGCATAGCAGAGTCAGCCTTTAAATTATTATATGGTGTTTTGTGGCTAAAAAGCCACTTATCAACCTGTGAAACAAGTCTGAGAAGCTTCCTGCAAAATATAATCAGTTTAAAACAGTCATTCACTCTGCAGGTAAATGATGTACTAACTTAATTAAAAAGTTAAATAGCATTTTATATTGTTAAACTAAAAGCAAGTTTGACATTTTGCACTGCCTAGCTGTTGCCTTCTTTTCAAACTTAAACATGACACCGTACAGAGTAAGCAGGTAGCATGCAAAGGAGGATTGGTGATAAAATAGTGTTCCAAAGCAACACTCCTAGCTGGATCAATCACTTTTGTTGATATATTTTCATGTGACCCCAATTGGTTTAGGGCAATACCTCACACAAATGATGCAACACCTTGGATGATGCGTCACACAAAATTGAAAGTATCTCATGATGTGATCAAACGATAACATTGCCCACTGTCTTGGAAGTGTTAACATGCTGTTTGCGCAAGAAAGTGCAAAGTGATTCATATAGGTAGCAAATTCATCAGTGCATCTATAGCCTCAGGTAATTCTGAGAATCTATGTTGACTCGCAGTTGAGAAGCCACTGCACACAAAAAGGTGTATTCAAGTAATGGTCCATGCTGAATAATTTCCCACCTAGTGAAAAGGCAAATGTGGCAGGCTAATGGGCTAGGGCAAATAGATTGCTAAATTCTGATAACACCTCCAATGATATTATTGAAATAGGTGATAAAAAACAGCACAGGTAAAATTGCAGTTATGACAAAATTTTAAAAGCCCCTCTGCAAACTGCTGGAACCCTGAGCATCATGCCTGTTCTACATGCACATATGTTGCAGCGCAATCTACATCTCAGACGCAGGCGCCTCCACACATCACTTTGTGATCTCCTCACAATAAGGTTAAAAAACAGTCTGGCACAAGCTACCTGATGCGATTCATTTTGCAAGCGCCAGCTAAGTGCTGATGGTGGTAGAGCGAAATGGAAGTTTGTCCTTGTATGGAAGCCTCGGCCCATGTTTTATCAATTCTAGCGGCAAAGCACACCTTTTACAGCACACATAAATCTTAAATTACACTGCTTGCTGATGCTGTACAGTAAATTCCTGTAAAGAAACTAAATCACACAGAAAACATTTAGAATACCAAACTATTCAAATACTGGCTTGAATACATTTGTGCATTAGGGAAGCAAGGTGTAATGTACACTGTTGTAGCACATTTTTACTCATGTATGGTACACCTGTATGACACAGCAGAGTTAATTTTTGAGTTCTTACATAGCAATGACTACCTACAGGTACATTTTGTAAGGCTTAGGGAAACTAATTATTAGTAGAACTGTGTATGTACACTGGCACTGAGAAATTGGTTATAATAGTGGCAGCTTATAATGGACCAGCGCAAAAAAAAATGCCCGTTTGTGAGACACCAACTAGCTATTTTACCACGAAGCACTCCCTGGCCTTAACCCATATAAAAAGCACTGGGAGGACCAGAGAGGGTACAGTACATTGGCTTACACTGATCATGATGTCCCGTCATCCAGCTAGCGCCAAGGTACAAGAAGGATGTCCAGCTGTCTACAGAGTGAAAGGAACAAAATAAGATAGCATCAAGTGCAATTAGATAGCATTTGCAATTACAACTAAGGTGACTCAGTCACAGTCATTCAATAATAAGTGCCAAGCTGTCGTGTTTTCACTCCCAGATGAAGCACCTACTAGGTTAAAGGTTTTGCTGCTTATTTAGAACACAACAAGTGAAATTTGTACATCAGCAGACGATTTAATTTGGAATTGTATAGATGAAGTAAACATAGCAGTTATATTTTTTGTTTTGCTATAAAGTGGGAACGCTACAAACTGCATAGTCACTGACACACACGCGCGCACACGCAAGAACAAAAGGACACAAAATAGGGCGAGTTCAGCCTGGTTCAGCATTACAGCCAGCGCGTCGTCTTCGAATGCACTCCTTTCGGTTAGTTCGTGCTACGTCAACCACAAAGACTAACAAGCAGGGCAAAGTTCTGACTGGTGTTGCGGAAGTCGTGGAGCGCGGTAGTGCTGAACGGCTGAACACAAGCAGAACCCTCGTATAAAAGTAATGACGAAAACTCGCAGGGCAGAAGAGCCCATATATCAAGAACTGTCGCGGGTAACACCTAAAAATATTCACATTGTTGACGAAAAACGAAGTGCAATGTATTTCACTTACCGGAAGAAGTGTTATCCGAACGTGCGACGTACAAAGACGCACCGAGACACGAAGGCGGCGAACGCAGATCCCGCCATTGTGGTAGTAAGCCGTCGGCGAAAACACGCAATACAGCCGACGTCACGAAGCACTCATGCAAAACACACGGCAAACAGCATCAGCACAGCTAAATGACTCCAATTAATATCCAGTATAAATGTACAGAACGGCTTAGAATGACGCACAACTGGCATAACGAACCCACGACCAGCCCACGACCGAGACATTGCGGGCGGCAGTGGCCGTTTTTTCATGGATGGATGGATGGATGGTGGCTATACCCTTTGTAACGGGCGGCGGCTGGCGCCACCTAGCCTTTTTCTCCCCTTCCTATTTTATTATTATTATTCTTTTTCCCCTTTCTTTATATCATTTTTTCCTTAACCTAGTTTTCACTCCCCTCCTCTCCCCAATATAACTATCTAACACAGTAGAGGAAACATTATCTCCCCGATTTATGGTGTTATCTATCCCTTGACTTCCTCCACCAATCCTCTAGCCTCCCCTTCGTTACTGCCACTCTTTTCTCGTCTATTTGCCCTCGTTCCCCGGGAAAACCTAATGCCCCTTCCATATCTAACACTGTTCCCTCTGCAAGGGTTATGCGAAGGTCTGTGCATCTCAGCACTATATGCTCAGTGGTCTCCATTTCGGTTCCGCATCCCAATGGGCATTGAAACTCCCTCGGACGTCCGGATAAGATCCTGACGTCCAAGTCCTAGAGCAGTCGTCCTGGGGACATCCAGTGGATATCATTATCGGACTAATTTCAACATCCAGTTCTTATCCTCCTGCGGACATCCTTAGGTCATTCGTGCTGGACATTTCGCCAATGTCCCGAGCAGGACTTCGTTCGGACTTGAGTGACGAACTGCTCTGTTGCTGAGCATTTCTGCACTTGCAAATATCAACGTAGAACCGGCCTTGAGTTCATTCAAGCTAACTACAGCTAACTTTGTTCAGTAGAGGCATCAACGTTTGTCGGCGAAATATCAATGAGTCCTCAAACATGCAGCATAAAATAAACCAAATTCGATCGAATTCTACCTGCCCATGGGATTTTTTTCTTCTGGTGGAGAGCATACAGGCAACCGCGGAGGCAGGTTAATTAGTGGACTGGTTCTAAAGCACAGCGTGATCGTAAAAGCTACTAAGCTTGTGTGGCCGTCTCATTATTATTACTTGCAGAGCCACAGAAACATTTCTGTGGTTAGAGTGCTTACGCGTTATCAAACATATCCTTTTTGGACCATATCACGCTCGCCAGATATCGATGTGACCAGATACCGACTGTCCCATTGTATAGTTGACGTCCACTTACGACGCTTTTCAAATAATATTGAACAGCAGCCTCTCATTTGGAAACTTCAGAAATATTTCTATCATCCCTAAAAACGCAGAAAACGCGTCGCAAGCATACCAATTATGCTACCAGCGCAATCTTTTCTGAAGCTTAGCATACCCTGCATTTTTTTTCGCGGGAGACTATTTCTATTTATCGTTTGGGGCATCCTTCTGGCAGTATTTTTGAAAGTGTGGACCGGCAGAATTTCACTGGTGGCATTAACCCTGTTTTTGTATACACTGCTGTTGTGACAGTTAACAACACGATAATTATTTCCAGCCATCCGAGGCGGCGCCGTCGGAAACAAGAGACGTTTCGCGCGCAGCGCGAGCAGCGCGGGCGCGACCTTGAATGGAAGCGGCGAAAACGTACACCTGTGGGAGGTGCAATCGTTCCGCCAGGAGAGAAACGAGCGCCATGCGAGCGCTGGCGTCTAGGATGAAACTTGGCGTGCGAAAAAGGCGCGAAGGCGAGCGTTTCGCGCGTTTGTGAGTGCATAGGCGCCATTTTCAGTTGTCACTACGGCTGCGCAAGGTGCTCAAGGCTGTTGTTTCTTTCTCCTGGGCTCCTGGCCGGGTTGGCCCAACAGAAAAGGTAAGCTTAAGCGTGCCTGGACTTTATACTATACTATGTGTTGTCGGTATGTTCTACAGGCCACATATGCGCAGTAGTTCGCGTGAGCGGCTTTCTTTTAGTCGCACATATGCAAGGAGGTGCTGCTGTACGCGATTGCTTGCGGTCGCATACGTCGCTGGGAGCTGCTACTCACTATTAATACTCTGTAGCGCACGCAAAGTATGCAGAGAGCTCGCAAGAGATTTGCTGAAGAGACAGCGGCACGGGAGACGAAGAAATCCTTTCAACTTCTCCATTCTCCGTGCACCGGGCAGGAGTGTTCTCCGACCAGTCCATCTGTTGTTTCGCAGTCCTTGTGCAAACGGTTGGAAACCGTACCTTGTGTTAACGTGAACGAAATCGTTCAGAAACCCGAGTAGTCAGAATATGACACACTTTCAGAAGACTCCACATTCTGTGACCGCGATTACTCCGGGCGATTGAGATTCGGTGCGGATGGCTTTCCACTTCGTGAGTCAAGCAGCAATGTATGCATATTTAATTTCTATAGTAACACATGATAAAATTGAAAATTTTTCTATTAGCTGGTGAGATTGTAAATGTGGCATTTAATACTAGTAATACTTTGGGATCTCCTAAACATACTGGCTTGTATATGCCTAAACATACAGCACAGCTGTATAATTGAGCCTTTACCCCACCGTCAAGGTATCTAATTAGTAAAGAAATCCTAAAATTAGCAGCTTTGAGACCTAGGCTAATTTGGAGCAAACTTTTAAAATATGCGCGCTGTATTGCAATGTCAGGTGATTGTAAGTTTACACTATTAAACAAACTATTCTCATAAAATCGTGTTTGCAGTCTTTTGCTTCATAAATTGGTAACTCGTTCCATGGAAGAAATATTTTTATTTTTGTTTTGGCGTGGTTGTTGCAGGCAGGTAATTTTTGAGCTCGCAGTCAGGTTTGTTAATTTATTATGTATCTTTCCTAGTACAAAATAGGAGGTGTTTTGCCATATTATGGTGGTGACAACATTGAGATTTTATTACTGGTCACAGTTTTCGAACTTGTTCAAGCATGTGTTCTTTCTTCAGATGCGTTATGCCACTATTGAATTCACCAAAGCTGAAGAAGTGGATCGAAGTTGTTCCTACATGTTGGATCTCCGACAACAAGTGTTGGTGGCCAGCTCACGCAAAGCCCGAAAAGCTTACGTCAATGGTGAAAAAAATCACACCCGGTGGAATCAACGTGGAAACAGTTTGACATTTCTGTAAAAGGGTTATTGGTGGGAGCCATGTTTTGGTATGGTGATCTTTTAGAACAAAATGAGAGTCAAAACTTATTGACCATTGCATTGTCATTTCTTGTTCAGCCACATACGATCATGCACGTAAAAAGCTGAATAAAAGTCAGTTCACATCGAACCTGAGCAGTGACCCTGACATGATTCAAAAAAGAGGCTGCCGAGCACCATTTGTATACACAGACTCGGATTAAAGTGACTCGCAACCTTCTCCAAGCTCTGTGAAGCAGCTGCGAATCCCAGAGGTTCCCGAAGATTTTCCGCAGAGTGAAGTAAATGTGGTCACTACAGCTTTGTAACGCAAAAAATGTAGCTGTTGTAAATAAAACATAATGATTACTTTATTCGTACGATGGTGCCCCTTTAAAGCTTTCTCGTAGTTTGATTGCTTGCTCTGTCTAACATCTGTGAATGTGTCCCATGTTTTGTCCATCTGTGCAAGAGAGCTCTGTGGGGACAACAGTGCCATTCAGGTTCTATGAGCCCGAGTTCATTTGCTGTTTCCAAGGTATTGCTAGAATTCGAAAAAAGGCACGGTCCAAATAATTCAGGTCTCAGCTGTGTGATATTTTAGGTGTGAGGCTTGCCAGTACCTTTATGTTCCTTAGTCATTACTGAATGTAGTGAAATGTGATAGCGTACTGATTGCCAACTTTTTTTCGGGGATTCGACGAGCCTCACCTCACGATTCATTCACGCAAATGAAACAGTCAATGCCTGTGCTCTCTTCATGTCTCGTATTCCATGTGGCATACTGTGCTTTTTTTTTTTCATGTTCCCTGATGTTAAGGTGAAGAATAAGTGTATTGCAGTGAAAGAAGTGTACCATGCTTTTGAAGTACACTGAGGGCTACACCTGGTCCTGCCTACCTTGATGTTTCTAAATATGTATTACCGATAGTGGTGCTTAATAGACGTTCTTATATTATGTGATCTCATTTCACTCTTGTAGCACTTGGGGGCTGGAAATTTTAATGTACTGCTGTAAAAGCTGTCACCTGCAGCCTTTGTCTTAGTTTGTGGTAATAAGTTGTTGACATTTATTATAATGCAGGACTGTCACATGCATTCTGTCTCTGAATCTTATAGGTTTGCAGTATCTTGTCTCGTGACCAGTTCTGTATTTGAATACTTGTAACACTTGCATTACTAGCGACTCTGTATTAAATCGAGCTTTTGTAATAGAAATGAATAAAAATATCTGTGAAAGTGATTGTCTCTCCATTTTATGTAAACTTAGCTTGCTTTGGAATCTGCGTTCCATGGGTGCAAGTTGTACTTTCATTAGTACATGTCAGTACTGCATCATCTTTGCAGCACAGATTCTACAGAAGGCCAATGTTTACGCTAACTGTGCGTTCACAAACGGCCCATTTAAATAAAAATGAACATCCTGCAGACATCCCTTAATGGTCCACGGTTCGTCGTACGGATGTCTGACGGACATTTAGCAATGAAAACATAAACAAATTCTTGCATCCGTGGAACATCCGTATATCCGTTCTAGACATCCGCGGGACACCCCTCGGACTGCCAATTAGTATGCGCCTGGTAGTCCTGTGGATGTCCGCCGTACGCCCTTAGGCTATCTGCGGACGTCCTATGGATGACCAAGATATCCAGAATCGGTAGTCCAGTGGATGTCCAGAGGAGTTCACATGCCCATTGGGATGCTGTGCACCGAAGGTCCACGTCTTCAAATTTAGCCCTGTATGTTTTCGTTCTCAAAACCCCCGTCCTAGCTTCGAATAATAGTGAGCTGCCCCGCGAGTTATCAAATAAGAGCTCTCTCTTAATCTCCTGTTTTTGTGCCCTATACATTGATAGCGCTGGCTTTCCGAGCATTCTTTCTTCCCACATTTTTCTTTCCGTCTCCTTCACCTCCTTTCCCACACTAGAACCACGTTGGACCCCCTCCCTCGGCTGTAGGTATCTATTCCTCAGCTTCCTCGTTCTGAGTGTCCACTTTGTGTTCAAACTTTTCATGTACAGATATTTGTACACTTTTCCTGCCCACCTTTTTTCCTCCAGTGCTGGGAGTCTCTGTTCAAATTTTAGTTTATTTATTGCCTCTCTACCTTCGAATGACGTCCATCCCATGTCCCCCTGCACTCCCTCATTAGGGGTGTTCCCGTGTGCTCCTAAGGCCAACCTGCCTACACTTCTCTGTCTCGTTTCCATGCATGCCTGAACTTCCGATATCATGCACAGTACTGAATTTCCGAATGTGAGGCCAGGTACCATAACCCCTTTCCATACGCCCCTAACCACCTCGTACCTATTATAGTTCCAAAGTGCCTTATGTTTCATTACAGCTGAGTTCCTTTTCGCTTTTTCAATCATAATTTTTTCCTGTTCTTCCAAGTACTTTTTGCCCTCGTTTAGCCATATGCCCAAATACTTGTATTTTTCAACATGATCAATCTTAGTGCTTTGTATTTCCAATGGTTCCCCCCTTTCTTCATTGTATACTATTATCCCAGACTTCTCTCTACTGAATTGCAGTCCCAATTTTTCTCCCTCCTCTCCACATATGTTCATTAGTTCCTGTAGCTCTACTCGGGTGTCAGCAAGCAGTACAATATCATCTGCATACATCAGTCCGGCTAGTACTTGAGCTACCTTCTGCCCTTCCAGCATATAGCTTATGTCAGTTCCTATTGTGCTCTGTTCTAGTCTCTTTTCCATTTGGCTCATGTAAATCATAAAAAGCAGAGGCGACAATGGACAGCCCTGCCTGAGACCTCTTCTTATTTTAGCTGGCTTTGTAGTTTCCCCCTCCCATGTTATCTCTACCTCATTATCTGTATAAACTTGTTGTAGGAACTCAATCATCTTTCTATCTAGACCATATTCCCTCAACTGGCTCCATAACTTTTCTGGGTTTACATTATCATAGGCTCCTCTAATGTCTAAAAAAGCTATCCATAGCGGTTTCTGCCTGGCTGTCGCTATCTCTATGCACTGTGTTATAACAAATAAATTATCATCTAGCCGTCTGTTCCTTCTAAATCCATTCTGCAGTTCTCCCAAGATCTCTTCACGTTCTGCCCATTCCTCCATTCTCTTTTTCACCATCTGCATTGCTACTCTGTATATGACTGATGTGATAGTTATTGGCCTGTAGGATTTAATGTTGTCCTTGCTTCCCTTACCTTTGTAAACTAATATCATTCTGCTTGATTTCCAGTCCTGTGGAACATCTCCCCCTACTACTATTTGTTCAATAAGTTGTCGTAATTTTAATTTACTTTTCTGGCCTAATATGCTTATCAATTTCATAGGTATGCCATCAGGTCCTGTCGCTGTTCCCACGGGGACCTTGTGTTCAATTTTGTCCCATTCCTTACTTGTCATCCTTCTGTACTCCTCCTCTAATTCTGTCCTGCTGTTGTCATTGTTCTCCATTTCGCTACCCACTGGCTCTGCAAATGTTGCCTCTATTGTTAACCTAATATATTCCTGAGCTTCCTCTCCCTCTACCTTTGTTCCTTCTGGTGTGGTCAGTGTGGTCAGACACCAGACCACACCAGTGGTAGGGTGGCTAGAAGGGGAGGTGTGAATACCGGCGGCGCGAACGTGACCCCACAGCGCACCGATGCCGCGGGGCGGCGCTGTTGACCAAGGCGGGGTAAGCACGCAGCCGAAATGAGCGCCTCGCCAGCCTCACGTCAGCTGCATCTCTACCACCGAAGTGAAAGTGAGCCCGTTTCGGGTATCGCGCGCTTTCTGCGAGCGTCAAAGAATGAATCTTTATCATGACAACAATGTTATGTCAGCCCACATCATTACTCCTGTGAAATTTTACGGGCCAAGTTCGCACTGTATCGAGATTAAAACGCGTTTCGTCTGTGCGCATTTCGTGAGCTGGCTTTGGGTGTTAGGGGCTAGTGGGGGGCTTCGAAATAATTTCGACCACTTCGGGCTCTTTAACGCGCACTGACATCATACGGCACACGGGCGCCTTGCATATCGGCTCCCTGAAAATGCGACCGTCGTCCTCGAGATCAGCAGTCAATCACCCTATGCGTGCCGTAAGACCTGTAAACTGCAGACATTACCTGATAAAGTCTGGACGTATTTACAAACCACTTTTTGTCTGCGCTTGCAGACCTGTAGCATGTCATTTTGACGCTCATATAAGGAATTTACTATGATTGCAGACAGTGAAGCAACAGATCTGGTCATGAAATCGTTTATTTACAAGTGAGCAAAAAAATTTACAACACACAAGGTTTCAGTGTTTTCCGTTTCTTCTCACTGCTCTGCTGATTGACACCTTTAAGCAAAAAGTGAATCCTTGAGAGGCAATAAAAACGTATAACTATGCTTTCAGGGTAGCAGAATGGTCTAGGCAACCAATCTTTGACATTTAACCAATTGACTGCAAAATCTCGGCCGCAGCTTTGGCATGCTAGCGTGTTACACTGAATTAAAAATTATAGGGTTCTACGTGCCAAAACCACTTTCTGATTATGAGGCACGCCGTAGTGGAGGGCTCCGGAAATTTTGACCACCTGGGGTTCTTTAACGTGCACCTAGATCTAAGTACACGGGTGTTTTCACATTTCGCCCCCATCAAAATGCGGCCGCCGTGGCCGGGATTCGATCCCACGACCTCGTGCTCAGCAGCCCAACACCATAGCCACTGACCAACCACGGCGGGTGTTACACTGAATAAACGAGTGAGCTTGTTTTCAAGGGCATTGTCCAGCTTATAGAACGATTCTGAGGGATATAAAAGGCCCTCAAGGTCCCACTCTTTGGATGCCTCTGGTGGAAGCTTTCTGGGGATATTGCCTTTATGGTGCTTCGCAGTCTTCACAATGTGTGGGCAAAACACGCCTTCTCGCCACATAACCTGCAATGTAATAAACTAGCCGTGCGTCGCTGCGGTGCTCAACATAACTTTGGTGGTCCACAGCATCTCGCCCTCGAATGACGGAATGTCGGGAGGAACACTCCAAAACAGGCGACGAGACCAACTGGCAGCGGAGGGCGCAGGCCAGCGCGGGAGTACCACGCCGTAATACCACGCCGCGAGCAGCAGCGCCTCGTTCCCCCTGGTGGCATCGGTGCGCAAGGGGGTCACGCGCTCCCGAAGGAAAGCGCCGCCGGTATTCACACCTCCCCTTCTAGCCACCCTACCAGTGGTCTGGTGTGGTCAGTGTGCCTCCCAGTGTTTCCAGCACAGAATGAGATGTCCGACAAATTTGGATTGTGTCGCCGAAGTGATCGCAGCGCGGTGGCTCTGTGACACCGCTGTGCAACGCCGGCGTTTCGCTCCTGCTGCTGTCAGTATACCCCTGCGCGAGCATAGAATGGCTTCCAGGCGTCGTGTGCGCGCCCCGTATGGAAAACAATAACACGCCCTTGATTGTTGAAGTTCTGGTGTGAAATTATTTAATATCAAAGCCAATTAACTTATGTTGCTTCCAACGAGTTCGATTTGTCTGTGGCGTCTTTTATTCGCTAACGCCGACGGCCAACGGTAACCGCACTTTTAACACGCCGTTTGGCATTTTATGCACTTTTAGACAAAAAGATCTAGAAAAGTTCTTGAGTTAGACATTCTGAATGCGTTTACCAAAACAGACTCTAGCGACACCAGTAGTGGGTTTTGCCGCAGATAGAATATGTACTAGCATATTCCAAGTGCTGAGGTTATGTTTAGAAGAAATTTTATTTTCAGTCTTATCATAGACCAAGACGTCTATAGCCGTTTGTAGCCGTTTCAAGAAGTTTTTAAGAGGTTCTGTGTTTCGTGGGGTGGGACGTAATGTGGGACGTAATTCGTTTCTCCTTCCGCTAGCCACCATACTCCCGCTTTCGCTCTGCTGTCGGCTCTGTCTTGGCTCTGTTTCTGGCCGCGCGTTTGCGTTTTGCGCAGAAAAGCCGTAGCGCCGTCTGCGGACGCCGTTCTACTCACCGTTGGCGCAACGTCACTATGAGACCATGATGTCAGTACAAGGAGGATATATAAAACTTGCTGGAGTGGAAGCCGCCTATACGCGCCTATGGGCAAGGGTGAAGCCGCGCCGAACGGCCGGCGGCCATCTTACCAGAGGCAAAAGGCAACGGCGCAACCGCGCCTGTCCGCGCTTCTACTTTTTCGCGCTGCTCATGAAGGCGCTAGCATTCAGAAACCAATGAAAACAAGTGCTTCTGGTTGTAAACGGTTATCTCCCATCAACTGTAGCAGCCAACTGGCGTGAAGAAGGCTATATAACTGCTGAAATATTAAGGAGAAAAGCATAGCGCAGCCGCGCTTTTTCGCGTTTACAAAGCAACGCTAACGAGCGGTTCTAGTATTAAACGTCTATTTTTCTTCAACCAGAGGGAAACTGGCATGTACAAGGCAGTTTGCCAGTTCAAAGATTAAGCAGAAAAGCTTAGCACTGCCGCGCTCATGCTTTTCCGCGCTGCGGATGACGTTGCTCGCATTTACAGAGCAACAAAAACGAGTGGTTCTAGTTATATCCATTTATTTTCCATCAGCTAGCAGAACTGGCATGTAAAAGGCAGTGTAACTGTACAAATATTAAGGAGAAAAGCGTAATGCAGCTGCGCTCGCGCTTTTTCGCTTTGCTGATGCAGCTGCTCCCATTTAGAAAGGAATGCAAATCTGTGGTTCTAGTTGTAGTCGTTTATTTACCATCAACCAGCAGCCAACTGATACGCAGAAGGAAGTTCAAATGAGCAGATATTAAGGAGAAAGTCTCACTTACAGTCAAGAACACCATGACAAACACCCTACTGGTGATTGAAAATAATCACCCTCGACAAAAGTGGTCTCACTTTGTTTTTGATCAGTTCACAGTTTCGTTCTTTCGTCATGTGGTGTATTCTCACTTTTATATATTCTTCAGCGATTTTCTTGCAAAAAATATAAATATGGTTATCAAGTGGATCAAGATCAAGGATGTGGTCCTCCAGTTTCTGGAACCAGTCTTCATGCTTGCGGCCTGGACGCTTCCATTTCACCTGAAATAGACGCCATATGTACATCTGATGAGTCTCAAGTCAGAGAAAAATAAGAGCAGTAGTAAAGCTATGCCTCGTTTGCTACCAAAACTTACTGCTTCATAAAGGTGGATGTATGTTATTTTCAAATTTTGCTTAAGCATCTTTTCAAATCATTAGCCTGTTTATTTTGTTTAGCATCTGAGCTTGCATATTAATTAGATCTCTTTACGTCACCACCGACGCGCGCTTACTGAACAGATTTGCAGACTGGAGCCGCATCTGCAGCCTACGGTTATGAGTAGCAGTTTTCGTACTTTTTATCCTATGAAAATGAAAAAAAAAAATTGAAGCTGTGCAAAATCTAGGCGCAATAGCGGTCTCTATCCAATGTCATGGTTACAGCTTAGCTGAGGCGACCCTGCCAGACGGCAAATTTGGTGTAATTTTCATAGAATGCCATTCAAAGGTAATATTAGCTGTGACAATGGTAAATTTAATGACATTAGTTGAAAACGACATCCGCGGTCTAATGAGCTCGAGAAACTCAGTCGCATTTCTCGCTTTTGCAGCTGGCAGGGCACACAGTGTTGATTTTTATCCGACTTATGAACGGTCACTTCTTCTCAACGGAAACGAGACCGCCACAAATACATCGCGCGACGTTCTAACATACTCACGGGCTTCTGTAGATGCTCCGGAAACGCAGGGAACACCGAAGGAACACTACCCGCACGCAGTCGTGTTGTCTGTCCGGTGCGGTCGAAGCACTCCGGCGCGAAATGCACACAGCAAAGGCGATCTCCATCTTTCGCATGCCACCTTTCACGGCGAACAGCCCCCTCCCACAGGCTCCGCAGCTCCGGATCTTTTGGAAACCTGTCGGCAATTCCAGGACTATTAGTCGTTGCGCACACACACACAACTTATCAGTTGACATCCATCGGCCACGCGAGCGTAGTGGCTCAATGAACGTGTTCTCGTGTACTTACAGGTGAAACGTGAGGCCACAACGCTTCTTCAGCCTGTTCGCACATCCGTAGGCAACGCAAGAGGCAACCATAATCAAATCGATGGTGTTTACATGCCCCTCACATCAAATTGCACTGCATACCAACTCACGAAAACAGCAGCGAGAGCCGGTGCCGCCGGCGCCGAGCGCGCTTTCTGCCTCTGGAAAGATGGCGGACGGAGGCTTCAGTCGGAGCGCGCTCTCTCCACTCCAGCAATTTTTATATATCCTCCTTGTGTCAGTACTCCTCGATCGGAGGGCGGGCGATTTGAACTGCGCTAGCGGTACGCGGACGCTTCAGAACGCATTTTCTCTTAAAATAAGTCTCTCCTTGGCACGAAACAAGCGTTTCGAGGTTTCTGTGATGGTATTTCAACAGTCCACGTTGACTTAATAGTAACCTTTAGTGTCCCTTTAAGTTTGAACAATGCCTCCTTTACTAGATGCCTGCCGCGTTGTCCGGTAGCTCGGTTCCGGGCCCTCTCCCTTTTCTCTCCTCCGCGAAAAGGCAACGAGCGCCTCTCTCAAACGCCTGCAACTTGCAATCATGTGCTGCGGCCTCTGAGATTAACATGGAATCTGTCACCGTCTCGGAGGCCTGCGATAACGCCCGCTAACAGACGCCCGCGCATATAACGCGCCGGCGGATGTATTTAGCCGCCGCTGCTACATCCGCCGGAAGTTGAAAAGGCAACGAGCGCCGCCTCACGGAATTTATGCTGAACTAACTTCAACTAAGGGAACCGCCGCTACAATGGGAAAGCGAGCAACGCGGCGGGCATCTAGTAAAGGAGGCATTGGTTTGAAGTACGAATTATTTGCAGCCTCGCGGAGGAACAGTGGCTGGCGGTTATGGGGGGCTTCACTGCAGACTTGAGTTGTTCTATCGCAATCGATGCTTTGCCTTGCGGCCGAAACTGCGACTTTTTTTTTAGTTGTTGCCTGCTCTTGTCATTACTTCACAGATGTCAAAAGCCATCGCAGAAAATCATAGTACATAGTTCTTTTATGCGTTGCATATTCCAATCACTCAGTTCAGCCCTTGGGCGCGGCCGGGCAGCCACCATTGACCTTTAGCGCAACCACGTGACGTGACGTCACGACAGCCGGAGGAAAAGCTGGGCCCCAACTCGCGCGGTCGCGCGCGGCCGCAGCCACCACCAATATGCAACGCATTCTTGGCTTAACCAAGCTAAGCCTGGCCATTTTTTTTTTCTGCCACAGTTCTATACTGTACGCAGCAAGTTGCGGTGTTCTTGAATTGTGCACAAATTAATATATTGTCGGCATGAAATGAAAGTGGGAATTATTGAAGCCTATCCCAGTAAAAAAAATTGCTCAAACCAGTAGGAAATTTCCAACTGCAACCAATTGCACATTTCCAATTGTGTTTTGGTACACCCATTAAGTGGAAAAATCCAACAGGTCCAATTGGACCAATTGGTTTTTTTAAACACAACTGGACCCAATTGATCTCTGAATTAGACTTGAGACCAACATGAAAACCGAAGGAAAGGAAAAAAAAAAGGCTAGGTGGGCCTTAACCTTGATGTGAGACAGTCATACCTGAAACTCCTTCCAAGAAGCACATTCATACATGAACACAATACGGCGATTCTCTTCATTGACATACCCAACACTCACCACTTCACTATGAGAGATGCATGCGAGGTACTATATATGTGAGAAAAATTTGGTTGACCAAGTGGTACCAGTAGTTCATGAGAAATTCTAACGACGCAAGTCCTGGCACTTAATTTTATGACCATGTTGTCGGAAGGTACGTGATGTTTTGCGAAGGACTGCTGCTTCTTTCTGCGCACGATGACGGGAAAGCAAGCGAGAAGTACATGATTTGGAAGAAGCGTGTCAGAAAAATTACAGGGCCTGGATAATACAACTATATTCAAATTAGAATTATTTAGGAACGTCACTGATTCGCGGTGTGCTTGTTTGTATGTCTGTCCACGCCTAACCTCTTTCCCGCGAACTTGGGTCACTGGGTAGTCCATGGTCTTGGGTAGGGTCCCCCGCCACCCCTGTACCCCCTCAAGGACATAATAAAGTTGTATCTCTCTTTGAAATTGACGCCAACTTGGGTCACTGCATACATATGCGCCACTCTAAAACGTTGTCCGGTACATGGGCGAAATCCAATTCGCCTCGTATGTATTCAGACTAGAGTACTCTAATTCAGACAATCTTGTCTTACTATATATTCACACGCGCGCTCCACACAGACTTCGGGCGGGGCTGCTAGATGGCGCAGCGTGTCCAGAGGGCTGCGCGATAGAGTAGCCCAGCTGCATTTTTACATTTGCTAGTAGGTAGAGCGGGGCGTGGCGCTTATGACGGCGCTCGACGTTTCTGCGCAGGCGCGAGTAAGAGCGGGTGCGAGAGAAAATCTGGAGCCTTTGCTCCTTGAATATGTGACTCTGCCTAGGCACTACAGGGGAGAAGGGGTGTATAAGATCGGCTGTCCGCTATCGCGGACAGCCGATCTTATATACCCCTGGCACGCGCAGACCTCTGCGAACCCCAACCCACGGACCAGTCCGGCTTATAGCTTTGATGTGCTGGAGGCGCCGCCAATAATGCGAAATAGTGTCACGTTTTAATTAGCAGACAACACGATTGAATAAATATAATTGCGTCGAGCCCCCAACTTGCGATGCTAGGTTCAGCACTACCGCGGCCCGCGACTTCTGCCGGCGCGCCTAGGGACAAGCGCATACAACACGCGCTAAGAAACTCCTCCGTAGTGCCTAGGCAGAGTCGTATATTCAAGGAGCAAAAGTCCCCACATTTCCTCTCTCGCACCCGCTCTTACTCGCGCATGCGCGCTAACGTCCGCGGTTTCCGCAAGTGCCACACCCCGCCCCCGCTGTACCTACTAGCAATCGGATATACGCAGCCCGTCTGCATATATTACAAGTACATGAAGTGTTTCAGCGGTGGCAATGCAGTGTGCAGCTACATTGCTTCAATGCTAATCGAATTGACGTCAACATTCATCGTGAGATGCGTTCTATCAGAATTATTTGGACGGTTTTTTTAGGAAGCCCAGCGAACGCCAACGTTGACGGCCAAGTCATATTTTGGAGAAGCAGATACATTCTAAAAAATGAAGTCGTGGTATAGTTTTCAATATCGCACCAGCGATCCGTTTCCACCACAGAGTTTCTAATTGAATACTGTATGGTTTCCACTAGTTTCAACCTTCGCCAGGACGGATAAATGGGCGGATGTTATGAGGGTCCCCTTTGGAAAGGGGCGATGTACCTAGGTTAAAAAGAAAAAAAAAAGAAAAACACGATGAACTCTCACAACCAAATCTTCTGACCCCCTATTTGGAACTTTCTTTTTTGTACGTGTCCGTTTTTTTTTTTGTCGTTTCCCTACTTCCACCAATCTTCCAATCACGTCTTACTAATCCCTATTGCGGACATGATTACTTTTCCCCTGCTCTCGCTGAACCCAAGGGTTTCAAGGAGTCCAGTGGTGCCTAAATCGACCGCTGGGAAAATGTCTTCACATTTTAATAAAACATGCTCCATCGTTTCCCTAGCTTTGCCGCAGCATGCGCACGCTTCTTCTTTCTTTTATTTCGCTTTATAGGTGCGTGTTCTAAGGCATCGTGATCTCGCTTCGAAAAGTTATGAGCTTCTCTTTGAGTTATCATACATTTTTCCTTCCTGATTTCGTTCTTTCCTCTTAAGTAGTTACTCATGGCAGGTTTCTTTTCTATTGCCACCACCAATAAAATTATTTCAGCCTCTCTGACTTTCCGGTTGACGTTCTTTGTTGCTGTGTTGCCAGGAGGCATTGGTGTTGCTCACCTTAGGGGTTTTATTCAGTATACTATCACCTCTAGCGGCGAAAGATTGAACTATGGCAGTGGTCATTGCCCGCCGGTCTTTAGCGCGACAGCAGGAGGGATGCGGAATTATGATGGTTGCCACTGGTGCTGCGGAAGCGTCCGTCAGGTAGGGCAGCTCAGCTGGCGGCGACAATTCACCTGGAACTTTGCCCAAGTCTTGCTGTGTCAACAACTTGTCGATAAGTCCCAGTCCTCTAGATTACTCAGCGAGGGAGCAAATAAGGAAACCGGTCGAGCTCTCTCGAGTACCTTCTTGCGCAATCGTCGTTGAACGCTGCAGGTGAGTGCGCTTTTGATTGCCTGGAACTCGTTCACAGCAGTAAGTGAAATTGGAGGCTTCCGTTGAAATTTGCTTCCGCGCGACGCTTGCATTTTCGCTAGCACATTTGCCACTTGGCAATGTTGGTCTGAGAGTGGACGAGTAGCTATGTTTCATTATCTCTTCCTGATTCGAAGTTCAATATTCGCCGCTGGTATCTTGTTCACACCTGGGGCCGTATTCTGTAGCGGTTCCTTTGGGAACCGGTTCCCTTTGGCTGTTACGTCTGGATTACGTCACTCGGAGAAAGAGTGGAACGGGGCGGCGTGAGGAGAACCAATCAACGAGCGGCGGTCTGCCGGAAGATCACGTCATCATTTTTGTTTGTACTTAGGGGACGGTATAGCAATTGAAGGATGTTGCTGGTTTGATAAAAAAACATTGGTTTGTATAGAACACTTGCAAATATATTTTCAGTAATAAATGTGAGCTTGCGGCGCAGACCGCTACTGGGAGTTGTAATTTTATTTGTGTTGTTTTCTTATTTAGTCGCTAGGTGGTGTGCCATACGTTATGCAAACAAGTTGCCTCGCTTTGGGTACGTTCGATTCGCCTGCACCACTTGAACCAGTTCACGAGGTGCTGCACCCTGCCATTCGTTTCAGCGGTGCAGCAATGGCGGCCGCAGAACCACGACGTTCGTTTCAAAAGGTGCAGGAAAGGTGCAGGGCTGGTTCATGATTTTGCTGCACCCGCTCCACTGTCGGTACCGACTTGGTGCAGGCATACAGGTGCGAAGCAGCGACGCAGCAGACGACGCAGCACACGGGCGCAAGCCCGCTTAAACACGTGTGATGTGTCTACGCAACTGTAGTGTGTATTTACGCCCCAGAAACCGATCATACCTGCAGTTCAGGACCTCTCAAACTTACGCACTCCGTGTACATTAGTCTGACATAGCATAACATCTACACCGCGTCTGCACCTTTGCATTCGTTTCGAGTGTTTCGCTGGGCCTGCACCTCCGGAATCGAGCTGCACAGTTTTTGAACTTCTCGTGAACCGCCGTGAACTGGTTCGCAATGGTGCAGGCGAATCGAACAGACCCTTTGTTTACGTTTTGGACTTGCCAGTTTGCGCGCCAAATCCGAAACTGGGTCCTCATGTTCGAGCGAGGCCGCGCGATATACTCGTGTCATTTCTTGAAGAGCACCCCTACCTTGCGAAGGCGTCGTGTGTGCTGGGTCAACAGCTGACGGCGGCGCGCAAGGAGGAGCTCTGGCAGCCAGTGACTGCCTTGCTGAATGCTGAGGGCCCGGCAGTGAAAACTGCAGCCCAATGGCGCGGCGTGTGGAAGAAAGATGTGTATAACGCCCGCCGTGATGCAGCCGCCTTGCACGCCGAAAGCAGGTAAGCACACTCGTTGACGGAGCTTTTGCGCACCATATTCTAACAAACGTGTTAATCACAGAGGAACCGGAGGAGGCAGCCTGCCCGGACCGCGAGGGCGCGTCCTCTCTTTAGTTGGAAGGGCGAGCGCCATCGGAGTCTGCCCGCCGTTCTTCGAGCCCGACGAAGAGGTGAACATCAGCGCATGGGTTTCAATAGGTCAACGCCAAGTCGACGCGCTGTCGCGATTTATGGCAACACACACGCTTTTAATTTTTCAACTTTGCCCCGTGCGGTCCGTTTATGGAACGCACTACCATATACCATTGCATGCCAATATAAACACACTGCATTTCGCAATCTGCTAAACGATCAATATGCCGTTTCAACCGTCTAAACACGTCATGTCTTTTGTAATTTTCTTGCATTTTTTCTACAAGTTAAAGAATTTCAGTGGTCCCAATTTCTTTACAATACTTACTACTGTATAACATGCAAAAACGTTTACAATGTTATTATGCTATTATGTTGTTGTTTACCATTTATTGTTATTGCTCTACATATTGTATTTGCTAATGTAATAATTTTCCATGTTCTGTGCGTACTCCTTTCATTATGCTGATGTTTATTTCTTTCCCGATTCCATACTAATATGTTACCGTATTTCCCCATTTACACTATACCTTCTCGAAGGCCTGTAAGGTACATGTAAATAAATAAATAAATATTTACAATGTTTGCAGATGACTGTATAGTATATAGGGTCATCAACAGCGAATCTGACCAACAAGCACTACAACACGATTTGGATTTGATTGCCATATGGTGTGAAAAATGGAAAATGTCACTGAATGAGAAAAAGAGTGTCCACGTCACCTTTACCGGGAAGAGCTCATACGACAGCAATCGTAACACTATAAATAATGCTACTCTTGAACAAGTGTCAGAATATAAATACTTAGATGTATTTTTTTCTGCTGATCTAAGGTGGAACAGACACGTTACTCATGTTAGGAACAAGGCTGTCGGAGCATTAGATTTTTTGAAACGTAACTTTAGTAGCTTGCCACAGAAACTTAGGGAGCAACTGTATTTCATACATGTGCGCAGTACACTGGAGTATGCGTGTGTTTGCTGGGATCCATATGCTACAGAACTTGTAGATAAACTAGAAAAAGTGCAGAACAGGGCAGTTCGGTTTGTCCTTGGCAATTATGACAGGATGCTTAGCATGACAGAAAGCAAAAAAGCATTAAATTGGCATCTTCTTGAACACCGTCGCCGAAATCTCAGATTAAAATTTCTTCATAACATATACCACTCTAATACGGGGATAGCCAGGTAATTGTATTTTCAGCTGCCCACATATGTTTCTAAAAGGCGAGATCACAAATTAAAAATATGTGAGATTCCTTTTGACCCTCTATTGCATGAATTATGAAAGTCATTTTTTCAGCTTTCATTATTGATTGAATGAACAAACATGACTGTAATAATAAAGATAAAGCTTTGTGCCAAATATGGCACACCATGAAGATGGCTGAGCGCTCTTGCTGCCATGGGCGGAAAACAAAGCTTCACGGACGGTGGCCTTTTAATGTGATGTGGGGAATGAAATGAAACAGTTGTTTGCTGCGCTCAGGCACAGATGAATGTTTCACTTCCTCTATCTTACCAACGAATTGTTTGTGCAAGGTGGCCGCTTACATCTTTGTTTCTTCTCGTCAAATTCTGGCCAGTGGCTGACTTGGTCAGATCGGTCGTCTTTGGGTGGCATTGCGGCCGCTGGTCCCTGTGCTTTTTTGACTTGAACATGGAATTCGATGTCCTGACTAGAAGTCCTTCCTGGTGACTAGTTGGGTAGGCACTTGTTATGCGAGGTAAGGCATTCTGCAATTTCTGCTTTTAATTGAGCCAGCGGTAGTACTTGTCTCCTCCGAAGCTGCTCCTGCACTCTCCTGTACAATACCCATGCTGTTACTACCGATAAGTCTAGCATAGGCGTAAAAATTCGAAAGTGCCATTTCTTCGACATGTGATATGTATGCAGTAAAGTCCAAACAAAGAGTCCAGCAGGTCGACACCACCCATGTGCCTGTAATGGACCTTTACTACGCTGGGGCAATCAATTTCGCGAAACACCTTGGCGGAGGTAAACCGGCGCTTAGTCTTTTGGACTAGATCTCTCCCAACAAAGCTCGACAGAAATGTCACGGCGCGCTTATCGTATCAACGCACACACGATAACTCTACGTCATCTATCGCGCTTGTGAGTGCCTCTGAAGCACCACGTCCTTTACATTTCAGTTCCTTTTCGCTTTTCAGGCGGCTGTTTGGTAGACAATTCGCCCTCACCGTACCGATCGTCAAAATTACATCTTGTGATAGAGTGACCTGCAGCTTCGGGCTATTGAACAGATGGCAGCACGTTACCATATATTGTATTTCAAGTTCATACTGCGCCAAATATGGCACACACCGATTTTGGTTTCTCTGCTGTAGTTGCAGGCAAAATTGAGAAAACTAGTAACTGCCTTGAATTGGCGAGGCCAAAAAATATGCCACAATAATTTTTCTATGTTTCTGCGGTCGAACTTTTCAGAGAAAAAAAAAAAACCCAATTGCTCGTGTTTGCCCCCTCCGAGTTTCACGTCGCATCCCAAAATCTACTTCACCTCTGTTTTGTGTATCACTCAAGAGATGGCAGCACTTGCCCATAATAAGTGCGCATAACTACGAGATTTACTCTGACGGTATCACATTCTCAACTGGGAATCTCACAAACGCGAAAAAGAATGGTAACCGGTATGTGCCAAATATAGGACGCCATGCAATAGAAGGTTAAAAGCGACGCTTTCCGCTACTCTTTCTATGTTCATACTACAAGAGACTGGAATACTCTACCACCTGACACTGTCTGTATTTGTTCAAATGATTATTTCTTCCATGCTTTATGAATGTAATTTTGAGTGTTCATTTATATGAGTTGTACCCTCCCTGCTGTAATGCCTGAATGGCGAAGCAGGTACCCAATGAATAAAATAATGTTTCATTGTCATGATTTTGTTTATATTGTGTTAGAGCGTAGTTGCACCTTGTTAAGCAGCAATTACGAGCATTATGTGAAATCATGCGTGCAAGAAATGCAATGTTGAAGCAACTCTTGAGTTTAAACAAAGCAGTAGTAAGCATGAATGTCTGCTATTTAAAGAAATCCTGCTCCAAAAAGTGCTTGGCATGTCTCGCTTGTAGCTATACGTTTGAATATGTGCTATACAGATTGCTCTGAACGACATTTCAGTTGCTGTGTAACTCGTGCTGTGCTTGCATGTCACACATGAACAGACATCTTCAGCTTTGGAACAATGCATACTGCACAGTAAAATAGGCATCACAAAGCAATATTCAACAATGCAAGATTGGTTGCCATTCACCTTGGAAATAACCTTTATTTAAAGAAAATTCCCTGGCGAGACAATATTCAGAAGCACAGTGAACAGAGCAAAGGAGTAACATAATGGCACATGGTTATTTGTCACTGCATGTGTATCTGTCATGCTCAACATAGACAAATCATGTGCTTTTCACTACCGCAGTATGCAGCATACTACGATTAGCCACATGTGAGCACACGCAATGTGTTATGTTGAAGTGCACGGCCTATTTACTTCATGAAAAGAAAAATAAAACATGTTACACCAGCACATGTCTCCGCCTCATTTGCCAGCGAATGCGCTGGCGCACACTTTGCAGGTAGGCAATGCGCAAATTTCTGGGCAGCCGAAACACACCAACTATGGATTCGCGCACCGCACGGCCTCTTTGAAACAAAGCTCGAGAAGGGTGTACAGGGTGCGCTTGCGGTGGCACCTGTACTTGAAGTGGCACTTGTGCCTGGGCTGGCCCCTGTGCGCTGTCGTCATGTGCACCGTCGTCATCTGGGTCGTCTGGCAGAGGCACGCCTGCTGCAAGGCAGAGGTTATGCAGCGCTGCACAAGCTGCAACAATAGTGGCTGCTTTCTGAGGCGAGTAGTGGAGCACCCGATACCTCTGCAGGCATCGGAAGCGGCTCTTGACGACTCCTATGCACCGCTCAACGGCATTTCGCATTGATGCGTGTGCCTCATTATAGCGCCCCTCTGCCGTGAGGCGATTTGGGTGACCAGGCACAGGAGTCATGATCCATGGCTCTAGCGGGTACCCAGAGTCCCCTGTAAAGTGTTGCATGTCAGTGAACGAAATGGATACATTAAGGCACAATGCAAGAACACAGTCTACGCCAGGGCCCTTTTACAACAGGAGCGGGTCTTGGATTTATTGTTGCAATATCAATCAAACATTTACCTTCCCGGAAAGTTGTAAAGAAAGTTTGACTCATTTTAAAGAAAAGCCCAATTTCACCTGTTGTCTTGGCTGCAAATCTCATTCTCAGGTTAAGTTGGACATGTAATATTTATTTCATACTCGTGGTTTTCTGCTCCGTTCATCCCATTTGCCCCTCCCTAAATGTACATCCTCCGCTAAAACTTATTAGCTCTTCTCTCTTCAGAAGTGTTATTTTATAAAACACTTCTAAGGTCTACTCTCGAATATGCTGCCAGTATCTGGGATCCTTGCTCTACCTTTCGTACCTCTTCTCATGAAGGTACCCAAAATCGAGCTACCCGTTTGATCCTTTCTAATCACTCCAGCGCCACATGTCGCTGCAACAAAAAAAATTGCACACATTGCGACACAAAGAAAAATAGCGCAACTTGCACCATTCTACAATATATACTACACCGATCACTAACGTCGATGCCGAAAGTTTCACGCACACGCTTATTCCTTTGTTCCAAGGACAGGGACCAGGTCCCCGAGTCCATTGTCACCAACCCTTTTCCACCATACTTGAAAACTGCCATTTTGATGTGTTCTGTAGAATTCCACTCCTGCCTGTAACGCTCCACGTGGCATTCAGTCTATTGAAATTAATCAATAAACAGCATAACATGTCAGCTGTTGTATACATGCTGGTACAAATATCTGCCTTTTAAGAGAGACTTGTTTCTCTCGATAGTCGCTGCAGGTTCATTAGGTACTGCTGCATTCACAACACATTTCTAGCAAATCACGCTTTCTTAAAGCTTGCTAGGATGCAAAACTATTTGTCTGTGAATGTTTTACATGTGGAAGAAGCACTGCTACTTTAGGTGCACTTACCAAGCAAGACTTCTCCATGAAGCAACAGGCCACGAGTGAGGCGGCGGCGAAATGCAGAATACCTCCAGACGAAAGAATCGTGGCACGATCCCGGAAACCGTGGGTCAATTGCCAGGATATACAGCTTCGCGTCGCACACCTCATAAGGGAAAGCAAAGAGAAGGTGTCAGTGCCACTGCAACAAATATCTGGCACAACCTTTTGCTTACAACACTACTTGCCAATCAGTTACTGTTCAGTCAGCGAACACAATTACAGAAAAAGAGATATCAACATACGCAGTAGGCAGTTGAACTAATGATCAGCATGATAACAATGTCATCTTAACCTGCAAATGCAATGTTGGCATGTGTACACATGCTCATGTATGGCGTGCGGTCACAACACAATGTGCAAAATAATTCCTTTGGTTTCTTCCGTCCATATTGTATAAGATTCTGCTAAAGAGTGCCACCTGTGTTCTTTTTTTTTCAGACAAAGTGCCTATTACAAGCGAAAGAACGCGGAAACAGCATGTGCCGTATTAACAGCTAGAGCAAATGGGTGTCCACATATTCTCATTCTCCCTCACACCATTTTCATTGATGGGATGCTCCTTTTCACGTTTACAGTCTGTTGGCCACAATGCTTTAGTTTTACGTCGAATAAGAATCACAAGGGCTCGTCTTCTGTTAGGATCGCTCGCAGACGAAGACACCCTTCACTGCTACGGCGTCTATTCCGGTTTAAATCGCGCGTAATGTGTTTACATTGTAGCATCGAAAAGGCTATTCAACTGTGAGATGAGAGCACTGAAAAAGTGCGGCCGTGTTCTATGCAAAGATCAAAGTCGTCATTACACATACAACACAAACGCTTTCTCTCATAGGAACGCAAGTATTACCGGCAATTGATGAAAAATAACGAAACGAAGTTTTTTACAACGTGCACTCGCGCAATCACATATCGAAAATATTTGTCAATGAACAATACTCACGACCATGCAGTTGAGGGCGTAATACCCTTTACGGCTCCAGTACGATTCCGTTTCGCCGGGGCCGAGCTTCTTAGGGCGAACGATGGCTATCAGACTCCCGTCCACACATCCTTGAAATCCTGGAATTTTTCCACGGCTAAGAAAGCCTTCCTTGACGGCGGCTTTCTAGGCCGTGGATGGGAATCCAACCCATCCTTTTTCTTTGCCCACAACCGTAATGGCCTTGGCGACGGCTGTAATGATCCGGCTGACCGAAGGATGCGACAGTGCAATCGCTTCTTCATTCCCGACGCACTGTTGAAAGCTCCCGGTGGCAAAAAACCGCAGCGCGCACAGCACTTTCATCGTAGCGTCGACACCACGAAATCTTTGAGGTCCGAGATGTCCTTCCAGCTCATCGCAAAGACTTCACACTATGTCTTTGGAGAGCCTAAAATGCCTTCGAAACTCTTCTTCGGCCATGCCGAACGCGTCGCGTCGTTGCCTCTCGTCGCGTCGTTGTCTTTCGGCACTCGCCAGCAACACAACCAAAGGAGCCGCCATTGCCGTCTCTGTCTCGTCTCGTCTAGGTGCCGGCTCGTCAGCTGGCGCGAGATTAGCCGGCAGCCACGGTTGCCCTAGCAACCCTCGACATCATGCTCGCCCCCGCGCGCGACCCTCGAGAGAACCACTTCTCCGCGGTTCCTCTCCTAGCAGGGAACCGGTTCCTTTCCAGAAGATTGGCAACCTGTGTGACGTCATCAAAATTTGTCGTCCCGCCCACCAGGGATGACGACAACGAAGCGCCGACCAATGGCAGCAGCCAAAAGGAACCGGTTCCAAAAGGAACCGCTACAGAACACGGCCCCTGAAGGTTGTACGGCACCCATTCAAGACCGCGAAAAGGCAGCATCGCTCATTGTGTTGACAGTGAAGCAGCATGGAATTTATAAGCTAGTAACTATTTTGACGGGATGGGGCTTGTATACAGAACATACAGGGAAGGAGCGTTCATTTTTCAGTGACTGAATAGTAAGTTGTTCTCGCTATTTCTCACCTTGCTTTCAGGCACAGATTATGGGAAGCAAGAACCGTCAACCAATGTACCAAGATGTAAACGGCATCCGTCTTCCACTTGGCTTTGACCCCACCAAGCTGCTCTCTTGCTTGGAATACAAGGCTTCTGCTGGCGACATCTTCATCGACACTTTCCCAAAATGTGGCACAAACTGGACAAAACGCATCGTTCAACTTCTTGTGGATGAGCACACCACTAAGGAGAGTGACTACGCCTTGTCCACTTCCTTCTTTGAGATGGTTGGCAAGGACATCATAGCTGCTTTACCAGAGCCCAGGATCATTACTACTCACCTTGCTTACGAGCTACTCCCAAAGCATGTGCAGGCGAGATACATATATGTTGTGAGAAACCCCAAAGACTGTTGTGTTTCTTACTTCCACCACTCAAAAAAGACAAAGATTTACAACTTTGAGGATGGGACATTTGATGAGTATTTGCAACTCTTCATTAAGGGAGCAACAAGTTTCGGGGACTACTTCAGCCATCTTGTCTCCTGGTATCCACATGTTGATGAACCAAATGTGCTTTTCCTAACCTATGAGAGCATGAAGAAGGACCTGGCATCTGCTGTACTCAAGATCGCCAAGTTTATCGATGTTAAAGACCCTGAGCTACTTTGTGTTGACTCAAAAAAATTCCAGGAAGTAGTAACGAACTGTAGCGTTGACCGCATGAAGGAATACCTGAACACCAATTACAAGAAGGCTCTTGGGAACCAGAATCCAGAAAATTGGACAGCTAAAAAGGATTACCCATTAAGCAGACCACCGCCACCTCCTGAAGTTATGGTGCGTAAAGGCATCATAGGAGACTGGAAGAACTACTTTGACAAGGATCAGTCGCAAGCCATTGAAACAGCTTTTGTGCAGAAGTGTGGTCATGTTGTGGACCATGCAAAGCTCTGGGATCCAAAGGACTGGATACAAGAAGCTTGACGCTTCTGCAAAATTCCAGGTGTGACCATTTTAAGGGTGCTCTCCGGCTGATAACAAAGTGTTGGGACCAATGTGTGATATGCAATACTGCATTAAATACTGTGGATAAATGCTCATTATGTTGACAATGATGTGAAACTCATAGTGTAGAGCATGTTGCAGATGCGAGAGAATTTTCATTGCTGTTTTTCTCGCAATTAGCGAAATTGTGCATGAGTATCACCTGACACAAACTGATGGCTTTTCAAAAAAATTGTTATTTTTGCTTGTGCAAGATGGTTACTAAATACTCTCTATTGGCAGTGGCCTTCTGTCACGGTTCCTGCATACATAACACTTCTTAACATGTCTTTAAGATAGCTATGGCATGAGAAATGAGGTCTGCTTAAGAAAAACGCACGCTGTGCATGGTTTAGAGCCCTGAAGAGCGTCAGAAATTACGGTCAACACTGGCGATGCACTTTAAAGAAACTGTCGTTTGCATTATTGCCACTTAATACTCATGTTAAGAAGAATAACATATTTTAAGAGCTCATTCTCGTGATAGTTTTGAGCATTCATTGTTCTGTTGTTTGTAATTGGTCAATCACACTTTTATGGTATAAAACTACTGTGTGTGTACTATGTATCTGTTGTATGAATTGCGCTGGGTTTCAAAATGTGACTTTTCTACTCATGCAGAAATTTGTGGTTCAGCCTTACTAACATTGTGCAACCTGGTGTAATAGTCTTGCAACCACTAGTCGAGAAGCACTATTACACAAAGAATGTAGGGGACAGAAATGTTCGATGTGGCTGATTGTGCAATGCTTTACATTCTCTTCATGTGCAAGAAGAAAAAGTATGTCATACTTCATAAGTCACTCAGCAGTCGCAGGAATTTCAATTATGAAGGTTGGTGTGTGTCGCATAAAGAATTTTTACCTTATGAATTTGTAAGTGTATTTACATCTTGCGGCGGGGCATTTGTTATAGATGTGAAAAAATATGTGCTGTGATGTGATCTTCAAGGAGGTCACCTGTTAACCCAGTGTCTCTCAACTTTTCGTATATTCTCTATTTAAATTTTGTATTTAGGAACTAAAAAAAAAGATTTTTTTATTTTCGAGTGTTTCTAGTGTCATCCTAGCAACTTTGTTTCAAATAAGTTAACTTCTATTCCATAATCGCTGCTTTGAGAAACTGCTGCATCACAAACCTGTTTTTTGTGTAGTTATATTCATTAAGCATTGTCGTTTAGTGTGCAAGTCCAGTATCACTTGTGTACAGTTCTTAAACAATTAGTGGAAAACATGGAAGTGACATCCTTTAAGTGCACTCATTAGAGGGACAGAGAAGAGAGGCAAGAAAAGCACTTATCTTCAGAGTGTGTTTGTGCCAAATGCTGCTGCTGAGTGTGGTTAGGGATCACAAAAAGAAAGGAATTTGGAAGCTGACACCTATAATCCTTCTGTTTTTTTTTTCTGTATACTCTGAAAGCAATACTTACCTCAGCTACTTACAAGACATGACACACCTTGAATTGTGATAATTGAAGTTGTACTTAAGGTGGCCCATGTCCCTACGGGATTGCACTGGTGTACCTGGTGCACCTCTGAAGCCATATTTAAGTTAAAATGTCATGTACTTCGTTTTCTGCTGCTCTGGCAATTATCAAACATTTCATAATAGAGAGTACTCCATGTGGCTCCTGGAATCTATCAGTAGGAGACAGAAAACTGTTTTGCTAGAGCTGCAAAACCCCACAAAACCTGAAAACAAAACGTCACTGCTTTCTGCCACATGTTAAACTCTAGCACCTTTGCATCCAGTCTCGTGCTAACAGCTTGGCACTGGTGTGACCCCTTATTTCTATTGTTTCTTTGAAATCAGTTGATACAAACTGCATCGTATTAAAAGGGGTACTTGATAACTTCAACTACTAATTTATTTTGCGTTAAAGGGCCCCTGAAACAGTTAGGACAAATGTTGTAGACGCGTAGGGTACAGCTTAAGTAGAGCATTCGCACCACAATTTAAGTGAAGCGTTACGTATTAATGGAGCTACAAGCGATTACAAGTTACCCTCCTCCCGAGCCATGCTTTTCCTCCTCAACTCGTTCGCCGAGCGATGGGGGCTAAGCTCCGCCTTCACTGGTTCTGCGTCACGATGCGACGTCACATTGTCCACTTCCGGTTGTTTTGGAGCCCGCCCCCGCCCGCGCGATCCCTCTCCGCTTGCCGCTTGGCCATCGACCCCAAGCGAGAGCTATAGACCGTTTCATCGGGCGAGGAGGAAAGGGCGCGCGGAGAGCCTTTCCTCCTCTCTGGCTTGGGCGATCCGGCGCGGCGCTGCTTGAAAGTATTGCTGTCGCGTGCTGCGGAACGATTTCGAGGTGTTTTAGATCTTACTTTGTGAAATTTACGCCATGTTCGTTGATATAAGGTCGTCAGGGAAGCCTTTCGGTGCATCGGTAACTACTGTAGGCAGAAATATGTCTTGGGGGCGCAAAAATGTGACACGCATAATCAGCCGCGGTGTACGAGCATTATCAATCGCGGTGCGTGTATGTGTTGTTTACTATTTTGCTTATATCGATTTTAATTCAACAAAGAAAACCGGCGTCTCTGTATTACCAACATTAAATGGTAAATCAGCTCACTGCCTGATCGATTGGCGTAGGCAGTAAAACATAAAACATAAGAGCGCATGCTCGTGCACGGCCAACCTAAGGCAACCACGAAACATCTGAGCGGCAGGCGCTATCAAATATTTGTGATACACTGGCATCGTTCTCACGCATTTCAAGTCTAGTATGCTTGAAGTTACCATATGTCTACGCTAGCCTTGCTGCATGAGGCCCATGGCGCTTCTCAACACAGCGACCACTGCGGTTGGTGAGCCAGCACGATACACATAGAAGCTGTGTGCTTTGGCATTGCCTTTTTGGCCTGTATACAGCCATAATATATGAGTCGGTTCGCATAAAAAGAATGCGATGGCTATTTTTGAGCGCAAAATTTCCGTAATACGTGTGAGGGCGTCGTAGAGAACTGAACGAACACAACCGAAAAAAAAAAAAATTCGGTTATCATCCTCTTTCTCTAAAAAGCACGAGAAAACGGGCTAACGCCGCACAACGTTTGTAAATATATACCCGCTGATGCCGTACGCTTGGACCATGCGCTATATAGAACAGAGATATCTGTAATCCAGCACCTACTACTGCTTAGGACGCTCGCGCTGTTCGTAAACGGTCGCTTTGTTGGACAAGCTTAATTCAGACTGTAAGGTATGCTGCTATTACTAGCCAAAACTATTTTATTCATGGGTGGAAACCTCACCCATCCAACCAAGTAGTCACGCAATGTAACCTGCAGTGAATAGTTTGAACGCTTGTCAAACAGCACAGCTCCTTTCGTAGCAGAACAGTACCCATGCTGTTACGATCGTCGCGTATGTTTTAAGGCTCCTAAACCGCAGCTTAGAAATAGAGGATAATACTGCAATAAGGTCACATTAGTGATTGGAA
This sequence comes from Dermacentor andersoni, assembly GCF_023375885.2. Classification (NCBI taxonomy): domain Eukaryota; kingdom Metazoa; phylum Arthropoda; class Arachnida; order Ixodida; family Ixodidae; genus Dermacentor; species Dermacentor andersoni. Next base: position 85,504,710 of record NC_092819.1, read on the forward strand.
CATTTAGAAATACACAATTGATCTCCGAGGCTGATTGTAGGCTCAAATATGCGAGCACACATATCGCGCTGCGTGTTCTGTACACCTCAATGCCAGCAGAAATTCCGGCCATGACGCCTTAAACCATTCCAGCACGTCTCACAGAACCGTTTACCACGTAGAAGACGCACGTCATACTAAACAGACCGCACGACCGCGAAAACAAACGCCAGAACCTACCGCCAAGCGTATACCTGCCATGCAAAAGACCGCTTTCACCCAAGCCAGTATGGCGCTGCTCATAGGCGGCGCCACTGCGTTCACAATATGGCGGCGCCTACGAAAAAACGGTCTATAGAAAGCGTGCGTTGCGAGCATTCTGTCGTAGCGCCGAACGTGTCTGGTATTCCGGTAATCACACACTAGCTGAACATTTCGAAGAAACGGTGGAGGCATAAACTCAAGCTGATGAAGAAACTTTAGCGTAGACGTACGTGAGCTGCCTGATCGGTCTCCACGGTCTATCCACCCGTTGGTGCAGAGCTTAACCAGCCAAAGAGCTTATATTGCTCTAACCAAATGTGGAACATTTTAAACATTTACAAAAACAACGTGTTAACGATTACACTCCTGCGAAAAATTTACACCAGCAGCAAAGAATACATTTTGTTACTGCTACTGTGTGTGGTTGAGCTCTATGCCACCAGGTGGCTGCACCGTGCAGACCATTCACATTTGCGCTTATCTTCATCCCCTGAAACGACACGCAAGGGGACACGGCCAGGCCCTGTCCCCTTGCGCTTGCGTTTACCCTGACTCGCGAAACGCTATTGCGTTAGTAATATTCCGGTGTACAGTGACGGCCGCCATCGCGCAAATCCGGGCGCCGATCGGATAGCGACAGTCCGATGCGCTGCAGCCACTCCGCTCGTCTGCTGCCTTGCAGAGGGACACGCTGTCGCAGCTTGACATATTTCCAATCACTACGTTTGCAGCCCACAACGCGACAAAGGCGAATCATGGTGCTCGCCAAAAGACTGAGACCGACACTGATCGCGCAGCTCACGTCAAAACGGAGCACATTGTAACACAAGCAGACGACGCTTGCTGTGTGCCGGAAGTGCTCAAATGTAGCGAGAAATTGTTCTTGTGCATTCTCTTTCTGTTACTTTCTTTTTATAGAAACAAATTAACTAGCATTCCAGCTATTATAACCAACAGTTTTAACCGTGAAGTTGGAAAAATTATCGATGACGCGCCGTGGACAGCCAATCATATAGCTCGCCCTATTGGCATCGCCCTACTAGGAAAGAAAACAGAGAGGCCTTCCTCCATGGGAGAGGCCCTACCCTGGCTCTACCCAGTCCACGCGCTAGGAGAAAAGTGTGGAGGAAATGACGTATAGGTTCTCCTTCTTTTTTGCTGTTCTTTATTTATTTATTTGTTTATTTATTTATTTTCTTGCTGTAGCGACCACGTTTTTTGGGCCACAATGGCGGCTTTGTTATGGTTCTGTGCGCTCACACGTGTTGCTCCGTAGGTTTCTTACCGTGGCAAAGGTGCCGTACGCGTGGGCTTGCGTTAGTCTCCGTGTTTTGTTGCGCTGTGTTGTCTGGACCGTGCTCTCCCGGATGTTGTTGTGGCCAGGTGGAACAGGAGGAACTAAAGCTCGTGAAATGAACTCGCGTGCAACACTGTACGCAATGTGCCGCGCCACGGCAATAGGCAAGAACGGCACCGCGAGCGGCGCTGCTGCGCCGGCGTTGAGAGCGCCGCATGCGGGGCAAAATTCTACTAGCGGGTGGTATGCCTCTTCCATCTCTCGCTCGCACCGCCTTGACTGCCTCTTGCAGTGCGCGTGTTTGGGCACGTTTCGTACCGCGCGCGGTGTGTGCCTACGTGTGTGTGCGTGGACGTTTTATTCGAAGGACGATGTATAGTCTGTTTCACACTTAGGGGTGTCTGTCTGGTGTGATGAATGATTGTCGAGAAAAATCACTTCCAGCTCACTGTCTTAACCTAAAACATTCCTTTAATCGTATCCGTTTGTTTCAACGTGTTCGACCCCCATAGTTATCATTTTTGAGTGCTTTGTTTTCCTTTCGAGTCAAATAAAGACTGAGCACGTTGTGCTCACATCTTGGTGCTTCTTTTCGCTGCTTATTACGGTAGCACACACAGTGCAGAAATATACGTGCACGCGCTCAGTACCCCGGCCTTTCGAAAGAACGAAGCATGCTGTCAAAAGAAGTTTGTGGAACTCCATTCAGCGTTTGGCGTCGCACAACGTTTAGTAAAGAACAAAAGTCATTTTTGCAGTTTCTCACAAAATGTTTGCTACAAATCCGTGTTGTCTCTGATGGCAACGGACTTCCATCGACACTGTGCGGAAATAAACGAAATATATCGCTGCATAGCACAAGTACGACATGCACACACAACTTTAACTAGTACGTCCCCTACAATATAGAACAGAGGCAGCAATGTAAATAGCTTGGTTATTTTTAACAGTGCTCAAGAGACGCAAGTTGAAAGTATTAGTAATCATTTATGCTTCAGCAATGCCGGCGCCACCAAGACCCGGGCGTGTGTCGTCCAGTAACTCGATCGATCGGTGCAGTGGTGATGCAGGAAGGAACTCCGGTCATGTTCAATGCATCATGCACATATTAAATTTCTTGGCACGCGTTAGCTTCGGCCACTGCTAGCGCATACAACAGAAGTAGTTTCCATTCTTGGGCAGCGCACACACAAACGGAACGCGAGAAGGAAGACAGGACAATTCGCTGGTCGAACAACTGAAAGTTTTTATATGAATAAAAGGATTATATATCGAGTAATTATTAAATTCATGTGGGTTACATATAAAAACCGTCATACACTCGGGAGTGATCAATGAACGAGCTCCCTTCGTTTGCCAGTCGTTTACTTCGTTCGGCGCACCGGAGTAATCCATGTCTGTCGTCTGCTTTTTTCGTACCATTTTCTTGTGAATCGGCAGAATTTCACTGGTGGCATCAACCCTTTCGTGTTTACATTGCTGTCGTGACAGTTAGCAACACAATAATGATTTCCAGTCATCCGAAGAGGCGCTGTCGCAAACAAGAGACCTTTCGCGCGCAGCGCCAACTGAACGCGGGCGCGATCGTGAAGGGAAGCGGCGGCGGAAACCTACACCCGTTGGAGGTGAAATCGTTCCGCCAGGGAAGAAACGAGCGCTGGCGTCTAGGATGAAACTTGGCGTACTCAAGGAATATCCGCTGGAAATTTCGCCCTCTTCGACGGAATCATGCTGACGGGCCATCGCAGGCCGAAACCGATGCGTTTCAGAATCTGTACAGTGAACGCCTGGCCGGTCAGTGATTCGTGCTTTTGGCTTCCTGCATTGGCGGCACGTAGAACGTACGTTATGTAAGAATGTATAGTCCTGGTTTTAGAACATTCGTGTTCAGTAACAACTTGCTTTTGTGCATATTAAAACACATGTTGCTTAACTGTTGCTTGTTTCTCGCAGTACTCGCGACAGCACAAAGTCTTTTAAGCAGAGCGCGTTCGAGGTTCATGCACACCTGCACAGGTGTACCACAATACACGTGCTGATAGAGTGTTACGCAGAATATGTGCAATTTGCTGCCCTCGGCACCTTGCGCTGGCCAGTCGACTCTTCATCCGGGAACATGGGAACGAAGCGGCTGCATTGACTTAAGGACCGAATCCTCCCTATACCGCAGGCGCGTATCTTATCTGTGCTCGCGAAAAGCGCAGGGAAGTGAAGTTTAGCGGATGCGCTGCTAGAGTGAGCAAGGCTCCACACAATGTAGTACGCCTGCGAACGCATCAAACGGCCGTTCCATGATCGCACCTACATAGGCCGGTTCTACGCGCGTACTGTTCTGCACCGTGCGCCGGCTATCGCAAAACTTTGGTTCCGTGAAGCTTTACTTACCATGGGAAGAAGGCACCTCAGGCCGCAGTGAATTCAAAGGTGCAGTCAGAAATGACGTTCTTCGTCCTCGGCAGCGCTGTCGTAATGATGCGTGGCCACCCGAAATTTGTTCAATAAAGCACGACGTTTCAGCCGCAGCGAGAATATATGTTCGTGCTCATAAACTCCAAATGGATCGCAAATGTGTTCTAGCAATGCGGAGAGAATGCTTACATTTTTTTTCGTATCGCCAGATGTCTAGCTCGCAAGTCCGTCTGAGCGCCAGGAGGAAGCCCAAACAGAGAAATGCAAGTAGAAGGCCGCGATAAAGGTGAAGCGCAAGAACTGGGCAGCGGCCGGTACCTGCGGTTGATAAAAACAGTTCAGTTGGCTGGCCTTATAAAGCTTGCTTACTTTCATAAAAGCCGGTAAAAGCAGCCGATTCGACCTCACGGCCCAATCTGCGAAGTTAATTATGAACTTCTTTCAGCATGACGTCGGCAACGGTAATGCAATGAGACATCGCGATTACATCCTTTGGTTTAGGATTGCTGCGGAGCGCGCGCTTCCTCCATGAGGGCAGCTTACGTCAAATGGTTAAGGGCGGCTTAAAATTCAGCCGAGCGATGTGCTGCGATCGGCAGCGACGTACGTCTTCAGAACCTCATAATAAATTACGCGCTTTACGCGGAGCACTTAGATGCGTCAATTAATGATCAGGAGGACCTACTCTAACGACTCGGTACGTTTGTACAAAATTGTCAAAATCGTATCAGGGTCCCTTTAACGTTCCTGTGTTACGCCTTGCGCCCTCCTGTTTTATATAACGTTCTTGCCCTTGGTTCTCGTTCCTGTTTGTCTTGAGCACCATGACGACAGCGTTTGGAGGCATTAATCATTTGCGTGGTCGCACATCTCCGGTAGATGGAAGGATAAAAAAAAAAAAACAATTTTATACTGTCAGACGAAAGAAACGCTTTCTGTCTCAGGCCCCAATGGTAACACACACACACACACACACACACACACACACACACACACACACACACACACACACACACACACACACACACACACACACACACACACACACACACACCTGAAAAATTTCTGTGCTGGTGGTGGATGGCTTGGAGTCCGACAAAATCCTACTGGATCACGCGCTCTGACCGGCCTGAGCCCCTGGGGCTGCAGATCATGGTAACTACTGATACGCACCGAGCTATGCTGCACAGGTATAGTTTTAGAACATGGAGCGATGCGTTGCGTCTAACATGCAGACATGCACATACGTCCGTGCCGCTCACGAGCAGGCGATAAACACTTCGTAACCAGCCTTCCGAAGTTCACCCATGTGTGTGCGTATACAGGGCATTTCAGCGAACATTTTCAGATATTTTTAAAAACTGCCTGTGGCAGATATCACAATTCTAACCCATGAGGTGGTCGACTCGAAGAACTTGCACAAAAAATTGAAATGCATGAGCGACTGATTAAAAAAAAATTAACTAATTACGTTTCTAACTAATTACCTTGTGGCACATATTGCAATTTACAAATTCTAGCGGGTGAGACTTCAAGGCATATCCATTTGAAAAGAATTGTGCGGATGACGCCATTTACGAGATATGCGCCGTCAAACATGCGGTAAGAATGCACGGTCGTTCCACTTACTTTCTCAACAAAACGTGGTTTTATGGACTGAAGCACAATAGTAACTGGAACGCCTGTGCATTTCTCCGCAAAGTTCGGGAATTAACATATCGAAACTGGTGTCATCCTGAGAATTCGTTCCAAGTTGACCTGGCGAACTCCATGGCCAGAATTTGTAAATTGCAACATGTGCCATATGTTTATTAGTTAGGAATTTAATTAGTGAATTTTTGTTAATCAGTTGGTAGTGCATTTCAATTTTTTTGTGCATGTCCGCCTCCTCGAGCAGACCAGCTCATGGACTATTATGCGCTCTGTGAAATCGAATTAAAAAAAAAAATTGAAAGTGTTCGCTGAAACACCCTACACACACACACACACACACACACACACACACACACACACACACACACACACACACACACACACACACACACACACACACACACACACACACACACACACACACACACACACACACACACACACACACACTCCTCCGACGCGGGTCGACCCGGTATTGCACAATCTTCGGGATCGATCCACGTATGAAAAATTGTTGGTGTACGCGCGGACGCCATCCGCCAGATCCTAGCCATAGACAGCTTCGCTGTAAAGAAATGTTGAAGTGAAAGAATACGGATGAGGTAGCAGCCGTTGGTGCTTCTAATGCGCTTGACCTCTTATTGTCTGTATTTGCAGAAATAAAGCGAAAGTGTGAATTAAAATTCGTGCACGTCCGAGACAACAATGATGCAGTAAACGTTTAGCTACAATAACATTTTAACTGAAAAAGCAGAAGCAACTCAAAAGAAGCCTCAAATGATGTGAGCAACTCATGAAATCTGGTAGACACTTTAGGTTGCGGGTGGCTCTGCCCCCCGAACCCCCCCGCCTCGCCTCACGACAAACTTCAGAGGGTTCTCAAGGGCCGAGCCCCCCCACCCGGTAATCGGAACCTATACCTCAAACTCTCGCGCGGCAGCAAAAATTTGGTTCAGTGACCAAAAGCGCCCGTTCGAGCAAGGAAACGGGCGAAAGAACCCAATAAAGTTATTTACCTGAAAACGGACGAAAGAGCTAAGGAAATGAATTCGGTTTATTGAAGAAATAACGCGATTGAAAGCGTATGTATTGATGGCAGTGAGAATATTTTTATTAGCGTTTCTTCTTTCATTGCGTATAGAACTAAGCCGGCGACCATGGCACATCTGCAGGGTATAGTACAGATGAATGTTCGTATACGCCGACTAGATATACGTATGTGTGCTGTCCTTTGTTGAGCCATGTCCGGCGATCACTTTGGGCCTTCGTCATGACTCGCAATGTTCGTATCGCTATGTTAGAACAAACTCTTTCTAAATACTCAAATCATGTTTGCCTTAGGTCCAGCTATGTGCCATACCTACCGGCTTCTATATTCCCAGTCCCCTGTATTTACTACGCGTTACGCCATCTCATTAATCCGCTTTTCAATTAAATTTGTGTGCACGCCACGGTAACTCAGTGACTATTGTGTTGCGCTCCTGACCTCGAGGTCGTGGGTTCGATGCCCGCCGCGCCAGCGCCGCCTTCCGAGGGGGGTGGAATACAAAAATGATCGCTGCGCAATAAAGAACCCTAGGGGATCAAGATTATTCCGGCGCTATACTGATCACGACGGGTCTCGTAATGAGATTATTGTTTTGGCACGTCTCCCTAAACTTTTTTTCTTTTAATTTGTCTGTCATGCTTGGACCCTGCTGTGGCGCGCAGTATGCACTAAATTAAATGGAAAAAATACTACTTCAGCAAAATCCGACAATCCGAACCGGACATGCCCACCTAGTGGACATGTCCGGTTCGTCTGCAACTGAAATTCTGATTGGCTGGGCGTCAGAAGGAGACAGACGTCCCCAGCCAATTAGCACTTCATCAGTAGACGAAATGGGTATGCCCACTAGGTAAACACATATACAATAGCCTCCCCCCCCCTTCCCCCCCAGCCTGCGGTCGATGACGATAGCAGGTAGCGCGGCAAGTTCGTTATCTAGTGTTGAGTTCGTTATGTTGCGCAATCCGGATCTGTAAAATTGATTTATGGAATAGCGTTTTAATCTCGCCTAAGGCTACTACTGCTGCTGCTGGGGGGGGGGGGCGGAGGGGGTCTACTGTAAATCCCCACCTAGTGGACATGTCCATTTCGTCTGCAACTTAAGTTCTGATTGACTCGGCTGGATTACGCGTCAGAAGGAGCTAGGCGCTCCCAGCCAACCAGCACTTCAGCAGCAGCAGCCGAAATGGATAGGTGCACTATGCGGACACTTACAGAATGCCGCCCCCTCCCCCCTTCCTCTCTCCTGGAGTTAATCTCCCTGCCTTTCCGTGTCTCTCTCCAGCGAGAAGGCTCCCGGGTACCATGCCGCGTATTAGTCAAGCCGCTTTCAAGTGAACTAACCCAAATGCGCATTAAGAATAATGAAATCACAGCCGTAGTTTATTTCATAAGCTTGCTATACCTGTGAAGGCGACGCGAAGGCTTAGCGCAAGGGATCTCGAGGGGAAACCATTGCCGCAGTGGGTGACCGCAGCAGGATTAGCTGTGTCCGAGCAGTCACTTGTGACGTCGCAAGATACTTGTGACGTCGGGTATAGAAACTGTTCAGGTTTTAGTTTCATCGAGAAGCCAGCTGACACCTTCCCACAGCTGCGGGATGTCCGTACCTTCCATCTCGCGTAGGAACCTCTCCTCCAGTCTTCGTGACTGCTCCGGCGAGAAGTAGTTCCGCCAGTCTCCCACGGTGCCTTTCCTGACGAACTGCAGCGCGAACTCTTTCTTCATGCTGCTGACGCTCGAGTTCTCCAGAACGGTGCTCATCTTGTCCTCGTCCCGCGCCAGTTCGTCGGCGATGCCGGCGTCTACGAAGCGCGTTATCTTCAGCACCGATCCGCTGACGTCCGCGTGCATGCCTTCGTAGGTGAGGAAGAGTACGTTGGGCTCGTTCCGCTTGGAGTACCACGAGCGCAGGCTCTCGTAGTAGCTACCGAAGTCGGTGCGCCCGTCCAGGAAGATCTCGAAGTATTCGTCAAAGGTGCCGTCTTGGAACCTGCAGGTGAGATGACAAGCGGGTAATATAATTTAGACATGTATATACGTGTATACGTGCATATAATACGTGCTCAAAACTGCTAGTCCAACGGCTGAAGATACGGGACCTGTCTCTCACTCGTATCTTTCTGCCGAAGTCGACTTTGCTTGAATTTACTTAATTAACGAGTCTCAATGACATAGTGGCGTGTTTTTAGAGAAGTTTCTATTGTAAAGAAATCGGGCACCTGCAACGTATCGGGGACGCAGCCGCATTGTGGTGCGTGAAATGTCTTGTGCGTGCTGCAGAGGGTTTATGGGCACTACGGTGTACAGAAATGACGTAACCGTCATTTCTGTACCCAAGCTACATTTATTCGCGCATTAGAAAGCTTACACGCCTAAATAATGTTACAGCTAGAGCGGGTCTTACGGTCTAATTTTGCAATCGTGCTCGTTTCCTAATCCTATGTGATCCCGTTTGTTTTGCAGAGCGCGTTTGGACACTAGAATAAAAAAAACGACCTCCCTAGTGATGGCGCCCGAGATGGCACTGCGCCGCTCGAGCTCGCCCTGTTCGTAGGTGGTTCGGCCTCTCGCGTTTGCGCTCCTTGTGGGGAAGGACACTTTTCGCCGTGTTCAAAAGGGTTGGACATCCCTCTGTCGTGCTACCCGAATGTCTTCACGTCATTTCGGGGCTCTACGTGTTGGTACAAGCATACCATGGGCTTTACTTTGAAACAGGTTAATGAATATTTCCGAAACATGTAGCCTTAAAATAATGTCAGTAATCAGATTGCAACGCTGACTGCACAAATGGATGTATTTTCAATCACTACTAAACTTTCGAACCTATATAATTGCTGGAAATGGATAGGTAATAAATTTTTTACTGTTAGTATATCTGTGAGCTGATGAGGTCGAATATCGGTTTATTTGTGTATTTACAATATATGCGTGTGTTAGTATATATGTGGAAGAATATGCACATACATACAGGTTTCTGTTGTTTCATCTGTTTCATCTCCTGAATGTCACCACTGCAAAAAGTTTCCAGGTTGCCCGGGCCCAGTCAAGGTGTGTGAATACACCTTTTTGCCCAGGTACCCCTACCAGAAATGTCTATTTTTTCTGGAAAATAACAACTCAACTGAAATTAGACGAAACGAACGCTGGGGGGGGGGGGGGGGGGGTGCAATAACCGAGCAAGCGTGAAATTTCTTTAGGAAAATTCAATGCCATTCCACTGTGTGAAGGTGGATGGCCAGCGAAACTGTGTATGTGGGCCTCTTAATGGCGAACTGTCCATTGCCGTGCGTCAAACGCCGTATATACACATAAATGGAAGGCGAAGCGCGACTAGTCGCACCTCCACAATGTTGAGCCTCGGAAGATGATGAGGAACCGGGGGTATACATAGCCACGTATTGTTACGAAATGCGGCACGACACCTTTTACTAACAAATCCCGGCATGTAGAACAGACGCGCATCTCACCGCAATCCGAAGGCACACACTTCACCGTAGCCAAGGCGATCGTGCGTTGGTCGACGTGCCGCAGTGCAGTAATGGTTGTAAGGTCACTCGAAAACCACAAGCGGTTACACACAACGTAGGTCACATAAAATTGTTTCCCCACAAACTCCATCTGAAACCTGGCCGTTGCTCCGGTGAAACATTCCAAGTTTGTGGGATCGGGGCCACATGGACGGTTCGCATTTCTTTTCGCCTCGCGGTCCTGGCGGGCAGCACGCTTACGGGACCGCTACCACGGGAGAGCGGAAGGAAAAGAATGGAGACACGCAAGCGCTTGGAACGCCGACAAAGAGAGGGCGGTGCGAGCGTAGACGTGGCCGACGCGAGTCAAAGCGTAGTATCTGTTCTTATCAGCTTAATATCTGATACGGGTTGTATTTGTATTGGTGCAAGTTGGCGGAGTGCTTAAATCCTGCTTCACCTCCGCCGTGAGTTGGCCCGGTATTGCACTATCTTCGGGATCGGTCCACGTATGGGAAGAAATTATCCGTCTACGCTGCTCGATAGGCCCGCAATTTTTTGCACAACCTAGTCATATACAGCTTCGCTGTAAAATTTGCACATTTGTGGGCTTTATAACTGCTGTTGAGCACAGGTTCGAGTTAGATGGATTAAATGGCTCAGTGAGCTCTCTCAAACGCGACTTCTCCCGCTTGGATCGACAAACGTACTGCCGAGCTGCGCCTATCTGAAGGCCGAGTGAAAGGGGTAAACTACAATTGCCTCATCTATGGCGCGACAAAAGCGCCATTTGCATACGCGACACATGCATGATCGAGTAAGGGATCCTTTCCTCTATAGACAACGATACAAAAGTAAGGCGCGCGGGTAGTCGGTTGCTAAGACTGCTCTAGCATGTTTTCATTACAGGCGGTTTTGACAAGTGACCCCCTCTGACTGATTCTAAAGAAGTAAAAAAAAAAGAAGAAAACGCTAAAACCTTTCTCCGTAAACAAGCGGTAATTCGCGTCAGTAGAAATGTATTTTTTTGCAGTAGGTATTCATAGGAGACCTGTGTGATCTAATCGTTTGGCCGTGGAATCTCATTAGCAAGCAGAGTGGAGTGTACTTACAATGCGAATTATTGGCCTAAGAGTTGGACTAAGCGTTTGTAATTTTTGATGTAGCAGCGTTCGAGAAGCTGTTGTCATTGTCCAGATGCATATTCGGCACTAAACGCAGCTTTAGCACTTGCACTTCAATGCGACTTTGCGAAATGAAGGCGTGCGACAAAGCTGTGTTAGTACTGCACTAAAAAACAAAGTTGTTCTATACCTCCTAGTTTTCTGAACGCGGGTATTATTGTGCGTGGCTGTAGCTTATGTAACAGCGGTTCTTGAGATAAGCAGTGCACTATTAGGATTATCTCGTAGCGCGTTAGTGAAGTGGTAGAGCGGCCATACAAAACTGCCAGCCTGAGCGTTGTATTTATTAAAGGCTTCTTTTTCTCTATTTCGTAAAGTCACATACTCACTTGTACGCTGGTATGGTTTTGGTGTGGTGGTAGAAGGACACACAACAGTCTTTCGGGTTTCTAATCACGTAGATATACTTCGCCTCCTCTGAAAAAGGCACCAGCTGGAACGGCAGGTGCGTGAAGATGATCCGAGGCCTGGCGCACTTCTGGATGGCATCGAACCCGAGTTTCTCCAGGAAGGTGGATCCCGGTGTCACGCCCCTGCAGACTTGGTAGGCGGCCTTCAGGATGCCCAGGACCCAGTGCGTGCCACACTTCGGGAAGGTGTCAAGGACCACGTCTCCCGGCTCGGGCTGGTACCGAAGACCACTACGGTACACTTCTTCGGAGAAGGAACCCGGTAACCTGTGACCGTCTACGACCATGCAGTAAGGCCTGTCTCGTTCGATCATTGTGCTTGTATCCCTGACTTGCGTCCTGGAATGCGTGAGTGGGGAAAAAAGAAAGAAGAAAAATGCGAAGCGCGAACTCCCTGGCTTCCTCACCGTTGTTACGGCATCTTGCGAGGAAACAAGAAATCAGTAAGAATTTCGAAAAGTGTTTCGCAACGCAGCCTCCGTCAAGTGCTGCTTCACTGATGCGAGTACACAACCATATATGCATGCAAGCGCTCACGAATGCTTTCAGCTGTGACATTCTGCGAAAAGGTCGAGAGCCCATATATTTATTTCCACGGAACGTTGTGCAGCTCTTAGTGCAATGTTTTTTTTCCAAGTCGTCTAGCCGTCGTTTTCTATGGGAATAATTTCCTATATGAGGTCGCAGTCAGAGCGCGCATGACTTTGTTTTATATGTGGTGCCGGTTTTCGGTGTTTCAAAGCTGAAAAGCGTGAGGAATATTGCTACTCAACCTATGCAGCCGTGAAGCCCAAGGGTCATAACATTTTATGAGAGTTACTTCAGCCATAACTGCTTTCCCTTCGGAGCATGTCAAGAGAATTATACGAAACGGTGCCCTACAAGCTGCCTACAAAATGCAGATTTCTCAAGGTTTAAGCTCGGAAGAATATAAACCACCAGGAGTACCACATATTGCCACCCTCACACAGTCATCTAAATCAGCATCAGTACCAACGGTAAGCTGACCAGTTTTCATGTATCTGCTTGCGTCGGCGAACGACTGCTAGGCTGTACGAGAAGCGATGCAGTTTTTTGTGCGGTGAGTTTGGTCCCGTACGTGAAGTCAAACAAGGAAGCTTAATTGACTCTGTTGCATGCGGGACAAATACCTCTCGCAAATGTCTCCACGTGCTCCCGTCTTGCGTCAACCGAAAGCGCTTGGCACACGCAAATTTCACAATCTCCACTACTCTATCTACTTTTGCATGGCCTATCATGATGGGCTTCATGTCCTATACCGTTGCAACGTGTTTTCCGCCCTTTCTAGTGGCCGTATTGCTTCTTTTTTTTTTTTCAAAAGAAGCATGGCCAGGTGTGTCAACAGAAGCACCATCACAGCCCAGAGGCAGCAGCCCTGGTCATGTGCGATGTGGCCCGAGAACTTTCGGTAAATATAGCGCACACATGAAACAAAGCGAAGCACGCATCGGGTCACGCGGCACAAAGTCCGGGGCCATGAGGCCCCATGTCATGAATGCATTTGTAAGAAAGTAAACCACTGCACCATCATTTGCCAAGTGAGAGCGTGCATGCTGCACGCTACTTGTGAATTCTTGTGGAATGCGCTGGGACACCTCGCGTTTTTCTTGCGAACTCAGATATTAGATGCGAATCATTTCTTGGCAAACATTTGCCACTTTGATAGTATCTGTCTGGCCGCCTACGTCTTGGTGCTCTCATGATCGTTTCGTTAATTTGGTATGCACCAAAATTGGCATAGTATCACAAGAGTGTATGACGAACATAAATGATTGGTCATGACATGAATGTCATGACATGTGCGTCAGGTAGGTCATGAAACAGCCGCCTACGTCTTGGTGCTCTCGTGGTCGTTTCGTTAACTTGGTATGCACTAAAATTGGTATATTATGATAAGAGTGTATGACGAGCATAAATGATAGGTCATGACATGAATATACTGACTGGCGTGTCATGTAGGTCATGAAACAGCCGCCCACGTCTTCTTACTCTCATAATCGTATCGTTAACTTCTTGTTTACGCAGTTTCTCGACCTGCCAGTGCACCAGAATGGCGGTCGCGATGATGTCAATGCAAACTATCTATACCCCTGACGTTGCTTTGGGACGTTGACGTTACCAGTCATTGTAATGGTGCATGGCGTGTGCAGCCGAGTAGACTAGTGGTGGTGGTCGGAGTGGGGAGAGATAAGGGTTAAAGGGATAAAGGATAAAGATAAGGGATAAAGAAGACCTATCATTTATGTTCGTCACACATTCTTGTCATACTATGCCAATTTTGGTACAAATGTAACAGCTCGACAGGCGCGTCCTGCGTCGAGCGACAAATTTGAAAAGATTACAGCGACATTGAATTGATAACAATCCAACGAAAAATGGTCCCCGTCAAAATGCACACAGGATAATGTGATGCACTGACGTCATCGTGGCCGCCACGTTCGCGCACTGGCAAAGGTGAGAAGCTGCGTCCATGCAGTCCCGTGTAATCTAACTATAAGAGGCGCCATTGTGAAGGACTTCGGATGAATGTTGGTCACCTTAGATTCTTTTCAACGCGTACCTAAACCTAAAAACGCGAACATTAATGGCATAGCGTCCCTGCCAGGAAGCGGCCGCTGTGTCAGCGAATCAGAACACGTGCAGAACTCATGCTTAGCAGCGGAACGACCCATTAGCCAATGCATCACGGTGGAGCCGGCGTCCATGACACAATGCACGAACCACAAATTTTCCTACAAAAATTACTATAGTCAGGCACAACTTAAAAAGGTAGGGGAGGCCTCACCCAGAGACCGAAGCGCGGCAGCCGATTGCCTCCGCGACTAAAGAAATAGCCCCACTGACGCGACTCGGCCCAGTTCGAAGCGCGGGCTGCTATGTTCTTCATCAGCGGGGTCAGCGGCCGTCCGGCTCATGACGTCAGTCTTGAGTGCGCGCCCGTTGATGGAGGCTCGTGTTCATCCGCCTTTGAGGGGCAAATGCCTCTGCCTTCTAAAGTTGTACCCTCTGGCGCAGCGATCGCACATTGGAACGACGGGTACAGGGATTTGTCTAAACTCTAAGCTTCTGGCGTCAGACATTCTTGTGACGTTATATTTTACGCTTTACGTTCTTTCCAAATTTCCAAACAATGATAATTTCCTCTAAAAGGCGAGTCAATGTGCCCGGGGCGCATGCATATTAATTCCGAATTGTGGCTTTTAGAACGCACTATTTTGTTGAAATGATCAATACTTCAAAGTCGCAAAGCCCTATAGCTTTGAAGCGAAGGACGACGTTTAGGCAAATCCATGCACTATTCCCATCATTACGAATTGGCTTTACCGCAATGCTTATAGCTCCGGTAGACACTAGCGCCGTAGTTTCCTCTTGTATTGTTTATTGTGAAGCATTCTTTGCCAACTTCAGGGACTTGAAATCTATCTATCTATCTATCTATCTATCTATCTATCTATCTATCTATCTATCTATCTATCTATCTATCTATCTATCTATCTATCTATCTATCTATCTATCTATCTATCTATCTATCTATCTATCTATCTATCTATCTATCTATCTATCTATCTATCTATCTCCTCCTCCTCCTCCTCCTCCTCCTCCTCCTCCTGCGCCGTGGGGCAACTTCCGGTGCCCACCAACTTGAGTGGCTGGGTATGGGACTCGCGTTTGCGCTGCCGGCGTCGTCGCGCCATCGTCGTCGTTCTGCGTCATCCGGCTCTCGCCTCTGAGGATCGGCATGTCGGCTGCGGAGCAACCCGTGCTGGTTTCCTCCACACGAACAACGATTCAAAAACAAGTTTTCCACCTCGTGCATGCCAACCGGCTTCTGACGCTCACACAGAAGCTCTTGTAAGACCTCAGCTTCGTCGAGAAGTGCGTCAACTCGGACACTGCATTCCTCAGAGGTTTGCTTGAACAGCTCGAGGATGGCGCACTACTGTGATTCTACTTGGCACCACAGAGGAAGGGCTACGGTGTTCGCAATTATTGAGGAGCTAGGGAAGCCGTTCTTTCTGACACCCGGCGTGTCCGATTCGCAAAGTACGTGGAATCTTCAGACATCTTTAAGGGAACTCTACAGCACGAACGCTGTGCACGAGATGCGTGACAGCTACAGCATTCTAGAAGGTAGAAAGCCCACTCACCGCAGCAACACACGCTTTCACCGCTGTATACGCACCAATGCGTCGGTTTTTCTTCGTCGCTTCCGTCTCGCCGCAGCTTCCCAGTCACCCCTCGACGACGGCTGTTGGTCGCGTCGGCCTACGTTCAGTGTGCGTGCTACGTTGACAGCTCTTTTTTTCCTGGGAGAGAGCTGACCAACCCTCGCCGATGCCGGGGTGTCCTACATTCGAAACAAGCGCCGTCGCCGCCGCGTCAAGGACCCGCCGCGTGCACTGTCTCCAATTGATAGCGCGTGTCGGGACCGTCCGGTGGCACCGTGCTGCGTATCTGTCGACGCTTTTTCGACGGCAGCCTGCTCGAGTTCTCATGTCTGGCGAAAGCGTAGCGTTTCTTTCTTGTCCACGCGAACCTCGCTGTCGCCGATCGAGGCTGTTACCTTCCGTCTACGCTTTATCCGAGCGAGAAAAATGTCTGCGTATCAGTACTCGTTTCCAGTACTCGCTCAGATAACGCGAAGCTGCGCCATCGGTTACCTTCGGAATCGACCGATAAATGCGCGCCGAGTGCTCAACTTCATTCCGATGAATTGGACGCTTTTATTTTCAAGCGTTGTTTAAAGTGCTTTCAGCGAAAGGGCTCTCCTGCCGTCTCCCGTCTGGACTGGCAGGTCCACAAAATGCTTCGCAAAACCTAATCAGGTCGAGCAGGCCAAATGACTATCTATCGTCACTCCGTTTCAAAGGGGACGTCATTAGAACTAAACGGCGTCATCAAGAACACCTTTTACATTATGTTATTGATTGACACGTACAACTATGCGGTTTGCTCTGGTGCAACGCATCATAATTACCGTTCACACGTTCCAGTTGGAAGCTCAGCGCGCTTGTCCCTGTCTGTGCTTCGGTTTTGTTCTCGTTCAAGAAATCTCGCAGAACAAACTAGCGCAGTCTTTGACGTTACTAAGCTCACACATAGGTTTAGAACTAATAACCACGGAATTATAAGCACAGTGTTAGGAACAGTTTTGCGCGACAGCAAGCTTGCACGTTAGACGGACCGCTTGAAAGGCAACAGTCCCTCGCGCACAGTTCTGAAAATTCGAATGCCGGTTTCGTTTGTTCCCTCTCCACGTATTGATTTCGCGTTTCAGCTACTTCGATCTAATTTCCAGCTGTATCAGCCGGCGCTGTCTCTTTGCCCGTTTTAGTCCTGGTGTCTCTCTACAGGGTGCCAATTTTGACATGGGAGCTTATTAACCTCGAAGGCCACGCAGAAAGATGTTACGACGCCTTGGCAACTGCGCTATCATTCCATAACCACAGGCTAACTAGCGCACTTTCCCCGTAAGTGCAAGCACTGACTTGTGTTAAGAAAACGCCTGCAGCAGCGCAGCGTTGCATATGTGTTCTTTCGTTCTTGAATAGTTTTACTGACTCTGGTAGCAATACAAGATGAGCGATACATTTCGCTCTTGAGAGTGGATATCGAAGATCGTAAAGCTGGTTGAATTATTTTAAGCGGCCTAGCGGCCAGCATTAAACTTCAAAGCGCTTGTACCCGAAAAGCGGCATGGTTGAGGTCATACCGTCTTCGTACGATTTTGACAAGCGCCCGACAACTCCGTCACAGCGCACAATTCTTGTTTGATTAACTGCTGACAAGACAAATGTACGTTGACTTTAATTTAGTTTGAACACCCCTAAAGTAAGAGAATATCTTGCTGTATACAGCAAGATACCGACTAGCCTATAGGCTAGTCGGTATATATAGGCTAGTCGGTATCAAAACAAAAAAACGCCACTCTTACCGTGAAAAGACACTCGGTAAGCCAGGAAAAAACGAAAATCAGAAACGACAGGTGGCGACACTGCCGTGTAGTTCCCGCACCATCTCACCATGACGTCATGAATTTTGACACTGTCCCTTTACCTGGGAAACTTGTATTCTAGTGTAAACTTTCAAAAAACAAATTAATAAAGGAAGAAAATAATTGAGAGAAAAAGGTCGCTGCTTCGATCAAAACCGCTGCGTTGGGAAACTAAAGTTGCCATATTGCTTCTTTGAAATTTGTAGTCGCCTGTAAGAGAAGAACCAGCACAATGCTGTCAAAAGAGTGGTTGCAACCGCTGTGAGACACTCGTGTTTCGAGTGGACAGGATCTAGCCGCGAGAATTCGTTTCAGCGCTCCATACTACACAAAGGTCAACCGCCACAAAAACACGTTCCGTTTTTGCAGCAGAGATGCGAGAAAGCTACATTTCCGTTAACAGCAGGGAATTCTAGGACTCCCTGAAACTCCACCAAAAGTCTGAAGAGTAGTATCAGAGTGTTTAATACCATTTTTCTTTAATATTGAAGGACTCTGGCAACATCAATGAGCTTGCGACAGTTTTCATGTTACGTATCGCGTTCTAGCTCAAGTGAGACAATCATCTCGTTTTGCCACACGGACCACACTGCAAGAGATATTACACGGAAACTTTATTTATCGAAAGAGAAGGACGTTTGCGCATCAGCAAACCTTAGGTGGGTCTTGTTCCCAGGGCGCTGCAGTTTGTGGGTCTCACACGTGCTCTTGGGACAAAGGAACGACAACACAGTAGCGCAATCAAAAGGACATTTATTGCACCTTTCATATACTAATGCCTGCTAGTCGAATTACTACCCATCGAACATGCCGATGGGCGCGCGACAAATCAAGGAAGTCCGACTCACCGCGACCGGGTGGCGAGCGAATATGTTCACCCTCATGCTGGACACCAACGCGCAGTCGTTCACGTGTACGCCAACGCGAATGGTGTCGCGTTCTAACGATCGCATTTGTCCATTCTGGTGTCCTGCTCCTAAGCCTTTCGCAGGACGGTCCCGCGAGCGATGGGCGAGCGCTCGAAACGTCCGCGCCGCACGCCAATTCCAAGCCAAAGAGGAACAGCATACTCCCTTTTGCGCACGAGTAACCCGGCCAGCGCTAGGAGCTAGGGAGCCTAGGTGCAAGCGCTTGCGTGTAGGCTCCCTACTAGGAGCTAGTGTTCCTGTATATGCTCCCTAGGAGCGCAACACTCGCGCCATCTCTCATGCTGACCTGAAACCACACCGCTCGGCACTGGTGCTTCGCTGCGCGGAGAAGCCGGATTACAGGAGACACGTACGAGAGCCATGCGGACAAAACATCAGGGGACACGTGGGAGTCGAGCATCCCCACGAGTTGTTAGAGGGACAGGTTCCCATTTAGACAATCTTGTATGAAAAAATAACAGTGTGAATAGAACGCTGAAAACGCCACTGTTATGCGCCGTGTACTACATTTTCACCGAGATTCTTCAATATTGCATAAGTTTGCACACAGCTTTCAGTGTGCTCCTACCGGCTGTTACATTCCTCGTCCGCGGCACCGAAGTTTATTGAAGCTTCAGTAATCATTGCAGGGCCGTAGAATTTCACCTTTCATCCCATAATCGTCACTGATCTCTCAAATTTACCGGTTGTGGCACGAAATGCGTTCGAAATTCCTTAAAAACAGGGAAGATGAGATAAATAAATGATTTCCTTTCAATTGCTTTTACGACTGAGTCATACATTTGAAAATGACTCAATGTAGTAATTAGCCAAGCAATTTTGCGAAATACAGTAATTAAATATTTAGCCAAAAGAGACATCAAATTGATCCCAATGGAAGTCTTGAAGCGCGCCATCCGATGAGCTCGCTGCCGCGCTACCAGAAATGCGAGAAGCTGACGTTGTTAATTTTTGCAGCGTGATGAATTCAGGCCAACTTCACACAGAAGAGCGAAACTGAACAGCCGAAGAGCGCAACTGTGACGCCCATAGTAGACGCACATGAGTGACATGATTGATCGTGCCTCACAGTTGAGCAGCAAGCAGCCACGTCAATCATGGGCGTCTACTACGGGCGCAGACGGGAAGGGGTGGGGGGTGGGGTTGGAGTGGGTGTGTGCCCAATGTGTCCACCTCTGCCTACGCCCCTGCACAGAGGGACAGCTTCTGTAGCCGTGAAACGCGTGGGCACTAGCCAATCAGCTGCCGACGTGGCTAGAAAGCAGTAGGTACCATCATTGAAGGACTCTACTGTGTACCTGTTAGTCACTTTCTTCAGGTTGTGAGCAACTTTGCACACATATATGACAACTATTGGCATTTTATCCACTAGCGGAGGGGCTAACTGCTTTCCATTAAATTTTCTGACGGAAAGTTTCACCTACTGCAACCATGACAGACCAATTATACTTGGCTGAACGTAGCCGTCTGGTCTGAAGGTTAAAGCTTTCCTGCGTCATGTAACAGGACTTTACTAACGACGCCTCAAGACACATGGATACATTAGCCCTCTAGACAAGTCTAGTGTAGGCCGAGTCAAACGGCAAAAGGGAGCATGAGCGTGGTCAGTACGCACAGTACATGTGCCACTAAGAAAATGTGAGGCTGAGGTTTAAAGAGCGATCCGGGATTACTTGGAAACTCTTACGTAAAATAAATCCCGCTGCCTCGTTGTCCAAACAGCGATAAAATTTCATCAACCGTGTCCGTGGCGGTAACACAAGAGTTAGCTTTCAAAATCACTAGAAACTCGTCAACTTATCCAAACATTCTAGGCAGCTTTGCGTCGTCAAAAGCCTGAGCCATTCCTAGATCAATGGCAGATAGACACATGTTACATAATACTGGTGCGACACATGAACCAATGCAGATGCCTCTACATTAATGCAAATTGTGACATTCTAAGAAAGAAATGTTGCGCAAACATAAAATTCCAGCGAGGTCACAAAATTAGAGACTAAAGTACCTGCAGCCCTTTCAAAAGCGAGAACATCACTTCTTCAATACGGGCCCTGACAGTGGTAAACATTTGTGCATGCGGCACAGAATGAAACAATTTTTCGACATCCACTGAAAAGGACGAAGCGCCACTATTTGCAAAACTATGTGACATCAGTCGAGCTCTCAAAAGCGAACGGGTCATCCGACTCAAACAGGTAAAGGTGTCTTAACAGAGAGGCATGCTTAGAGTCACTGATGGCTTCGGATAGCATGGAAAATTCAGCTTCTTTACACAGCGAGATCGCTTTGGTTCTTATCTTGTTGACGTGTTTCTTAGAATAAGCATTTATTTTTACAATTCAGTTGATTGTTGTAGCTGTTTTGTTATCAGTGCGCAAATGTGTTTGTGCACGCTGGTACGTTTACTAAACATACCTGTCCTCAGTTGCGAGGGATGTTCTTTCCTGTGCGGTCGAAGCTTCCTTGCTCCGTTTCGCGTTATTTTTACCGCGAGAAGTATGAGCCAACTAGCTAGCCCAGCAACAAGTTGTAGTACTTGCAATTCTACCTCCAACCAACAGCGGCTCCGTATTGAGAGTGTGATGGAGGCGTGGTCGAGAGGCTTGGCGTCTCCCGATTCCTGCAGTGTGTGGGATCCACGTAATTTTCTTCTCTTAGACGATTCGCAGGCAGGTAACACTTAGAGTGCAGCTGCACGACAACCGCATCCATATATTGAGTGCGACAGAGGGCACAAAGACGTGACATTGATATTGAAGAACCCTTGCCATTCATTGTCTCTTCTAAAGCACGAAACTGCTGTGCTGTGGACCATATCCGCAGAGAGGCTTTTCGGCTTTGGTAGAGACATCTTCAAAACGCAGCGGCGCCGGCTGTCTAACGCAATGAAGAGCAGCTCTTTCCGAGGGTAAACAAATTTTGCTTTGTTAATTCAGCCTTTTGCTTTCTTTGACAAAAGAAAAAAACTTCAATGATGCAGAACCTTGTTTGGTTTGTGCAATGTTCTTTAATTTGAAAGTAATTGTACACTTTTCTAATTACATTCTACTCTATTTCAGCGACCCAGCATTTGCAGCGCCCCTGGTTGGGGGGTTGCTTGAAGTGCGTATGAATGAATGAATATATGAATGAATAAACAAGCTTCATTTTCCATTCAGAAGAATGGAGGTCACATCACATGTCAAAGTGGTCGCGATCACCAACAAGCCGCCGCTTGCGTATCGGAATGGCGGGTTGGCGGCCGCCGCCACACGGCGATGCGTTATCGAATGTAGAGGTAGATTCTTGGGAAATACTGGCAAGTTTCATCAATTCAACAAGCGTGGTCAAGGCTTCGCAAGTCTTCTGCCTCTTCTTCCCTCTTTATTCAAAACGATTTACACTATAAATTGTCTTGGGTGGCATGGCAAAAAACGTACAATGCCTCAAGAGGCCATGTCACTCTTACAGTTTAAAACGTACCGTGAAGCAGACATATGGAAAACACGAAAAAAGGTGTTTAAAGAGAAAAATACATATAATAATTTTTATGTGTAAACACAAACAGGCAAAGGCATGGTATATCTTGCAGCGAACAAGCAATATCGAAATTAGACAGTAGAAAAACAACTTGCACTTTACATAAAACACAAAACGCGAACATAAATTTGAGCCAATATTATGAAAACAGAAGACAGTTGACTAAAACTCTCAATTGGTTACAACTTATTTGCACTACGCTCTGGCAAGAAAACATTCTTTCATACATATTTTTTATATTGGTGCATGATAATTCCTTAATCTAATCTGCCTAAAATTATAGGATGGTTATTTAATAAATTTGACGCCTGTGAAATGCCCCGGTGAAAACCTCCGGTCGCCATAAGTCAACACGAAGAAGGAGCATGGGACGCATTGCTACGGCCATCGCAGCAAGCGCACGTGCGTGAGACGTGTGGTCGGCCGAGGCCAAGGCCAACCATGCAGCCAGCAGTCGGTCACGATAGCTGGAGGCCCGGCGAAGTTTGTTACCTAGTGCTGGACTTCGTTTGTTACGCTGCGCGAACCGTGTTAGTTCGTTAAGTTCATTTATTAAATTGCGCTTAGTTTACGCCTACGACTCCCGCTGTTGTCTTTCCTGGAGTTAACTTTCCTCCCTGTCTCTTTCTCTCTTCCTGGAATCAAAGTGAAGTAGTTCTATGCGCATTAAGAAGGATGAGATCACAGCGGCAGTTTCTTTATTTCATAGGCTTGTTATACCTGTGAAGCGGACGTGAGGACAGAGCGCAAGGAATCTCGAGGGGTGCGTTAAGGCAAACCATTTTCGCGATGGGTGACCACAGCAGGATTACGTGTGTCCGAGCAGTGGCCGCGCGAGATACTTGTGACGTCGGGTATAGAGAGTGTTCAGGTCTTAGTTTCATCGAGAAGCCAGCCGGCAGCTTCCCACAGCTGCGGGATGTCAGTACCTTCCATCTCGCGTAGGAACCTCTCCTCCAGTCTTCGTGACTGCTCCGGCGAGAAGTAGTTCCGCCAGTCTCCCACGGTGCCTTTCCTGACGAACTGCAGCGCGAACTCTTTCTTCATGCTGCTGACGCTCGAGTTCTCCAGAACGGTCCTCATCTTGTCCTCGTCCCGCGCCAGTTCATCGGCGATGCCGGCGTCTACGAAGCGCGTTATCTTCAGCACCGATCCGCTGACGTCCGCGTGCATGCCTTCGTAGGTGAGGAAGAGTACGTTGGGCTCGTTCCGCTTGGAGTACCACGAGCGCAGGCTCTCGTAGTAGCTACCGAAGTCGGTGCGCCCGTCCAGGAAGATCTCGAAGTATTCGTCAAAGGTGCCGTCTTGGAACCTGCAGGTGAGATGACAAGCGGGTAACATAATTTAGACATGAATATACCTGTATGCGTGTATAATACGTGCTCAAATCTGCTAGTCCAACGGCTGAAGATACAGGACCTGTCTCTCACTCGTATCTTTCTGCCGAGGTCGACTGGGCTCGAATTTATCTTACACGTCTTAATGTGCTGTGGTGTGTTTTAGAGAGGTATGTTCATTGAAAAAGAAAGATGTTGCAGTTTCACCCGAAAGGCGGTGCATTGATAGTTAAAGCAAAGTATTAGGCAACGAAACGAAGTAAGATACGGAGTTTTATCAGTAATATAAATTGCACTCAACAGTCGCTCACTAATTAAATTAACAAACATGGTGTTACGCGCGCACAGGCAATGAACATATTTCACTTGGTCGCGAACACTAGCTGACTCAACGCTGGTTTGATGAAGAGGGCAGGCAAATGGGAGCCAACGCTTCGTGCTTCTTCCCGCATCAAACCATCTCCGAAACTTGAGATTGCGCTACCTCCAACACTCCAACACATGTGCGCGGGAGGACAGCGCTCATGAAGCCACCGGTCATCTAGGATCGCCCAACCATGGCACCCGCCTTAGATTAACTGCAATATAGCGCGCGCAGGCCACGTATGTACTCTGTGCGCTGTGCCGCGCGGACTCCCAGCGCAGCCACGGCCGTGCTGGAGGAGGAGACGCAGGCTCACCTATCCCTTCAGTGCACGCTTGATCACGATATCGCGCTTACCTCACTACCGCCCCCCTCCTCTCTCCCCAGTTTCATCCCTGCGTGAGCGGACATGACAGGCCATCATCGTTCTCGGCTGACCCTATCGCGCTTTCGCTCGCACTGCCAGCACACAGCGCGCGCGGGGTGCGATGGGATCGTATCGAACTTAAGGCCCAACCACTGGCGTCAGCACGCTTCGACACGCGCCGACAAGCGAACGCGTCGCTTCTTTTCGTTCGGAGGAAAAGGGCACGCAACCACTGGACAGAAGCTCTGACGTGTGCCGACGCTCGCTCCTCGGCTGCGGCGCACTGTTGCTGGACCATTTTGTCTTCAACTGTCCAAGTCCGACCTAAAACAGTCTGCTGTAAACTAAGCTTGAAACAATAAATTAGTGATCAGTATGCTCTTTTAGATACGAAAAACATGTTTGATTAATGAATGCACCCCTGCCGCAACAGTTTCTTTTTAACTTTGAAGTAACAATAGCCCACAAGATATCGACATCAGCGCTCGCGCTCGCGCGTCGTCTGTCTACAAGATAGTTTTGCAAACACCTGCACGACCATGCCAAAAGCTGTTGTGTGATTTCATTTTTGGTAGCTCATTGTGCAGCCAACTATATATATGTAATAATTTGTTGGAAATATTGTCATGTAGTAGTGACGGTGAAAAATGATGCGGAGTTACGAACTCCTTGGACGCGCTAGGCCTACGCATAACGTAAACAACACCGGCGGTTGACGGGTGCTGGTTATCCAGACTGCGGAGTTCGGAAGCATGCTTCCATTCGTTTCGAGCACGACAAAATACACATACACCACAGACGTCGCGGCAATCGTAATTCGGTTGGATGTCGTAGCGGACGATCGCACTAATACCGGCGGAACCCAGTGGGCAGGTTGGGTTTGTCGGCGTCGTTCGAAGTCGGTTCGGATCCACGTAGCACTGCCACAACCCACGGTCATCGGCCTTGTCCTTGTCGGCCCACTATCACAACAGTGTCTTTCAGGAACACTGTCGCGCACGTCGTGCGCCCAAAGAACTCGGACGATCGTTGGCGTCGACGTCATCGCAGCAGTGGCCATCACAGGCATATATTTTCAGAAATCGGATTCCCATAATAGTAATTTGCAAACCCACCATACTTACTGCCATCAACTTGGCAGGGTACGAACCATTTCTTCCATCGACGTGCGAAAAGTGCAGCAATCTTGTCGTATACATCCGCAAGGATTTTATGTATGCCCACCATGCAGTACAACATGATAACAATCAATATGTATGCCCACGTGTAAGAAAGAAGCAAGTGTCATTCACCCTCATTGGTGTCTACATATCCCCGTCAGGTCGATTTGAACGCGACAGATTTCGAGATATATTGTTGCGTACCAGTGGTCCTTGGATTATAAGAGGAGATTTCAATGCCCATAACATATTGTGGGGTAGGTCGACAATCAATTCCAGAGACAGGAATCTGGTGTCATTCACCTCTGGTCACGACCTTTGTGTCATGAATGATGACAGTCCTAGATACCTGCAAGGTCTTAAGTACAGTAGTTGCATGGGTTTGACTTTGGTATCACGATGCTTTTGTTCGCAAGTTCAGTAGTTTTCAGACATAGAAACACATGGAAGTGACCACATCCCTACATATTTGCGGATCATGGGGCTAAACAATTCTACCTCGTCGAATGCAGTACGAAGAATCGAATGGGCTAAATTTAGGCTACAGATGGAAAATGCATGCAGAGAAGACCTTGGCCGCAGCCTAGAGGATACCATCACAGAGGCAATGAGGGAAGCTTCATGCCTCCTAACGTTTAGAGCGAATCGTTACCCAATTTGACGTAGAACTGGAGAGGTTGACTGCACTTCGACGACTAGCTGAAAGGAGATACAGGCGCACGAAGGCAGTTTGTGACCTGAGAATGGCACGCATAACTCCAAAGAAAACGCAGCGTCGTTTGGACAAATTACAGGATCAACGCTTGAAGTCCTTTTGCGAATCACTGAACCCTTGTAAACTACTGTCACACATTTGGAGGGCTGTTCGTGGCCTGCGCCTATTCCTATTCCTTCCATTCCTGCGCCTGAAGTTATTCTCTTTTACCTAGCTATGGCTGGCCTTGCTGCAATGTTACCCAAGACAATTCACCTATCAATGTACGTTGATGATCTTTGTCTTCGGCCTTCTGCGGTGACTCGTCTTCAAGTGCGCGCTAGAATTAACCAGGCAGCCACCTTAACCTGTTCGTATCATCGAAAACGAGGCCTTAGTGTGTCTATCGAAAAATGCGCGTTAATCGCGTCTATGCGCAAACCCAATGCACCGTATCATGTTTCTCTCAATGGCCAGGCTATCAAATATCAGAAGTCTCACCGCTTCTTAGGCGTGATTATTGACAGGGACCTTTCGTGGAGCCCCCACTGCATCGACCTGAAGCGGCGAGGAATTTCGATTGTACATATAATGAGGTTGCTGTGCGGAAAAACCTGGGGCACATCGGTGCGGTCCATGCTGCAGCTGTAGAGAGCACTGTTTCTGGGATTTCTACGGTACAGCTTGCCGGTTTTGGCGAACACTTGTAAAACAAACATTCGTACTCTCGAAAGTTTGCAAGGTCAGGCTCTACCATTTCTTAGACTACCAAAATGCGCCTCGACTTACGTAGCAATCATGATTGCTAGAGACTACTTGGTTCCAACATATATAACGATTGACAGCCTTAGTACACGTATTCGACATCTGTGTCGCGTAGCCAGTCACTGTATTGCTGCTTTGCTAGCATAAAGACCTCAAGCCATGTTCTCCAATCTTGTTGCGACACATCAAGTCTACCTTCCATCGGGCTTTACACCAGCAGCAGGACCACTGTTACCCCTCTTGTTCCTACGACAGCCACAAGCACGCCTCACGATTCCGGGAATTACGAAGAAGACCCGTCATTCAACAGTGGCTCTACGTCAGTTCACACTGTCATTATTGAATGGGGCATATGAACAAAGAACGCACACTTACACCGATGGATCTGTCTCAGCCACCAGCCCCACAGGCGTTGTTTTCATCCCGGCCTTACAACTCACAATTACATTCAAAGTATCCCATGTAACGACTTCTAAGGTAACAGAACTTGCCGCCCTACGTGCCGATGCTAATTACATCGCACAAGCAAAACCTCGAAAGTGGGTCGTTCTTTTGTGACTCCAAGGCAGCCCTTCAGAGTCAGCAGTCTGCATGAACAACTGATGTTTGAGATTAGAGAGGTTCTCCATGAGGCCCTCATAAATGGGCATGACATCATCTTCCAATGGCTTCCAGGGCACTGTGGTATCGTCGGAAATGACCTTGCTGATGATGCCGCCCGGTCAGCACATAAAGAAACCCTCACACTTTCTATACCCTTATCAGGGACAGATGCTGCGAGGAGCCTTCGTTTACTTGCTTAAACAAAGACAGAACCTTCGTGGAACACCCCGATTTTTCCAACTGCCATCTCCACTGGCTGGATCCTACATTGAAGCTGCAGATTCCATCGAACTTCTCCCGCCGTGATGCAACTTTACTGTGCCGCCTCTGGTTAGGGGTGGCTTTTAAAAAAGCCTACTCATTCCTTATTAGAATGTCTGACACACCGACCTGTGACTCGTGCAGCTGTGAAGAGACGATCGAGCACGTCTTGTGCTTTTGTAATCTCTATGACAACGAACATGACGTTCTTCAAGGGTGTTAAATCGATCAGATAACAGACAAATTTCAGGGACTAAAATGCTCTGACCATGGCCCCACGCGTCGCAGGCTTACAAAGCGACGCGGGCACTGCTGCGTTTCATGAAAGCGACTGGCCTCAGTGACCGATTATAGGCGTGAAGTTCTGGACATCCGCACGTATCCACACCGATAGTGCCTTCTTCCCTCCCTCTCCTTTCTTGTGTTCCTTTAAACCCCTTTCCCTGCGTATGGTGGCAATTTAAACCGGACGTGCGTCTAGTTGACTTCCCTACCTTTCCTTCCTTCCATTTCCTCCTCCTCCTCCTCCTCATCCTCCTTCTTTTATTTTCATCGCACCAGAAGTACGATGCGACGGCAATCGCAGTCGCTGTGCCGACCGACTCACCTTTGCTGTGTCGTCTGCTACGCTGCTGCTTCGCATCTGTTCGCCTGCACCAAATCGACACCGACAGTGGAGTGGGTGCAGCAAAATCATGAACCAGCCCGGCACCTTTCCAGCACCTTTTGAAATGAACGGCGCGGTTCAGCGGGCGCCATTGCTGCACTGTTGAAATGAACGGTGGAGTGCAGCCCCTCGTGAACTGGTTCAGGTGGTGCAGGCGAATCGAAAGTACTTCATATAGGGAACCAAAGCGCTGCATAAGCGCAGGCCTGTTTGCGGCGGCTGCTGTGGATCGTGCCCACGTGTCACCCACGTGCTGCTTCGCGATCTGGCGATTAGCGAGGCAGTCGCGCCACACTTCGCTCCGTTTGCAACGTGCCGCACGAGACAGATTGTGCCCGCCAGCCAATATATTGCGAAATGAAAACACGTATACAGCAATAGGGAAGACTGCAATAGGGAAGAATTCGATTCCGCTGCTACCTCAGTAAGTGAGCAATTTAAACTTTATGGGGGAGGATTAAAGTTTACCAAGGAATTTCCTCAGAGACGCGTAATTCAGTTTCTTGACATTTCCTTGATCTTCGAACAAAATCATGTTTGTTGGCAGTACTCCCCAAGATCTTCGAAGCCGTTGCTAAACTTTCAATCCAAGCATTCTAAATTAGTAAAAAAACGGAATTGCCATGTCGTGCCTTAAGTCTGCCCTCACCAGATCCTGCATGCACAATATGAGCGCCAGTTTTAATGCGCAGGTCCGGTGCCTATTAGAAGCAGGTTATCCTAGTGTAGCGGTGGCCACTGTGGCTGAGCGCCTAAAGAAGTCGGTTTCGAGAGGGACGGACGTGATTACAGAAAGCAGTAATAGCAAAAAAAGAGTAGTGGCTATTCCGTATATTCATGCAGTGTCGCACAGGCTTAAAAAAGTTGCTAGTAGATATGATGTTAATGTTGCTTTCACTGCTCCCAATAAGCTAGGTAAGATATGCGCTGCCGTACAGAATAAAAAGGAGCGGGTAAAAGGCAAAAAACGAACAGATATTTGTCCAGTGAAGCACAATAAGAACAATAAGGAACACAAAATACGGCGGAGGGAACCCAATGTAGAGCTGGCAAGCTGTTAAGTATCACATGACAAACAGGTGAGATGAACACCCAAATATTTGTAAAAGGAACAGTGTTGACACACTAGTCCTGGAGAGCTTTTCCTTGCAGCAAAGGAGTTGTGTGCTTGCTCGTCGAAATATTCATACTTATAAGCCACACCACTTAGTTTATCCAGGTTGTGCTCTAAAGTACTGTCAGATGGCAACTTGACTTGCCTATAAATCACACAATAATCGAAAAAGCGATGTGCGCTACATGACATACAATTGCACCAATAACTTAGTTTTATATGTCACACAATCATCAATAAACTGATGCACAGTAGATGAAATAACATAGCGCAGATTATTCACGTATAGGCAAAAAAATAAGCATTTCTGCCCGACGAACTCCTTAATGCACGGGAACATGACAGATGCTCTGGTGCTGCTTAGAATTTATTGAAAATGGTTTCAAAGGAACGCTGCTCTCCAGGTGATCACAGTCCAGCTATCCTGGTGATCATGGCAATTCCTTTCATTTCAAAGCGCAAGCGTTTCTGCTTTACCTTGCCGAGGGCTTTAACAAAAACATGTAGCGTGTAGACGTCTACAACAGAATGTGTACTAGAATGTAAGTCAGTGAAAAGAGTCAATTTCACAACAAAAATTACGCTCCACGTTGAGCAATCACACACTGATAACTTGCGGCTTCCTTCAAAAGCAGACGTGGACTTTATAGTTGGTACTTGCTGCTGAGTTT
Organism: Dermacentor andersoni; assembly: GCF_023375885.2. Taxonomy (NCBI): domain Eukaryota; kingdom Metazoa; phylum Arthropoda; class Arachnida; order Ixodida; family Ixodidae; genus Dermacentor; species Dermacentor andersoni. Next base: position 85,534,891 of record NC_092819.1, read on the forward strand.
GATGCACGAGTATGGCTAGGAGCAGGCAAAGATGCGCAACCTCGAGCAATACACACGCATCCTTTCTTCAGAGGGAACTTCTATATGTATTCACAGCACAGGCGTCGCGATGAACGAAGCAGGCTAGCGCTAAGATTGAATTTCACAACAGAAATTCTATTCGACGTTCAGTAATCAACACAGATGAATTGCGGCTTCGTCCAGGGGCAGACGTGTGCTTTAGGGTTGATGCTTCCTGCTGCGTCTGGTGCAAGAATATGGTTACAAGCAGGCACCGCTTATGCGCAATCACGAGCAATATACACACATAATTTCTTCATGATATGACGCTGAGCACGGGCAGGGCGAGGATCTCATTGCGCTGACAGGATGACTTTGTTGCAGCAGAGTACTGCATACGCGGTGAGGATGGCTGTATGTGCTTGTTGATAGGTCATCTTGTAACTTGTTTTAATACAGGTAGAACGACACGGACATAGAACGCGCATGAGACAACACACAGCCCTAAACAACCATCTGGGAACAGCTGTTTACGCCCGCAGTGTCCCACAAAATCTCGCAGTACGCAACCCAGAGCGTCGCACCAGTCGCATTGTTGAAATGCCAATCGTGTGGAATAACTCCTCTCAAAGTCGCATTGCGACACGTGCGATTGATCCGATTTCTTTTTCGCTGCAGTCGCAGCATGTGAAACAGGCTTAAGTGTTATATTTATCAGAGGCTTTTTTTCTTTCTTTCGTAAAGTAATATACTCACTGGTAGGCTGGTATGGTTCTGGTGTGGTGGTAGAAGGAGACACAGCAGTCTTTCGGGTTTCTTATCACGTAGATGTACTTGGCCTCCTCTGAAAAAGGCACCAGCTGGAACGGCAGGTGCGTGGTCACGATACGAGGCCTGGCACACTTCTCGATAGCATCGAGCCCGAGTTTTTCCAGGAAGGTGGATCCCGGTGTCACGCCCCTGCAGACTAGGTAGGCGTCCTTCAAGATGCCCTGGACCCAATGGGTGCCACACTTTGGGAATGTGTCAAGGACCACGTCTCCCGGTTCGGGCCGGTACCGAAGACCGCTGCGATACACTTCTTCGGAGAAGGAGCCCGGAAGTCTGTGGCCATCTACGATCTTGCAGTAAGGCCTCTCTCGTTCGATCATCGTGCTTGTATCCCGGACTTGCGTTCGAAAAGGCGTGAGCGGGAAAAAACGCATAAGAAAATTAAGCAAACTCAACTCCAGGTGACAGCTAAGAAATATGAATCATGCTTAGTTTTGTTGAGAAGGCTTGTATTGAATCATAGAAGTATTCTGCAGCAAACGGTTATTGTTCTGGTGAGGGATGCGTCCTATGGGTCTGTCTGTCTTTTTTAGAGCGCAGCTTTTAGGCGTGCATTGTTGCGGCTAGCGTCGTACCCCGTAATCGAACGAACGAGCACAGCGAAAGTTGAAAGAGAACGCGCAGCACCGCGGAAGATGAAAGACGGTGATAGCGAAGAGAGCGCGAAGAAGAAAGTGGTGGAGGAGGGTATGGCGAAAGCGTGAGAAGAAAAGCGTAGTGCCACGCAAGACGGGCTGTGCGGCAACAATGCCTACGAGGTGGCACCAGAATAGCGTGCGTCGTCTGCATGGAAACAAAGCGCTGCATGAGCGCAGGTCTGCCTGCGGCGGCAACTGAATCGCACCCACGCGTCACCTACGCGCTGTCTCTCGCGATTAGCGAGGTAGATTAGCGAAATGAAAACACGTATAGAGCTGCGCTCAAATTTCGCATTAGGGAGTATCGTAATCGTCGGTGAATTTCTTTTTAATTCTAGTGTTTTACATGCCAGAAGCACGACGTAATTATGAGGCACGCCGTCGTGGGACACCGAAATAATTTTGACCACCTGGGTATCTGTAACGTGCAGCAAGTGCACAGCGCGCGCACACACACACGCGCGCACACACACACACACACACACACACACACACACACACACACACACACACACACACACACACGCACGCACGCACGCACGCACGCACGCACGCACGCACGCGCACGCACGCACGCACGCGCACGCACGCACGCACACACACACACATATTGCAAAGGATACGAAATGCAGGTACAAAAGAAACAAGAATAGACGAGTAGAACGAAGAGCTTTAGAGGCCGGACTGCGCTACGATCACGCTACAATCATCGTCCATCTCCTGTAAACAAAACCATTTCTTCACAACTCTTCGTAACAGTTGTGGTGGAAGGTGCGGGGCAATCGACACCCGAAGACGGAGGCTGAACCGCAAGTTCTTCGACGGAGCCGTCGCCTTGATGGACTCCCACCGAATCCACCGGAGTTGAATATGTTCCACGACGCAGACGAACAACGGTCCATTCCAACTGCTGTGCCAACCTGTTCAGTTCAAAAACTGAGAGATGCGCGTCCTTTCGCCAGAAGATCGGACGAAGACTTCGAGGAATTGCTCATCGATTATCACCAGGTGAGTGCCGCCAACAAGTGGAACAGCGCTTCTTAGCTTTCGAACGTCATGTTTTTTGTAACAGATACTGCGTTGGTGTGGTTCGACAATCACGAGGAAACGTTCATAACAGGGGGCAGATTTGTTTCGGAAATGAAAGAGTGATTCGGAGACTCCGCGACGAGAAAGGAAAGGGCAGAACAGACGCCACTGCAACGCGCGCAAGTGCCAGGCGAAACCTGCACGATCTACATTGAGGCAGTAATAATGCTGTGTAGGTTGGTGGACTCTGGGATGCCTGAGGAAGACAAAGTCGGGCACATGCTAAAAGTAATTGCCGAAGATGTTTACAGTTTCCTCATCGCAAAAGACACCCTGGCTTCCGTCGCCGGCATCATTCGGCGCTGTCGCACTTTCGAGCAACTGAAGGCATCACGCCGACGTTTGGCAGGCTAGCCAATGTGACGACAGTTGCAAGCGTAGATAGCAACCAGCCCCTCGATCTTGCATCAACGACCCGACAAATAGTTCGGGGAGAGCTCAGTCTGCACGCACAAGTGACACATCCAGGCACTCATAGCTTCCGCCTATCACTAGATTTCGAGCCAAACGTGGCATCCTTTTCCCAGTATCCTGCGGCGAGGGGCATTGAGGATTATCAACTCGCGCCCCGACAGCAGCCACGGCTCTACGACAGAGGCCCTACTTATGACGCTCGGCCACAACGAAAACAGCCGCGTTTTCACCCCCGAGGCCCGGTGACTTCTGTCAGGCCGCGACAACTTATGACGTGACTTATGACCGATATAATGGATTTCAGCGAGCAGCAGAGACACATTATCCACATGACAACGAACTTTCTCGCCGCCAGAAGCAGCCTAGCATACGTTTCGAGGAAGATGCTGTGAACTGCGACCCTCCTGTGCACTACAACTGCGGTTCCACAGGCCATATAGCTCGGTATTGTCGCCAAGGCCGTCAATCACGAAGGACGTCACCGATGTTCTCGCCACCCGGAACCCGTACTTCATATGACTTGCGGACGACCGATTTGCTTCCAATGGACCGCTTCTCGCACGAGACCAGACGCAGTGATTCGCCAACGTCTGAGCGGAGCTTGACGCTACCAAATAACCGTCCCCGTCGGTCTCCGTCCCCTCGGCGCCGTTCTTCCTCACCGCCGCCGGGAAACTAGCATCCGCGGGCAATGGAGGTGAGGTCGCCGGACGGTCTTTGCAAGAAATACCTCTGCCTGTTGTGATGCTCAAAAACAAAGTGAATGCGTCGATTGACGGAATACCGACCATGGCGTTAGTTGATAATAGGGCGACTGTGTCTGTGATAAGCCTCGCTTTCAAAAAACCGTCTAGGCCACAAAGTTATGTTTTCTTTGAACGACGGTACTACCTTTCGTGGAGTAGGCGGCGAGTGGCTTCATCCCCTTGGTGTTTGTGCTGTGAGTGTTTTGTTGGCTGGGAAAGTGTTTGTGTCGGAATTCCTTGTTCTTTCTCGTTGTTCGCTCGATGTTATTCTTGGTATCAATTTTCTTGAACAATGCGGCGCTTCCGTGGACTGTGGTTGTGGCGAAATGTCGTTGAACGAGTTATTTATATCAAGACATTCCGAACAAAGCTCGCGTGGCGAAGACAGGGACACAGACACACTCAGTGTTCTTGATGAAGTGATTGCACTATCGTAGTGCCTGACGCCCGTTCGTGTTTCTGCAACTACTGTTGACGCTGATTGTGTTGACCTTGTAGTTAGGACTCTCTGCATCAACTGTGCTAAAAATATACTTGTGACCTGCTCTGCCGTGCATGACGAAAGGAGTCGCCACATTGTGGGCGCTGAACTGTTCCGCCACGCCGGTTGTCCTTCCTTGCGGCATGAAAATCGCTCTCTTCGATGAAGCCGCATGTAGCTCAACAGCGGCACTAACTGCGGACGTCTCTACAGCTTGCTCTCCTGGCAATAATCGCCATTCTGAAGAGCTAATGCTTGGCATGATCAGCAAGGCTCTCTGTACATCGGAACGGCAAGCACTGGTACAGGTCTTTGCTAGGCATGAGGCTGCATTCGACTTCACGCATGCAGATGCACCCCTTCATTTACCGTCGTCCCGCGCTCGTCACAGAATAGATACCGGCTCAGCACACCCCACTCGCCAGAAGCCCTACCGAGTGTCATCCTTCGAGTGCAAAGTTATTGCAGAGCAAATCAAGGAGATGATGAACTAAGGTGTCGTTCAAGAGTCGTCTAGTCCATGGGCAGCCTCAGTAACCTTGGTGCAAAAGAAGATTGCTCCTGGAGATTCTGCGTGGATTACAGACGTCTAAACGCAGTGACGAAGAAGGATGTCTGTCCGCTACCGCGAATCGATGACGTCATTGATTGCTTGCACTCTGCTTCTTACTTCTCAAGACTTGATTTGCGATCGGGGTATTGGCAAATACCTATTGACCCTGCTGACAAGGAAAACACCGCCTTCGTGACTCCAGAGGGCCTATTCGAATTTAAGGTTATGCCTTTTGGCCTTTGCAATGCTCCTGCCACCTTCGAAAGATTCATGGACACAGTACTACATGGTCTAAAGTGGGAGATATGCATGAGCTACCTCGATGATGTTGCAATATGTGGCCGCACGTTTGAAGAACATAACGAACGCCTCAGCCTTGTTCTCGACTGCATCGAGAAAGCTGGACTGGCTCTAAACTAAAAGAAATGTCGGTTTGGCGAACGTCAAACACTGGTCCTGGGACACTTAGTCGACAAGGATGGCGTTAGACCCGATCCTCGTAAGACTGAAGCGGTGAGCTCCTTCAAGCCACCGCAGTCAGCACAAGAACTTCGCCCATTCATTGTTCATACATATGTTCGTATTTTCGTCGTTTTGTTCCCCAGTTTGCCGACATCGTTTACCCGTTCACAAGTATTTTGCGACAAGATGTGGCCTTCAATTGGACACCAGAGTGTGGCGCATCATCCTCTCAACTGAAGTTTATGCTAACGTCAGCGCCCCTCTTGCGTCAGTTCGATCCATCTTGCCCGACTGAAGTTCACACTCATGCTAGTGTAATCGGGATAGGAGCGGCGCTTGTATAACGTCACAGTGGCGCAGAGCATGCTGTCGCATATGCCAGCCGTTGCCTCAGCAAATCTGAACGCAATTATACGGTTATGGAACAGGAATGCCTGGCAGCTGTTGTCGCCGTGCAGAAGTTTCGGTATTATCTTTACGGTTGACAATTCAAGATTATCACCGACCATCATTCTTTATGCTGGCTGGTCGGTTTGCGTGATCCCTCTGGTCGCCTAGCATGTTGGGCGCTGCGCCTCCAAAAATACGACTTTGTGGTATCGTACAAGAGTGGCCGTCGTCACGCTGACGCAGACTACCTCTCTCCTCCTGTGACTACCGACTGCGATGCTGAGAATTTTGACGACTCTCTTGCTGCTGTTACACCTACGTTCCCTGACGCGGCAGACTTTCAGCTAGAACAACAGAATGTTCTTACCCTCGATCCGCTTTCTGTCGTCGTCCGTACTTCTCAAGGAAGCGGTCGCTTTACTCTCCGTGATAAGTTTTTCTACAAAACCAATTACTCCGGCCATGGAGCGCGTTTTCTGCTTGTTGTCCCAGAGTCTGCGCTCCGACGTTCTACGTGCCATGCATGACGATGTGACATCCGGTCATTTCGGCTTCGTACGAACGCTACACCGCACGCAGGAGCGCTTTTACTGGCCCAAGATGTACGACACAATCAAGCGGTATGTCGCTAGTTGTGAAACATGCCAACGTCACACGCGAGGCCGTTCAAGCAAGTAGGCATTGACCTTTTGGGTCCATCCCGTTATCTAACAAGAACCATTGTATAATTGTCTGCGTAGACCATCTCACACGGTATGCAGAAACTATAGCCATACCCTCTTCCACCGCTGCTTGCGTGGCGGTCTTCCTGCTGCGTTCCGTGGTCCTTCGTCATGGCCCACCACGTGTGATCATCAGCGACCGTGGTCGCCAGTTCACTGCTGATGCCATTGAGGAGTCACTTTGTTTGTGCACTTCCCAGTTCCGTCATTCCACGCCGTATCATCCACAGACCAATGGCCTCGTTGAAAGGACAAACAGAACGATGACCAACATGCCATGTACATCTCCTCCAATCATAAGAACTGGGACGACGTGCTGACCTTCATTACTTACGCATACAACACGGCTAAACACGAAACCGCGAACTATAGCCCATTTTATCTCCTGTATGCAAGGTTACCGCGAAGCCCTCTCGACGCTTTCTTACCCTTCGTTCTGCCCAATGACGATTCTGTATAGAAGACTTTGTGTCTCGCCGAAGAAGCCCGTCGAATAGCTCGTCTTCGTACTCTGGCTTCGCAAAGTCGTCTGAAAGGGCGATAGATACCACGATCGTCACGTACAAGTATCGTTCGAAAAAGGTGACTTTGTCCTTCTTTGGACACCGCTACGCAAGCGTGGATTGTGCCAAAAGCTCTTGTCACAATATTGTTACGTGTGGAAAGACACAGAATAAAGAAGCTATATTCAGGTTATTTACACTGGAGCCAGATCGCCAGGCCGACACTCGCTCGCGGCAAAAGGGCACCGACCCACTTCGTCGTCGTTCTCGCGGCGGCTCGTACCTTCAGCATCACTCGATGATATCGTAATACTACTCCCCGGCGGCAAAAGCGCCGTCACGGTGCTGTTAAATATCCAAGGCGCGTGGAGGGTTGTAGGGTTTGAGTTGGGCGACGTGGACAATGTCACTGGCTCTCACAGTGGAGGACGTAGTGGGCGTGGCTAGAGCGATTTCGTAGGTGACATCGGTTACTTGGCGAAGCACGCGATATGGGCCTGTGTAGCAGGAAAGCAGCTTTTCACAAAGCCCAACTTTACGTGATGGTGACCAAAGCAACACGAGGGCGCCGGGCACAAAATGGACATCACGGTGACGGAGGTCGTAGCGTTGCTTCTGTTTGCCTTGAGAGACTTGTAGACGAGTGCGCGCAAGTTGGCGAGCATGGTCAGCATGGGCGATAGCGTCACGGGCATAAGCGCTAGTTGAAGCTGTGGTGGACGGAAGCACAGTGTCCAGTGGTAGCGTCGGTTCACGGCCATACAAGAGGTAAAAAGGCGAAAAGCCAGCAGTTTCGAGACGGGAAGAGTTATACGCAAATGTAATGTAAGGTAGAGCCTGGTCCCAGTCACGGTGGTCGTCTGAAACGTATTTGGATAGCATGTCTGTAAGGGTGCGGTTCAAACGCTCAGTGAGGCCGTTCGTTTGAGAGTGGTAGGAGGTGGTAAACTTGTGCTGTATTGAGCAGGCACGCATGATGTCGTCAACGACTTTGGCTAAGAACGTACGGCCACGGTCTGTTAGCAATTGACGCGGGGCACCATGAATCAAAATGATATCATGCAGGAGGAAGTCCGCAACATCAGTTGCGCAACTGGTCGGAAGAGCGCGGGTTACGGCATAGCGGGTCGCGTAGTCCACCGCGACTGCAACCCACTTGTTTCCTGATGTAGATTCCGGAAATGGGCCGAGAAGGTCTAAGCCGACACGATGGAAGGGCTCGGCGGGGATGTCGAGCGGCTGCAGGTAACCGGCGGGGAACTGGGAAGGCTTCTTGCGTCGTTGGCAAAGTTCACAAGCGGCGACGTAACGTCGTACGGAACGGGCAAGGCCCGGCCAGAAAAAACGGCGACGTACACGGTCATAGGTTCGAGATACGCCAAGGTGTCCTGCTGTTGGTGCGTCGTGAAGTTCTTGTAGAACGGTTGAGCGGAGGTGCTTAGGTATGACAAGTAGGAAGTCAGAGCCGTCCGGATGAAGGTTGCGACGGTACAGAGTACCGTCGCGGAGGACGAAGAGGCGTAAAGTGGCGTCGGCCGGAGAGTGTTCAAAACGGTCGATGAGTGCTCTGATGTAGGCGTCACGACGTTGCTCGTCGGCGAAATGAAGCAGCTGCGACACAGAGAATACACAAGCAACACTGGTAATATTGGAGGAGTCAGGGTCGTCAACAGGGTAACGCGACAAGCTGTCAGCGTCTTGGTGCAAGCGGCCAGACTTGTAGACCACGGAATATGAAAATTCTTGTAGCCTCAAAGCCCATCGACCAAGCCGGCCTGTAGGATCCTTTAGCGATGAGAGCCAGCAGAGAGCATGATGGTCAGTGACTACGGAAAAAGGGCGACCGTAAAGGTAGGGACGGAACTTCGCAACCGCCCAGACTACAGCAAGGCATTCGCGTTCCGTAATGGAATAGTTGCGCTCCGATGGTGTGAGGAGGCGGCTTGCATAAGCAATAACACGATTCTGGCCACACTGACGCTGGGCCAAGACGGCACCTACGCCATGACCGCTGGCATCTATACGCAATTCTGTAGGGGCATCAGGGTCGAAGTGGGCGAGAATGGGTGGTGAGGAGAGAAGAGTGACGAGACGAGAGAAGGCGGCGGCTTCTTCAGGGCCCCACAAGAATTGTACGCCTTTCTTTAATAGATTAGTCAGGGGTCTAGCAATTGCCGCAAAATCTTGAATAAAACGACGAAAGTACGAGCATAGCCCGACAAAACTTCGAACGTCTGCGGCTGTCTTCGGAACCGGAAAGTCTCGGACAGCGCGAGTTTTGTCGGGATCAGGCTGTACTCCGGAAGCGTCAACGAGGTGGCCCAGAACAGTAATTTGGCGGCGGCCGAAACGACATTTGGACGAGTTAAGTTGCAGGTTCGCCTTTCGAAATACGTCAAGTATAGCTGTTAGACGCTCAAGGTGAGTGTCGAACGTGGGCGAAAAGACGATGACGTCGTCGAGGTAGCATAGACAGGTGGACCATTTGAAACCACGGAGCAAGGAGTCCATCATACGCTCAAAGGTAGCAGGGGCGTTGCATAATCCAAACGGCATTACTTTAAATTGGTATAGGCCATCAGGTGTGATGAACGCGGTTTTTTCTCTGTCCATGTCGTCAACAGCAATCTGCCAGTATCCAGAACGAAGATCAATGGAAGAGAAATAGCTGGAACCGTGGAGGCAGTCAAGGGCGTCGTCTATACGTGAGAGCGGGTAGACGTCCTTCTTAGTAATGTTGTTCAGATGGCGGTAGTCGACACAGAAGCGCCACGTGCCATCCTTCTTCTTAACCAACACGACAGGTGACGCCCAGGGACTGGAAGACGGCTCAATGATGTTTTTGTCTAGCATTTTGTTGACTTCACTTTGAATTACTCGGCGTTCAGACGCAGAAACTCGATATGGTCGTCGGTGAATAGGAGTAGCATCGCCAGTAAGAATCCGATGCTTGACCGCGAGCGTCTGGCCTAAAGGGCGATCGTCGAAGTCGAAAATATCTCTGTAGGACGATAACACTTGGTAAAGGTCTTCAGCCTGCGCAGAAGAGAGGTCCGTCGCAATCATTTTCTGTATCTTGGGGTCGGCGGCCGAGGCTGGCATGATGGGCCCCCTAAGCTCGCAAGAAGCATCGGTCGATAATGTTGCCACGTGATGGTCGCCGAGACAATCAACGTTGGCAAGGCAAATACCTTGCGGTAGAATTTGCTTTGCCAATCCAAAGTTAAAGATAGGCATGAAAGTGCGGTTCACCGTAATGGTAAGTATACTGTGAGGCACAGTAACGTCATACTGCAGCGGAATGTCGGGCAGAGGAGTGACGAGGTACTCGCCATCAGGGACTGGTGGGAAAGACAAGAGTTCAATATAGGCTATTGATTTTGGCGGCAGGCGAATAAAGCCGGTGGGGCGTAGGCGGCACTGGGGTGAGTCAAAAGGTTCTGTGAGAATCGGCAACTCAAGGCGAAGGGTACTGGCAGAGCAGTCAATAAGAGCAGAATGCGCGGAGAGAAAATCGAGGCCGAGAATGAGGTCGTGGGGGCAATGAGCAATCACGGTGAAGAGGACAGGAGTGTGGCGGCCGGCGATGCTGACACGTGCCGTACACATGCCGATGATAGGCACAGTACCGCCATCCGCAACGCGGACGACGCGTGCCGACGCTGGGGTGAGGAGCTTGTTCAGTCGTCGTCGGAAGGCAGCACTCATAATAGAAAGATGTGCACCTGTATCGATGAGTGCCGTGACAGGATAGCCATCAACGTCAACGTCAAGAAGGTTTTGGTTCGTGTGTAACGTCAGCAGAGGATTTGAGGGCAGAGTGGACAAGGCAGCTTCACCTCCAGAAGCTGCAGTGCCTAGTTTTCCGGCTGGATCCGGGAGGCGTATTTCCAACTGCTCGTAGGTACAACGGGGCGTGGAACTTGCGGAGACGACGGACGTTTGCGCGCATGCGCGAGTGAGAGCGGGTGCGAGAGAGGAAATGTGGGGAGTTTTGATTCTTGAAAATACGACTCTGCCTAGGTACTACGGAGGAGTCCCTTGGGGCGCGGTGTATGCGCTTGTCCCTAGGCGCGCCGTGCCGGCAGAAGTCGCGGGGCGCGGTTGTGCTGAACTTAGCATCGCAAGTTGGCGGCTCGACGCAATCATATTTAATCGATCATGTTTTTACTAATGAAAACAACGTGTCATTATTTCGCATTATTGGCGGCGCCTCCAGGACACCAAAGCGGCAACGGGGATATCAAAGCTAGAAGCCGGACTGGTCCGTGGGTTGGGGCTCGCAGAGGCCTGCACGTGCCAGGGGAGTATAAGATCGGCTGTCCGCTATCGCGGACAGCCAATGTTTTATGCGAACACCCCCAGGCACGCTTCGGCCTCTGCGGCCCCAACCCACGGGCCGCCCGGCTTCCAGCTTTGATCCCCCCGCTACCGCTTGGGTGCCCCGGAGATCCTGCGCCGCCTGCTTTAATATAACCTCAGGTGCTCTCCTGAGGCCTCCGTTTGCCGGTTACATGTGCCCTCCTGGAGCAGTGCTTGTAAAAAAATCCGATCTATCGTCGCGACGAAAAATTCGACCCGCGACTTATAAAACACCAGTCAGAACATTGTCCCTTCAGACACAGCGATCACCAAGCGGCGTCCGCGCCCACTGCCTCACCGCGCGGGCAGCCAGCGGCGGAGCGTATAAACCAACTCGACCGAACTCCGCAATGCCGGCATGTCAGGGGACAAACGAATACAACGCAATCTAAGAAACCTCCTCCGTAGTGCCTAGGCTGAGTCATATATTCAAGGAGCAAAAGCCCCCAGATTTTCTCCCTCGCGCCCGCTCTTACTCGCGCCTGCGCAGAAACGTCGAGCTCCGTCAAAAGTGGCACGCCCCGTTGTACCTACGAGCAATTCTAAATACGCATCCGGGAGGCGATAGGCGACGGAGAGAAGCGACGGGGTTGGGGCGAACGAGACTGATGGCGTCGAGGTGAGGGCGAGCGGCTGTAGCGAAGGTTCGGGGCAGGAGCATCAGCAGCAATGGGGTCATGGCGGGTGGTATAGGGAACAGAAGGTCCAAAGGGGCGGGAATGAGCGGCGGTGTATGTCCGAGGAGGTGGTGGCCATCGGTTGCGGCAGTGACGAGCGACGTGGCCGATGCGACAGCAGTGAAAGCAGATCGGCCTGTCATCAGGGGTACGCCATTCGGGCGGGTTGCGGCGCGGTGTGGGAGAGAAAGGCTGCCGGGGACGAGGAGGGCTGCTAGAGAACTGGGGAACCGTTGGTGTAGACTATGGACACACGGAGTTGAGACCCATGTTCTCAAATTCCTTTCTGACGACTGCCTGAATCAGCGCAATCGTGGTTGCTGGTGGATCGGGTGGCGTCGCGGAGAAAGCTGGCAAACAGGCGGCCTCGAGCTCGCGGCGAACAATACGAGTGACATCATCACAGGGGGTGGTTTGACGCGGTCGACCCTCACATGTGGACGTAGCGGCAGTGTTGGGGAGCCGCGTGATGTGATGTGTGATACGGCGGCTCTTAGCTTGTTCAAGGCGACGGCATTCTTTGATGATGGCGTCGATAGTCGAGACGTGGCCGAAAACAAGCAAATTGAAAGCATCGTCGGCGATGCCTTTGAGCACATGCGACACTTTATCTGCCTCAGACATAGTATCGTCAGCTTTGCGGCAGAGAGCCAAGACGTCGAGGATGTATGAAACGTAAGGCTCTGTAGATGTCTGAACACGAGACGCAAGAGCCTTTCTCGCGGCAGCCTTGCGTCCAATGGGGTCGCCGAACAGTTCCCTCAGCTTTTCTTTGAAACTGTCCCAGCTGTTTATCTCGCCGTCATGCGTTTGGTGCCACACGCGTGGGGTGCCGCCGAGATAAAAGATGACATTGGCGAGCATGATCGTTGGGTCCCACCTGTTATTAGCACTGGCGTGTTCGTAGAGCTTGATCCAATCGTCAACGTCCTCTCCCTCCAGGCCAGAGAACACGCCAGGGTCGCGATGTTGAGCAACCGTGATAATTGGAGCAGTCGGACAAGCCGAAGCCGATGCAGAGGCGGTCTCGTCACCGGGAGGCATGGTGACAAGCTCGATGTACCGACCACTCCGGAGTTCCGTGGTGAGGACGGGGATCGCCGACCTCCACCAGAATGTTACGTGTGGAAAGACACAGAATAAAGAAGCTATATACAGGTTATTTACACTGGAGCCAGATCGCCAGGCCGACACTCGCTCGCGGCAAAAGGGCACCGACCCACTTCGTCGTCGTTCTCGCGGCGGCTCGTACCTTCAGCATCACTCGATGATATCGTAATAATATTCAGGCCCATTTGTAGTTGTGGACCGCCTGAGCGAACTAACTTACGTAATAGCTCGCGTCCTGTGCAATGGTCGGCGATTAAGCAGCACTCAGCTGACTCATATTGCTCGCCTGAAGCCTTTCTACCCTGCTTGTCAATCCTGACTCGCCCCACGGGCTTCGTCTGCTTGCGGGGAAACGTAACGGAAACGAAAGGCAGGTACATAAGAAAGAAGAGTAGAGGAGGAGAAGAGTTTTAGAGGCTGGACTGCGCTACAATCACGCTACGATCATCATCCATCTGATGTAAAAAAAAAACGATTTCTTCACATTACGAAGAGTTCTTCGTAACAACACACACACACATATATATATATATGTATATATATATATATATATATATATATATATATATATATATATATTGTTAGCCGGGAACTGAAGCACACAGCCCTTTTCCTGTTGCCGTTTGAGGTCCATCCTTATTCTAGTTGGCCGATTCACCTGGCGCAAGTGCGTTATTGGACTAATTGATTTTCTCAAAGCAAAATGTGTCTCAAGATTGGTAAAGTATGACTTACGCACAACATACATACATGATAGCATCCCGTTGTAATGTATGTATGTTGTGCGTAAGTCATACTTTACCAATCTTGAGACACATTTTGCTTTGAGAAAATCAATTAGTCCAATAACGCATCCCGTTGTAAGATCGGGCTACGTATGTTTGGTTTTTCGGGCGGACCACCTTCTGGGACCGGCCCGAAACGATCACCACCATCTCCAAGAAGTGGTCCGGCGCCTGTGGAGACCAACTGCAGGTCAGTCGGACCATATTTCGGCGTTTTACGGCCGATTTTCCACCTTCAGAACGTGCCGAGCAGCTAACCCTAACTTCAGTTAGGAGAGCGGCGCCGGCGGGCGAGCACGCATTTGAACATGGCGGCCTTAAGAACTCCGGCTGCGACATCGAACCCGCGACTTATTACAACGTCGCGACTTGAAGAACAGATGGATTTCACTGCATCTCAGGTGGGTGATGCAACACCGCAACACGAATGCAATAAGGCCGCCACGATCAACAACAACATGCAAAGCGCTACCGTGGTCAACGAAACGACCGCAGAAGCCGGATGGGAGCGCATTCTTTCCCTGAAGGAAAAGAAAAATCTCGCTCAGCAGCGCCGCTCCGCGCAATAAAGCGCACTCCCATCAGGTCCGACTACCAACTCGTCCAAACCCATGGCGCATCGCGGGCACCCACGACTCAAGCGTCTTCCGCCGCTACCGAAGAGTGACCTGAAGGTGGTCATCAGACCACACCAAGGGCTACCACTCAAGAATGTTACCAGTCAGGCACTGGCAAGAGCCGTCATGGAGGCGTGCGAGGACAGAACCACTGACAACAATTTTATTCTAAGAATCAAGTCAGGTTCGAACATTGCAGTGATATCCACCCCGAATCGCGATACGGCCAAGGTCATGCAAGCCATTAAATCCTTGAACATCAACGGACGACAACACCCGGTCAATGCGTACGTTACGGCAGGAGAAGACACGACGCGGGGAGTAATCCATGGGATAGAAGCACACACCCCTTCTGACGTGCTGCGATCGAACCTACGTATCCGATCGCAGGGACTGGAGTTGATCGACGCAAGAATGATGGGCGACTCACAAAGTGCCTTGCTCACCTTCTGCGGCAGCCGAGTGCCAAGGTGTGTTTATTACTTCGGGGGAGAGAAACTCTGCACACCCTACCGAAATGCGGTTCAATTCTGCCGTACCTGTGGCACCGTGGGACACCGCACCGACGTATGTCCACAGCCCGACGTACAGGTGTGCCGCTCGTGCGGGGTGCGGGAGCCTGCCGATGGACACACGTGCACACCCAAATGCGCCATTTGTGGGAGTGATCATCCAACGGGTGACCGCCGATGTCCCAAAAGACTAAAGCCAGTCAGGCAGGTATCAAGACCACGGCCAAAGAAACCAACGAAGACCCAGCTACGGTGGTTCGCCACTGAAGACGAGGACTCCGAGCTGGAGTTTCTTCCGGCCATGGATCGTCGCAGCCGCTCCAGAACCCGCTCGCCGTCGCGGAGCCGATCTTGTTCCGGGCAGCCGGGCCAGACGAGACGGTCGGCATCCCGACCCAAGGTGCCTCAGCAGCAAGATCAGACGAAAAAGAAGGAGGCCCCAAGAAGCAAGTCACCAGGGATCCTACTGGCATGCAGCACCCCACAAAATAATCAGGTGAGCTGGGCGCAAGTCGCATCTCCCACTGCCAATGCTAAGAATACACCTACACCAATCACACAAAACCCAGAGTACAAGAAAATAGTAGAAGAAAACAAAATACTTCGAAACTGTTTAGCCGAGCTACGAGCCGAGTTTGAAGCTTTTAAGCGCACGGCAAACAACAGCACATCACAGCAACCCATACAAATTGCGGACCACACTTCCAAATCACCACCACAAACATCACTGCAACAAAGTACCGCCTCCAGCACTCATTCGTTAACGCTGCAACAGTTAGCACAAAACATGCAACTAATGTTCGCAGAGCTACACAAACTCAAACGAATGGTAGAGGATGTGCAAACAAAAGCCGCAGCCGTTCCCCGAAAGAGGGTCAGTCAAAGTCCGGGAGCTCCTACCAGGACACCGAAAGCTATAGAGCACACTGATAGCGACAGTAATATCCATGGATAATATGGCAAACAACACAAAGAGCGGACACATTGAAATCTGGCAATGGAATTGCTGCACGCTACGCACTAAATTGGCTAATTTCACGCACTACATAGAATCGGCGCCAATCCCTCCCGACGTTATCTGTATTCAGGAAATAGGGAAACAAAATCAAAAACTCGAAGGCTACGAGCTATATGCTCACCCTGACTACCCTCAAGTAGCCACCTTTGCCAAGAAGGATGTCGCGATTAGCGTAAATTATTTTTTCCGGGAACCTATTCAGCACCAGATAATCACGATTTGGCCGCAGAAAAGGGGCAAACCTAAAACAATTATTGTCAACGTTTATAGTTCTCCCAGAGAAAAACAGGCGGATTTTGAAAACGTGGTGGCCACCGCGGTGCGACTCGCTCAAGGTAGGGACAAATTAATATTGTTAGGCGACTTTAACGCTCAACACTCAAACTGGCGCTACAGTAGAGTCAATCCCAAGGGCATATTGTTAGCAGACGTTGTAGAGCGCTACGGACTTTTCCAGCTAACTCAACCGGATCTCCCAACGCGAATCGGGAACAGCGTGTCCCAGGACACTTCCCCCGACCTCACGTTCACCAACAACGAAAGTGAGACGCGATGGACGAACCTAGGTGAAAACCTAGGAAGTGATCACTATATCTTAAGCATATCGGTTAATGCAGCCAGGATTCGAAGAGCTATTGGCAAGGCAAGGCTATCCGACTGGACCAAATTTCGTGAAAAACAGAAAACAATCGGCAGCATAACAGACGTAGGAGAATGGGCGGAGCAGATCCGAGTTATTCACTCTAGGGTCACCAAAACAATTGAAACGACAACGGAGGCTCCAGCCGTGGATCGTCACCTGTTGCATCTCTGGGAAGCCCGGAGAGGCTTCACAAAAAGGTGGAAAAGGCAGAAGCTTAATCGTAAACTCAGGATACGGATAGCTCAGCTAGCGCAGGAAGCTAACGAATACGCACAAAAGCTAAGCGACAGCAATTGGCGTCAGTTCAGCGATTCGCTTCGGGGCACGTTGACTACAAAGAAAACATGGCGCATTCTTCGAAGTATGATTGACCCGGGAGGAACAAAAACAGTCGCGAATCGCACACTTAAGCTGCTTGAAAACGAGTTTGAAGGTCGGGAAACTGACATCATAGACAAAATTAAAGAGATATACGTAGGTACTGTACCGACCGGGAAATCCACCAAACCCGTTTACGAAGGTCAGGACCAACCGGAACTGGACGCCCCCGTAACCTTTGAAGAGGTTTACGCAGCGGCACACTCCTTCAAGAAAAACACGACCCCAGGGGTAGATAAGGTCACGAACGCAATGATTCGCAATCTAAGTGACGACACGCTAAAGAGCTTGACCAAATTCTTTAACGACACGGTCTGGACAGAGGACGGCGTCCTTCCAAAAGAATGGAAGGAAGCAAAAATTATTCTTATTCCAAAACCAGGTAAGCCTCGTAACATCAACAACCTTCGACCCATCTCCCTAACGTCGTGCGCGGGGAAACTCTTTGAAAAGGTTGTGCAGGTCCGGCTCTCGAACCACATAGAGCTAAACAACATGTTCCCCTCCAACATGTTCGGTTTCCGACCCCACGTGTCAGCGCAGGACATTTTTCTACTACTAAAGCACGAGGTCCTGCACCCCAACAGAGGGTCGGAAGATAAATTTGTACTGGCATTGGACATCAAAAAGGCCTTCGACAGCATCTCCCACCACGCTATTCTGGAGGGACTGGAAGCGGTGAACTGCGGATCGCGAATTTATAACTCCGTGCGCTCGTTCCTCAGCTACCGCACGGCCACAATCGGATTAGGCTCCACGAGGTCCGACACCTTCAACTGTCCCGACAGAGGTACCCCTCAGGGAGCTATACTCTCTCCACTGCTATTCAATGTAGGGATGAGTTAGCTAGCCCTGGAGCTCGATAAGCACCCGAATCTCGGTTGTGCGATATATGCCGATGATATCACGTTCTGGGCTCACCAGGGGTCCTACGGGGGCAAGCAAGAAACCCTTCAAAAGGCCATAGACGCAGTCGTGGAATACGCGAGGGCGGCGGACATGGCATGCGCACCCGAAAAATCGGAATTCATTCGGGTGCGTGCGAAGTACGCAAGAAAGAAGGACTGGGTGCCGCTCACTTTGACTCTCGACGGGGTGCCAATTCGTGAAGTGGAGACACTCCGAATATTGGGGATGTGGATACAGCAGAATGCTGGAACATCTCACACCCTACAAAAACTAAAGGCGGTCACAGGAAATGTGGCCAGAATGATAAGGAGAGTGGCAAGAAGCAGAGACGGCCTAACTGAGGGAGAGACCATCAGCCTGGTTCACGCATTCGTAGTTAGCCGACTCACATACGCCCTTCCGTATCAGGCCTTGACAAACCAAGAGATTAAACAGGCAAACGCAATAATAAGAAAAGCCTTCAAAGCCGCCCTTGGTCTTCCCGAATGCACTAGCACAGAGAGATTCGAGGGACTGGGCCTGCACAATACTTTTGACGAGTACGCAGTCGCGACGTTATATGCCCAGAAAGAAAGACTTTGTTCTTCAACTCAGGGCAGGGAAGTATTGGCTAGGTTAGGCTTTCCCCTGAGACCCCAGTATTGCGGAGAGGAAACGGCACAGATAGACCGCAATGTTCGATCGCACATCGCGGTGGCCCCAATTCCCAAAAACATGCACCCCAAGTACCATCCCGGACGACGCAGAGCAAGGGCAAAGACCCTTCACAAACGTTTCGGCATGGGACCGGGGGTGTATTATACGGATGCCAGTCGAGCCAGCTCAGACACTTTCAGCATAGTCTCTACATGCAACAACAACATAACAACGGCATCCTTCAAAACCTCCTCGGCATGCGTGGCAGAGGCTGCAGCCATCGCCTTGGCCATTCAGGACGCCGAGCGCCAAACCAATTCGGCTGTCATATTAACCGATTCACAAGCGGCCTGCCGCCTGTTTTTACAAGGAACGGCACCCAAATCAATAATCAAAATTTTAGGCACTCAACTAGAGGGGCACCACACTATCGTCTGGTGTCCGGCACACGAGCGACTGGCAGGAAACGCTAGGGCAGACCGTATTGCTCGAGGTTTGAACGTCCGAGCAACGGCATGGCCTAGCGACGTCCTTCCACCGAATTCTCGTGACATCCTCCTACAGCAAAGGCAGGAGCGGAGACGTTTAGGACATCCTCACTCCGATTTAAACAGCGAACAGGAGAGGGACTGGCGTCGTATTCAGACGAATACATACCCCAACCTGCACCACCTACACAGAATACACCCCACGAGGTTCACTGACGAGTGCCCGTGGTGCACAGACACACCCACACTAAAACACATCACATGGGAGTGCCCCAGGAGGCCGCTGCACATAGACAGTCCCATATTACACCAACATCCACTAATGAGGAATAGGCAGTGGGAGGCATGGCTTGCGGACGAGGGTCGGGAGAGCCAGTTGGCTCTTCTGGACCAAGCCCAGCGAGCCGCTCGTGCCAGTGGGGCCCTGGAATAGGGGCTCCAACCATCGTGCCTTATTTTATTTAGATTGAATAAAGTTTTACTCTCTCTCTCTCTCTCCCGTTGTAATACGAATATATGAGAAAACATAATATATTTTGCGGGAACTCAAACATAATGCCCTTTTCCAGGTGCCGTTTCAGGTCCGACCTCATTTTTGTAGGCCCTCTGTTTGGCGCAAGTGCGTTATTGAACTAATTTAAATTCTCAATGTAAACTGTGCCAAAAAATGTGTAAAGTGCTACTTACACACAACCTACATACATGATAGTATCTCGTTGTAACACGACTATACGAGAAAACATAATTCTTTTACGAGGGAACTCAAACACAAAAAACCCATTTCCAGCTGCCATGGCGGTACCATTGTTGGACAATGTTTGCTATAATGTCGACTACAGTCGTTGCACACGCTGTGCGGCAGATGCAATGAGCAGAGCGCCCACGTATCGAGGACATATGATCAGAAAAATTTATTTTCGGAAACACGGAGGGCTCATACAGATCAGAGCATCGTTGCTGTGAAGTTAGTACACTGGGAGGCCTACTCTGCGCTCATACAACCTAAACGATGACACTCTTTTACAACCGTACCAACTGTACGCAAACAGTTCATAAAGATACACTGGTGTTGCTAACACCGAGATCAAGAAGTGGCCGCAGTTCGGCCCTTTAGAATAAACAAATTAGAACAATTCAACATCAAAAAACACCACAGAGATTCTAACCGCGCCTTCCGCTGGAACTACAAATGGGCAGAACCAGTGCCACAGGAACTCAACTTCGATGTGTGTTACCAATTGGGTCTCAAGGAAGCTTAAAATCCTCCTGAAGTGAGCCATCAAAGGCCACTGAAGCCGCAGGCGACTGCGACTGCCAACCGCGCTGCAACGGTTGCGCCAAAGGACATATTCCCCGACGGCGAGGACCAACGTTCCGAAGGCGCCTCGGGGACAAAGGCCCCTGGCGTAATACTGGGCCACGCATAAAATGAGCATGCATCGGTGCACGAGATGCCAGAATGTCCTGGCTATATACCACACAACTTGCGACGGCGTGAGCCGCCGTTTCCGTGTTTCCGCATTTGGGGCACCTCGCGTGTTGGATTATCCCTCAGAGCTGTAGGCGTTCTTGTGTTGGCAGGATTCTCCATGCCCTTTCCCACTGCATGTGTGCTAGCTTTTGAGGGAGCCTGGAATTCCAACCACGGAAATGTCGGAGTCAGGCTAGCCATGGCGGACCGAGCGGATACGAGTATTTCGCAGAGCCGCGACGGCGCTACTTCCCTTGGCTCTACCTCAGGTCGACGGCTCTGAGTTCCCGGAAGAGCGAGATGACTGGCCTGTGATACTGCGCGTGTTTTCAGCACTCATGTACAGACAGGTTCTCTAATGCTCGGGAGATTAGTACCCTCCGATGTGGACCTAGGAAATACAGAGCGAGCGGCTTTATGGATGCCCCTACGTCATCTACGACTGTCATGAATGTCTTGGGGACGAAGACGAAGGGACTGCGAGCCAGAACGCTATTTTCTAGCTCAACTATTTTCGCCTGATTTCAGTGTCTATCACGGGGCTATCGTGGGCTGTGTATCATGGGCTGTGGCACGGATGCAACTTGACGTCCCCACGCCCCTGCGCATTTCATGAATTTTGACTCTAACCATCCAAGCGTACGTAGGTTTGCTCTTGGCAAACCTACGTACGCGCACGCAGGGCGTCACGGTGCACAGTGCCCGAATGCTAGGGGATCCAACAAAGCAGTCATCACCTTCGAGGGTTCCATGATCCCTCGATACGTACTCTACTACGGATGTGAGGTGGCATGCCATCCTTACAGACGTACCCGACAAGTCTGCCAGGTATGCCTGCTGTAAGGGTACACCCCACTCCGACAGCTCGCGTGTGTCGCAACTGCGGCCTTCTCAATCCGCCAGCAGAGCATCCCTATGCTCCCCAGTGTCAGATATGTGGACAGGGATACCTAACTGGTACTAAGGAGTGCCGACAGCGGCTAAAGACAATTCGCCAACGACCACCACCCTACCCGACAAAAACGCCAACTTACGCTGAACGCGATCGAAACCCGCAGCGTCAACCACCCACACGCCGCCCTCGGAGCTACAGCTCGGAGGGGGACACATCACGCAGGCGATCCAGATCTCGGTTCCGATCCCACGTCCTTCCCAACCCTCCCCCCGACGGGCCAGTATCAACGCCCGGGCTGCCTGCGGAACCACCAGGACACTGAGCAGGAGCAGCAGCGACGACCGCAGAACATAAGCGGCACGAAGACGAAGAATCACAACGCCCACCCAGCTGGCGAGGGGTGCAGCTGGATGGTAGATGCTGCCACTCTCGTGGCTCCGCACTCGCAAAATCAACCCCACCCGCATTTGTTCAATAACAGTGTATTCAATGGGGCTGGTTGGTTCAGTTCAACCTAACCTTGTCCAGTAACCTAGCTCGCGAAAATGAGGCACTGAAACGCGAATTACAAACCCTACGAGCCACGCATGCTAGGGAACTGGCAGAGCTAAGGGCCCTCATCATGGGGATCCGTACCTCACCTCCCGCCATATCCTCCCGAACTCCTCAGCCCCAACACCCCCGAAATCCCCCCCCAGAACACTCCGGTCACCCTTTCAACACTAAACAACATGCTGAGTGCCCTCGTACAGCAGATAACCAAGCAACTCACGTAGCAGCTTACACAGCAGCTTAACCAAGCCCTCCTGCACCAAAGCACCAAAGCACACGACTCAGTGCTCGATTAGACTAAATTGAATATCGCCTTGATGCACGCATCAGCGAACAAAGCAGCATAGTGCGTAAAAAGCGAGCCACCGCAGGCATCACACCTGCCGCGACACAACCACCCCTTGCCTCCAGCCGCTTGATGCAGGCTCTCCGAATCCCTCATCCCACCTCTCAGCAATAGAATGGACAGCACAGCCTCCCCAAATAAAAAAAAAAACCCTTAGAAACCTCGCAATGGAACTGCCGCAGCTACCGCCGTAAACGAGGCCTATTACCACAATTTATTCACAAACAACTGGTACCGCCGGATATCATAGCACTGCAAGAGACAGGGACACTCCCCGCACTTGCAGGATACGATGTTTTTTACCCGCCGTGGTTGCTCAGTGGCTATGGTGTTGGGCTGCTGAGCACGAGGTCGCGGGATCGAATCCCGGCCACGGCGGCCGCATTTCGATGGGGGCGAAATGCGAAAACACCCGTGTACTTAGATTTAGGTGCACGTTAAAGATCCCCAGGTGGTCGAAATTCCCGGAGTCCTCCACTACGGCGTGCCTCATAATCAGAAAGTGGTTTTGGCACGTAAAACCCCATAATTTAATTAATTCTTTTACGATGTTTTGGTGGCCCGGAGGAAGTGAAGGTAGCTGTTCTAGTAAACAAGGCCCTAACAGTCACTGGCCACGACACTATACCTAATACCAATGTTGCCCATGTAATTCTCGAACTTCTCCTGCAAGGAAACAAGCAGAAAAGCCCCAAACGGAGCGTGTTTGTTCTAAATGTCTGTAGACCCGCCCAGGCAACCGAACACGGATCTTCGGACTCTTATTATATCGCACGAGAGAAAGAAATATTAGGCGACTTCAACGCACACCAGAAGTGGGGCAACAAAAAAAATTAGAAGAAATACGGACGCCAAAGGCAGGCAATTAGCTGCGGCTATAGACAATTTTCAGTTAAACTTGCTTAGCGATCCGGATGCACCCACGCGACTCGGAAACAGTGTGTGCCAAGGCACCAGTCCCGACCTCATTCTAGTTCACGGCAAGGCGACGTACAGTTGGTGAAACATGCAGGAGACATTGGGCAGCGACCACTGCATCGTCAGAACCCAACTCACGGAGTGCGCCAAATGTCGCCCCATCGGGCAAGCAAGGATCACAGACTGGGAGACCTTTCGCAAAGAAAGCACCTTGACTGTCGAACGTCTTACAAATCTCAGTGACTGGGCTGCACAACTTACACAACTGAGAGACAAATGTACCAAGATCATAGCCAGAACATTACAGAATGCAGAAGTCGACGGCCATCTTCTCCACCTTTGGGAGGCACGTCCCAGCATCATCGAGAGGTGGAAGACCCAGAAGCGCAATCGCAGGTTAAAGCTTAACATCGCCGCTCTCACAACCTAGGCGGAAGATTTTGCGGTGCAACTCACCCGCCTTAATTGGGCTCAATTTAGCGACACTCTACAAAAATCACTGGGCACGGCCCGCACCTGAGATATCTTAGTCACTCATCGATCCCACAACAACGAAAAATGAAACGAATAAAGCAGTAGCAAGACTCATCCACACCTATCCAGGTACTGAAGATGAGCTCTTGGAGCAAATCCGACGCAAATGCTTCGGCACCACCAACCCTCCTCCCTATCAGGGTACATACCAGGGGGGCCCGAATCACACCCTAGACAACTCCATTACGGTTGATAAGGTCTATGCCGCTATCCGCAGCTGCACTCGAAATACCGCCATCGGTTCAGATCATGTTAGCTATGGCCTCACAAGAAACCTCGGCGATTCAACTGTGCAGGACCTCACAACATTCCTCAACGCACACTGGGAACAAGGTACAGTGCCACCTGAGTGTAAACATGCGAATATTATTCCGATCCCGAAACCAAGCAAGGCGTTTGAGATCGAGAACCGTCGACCTATCTCGATGACCTCCCGCCTGGGTAAAATTTATGGGAGTGATTACCACCCGCCTCCGGAACTACTTAGAAGACCATTCACTCCTTCCTCATAACATGTTTGGTTTCCGGGCTCGCTTATCAACACAATATGTTCTACAAATCAAAGAGGAAGTCCTCGAGACAGTACCGAAACATGGGACACACATCTTCTTGACCCTGGGCATAAAAGGCGCTTTTGACAATGTTAGTCATCAGGCTGTCCTCGACGGACTCGCTGAACTCAACTGCGACCATCGAACCTACGAATACGTCAAACCCTTCCTTAACAATCGCACTGCGGCGATAGGGCTGGGCACATTTCCTTCTTCCTCACTACGCGTTCCCAACAAAGGAACCCCGCAGGGGTCTGTTATCTCTCCGCAGCTTTGCAGTGTAGTTATGATAGGCCTCGCGCGCAAACTCCAACAAATTGAGGGAGTCCAACATGTGCTTCATGCGGATGATATCACGCTATGGGCCACACAGGGCTCCCTCGGAGAAAAAGAGACCAAGCTGCAACAAGCTACCACCTGCGTGGAGGACTATGTACGTGAATGTGGCCTGGCCTACTCTACTGATCGTCTCTCAACACGTTCTGGCCAGTTGTCGGTCCCTTTAAGGCCATGCAGTAGCACCATCGTTTCAATAGAGGGCAAGCTGAAGCCCCCGAGGAGCCGTGGTAACCGTAGGGCGTCCTTCTGCAGAGCTCTGGGCCGCCATCCCAGAAGGAAGAAAGCACGGCCTGTCTGAGGGCATGCAGCACTGGTGTCGGAAGTAAGGTGACACGGGCAACATAAAAGAAATACGCAAGAAAAATGCGCCTCCGCAAAAGAAACATTGCCGAATCTTGCCCTCTGAGTAGCATCTAAAACCTGTGGTCGAGCGGTTCGCGTACGTCCAGTGAGACGACAGATTGATCGAAATCCACCCCCAGAAGCGCAATCTTTCCTACTATTTTAAGGCTGCGTGCCATGTCCGGTCTAATCTTGTCGCCAAGAGGCACAGCTTTTGTCCATGTTTAGTTTTGCCCCGATATGCTTCCAAACCCGTCGAAGCGCCTCAGCGCTGGAAGAAAACTGCCTGGGTCACCGATAAACACAGTCACGTCACCGGCATACGCTGAAACCAATATCGCCGATTTGCCCAGGAGCGGAAGGCCGCGCACTTTCGGATCAGCACATATCGCTCGAATAAAGGCAGGACTTAAAAGACAGTTTTAGCAGAGCGTTTGCTTGCGCTCCGCTCCGCACACGTTTCACCCGCACCGGTGGCTGCACAGAATGCATTGATTTCGCTTATCTAACAAGAGCGTCTTCCAGAGATGCCACTGACGTGCTCTCAGCTTGGCGGTAAAACGATTACGAAAGCAACTACACGCTCCCTGACGCACCGCTAAATCAGTTTCCTAGCGGAACGTGGTCAGCGTCCCACGTTCCGCTGCCGCTATGTGTGCTGTGCGCACGCGCGTCAGTGTTCCCAGTAGCGTTTTGCTGAGTGGCTGCGTGCCAATTGTTGTGACATTCCGGTCTGAGCGGAGCGGACCGTAAACGCTCTGCCAGAACTCTCTAAAGTCTCCTTTCGGGGCGTTTACAGCGCTCGTTCTGCTCGGACGTGTTTTTCCGTAGCTCCGGATTTTGCCCCGTTTGCTGGTTTTTCCCCACTACTGGAACCCTGTTGTTTATGAAGCGCTTTGGCGGTTCATGATCACTACTGGCGCCTATTTACAAGGTCCGTCGGCATCTACACCCTCCTGCTGCGCCGTCCAGCCCGAGTTCTTGCGCGGCTTCGCGAGTGCAAGTGCCCCCGCGGCACTTGCAACGTCGGCACGGAGCATCCAAGCTGCTGTCCGCTGCGTCGAGGGAGCGGAAAATTAGCGATGCAAATGCCATCCAAGCCAGGAGCGTCTCCTTCGCAGGGATGAGTGCAACGTGCGAAGGTGGTATCCTGAGGATAAATACCACCAGAATTGAGCACAGCAGACCTGCTGTCACGGCGCACACGTCGGCCAAGAGGACAACGGAAGCTACTGGCCTTCCATCAGACGAAAATGTAACTCCAGTAGCGCCAAAAAGACCTCGCTCATCACAAGACCTGCCAGCACGACCGAGACATACGTCTCCGGTGTCACCAACGACGTTGTGGTACAAAGTGGTTATCAAGCCTCCTGTTAGATATGACATGTCCACTCTGCCTAACCGTTTCCTGTTTTGTGCTCTTGCTGCATCAACTGGTTAATCTCGATTCAATCATTAATCGAAAAAAATAGAGATTTAGAATGGCCCCGTTCAAGGCACTACTGGTAATAAAATCACCTCTAGTGCTTGTCGAGGGTGTGCCGTAGTGCTATAGTTAACCTGCCGAAATAAGGGCCTAGCGTCTCCTTAAAAAAAAAATGGAAGGGGGCGGGACCGGGCCCCCCAGTGCTCCCGACTTTAAGCACTGATTAAAGGGGCCTATACACAGGGCGAAAGGCATGTGGTTCAAAGCGCATCTCTGTCGAACGCCCCTACTCACTCTTATCGTTCCCTTCGGCACTATGTTTAAGAGGAAGCTTTAGCTAGGGTGCTCCTATCTAAATACATGTAAAAGGAGAATTCGTTTTTCTCGGCAACCACTGCACCAAATTTGACGAGGTTTGTTGCATTTAAAAGAAAAACTTAAAATCTAGTGACTGGTGGTTTTGAATTTATGATTTAGTCGTCAATTTTTTATTAAAAATTGGGGAAAATAGAAAATTTTCAGAATACGAAACTATCAAGTTTACAACTCTGTAACTCATCGACGAAAAATGATAATACAATTCTGCGAAATGCATCTAATAGTACATCCAAAGCGGACAAAATTGATATGCTACACATGAATCTCAAAAACATTATTAACATGGAAATACAGCTTTTGCAAAACCCTTACAAACAACGTAACAAGTTCACGTAATATGTAAAATGACATATCGAATTTGTCCGCTTTGAATGATATAATGGATGCCGTTCACAGAACCGCGATATCTGTTCTTCCTGCAGAGCTATGCATTTTTAAACTTCGTGCTTCTATTTTTTTCAAACTTCTGAATTTTTGAAAAACCTTATAACAAAATTCAGGCCCTAAATCGAAATTCCGCTTGCAACAGTCACTAGAATTTAACTTTCTCTCTCAAATGCAGCAAATTTTATTAAAATCGGTCCAGGGGTTATTTCAGAAAAACATTTTTGCGTTTTACATCTATTTGAATAGGCCGCGTCGGAGTTGGGCCCGAGATAAAGCTTCCTCTTAAGACCTAAGTTTAAGACCAACGACATGTCCTGCTATATCTCTCGGAACGATTTGATCACTTCTGTTTGAAAGTCATACATGCGTAGTACCTCAAAAAGGTACTTGTACCTGACTCTGTCAAAAGCGGGCTCTTGGTTCAATGACACGCAAAAACCTGAAGCCTTTGTATGTTCAGTGGTATACTAAAAGGTCTAGGGTTAACGACAACGCACTAAAGACGTTCCTGCCGACAACCGAACGGAGTTGCTCACAGCGAACTACGTAGCCTCAGTGTTGCTTCAGAATCTTCACTAATACTGCCCCAACAGTGCCAGCTTATGACACTGTTGTGAAATGACACAGCCGATTTCAGGGCGATCGAACAAGCCACGATGATGAAGAATGGAGCGGCTGACCGTCGCTCGATCATAGAGCAAGATGGCTCGACGGTGATCCACAAATTGACGCGAAGTGGAGGCTTTATATAGTGTTGAACAGACAGTTCGGCGCCTTGGCGTAAGTGCGGGCTGAAAAGAAACTCCCACCCGCGTCTCGTCGCTTAATTTCTGTGGCAATATTACGGACTTTATGAACGCCAATCGTACGTCGCTTTAAAACGCAGAAGGCACTACGACAGCAGACGCTTTCACCAGAGCATACAGACCTCCGCCGGTTTGCCACCGTCGCTTCCGTTCTCGTCGCCGCGCCCCAGCAGCCCGATGATGAGTACGTCTGTCGATGTTCAGTGTGCGCGCTAGTTTGCCAGTGTTTTTGTTCCGGTGACAAAACCCACCATTTACCGCCGATGTCGCGTCGGGCGTCAGTTCGAAATGATCGAACGCCCTCGCCACTATGCCAAGGACCAGCCGCGCGTGTGGTCTCTTTGAGAGCTCGCGCCGTGGGGCGCATCTGTTGGCGCTTTTTCGACAACATCCGGGCTGGAACTCTATTTTCTGGCGAAAGCGACGCATGTGCCCACGCTATAGCGTCGCTTCCGCCGATTGAGGATGTTTTCCATCGCGATTCTTTTTATCGCGCGAAAAAAAATAAAGAAATATACAATAAAGGCCCGCGTATTTGAGTAGCGCGTTTGTATTACCCGCGAGGATATCGTGGAACTGCGCCTGTGGTTGGCTTTGGAATCGAGCGATGATTGCGTGCCAAGTACCCAACTTGTGCCTGAATTGATTCCTTTTAAGTTCCAATTCGAACGGGACTCAAGCGTCCCTGACCTGCCCTCTCTCGAATCGCACGCAGGCGGCAGCTCAGTCCTCTGTGGGTTCCCAGAAGAGTCGGGCCTCAAACCCGAGCTGGCCTGCGTGGTCTAAACAGTGCCGGTGCATGGGCGACGCCGGGTTAACAAACACTTCGCCAAAGTGACAGCACAAGCGAACTCTGTTTTCTTTCGCGTTGACACAGTCGCGTTTATTTAGCTTATTATTTTAGGGCTTTTATACACCGCATTGTAACGCAAATAGTTTCCTTCCTCTTAGACTGTTATCTCTTCCTGTGCTACTAGGCATGCGCCACTTGGTGTATTATCTGCCGCTCTTCAATGAACCTCTTTGGCACCAACTTGAGTCAACGCATACGTGCCACCGGCAATGGGTATGTGTTGCTGTTCATATTAATCAGTATGCCGTATGAAACATATCCCAATTGCACATCCATCACAAGGTAGATTGCTAATCGCATTGAAGCGTCGCCAAGGATCTCCGTATGTAGGATAGATGAGCCGCAATTTTTGTTTAGATCTCGAACTCCGGCAGCATCAGTGAGCCTGCTACACTTCACGTACCAGGCGTCGCGTGCTATCTCAAATGAGACAAGCATCTTGCTTTGCATCAAGAGCACATCGCAAGAGAGATTATGCGGGAGCTTTGTTTATCGAAAGAGCACGGCGCTTGCACAGCATTTCTTCGGTCGCGCTTGTTCCACTGCCGTTGCAGTTTTTTCGTGCACATGTGCCTATTTAGATGACCTTGTTGGTTCTGTATGCGCGGTTTTTTCACCCCTGTGGCTAAAAAAAAGTTGTGAACGCATAAATATCTCGGCTAAAGCGCTCACTCTGTTTTCCGTTCACTTTGATTACCCCTACCTTTTTGCTGCGCTACAAGCCTAAAACAGTCATGACATACCAACTCGCACAAACTGCCACGCTTTTACTTACAACAGCCATGATCTCTGAAAGTGTGAGTATGTTATATTTCGGTATAAACG
The DNA here is from genome assembly GCF_023375885.2 of Dermacentor andersoni. NCBI lineage: Eukaryota > Metazoa > Arthropoda > Arachnida > Ixodida > Ixodidae > Dermacentor > Dermacentor andersoni. The sequence continues at coordinate 85,564,478 of NC_092819.1, forward strand.
ATGAATTTATCTCCCTGCAAAATAGCAGGGTGAAAGGATGGACGTTGTACCTATAATTGTAGAACAGTTGTTGACATTTCACGTCTTAGGCTAAGCACATTACACTGTACTTTGCAACGACGCTTATCACTAACACACTATATTCTGTCTAGCGTACGTGCCAAGAATCCGAAACTGACTTTCTTTATACTGCAGTGAATTAGGGCGCGAAACTAAGTGTAATAAAGCCAGAAAAAGAAAGAACCTCCTGGGGGGGTATTCTGTAAACGTCCACCTAGTGGGCTGCCCATTTCGGCCGCTGTTGATGGGATGCAGCTGTACGAGCGAAGAGGAGGCTGGCGGTCCTAGCCAATCAGCAGCGCCCGAAATGGACAGTCCACTAGGAGGACTCTTACCATCGAAATGCGGCCGCCGCGGCCGGTATTCCATCCAACGACCTCGTGCTTAGCAGCGCAACACCATAGCCGCTAAGCCACCACGGCGCACAGATTCCCTACAAGTCTGCAGAAGCTTGCACGAAGCTTCGAGCCTGTTTTCCGGCTTCCACAGAGCTCGACCGCGGTTTATTGAAACTTCAGTAATCACTGCGGGTTTCAGAATGTCCCCAGGTTTTCTATGGAAATCTCACCAATGTAAACGCAATGCTTACTCGGTACCCGCGAAATTTAAGTTCCATGCATCTACTGGTCTCCCGTGGTGATCTTTTGAACATCGTCCGCTGCTGTTGCCCTGCAGGACGTCACGGGACGTGATATGATGGGGTAAACTTCCGCTAGAGGTACTGGTTGCTACTGACCGACGCTGCAAGATTTTGAAGGCGTCAAGCCTCGCCACCAGAACATTTGAATATATGGGCCCTATGGACTGCCGACCTTCATGCGTTGCGGCATGTCTTTTTGACGTGTCGGTTTTGATAGGAGGTGGTAATAGCTCGGAGGTGCTGTTGAAGCAGACAAGCCTACATTCCGGCGTCGCTAGGGTGTAACGACTTAGGGCTCTCACGTTATTACCCTTGAGGTCCGCCGCGTGCTTGCCCGTTGATAATGGTTACGCTGTGTGTAATGACCCGCGTAACGATTACGTAATTGTGCCTGTGTCTGGGCCCCAACTGTCTCCCACATACTTTTTCTTTCCTTTATGCTCGCGGTCCATTTCCTGCCTTTGATTGGAATAAATGGAAATATTCACTCATTTGTGACCATTATCAGTCTTAACTCACTGCGGCAGAACTCTTGGCCGCCAGTGTCGCTTTGTCATTTAGGTTAAGGCAAGCCATTTCCAGTGATAATCATTTCTCTCCCCAAGACCATTCTAAATTGAGTCCGTCGCTGCCAAAACTACTGCGTACGGTCCCCAAGGCAACTGCGCCACATCACGCCGCACCCATAAACATAACTATTGCATTGCGGCAAGGTTTATTTGTGTTCCTGACAGACGCTGTATGTGAATGTTACGACCGTGCCCAACAATGTTGCCCTAGCCCTTTTACGAACGGCTCACTGCAACATTGCATTTTCCAGGTTTGACATGTATGTTAGGTTGGATGTGGATAGTTTCCTCGATGTATGCGACAACTTGCATACAGACCGTTCAGAAACACGTCCTTCGAGATTTTTTTTTTTTGCTGTTTCAAAGTTCTTATATAAGGTGTTTATGTTAATTAAGTTCTGGGGTTTTACAAGCCATAACCACGATCTGATATGAGCCACACCGTAACGAGGGACTCCGGATTAATTTTGACCACCTGGGATTCTCTAAAACGTGCACGTATATCTACAAGCACACGCGCATTCTTGCACTTCGCCCCCATCGAAACGTAACTGTCACGACCGGCATCGAGCCGTCTACCTCGAGCTCAACAGCGCAACGCCATCGATGCAGAGTAATGTGCAACGCGAAACGTTGGTTGGTCGGGTTCCTTAACGTGCACCCAATGTTCGGCACACGAGCGTTTTTACATTCCGCGCACATCGGAGTGTGACCGCCGCGGCCGGGAAGCGAAACCGCGAACTGACGCTCAGCATCCTAACGCCAAAGCCACTGAGACGCCGCGGGGGGTGCGAAACTTTGTACAGTGGATGCCTTGAGCAAAGCATGTCGAAATGTTCGGACCTTGCAAAATGCTATGATCATCGACAAGTTCGGGACACCCGTGCCCACGAGCTAACAGGGCTGCTTTGCAACAATAATGTGCGATGGAACAAATTAAAGACAAGACAGAAAGGCATACATTATGAAACGTAACCTTTATGGTCTAGAGATTATGCGGGCTTTAAACACCACTCAATAAATAGCCGGGATCCGCCTTTGTACTCCACGCAGGAGGTGAGAAAGAAAGGGCAGGGTAACACCACCGAGGGGAAGAACACACACGCACATCCGCGAGAACGTGCTATGGTCAGAGTTGACAGGGTACCTGACGAACTTCGCGACCTTAGGAAACGGAACGGGAGCGTCCGTTGCGTTGTGCTGCGCCGATCGGCAAGCCCATGCATCGTTTACTTTTAAATTAGTCTGAATTACGAAGCTTTGGGCAAAGAGCGGAGTTCGTTTGGGTACAGCCTTGAAAAAGGTAATAAAACTAGTGCACCTCAAGTACAGTCGCGAGCAAAGGTTTCGAGATCAGAGGTGCCGTGAATGAAATTTCTGTTATCGCAGCCTAGGTACACACACTGAAATCAAGCGGCACAGCCCACGTGTGCACATTGTACCGGTGCAATGCACTGCCACAATTTCAGAATGAATAGTTGTGCTAGAAGAAATCTTTATATTCTTGCTGATGCCGTAGCGCCTAAACATTTAGTTATATATAATTGTTAGCGAATTGGCGACTATGACAACTTGAACGATATTAGGGAAGTGCCGTTACAGGCTGTTAGCGCCATTACCGCATTCCACGGCATATGAGCCGCACGTTTGAGCGAGCTAAACTCTCAATGGGAATTTCCGCAACACACCTATCTGAATATTGCACAACCTATGCACGGGGCGCGCTGTTTCATGTGCTTGTTAGAACAAGCTCTCTAATGGAACGTAGCTCGATTCAACCGAAGACTAAAAATATCCAGAAGGACTGCTTTTTGCTTGATTCGTGTACTGGCGTTGTCACGTGCGTTTGCCTTCCAAGTTGGCATCGTATACCCGGGAACCGTCACTTTAGGCGTTTGCGAGCGTTCCTACTGCAATTCCCGCCCAATGACACTGGAGATAAAACCTGTCTCCAGAGTCGGCACCTGCACGCGCGTCCTCACCGCGAGTGGTTGCTGCATCAGACCAAGCGCGAAAGCGTTACGTCGCCAAGCACGAAGGTTGTGCGCGCCTGCCTGCACGAATGTTGGCCATCAGCTATACAGCCGAGCGTCGACCGATTATCTAAAGGCTCCGTTGACGCCCTCTCTCTTACTTTTTGCATGCTATTTTACGGTTCGTGCAGCCGGTTAGGACAGAGAGAGAGAGAGAGAGGGGGGCTTCAAGGCCTTCGGAACCGGAAAAGAAAAGCAGTTGCCTGGCGATTTGTTGAGGCAAGATACGTCGGCACTGTGGCTCTCACTTTCTGTAGGCCGGTGTCGAAAGTCGCGCCGTCGCTCCGTCCTCCCTCGGACGCCGTCAATGCTGATACGACGCCCGCGGAAGGAGGACATCGCAGTGTTTGCTAGCGGTGAGTGGACGCTCTATCTCGCTCGTCTCGTGCAACGAGGGTGCCTGTGCGCCACAGTTTCAAAGTAGCAGCTGCAGTGCAGGAAATCAAGGTATGCAATGTTTTGTGAACGTAACCGCGCAGGAAACGTGGGAACCTTGTTGCAAAGGAATTTTAATTTCACTCAAAATTAACCTTCTCAATAACGAACGTTAAGCGGTAAGGATTCTGGCGTTCTTATAAAGCGTGACTTGCCACAGAGTGTAAGGGGTAAACCACTTTAAGTCGAATCTACTTGTTCATCGGGTAACGGCAAGCGGTCTGTCCCAGTCGCACTAATCTGCGGCACCTTGTTCAACGTTAACAAACGGAAATGGCGCGGAGTGCGAGGGTCAATGACAGAGCGCCAACATGCTTTGCGAGGATCACTGCGCAAGTTGAGAAAGTTCGTCACATTTCATGGCTGTACTAGTTCCAGTGACAGTACCAGTGACAGTTCCAGTCACCCTTCGTAGTACCTACGAAGGGTTACTTACTCGGCGCTACCATTTTGTCATGTGCGCGAGAACGACGTTTTTACAGCAGGTTTCTGACTTACTCATGTCGAGATGTCAGTGCTGCGCTGCTTAATCCTGGCAAGATGCATGCGTGGCACGCGTATGTTAACTTGCGCGGCTTGTAAAACTTGAGTACAACTCGTTGTCATTCTGAGGGGTAATAGCCTAAAGGAAAGGTTACGAAGTTGTTGTAGTGGCTGCAGCTTTAGTGCAACGACCAACAACGGAGCGTGTAATCAAAGCGCCACTTTTGAAATTGCGCCTACAGTGTATACCAAAATACTTGAAACAACAAGGGGACAACGAGCGCTTTGACATCATTTCGATGCCAATCGAACCACTTGCTGTCTGATAAAACGATTTTTAGCGTGGCATCATCTTTCCAGGAACATGAATTACTGATGGCGCGTTACTATAAAGAAGTTGGCTATTGGAATTAACAGAGTGCAAGCGTAAGTACGAAAGCCGACACTTGAGGCACTTGCAGGATATGAAAGCCTGTGACTGAAAAGAAACGTACTGGTTTATTTCACAGAAACAGGATTTGAAGACCGGAGCAGTGATGAAGGACAGGGAGAGGCCCTTCTATAAAATTTTGAATGGACACCGGATTCCTGGAGCGTTTTCGGAGGAGGTGCTTCAAGGATTTCTGCGCTACGAGCCGGCAGATGACGACATATTCATCGTCACCTTCCCGAAATGTGGCACCCACTGGGCCCACATGATGCTCTCGGCGACCCTGCAGGTCTGCCGAGGCCTGCCACCAAGACCGTTCATCCTTGCGGAAAGAGAGGGCGTGGACACCATCTTGGCGGCTCCGAGGCCTCGTATCGTCTGCACTCATCTTCCTTTTCGTCTTACGCCCCGCAATGAGCGGACGAAATACGTATACGTGACCAGGAACCCCAAGGACTGCTGCGTGTCATTTTTCCATCACACAAAGGCCTTACCCAGCTACGGATTCGCGGATGGCACCTTTAACGAGTACTTTGAGATCTTTCTCGAGGGTCTAACGGACTTCGGCAACTACTACGACAATCTCAAATCTTGGTACGCTCGCAAGGATGATCCGAACGTCTTGTTCATGACGTACGAATCTATGAAGCTTGACAGCGAAGGTTCCGTCATTAAGTTGGCCAAGTTCGTGGATGAGCAGCTTGCCGTAGCGCTCGAAGAAGATAGCGACAAGATGCAATTTGTATTGGAGGCGTGCAGCGTGGATCGCATGAGGAAAGAAGCCCAGGGGCCCTTTGTTAGGAAAGGTGTGGTAGGCGACTGGAAGAATTACTTTTCGCCAGAACAATCGCGAAGGCTGGAAGAGAGATTCATGCTAGAAATGAAGGGAACGGACATACCTGACCTCTGGAAGGACGTTGATTGGAAACTCAACGGACCAAACGGCGCTTAAAGGCTATGCCCAATATTTGCTAGAACTTGGTGTTAGAAAGCAAGAGAATGTCCTCAAAAAAAGAAAGCAGGTTCCATGTTATTGATATTTTCGAATGGTACTCATGGTACAGAAAAGTCGAGGCAGATTGTGCTATATATAGAATGTGATTCGTGCCATATGTACTGTGTTGTATTGAGAATGTTTGACAGCAAAACACTAATAATTTATACTCATTTCATGTGCTAGCGCACAAGCACGAAATATTTTCTGGTGTTGTTGGTTTTATATACTTCATTTTCTTTTTCCGGCTTGTTGCTTTGAAATGGCACGGTACTCTGCAGCACTTGTTTAGCCTAATGTACTTGCTTTTACTCTGTATTTTCATCTAATAAACTTTACTGCTCCACGCTAATGCGGGAGACAATTGTACAACTCTTTTTTTTTGCCTTTATGAATATGGTTCTGCCTACTGGCTTTCGTTGTGGTTCATCGACAGTCTATTTTGCTTTCGCATATATTGCGATAATGTTTGATCTTGAATGCAGCGCCTTAAGGAAGTATGCCACTTGACGTGTAGAAACAAAGGGAGAGAAGAAAGAAAACTCACCGTGCAACAAATTCCCGAGACCCGTCTCCATTTCTCCCACTGTCGAGCACTATAGCTTTATGATTAACCATTATGCCTGAGCAATAAACTGCAGCACAGATTGCTCAAACGCGCGTCATTTAACGAGCAGCAGCTGTTTTTAGCGGCGGCGCTACAGCGTTGCATGTGGACAGAGTTGCGTTAAAGGAAGGAACGATTGCTCGGTGAATCTCGAGGGGTGCACAGAAAAGCCCGGCCGGCCTAGCAGTATGTTTGAGACCCTTGACTAACCAGTCGTGTCTATAGCTCTGCCCTTGGATATTCAAAATAGGCTTTGAAGAAGACAGTCATTCAACACTTCACAAACTCGTGTTTTTTTTTTATCACGATACTTTCTTCTAAGCTCAAGTGCCGCTGTTTAAGTCCCCTTTTCGAATTTGTGCCTATTTATCATAATTTACTCAATTGAGATGCACGTTCAGCGCCGTGAATTTATGTCGCATATGCTTGCCTTCCTGACAAGGGCACTGAGTTTGGTTACGATAGGGAAAAGAGGGCAAGCTACAATTAAAGTTGACGCTTTATGATTCCCAAGCGAGAAAATGCTCGCGTACGTAATAGTCCAACAAGACATGTCGCGCGCATGCAGTCAATGGTTCATATTGCTGCGCGACTGGATGCATGGGCATGTTGGTTGCAGCGTAACGTGTGTCCCTTGTGCTTTGCTTTTCATTGCTGGAGGGCGATGCAGCGAATGAAACGTGTTATGTGCGAATGCTTCTCATTGGCCCCATAACACTACCCCACCAAGAAGTAGCACGCATTACTGATTCATGAAAAATTGTGTTTTGGAATACAGGCGCAACCCACAGGAACCGGCACAATGACCACTGCCACCAGCAACAAACTCCAGCCCATCTTCCAGTTGATTGATGGTATCAAGATTCCGCTCGGCTTTGACGGTGACAAACTGCGTTCGGCTCTGAAGTACCAGGCCTCGAGCGGTGACATTTTCATCGACACGTTCCCCAAGTGTGGAACCAACTGGACCAAGCGCATTGTGGAACTGCTGATCGGCGGCGAAGATGTTGCGTCTCAAAAGGACGGCTACGGCCTAGCGACCACATTCTTCGAGATGGTGGGCAAGGACACCATAACAGCCCTGCCCGAGCCAAGGATTGTCACTACGCACCTTGCATACCAGCTCGTCCCGAAGCACCCGGATGCAAAGTAAGTGGTCCTAACTGCTGCTGAAACAGATACTAGATATTGTGTCGGCACTCTCTCCGATTCTTTTTGCTTGACTATGCCTAATTCAAAGCATAGTCATAAAGCTTGGTGTGTATGATCTAGGCTATGCCGATCAGGAAACGAATAATCATGCTTATGTGGCTTTTAGTGGTTGTTGGCAGTTGTTGGCGACTGGCCACAATGATACTCCCTTATGCTATTCAGCGTTGGCACACCTCAGAAACAATACGGCTGGAGAGTAGGATTTTCGTTTACATCTAGGGGAAAGAAAAAGAAGTAAAAAAAAGTATGTCAACGAAAATTACGATCGACGCTATGTGCTCAAAGGCTTCTATTCAATTTAGCTTTAGTGTGCTTATGTCATTGATTGCTGCCACTTGATCGTATGAAACTTGTCGTATTCAGGTACATATACGTGGTGAGAAACCCCAAGGACTGCTGCGTGTCCTTCTTCCACCACACTAAGAAGACGAAGGCGTACCACTTCGAGCAAGGCACATTCGAGGACTACCTGCAGCTATTCATAAAGGGAGAGACGAGCTTCGGTGATTACTTCGAGCACTTGGTCTCGTGGTACCCTCACGTCGATGAGCCCAACGTTCTCTTTCTCACGTACGAGGACATGAAGAAAGACCCGGCGGCTGCCGTGCTCAAAATAGCGAAGTTTCTGGACGTCCGCGACACAGAGCTACTTGATGTTGATTCCAACAGGTAATTTTTTGTACTTTTGTAGTGCTTCGTGATAAAATTTACAGACATACAACAAACACCAAGTCAGGATAGACTGCCACTTTCACCTTCAGTAATGGTCTGTGCATTTACTCGGCCTAAGATGACTTATTCATCCACCTGCCACCGATCAAATGCGGAGGAAATTGGGCGGTCGTTCACCGCAGCCAACGAGCGCGAACTTTCTTGAAATTTTCTCCCCAACTGCGGACACGACGACGCCAGCGACGTCATAATTTTCCCGGCATTGCATCTTGTTCAAGTACTTTGAACGCTGAAAAAGCTTGCAAGAACTGTTGGTGGAGCAGTCGGTGTGTCGGTCGGTAGGTCGCTCAGTCGATCGCTCGCTCGCTGAAACGTTAAATGGAAGGGAAGTGTAAAGGAACAAATAGGAAGGGTAACCAGAACTGCATTCGCTAGCTACGTCATAATATCGGGGCTCTAAAACCTGCAGTGAAGAGCTCGCACAATGCAGACACGCGTGCGAAAGTGCCCCCTGGCTCACGGGTATTGACCACATTATTCGTGTAGCGGCGAACGATGTCATTCTGCCAGGATCCTCTTCTGAGCGGCCTGAGGAGAATGCCGGCTACAGGCAGATAGATCGACCGATATATATATATATATATATATATATATATATATATATATATATATATATATAGATAGATAGATAGATAGATAGATAGATAGATAGATAGATAGATAGATAGATAGATAGATGGTTCTTCATAAAGAAGAAAACGAAAGGATCATGAAGAATGAAACTATTGCTGACCACGGTGCAAGTGTCGAACCTTGACGTTAACTTGACACCTAAACAGTAGCAATAAACTTGCCGGCAATTGCTCCTCCTAAGAGCCGCTTTTGGTCGCCGTTTTAGGACACTAGAGCTAAAGCAGGCACACAAGGCAACGCGCATAACGAGTTGCACGGCCTGGCATACGTCTGCATAACGCGCAGCTGAAATTGTCAACTCGTTTAACGCGTTTTCCTCCCGATTGATGATAGATATGGAGGATCCGCGGACATCCGAGTAACAATGCCCGCTGAGAGCTTCACGTCTGGCCAAAGAAACAGCGCTTCAGCACAAAACAATAGCGCTCGTGTGCGTCGTCTCCCTTCGTCCCGTGGTAAAGCGCTGCTTCCTTATTGCGTCGCAGGCGGCCTGAAGAGGTAGCCGCCGTAGCCACGGTTTATTTAGGCCGGCCAGCCATGGTGCAGCGGGATCTCGGGAGCGGCCAACACCGCGGCCGTTCAGCCCGAGCGCGCCAGCGTGTTCTAACTGTGAAAATGTTTATACCCCTAAGTGTCTTTTCTTGTCGCACTTGTTGTCACCCTTACCGTTAGCGCCTTACAAAAGTGTACAGAGGCCGGCAACGGAGCTATAACTAGACGTGCGATGACAAAAGACTTAGTTGAAAACTATGTAATCATTAAGACAGCCTTGAGCCAACAAAAAATATCCGACAAAAGAATTTCACACGGAGAGGTTTGAAACACTCCTGCCAGATACTTCTGTGCGCCCAAGGCTGTCAGATTTGTTACATAGTTTTGTACTATGTGTTTTGACATCGCACGTCTAGTTAGAGCTCCGTTGTCGTCCTTTTGACGGCGGCTACGTAGTGCACACTACATTTGTTCTACGATCCGCGATAACGACCGTAACGCTTTAGATGCATTCGATGCTATACGTATCAAAATTCATTAGAAAATTTGTATTGGTCTAATTTCGTACTATTGCTATGCGAATCCACCTTTATAGGTTCAAAGAGGTCGTGAGGGACAGCAGCATCGACGCCATGAAGGAGCACTACAACGCGAGCTACCAGAAGGCCCTAGGAGGCAACGGCGTGGACCAGTGGATCGAGAGGAAGGACTACCCGCTGGCCCGGGCCCCTCCGCCGCCCGACGTCATGGTGCGTAAGGGCATCATCGGCGACTGGCGCAACCATTTCACGGCCGACCAGTCGCAGCGCATTGAGCGCGCCTTCGTGGAGAAGTGCGGTCACGTCGTCGACCACCGGAAGATCTGGAACCCCGAAGACTGGATGGAGAACGTGGCGTAACGCTGGGAGGTCCACCCAGCGTGGTAGCACAGTCGCTGTGGGGCGAACACTCTATTCCGATGGCCCCTTGGTTGACCTGAGTCCCACAGAGAAGCCTTAGAAACGCTGGCGTTAGGTCAAGGCATTCATGAAGCTAACTAATGGATAAATGAACTCTAGAGTGGCCTCCGGGAATGTGTCCCGAGGCTGCCCTACCATCCATTTATTTTAAAGCTGGAAGGTGTCCGGGCCGTAAATAGTTGTGCGGAACAGTAATGCACATGAATTCTGCAGGGAGACTCTAAGCTGTTTGCGAAGGCTCGAAACATATAAATTCAGAAACGTTCTTTGTGATTCACTACTGCTTTTGTAATCTTTCACTTATTCATGAAGGTGTTTGTGGAATTTGTTATTGATTTTGCAAGATTTCGGACGTACCGCAGCGAGGAGTGACACTATGCTTAAGGCATGTCCGTATGGCGCTCGCATCCCCTTTGAGGGCCTAATGTCTTCATAGCAGGTAGAGTATTATAACTTCATACCATCATGCACTTTCATATAAAACGGTGTGAGATAATGTAGCGATGAATTTTTTTAGTCCAGCACTTCATGCGTAATGTTCAAAGAATACCTCGTGCAGCGCGTTACAAGCAGCGTTGTACCACCCCTTTCCTCAAAATTTTCTCCAAATGCGCGCCAAGGCGCGGAAAATAATATACACCTTAACAGTACAGCATATATATTTATTAGCAGCTCGACAATTTCGAGCATTCACATCAAAAAGCACCGCGAACAGAGTAGAGAGCCTGATGTTCAATGTCTCTGTGGCGCTCAATTCTCAAAATCTGGGTCAGCCGGTATAGCAAAAACAAATCTTGTCAACGGATATAGTGGTTAGTTACGCCTGGCAGACTGACAAGTGTATGTTCACATTGACGACATCGGCGCATTGGTCCCACGAGAAATATAGATAATAAGTTCCACACACGATTTATGATAAGACTGAGCACCGTTGCAGACGTTGGCAAGTGGTGGCTGCATCCAAACAAGGATATGTACATAAGGACATTATCGCAACACGCAGCAGGCGAGTTCTAAACGTTGGATAAATATATCGCTATAACAAAGGGAAAATAATAAAGCTTGATCCTGTTATGTCTGTTTTATCTTTCGTTCCTTGTCAATCCAGATGTCTGCCCTGCCTGAGATGACGAAACAGGGTTGCACAACGTGGTTGCAAAATATAATCAACTGAAGTGGTTGCAGAAGTGTTGCGACCTTAGCACCTCGCTGAAAATGCTCAAGTATTTATCGAACAGAACAAGGACAGCTGCTTGGTTAAGTAGGAGCAGCGGCCCTCAGTTGGAATTATTCAAAGCATGCGGGTGATGTTCTGCGAAAATTTCATCGACTCAGCCAAAAGTCGAAATCGGGAATCAATGTCACCATTGAACTTTTTAAATTATGGTTCCTGTGCCCTTATTTTGCAAGGGTTCTTCTCCTCCGATTCTAATAATTTCTGATCAGCCGTTCCATCGAGTGTCTTGTTTCCAACGATAATCGAGGCTTCGGCCACGTGCCCAACCCGATAACGAATATTAAAAATAATGAAAAGTAAAAGAATAATTACAAAGTATGGCTCCCGATTTCGATTAGTGGCTGAATCTGTGGCATCACAATCGGGCCTTCAAGAATTTCAGCTGCGTGTCCCCAAACGCCAGCTCTGGTCTGTCCTATTGCCAGAAATGCTGGGAAGGAGGCTTATTTGGCACGATATCAATCTAATTGCGCTTTGTGATGCGTGCATCGTCCCTGGTTCAAGCGCATGCAAGCAACGTTGCAAGCGACGCAACCGCACGAAAGCGCATAGGGGGCGCTGTTGTAGGTATGGCCTCGCGCTTTCAACGGCTAAAAAAAAAATAATAAAAAAAAGGAGTATGGGAGCAAACAAAAAATGCTGCGCGCCGTGAGCGACTGTAGCCAACAATCTAAGCGCGCGGTCTTTCAAAAATTTTGCGTTATATCTTTGTTGATAGGCCCGCCCTGACGGAAAAATGCCGGCTTGGGGTCACATGATTTTCCCTCTCAGCAGAAGCACGCACTGTCCACGGCAGTGCGCAATGCGCCGGTGCACTCCGTCCAGTGTGAGCTGGCTGTTTACACGAAAGGACGCGCAGCTGTGACGCGTTGTGAGTGGTAAAGAATGACCACCTGCGCAACATTCCATGGCGCTACTATTTCGCTGAATCACAGCCGGCCGATTCTGCGAACTTACGCCACCGATGGCGCGTATGCAGGTGAGGCACTCTACGTACAACTTCAGGTTTGATTACTGTTATGCTGTGGCTAGGAAAACCTTCCTTTGCATTAGCGTTCCGTCCAAAGGCCAACTGCAACAAATCTTGAACCGCGCAACGCGCCTATAATTTCAGATAGTGTAGATCTGCAGTATCCTCAATGCGGAAGTTTACGCCCGAATTACGAGGGAATGCGTCGCAAAAAACAAATTTTTATGATAGCGAAACTTAAAAAGAAAGAAAGAAAGAAAGAAAACGCCGCCCTTATTGCTCACCGGAGGTGACGCGTGACCGAGGACCAGTGCAGCTCTTCGGCATGATCGCCGAGATTAGACGGCACCCGCTTGTTAATGGCGCCTAGCGTCTACAAACCAACCTCCTCCCGAAGCCGTTCCCGCCTCGTTTCTCACTTCTCGCCGGCCGTTAAGCGCGTTGCATGCTGGGACCTAGTTTGGTTCTCGGTATCGTTTAGTAGCGCCGGCCGTCGGTCATGGCGAGCTGTATTGCGGGCTGACTTCGGTCGCTCGTCCCCCCAGATCCTGCACATCGCACTCATCGGTCTTGCTAATTTGACGGGAATTTCCTGCCCTCATTTTCAGGGCCGCTGCTACCGTGTCACCTAAAAGGGTGCAAAGAATACTTTAAACGCGCGCGCGGGCTCGTACGCGTGCAACGAGTCGCTGTTTTTTAAAGCGAAGCTTTCGTTGCCTCTTCCATCGACTTTTGCGCTGCTGCTGTTGCTGTTTCCTTGCACGCCGCGTCGAGGGGGGAGGTAGGAGGTTTGAGAGCGTGTATATACATGGAAGGAGCGTGGAAAAGAGGAAAGTCGGCGCGAGAAATCCGTTTGGACCTTTCCATCGCGTGGAACGTGCACAATGCCCTCTAGAGCTCCCGGGGTGTCGCCACATAAGCCTCTTGACAGCTGTAGTTATGCGCGACTCCCCGCAAAAGCATTGCATAAACTGCAGCGCTTACTTTTTGACTAACGTGCAAGTGCAGAGGGGACGTCGATAGAAGCGGGAGAGGAGATGGGCGACGGTTCACGACAATTTGGTAGCGCGGGGCCACAGTGCCCTCTGACGCGCCCTGGGGGACGCCAAAATGCCTTCTGAAGCTCCTCGGGGGACGCAAGCGTTGCCCTCCAGACGCCGTAATTAGGCGTAATCCGACGCAAAAGCATTGCAGGAGCTGACGCGCTTGACTCCGTGCTCACGCGCCACAGCCACGACAGTCCAGGGAGGAGGAACGGATGTTAGAGCGGGAGTAGAGAGAGGAGGCAGGCAATAGGTAAAACCGGCCCCCGTACCGACGCAGTGAGGAAACGGAGGATTAACCTAACCCCTTGCGCGCGTGGCAGTTCATCTAACTTGAGACGGGAGAAACAAAATGCGTCGTCAGAGAGCATTGCTCATTTAGGGTCTCTTCAGCAAAGGGATAAGTGAATGAAAGACGCGTCTCTCTGTGCTCTGTGTACTATGTGGCCTAACACAAGTGGTGCAGGCAAGGCAATATTTAAGATCACATCACGACTGTCGTATGCCGTCAACATCATCGCCAGATACCACCACTGAACGCAAATAGCACGGATAGCTTCGCTTACATCGATTCCTACAGTGCGTGTGATCTGCGTTTTCTTCCCCAGCGGTGAGAAACATGCTCGTTTCCTTAATGAATCTGCCCAATGCTTATGTTCGCGACCAAAATACCAGTTGTTTTTGACTGGAAACTTATCTATGGATCCCCCTGGGCCTCTGATTTTGTTGTATTGCTTTTGCAATAAACAAGAGATGTGCGACAGTGCGTAGGCCTGCTTAGGCGCTGTTCAAAAAAAAAAAAAAAAAAAAATAGGACAGTCACTTTAGCATACGCCAAAGAGGGTGAGGGCGAAAGCTTGCGAGCTCAAGAGACATCCATTTAATTACTTCACGTTCTCATTCGAATGCGTTGTTACTTCTGGTTACCTGTTTTCTCCCACTGAAGGTAGTGGGTACAATTGTCTTAATTAAACCTACCTTAATTAACTGTGCCTTAATCAACTTCGGCCTAATTAACACCAAAGGTCGTGGGTTCGAGTGCCTTAACTCTATGTTAATTAACTGTGACTTTTCTGGCATGATTAGCAGCGTCGATGTGGCAGCGATGTGGAGGAACACGACGACGAACGCGCGAGCAGTGGCATGAGCGCTTCGATTTTCTGTACCTCACAACGCGACCTTGAAACAGAGATGTAAGGCGTTCGCCTTAAAAATAAATTCGGGGCTCTTAAGATTCTCAGGAGCATGTAAATAAAGTTCTTTGTCTGTCTGTCTGTCTGTCTATCTGTCTCTCTACGTGCCAAAACTATGGTACGATTATGAGGCACGCCGTAGTGCGGGACTCCGGCTTGCATTCTTCTACTTGGGGTTCTTTAATGTGCACCTAATGCGTGGCTCACGGGCGCTTTTGCATTTCGCCTCCATTGAAATGCGGCCACCGCAGCCGGGATTTGATCCAGCGCCCTCTGGCTTGGCAGCGCAACGTCGACGTTACTATGCCACAACGGCGGGTGGGCTGTTTAATGGCCGCTAATAAGAAAAATTATACAATTACCAGCCTTGCAACTTTGCCGAGGTTGCTTCAATACTATAGGCTTGTCATCGATTACCTATCTAGACAAGGTGTCATTTCGCTGCAGTTGGCCTTCTAATGACGCCTAGAAAAAGCGATCGGCTTTGATAAAGGCGTCGAATTATGATATTTCGACAGTGGGAAGACGCAGCAACTTATTTGGTTTAGATTAGGTAGGCGTAATAATAATATTTAGCTATTGTGTGTCTGCTCATTGCAGGGTTAAGGGCGATACTTCTAGTTCATCTCGCAGAGCATTACGTTTAATTTTTGCGTTCTTTTCCCGGCTATCTACAATGTCATGGCGATTGTGCCGGCTCTGGTTAGATCATCATTGTTGTTGGTTGAGTCTTCGGGTTGGAGACCAACCATTTCTGTGAAAACGTAGACTGAATTGCTGCCCTTGTGTCGAAAAATAGTCCGTGTCCTGAATGAGAATGCCATTATTCTAAAAAAAAAAGATAATAAAAAGAGACGTTTCCCCATTCCCATTGCAAAACACAATTTTTGCGTAATCTCGCGAACTGCGCGCCTGATTGCCATAGTGTAAATTCAGGAAGAGGAGGAAATAAAGAGAGAAGGCTGGGATGTTCACCAGAAATGAATGTAGATTCAAGCGCATAAAACGCCTCCAAGGATGAGCTCGAGAGTCGGAATTAAAGTATTGGGGCAGATGTTTGGTTGTGGGAGAAACCATTCAAGCGAATGCGAGGTTTCTTGCTGCATGGAAGGCATTAAATAACAACTCTCTTTTGATACTTGCTCTAGCACTTTGTAAAAGCACCCGGTAATTACAACAATAATAAAAACCAACGCCAAAGGGATTACGCATGTCCTTGTTCCCAACCTGTCAAACGGGCAAGAGCCTTGAATACCCGCTGCTGTGAATTTCTCCCCGTCTCTCTATGGCTTTTATGGGGTGCCACAACAGCGTATGGAATTAGCGGACCCGCAAATGCTCCACTGTGTAGCTCGCAATTCCCAAGCACCCTGCGTAATGATATTTCAGAGTGCCTACGCATGTTTTCTTATGCGCACATGCAATTCACGGGAGTATGACAGGCAGTCAGCATAACATGTTTTGCGAAGCGAAGTAGAGCATAGCAGCGAAACCCCGGAGGAAGCGTTTTGAGGTCAACCCAGCTTATATTACGCCGTACCGCTTCCAGACCTCGATAAAGTCGGTGCCTGCGAGTCTCTCGTAGATCTTGCTATTTAGCCTCTCGTTCATGTCTGGCGTGAGGTGCGACTTCCAATCGCCCACGATGCCTTTGCGGACCAGCTTGGCTTCGCTCGGTCGGTCGCGCGTAACCTCGTGAAAGAGCTTCAGTCCCTCTGGCACGTCATCCTCGCCGTCGGTGCGCAAGGGTTTCGAGAAAAACTGGACCAGGGAATCGTTCGTGTACTGCTTCATTGCAGATACGTCGCTGTACCTGCATGGAAAAAAAGAATCGCCGAACTACTGTGTAGAACCAGTGGGGTACTCAGAATTCTTATTCGGGAGAAAGGCGGGAGGGTTAACCTTCAGCTACCGCTGTGAACGAAATCATGCCCAAGAATGGGTGGCATGGAAAGCATTGTGTGCTCAGCGCTCTTTATGCTTCTTCAGTTAGGTCACATTTCCTCCTCTGAGCAAAACGGCACTGGTGGGAATTCGGATAAACGTACGATTCGATAAAGCACTTCGTGTAGTTGAGAGCTGTTCATAATAACCAACGCAAGTGAATCTCGACAGCGAGTGTGCTATCGAAGGCTACTTGTCTGTAGCAGTCTCTTGTGAACAAAAAGCTTTGCAAATTCGGTATCAGTCACGTAGTTTCACATACCTGAGCACATTCTCCAGGTAGGTCGCATCCTCCAGCAACCTGTCATGGTACGACTGGCCAAGGAACTTGGCGATCTTGAGCACGTTTTCTCGTGGTTGGGCCTTCATGTCTTCGTAATGTAGAAAGAGAACGTTGGGGTCGTCGCGGTGTTCGTACCATCCCAACACGTGATCAAAGTAGTCACCGAAGTCCGTCTGGCCCTCGCAGAAGATGTCAAAGAAAGTTGAGAACGTGCCGCGGGCGAACTCGTAGCCGGGAAATCCTTTGGTGTGGTAGTAGAAAGACGTTACACAATCCTTAGGGTTGCGGCATACGTAGATGTACTTTGCTTCGGGAGACTTGGGCATCATGGAGTACGGAAGATGGGACTTGATGATCCCAGGCCTCTTCATAGCCAACAGGCAACCGGCTCCGGTCATCTCGAGAAACGGGCTATTCTTGAGGAAATCCAGGCCATCCTTTGGCTTCTGGCCATCGTTGTAAATCAGGTATGCGATGTGTTGTACCCACGTCGTACCACACTTGGGAAAAGTGACGACGAACACGTCGTCTGACCTGGGCTTGTACTCCAGCGCTGACTTGAGCAGATCCGCGTGGAACGCACAAGAAAGGCGATAGCCATCGAAGTCAACGTAGTAAGGCCGCTGGTTGGGGTCCTCTCCGGCGGTCGTCATCTGCATTAATTAAAGCAAGCCATAACTGAATTTAAGCATGACATAAATAAGCTAACGGACATACGAGCGTAGCAAAACAGCACCCGAAGCGTTAAAGCAGCAAGGTTTCTGGCAACGGGCGTTATTTAACGCGCGGATAGTACACTGTAGATTAGAACCGCGCTTTTAGTGCGCTCTAGGCTGACTCGAATAATCGCCGTCTCTGTTTCAACTGTAAAATTTATCAGTAACACAATGCGAACTTATTCTATACGTTACGGTAGCAAGAAAGTGCATCAAATTTGAAAACAAACAGCCAAATTCTTTTTTATCATCTCAAAAATCTTGCCTGCAGGCAAAATAGTTTTGAAAAGGGACAGGAATGTTTACGATAGCAATAATATAAAGGGCTGTATCCTATTTTTCATCTCTTAATATTTCTTTTATATTTATATAGTTGTATATATATATAGTTTGTAGTTATAGCTACGTGAACTTCACTGCACGAAACAGTGATGATGTTACATACGCCTCAAAGGGCCTACACCATGCGGAAGGTTGTACATTATATTTCTATGAGCAGATTCTCCCTGATAACGCGCGCGCGCGCGCGCACGCACGCACACGCACACGCACACACACACACACACACACACACACACACACAGACGTGGTATCTGACGCGGTGTTAGTGTCAGATAAAACGTTGGAATATTTAATGAAACTTTTGTCTTTCTTCCTCGCAGAAGTTTTTGTTCGTGAAGCTTTATTTCCCTTGGTTAAGCTAGTTTGTGCTTTGTCCTCTGCTAGCGTCGCTCGCTGGTGACATCTTTCTGAACAAGGAGAAGCTGTAACCTTGTCATAAGTGGCAGCTTATCGCAACGCAGGCAAGCGCCAGTGGACAGCATAAGAATACAATGTGCTGATAACAAGAAGCGAGATATCAGTGCTGTTTGTTCTTATAGCTGTGTTTCTTTTCTCATGCTTGTCAAGACAGAAACAGAAAGAGAGAAAAAATAAAGGAAAGGCAGGGACGTTAACCACGACTAAGCCCCGTTGACTGCCCTGCACTCGAGGAAGGGAAAAGGGCAGGGAAAATTAAGAGAAGAAGAGAACGTCCGCTGTTGATATCGCCGACGTATAGAACAGTTCTCTGCTTTATATCGCTGACGATCACTCAATCCGACAGCCTTCAGAAATCACAGCGGCGCTTTTCTGGCCTTTTGTAGCTGCACTATGCGAGGCAGTGGTCACAATCTGTCGTTAAAGGTGAATGCTCTTTATTCAAGCTGATTTAGAGCTGTGTAGAGATCATGTCCTTCATTTTCAAAGGATGGGCAGGACGTTGTGGAAGCTTGCGCGTTGACTAGCTGATTGTTCAAAATCTGTGTAGGTGTTTTTATAAAGGAACAAAACCGGTATACACATGCGAAAATGATGAAGCGCGAATATCACTTTAATTTATTTGTCATGATGCAAAGTGTATGCACACGCAAATCTTACAGCCACCGGAGGCAGCTTGAAACCAGTCGACAAAAAAAAAAAAGAACGTCAACAGCGTAAACAAACTAAGGACGGTAACAGCGCAAACAAGTTATGTGCGTGAAGAAAGACAGACAGACGAGAGCACTGGCTCGCAACTGAGGGCACATTAGGGGTTAATGGCAGATACTATGACTTGAGGCTAGTATCACTTTAAACGAGTGTGAAACTGAACTTGTTATTACCGATTCATGGCAAAAAAAAAAAAAAACACCACGAGAATAACGGGACACGATGTGGAACTTGCCTTGACAAAAAACTCGCACAAACAGATACGCTGGCACAGAGACTAGATGATCCCGGCCTTGCCAAAGAAAGCAAGTCACTAGACAAAATTGGTGCACTCGACATCCCACAGTGCAGTCAAAAACGTTTCCATGCAATGCAAGGGAAAGTTCGCTGACACATGCGTCAGACGTTTCTAATCAATAAGGGTTTCCGTTAATTCTGGAGCGAACTGTCCCTTGTGTCTAAGCAACGCTGCCGTCCTGCCAGATTTAGGGACACAGCCACACGTGTTGGTGTTCGAAGCCAGATGAGAAGAAATTCACCAGACGTGAAAGGATTGCTGCGATCCCCTAACCTGCGTTAGGGAGCGCCCGGTTCGGCCGATATACCTTTTGTGACATGTTAACCTTCCCTTGGGGAACTCGGACACCGCAGATACAATGCAAAGAACAAGGTTATTAACATGGAAGCACAGAAAGCTGCGCGAGCTGGCATGATTGCATCGTGAATAATCAGCGCACAGAGACACCGACAAAGGAGAACGCCATTTGGCTGTTAAGATGCTTCACAGAACAGGCTCTAACTTGAGATTTTTGGATCATGCACAAAACAAGGAAGATGAGTCAATTTTTTTAGGGAAACACTACGTCGATAGCGTACCAGGCGCCTAGAATATTATTTTTTGGACCATGCGCAAGTTGTGCGTGTGAACTATGAGCCACACTTGTATAAAGCTTTCAGTCAGCCCATTTGGCCGCCATCTTTCGCGCAAACATGTACAAGCCAACGCAGTGGTGGGACAACGCATGACCATGCCTCGGTGTATGCGTTATACCGTAAGGTAGCTGCTGCTGCGCGCGCTTTCGCAGTCAACCGTCGCTCGATCAGTGTGATTCACGCTGTACGACACCACTGCTTTTCTTTTCTATTAAAGCGAAAGCCTTAGTGGCCGCGAACTTGCGATTTCGCCGTCGCCGTGCTTCGAGGAGGCACATGACGTCACACCACGTTCCTCGTCACACCGCGTTCCTACACCGCGTTCCTCGTCACACCGCATTTCTCGTCGTTGCGCTCGCCTCCGCTCGCTTCGCCAGCTGCATCGCATGTCTGATAACATGTCGGAGGATTGAAAAGGAGAGCTTGCGTGCGCCGCAACCACAGTTGAGGCGGCAGTATGGACGGCGACAATTCTGATAAGCAGCAGGAGGCCTGGAATCGACATCGGAACGAGATGAAGAGGAAACGAATCGGCCAGGAAACAGACCAACAGCGCGCCGAACGACTGGCTTAACGCCGCAACATAGCTAGACAACCAGGCTAACCTGTACTTGCAATCAAGATTAACCAAGGCTAACCATGCTATGCCTTAGCTTTCGCTACGTATATCCTGGCATAGCCGAGCTAAGCCACTGCCAATTTTTTATCTACAGCGACCAATGGTGTCACTCTTATTGGTTTCTTTAAATATTTGCCGTATGCGTGAGGTTCCGCATACGGAACCTCACGGCGTCGCCGTGAGTTCCCGTATGAGTGAAAGCGTGTGAGGGTGAGCCGGCCAACGCGGTTAAATCTCGCGTTCGCAAGCGAGGAACGCGGCCCGGATGCGTGCCCTCTTCTGTCGCGCGCGAGGCAGAGGGATCAGGCGAGGGAGGAGGGTCGTTTTTCTCCTGCGGCTGCTGCCTGGATGTCCTCCTCGTCCGCCGGTCCGTACAGAGTGGAGTCAACCGCGGCGTCTACTACGGCATGGACACGCGAATCGCGGGCGCCGTAGTAGACGACTTCGGCGGACGCCGTAGGGACGCGTTGACGGCGCTCGTTAAATTACGCATGCAAATACTCCGAAGAGTTATCAGTGTGTTTTAGGAGCGGCGCAATATTTCAAGTGTCCGATGCCCTAGCATAACTACAAATATACGGAACGCAGGGGAAATGCTATGGCAAATTTTTGTGCGAAGCTAAATGCATGTGCGTTAAATACAGCCTTTAAAAAGTATTTGTTAAGGGCTCAAACGCGGGATACGGCTATTCTTGGCTATGTTTCCCAGTGCCCCGAGAGAACCCTACCTTAAAGAAAGTTTATGTTTCGTGAAACTAGGGGCGACGTTATGAGTGATGCATAGGCAGAATTTGAAGTGCTTGGGTGATTTACGGTCTGTGCAATAAATTACGTATGCAAGGGCTTCGTAGCGTTATTAGTGTATTTTGCGAGCGACGCAAAATTTAGCCCGCTTCTCTGGCATAACTACAAATTACGCCAACATAACATTTAGCGCACATAAGGGAACGCTACGAAAAATTTGTGTGCGAAGTTAAATGCATGTGGATCAAATATAGCTTATAAAAAAACCCTAAAGTGCCTGAAAGCGATATAAGGCCATCTTACGCCATGTTTCCCACTGTCTCGAAGGAACTCTAGGTTACGCAGGGTTTACATTTGACGGAAATAAAGGACACGCTATTGGTTGTGCGTAGCCAAAATTGAAAGTGTTTAGGTCTGTTACGGCCTATGTATCACGTATATGTATCACGTTACGGCCCGTGTACCTGCATTATTGTTTTACGATACGCGTAAAATTTAACACACAGCCCTTTTTAACACCGAATTTAACACACCGAAATCAAACTTAGCAAAAAATTGGCAACCCACTAAGGCAATTCCCTGCGAAGTTTAGTTCATATGCGTTAAATAGAACTTCTTGCAAAAAAAGAAAGAGAAAA
Organism: Dermacentor andersoni; assembly: GCF_023375885.2. Taxonomy (NCBI): domain Eukaryota; kingdom Metazoa; phylum Arthropoda; class Arachnida; order Ixodida; family Ixodidae; genus Dermacentor; species Dermacentor andersoni. The sequence goes on from NC_092819.1 coordinate 85,586,547, forward strand.
AGAAAGGAAGTGTTCGAAAGTGTCACGCCGTCGTTTTCAGCTACGCTTCCCAATGTTGTGAGATAACTCTACGTTATAAAACGTTAATATATGGTACAAATTACGGGCTTCTCAAGTGCAATGTGTCGTGCAATTTTAGTTTCTGGCTTAATTAGGAAAATTACAAATATTTCTTCAACTCTCATCTTTTTCGCTATTTTCATGCATTATATGAGGTTAGCCCGGTGTCCTCGGTGAACTAAGTGAGACAACTTGCTGACGTTTAGTCAGTGTAATGGCCAGGCAATGCGTGATATGTAGGCAATGCTCACAGTGGGTGGAGTAATTACGACCTTAGCAGTAAATTCGTATGCAGGCGATCCGGAGCGTTATAGGTGTGTTTCACGAGCGACACGGAATTTATCCCACGACCGTGTGAAGACTGAATGCAACCGAGGTCAAATTTAACAAACATCGGTTTAGGCGTGAGGTGCACAAAGCGTTATATGCGGGCAAGGTTTCAGAAAATCAGACAGATCTGTTATATACGGTCAACGTGTTTGATTAAGAGGGGACCACGTGGCTAAAATCGCAATTTTCGCAAGGATACCGCACTTTCTATTTTTTAATTTATAAACAGACAGAGAAGCTTCTCAACAAGCTTTGTTATTATCAGCGCGACAGAAAATAAAAATTCATTTTTTTTCTTTTTCTACTCGGCGGTGGCCCGCATTTCCCGTGGAAATCGTCAACGAATGCCGTTTTAACGATGTGACTGTAGTGCAGGAAAGGAGCCTCAAGCGGAGTCCATTCACTCGTTAGGAAGTTTGTCTTTAGCGCTTTCCATTGATGAGAGATGTTCTGGTGGAAAAAATGGAAAGACAGGCGCTAACACACGGACGCACGCACGCACGCACGCACGCACACACACACACACACACACACACACACACACACACACACACACACACACACACACACACACACACACACACACACACACACACACACACACACACACACACACACACACACGCACACACACACACACACACACTCACACTAAAGAACAACAAGGGAAAAGGAAAGAGAGAGAGAGATTCTTGTTTGGGAAGGAAAAACATGGGGTAAAGTGCAGCGCAGTAACTGTCTCTCAGATGAGGACACCTCAAAAGGAACGAAAGAAAAGCACACTATTGGCCAGGGCGAGTACGGATTGCCTGCGTAAGCGAGACTGAAGCTGGCGTTGGTGGGCACGCAACTACCCGCCGTGGTTGCTCAGTGGCTATGGTGTTAGGCTGCTGAGCACGAGGTCGCGGGATCGAATCCCGGCCACGGCGGCCGCATTTCGATGGGGGCGAAATGCGAAAACACTCGTGTACTTAGATTTAGGTGCACGTTAAAGAACCCCAGGTGGTCGAAATTTCCGGAGCCCTCCACTACGGCGTGCCTCATAATCAGAAAGTGGTTTTGGCACGTAAAACCCCATAATTTATTATTTATTTGTGGGCACGCAACTTGCGACCGTCCATTTCTTCCCACCCGCGGGGATTTTGTGACCACCCTCTTCTTTCGTTATCACGTGCGCTGGTCATCGTCACATGACATGACATGACAAGAACTTCATTTGAGTCCTGAGGGACTGAGATCTTGGGGAGCCAGAACCGAAGGCTCCCGAAGATCAAGTCGGTGACTCCGCCCACGATGGAACCGGGAGATCAAGTCCCGCCGCAATGTCGTGGGCCCTCTGGACAGCCTGGAGTTGAATGTGGAGATTGCTGCTCTTGAGAGATTCCTGCCATTGTTCTTTCGTGATGGGTGGAGAGGCGTTAAGGGCTGGGCACAGCCAGAGCATGTGGTCAAAAGAGCATGAGTCATGACCACATTTGGGGCACGACTGTGAGTGTTCAGGATCTATCTTGTTAAGGGATCGAGGAGTGGGATACGAACGGGTTCGCAGGAGTCGGAATGTGGTAGCCTGATGTTTGTTCAATTTGAGGTGAGGGGGTGGAAATGTCCTCCTGCCTAGTCGATAATGGGAAACAATTTCGTGGAAAGTACATAATGGATCTTTATGGATGTTGACCTCGTTCCAAGCCTGGCTACCCGCGATAGCGCGGTGCGTAAAATCGCGCGCTCTCCGGTGGGCCTGCTGGTTAGGATTACATCCAAGCGGGTTAATTGAGCTATCTAGATGGGCTGGGAACCACGAGATTTGGTATCCTCCTTCGCTGCTCTCCCTAGTCCTTTGAAGTGCTTTAATCACAATACTGTTCACCTGTTCAGATATGATAGCGGACGAGAAGGACCTAACCGCCGTGCGCGAGTCCGAGAAGACGATAGCGGGAACTTTTGAGCTGTGAAAAGCCAGAGCGATCGCCGCTTCCTCCGCCACATGGGCAAACTTCGTATAAACAGAGGCTGCATTGATCAAGCTGCCCCCCGCGTCTACCACCGAGACAGCGAACGTATCCCCACTGTCATATCTGGCAGCATCGACAAAGAGGGCATCTAGTGTCTGCTGATTGATATTTTTAAGGATGGACTTGGCTCTCGCGAACCTTCTACCCTCGTTATGCACTGGGTCGATGTTTCGCGGGACGGGGTCAAACATGATGCGACTTCTGGTTTCCCGGGTCAAACTAACTTTGGTCACTGGTTCATGTCTGGGTTGGATTCCCGCTTCTTCTAAGATCTTAATCCCTGGCTTAGTGGATGAAAGTCTCATTATCTGAGCCGCTGTGTGAGCTTCTATTAGCTCATCGATGGTGTTATGGAGTCCTAGCTCCAGCAGCTTCACCGTGCTTGTGGACTGCGGAAGGCCGAGCACGCGCTTGAGGCCAGCTCTGATTAGGGAGTCGAGCTTGGCTTTTTCCGCTTTACCCCAATTAAGGTACGGCGCGACGTAGATGACATGACTCAGGAAGAATGCCTGATAAGCTCTGAGCAAATTGTCCTCTTTGAGACCGCCTCTTCGATTTGAGACGCGGGCTACAAGTCTTAGGACATTATTAGCCTGTCCAGTGAGCCTGTTGAGGGCCGTCGAGTTACAGCCCTTGGCATCAATGAGGAAACCTAGAATTTGGCCGAGTCCTTCCTCGGTATGGGATGCCCATTTTCAGCTCGAATTTCTATCGGCAGAGTTTCCAGAGGCGCAAGATTTCTGACCCCCTGTCTGGACTGGCGGTATAACAGTAGCTCTGATTTAGCGGGGGAGAGTTCAAGGCCCGTGTTTGAAAGAAAATCTTCGGTAGCCTCCAATGCGCTTTGTAACGAGTGTTCGAGCATGGCTAGCGGTCCGCCCGGTGACCAGATCGTGATATCGTCCGCATAAATGGCGTGACCTATGTTCGGTATTGCAGCGAGGCGAGTGGAGAGTTTGTGCATGGCTATATTAAATAAGTGTTAGGAGAGGACCGAGCCATGCGGGGTGCCGCAGGTGCCTAGTTCGTAGGGTCCTCCCGTGACTGTGCCTAGTCGGAGGTGTGCCTTGCGATCTGCGACGAAAGATCTGGTGTAATCATGAAACTGCTCACCCACGTTAAGAGAGGAAATCCCAGTCAGAACGTGTTTATGCGCAACCCTGTCGAAGGCCTTGGAGAGGTCCAGTGCGAGGATTCCGCTCACGTCGCGAGTAGGGTTATCAAAGATTGCTCTCTTAAGCAAAAGCATAGCGTCCAGTACGGAGAACGCTTTCTAAAGCCGATTAGGTTGTGTCTAAAGAGCTGCTTGTTTTCAATATGTTCCGTGATCCTGTCATGTATCGCGTGCTCCGCAATCTTGGCGATGCATGATGTAAGGGAAATAGGCCGCAGGTTATTTATATGTGGGGTTTTTCCTGGTTTTGGTATGAGTACCACTTTTGCGGTGAGCCAGTCTATCGGGACCTGTCCACTTTTCCATACCTCATTTATTTTGGCCGTGACTATCTCGATTGCCCTATCGTCTAGGTTCCTGAGGAGTTTATTCGTGATTCCATCAGGTCCCGGGGCTGATCTGCCATTTAGATTGAAAAGAACGTGTCTGATCTCTGACACGGTGAAAGGTTCGTCTAGATCAGGTGCGGAGAACCCCATGTAGTTCACACGCTCTACCGGGCGATCCGCGTCTTTGGCGAGGGGGAGATAAGTACGTGCTAAGTTGTTGGCTAATTCCTTGTCGGTGAGACCGATTGCGGTTTGTTTCTTAATGAGCCTATCCGTTGCAAGGCTAAGGGTGTGCTTAGACTGCTTATCGTTGAGGAGACTTTTCAGTAAGCTCCATTTGCTACCTCTTCGCATGCGCCCGTCCGTTTCGGTACACGTCTCATCCCATTGCTGCCGGGCGAGCTGGGCCGAATAGGTTTCAATCTTCTTGTTAAGAAGGGCGATTTTCGACCTGAGTCTACGAGTAAGCTGTCGCACTGTCCCGGATTTTCCCGCCAGTTCATTGTGATTGTCACATCGCTGCGGTGGACTATATCATGACGTCTTCGACGCGGAGAAGCTTAGGGACGCGAAAGAGCATCGCAAAACAAAAGCAATGAGCAGCGTCCAGTTGAAGGACCTAATCTATGCAGCAGGGGCACTCGATTGACCACCGTTACCTGGAAACTAAAATGGCACGTTTGGAAATATTTGAATCGTTTTTTTTCTTGTCAGTTTGCACTTCTCGGCCTATTCGTACATTTATGAAAACCTTCGTTTGAAAACTCCAATGACGAAAACTATTTGCAAGATTGTTTTTAGGCTCAAAATTTTGGAAGAATAAGACTATATACATATATGGAAATCTTGAATTTCTAGATTGCTTCTATAAAAAAAAAATTCTGGACCGCAACAACAACAAAAGAAACTTAGTTTTTCAGTGATGCGGTTTCTACAAAAAGAGGCATGAAATTGCAAGCAGTTGCTGCTATCCTCTACTATAGGTTGTCCAGAACATGTCTATCAAGAAAAGAAATATTTATCTTTACAATATTTAAAATGATTGTTGTCCTAAGGCGGCACATTCATTTGCTAATGAGACATGCAGAAAATTTTTTACATTTGTGCTAGGGTAATGGAATTTACTACCTGTTATAATGATAACAATATTGCATTCTGCCAATTTTTTTTTTAAATCGGCATTTCGGTCCGGAAGTTGACCTTTCAGCCCCGCACGGGCAACTGTTGCTTACTGTAACTGCTGCGGAAGAAACTAGCTTCACTAGAAATTGGGTTGTGATTCTGCGAAGTGGCACAAGTCTGATGTCATTTTTGTTTTTGTTTTTGCCGAATGAGTGAAATCACAGCAAATATTTCGAGACGTACGCCTGCGCGAGTAGTTAAGGCGCATGCGCGAAGTTTCGTGTACGAAAAAGTAAGTTTTCGATACGCTCATTCTGGGTGGCCATGATACGCTATAGCGAGCGCGGAAGAGTGACCTGGCACCAGTGCACCAGCAGGAAAAACATTTACGCATGTATTAAAGCGTGTGCGCACAGAGCATCTTGGCTAGCATTAATCGAGATAGTGTAAACCATTCGGAGCTGAGATGATCAGCCTATCGGGAACATACAACACAAAGAAGTACATTGTACATTGCAAACGCAATGTCAATGGAACAAGATGGCCGCTTTGCAGCTCAGAAGACTTAAAAGTAATAAATATCTAGCGTGCCCGTGAAGGAATTTTGTCAGTGGTTGTCATAGCCGCTACACTTTAACAGCCTATGCATTGTAACACATTAGCCTGGTCTACGCTAGATGCAGGCAATCCGACAAGAAAAAGCTACGCACCTCGCCGAAAGTTTTCTATGCCAGTGAAGAGAGAAGGTGTTATCGTTGGTTTATTAGGCAAAGAGAATATTTTCTGCAATAATGTTCTCGCGTCACATCGACTTGGCTTAGAACGGAGCGACAAAGAAACTCCTTCAGTGGATCTTCACTGGCGAACTTGTCTATGATACTTCGCAGAACTTGGGGGATGCGCTACCACGCTCCGATACGACCTTTCACGTCGACGCATTATTTCGCTGACCTTTTTTTTGGCTATGTATTTCACCCGACACACCACTACACCTGCCGAGCTGACTTGTAGACTCAATATAACACAATGCAGGCCCGCAAAGTGTGTACGGACAACGTATATACGTGCGATTTTCACGACGACGTTCGCGTTTGTGCGAGATATAAGCTGAGAGTCAACATATGATCGCTCGCGGCTGACCTTTACACGGATCAGTGACAAGACAATGAAGCTGAACCAGGCATGCCGCTTAAAGGTCTACGTACCTGCTCCCTTCACGGCTCCAGATGTCAGAGTGTACTCGGTTTCGCTTTGCGCACACGCACCCTCGAACTGAAGAAGTCACGTGTAAACGCATCTTTCGATGACGAATTGCTTTCATTGTTCTCGGCTCAAGCTGCTATTGCTTCCAGCTGTCGCGGACTTTTCATAGCATGGGTGAAACTTCGCGTGTAGGCTAACGCACTGGAAGAAGTGATGCAGGGTGAACGGTACAGATGCCGAGCTCCACCCGAGCAGACGTCCGTAATCGATACGCGAGTACAAAGCGAACGCTTTTTATTCCGCGAGTATAATGAATTCAAAACCTCTTCGCGCTGTCAAGACGCTGCTACCGCAAACGCACACAGAACGAACATATTCTACCGCGCTGTAGAACGAGGGAAAAAAACGCCGGTTGTGGCTCCATCTGCCGTAAAATCGGGCGAACATGGCGAAGGATGAGGCTCGCGCAAGGTGCAAGAGCAAGCCATCTGCGAAGGAAGGCGCCAGAACCACAATACTACAGAGAATAGGAACATATACGCACAGATAGTGGTACTACTAGCGTTAGTATGAACTGAATGATGTCTTGTAAGCTTCTACTTACCGACGCCGAAAAAATAATTATATGCCAAATCCCAGGGTACTGAATAACCTTATTTAAATGAATGAATGAATGAATGAATGAATGAATGAAGTAGGAAGTTAGAAGTTGAAGGAATTAGATCTTTCCTAGAACGCTCTACAGCTTTCTCATTTAAGGTTCTGCACTTAAGTTATTACTTGCAAAATCGGGGATTAATCTTGAATAATTATTCAGTTAAGCAGTATACAAGAAGTGCTGTGGCTTGCCCCGAAGGTAGCCAACAAATGCATTTGGTTACATGCTCCTATAATGCTTCGGCATATTTTAAAGACTTGGCTAAATTTAGCTCGTGCCTTCTTGAGCCTTCTTGGACGTTCGCGCCATGTCTTGGTGACGTAATGTCTAAACTGGTCTTGATTACATGATGCTACGATGTCGACAAGGTCTCAACACCGAGCGACTTCGACCAGACAATTCAAACTTTGCGTTGAAGTTAACAATTACAACTAATCCATGAAATTTAGTTGACGAAATATTTAATTGGCAATTCTGCAAATTTCAAGGCACTCGCTGCATCGAATCATATGTACACCCGAAAATAAAAAACTTTTTTACCTTCACTGCTCCGTTTTCAAGCATTATGGACATCGCCGGAAGATCTGGGACACTGTGTGCTGCCCATATAGTGTCTTTTTTTTTTTGTAGAGATGTTTGAATTTCGCGCGCTTTATATAAGTTACGCGCATTATGTGCAGATGCAGTGTACATTAACATCTTGATCGCCCGTCCTACTCGTACGCGCGAGATCCGAACGCGGATACATCCGTCGACGCCCATTTACGTTCTGCGTCTGGACGTTGTGATCTGCATTTAACGTACCTCAGGCCGTGATTAGCACAATCGCCAGAGGCGCGCGTCGACATTGAGCGTGGCACGATAAAAAAAAACAGAACGAAAGAAAGGAAAGGCCACATTACACGTCTGAAGAACCAGTTTCTCACAGCGGTCTCTTCAGCGGGCGAAGGACAGCCGAGGCATTAGCTCTAGGAGAACGACGCGGAAGTGTAGGCAAATGAACGAGGCAACGCTTACACAGCCTGGGGCGCAAGCACGGTTCCGCGTAATTGCACACCGTCTAACCAACCAGCCGCGCTTCGGGAGGGCAACGGTAAGTACACGGGGAAAGTTAAAGCAAGCGATTTCGAGAGCAGTTCCTTTTTTTATTAGTATGAACAAATTGAAAAAGAAAGAATACCCGGCATGTACGGGGCCTGAGTGCCAATAAAGGTTCTTGTGGCTAAGAAGGGGTATCAATACACTGCTCTGTTCTGCGCCAAATGGTGCAACCATTTTCATTCAGTATGGCGGGTGTCCCAACTATCATGCGCCAAGATTAAAAAAATGTGCAATCGCAACGTACCTGGGCAGAACCAAGGCTAATGTTCTTTGCCGTCGCTTGGAGATACTCAGAGTACTTCTTTTGCATTCCGCCTAATTACATAATTAGTCCTAATTGATTAGTCAACTTCTCAATCTTTATACTTAGATGAAACTTGTCAAAGAAAACTGCAGAGCAACATGACAAACTCCCCACGCAGCTTTCTGTTGCTTAATACGTGCTACATAAAAGTGTTTTTCCGAGCGTGAAAGAAGCCCCGTTAATACACGCAAAGTGCCTCGAGCGGCCAGTCGCGCGGCAATTGTGGTGTTCGCGGACTTCTTTCATGCTCGGAAAAACACTTTTATGTAGCACGTATTGAGCAACAGAAAGCTGTGTGGGGAGTTTGTCATGTTACTCTGCAGTTTTCTCATCGACACTTTTCATTTAGTTATAATATTTGAGAAGTTGACTAATTAAGTAATAACAATTGCGTAATTAAACGGAATGCAAAAAAAAAAATATGCTCTGAGTATCTCCAAGCGACGGCAAACAACACTGCCTCGGTTCTGTCCAACTACGTGGCACTCACATGTTTTAAAGCCTCGGTGCATGATATTTGGGATATCCCGTGCATACGATCGCATTCTCGCTTCCGTTATACAGTGACATGTATACGGACAGAGTCGATCATTGGACAGCGTGTTGTCATAGGGGTTAACGCCTAAAAAGGAACACTAGGGCTTTGATATAGACGCCGTCGATTAGGGCTCGCAAATAATGTTGAATACCCGGGTTTACTTAACGTGCGCCTCAATCCGATAGTGCGTCGACGGTGAATAACCTCTCACCGTTACCATCGAAACGATGTAGACCGCAGAGCTGCTGGTCAGGGCGCCGAATGGAAGCACGAAGGAGCGAGCGAGCCAGCCTCATTTGAATGCACACGATGCGCATGAAACCGGTTTTATTTATTTATTTATTTATTTATTTATTTATTTATTTATTTAGTAATACTGTCAGCCCATGAAGGGCCATTACAGGAGTGGAAAATACAAACACATACAAGGATACAGTATGACAACAAAAGAAAGTAAATGAACAACTGCAGACATTTCAGCAGGGACGCGAATCAGTTTAGATTCCATGCAGCTTACAAACTTCCCCCAAAAAATAAGAAACAATATGAACAGATACACCTCTGGCAAAGTTATGATTACATATTAGTTAGCGGCAAAAAGAATAACGTGTACACATTGCGAAAATTCCTCAACGCATGAGGCCGACATGACAGAGTCGGGGAGCGCATTCCATTCCGTAATACCTCTCGGGACAAAGCTGTACTTAAAACAGTCATTTCTGACCTGAGGGGGTGTGATGGGGTGTGATGGGGCCATAATGCTTGAAACAACGTTGTCGGTAATTCGAAGCCAAAAAAAATAATAATAAAATATTGAACTCGTCATTATTTGCGTTCTCACCACTGTCGCTTTTGTTGCTGCAGCTTCAAGCCTTCTCTCTTGTTCGCGTCTTTGTACATATTCGACACTGCGCGGCGCTTTGTTATAGAAATTAGACTGGTTAATATGTAGTAATTGTCGAGTCGTAGTAACGGAGCAATCTCGCTGGCCATGTAGGAGGGACGCGCACTGAATGTAATGATCAACTATGTCTTTGAGCACAAGTCTGAGAGCGCACAAGAATGGGCGTTTGGTGGTACGTGGCGCCCTGTATTATGCAAACATGCATGACCATTCGGCATCAACAGGTTACATAATACAGCCACCAGAACGCTAAACAACATGGCAGCACATAATGTGCCGTACTTCTGGTGATAGAGCAAGATTAAGTTGCAGAAATCTTTATAAGGCTTCACCTTGCGTGTACGTTAAATAATCCCAGGTGGTCAAAATTAATATAGAGACACTCGGTATACACCATGCCTCATAATAATATCGTGGTTTCGGCAAGCAAAACCCCAGAATTTAATTTTAGTTTTTCATCTTGCATTATATGACGCGTGAATGAACTCAAGCCCAGTGAGAAGGTGGGTTAGGTATTTCAAACATGGCCAGACGAGCATACGATCAGACTCGCAGTGGTCGCCTTCGGACAGCCGCGGCTGAAGTCAACAAGGAGACTGTTGATGCACTCACCAAAGAAGACAGGCGAGTGGTAATAGACAAAATAGCGGGAATGCTTGAAATAAGGCACAGTACAGTTCAGTAGATAGTTGAGAGCTGAGGTTACTGAAAAGTAATAGGGGCTCAATAAGTTGAAACATTGCAGAAGCTCCGTCGGCCCCATTGCGCGATAAACGATCTGCAAGAAAAGCGTCTTCTGCGTCTTGCCCTGGTACTCAGAATATTAGGTACAAGATGCCCAGGGAACCCACAGTCAAGCTTAGTACGCCAGAGGTCTATACCGCTGAATAACGGACAGCAAATGAACAAACTCATTGTTGTGGTACACTCTTAAAAAAAATTGCCTCTCTTAGGGCTTATCTTCACCTCCTACAATTATCGTAATCTGTCTTGCTTTCGTTTCCCCTAAAAATCTGCCCGCGCTTCTTTCCTGTCGAGAATTCTATGTCACGCTGATACCACCCGTGCCATTCGTAACCTGAAAGTACCGGGATTGCACTGTTAAAGAAAGGAAACGCAAGCAAGGCTGATTACGATTATTAAGGGGGACAAGATAAGCCCTAAAGGTTGCAATAATTTAAGAGTGTACGGGCATCACACAGGGCTGCATGCATTTATTAGATAGCTTTTCTAGTTATTTCTTTAGTGCCATATTACTGGCAGCGAATCCTCCGAAAAAAAAGTGATAGAGAGAGAGAGAGAGAGAGAGAGACCACGTGTTATATCCTTTCTTAATCGTTTTGCTATGTTTAAATGCGTGTAGGTGTCTTTCGCTTTGGAAATTGGACCACACATTTACAGAATATATTATGGAGCCTGTTCACTTTTCAGTACGTTTAGATATATTATGCACGTTGCTTGTGAATTTAGTTCGCGTTCCGTGATACACTTGATAATTTTGCTAGTTCCCTAATTTAGCCTGCGACCTGTTGAATTTCCGGATTTCCCTAAATCGGCGCATTATAAGTTGGATCGCAAGTGCTCCGTAGGCAAGTGATACAGAGCATACAGCTGAATTGTTGCAAACGAATTCATTCCTAATATGCATATGATCTGCTTAACTGCTTAAAATTTCAAACATGTGTTTTTGTTGTTATCACGACTTCCACGTGCTTCTGCGTTGTTCGTAGGCAAATAATATGCCTCGGGAATTAATTACTTGAAACAGCAGCCTGAATATTTTAGGTGTATCAAATTTGAACGAAATATTACAAGAAAGTTTATTCATGAAAAGTTTATACTTAGCGTATAGAAACTGTATTTTGTTTTCGTTATCTTTGAACTTATGTGTAAGTACGTTAAAGGACGCCTGCCATTTCCTCTCTCTCTCGCCCTTACCCGCCCCTTTTTCGGTGCCATCTTTCTTCCCTCGGCGAAGGTGGCAAACCTACTTTACCACCAGTTATACGTTTATGAAAGCACTTTTGTATACAAAATATTGTATACAGGATATGCGAATATTAAGTATTTTTGATTTACTGACTGACTGACTGCCTGATCTTAAGCTAACAAACACAACCCCATACGAGGTTATCAAGTGTCCGTTCGCTTTACCGTGAATTTTGCGAAATCCCTCCCCCCCCCCCCCCCCCCCATCAAAAAAAAAAAAAAAAAAAAAAACGCACGCACGCCACTGAACTTAAGTGATTTTTTTTCTTAAAGAGAGAGAAATAGACTAACTGTCGACACGGTCAGATATGCATGCGCTCGGATATGCACGCTATATGTAGAACCAGCGTTATGCCGGGTTTCTCATTGTGACATTAAGTGATTTTTTTTTTTAATCGTCTGTGGCATATAGCACAAATGTACTTATGGAGTTGGAATACTCGCATAGGCGGGCAATGCTTACACTGCAAGTCAAAATGCATAATCGAAAATTACCAAAATTTTACTAGTCAACTTTTAATCTAATTATTTACCGCACGTATCGCAAAACACAAATTGATGCCAGTGATTACACAAGGCACATTTATTTGGAATGAATTTCAAAACTCGCATCAGTTTTGAGATAGTCGCAGGAAGACGTATCGTGAAACGCTCTGTCGTTTCACTTACCATTTTTTTTTTTTAACGAAAACGCCTTTTTTATGCACTCGAGCTCAAAAGTTACAGAACACCAATGCATTTCGTCGCAGTCCTTGCAAACGCGTATCTCAAACCTGGTGCCAGCCTGAGAATTAGATTCAAGTGGATTCGACTTTCGAAGTCACCGGCTACGATTCGTGAAATGTAATATGTGTCGTAAGGCAATTCGCTTAAAGGTTATTTAACGCTCACTTTTAATTTGCGAAATTTTCATTTTCATTCCTGGTCTAAATAAAGTCCGCCTTTGAGAGTAATCCAGCGCAAGAATTAAGATTGCCCAAGATGGCACGGGTGACAAAAAAAAAAAGATAAAAAATTCTAGTAAGAACAAAGAAGAGCACCCCTTACATTTGTTTCTTCGAAATTAGGCGCGTCCACCACACACACACGTGCTAATTAAGCGTGCCATTTCGAAACGGGCCATGGCCATTGAGCAGCTCTAGCCGCCGGGGCGGACCCATGGACACATCGCCAGACACTCTACGTCGCCAGATTCCTACAGATACGCGCTACGAGGACGCCGCCGCGATAAGTGGGCGTGTCACGAGCTCGTGCCAAATTCTTCCGTTGCGCCAAGGCGGAACTCGAGGCGCCACATAGCGTCAGATCCGTGAGTCGAGGCTAAAACTAAACACTCACGCTGCCGGTCTCCGGCGGTCGATACGCGCTTAGCGCCGCGATACAGGAAGCATAACATAACCCGAAGACGCCGCTCCATGCCGCGAAGCCAGCCTGTAGGAACACGTGCTTTCCTCGAAAGACGCTCGTGATCATGCGAACAGGCCCTGGCTCTGGCACCGGGAACGGTGGTCGTAGGCATTCGCATGGCCTCCTTTCGCTTCCCGAGAGATTCCGCTGTCGGATCGCGCGCAGTTTCGGCGCTGACAGTAGTGCAGAAGGCAGATGTGAAATTTCTTTCGATTCGGTTGCTGCGCGGCTGATTACTGCATACGGGACGACGTTGTATTTGAGCCAGCCTTGTGCTGTCTTGGTTCGCATACAGGTCAGCTAGACGCGGTAAACTGCTTCAACCAGATCGCCAACGACAAGCCGAGGCACGGTCCTGGAGGTAAACTTGAGGCCGGTACGTACGTACGCAACGATGCGCTTGGCGCGCATTCGTCTCGTGACTCGCGGCGCTGGGAGCCGCGTGACGGAAAACAGAACCGCGGAGTGTAGTGCTAGTAACAAGAACGGAAAATTCTAGACAAATAGCGAACAAAGAGGAAGCGCGTAGACGACGGTATAGTACTCACCACTGCAAATCAAACCTTGCGCCTTCTAGTCGCAAGCAGTGTAAACAACTATCAGTCGCGCACGTCCTTCGGGGGTCGTTGGGCTGGGCGTGCCGGCTCGCCAGCTCGGTTGGCGCGTGTCCAAGGAGGTGACGACGCGGTTGGAGTGGAGGGCGAGGGGAGGCTGTGGCCTAGCGGCGCTGCCACAGAACTTAGAGAAGGGAAACTGCACCTTCCACAGTGCAACGAAAATAAGCGTAGCGGTGGCGTCGTGAACTAAAGTATGCGACCACAGATGGCGCTGTACAACAGAAAACGGAAACGGGGTTTTGCACAGTGTGGACGCAGGTGTTCTGTGGCTTTACTGGGTTTCTGGCTGCTGCGTCTCGATCGTGCTTACGCCAGTTTGGTTGCTGTGTGGCAAACGTAGCGCCTACATATATAAATATATGTAGCGCTGAGTCATATCGAGTTAAGGCACACTCTGAACTGACTTTTAAGGGCATCCCGAGCGGTTTTTTCGTTTATTACGCCGCCGTTACCCCGAGTTGTGCCGCCGCGCTCCAGCTGTTGCATTTCGTGTAGGGCTACTGACAGAATGTGGTGTTCCAGGTGGCACGATGGCCTCGACTGGAATAAACGCACACGACACCAAAGATTGAGTAAGCCTGAAAATATTTTATTTGCGTTTTACAAGTACAACGAAAAGCACACGTCTACGCATCCGCACAAACGCGGTTACATAGTCAAGAACAGTTAAGAAATGGCTCATTAATAAGGGTAGCACAAACGCACAAGAAAGAAGACCTAAGCTACAATACGTACGGTCGGCTGCTAAGTATAATAATTTCCCTGTCACCGCGTGTCGCTTTTATACAGCATCTTTACAGCACTACCAGGCCGGGTAGTTTGGCGGAAAGAACGCAACAGCTTACGGCCGTCAGCTGCCTCTTCTTTACGGGTGTCATAATTATCCTAATCTCCGCATCGACGTCGTGCAAGTCCGCATACAGGTATCTGTATTTGAACCATATGTGCCAGCTTAATACATGTGTAGTGAAATTATGATAACCACTGCGTCTTATGAAACATGTATTGGTTTTGCAAATGCGCATTACAGCTGACGGAACGACATACTGTAAGTGAAGCACAAGAGAACAAGGACAAAAGGAGGATACAACACTTGAAGAAAAAATGAAGAATTAGTAGGCGTACAGCAAACAAGCGATGACGGAGAACACACAATGATGCATCGGGTGTTCTGTGACATCGGTTTGCGTACTTATGGTGTTATGGAGATCAACGGCATAAAAACGTACCTTCAAGCATACTCCCTCAACCTCCGCCGCATTCATTATGATAATCAACGCCTAAACAAAATAAGGCACTATTTTTGCCAAGAGTGGACCTCTTTATAGCAAGTCTATGTAATGACTCGCAGACGAATGCTTTTCGAAAATGTTTTACCGCCGTAGTATTCGAACCATAGAGTTACTATACTGACTCGAGAGAACAAGCTACCCATAGGGCCCAAGCCATAGAGTTTCTCACTATAACACCTAGAGGGTAATCTGGCGCCACCGTCTATGGGAGTTTCTTAAGGGGGCACCGTGCCGTCATGGGAATGCCGGTATATGTGTCTGCGAGGCTCGTGTTGGCTGGTGTTGTAAGAGGCTTCGTCTAAAACGTGGATATGGCTACGCAAATAACGCGTTCTCAAAGTAAAATCTTCATAAAATGTTTCCATTCACGCATATTACATCTTTACTCACCCACGATGCATGACCAAGCGAAGAAAAGCAAGAACAGACGACCAACTGTTTCAAAGCGAGCGCGAACCTTGTCGTCTGTCCTCCAACTTTAGCGGCCCGCTGATACGTTTTACGTAACATGTAGTCGTACACACAATAACAAGTTCTCATAGTTAAACGAAACATGTTTTCGCGTAATAATAAAGCTAAAACAGCTTTTCACGTGCTGTTCTAGTAGAAAATGAATCATTGTGACAGACGGAACGGTACTTGCCAAGCGCGTCTTCAAGATGTCCTGTCTCTACGAGAATGATGCCAATCCGAATCCACAATATACCGGCATTCCCATGCATACCACAGCGCAGCAGCGCCAGATTTCCCTCTAGGTAATGTAGTGAGAAACTCTATGGCCCAAGCATTGAAATCGGGAACCGCAAGAGCGCCGCCATGTTGCTACGCGCCGAGGTTGCCAGCTCCTGAGACGCTTGCTAGACTTGGTGACAGTAGTCAGTTTTAATCCGGCAACAGTAGCAGCGTAGCAGCATGGCGTCTCGCTTGTAGTGTGATGTGTGCGTGCAGCCGTGTGTTTGGGCTTTATAAGTTGGTTCTTTATTCTATGTTGCGGGACGGTGTGGGTGGGGTCCATGTTGGCCGTACAAGTGGCAGTTATGCAACCGAGGGATGATCCTGTTTCCGGTGGTATGCGGTTTTCAGCGGTCACGCCTGTTGCAGGAGTGTCATTCGACGAGGTTACGAGCTCGAAGCTGTGGTCAGATTCCTCGTTGGCGTTCCGTAATTCTGTTCGCACGGGCGCGGTATGTTGCAAAAGCCGTTTTCGCGATCTATCGTCGCGACGATAGATTGGGTTTTTTTATTATTATAAGTACTGATGCAGCTGTAGGGCACATGTAAACTACAAACGGAAGTCTCAGGAGAGCACCTGAGATTATAATAAAGCAGGCGGCGCAGGAGCTCCAGGGCACCCAAGGGACAGTGGGGGGATCAAAGCTCGAAGCAGAACGGTACGTATGTTGGGGGCGCCGAGGCAAGTGTGTGCCAGGGAGTGTTCACACGGACAGCTCCCCTGGCACGCGCAGCAGTGCCTCGCAAGGTCGAAATACTTTAAAGGCACCTGCGCCCATGATCTTTCTTTTGCCTCGGTGCAGTGAGCATGATTAACGAGAATAATATGGAGGGCATCCGGTGCAGTCGCGAATGCGTCATGGCAAATGTAGCTCGCGTCGCCTGGCGTATGTAGCAATATCAAAGTTGGTTGTACGAACTTTATGTATAATACGCTTTGTTACGGTACCTTAACGGAATGGGTATAGAGGACGGTGTTAGTACATTTTTTTCGTACCGCCCTAATCCTGTATCCCCCACTGCAAACACACACACATACCCCGTTTTTTTTTATGTATACATACAATTCCTTGCGATGACGGATCATAGCCTCCTTTATTTTTGAAATATAGAGGAGGCTATGGACGGATTGACCAGTTCAAGTTGTCAACTTGTCAGTAACTGTCATAGAAATCACTGTAATAAACCCAATTCCACGATCGGATTGTTTACTTTCATTTTTTGTTGTAACACTGAGGACTACATAGAACTTTATTTTGTACATGTGAGAGAAGTATGTGGATATGACGAGCTTAAGCCAATGTGCGATACACAGACAAAGCAGCTGCTACAACATGAACTGCATTGAGGGCCACAGAACACATACGTAATTAAAGGTGCGAAATATAGGGGGAAGCTTCAAAATACGCTCTGTAGCACTGCAAAGTAACATATATTGTATGTGTACAATAAATGTTCAAAAAACAATGCATCAATGTCCCATTTGCCTTCAAGTTTATTATCAAGTTCAAGTTTACTGAAGTTTATTATGAGCATATGTACAACAGGAATCTACTGACACACCCGCAGTCAAGGTGGCTGTTCGAGGTGTGCTGGCTGCCTCAGTGTAAGAAAAAGAAATTGGGTGAATGTCGACACCAGTGTCACTGCTTCTTGCCTCTGACCTGCACGTGCCTCCGCAGCATCTTTGTGCAGAAGTGTGCTGGTGTGGCGAGGCGTAGGAGTCATCCGAGAGAAAGAGTATCGTTTACATGGAGAAGTGGCTGTGTTCACATTGCCTGTCGCTTTCCCTCAAATGCTTCCTTGGCAACTCGGGTGACAAACCCGCAGTCAAGGTGGCTGTTTCGGGTGTGCTGGCTGCCTGAACGTAAGAAAAAGAAAGAAATTAGATGAATTTCAATACCGGTACTATTGCTTCTTGCCTCTTACCTGCATTTGCCTCCATGGCCTCTTGGCTTGCGGAGTCTGTATGAGGGAGCTGCTGTGGCTAGGCGTAGGCATTGTCTAAGCAAAAAGAAAAGGCCATTCAAATGGGGAATTATGGAAATAAATGCAGTTGTTATGCCTGCTTCTTGCACTCTTCTTACCTAAAAGTTTTCAAACATAGTGTCCAGTACGCACCAGCACTTTGACTGCTTCTGCTTTTTACCTGCAGGTGTTGCTGCGAGATCCTTAGTATGGCTGCGTGCAGCATTGTAACACTTGGTGGAGGCATTTGAAGTGGTAGCCAAAAATATAAAGAATCATCCTTGTCTGCATCAATGCTTTCAATTTCTAAATGCAGTGGTAACTATCACTATTAGTGTAAGGCCTCCCACATCTATGCGGCAAGTGCCATTGCTTAAAACTGAATTTTTCCTTTAGTGTTTCACAAGGCGTCTGATATGTCCACATGAGATATGATGTGTTTGTTTTTATTTATCCCAGTGTGGAGAGAGCATCATTAAATTGTTTTTTATTTTTGCATGTCTTGTTTTTTGGTTTATTTCTGAATTTATCAAGCAGCAGTCTCATGATGCTGAAGTGACTTATGTAATGGCAATCAGCTTTTGTTTTACAGAAAAACAACGCATTTTCTGACCCATTGTTTGACATTCCCTCACTCGCATAATTTTGCAGAGTATTCTACCTATATTGACTTGCTTGACCTCCACTCAAGAGTCTTGCATTTTCAAATACGACTCTTTCCTTAAAATCATTCGACACTTCTCATAATTTCTGTACCTTGGGCTTCTGATACTCTGCATTCACCATTTTTGCCTGTTTCTGACTAGAAATGTCTTCTTTAATTTAGAGCTTAAATTTTACCTCTGGAACACACGGAAGGGCTTGCCATTGCATATCTGCATAAAAGGGAAACATGTTTCATCAAACATTTGCAAAATCCAATTGAAGATTGATCAATGCAGCTTGCAGTGTGATATGAATGAATGAGCCATAAAAGTAACTCATCTCACTTGGTAAATTAAAGCACATATTAGTGGGATGTACAAGATACGTACGTTACACTAACGTGTTGGGTTCTCTTGCTTATACAGCAAAATAATCGGTGCGCGAGAAAAAATTATTTTTGCACACCCCTTCTACACACTTATTTAAGGAAAATGAGCTGGAGCTGTCCACATGATCAACTTACTTTACCTGCGAGTACGGTCAACAAAAATGTGTCCCAGCTGCTTAGTGGTACTTGAGGTTATGTCAGTATTGCATATGTGCCTGTTGTCTAAAATAATTGAATTTTGAAAATGTTCGCAGGGATCAGATGTGCATATCTGCAGTTTACCGATACATGTAAAAGACTCGGCATCAAGTGCAAGTGAACGGTCCCACAGGCCCGGAGTCGATCATGCAAATAGATTCGCTGCACAAATTTGTGACCAGAAAAGATATTCCACATGAAATGGCATGCAAGGAAGTGTTGAAAGTATTGCACAGTTAATAAAACACCTACGCTATTAATATGTGGGTTGATGCACTCGTTATGCAAAACGGAGGTGAGGCGTGGAGACAGGACACAAGAGTAGAGTATTTACAAGCAAAGAACACCAGCGCCGCCCACTTCTCTACTACCTGTCTGCACGCCTCACCTCTGTTTTGCATAATGAATCCTGACCAACTAGCTCAGCTGACTTTCTGTCGTTCTAAGCCTCGATACACTCGATTTCGTCCGCATTAGGCACTCGCCTCTTGATTACTTCGTGGCACAGAAATACTCGGCATCAGGCTGTTTTTCTGCTGTGGCCTTTGTAGAAGCATGATTGTTCAAAGTGCAACAATTAAACAGATTCTTTGAGTTGCTTGTGGCTTCGCCAGTACAATTCCGGTGCGCTGGTCCGCCTGTCCAGCAATTTACTTCTGAAGGGAAACCTGCAAATAAAAACACCGCTCCGCATGTAGAAAAAAGCTCTACTAGCTGTGACGCTTCTCAAACGATTGTGATGTACCACAAAAGCTGCCTACTCGCGTGAAATTCTCAACAAGAAAATACACTCGTTTACTTACATGTGAAGGTATATGCCAGAGCACCTCAGCGCTTCGGTGGCACATAAGGTACAAGTGTGCCATAGCGTCCAATGTCGACGCGCGATCGCATGTCAAGCCTAAACTGTACGAAACTGCTACGCATCCAAAAAAACAGAGTCGAAACCGAAATTCGCGTCATCCTTTATCGCATGAATGTGTACATCGTAATTTACATAAGCCACGGACTTAGCGATCGCTTTTTGTAAACTTAATATTAACACACCACCTTCATAAAGCCATCAGGTATGCGTTTTTAGATGACAAAGCATAAGGTGACCTGTACTTGTTTTCAGCTCTTTCAATAGTAATTGCGCTGGCCACATTGACCAGTAGCAACAGGGCGGCGCCCTAGAGGTTCCCACTTTTCAGGCCCAGCTTTTACTCTAGAGTTGTTCTACTAACTCTATGATTCGAACGCCAACGGCCAGGAAACACATCGATACCAATAGGCTGTCGGCTGTCGGTGGTTAATCAAGTACAAAAACCTTGACGCTGTGACTAAAAAGCAGCTTTAACAATAAAATAAAAAAAAAATCAACTGCCTATTTGCCTGAGGTAAAAAAACATCCTTATACACCTCGAGTGTTTATGTCAATCGTTTGTGTAAAGTAAAAAATTCAGCATGTTCAGCGCCCCTAGCAGAGAAAGTACAAATTAAAGTATGCGACCAAATTGCAGTAGCTCCACTTGCACGCTTACCCTGAAACGCGCCTTGATTGATTTTTCGCCCTCTGTGGCCATTTGTTGAACTTGAGACTGTGCGGGGCCTGGCGCTGCCACTTTTCGGCGGAGTTATTCATTCTTGTCCCCATTTTTTTTTACACTTGGTTCTCGTCTCAGTTATCGAACGGGCCTTCCAGTTCTGAGCGCTGAGGGCAGATGGCGGCACCGCAGCGCAAAGCCGCATCGCGCGAGCCATCGCCGTGCTGCAGCGAAATTCGCGCTGTTCACATCACCGTATCGAGATGGTATGGAGTGCTGCAGATAATACCACGATGGCAACACCCCGCTCAAACATCCGTTGTTATATAATGATAATAGCCGCAGCTTGTTGTCTGAAGGTTTTATTCTGGTCTACCATGCTCTGTAAAATAAGAGACCGCTTCACCACTGGATGCGTTTCAAGTCGGATAAAAAAAAAAAGCACGATAAGAAGAATGTGCACAGAATTTATTACACTTTTAAAATTCAACGCTCTGCGCGAAAGATTGTAGTTCGAAGGTATAGCCCAAAACAAAATCGTTTGTCATCTGTTTCGTGCACTGCTTAACGGGCCCCACGCCATGGTCTGGCCATTTTGAGCTGACAGGCGTAGTGCAAACAATTGACGCTAACAATCGTGTTTGCTCAGTACGTAACAACCCAACGCGCTGCGGATAAAGCTTAAATATTAAACCAAGCGCCGTTTGCTCTTCTCGCGGCCCTTGTGCTCCCAGCCGGAGAGTCGACATCAATCGCACAAGTGTGCCTACGTCATGGAGGAAGCAAAATCTGAGGAGGGGCCCTGACGTCACTCTTTGTGAAGCTAAAGTGAAGCCGAAAGTCAGCGTTACTTCGCCATCATGTCGGGCCAAATTCTCCTCTCTTGTTTACATTTCTCGCCTTTCGGCGGGCACTACCACAGGCGCGACCACGCCGGGCTGCGCGCCGTAGTGATCTGACCAACGGTCCAATCGCGGTGTATTCCATCACGATACGATCTACGGCAGGCCCATCTGCCGTTTATGATAACGAACACGTCCAGTATGCTGGTCGTCGCTTCATCGGAATCGTTTTGCTCTACTGAACACGTTTCGGGCGGCCACGAACAGCCCGGCAGAGGAGAACGTAGGTACGCGTTTAAATACACCGACTGCAGCCTGAGGTATACTGTTCTCACGGTAAGTGAAGCTTCAATGATGCAAAGTTCTGCGGTGCCGAACAGTAAGCGCGTATGCATGCGGCTGACGCGTTGATCGGGCCTCCGTACGTGCAGGCGTACGTTCTTCTTTTGAGCCTTGTTCACTCCTGCACCGCATCCGCCAACCTTCACTTCCCTGTGCCCCTCGAGCACACAGACAAGCTTACTCTAGTAAAGAGAGCTCGTTGCTTTATTACTCACAGCAGCCGCTTCTTTCCCATTCATGGCTGTTTTACGTGCCACAGATGCGTCGCCCGCTGTCAAAAGCACGAACACTACACTGCTGTCACTGACGTGCAAGGTGTTTATCGTACATAATCTGAAGCACAGCGGTTTCAGTCTCTGATAACACGTTAGCATGAATCCACGGAAAGCGGGAAAAATATCCCCACGTCGTCCTTCGTCCCTGGCGTACGGCGTTGCATGCGCACTCGTTTCACGCTTTTAATTCTTCCATTCCCTCCTGGCCACTACAACAGCTGGGAGAGCACAATCTAGATAACACAGCGGAACAAAACACGGATACTAACGCAATCCAGCACGCACGACGCCTTGGCCACCATAGTAAACCCACGGAACAACACATGTAAGCGCATACAACCATAAGAAAGCCGCCATTGTGGCCCGAGAACATGGCCGCTACAGCGAAAGAAAAGAAAAATGAGATAAAGCAGAAAAAAAGAGAAAATACTCAAGCATAACTGCGAGTCGGCCTAGTTGGAACAGATTCATCTTAAAACTTTTTGTGCGCAAGCAAACCGGGACGAAGAATAGGAGCAACACAAGCAACACAAGCGCTCGTCCTTGTGTTGCTCCTATTCTTCGTCCCCGTTTGTTAGTGCACAAAAAGTTTTAAGAAGAAAATACTCGTCACTTCCGCCACACTTTTCTCCCAGCACACGGAGGGGTGGGGCCTCTCCTCCGTTTTTTCCTTCCTCCCTGGCCTACGTACACGGCAGTGTTGTTACGTCGCTCACAGTGACACGTGTTTTTCGAGAATTATTCTAGGCAACATCAGTCATTTCTTTAATTTGTTGCTTCAGAAGTAGACGGCTAAGCAGATAGCGGCCATCTTAAGTCTCGTTCCAGTTCCCACGAAGAGAGCATCGAACTCAAAAAGACAGCTTCGCGAAGAGAGCATCGAACTCAAAAACGATGCAGGCTACGTTCCGGTCCAAACAAGATGGCGGCTGAGCAGGACGCTTGGAAACTCGACGGGAAGATCCTCTGAGCACAAGAAAACGTAGACATGCTTTCTTAGGCCCTTAATGTAAGTAACATCATAGTTTTCATAGGTTCGCAGGCGCGAAGACTTATGGCGAATTCTATTGTGCGAACAGGAGCAGAGCGCCGCGCACTGCGGAGTCAGGTGGCAGCGCAGTGAGAGCAGGAACGCTCGACCCGCCAGTGGAACGCGGCGTACATCCGGAGAGCAGGTGGGAGGGGGATGTGCGAGGAGAAATGTACCATGTGACACAAGCGATCGACGTCCCAGCATTCTCTGCGGGAGAGCGGCAAGACACGTGTATTTGTGTTGTGATTGTCCGGTTCGCGGCCATGCACAACACATATTTGTGCAACGCCCACGCACCCCGCAACGTTTCCGGCTGCGAAGATTAGCTGAAATAACGGATTCTGAAGCTCAGCGCATCCGGCTTTCCATTATTCAGGGCAAGCCGCCGTCTACAAACAAAGGCAATGCGAGATTCACGGTTTTGTATTTGCGCACGCCTTTGTCGACGTGCAGCACGCCACGCTTTCTAGCGCGGGCGGCAACGCGTTTAGTGATTGTGTGCACAGGTACCCCAGCTCATTTGTATAAAGCGTGCGAGCGAAGCACCGTGGGTCAGAGAAATATTTATCTGGACGTACATATTAGAGTTTCCACATTGTATCGGCTATCAGCACAAATTAATATGCGAGCTATTCCGAGACTAATGCTTCGTTCCGTTTGCAGGTTCACCTTCATTTGTAATTGTGGACCAAGTCAGACTTATCGTAACCTTGGTTTCTAAGCATATCCATGCTTAGAAACTGGCTCCAGAACGATTACACTCTGTACAACACGGAGCATGACTTCGCACCAATAATGAAATTTATGACATACGAACAGCGCGAATGTGCGTTTCCGTCGTCAGGAACGTGCTGTAGAGATGTTTGTAAATGCATGTACGTTTGTTTTGCCTCCGGTCCTGTATCGCTAAACAATACACCGTATACTAAATGCTTCTTGCACAAGGCAGGAAAAAGTGACAGTGCTGTGTGCTCTTGTGAGGAGGTTGGAGAAGACACAGGACGTATGCTGTTACACTGGAAAAATAATGCCTTTAACCCTAACATGCTTTTTGTGAATATTCATGCTCTGAATAGAAGACCAATATAGCTAAACAATATACTGGGTGTATGGCCATCATAACACTTGAAACACAGAGCAGCATGAGCATTAGTGTAGTTTCTTGAAGAATTTGGGATCATTGAATGTTTGTTACATTAACATTGTTTAATGACGCTGTATTTGCGAAAATGATCGATGTTAATATAGATGTGCTTTGTGCATTCACTCATATTATCGTGTTCTTGTGGTTCTTCTGTCTATTTTTGTGTACATTGAGTTTCTCACCAAGGGCTGCGTCATTTACGTCGACGTGCACACTCGAAAACTTGTGAACTTCTCTGAAACTATTTCCTCCTATGTGGTGAACTATAGGTCTGCCGTCTTTCATCCATTCTTTGTATGACGTTCTTTAGCTAACTTATGAATTCGGAATAGAGGTATAGCTGCTGCCGTGTAACAGCCACCAGCATCTCCTGACATACTTAGTAAAACAATGCTAGGATGCTTGTATCGATGCAATTTAACTAGCTGCAATACGACCTGTACCAGCGTAGGTGCCTGTGACTTTAAAACTCAAACACACGCCGATGTCATGTGTATGTGCCGAAAGGCCCTTTGCCTAGGCTCCTTTCTTTTGCTCTTTTAACTGGTGCAAAGCCAGCCACGAGCGACTGCAGTGAATTTTGTAAACTAAAAGGAGTTTTGCTGCCAAGGTGATGTAGTGAAACTCTTAGGTATCTCTAAGCTGTACAATCGGTAGCTGCGGCTTTCGAAAAAAAGTTTAGCTGCGAGAACACTAAGTAATGTATATACTCGTTTCAGCGGCTGTTCTGTCCACTTATGCTACCCAAAAGCAAACAAGCCTGATGATGTCAGATATCACCATCTCAGGTGAGACAATGAAGCTTTGATGGTTGTTTTAAAGCAAATTTAGGCATCACTCACAAGAGAAATGTTACATGCCGCAAGTGTTTCTTAATTACTAATGAATTGTGCAATATTTCATAAGGTCAATGCAATTGACTAAACTCCTTTCCTGCCCGTGGTACGATTATTATATTGGTATCCAAACTTATGACATTGTAAGCTTAAAGTAGCTCCGTACTTACGGGCCTATCTTATGTTATATGAGTGAATGAATAACTGCATCATGGGCGAAAACATATGCAGTGCTTCGTACCAGTTCGGCTACCAATGCGCAAATACCAGTAAGTGATGGAGGCTGGATCTTCGTGCATTGGAGCTGGAGGTGGTAAGTGTTATTACTATTTTATTAAGCCCTATATTTACTGTTCTTTAATCTTTATGGGGGTACAGATGCAATTTTGCATTAAGTTCATCAGCCATTGCACCAGCACCAAGTGACGGGAAGGCACATGCTCAGGCCAGACCATCCGGCATCAGGAGAGGAGGTGGTGGTGAGCACCTCAGCGTTTAGCGTTTCTGTTCACTGTCTAAGGTGTATTTTCGTTCCAGCTGCTCAGTGGACCGAGGGACAGACAAAGCTGCTACTAGAATACTACTATAAGTGCTTCCCACAGATTGGCCCGTTCAAGAAATAAAAAAAAAAGAACTGGCTTTCAAGCAAATCTCCATGGATGTTGAGGCTGTACATGGTATCAAGAAAACGGCAGAGTAATGTGAGAACTGGTACAAGACTGTGATCAGATGTCCCAAGGCTGCCTCAGACAACAACAGATCTGGGGCCCCACCGAGCCCTGTGCTATTCGATGACGAGATTCGCAAAATAGAAACCATTGACGATAGCATTGAACCAGAAGTGCAACGAGATGCCTCGGGGGTTATTTTCAAGGACTGACCGGAACCTCGAACGCTAGTCTCACCGAATGCAGAGAGCATTGAGAATAATGAAAGCCAGTCACCAAATGCTGATGTAAAACCGCGCGCAAGCACTGCGCGCTTGCAACACATGCAACTGTCTTTTTTTTTTCTGAAATGAGGGCTATTACTGAAGAGCGGGAGTGTCGAAAAGCAGCCAGAGATCCTGGGAAAAATATCGCTGAGCTCAAAGGCAGATTGAGCTACAGGCACTTCATGAAGAACGGCGCAAAATGCACGCTGAGAGAATGGAAATCCTGCGTCAAGCCTTCGGTCTTCAGAAATAAAATATTTCATATTCAGGACTAGTACAAGAGACGGTAAAGCAAGCAAGAAGCGACAGGACAACATGCAAGAAATTGCGTGTTGTCCTGCCCTTTATGCTTTTGAATTCCGTGTTATGTGCTAGTCCTAAACATGCCTACTATACAACTGGATTGCTTGGTTTCAATGCATTTTTATTGTCACTATTTAGGCACAGAAACAAGGCACTACACTGAACAAAAGTAAATGGACCAGCGACTCTGACTTCTTTTTCTTGGATGGTGGTAGCTTTAAAAGTTTTTTTTTTCAGCGAGCCTCTTATCCGTGTACTTTTATTCACAGTCGTGTCATTTCCACAGTTCATGGTTGCGGTGTCGGCAGTCCCATCTTCACCATCAAGTGAGCTTTCTTGATACTAGCAAACACAGGTAGTAGGTTATCTTGCTGGGATCCACTGCTGCCGCTGCTTTGTTGAGTTGCAGGAAGGCTAGAGTCATTGTTGTTTGCTGTTTGTAGATTGAGGGACATGTCACGGGACAAGTTCTCACGGCAAATCTCCCCACTCGATACAGAGATTGGGAAGCACTCAGCATGAGATTATAAACACGGACATGTTGTCTACTACTGTCCACATGTCCAACCTGTTCAACTGCCTGAAGCGATTCTTTAGATCTCCGAAAGCATTCTCAATCAGGCCCGTTGCTCCCGACAGTCTTGCATTGAAGGACCTGTCGCTACAGTCCAGGTTTACGTAGTCCCGAATAGGTGTCATGAGGTTCTTTGAAAGGGTAGGCTGCATCACCTACTATAGGTTGCACGCTGGAGCACAATTGTGGTAGCACACTGACAACCCTTGACCTTCTGAAAATTCTAGAATCGTACATTTTACTTGGGGTGCCAGTGCTGACATCAAGAAATCTCTTATCGCATATGCTGTAAAGCGTCAAAGATAAGCAGTGTTGTCTACTTATGTAAACATAGCGTACTTTGCCAGCTGGACAACTGATGGATATGTATCTGCCGTCAATGCATCCATTTGTATCTGGGAACCTTGATACCTTCAAATTGAAGGCACAAAGTACGTACATACATGGTTGAGTGCGGCTTGCACTCGGAGTGATCAAAGGTACGGGAAAAATCAGTAAATTTCAACACCAGGAAGTGCACAAATTTATCAGAGGGAGCATCTCTTTTTATTAAGTATTGAGTATTACGATAGGCAGTCACTTATGGGCTGTCGAACAGTAGACATATTGTTATCGGGGCACGTCACAGAACTACAAGAGCATGATGCAAATTTTTTTAGTTGAAGACTATTTAGAAACAAAGAGTGTAAAAAAAAAAGTTCTATAAGCGTGACAAAAATGTGGCACCGGGATGCTTAGTGCAACAAACGCCGATTCAGCGCGCGCTAAATTATGTACTAAAAGCTTAGTCACCTGCTCAAAATCAGTGGCGAGCTTGTGCAGGTCACTTGATTGCACTGGGTGCAATGTCGAGGAGGAACGAGGTTACTCGGCTCATCATTCTGTGGTGGGTGCTTTCTGCAACTTCGAAGCGGCCAGCAACGTCCCTAGTAGTAAAATATTACAGCGGAACGGAATAGCATGTTTTTTATTATATTAAACAGATGAAAAAAAAAATCCCCTAAGACAGAAAATGCAATTCAACATGTATAGCTAGATTACTTTAGGAGCCTGACATTGCATGACAAATCACGCTGTTGTTGGGTAAGCTAATCAATAAATTTCGTTGTTATTTTGCATATTCAAATTAAAATGGTGCCAATAAAGTATACGCATGTCACTAGGAATAGCCTGCTTACAATGCGGATTCAGCTGTTTTATGGGCAATAGTTTGAAAAACTGTTTTGCACACCCATCTTGAGTTCTGCTTTACTACTGCACCTAGTAACAAGTATTTGACGACGCGCTTGTTTGCTTCAGTCTATGGTGCACAAAACAAAAAGAAAAGCACATCTCATCCCATTTTAACTGTTCTACCTTTGGCGCCCGTTGGCGGCATGCCGCGCCTATCATAACAACCTGAAAGTTCTACCTTCGTGTGCAGCACATTTCTTGCAACCTGTCGTGTTCCTATCATCGAAGCAGAACACAAAAAACAATTGTTGATGTCGACTACCCCATACAACTCACCAAAGAAACGACAGAATGTGTTCTTCAGGCGCCTTGGCAGGCAGGCCACCGCAATCGCTCTTCTTAGAGCAGTGCAGTGACTTGGCGAATTTAGCTGCTATGAGGTCCGCCACTGGCCGCGTGATGCGGAAATTTCTTAAGAACTAGAAAGAAAAAAGAAAAAAACAGGCACCTTAACGATCTCACCATCCTCGGAATCTGAACAAAACAAAGGAACGAACAGTCTTTGCAACTTATAAGTCCACTTTCAGTCTTATCTCTGGCAACGAAAATAGCTGTTGAGACATCGCTGCATACATTTCGTAGTCGTCATCATTGCTAGTAGTGTCGTCCATCAAACTGCAACTCGAATCTGAAGCTGAGCTCCAGCTGCTTTCGCTGCTGTCACCGTCGAGCGTCTCAAGCGCTTCAGTAAGGTGAAGGCACTTTGCTGCCGCTGTCCCCCGCACATCCGACGAGAAGCAAGGTGGAATAGAAATGCCAGGATCTGTCGTTGAATCGTTGCGAAGCTCGCTCATATCAACGACGTCAAAGTCACTGGTGCCAGAAAAACAACTACGCTTGGCTGCCGCCATTGCCGCCGCGCTCGCCGGCTGAAGCAAAATAAATACAAATCAGGAGGTTGTGACGGCTTGAATCACCGTGCCTTTCTCCGTACTCCGCTTTTCAGGCGACAGCAGTGCGGACTGCTCCCGGCTGCTTTCGGCGCAGCGAAACTGCTCTACCACTGCATTACGCCGCTCCCACTCCTGTTTGACCACTGAAACACACCGCACTTGGAAAGAGCACTTTCGGCGTGCTTTTGAGTGCTCTTGTTCTCCCAGTGGAATTCATCATTAAATACAGAACTGACGTGCGCTTTCATCAGCTTTTTTTCTGTCGCCGCGAGGTGGCGTCACGTCCCAGAAACGTCTTCCAGACGGCTAGTAACGCGTTCCATTACTTGGACTCGAAGCTGTCTACCGGCTGTCTACTTATGTGTCTACGTAGACTGTCTCCAATGCTGGCCAGAATTGGAACACAGCCTGTGGCACTGACTTATACCGCTGATGAAGTGTTCTCGTGCAGTGCGCGCAAAATCGTCCGCTGCGCTAAACGAGACAAACGCAACAGCTCGAGTGCGAGAACGCCATCGGAAGTGGCACTTGGCAAACACGCGAGAGAGATAAAAAAAAAAAGAAGGGGGGCCCATGCCACATTCTAAATTAAATAGGCCACAGGCGGTTACATTAAGGCTTCTGCAGACACGAACGTACCCTAACCCGGCCATCATGAATAAAATTAATCCGGACTGCAGGGTTTCAGTCTATTGTAGTAAGTGTTGAGGTTTGCTCGATTTAGAACACATGCTTTGGCGTTGCTTGGCGTTGGCCAGTGATGGTTCTCGAGGTGAACAGTGGTGGCAGCGGATGCTGCACAGTGAAGCGCTGGCGGACCAACTCAGGGCTGTCCAGAAGGCCCGTGTGACGGCAGAGGGGCTCGACCCCTCTGTACCGACGTGGGAGCGGCCCGCATCAGTCCCAGACTGATCCCTCAGGACCTAAATAAAGCTCTTCAATTCCATACCATACCATGACCGTATTCGTCACGCGATCCTCCGGCTCCGGTGTGGGAGAACGCAGGAAAGGAATTTCACTTGCGGAGGCTAGACGGGGTCAAGTTGGAAAGAGTGTCCATGTTGGCGGCGACGCTCGCCTCCTGTAATCGTCGGTTCGCGGGACTTCAAATATTTCTGTGTCTGGTATTACTGAACTAATCAGAAAAATTCTTGTGGTAGAACACACTTCAGAGGGCACATAAAGACTTCCAGCGCATAACCAAAATGTGCTACGTGGCCTGGTGAGGGCCCTTTAAAGGCGTAACAAGAGACAGGTATATTACAGAAAAACAGAAATCGCGATGGGCTAATTCACAACTGTTGCATTTCCGTTAGGGAATATATATGCTGTATGTGCAGGGTTCAAAAGAACAAGGAGAGAGGAAGAGAAAAAGCATTTATTTCAAACATCAAAGTCGTTGCTCATGAGGTCGAGTGGGTCATTCCAGGAGTCCACTGGTCATGGCTGGTCGACGAACTTGCTGGACGAGGACTTCTTGGTCAGCCAGGGCATCACCGGTCAGCCGTACCGCCCACCGCCCAAATGACGTGCTAGGCGTCGTTAAGTGTTGAGGTTTGCCCCCGCGCCCCCACGAGATATGGAAGATTGTAGGATGTGTGTCAACGCGACAGGGGCAGATGCCGCGATATGTCAGTGGGAACATTTTGCTGTATCTGTGTAGCTTTGTGAAAGCGTTTGTTTGGACAAGTCTGAGAGCTACTGGCTCTTCAGTGCTGAGCTTTTTGTGAGGAGGAGGTTAAATCCTGCGGTTGAGCCGCTGGATCTCGAGGCGTTCGCCGTAATTGGATGGGACGATTGGTTTTGCACACTCGGTTGGTTAGAGCTCGAGCTAAGACGCTCGCCCTTTCGTTCCCATCCAGTCCCGCGTGGCCCGGCGTCCATGTGATTCGACGGGATTTTTCGAGCCTCGGGCCTAGGATCTGAGCCGCCAGCAGCGGTGTTCGTCCATTGGTAAAGTTACGTCAGGCTTGTTGCGAGTCGGTAGCGACGTGATATTCCCTTCCTTCCGTGTCTTGTTGCTTTATTACTAGCGCCGCTGCTATGGTCTCAATCATTATTGTATGAAACTCTATGGTCTCAGCCGCAGCTGGAATCTCTGCCCTGAAGGAGGCCGCGAGGGTCAAGGAGTTGCCACTCCCGTTCACGGCGGCTACCGCGAGGAGGCCGCCTTCGGCGTACGCCGCCACGTTCATGTACTTTACAAACGGATCACCCTGAATCCTCGGCGATGTCTATCGACGTGAGCCTTGCGTCGGTCTTCTTGGAGTTCATGACTCATGTGCTTCGAGATGGGGCTCGCCCTGGTCCTGCTTCTGACCTCGGGCGGGACTGATCGTTTCCTATCGAGGACGCGAAGGTCCGTTGCCGCTCCGGTCCGGTGTAGGGTGGCTCTGCCCGCCGCCGTGTTCCGCAGTCTGGCTTTTTGCGAACCCAGAACTGCGTCTGACAGGATGGCGAAGGAGTTGTGGATCCCGAGAGCCGCTAACTTCCCGTTTGAGGTAGTGACGGGGACACTCAGGGCCGTTTTGTACGCGCCTCCGATGATTGCAACGACTTGTTCTCGATCTCGTTTGTTTAGCGAGTGGTAGTGATAAGGCATGCTGTACGTCACTCTTCTGATCACCAGGGCCTTGGCGAGATCCGCGAGATCTGGTTCGTGGCGGACCTTAGGGTGTAGATGGTGTGGGAGGCTTTCCGATTGCTCTGGATCCGAAAACCTAAAATCCTGGTCTTATTGCGCTCCGTGGCCTTCTGGCCCCCTAAATAGAGGTCGACGTGGCCGGGGGATTTGCAGATTCCTTGTGCGTGCATCCCGATCACCTCTGACGCATGCCACCCGCTGCCGCAAATCTCTCCGCGGCCCTCGCGGTCTCCTGAAGGACCGGCTCTTGTTGCACGAGGGAGCCCTTGGTGGCCCAGAGCGTGATGTCTTCTGCATACAGGGCGTAACCCAGGTCCGGAATCTACCGCAGCTCTTTGTCAGCGCTAGCATTGCGATGTTGAAGAGAATCGGGTTGTATCGAACCCTTGTGGCGCTCCTTTGCTCGGCACGTCGATCTTATCCGATCGAGTCAGGCCTATTGCGATGGTCACTGCCCGGCCAGTCAGGAACTCTTTGACATAATTAAAGATGCGCTCCCCGCCGCTGATGTCGTTCAGTCCCTTGAGGATGGTCTCGTGAGAGATGTTATCGAAGGTCCCTTTCAGGTCGAGTGCGAGCAGGAGATGTTCTCCTCCCTTCGGGACACCATTGAGGTCTTCTTTCCTTAGAATTAGGAAAGCGCCTCGCGCAGAGAGTCCCGGCTTGAAGCCCAGCATAATGTGCGGGAAAACGTCGCAGTCCTCTGCGTACTGTTGGAGGCGGGCTTCAGTGACCTTCTCGTACAGCTTGCCGAGGCACGAAGTCAGCGAGGTGGGACGCAGGGCGTCGATCGCGAGCTTCTTGCCGGGTTTGGGAATGGTTGCGATTTCCGCGCGTTTCCACTAGTTTAGTACGTGGATCTTGGTCCAGAGTTCTTCGTTAAGGTATTCGGTCAAGTCTAGGATGTGTAAAAGAAAAAAAACAACAACGGAGTTGTGATTTGGAAAAAGTGGGAAATAAAACAGTTGTGGTTTCGCGCATCAGCGTCTCTGCTTACCTGTCGTTAACATGTCCCTTGTTACATCTTTAGGCAGCGCGATTAGCCGTGAGGTTTCACTAAGTAGTCTCCGTCGCAGCAGTGTAACAACTGATAAATGCTACAATTATTAAGCACGTAGTTTCCATAATGTGCACAGAGTATACAGGGTGTTTCAACGAACACTTTCCAAAATCTTTAAAAGTTGCCTGTGGCAGATATCACAATTCCAGTTGGTGAACTTGTCTATTCGAAGCGGCAAACAATAGTTGCACAAAAAATTAGATGCAAAATGGACTAATTATTAAAATTTCACTAATGAAGTTTTTAAATAATTACATTATGGCCCACATTGCAATTTACAAATTATAGCCTTGGAGTTCGCAAGGTGGATCCATTTGGAACAAATTTTCAAGATGACACCAGTTTCAAAGTATAAGTTCCCGAACCTTACGGAGAAATGCATTGGCGTTCCAGTAAATTTGTTAACAAAACGTCGTTCCATGCACTGAAGAACACAAGTAACTGGAAAGCCAATGCATTTCTCCGCAATGTTCAGGAATTTATATCTCGAAACTGGTGTCGTCATGAGCATTTGTTCCAAGTGGATCAGCCTTGCGAAGTCCACTGCTAGAGTATGTAAATTGCAATATGAGACATAAGATAATTAGCTAAAATGTTAATTAGTTAATCATTGTTAATTAGTCAATTTTGCATTTCATTTTTTTGTGCAAGTAGTGTCCACCGCTTCGAGTAGACCGGCTCATAAACTATAATTGAACTGTCTGCCGCAGACAACCTTTGAAACATTTTGAAAGTGCTCGCTGAAACACCCTGTATATTGCTCAACTGACGCACACAATACGCAAAAGGGCATTGAAAGTTACGTTTTCGCTGACGAAACTCATAGCGTAATATTGTTTCGAAAAAGACAGGAGGCGTGTGTGACCTTGCATAATTACAACCAAATTTCCAGCGAAGCTGCTTCTTTCGAGCATTTGCAATAAGAATTTCCGATGCCTGTAGTAAAAACATAATTTGAAACGTTACAGAGCATACGACTTGCCCCTTTGAAACCCTGCTCTCAAAAACACTTTCGAGCATTTGTTAAAAAATCTTTTACGGGTTATTCACCCACACGCATTGCATTACATGGGAACATTGACCATAATGTTGCCCCCGCTTTCACTAAATTCAGTCTTGGTGACATATCGAGCTCCCCTATAGGCCATAAAGTTATGTCCTGCGCCGTTCGTCAAATACGCTTCTAACGCTCGGGATCGTTTCGATGCGCAATTTCTTGCTAAGGCCGTAATTAGTCCAGACACTTCGAACTTCGCCTACACATTGCACAAAACGTGCGCCTAATTTTACCCAAATATAAACACGGTGCCTTGTTTAGTTTCACAGAGACCACAGGGTACACCTACTAGAAACTTTCGTTGACACAAGCAAAAAGAAAGTAAGAAAGAACGAGCCTTTAGTAATTATTTCAGAGCTCCTACTTAAGTAAGAAGCAGACGCTTCTCAGTTAATTAGACCGCAAGACGCTTCTGCCGCCTGCATATCGCAACGGAAAGCCGCTCCACGCCTCAACGCACGACGTTTCGGTCGTCGCAACCCTGTGTCCGTGCGTCGCCGTCCTTATCCGCAGGAGGTACTCCTTTGTGTTCGCGAACCTCCATAACCTACATCAGTGTCGCTTTCCCACGCCATCCACGCGTGTCAGTTGTCTTCGACGTTCTGTGACCCGTACAATAACATCAGTGTTTTTCGCGCAATGGCCCTTGTCGATGAAGTAACGCCTTTGTGCATTCTGATTTACCGCCTTTGAGATGCTGCGTCCACGAACCGCCACACCTGGACTGCCACCTGTCGGTCGTAAGTTCGAGGCACAATGAGATAAATCCTCCAGGCACAATGGAAATCTTTCTTTTTTTGTGTTGTATTTTTCTCTCGAATGATTTTGGAATTGCAGCGGTGGATGGCGGCGGACAGCGGCGGACAGCAGCAGATACCAAGATGACGAGATGAGTGAGCCCAGAACAACTATCGCTGTGGAGAGAACTCAAGAATTCTTGCTTCCTCAAGAGTTTTTCCATTGGGATAGATTACTGCGGCTATCATCAAAACATTCCACAATAATTTAATCAATAAATTTCATCAAGAAGCTGGCGTTTTAAAATTTGTTATTCCCCTTTGTTGCCTTGAGAGCTCAATGTCGTTGTCGTATAGCACTGTATGGTTCCATGAGCAGATTTCTTTTCTCATTAACCCATCCCCTGACTTTCTTCTGTTCTCATCTCTCTGTTTCTCTCTCCTAATTACGTATTAGATGTGTCGGCACATTATGCAATATATACTATGTGTAACGAAGAAGAGTAGCCGCCTGCGCCACAGCACCATCGCCACCGGCATGAGCTCGTGGTTGCTGTCTTTCGCCGAACGCTTGTGACAGCTACCCGTTCGCGCCCGTTGCTAATAAATCTCTTAGCAAGTGGTGGACGTGCTGGGTTTCGACCACCCTGGAACTTCGGAGTCGCACTCTACCCCCCATCATGCCCGACGACGCACGCACTCCTCCAGCTCCTCCAACGGCGCCGGCCACCTTGGTTTGTGCCGGTGCCTTGCGTCAGCGAGATCCCCCTATCTTCTCCGGCACAGATGACAAAGACGTTGAAGATTGGATCTCGTCCTATGAGCGAGTGAGTGCCCATAACCAGTGGGACGACGTTACCAAGTTGAGAAACGTCGCATTTTATCTTACGGACGTTGCAAAACTATGGTTTCTAAACCATGAAGCCGACCTCACTTCGTGGTTGGTCTTCAAGACCAACTTTACCCAAGTTTTCGGTCGGCCTGCAGTAAGAAAGCTTCGTGCAGAACAACGTTTGCGCACACGAGCCCAAGAGGCCGGAGAAAACTTCACAAGCTACATTGAGGGCATTGTCGACCTTTGCAAACGGGTGAATTCGTCGATGTCAGAGGAGGAGAAGATAAAACATATAATGAAGGGTATTCAGGACGACGCATTTCAGATGTTATTATCGAAGAGTCCTCACACTGTCGCTGAAGTGATAGAATTGTGCCAGAGTTACGACGAGTTGCGCAGGCAACGGCTTCACACCCGACGTCCCACCCCACCCGCCGACTCTCTATCAAGCCTTGGAGTCGACGACAACCATGCTGCTCTCTTCGTAAAAATCCAGGAATTCGTTCGCGCAGAGGTCGCCCGCCAGCTATCTTTGATATCTTCTGTCCAGGAACCACCCCCTGCTTTGCATCCTACGATCCGCGACTTCATTCAAGAACAAGTCTCTCAAGCCGTTCCTCCAGCCGTTGAGCAGACACCAGTCACGGCTCCTCTCACTTACGCTGAAGCAGTTTCCCGATCTCGTCCACAAACGCCCCTGCCGCCCTCTATGCATCGACCACCGACATTTTTGCCGCCATCTATGCCGCTTCACGACCGCCGGCATTTTCCTCCTATGCCGCTTCCTGACCAACAGCATTTTGCGAATCCTCAACCGCGACTCAGACCTTACCCCCACCAGTGGCGCACCTTCGATGACCGCCCAATATGTTTTGCTTGCGGTAATGCTGGTCACGTGGCGCGCCATTGTCGTCGTGGCATGCTTCCTCTTCAGAACATCCGGCGAGCGCCACCTTTCCCCGCTCCGTTTTCCTCTTCGCCTTCCAGCCTTCCTACCTCTTCCTTTTCCCCTGACCGCCCGACCGCCTCTACTCGCCGCTCACCATCTCCCCGTCGTCGCTCGCTTTCTCCGATGCGGCGTCGTCCCGTGTCCACCGAGCAGGAAAACTGATGGCCGCAGTTCCCGAGGCACGAACTGCGTCCACGTCGCAATGCCCAAGTCCTCGTCCCTCTCCAGCCAACGTCATTGAAGTCTCTGTCGAAGGAATCGCCGTCCTGGCACTTGTAGATACAGGAGCCGCCGTATCCGTAATTTCCGCCGAACTCTGCCGCACACTACGAAAGGTTTTGACGCCTCTCTCCGACTTCTCCCTTCGAACCGCGAACGCTCAAAATATAACGCCTCTCGCTGCCTGTACTGCTCGCGTCTTCATTCAAGGTCTACTGTATACCGTCGAATTCGTCGTGCTGCCCACTTGTTCCCATGACATCATATTAGGCTGGGACTTCCTTGCAAATAATAACGCCGTTATTGACTGTTGTCACGCCGAACTCGAACTTTCTGCACTTCCCGACGTCGAGCCTATCGAAAACGACCCTTCCAGTGTTAAACTGTTTGTGTCCGAAGACAATTCCGTCCCTCCACGCTCTTCCCTGCTTGTGCCTGTGTCGTGCGCCGCTATTTCTGATGCCACTGTTCTCTTTACGCCCTCTGAGCTGTTCATTCGCCGCCGATGTTCTCCGCTGCCCTTTGCTCTCCTTACTCTTCGCAATGGCGTCACGAAAATGGTCGTCGACAATCCCACAGCCTGCCCTTTAGCTTTATCTCATGGTGAATGCCTAGGCCTTGTTCAACCGGTCGACACCTTTTGCATCTTTGACACTCCTGCCGTTTCTACTTCTGCGGGCCTTGGCGCACTTACTTGTGACTCTGCGATTGATCAGTCACTCCTCGACGCTTTCCACTGCTCCATCGACGATGGCACGTCATCTTCAGAACGAAGCCAGCTTATTGCTCTCCTGCAGAGGTTCAGCGCTTCTTTCGACAGCCATGCTTCCGGTTTGGGCCGCACATCGACCGTTTTTCACCAGATAGATACCGGCAGTCATGCACCTTTGCGGCAGCGCCCTTACCGAGTTTCCGCCTCTGAGCGCCGTGTCATTGACCACCAGGTTGCTGATATGCTCAAGCGTGGCGTTGTTCAGCCTTCCAACAGTCCCTGGGCATCACCGGTCGTCCTCGTTAAGAAAAAGGATGGCTCTATTCGATTCTGCGTCGACTACCGACGTCTGAACAAGATAACGCGCAAGGACGTTTACCCGTTACCGCGCATCGACGACGCCCTCGACTGTTTGCAGGGAGCTGAGTTCTTTTCTTCGCTGGATTTACGTTCCGGATACTGGCAAGTCCCCTTGGCACCATCTGATCGACCTAAAACAGCATTTGTAACACCTGATGGATTGTACGAATTCATCGTAATGCCTTTCGGCCTGTGCAACGCCCCAGCCACTTTTGAGAGAATGATGGATAATATTTTACGCGGCCTCAAATGGAACACATGTTTATGCTACCTGGATGACGTAGTTGTCTTTTCTGCTGATTTCCGAACCCATCTCAGCCGTCTCGAGCAAGTTCTCAAATGCCTCACTGACGCGGGACTTCAACTTAACTTAAAAAAATGTCGTTTCGGCGCCCGAAAGCTCACTATTCTTGGCCATGTTGTATCACGAGACGGCATCCTTCCGGATCCAGCCAAGCTCCGCGCTGTCACCGACTTTCCGCAACCAAAGAAGTTAAAGGAGCTTCAAAGTTTCCTTGGTTTATGCTCATACTTCCGACGTTTCATTCGAAATTTCGCTTCCATAAGTGCACCCCTGACAGCCCTTCTAAGTGGCGACAAAGAACTTTCCGCTTGGTCACCCGCCTGTGATGACGCCTTCACGAAATTACGCCACCTGCTAACCTCGCCACCTATCCTCCGCCACTTCGATCCTGCAGCGCCCACAGAGGTCCACACCGATGCCAGCGGCGTCGGACTTGGCGCCGTACTCGCACAACGAAAAGCGGGCTTTGATGAATATGTCGTTGCCTACGCGAGCCGAACTCTGACAAAGGCCGAGGCTAATTACTCAGTTACAGAGAAAGAGTGTTTAGCCATTATTTGGGCACTTGGCAAATTCCGTCCTTATTTGTATGGCCACGCTTTCGATGTCGTCACTGACCATCACGCCCTTTGTTGGCTGTCTACCCTTAAAGACCCATCTGGCCGACTTGCTCGCTGGGCCCTTAAGCTACAGGAGTACGACATCCGCG
Organism: Dermacentor andersoni; assembly: GCF_023375885.2. Classification (NCBI taxonomy): domain Eukaryota; kingdom Metazoa; phylum Arthropoda; class Arachnida; order Ixodida; family Ixodidae; genus Dermacentor; species Dermacentor andersoni. Next base: position 85,625,039 of record NC_092819.1, read on the forward strand.
TCCTCTACCGTTCCGGCCGCAAACACACGGACGCTGACGCCCTTTCTCGCTCACCGGTCTCCGCTGACTGCGCTTGCCTATCCGCCCTTGAGCCCACAGTTCCATCTCATGCACTGCGCAACATGCCGTCGGAGCAGCGCAAGGATCCCTGGATCAGTGCTCTCATCAGTGTCCTTTCTGATCCATCCACCTCTTCACCATCTCGCGCTCTTCGCCGCCAGGCTACCCATTTCTGCATTCGCGACGGCCTTCTTTATCGTCGTAATTACCTCTCTGACGGTCGCAAGTGGCTTCTCGTGATACCCCGCCATCTCCGTGACCTTATCTGCGACGCTTTCCACGCAGACCCTCAGTGCGCACATGCCGGCCTCTTCAAGACCTATGCTCGGCTACGCATCAGATTTTATTGGCGCGGCATGTATAACTACGTCAGAAAGTTCATTCGCTCCTGTGCTCAGTGCCAACGCCGAAAATTACCTCCCGGACAAGTCTACCCGTCACAACCCCTTCCCTGCCCTCGTCGGCCCTTTGATCGTGTTGGTATAGACATCTACGGACCGCTACCCTCCACTCCAGCAGGCAACCGCTGGATTATTGTTGCAGTGGATCACTTGACCCGCTATGCTGAAACAGCTGCTCTGCCGACTGCCACCGCCCGCGACGTTGCATCGTTTCTGTTACGACATTTCGTTCTTCGCCACGGTGCCCCTCGCGAACTTCTGAGCGATAGAGGCCACGCCTTCCTTTCCGAGGCTTTGAAGGCACTACTCGACGAATGCCGAATCGTTCACCGCACCAGTACAGCGTACCATCCGCAAACTAACGGCATGACCGAGCGCTTCAACCGTACTCTTGGCGATATGCTCTCCATGTACGTCGCCTCTGATCATTCAAACTGGGACCAAGTTCTCCCTTTCGTGACGTATGCGTACAATACTGCGACCCAAGCAACTACTGGTTTTTCCCCTTACTTTCTCCTATACGGACGAGAACCTTCTACTACTCTCGATACCATTCTGTCATATACACCTGACGCCTCCGAAAGTACTCCGCTATCTGAAGCTGCTCGTCATGCCGAGGAATGCCGCCAGCTTGCCCGCTCTTTTTCCACCGAGGACCAGTGGCAGCAGCAATCCCGTCAACCTGCCGGCCGTTCTGCACCAACTTTATTGCCTGGCTCTCTCGTATGGCTTCGGGTACCCGCTACTACACCCGGCCTCTCCTCAAAACTTGTCGCAACGTACCTAGGACCCTACCGCGTTCTCGAGCAAACGTCCTCCGTCAATTACATCGTAGAGCCCCTCACGCCATCGACGGACCTACGCCATCGCGGCCGCGAACTTGTCCACGTCTCTCGCATTAAGCCGTACTACGACCCAATAGTAGTCTCTTCGCTTTAAGCCGCCAGGATGGCGCCTTTTTCTGCGGAGGGCGATTGTAACGAAGAAGAGTAGCCGCCTGCGCCACAGCACCATCGCCACCGGCATGAGCTCGTGGTTGCTGTCTTTCGCCGAACGCTTGTGACAGCTACCCGTTCGCGCCCGTTGCTAATAAATCTCTTAGCATATGCTTCTCTTTTTGCTATGTGCTTTTGAATGTGCTTATAATGTAATAACATGTTTTCTTGCAATTTATTTATTATATATATGTTTTCGATTAAAGAGTGTCTTGTGTTAGTTCCCCTAATATCGCACTGTACTTAACAGTGTGTGTTTTTTGTTTTTTATACCAAGTAGCTATTTCTTGCTGTGTTGCCGGTTTCGTTGCCAACACGCCTGCACGGGGGTCGAGCAGTATTGTAGATATTTTGCAAACAAATTAATTGCTTTCATGCGAGGAGTAATGGAAAGCAAAACGCTATGTGTGTAAAAGCCAGAGGACAACTTCGAAGTACTAAATGTTTGGCATTTTTTCATGCTTTTATTTCTATGACCAAGCGCTGTCATCAGTGACAGTATACGCGTAGAATCGTTGCTTGTAGAGTGCTTGTTGTCATATATTGTAAAGGTAGGTCCGTTGTTGTACCTTACATACGGCACCAGCCTAGGGCCACCATTTCCGTACGGCGTGCTTCGAGTTCTACTGAACGGGTGGCTAACCCCTTGGCTTCGACAAACGTAATTCTGACGCCGCTGAGTTCCTCTTGAACGTCTTTGTTATCTTGCACAAGCTGGGACATGGTGTCATGATGTCCCGTGTGCAGCACACACATCCCGGCATGTCCGAAATTCGAGAGAAAGCTGTGTGCAGTGAAACGCATGCTACTTTATCGGGGGCATTCAGATTTCGTACAGTTTGTATTGAAGCGCCGTTTTAATGCTATCACAATCTCGTGCGCGCTCAAACATGTACCTCTGCGGATACTCGATCATGCAATCGGAGAAGAGGGCAACACAGGATAGTACTCCTAGCAGTCCGGAACGATTTAACCGTTACACGCAATGTCATTCCAGCTGATTCCGTCGATTATTACGCTGCAGCAACAGCGAAATGCGGGAAGCTTTGTGTTTTGCCGCAATCGATATGCATATACAACCTTCACGCACTTTCCGAAGTCTCTGTCTGTCTGTCTGTCTGTCTGTCTGTCTGTCTGTCTGTCTGTCTGTCTGTCTGTCTGTCTGTCTGTCTGTCTGTCTGTCTGTCTGTCTGTCTGTCTGTCTGTCTGTCTGTCTGTCTGTCTGTCTGTCTGTCTGTCTGTCTGTCTGTCTGTCTGTCTGTCCGTCCGTCCGTCCGTCTGTCTGTCTGTCTGTCTGTCTGTCTGTCTGTCTGTCTCTCTGTCTGTCTGTCTGTCTGTCTGTCTGTCCGTCCGTCCGTCTCTCCGTCCAGGGGGGGGGGGGAGGGGACGCCCATTTGACCGGAGACTCTCTGGCTACGCCACTGGAGCGGGGTGCAAAAGTCCCCCCACCCCCGCTCGTTACCAAGCGCCATCACTGCACGATGTCGCTGTCGTCAGCACTTAAAAGCTTCAACGTACTTGGGTCATCGTGGGCGTAACAAAAGGACGGGCGGCTGCAAACCCATGTAGTTTTGAGCTGTTAACTACTGTCGCAGAAAAGAGCAGCCCTCGTACTACAGTAGCAACGAAGAATTCCCACTTACATAGACACTGTTTATCCTAGTCCTCGGCCTTTGCTCTTTTCGTTTACTCCCCAGCGGTGTCCCAAATACAAGAGCGCGCACATAAATGAAGACTGTGGTTACACTGCCCCGCCATCTTAACATCAATACAGTATACACCGGCCTCAGTCGTCAGTCATTATTTCGGCAATGTTGCGCGTGGTTAGAAAATGTGTCTGCTGCAACTTCCGATAGTGTTGGTGAGAGGTTCGCACGTGGGCTTATATTTATCCGCAAGTGCAGGCAACGCGGGGGTGAAATGCTCCAGAGAAAGTGGCTACCCCGAACCAAAAGCCGTTATTGGAATTGTGGTAACAGCCAAGGAGATATCGCTGGTAAAGTCTATAGGAGCTGATTCTCGCTAATTACCCGTGCCCCACGTGAAAGCAGGAGCACCAGCATCGGAAGTTGCGAACGCCACGGTAATCATGCGCTTATATTGCGGCATTTAGTTCCTTTGTCTGCTTATGGCTTGTTAGGGAAGACCATTCATTACTAAGTTTAATTTTGTTTAGCTCACTCTAAGAAATCTCGGTATTTAATTTTTCTTAATGATGCTAATACTGTAATTTAACCAGGAGATTATGGAAGTCTCATGACTCCAAATGTTTGCATTCAGTTTCACCATTCCTACACTCAACAAAGTGAATGAGAAGTTATCTCCCGGGCTATTTTCCACCTGTCACCTTCTAGTGATCTTATTTTTGAATTTCTAATACCATGCACGACAACCTTCAGTGCTATTCTTGCATGCGAGTTTTGTGTGGACTTTATTAACTGCGAGAAATCATCTGACGTCAGAACTTCTGTCACCACCAGAAATCCTCGTTATCACCTGTTATAAAGGACAGCGTTCGCCACGTCACGTCCCATCTGTTCCGTTCGGTCGACGACTCTCTTGGCATCATCGGCAGTGATAACATCTTTCCAGGCGCCAACTTTGCCACTGCGGACGCAGCGAACACTAGACATTGCGTCCAAGAAACCTGAACACTGCACGGAGGCGTGGAAGGACTTCACGCCTTCGGAGAACCTCGTGTCCGCTGCCAGATTCTCGAACGGGATGTACAGGAACTCTTCCATGTATTTATTGGTCTTGGATTTCATGTAGGACACGGTACTCTTCTCCTGACACTTCTTGAACACGCTTCTGCTCTTGAAGAGCTTGTGTTCCACTCCAAGGAATGTCGAGAGACGTTTCACGGTGTCTTGAAAATTAGACTGCAGCTCCTCGTAGTTGAGCCAGAACACATTGGGGTCGTCCCGGTGGTCGCACCAGGATCGCAAGTGGGCGAAGTATCCTCGATAGTCGACGCCGTCGGCACAGAAGAGGTCCAGGAAGTCGCTCAGCAGGCCGTCGCTGAACTCGTACGCAGGGTACGTTCGGAGTCGTCGAAACATGCCCGCACAGACATCGCGAGGGTCGCGCACGAGCACCACGTACTTGGCCCGCAGGGACTTCGGGATGTAGTCGTACGGAAGATGAGACGTGATGACCCGTGGACTGAGGGCGTCCTCGACGGCTTCCGCGCCTTCCAGCTCCAGTAAGGGAAAGGTCCGGAAGAGGCTGGCGGCTTCTTTGGGCGAGGAACCATCGTGAAGAAGAACGTACAGAATCTGCTGCATCCACAACGTGCCACACTGGGGATAGGTCACGAGGAAGACGTCGCCATCCCTTGGCTTGTACTGGAGGCCGGAGAGGACTGCGTACGGTGGGTAAAAGTTGGCCAGCCGCAGTCCGGATATGACTTCGTAGAATGGCAAGACGCGCTCGTCCTCCATGGTCGCCTAGGGATTTTTATATGACGATTTATGCAAGGTGCTACTTGCTGCTTTTGATGATTTCTTGTTGGCTACCAATGCCGGAGGACTTGAGTACCGGTTCCCTGTTGGCGAAGGAAGAGGCACTTGAAAAGTGACCACGTCTGGGCGTGAAATGAATTATTGTTTTGCGCGCCTCATGCTCATTTGCTAATACGGGCGGATATATGAATTTTGAATAAGTCTGAAAAGGAGTCGAAAAGAGCTGCCCGGTGGTGCAAACGATTTATTTGTTTTTAGACGGGTAGTTTAACCCCACAAAGATCGTAGTAGCGTTTTTGATACGCTGGAGCGAAGTTTCAGTAGTGAATAATTCAGAAAAGCAATTATTCATTCGATAAATAAGTATTACAATAATTAATTGTAGCTCAATTAACACTTAATTGTCTTTGGTACGAATGTACAACCAGCTACAAAAAATTACGGACCACGGTATCTCAGAAAACGTTGAATTTTCGAGCAGCCTGTAACAGTAGTCAACAAAACCCAACATCACAATGTTGTTCACATAAGCTAGCAGAGGCTGTAAATGCGATTACTAGGCTGTATTGTGAGGCAGCGCATATATTCATCTTTTTCTCAGATCTCGTGACTGTACTCTCCATGGCCAGAATGATATAAGAGTGAACGAATTTCCTTAGTCTAGAAAGGCCTTCGGGCTTTGTGGGCTTAAAGAACGTCCATTCGACTCAAAAACTAAGCGCACGTCTCATTTATCGCAATATTCGAAGTATTGTGAGGATAACTTTGTTTAGACGGAACGTTGGTTGTTTCGAACCTGGAAGGTGGACCGCTACGTCCTTGAAAGAGTACTGTTCCACAGCTGTCACTGTTCGATCATAACCGGAAAGCTCGAACGTCGAAAGACTCCTGCTTGTTTCTTTTGTAAAACGAGGATACTACTGAATGTCATTAAGCCTAGAGACAGACAGAGAGAGAGAGAGAGAGAAAGAGGAAGGGCAGGGAGGTTAACCAGAAGAGAGTTTCTGGTTTGTTACCCATATTGAACAAAACACTCATGTGCCTAAAATATAGCACTTCCGTCTTGGGACAATTCGCAGACGAGCTTACTGATGCCTGGAGTGCTTTCTTTCATAACTTTTCTTTACGGTTTACTTATTGAAGTGCATTCATGAACTCATCACGGAACATATGGAAAAGCAAACATGGATAAAGGAACCTTGACGTAATGCCGGAGAACATGTAGAATATAAATAAACTGCTTGTCTACATTTTTGTATACATGCCACTATAAGCGTACGTTAACGTCAGTTTCTCTCAAGCCCAGCCAACTGTTCGCGCGCGCACGCTAAAGAAATGACGGGTATTACCGAAATTCCCACAGAAGGTCTACAAGCACCGCCAAGACATTGAGATGGCGTTTTGAAACAACCTATAGTGTTTCTAAACTCTTGTCTTCCCGTGTTATAGGAGCACTGCCGAAGAAAAAAAACACATCTATTTTGCCGTCTGGTGCGACTGTTTGAGAATGCCTCCCACTTACCTTTCTTACAGGTATATCCAAATCAGGGTTCCTCTCGCTGAAGCACACCGTCGACAACTGACACAGCCCGGCGAAGAAGATTCGCGGTCTTTGGTTCAGAACGACTTCGTAGCCAGCCGCTCGCAGCAGTGCAGTCCAGCACACGCCGATGCGAGCCCTCCTTCAGAGCGCACTGTGCTGGCTTGTCAGGGAGCTACGCACGGAGCGATGACCTATACACCTGGCCCTCCGTCTGAGAGGTACACCACGCGACGGAAGGTGAGCGAAACAAGAAGGAACTCCGTGTTAGAGAAAGCGAGAGTTCATAATCAGACTGTGACCGAATATGGAGGAGGGAAGTGGGGGGAGGGGCAGAAAAGGAAAACAAAGCCCACTGCGTCACGCAGCCAAGAAAGTATGCGCGAGAGATGTACTTACGTATACAAAATGGCAAGCGAACTGCTCGAGGAAATAGACCTCAGTCGGCTGTAACGCGCCGGGACCATTTTTGGAACCGGTGAAGCAAAGACGACGGAAGGAAAGAGCGAAAGAACGAAGTACTAAGAAGAAAAAGGAGCGTGCAAAGAACGCAATAATGTTTTTCTCTCCTTTCGCGTTCTCCTTTTCTCCTCGGTTGGCAGGCGCCATTGCAGCAGCCGGGTTCCGCATAGCTGTGCAGCCAGCGGTCGCCTAAATATTGCGTCGGCCTCTTGATGGCTTCCTTCCGCCGCGCGAAGTAAAACGCCAAGAAAACAACGCACTGGCGCGGCATCAAGCGGCGAAGCGTGGGTTCCGTAAAGGCGCCGCCGCTCTCGTCGCCTTCTTCTAGTTCGCGAGGCGGGTCGATTCTCTGCGACTCGCGATGATCGCGCAGACGGCCCATGGGGGCTGACGATTAATTTTGAGGCCTACAGCAGGAAGGGCTGCGCCCTCTTGGAGAACGAGGTCACCCCTCAGTGTTAGACCTGTCACTTTCTAAAAGTCGATGTATTAAAAGTGCAGGAATACTCATAAGAGGTACACATGCTGCAGTATAGGGTTAGGCAGCGGGTATAGCAAATGACATTCTATATTGCAGATTTGAAAGGTTAGAAGAAGGCTCCCCTCGGTGTCTTTATGTCTGAGTTGGCACTATTTGTCGTGCACTAAACTTTACCAAATACGCACCAAACATCCCAACTTCAACTGTATTTATTTATTTGTTTACCTCAAAGGCTTCCAAAGGAGTATTGCGTGAGGGGAGGATACAGGGAAATGACACGATGTTAGCGGGTAAAGATAAAAGCATAAATATCTAAGAAAATGAAACAACGCAATAAAGTGACTTGAAGAAAACATACGCCTTGCTTGAGTACATCATTGCATGATGTGGCCACATTTTGACGTGCGATGACGTCCTAATAGATAAAAAAAACTTTATCCCGGAATTAGCATGTCAAGACTACGGTTCAATTATGAAGCTCACCGTTACGGGAAGAAAGCGTCCGTGACGTAATGGTCACAGTAATCTGTGCTGCAGTATTACACTATTCCGTGCTAGAAGTCCCCGGTTCGAATGCCGCTAGGGACAATTGTATGTATTTACTTATTTAAGCAATCGCAATTTCGACATAAGGGCGATACAATGAGTGCGATAGCAACCCGTTAGCATATTACACGACGCTAAGGCTCTTAGCTTTAGTGGCGGCATGAATTGCAGTATACACAGGCTGACTGAGTAAACAGGCGCGGCACCACCCAGCGCAGAACGCACATGAAGAGAAAGAACTCGATAACCGGCAAGCAGCATCGACTGTAACTCGAGGGTCTTCTCGGCGTCGCCGCCCTGCGTTGGTCTCGCGTTCCGGTACTGCGGCATGCTAACGGCGATCAGGATGTGCGTCCGTTTCGCGCTTTTTACACTGCGGAATTTTGTTTTTCTTTCGGCGTTGTCGCTTAGCCTCGGCCTCCTTGTCCCGCGGAGCCAGAGTCACTGCATATGGCTCCCGCAGTATATGGTTCCCTGCGGGAGCCCTATGCAGTAACTCTACGTGGCGCCAGGTCTGCGCGCCCCCTGGCGTTGAGCTGCACCGTGCGCCGCACACGCCGAAACACGTTGTTCCTGCGTTCTGACCACCGAGTGGTTTTGGCGCGTAAACGGGTCCTCTTCGCTTCAGCGCGATTAGCCTTTCAGAGGGGGTCTTCGGCTGGCCTTCTGACAATTACCAGGAGGGGGCATGCTTGCGCGATGTGAGGGACGTATAGTCCTTCGCTGCAGAAGCCCCGCACCGACAGGCGCCACCGTGGATACTAAGTGTTAGAAAACGATAGCACAAGCTGTCAGTGTCTGCACAGCTTGTGTTTGGTTTCGTTCCACCGAGAAAAACTGTCTAACTTGAGGTCTTACAATACAGCTACTTCTGTGCACCATTCTGTGTGGCTGGAACACGAACATGCCCAGACGTATTCCACCAGCTGGCGTTCAAATTCTACACGCAAAGGAAAAGCGTGCAGTTAGTGTGAGTAATGTACTTCAGAAGACGTATTAAAACTAAAGAAGTCAATATTTTCTGTGTAATTATCCACGACGACGAAAAATCGCATGGAGTATTCGTGCCATTGATGCTGCAGAAAAACGCGCCAAGCGCGCTTCTGTGCTGCGGCTCCCATGTTCGAATCCTGCCGTCGGCCAATTTATTTATATTTATTTATAAAATAGTTGTGTACATATATCGCATCGAGTGTTCATGATGATGTATATATGGAACATGACGGTGACCCAGGAGCACATATCGGCCCACATTTCTAGACTGCACTATCTCCGGGATCGCCCCAAAATGAGTGGCTAGAAACACACCCGATAAGGAAAAGTGGTGGTAACTCGTTAAGAAAGACTATATATATATAAAAAAAATGATTAAGCCCGACGCTCCTCCTACTCCCGTCACGCAAGGAAATGAGGCGACAAAGTTTGGTGTGCAGTGAGTCCGCACGCATCTCACCCCCAACTTTCTCTTTCATCGATTTCAATTGGGGGTTGAATTGACTTCCAGATTTATCGACAGTAGCATTAAGCACCATTCGGTAAAGTTGTTTGAAAGACTAGCTCACGTCATTAGGTGTTTGTTTCAAATAAAAATGCCACAGTGCGAAAATAACAGCATTAATGCCCACTTCTGCGCCTTGATTGCAGCGCTATCAACAACTATGCCCATAAAGAAAAGGTCGAAGTTATATATATATATATATATATATATATATATATATATATATATATATATATATATATATATATATATATATATATAAGTCAGCTTATTCTTTGCGTCCACTGCAGGACGAAGACCTCTCCCTGTGATCTCCAACTTCCCGTGTCTTGCGCTAACTGATACCAACACACGCCCTGCAGATTTTCTAACTTCATCAACCCCCCTAGTTTTCTGCCGTCTTGGACTGCGCTTCCCTTCCCTTGGCGCGCATTCTGCTACGCTAATGGTCCTCCGGTTATCTACACTACGCTATAAATGGCAGGCCCAGCTCCATTTCTTTCTCTTAATATTGTTACGTGTGGAAAGACACAGACGAAAGATGCTATTTACACGCTATTTACACTGGAGCCAGGCAGCCAGGCTGACACTCGCTCGAGCCAAGGGCACCGACCAACTTCTTCGTCGTTCTCGCTTCGGCTCGTCTCTTGAGCATCGCTCGATGATATCGTAATATTACCCCGCGGCGGCAAAAGCACCGTCACGGTGCTGTTAAGTATCCAAAGCGCATGGAGAGTTGTAGGGCTTGAGTCGGGCAACGTGGACAATGTCACTGGTTGTCACAGCGGAGGACGTAGTGGGCGTGGCTAGAACGATTTCATAGGTGACATCGGTCACTTTGCGTATCACGCGATATGGGTCTGTGTAACAGGAAAGCAGTTTTTCACAAAGGCCGACTTTACGCGATGGTGACCAAAGCAACACGAGGGCGCCGGGCACAAAATGGACATCACGGTGACGGAGGTCGTAGCGTTGTTTCTGCTTGTCTTGAGACACTTGTAGACGGGCGCGTGCAAGTTGGCGAGCATGGTCAGCATGGGCGATTGCATCACGGGCATAATCGCTAGTTGAAGCTGTGGCGGACGGAAGCACAGTGTCCAGTGGTAGCGTCGGTTCGCGGCCATACAAGAGGTAAAACGGGGAAAAGCCAGCACTTTCAAGACGGGAAGAGTTGTATGCAAAGGTAATGTAAGGTAGAGCCAGGTCCCAGTCACGGTGGTCATCTGAAACGTATTTGGATAGCATGTCTGTAAGGGTGCGGTTCAAACGCTAAGTGAGGCCGTTCGTTTGAGGGTGGTAGGAGGTGGTAAATTTATGCTGTATTGAGCAGGCACGCATGATGTCGTCAATGACTGGCCAAAAATGTGCGGCTGCGGTCTGCAAGCAATTGACGCGGAGCACCATGCATCAAAATGATATCATGTAGGAAGAAGTCCGCAACATCAGTTGCGCAACTGGTCGGATGAGCACGGGTTACGGCGTAGCGGGTCGCGTAGTCCGCCGCGACTGCAACCCACTTGTTTCCTTATGTAGATTCCGGAAATGGGCCAAGAAGGTCCAAGCCGACACGATGAAAGGGCTCGGCAGGGATGTCGAGTGGCTGCAGGTAACCAGTGGGGAGCTGGGAAGGCTTCTTGCGTCGTTGGCAAAGTTCACAAGCGGCGACGTAACGTCGTACGGAACGGGCAAGGCCTGGCCAGAAAAAACGGCGACGTACACGGTCATAGGTTCGAGATACGCCGAGGTGTCCTGCCGTTGGTACGTCGTGAAGCTCTTCTAGAACGGTGGAGTGGAGGTGTTTAGGCATGTCAAGTAGGAACTCAGAGCCGTCCGGATGAAGGTTACGACGGTACAGAGTACCGTCGCGGAGGACGAAGAGGCGTAGAGCAGCATCGGCCGGAGAGTGTTCAAAACGGTCGATAAGCGCTCTGATGTAGGCGTCACGGCGTTGCTCGTCGGCGAAATGAAGCAGCTGGGATACAGAGAATACGCAAGCAGCACTGGCAATATTGGAGGAGTCAGAGTCGTCAACAGGGTAACTCGAGAAACTGTCAGCGTCTTGGTGCAGGCGGCCAGACTTGTACACCACGGAATATGAAAATTCCTGTAGCCTCAAAGCCCATCGACCAAGCCGGCCTGTAGGATCTTTTAGCGATGAGAGCCAGCAGAGAGCATGATGGTCAGTGACTACGGAAAAGGGGCGACCGTAAAGGTAAGGACGGAACTTCGCTACCGCCCAGACTACAGCAAGGCATTCTCGTTCCGTAATGGAATAGTTGCGCTCCGGTGGTGTGAGGAGGCGGCTCGCATAAGCAATAACGCGATCCTTGCCACGTTGACGCTGGGCTAAGACGGCACCTACGCCATGACCGCTGGCATCTGTACGTAATTCTGTAGGGGCATCAGGGTCGAAGTGGGCGAGAATGGGTGGTGAGGTTAGAAGAGTGACGAGACGAGAGAAGGCGGCGGCTTCTGCAGTACCCCACGAGAATTGTACGCCTTTCTTCAAAAGCTTAGTTAGGGGCCTAGCAATAGTCGCAAAATCTGGAACAAAACGACGAAAATACGAGCACAGCCATACAAAACTTCGAATGTCTGCGGCTTTCTTCGGAACCGGAAACTCTCGGACAGCGCGAGTTTTGTCGGGATCAGGCTGTACTCCGGAAGCGTCGACGAGATGGATCAGAAGAGTAATTTGTCGGTGGCCAAAACGACATTTGGACGAGTTAAGTTGCAGCTTCGCCTTTCGAAATACATCAAGTATAGTTGTGAGACGCTCAAGGTGAGTGTCGTACGTTGGCGAGAAGACGATGACGTCGACGAGCTAGCAGAGGCATGTGGACCATTTGAAACCTTGGAGGAAGGAGTCCATCATACGCTCAAAGGTGGCAGGGGCGTTGCATAACACAAACGGCATTACTTTAAATTGGTATAGGCCATCAGGTGTGAAGAACGCGGTTTTTTCTCTGTCCATATCGTCAACAGCAATCTTCCAATATCCCGAACGAAGATCAATAGACGAGAAATAGCTGGAACCGTGCAGGCAGTCAAGGGCGTCGTTTATACGTGGGAGCGGGTAGACGTCCTTCTTTGTAATGCTGTTCAAGTGACGGTAACCTACACAGAAGCGCCACGTGCCGTCTTTCTTCTTAACCAACACCACAGGTGACGCCCAGGGACTCGATGAAGGCTCAATGATGTTTTTATCGAGCATTTTGTTCACTTCATCTTGAATTACTCGGCGTTCCGACACAGAAACCCAATACGGTCGTTGGTGAATAGGCGCAGCATCGCCAGTAAGAATGCGATGCTTGACCGCGAGCGTCTGGCCTAAAGGGCGATCGTCGAAGTCGGAAAATATCGCGGTAGGACGATAATACGTCGCAAAGGTCTTCAGCCTGCGTAGAGGACAGGTCCGTCGCAACCATTTTCTTTATGTTGGTATCGACGCCCGAGGCTGGCGCGAGGGGCATGCTAAGCTCGCGGGAACCATCGGTCGATAACGCTGCCACGTATTGGTCGCCGAGACAATCAATGGTGGCAAGGCAAATGCCTTGCAGCAGAATTTGCTTTGTCAATCCAAAGTTACAGACAGGCATGCGAGTGTGGTTCGCAGTAATAGTAAGTATACTGTGAGGCACGGTGACGTCATACTGTATTGGGATGTCGGGCAGAGGAGTGACGAGGTACTCGCCATCAGGAACTAGTGGGAAAGACAACAGTTCAATGTAGGCTATGGACTTTGGCGGCAGGTGAAGAAAGCCGGTGGAGCGTAAGCGGCAGTGGGGTGCGTCAGAAGGTTCTGCGAGCATCGGCAACTCAAGGCGAAGGGTACTGGAAGAGCAGTCAATAAGAGCAGAATGGGCGGAGAGAAAATCGAGGCCGGGAATGAGGTCGGGGGGGCAGGGAGCAATTACGGTGAAGAGGACAGGAGTGTGGCGGCCGGCGATGCTGGCACGTGCCGTACACATGCCGATGATAGGCACAGTACCGCCATCCGCAACGCGGACGATGCGTGCCGACGCTGGGGTGAGGAGCTTGTTCAGTCGTCGTCGGAAGGCAGCACTCATAATAGAAAGATGTGCTCCTGTATCGATGAGTGCCGTCACAGGATAGCCGTCAGCGTCAACGTCAAGAAGGTTTCGGTTAGTAGGTAACGTGAGCAGAGGATTTGAGGGCAGGGTCGACAACGCAGCTTCACCTCCAGAAGCTGCAGTGCCTAGTTTTCCGGCTGGGTACGGGAGGCGATAGGCGGCGAAGGGAAGCGGCGGGGTTGGGGAGAACGAGACTGGTGGCGTCGAGGTGAGGGCGCGGCTGTAGCCAAGGTTCGGAGCTGGGGCATCAGTGGTAGTGGGTTCATGGCAGGTGGCATAGGGTACAGAAGGTCCAAAGGTGCGGGAATAAGTGGTGGCGTAAGTCCGAGAAGGTGGTGGCTTCCACTGCTGTCGCATCGGCCACGTCGCCCATCACTGCGGCAACCGATGTCGGATGTCGGACAGCAGTGGAAGCAGATCGACCTGTCATCAGGGGTACGCCATTCGGATGGGTTGCGGCGAGATGGGGCAGAAAAAAACTGCCGGGGACGAGGAGGGCCGCTAGATAACTGGGGAACGCTGGGTCTAGAGGTGGAACACATGGTGTTCAGACGCATGTTTTCAAATTCCTGCCTGACGACGGCCTGAATCATCGCAATGGTGGTTGCTGGCGGATCGGGAGGCGTCGTGGAGAAGGCTGGCGAACAGGCGGCCTCGAGTTCGTGGCGAACAATACGGGTGACGTCGTCACAGGTGGTGGTCTGACGCGGTCGACCCTCACATGTCGACGTAGCAGCAGTGTTGGGTAGCCGCGCAATGTGGTGTGAGATGCGGCGGCTCTTAACCTGTTCAAGGCGGCGGAATTCTTTTATACTGGCGTCGATTGTCGAGACGTTGCCGAAAACAAGCAAATTGAAAGCGTCGTCGGCGATGCCTTTTAGCACATGTGCCACTTTATCTGCTTCGGACATATTATCGTCAGCTTTACGGCATAGAGCCAAGACGTCGAGGAAGTAGGGAACGTATGGCTCTGTAGATGACTGAACACGAGACGCAAGAGCCTTTCTCGCGGCAGTCTTGCGCCCAAGGAGGTCGCCGAACAGTTCCAGTAGCTTTTCTTTGAAACTATCCCAACTGGTTATTTCGTCATCATGCGTTTGGTTCCACACGCGTGGTGTGCCGCCGAGATAAAAGATGACATTGGCGAGCATAATCGTTGGGTCCCACCTGTTATTAGCACTGGCGTGTTCATAGAGCTTGATCCAGTCGTCGACATCCTGTCCCTCCAGGCCAGAGAACACACCTGGGTCACGATGTGGGGCAACCGTGGCGATTGGAGCAGTCGGACAAGCCGAAGCCGTTGCAGAGGCGGGCTCGTAACCGGGAGGCATGGTGACGAGCTCGGTGTGCCGACCACTTCGGAGTTCCGTGGTGAGGACGGGGATCGCTGACCTCCACCAGAAAGATGCTATTTACACGCTATTTACACTGGAGCCAGATGATGATGATGATGATGATGATGTCCTTGAGTTTGGCGCTTACCCACTCGCTCGTGCCAAGGGCACCGACCAACTTCTTCGTCGTTCTCGCTTCGGCTCGTCTTTTGAGCATCGCTCGATGATATCGTAATAATATCAACTAGAATATCCGCTGTCCCCGTTTACTCTCTGATCCACACCGCTCTCTTAACGTCACGCCTAACATTTTTAGCCCCAAATGCCCTGCCGTTTGAATTCAATTTTCATTGTTTCTTAAATAATTTCTTTCCCATGATCAGGGTCCTGTGTGGTGAGCAATTTACTTAGATAAGCGTGCTCCTGTATGGACCCCAGAGGCTGACTGGCGATCCAAAATTCTTGTTCCCTTACAAGGCTATTGCACACACGATATATATATATATATATATATATATATATATACATATATACGGCTTTTCCCACGTCTACATTCTTGGGTATTTATGTATGTGTACATTGGCGTACCTTTTCAAACGGGGTGGTGACAGACACCTAGCTTGCTTGAGCTAATAAAGTATTCTGTACATGCTTATCAGCCTAGCATTTTGCTTATCTCTCCGTAATATTTTCTCTCTTCCTTAAAACCTCTGTATCTAACTGGCACAGTTACCTATGCTTGTAGCAGATCTGGTCCTATCAACCTCTTTCCTGATTTTCTTTTTCTATAAATACTCAAACGCATCTTGCTTGTCTCCACTGCTTACCAGTTAATGCTTCCATCTGCTTCAACTCCCAGTGCTTCAGGAAGGTGGACCCTTGCTACGAGTCTCGCTGGGATAATACCTTCGCATTCCATTAGGATGTGCTGAATTGTGTCCAGATTTTTGCTGCAGCAGAGGGACGCTTATTCCTTCGGAAATATTTACTCCGGTATGTTTTAGTCTCTGGGCAATCAACTCGAGCCTCAAATAGGAAGGCACTGCCCTTTGTGTTATCGTACGGATTTTGCCTTATAATTTCTTTCTTGCCATTCCTGTAAATAAGCATGGCCCTCTCTGTTTCCTCCCTTTGCATCCAATTTACTGCCCCGGTTTTTCTTCTTAATAACTGCTGGTTGTCTATTCCCACTTTCAATTCTCCTGTACGTGGTTGCCAACTTTCTCGACCTCTTCTTCCATTCTGTACCCATGCTTTTGAAGTACAGTTATTTGTGTGCTTTAGCAGCCCATTTATTTTTATTGATGTTGCTGATTCTTTCTTCAAAATTTATTTTGCTCTGCGCTTCTATAATTCCAAAAGAGACTCAACCCATGTCACCTTGCACTGCCTGATTTGTGGTTTTACCGTGTGCTCTCAAAACTAACCGGCCTGCCGATATTTACTTAAGTTCCAGCTCCCACAAGATATCCGATTTTAAGCACAAAATGACATTTTCGATCGTTAGCGCTGGCATCATTACTCATCTCCAGATTCCACGCACCACCTTGTATTTATGTGACCTCAAAGTGCTCTATGTTTCATTATTGCTGCATTCCGCTACTCCTTTGTTTTCAGATTATCTTGATGTGGGCTTGAGTAAGACTTTTCTTTGTTTATGTAGGCGCCGATGTTCTTATATTGCCTGACTGTCAGTATGACTTCCTATTGCATTGATACGACGT
The DNA here is from genome assembly GCF_023375885.2 of Dermacentor andersoni. Lineage (NCBI taxonomy): Eukaryota > Metazoa > Arthropoda > Arachnida > Ixodida > Ixodidae > Dermacentor > Dermacentor andersoni. The sequence continues at coordinate 85,641,638 of NC_092819.1, forward strand.
CATTGCTCGTAACACCACGTCATCCGCAGAAATCAGCCCAGGGACCTTCTGTTACACTCTTTGCCCATTACCAATGTAAAATAAATCAAAATCTAAATCACTCCTTTCCACTCCCCCCATCTTTCTACGCCCTAAACATAAATCGCGAACAACAAAGGAGACGGAGGGCATCCTTGCTTCAGTCTTCGCTGTGCTTTTACAACTTCATCGCATATCCGGCTTTACCATACAATTTGTATTTGGTTGTCTCTATATATCTCACTCAGCAATCCCACGACATCGTCGTCTATGTACTCCGGCTTGACGACATCAGAGGAGAGTAATCTTTGAATTTTCTGTACCTACAGCTGCGCAGGATTTAGTGAAGAAATTTTCATTGCACGCGGGAATAAAGCCAGTTATTTTTGAAGGCCATCTTCGTTCTTGGGTACCGAACTTAGCAATGCATATACGTCAGAAATTATAAGACATACTTATGCTGAAATGCTCTTGCCCAAATCTTTGTTTATCAGCCTTCGCAAGTTGGTCAGTGTATATTGACATATCTTAAATGCACGATTACGTAACCTTCCTAAAAGTAAGGTTTTCAATACGAGCAGGAGGACGAGTGTTGCTTGCTGAAGGCAGATCTCGCCTTGCAAAAGCTGCCGGAAATTGCTTCGCCCGAGCACCTCTTATTAGCCGCGAGAAATTAGAGTGGCCCCCTCTCGGGAGTGACATCACGGACAGGACGCCGCTCGCTCCGGCTCCCTCGTCTGCTGCGCGCGCTCGTTCCCTTCGTGCCTGCTCGGAGTATTGGGTGCGCCAGTCGTACTTCTCAAAGATAGCTTGGCTGCTTCCTGCTGTCACGCTAAACTGCAGTATCTTTTTCGAAACTGCGCAAATCGTGAAAATTTGCTGCTATCATAAGCATGTGAAGTTGCAGGGGTCTACTGCTTTTGCAAGGCAGAGGTGCGCTGTGTAGGTCATATATCTTGCGTAAAAAAGTCGGAAGAGCAACCTCACGATGAATGTCGATGGTAATGCGTTTCAATGTAGAGGTACGCAGATTCTGTCCATAAGTTTCGCGTAAAAAGAATGTCTTCAAATTGGGCATGGAAAATATTGTATCATGCTTCGCTCCAAACATACTATTCACTTAGTATTTAGTTATGGCCTACATTTCGCTTTAAACGAAACAGCAATCTTGATATTTGGTGTCAACTTTACATTAAGCCAGCGTGTTAGAATAGGATACTGCCCGCGAAGCTTTCCTCAAACTTCTTATTGCTCCGGTGAGTAGTTCTACTGAAGTGTGGGCAATGTAATAATGCGTAGAAGGTAGAGCTAGGGGTATTTTGCAAGAAAAAAGAAGTGTTGCTACTTTCAGTGTTCTCGGAAACAGCCAAACAGAAAAAGCATTGTTCACGGCGACTAACACAACTGCACGTCATACGTATTATAGGAATCATCTAATAGAAAAGAGCCAAGCAATTAGAAGCGATGGAATGTTTCATAATGGCCTGCAGCAGCCTTTATCGACAATATGGCGGACACCTCCCACAATGGAAGCAGCCACCTGTCGTTATGGCGAGGCACGCATTGTTGGCGAAACTCATTCGCTCACTGCAACTTAGAATTGAAACTGTGAAGCAGTTATTTACAGCGCCAATCGGAATGCATATAGTATACAACTGAGGCACTATAGTGCAGCTTATAGGCTGCCTGGAAGAGGTAAAATCTAACTACCGTCTGCATTACGGTGTCTAGAACTGGTGTTTATACGAACTGAGAACTATTAGTTTCGTGAGTTCGAAAAATACCGGCTCGTGTACCCGCCTCATTAAGAAGACACTTAATTTATTGATCTCTTTCGATGAATGCTGACATCTTCAATGTGTCCCGCACCACTGATGAATGAAGCTTCGGCTTCTTGGTGGCTAGAGCCATGCGGTCTAAAGTGGCCATTTCCCCAAAAGGTTACGCCCAGCAACTGTGTCAGTTTCGTCAAGCAGATTCGTCGCAACGGTTCCCCAAGTAACAAGCACCTGTTAACTTTAAAACTGAGTAGAGCGTGTAGCATTGGAGCAATGGAGGAGGAATGAACGTTTACTGTAAGAAATAGCGAGAAAGTGTCCTTTCCTCGCCCTAGGTGAGCGGCTCTCTTAGTCCAGAAAGCCGTTGGGTAATGCTGCAGCCGGGGCCCGGTCCACCAGACTTCGCTGATCTTCCAGGCTCTGTGCCTTTAACATTGCTTCCCGGGTTTCTTCGATCGCTTGTAGCGGTTCTGAGGCATCATCTTGACTTCTTCTTGCGGTGTGGGCACACCAACACCATGTGTAGGAGCGTGTCTGGTACATCAAAATATCGGCACAGGTATGAGAATTTGGTGGGGTGCATTCGGTGCATGATAATTCCATGTACATACGTATTCGTTTGTAGTCTGCGGAGGGCGGTGGCTTCTTCCTTGCTTAATTTTGGATGTGGTAGAGGATATTGTCTTCTTTTCAGTCGGTAATGTTGCAATATTACGGCGTAGTTGATGGGAATGTCCTCCACTCTCGTCGCTTTCCGGAGACCGTGCGGCAGGAAATCCCGGCTAGTATGCTCTCGGGCGACAGCATGTGCTGCTTCGTTTCCTGCCAGGTGTTCGTGGCCTGGGGTCCACGCGACGTAGGTTTCGGGTAGTTCTTGGCGTCTTGTTATTTCATTCAGAATCTTCAAAGCTGCGGCAGAAATTCGGCCTTTTCATAGGCTTCTACATGCCGTTTGCGAGTCGCTCAAGATGATTGCTGGGTCTTTGCAAGTGGCGATTCCGAGGACGATGGGCACTTCCTCCGCCGTTTCTGGGTTTCTGGCCGGTATGGTGGCAGCGATTAGCTCCTTCCCTTGGTTGTTGGTCACGGTAATTGCGTGTGCTCTTCCACCTGGGTATTTTGCCGCATCTGTGTTGGGGTTCTTTGAGTATTTCTTGCAAAGCGCTCTAACTATTGCTTGTCCTTTGTCTTTGTGGTATGTTGCATGCATGCAACTGAGATAAGGTCACGAAGAAGTGGCGGCAATCAGGCTTTTGTGTCTGAGTCTGCTATGAAGTTTTCGCTGTATGCGAGTTTGCGAAGTACTGCTCTGCCTGTTTGAGTCAGCTTAAGGCGTTCCAGCTGGCTGGCTCTGTGCGCTTCACTCATTTCTTCCCAGGTGTTATGGAGGCCTAGTTTGATGAGTGTCGTGGTTGAAGCCGTACTGGGGAGTCCTAGTGCACTCTTGATTGCTTTTCTGATGATGATGTTGAGTTTTGAATTGCAGCTTTCTTGAGGAGTAGATACGGGGTGCCTTATGTGATCCGGCTTAGAAGGAGTGCTTGGATTAATTGGACGGTTTCTTGCTCTTTAAGTGCTCTTCTTTGGGTGGTTATACGTCGAATGAGATGGGTTACTTGTGTTAGGGTCTTCTGAAGCTTTGGAAGTGTAGCTGCGTCAGAACCGTCTTTATGTATTGTGAGGCCAAGGACGTGGAGGCAGCCAACTTGAGGGATATCCATTCCATTGAGTCTGACGTTGCGATCTGGAGCGACGTAGGCTGGTGGCCTTCCCCGGGTCCTTGCCTTGAGTATAAGTAGCTCTGATTTTTCCGGGGCGCACTGGAGACCGCATTCTGAGAGGTACTGTTCTATCTGATCGATTGCCTCTTGGAGGGTAGTTTGCTGCTGGCCGGTTGTGTACGCTTTTGTCCATAACGTTATATCGTGGGCGTATATTGCATGGCTTAAATCTTCGATGCCATCGAGTTGTCGTGGGAGCTTAATCATGGCGAGATTGAACAGCACAGGTGAAATGACTGACCCTTGTGGAGTTCCTTTGTTGGACATTTCGAGCTTGTCCCTTCGGATGTTGCCGATACCCACCGTAGCGGTGCGATCTTTGAGAAAGTCGTGTACGTATTGGTAAGTCCGGATTCCGCTGTTTGTGCCTTGATTTTGGAGGATTTCTTCATGCTTCACATTATCGCAGGCTCCTTTTACGTCTGTTGTTAAAATAGAGAACTTTTTTTGGCGTTCTAGGTAGTCCAAGAGGTCTTCCTTGAGTTGTAGTAGTATATCTTGTGCTGAGAGGAGCTGTCGGAAGCCGAACATTGTGTCGGTCATGAGTTCTGTGTCTTCGAGGTATGTGTTGAGGCGATCGTGAACCATGTGTTCGAGAAGCTTTCCAGCGCAGGAAGTAAGGGAGATGGGCCGTAGGTTGCTGATTTGTAGTGGCTTGTTGTGTTTTGGGATCATAATGACTTCTGCGTGCTTCCATTCTGCCGGCAGCAAACCTTTTTCCCAGCAGTTATTCATGTAGTCGAGAAGTCCATTTAGGGCCTTGTCTGGGAGGTTTCGTAGGATCTTGTTGGTCACCTTGTCATTTCCTGGTGATGTGTTACGGGTCAATTTGGCAAGGGTGGCATGGAGTTCAGGAAGCGTGAAAGGGCTGTCGAGGGTGAGATTTGGTTCGCCTTTGTATGGTCGGGGATCGGTAACCTTGGGGGCATTGTCTCCGACAAGCTTACGCTTGATTTCTTCCAGAATTTGTTTCTCCGTTCCTGGATGGGAGTTAATGATTTTCGTGAGGTCATGTCCTTGCTGGGTCTTGGTCTGGCGGTAACTGGAAGGGCTCGCAGTATATGCCAGGTCTTCTTCGTGCTGAGTGTGCCTTAAAGTTGGTCGCACAGCTTATGCGAGTTCTGCCTGCTGAGTTGATCTCCGTATTCTTCTGCTTGCTTTGTTATGTGAGCGATCCGATTCTGCAGTTTGCGGTTAAGTTTCATCTATTTCCACCGTCTCAGTAGTCCTCTTCTGGCATCCCAAAGATGTAGGACGTGAGAGTCTACGGCCGGCGTGTTCAGCGTGAGTTGGATGACATTAGCGTGCTTCTCCTCCGCCTTGACCACTTCGGTGAGCCACTCCTCAATATTTTCGATGTTTTCTTCTATGTCATGTTCTCGGAAGGCCTTCCAATCCGTCATCCTTGCCGTTCCGGTTCTGTTCGTCTTCTTATGGTGCAGGATTTCACACTGAAAGATGTGGTGGTCACTGCCGATATTTTCTTCCAGTCGGGTCCATTCCGCCTTGGATATTCCTACTGTAAAGGTGAGGTCGGGATTTGTATCCCTGGACACACTGTTGCCTATTCGAGTCGGTAGTTTAGGATCATTCCAGAGGGTGAGGTGATTTTGTTGCGCCGAATCGTGCACTCGCGCTCCTTTCTTGGTCGTGTGCTGGTAACCCCATGCTGTGTGGGGGGCATTAATATCCCCCATTATTACGAGTTTATGGCCTTTAGATAGCCTTGTGGGATGAAGTTTACAAAGTCGGATAACGGATCCCTGGGTGGACAATATAAGCATATTACGTATAGTCTTTGGTGTGTCTTCTTCTCAGGTAGCACTTCCACTAGGGTGTGTTCCACGTTTGTTCCCTGAATTGTGTGATCTTGCGTGGTGAGATTTTCCTTCGTCAGGATGGCTGTTCTCTGAGATCCGGTGTGTGCATCATATCCTTGTATGCACAGATTGGTGTGATAAGTTTCTTGGATAGCGATGATATCTGGTTGTTCCAGTTTGGTCAGTTCTTGGAGGTTTGTTCTTTTGGTTCGGATAGAGTGACAGTTCCATTGCCACAGCTTCATTGGGAGTTCTGGTAATCTCTTCTTGGTATTACTCGCCATCTCGTGCGATATCGTTCTATTCGCCCCGGGCCATGGACTCCGGTCTAGCTGCATTGTGGAGGTCTTTACGTGCTTTCTTGCGAGCCGTGTCGGTGTTGTTGAGTAGCTTTTCTACTGTGGCTTTCGTTACGAGGTTCTGCTTGGCATAGGACATGAAGTTGCTGAGGTCTTGGAAGGTAGCACGAATAGGGGCCAGCTGAGCGGTGATGTGTTGCTGGAGCTGTTGTGTTATCTCCTTTGCAAAAGTGGTCATGGCCTCCTGTATCTGCTTCCGCACCTCCATTGTTACAATCACCAGCACGGCCTCTGACTCGATGCGCGAAGAACCGAAAATCTCGTGAATAACGCGCAATGGCCGCTCCTGACATATGATAGTTTCGTTTAGAAAAGGTAGTAATTTCTTTTTAAATATAATTAGCGGCAATCGTAAACACAACGCTCAGCTACTATGCTAATGGCACTGCGAACATTCCAGTATTTCGCTAAGTAATCTAGCAAAGCGGCGTTTCCGAGCATTGCGCTGAAGAGAACGTACGCCATCGCGGTGCGCGAAACAGACGGTGACGGTCGCTCGCACGCACGCCGCGAACACGCAGCCGCCTGCTGCTGCTTCTGTTGCCTTCTGCGTGTAGCATTGGAAAAAGAATAAATATTGGTGCATGCCTTTTGTTAGCGGCAAACAATTTAAAGCCTCAACTACATTTACTTCAAGTTACCGCGGCTTAATATTACCCGTGAGACACGGCTTTATTTTGAGAAGCAGTTGAAAAAGCAAACGGCACCGGCAGAATCCAGACTGCACTACTATTTAGTCCTCGTGATACTGCCGAACGTTTCTGTGAATAAATGCGAACATTATACTCTTTATCATGGACTACTCGTCGTGAAAAGAGAAGCTTGAGTGGGTTAAAATCAAGGTAAATGTTGTAGGAGTTATATATTGCCAGCGTTCGTTACATGCGTATTGTACTACGCATGTATGGTCGCTTAACTGGATTGTAATACCCTATGTTTTCGCGGTTATATGTTTTTTATTATCCACGTGAGCTACCGCTGCAGAGCGAAGAACTGCCCTCGAAAAACGCGCACTGCTATGGACTCAGCTCCGTCTGCCGGCACTCTAACCTTGCCTTCGAGAAATGCAGGCTGTTTAAGCGAACACTTTCAAAAATTATGAAAAATTTTTGTTTGTGGCAGGTAGCGAAATCCTAGTCCACGAGCTGGTCTATTCGAAGAAGTGGACAGTACTGGCACAAAAAGTAGAAATAAATAAAGGGCTAAGTAAGAAAAATTCGCTAATTGAGGTTTTTATCGAATTACCTTATGGCACCTATTACAATTCACAAATTCTAGCCAGTGAAAGTGCAAGGCATATTCACTTGAAAAGAATTTGAAAAGAACGAGATATGGACAACTTTACGAGAAAATGCCCTGTCGTTCCACTTACTCTGAAAAAAAAAAAACGTCGTTTTGCATTGAAGCTCACAAGTAAGTGGAACGCCAATCAATTTCTCCCCAAAGTTCGGGAATTAGTATATCAAAAGTGGTGTCATGCTAAGAATTTGTTCCAAGTGTATCCGCTTTGTGAACTCCCTGGCTGGAATTTGTAAGTTGCAATATGTGCCATAAGCTAATCTATATAAAAATTTGTGATTTCTAGTTAATTAGTCGATCACGCATTTCAATTTTTTGTAGAGGTGATGCCCGCGTCTTCGAGTAGACCAGCTCATGGATTACAATTGTGCGGTCTACCAAAGGCAAAAAAAAGAGAAAAATGTAAAGGTGTTCGCTGAAACTCCCGGTATATTGTTGTCTAGGAAATGAGCTCTTTCAGGGAATTTTGACTAACTAAGACATCGTAACAGCATATTTGAGAGGTCCGTCATAAGTGTACCAGCATAGGGAACGAGAGATAGCAAACGGAAACACTGCAGAAGGCGACCGAACACCGCCCGAACTGTAGCACACGTCGTACAGGCGCGAGTCCTTGTCCTGACGTCACGGGAGCGGCGCTCGCACCGCCCCTGTATATCGTTTTCGGGGCTAAGAAATAATAATAATAATATTTGGGGTTTACGTGCCAAAACCACTTTCTGATTATGAGGCACGCCGTAGTGGGGGACTCCGGAAATTTTGACCACCTGGGGTTCTTTAACGTGCACCTAAATCTAAATACACGGGTGTTTTCGCATTTCGCCCCCATCGAAATGCGGCCGCCGTGGCCGGGATTCGATCCCGCGACCTCGTGCTCAGCAGCCTAACACCATAGCCACTGAGCAACCACGGCGGGTGTCGGGGCTAACAAAGTGCGGTAAAGTCTGAATGACACGCTGCATGTGGCGCCCCTGGTAGTCTTACATGTATGTGTTGTAATAGGCTTCAACTCTCCGATAGCGTTAACGAATCTTTCGATTCTATTCTTTTTTAATGTGGAACAGATGAATTCATGATGAGTGTATGCTCTATATTTTTGGTGATTCGTAATGTCAATACGAAAACTAATAATTAGGCTACTCCTCCTACGCCTTAATAATTCGGTTTATTATCTATATTTAATCAGATAGGGAATATAAGAACTTATTCGAATGCGAAAAAGTCCTAAGGGTCATAACTATAACTGTAGAATATTTAATGCGGCTTGGCTCCTCCTCCCTCTACTGCCTACTTTTTAGCCCTCTTTTCTCCAACTCCCGAGGTAGGGCAGCTAACCGGACACTCATGTATGCGTAACCTTCGTGCCGTTCTTGTCTCTTTTTCTTATCTGGGTCAACAAGTCAAGTACATTCAGGGAGACGTACAATCTAATAGCAAAAAAAAAAAAAAAAAGAAAGATAAGATAGGGGCGGATGCGGCACAAAAACTACATTTTTCTTCTAGCGGTGCAAGATTACGCACTATCAAACATTGAACTCTGCTTGATATCAGCGTTCGTTTGAAGCACCGCACGAATATATGAATAAACGCCAAGAACGACAATGTGGCAGACATGCGTTTTACTTCCACATGCGGCAAGCTGTATTTTAGTTCGCTTTCACTTACATTTCCCGCATGATGTGTACATTTCTATTAAAGGTAATAGCAGAGTCCTTCAATGCTTGTGTGCTTGTAGCACACGCCAGAATTCCGGCAGAATCCATTTCACGATGAATGTCGACGTTAATGCGATTAGAATTGACGCAATGTGGCGACACAACGTATTGCGAACGCCGACCCGAGTATTACGCTGGGATCCCCCTCTCTCGCGCTTCCCACTGCACATGTTGCGCCATCTGGCGGCGCCGCTGCGGAGTCCGCGCGTGGCCCAGGGAATTAGATTTCCGCATGCACCTGAGAAATCTTAAAGAAGCTTTTTTTTTGTTACTGAAGAGCGGTACATATGCAGTGGCACGTAAGCAGTTCAAGCTGGCGTCAAAGAGGTTCATTGAAAGTCGAGTCAAACCAAGTACCACATACCCAGTGTTCTAAGTTGGCATTAGAAAGGTTCGTTGAACAGTGACACAGACCCAATACCACATGCCCAGTGCCACACACCCAGCTGATTCGACAGAGGGTTTCGAACCCTGTTCTCTCTGCACAGCAGCCCGATTAGACAATTAGGCCATGGGCTACCTACCCAGTGGCCCAATTTGGCGGCAAAACAATTGCAGACAGACAGACAGACAGACAGACAGACAGACAGACAGACAGACAGACAGACAGACAGACAGACAGACAGACAGACAGACAGACAGACAGACAGACAGACAGACAGACAGACAGACAGACAGACAGACAGACAGACAGAGACGGCCTCCGGAAAGTTCGTGAAGTATCATACGAATGCTAATCGCATTAAAACAGCTCTTTTGCTAGGACAGAAACGCTTGAAGAGCTCAGCTGCCAATTCAAGATCGTTTGTAACCGATGTGTTCGAGCGAAATCACTTAACCACGTCTGCTGGAATATTATAAGAAGGTGCTTTTGAGCTGCCCTGTAGTTATGAGCTCAAAGAAAGCATGTCCTTGCAAGACGTCTGGCCTAGTTTTACGAGATGATGAAAGTTCAAACATGGACGCTACTTAGAGTGGGAATTCTGCAACTTGATAATGCACTCACATTTATTGTGAGCTGACGCACTTTGTTTTGGCCACAGAACGTCTACATAACACCATGCTTTCGCCACGTGTCCATGAAGTCCGTGTTGGATAGTCGCTGCAGAATCATCTTCTCCAGTCTGTCGTTTTGTTCTGGCGAGAAATGATTTTTCCAGTCTCCGACGATGCCTTTGCGGATAAAACTAGCAGTGGAAGGATTCTTCTGCGAAGCTTCGTGGAAGACTCTGAGACCTTCGGGCGCTTCTCCATCTATTTGCTTTGTGAAGAAGTTGGTGAAGTTCTGCAAGGCGTAGTCCTTCATGGATTTAACGTCGCTGTATTTGATCACGTTCTGAAGGATGTTCTCGTTCTCCAGCAGCAACTTGTGATAGCTTTGGTCGAAGAACTGGGCGATCTTGAGCACGCTCTCTCGTGGTTGGGCCTTCATGTCTTCGTAGTGCAGGAAGAGGATGTTCGGGTCGTTGCGGTGCTCGTACCAACCCAGGACGTGGTCAAAATAGTCCCCGTACTCGGTCTCGCCAGACAGAAAGATCTCGAAGAAGTCGTCGAACTTGCCGTCGGCGAAGTCATATCCACTGAAACCCCGTGTGTGGTAGAAAAAGGAAACGCAAGCGTCCTTAGGATTGCGGCATACGTAGAGGTACTTGGCTTGTGGGTGCATGAGGTGGGGCATGAGGTGGTAAGGAAGGTGCGTCTTGATCACTCCGGGACGTGTCATGTCCTGCACACTGCTGGCGCCGAGCATATCTATAAATGGGCTTCTACTGAAGAACTCGAGGCCACTGGAAGGGGGAACGCCTTTGTTGAAGATCAAGAAGCCAATGTGTTGTGTCCACGTTGTCCCGCACTTTGGATACGTGACGACGAACTTGTCGTCTGGCTGCGGCTTATAGTTGAGCGCGGAGCGCAGCATTTCGACAGTGAAGTTTCGGCTGAGGCGTATTACGCCGTCCATATCCTGGTACAGTGGGCCATTGGGGAGGCGTACGTCGACAACGGCCATGTCGGAAATGTTCACGTGAGAATTTCGTGTCAGGTGGGATCCTGTGGTGCTGGTTTGTTGCCTGCAGGGAAAGAAATCGCAGACAGCTTACTTAGTAGAGAAACATGAAAAAGAAAATAACGCAAATTGAGAGCCATTAATTTTTTATATTTTGTTTGGAGGACCTTCCGGTATAACTTGATCATATACTTTTGACTACATGTTTCGAACGTGTACCTTCTACTTGGCTCCTAAAGTCCTCCAAATGTAATTTACGCTTATCCCTTGCATTTTCGTCGAGAGTGTTAGATGGCTTGTTTGCGATTTTGTGTCTCAACGCGATGAATATCTGGATGACTCGGGGTTTTAAGAATGCCTGAAACATATAAAAAACTGTTTCTATGGCTTTTTTAACGCATTTAATCACAGGAATACTACGTGCTCTAGTGAATGCGATATTTTGTGGTGGATATTTCCAATTTTATTTCGAGTAATACCATAAAATGTTTTCGAATAAGCCCAATGTTAGCAGTGTATTCTGATAAAAAAGGTTATCAGCATTTTATGTGACGCAAAATTAAAAACGCACAATTATAATGTGACCCATAGTGGAACGGGAACGCCTGAGACCCCACATGGAAGAGTGCGACAGACTCGAAGGATTGCATCAGCTTGCTACTCTAAGCATTTTAATGACGCAGTCGCGATGACTGGCTTGCAAGGGCGCTACCCTTAACGCTACTGAAGTACAACGACATCAGCAAATTAATTTTTTCCCCAGGGTACCTATAAAATGTGTTGTGTGTTGTAAAGAAACACTCAGTTAGCTTTTTTTCCTTTCGCGTAATTTGTTGTACCACGTGCAAGGCCAATCGAAACGATAACGGCAGTGCGGCGATCGATGTCCGAGCCAATGAAGAAGGGCAAGTGGAATTCATAATGAAATGATTGCTTACAAAATACAGCACATAGTTTCCACATTACACTGGCGACCAGACATAGCACGCATTCTTTCGTCACCTGTTGACGTGGCTCGAGGACTGGTTTCACTAGACGTACTTTTCTCACAAAACTTACCCTTGAATCCATTACCCTCGATTCACGGTGAGTATTCATTTGTGCCATCATAATGGAGAACTTTAGGTGTATGGTCGCGAAGAGAAAACTTCAGCACTGGGTGTGTACAAATGGGTATGTCACAATTCCTGGCTATCGTATCCCTCAAAATGTCTGCGCCGCTGTAACACAAGAAATATGAATTCCTAACTGTACTTATATATATGTCATTATATGTGCCGATATGTATCAATATATGATATACTACAGGGTGCCCTGCAAACGTTGTCCAAGCTGCTAAAAGTAAGATATAGAATGTGCGAGGACGCAACCAGTGCTATATTGTTAGCAGTGACGTACCGCACCGGGAGGATATTCTTCGTAATTCAACTATCGATAATTACATTAAATAAAAAAAAATTCTTAATTACTCAATTGAGGGCGCCATTCGTGACAGAAAAGTAACAATTGCGCTTTAAGGGACCCGATTCAGTTGGTTTTAGTGTGCTATGTCTCGCGTAATTATTTTTTCGGCTTTATGAAGAAAACGCGCGATATATGAAAATAGCCGCCCGATTACGCGTCCGGGCGCCGCGAGACGAGCGGGCCCAGGCGTTACTCGAAAGAAATAACTGTGCTGTCGTTGTGAGTTGTGATATGGACTCTGTGACGACACACAGCTGCCGTAAGCAGCGGTGTTTGAGTTTAAACTAAAGAGCAAAAGATTAAAATTTGATGGAGAATATTTCCACAAGATAATCAACTTTCCCCCACAAAGGAGAAAGCCCGAATACAGTTTTGAAACGGTACTTTACACGCAAGAAATAAGATACGTCATTATTTTATTGAGCCGCAGTTTAAATTAAAGAAGGAATCCAAACAAATTTTCAGTTTTCAAACGCAGCGCTCTTCCTGTGTTCTTCCTCTTCCCTCCCTCTTCTCTCTCTCTCTCTCTCTGTGTGTGTGTGTGTGCGCGTGTGCGTGTGCGTGCGTGCTTGCGCGTGCACGTGCGCGTGCGTGTGCGTGCGTAGAACCCTGAAAAGCCCGAACATTGTTTGGTATCAAATAAAATTAAAACGACTTCCTCACAGTTATTTCTGGCCATGGAGAGCATATCGATAAGAAGAAAACAGTGAACAAATAGGTGAGTAAACATTAATTAGTACGTAATTACTTATATAATAATTGATTGACCGAACTATACATTCACAAGTGAAAACTCCATCTAGCATATCAAAGACGCTAGTATGGATGCTACGTTGGGTTTCCAACACTTAAATCAGAGTTTAGATACGTTAGGTTCTGTGGAGTTAAATACGTCCCTTTACGGGGCAACATTCAAGAGATAGCTAAGAGGAAGTTGGCGCAGAATACGGTGACGTTGAATAGACGAAATTTTCATCTTTAGACCAGATGCACGTGTTTGCGTTTGGCTCTCAGAGATGCGAGTCGTAGAGGCAATGCGCAGAAGGCGCTAAATGGTGATTTCTAGTAACGACTTTGTAGGCTTGCGCGTCTCTTCAAGGTGCTGCACACAGGGCTACGACACAACTTTGAAATTGTGTAGCCCGAGCTTTGCCTGCAGGGACGCTTAGTCAAGCCACGTGGCACTTGGGCTCGTATACGGTAATGACTTAATTTAGCGAAAGCATGCATCCTGCCCGTATGTAGTACATTGCTGTTCGCGGACCTTAAAACGCGCGTCTTGTCAGGTTTCCTAACCGCAAAGCGTGCCCACGCAACTCGGACATACACCAAAGCGTGGTACCGAAACCAAATACACCTAAAGACCGTCAAGCATGCGCCACTAATCAGCGGACACCCACGAAAGCGTGACACTGAACGATCATTTGTACTTCGACGACATGGCCGCTGTAACGCCCGTTTGCGGATTCCTTCCTTCGAGCGCGGCAGCTGCGTTAGGCTCAGGTTACGTACACAAATTGCGTAATCAGCGCGGTGGCAGCTGTGTTGCAGGGGCCGCCAGAAGATGGCGTTCGCTTCATGAGTGTGCTGCACGCGGAAGGATCAACCGGAGAGAGCACGCACAAGCGTATAAATAAGCCGGCACTAGCGCACGGAGTTCAAGGGCGTCGCGGTGAACCCAGCAGGACAGGAAAGTAAATCAGCTCATTTTAAGTCAAAGCGTTGTGCAGGTTACGAGCAATGTCGTAGTGGCCGACTGCGCAGGAGTAATTCGCACGAGCTTGGTTTCCAGGAAAAGCACTTCAACTTGAGCATCGAATAGATTAAAAAAAGAAAAGATTCTGGGGTTCTATGTGCCGATACGACGGGTCTGATTATGATATGCGCGGTATAATGGGACACTCCAGATTAGATTTTCCATTGTTGCTCAAGCTGTGGTCTACTTATTGAGGCCACGAAGCAAGCGTGCAACTTGCGTCTTTGGTACAACACATCACTCATAATGCGCAACTAAACGAATGAAAATGAACTGTTAACCAGAGAAACCAAGGTGAACCTTCATTCATTCACGAGCAGGTAGCTTCCCGCTCAGATGGCTCATGAACCAGTACCCCCCCTCCCTTCCCCATTAAGCACTGATTAGAGCAGCAGGGCCAAAAATGATGCGCTGGCGTTTGACCTTTGAGCGACCGCACCGATGATGCTGAATCTGAACCTCCGCACGTAATTTGAAGCCCTAGAAACACTGTTACCGTCTTCGTTGCACCGCAATAAGGCGAGCTCCAGAGAAAAGTATGGCTATCTGCCAAGTCTGCTACGTGCTGGCTTAAGGATTGTAAAGCAATGTTTCTTAAGTGAGATGAAGACGTTAGATCTGATAACTACAACGTTATGTTTTTTTATAGAGGCTCAAATTATAGATATTACAAAGCATTGTACATGAGAAAACAATTCTTGCCATTTTTTCAGAGTCAAGCGCACCCTTGCAAAATGACATTGTGACAGCACCAACTTCGAAGCAGCCTCCGCAACTGGCGTCATGAGCAGTTAGAATTTCCTAGCTGCAAGAACTGTGCAAGCTCACCCTAGAACTCATTTTACGGCCAACGTCGATCACTCCGAATATAACGCATTCCGTGATTCAAACTAATATCATACATGCAAGGCAATCGTGCTATCGCATCTCCAATGTGGTTGTCGCAGATTTCCTGCAGCCGACGCATGTAGTCGATGTAGCCAACGCATGTAACGCAGTGTCGATGTGAAACGACGTAGCCTGCTGGCCATCGAACTGGACCTAGGCGTCCTTGTACGTACTCACCCTCGTAACCGCGTGTATACAGCCTCCGCGGTCAGAGTGTGGTCCGGCCGGCAGTCGTCGCTGAACGTCTACGACCGTTTCTGCGTTAACGGCAGCGCGGCGTTGCCTGTCGCGTAAGCGTGTCGCCTCCCCACAAATTCTCGCGCAAGCTCGCAGGGACATACGTCGACGCCGAAGGAGCGCGTGCTGCGCGATTACATTCACACGACCGCGCAACCGGATGACCGCAGCGCCCCCGCGTTTAACCAACGGGAATTGTGCATAGAGGTACTAGAGCTGTGCGACGTGTCGGTTTCTACAGGCGGCGGCGTGGTGGTCGTTTCTGGTCGGCGCCGGCGGCGTCGTCGGTGCGGCGCCGGGTATTCATCGGCGGCGGCGCACGGTCATGTTACAAGGGTTGCCAGATTGGGCTGTTAATAGCCAAATTGGGCTACTTTTCATGTGGGTTGGTTCGAAAATTCTGACTTGGCTACATGGCTATATTTGGGCTATTTTTGTGTTGAAGACTTCGCGATTCCCGAGAACCACGTCAACACTGACAAAAATCTATGGGCACTTTGCTGAGCTAGACTGCGATAGGCGAAAGCCTATCTGTGACTGCCGCTGTGGCTGTTGTCTGAACTGTTCTGCGAACAGAGGCCGCCATGGCCGCGCACATGGGATGCAAGCGCAGTGCGCGCGCTCTATGGAGAGATCCGACTGACTCGGCTATATTTTATTTATTTCTTATTTCTTTTTATTACTTTGCTCTTGTTCCTTCTTAAATTTTTTGTTTATCATGATGATCACCCATTGTTCACCTAGGGTCATCCACCAAGCGCTGTGACAGCTGTCACAGGCTGTGATTGATCACCCCTTTCCTGCGTCCACCACAGACTCTGCACGGACCTTCATGAGCCACTAAAGGCTTACGCCTTAAAATTCGGGAACATCGGTTAATAAAAAGCCAAAGCTCATTGCTGCTACAAAGATATGCAGGCAACCTCGAAAGCTGTGTTTTTAGGCAATGTTGGCGCTGGGAGGATGACGTTAAGCCATAGCTGGCCATGTTTATGCGTCATTTCAGCGCTAAGCTCTCTTCTTTTTGATTTGGGTTCGACACCATCTGCGTCCGGTTCAAGCGTGACTCAGTAGGAAAAACAGTGGGGCTCACAGCTGTCGACTACGTGTTCCGTGCCGGCTGCTATACAGCAAATACTATGTGCACTTGCACAACACCTCAATTATACGTACGCATGTCGTGGCACGACGTTTTCACAGGTGGTCCTTAATGCAAAAATGCAAATAACAGTGCCGGAAATCCAATGTTCCCCGGCTATCTGAGCTCGCTTTGCCCCTACTTGTGCTGCCTGTTTCGAAAGCAGCCGTAGAAAGCGTGTTGTTCAGCCAGGCTTCGTTGACAAAGAATGATCTGAGAAACCACATGTCGATTGAGGCACTGCGTTAAGTTTGGTCTGGCAGAGAGTGGGGATTGCTGCAAGGATTTTCAGCCAGATGAACAGTTTCTGTCGCGTTTCAAACCTGCAGTTCTATGTGGTTTAAGTGACCGTGGGAGTTAAATCAAATGGGGCTAGATCGTTTATTTAAGGCATTTACGTAGATACCCAGTGTGAGAAGTATCAACTGGGACTCTACGCACTGTTTTCTTTTTTCGTTCTTTGTTTTAGTCAAGCAGCTTTGTATTACGTGAAAGTTGCGATTGTTGCATGGTACTTTTTGAGCGTCGCATATTATTACAATGATAAGCTCTGTAAATATATGAAAAGGATGTTCGTCCACACTGAAGATGGCAAGGCAACTGCTCATCAAAGGTCGGCTAGTCAGGATGGTAACTCTAAAGTCAGCATGGTAACTCGTAGTTTTTCATACCGCACTCCTACGACAATTTTTTTCCATTTATGCTAAGTGCGTACGAGTAATTGCGATTATGGCGTTCTTTTTATATGCACGTACTTTATGAACATTGTAATTCCTCTTTGTTCGACTTACTGCGCATTACATTGTAATTTGCGCACGCGTATTTTCGAGCTGTGATGAAAAAACGAAAGAACTACGTTCGATATACGTAATAGGTGTTTGTGGTACTGTTACGTACATATTTAATATTTTTGCCCACATCGCAGTGGGGGTTGGGCAAATAGTTCTTGCCAGTATACAAATGTATATTAGTATTCTAATGACTTCCTATTCTGATGTATAGTACTTTAATTTGTTAGATAAAGGGGTTTACGCTGTACTTAACTTCATGACAGTCGTGCACTACCCATAAAATAAGTTTTGTGTGTTCCCTAGTAGAATTACATTTTTCTTTTCAAGCCGCACTCCAAGTAACATACACAGCCTCTCCTCGAAAGTTTGGCAACACACGCATTCGCGCCTGCATCCACAGAAGCTTACGTGCCCGTTTTTATATTACACGAATCTTGCCAGCGAATCCCTGTTTAAATATTGCGCCGTTCAACTCTTTTCGATACTACTACCACCTGGATTATTGCCAGCGCCGTAATCCAGCTGGCAATTAAAGTTATAAACATTAATTCACCTCTACGGTTATGGGCCAACAGGTCGTTTTGTTTGTTCCCACTCAAAGGCGAATTGCAGTCACAGCTGCCGCTTCTTCTCACCAGGAAGATGCGAGAAGGTTTCAAGTTTTCTTCAGAGTCTAGTATTCCTCCAAGCAGCAGCATTTGCTAGCTCAGCGTCAAGCTGCTTTTGAATAAATTGAGAGAGAAAGAGATAGCGGGAGAGAAATAACATGTTTATTTTAGAAATAAAGCCTACAGGAAAGGCATCCCTA
The DNA here is from genome assembly GCF_023375885.2 of Dermacentor andersoni. Taxonomy (NCBI): domain Eukaryota; kingdom Metazoa; phylum Arthropoda; class Arachnida; order Ixodida; family Ixodidae; genus Dermacentor; species Dermacentor andersoni. Next base: position 85,659,495 of record NC_092819.1, read on the forward strand.
TTTTAAAGCCATTCATTCATTCATTCATTCATTCATTCATTCATTCATTCATTCATTCATTCATTCATTCATTCATTCATTTATAACATATTTTACAAACTACAAAAGCATTACTGGACCCATAGCCATTGGCTAGTCCCGGGTCCATAGTCAACTTAGGGAACAAAAGCAGCAGACATCATACATAATAGTAATATGAACCTGCATAACTCAAACACGAAGGTAAATATAAACTCAGTGTTCTTTTATCATTCACGCACGCGAGCAAACAAAACAGACATAATACATAACAATGAAATTGACATGCACAACTTAGGCAGGGATGTAAATATATAGAAGTGTACTTCTATCGACAGTATTTTTCAAAAAAAGTATTTTCTCATTCCAGACCTAAAGTTACGGGCCTCTTTTATATGTATTGGCAGAGAATTCCAAACAAGTGCGCCGTTAAATTCCACGAGCCTTCTCCCGTACAGATTACGACATGGAGGCAGATTAAAACACTGATTAGTTGCAGCTCTTGTACTTCGTAACGGGATTTTAAACAAAGTAATAGGAAATGGATCATTGGTTTCGATAATCCTGCTACACGCGTGTGATAATAGATTATTTGAACGAGGCGCGTGGGCGCCATCACTCGAGAAAAGAGGAGGAATAAGAAACTGGGCTCGCGCTGTGAATCTAACCGGTCAGCGCTGCAACCGCTGTTGTAAGTATGAACTGTAAATAGTTGCTTGTCTTATTGACTCGTCCTTCGCGTAACGTTGTGGTGGAGGTGCTGGGTACCTTCAACCACTCGACATTCCCGTGGAACCATTCTTTCGGGTTGGTTTGGACTTGGTTGGCCCTTTTCCTTTTTCTACCTGCAACCGCTGTTGTAAATATAACCTGTAAATAGTTGCTCGTCTTACTGACTCGTCCTTTGCGTAACAATACTATGAATGACCTCAACAATTTTCAATTCATACAATGCATGCACTGGCAACACATACAATGAGCCATATGTACTGGTTTGTGTACACCTAGAAGAAGGGATCATTCTTAATGCGTGTTCTTTCATACGGAATACAGGATCAAGGTAAGTTATAAAATTGTTTCCCCATAACTCAATACAATACGTGACTCTGAATGAAGAAAAAGTACAGAATGCGTAGGACAGGATATCCGAAACATTCACGAGCTTTAAGAAGAATGTAACATCCGTAAGCAACCTTGGATTGAAGGGGTTTAATGTGAGTTTTCCAGTGCATGTCTCAATCAAAGAAAATGCCTAAATATTTGTAGGAGACAACTTGTTGTAGTTGTGTACCTCGTAATTATATGTCCAGAATTTCAGTATTGAGCGTTTTCTTTCTGGAATGAAAAACTGTATACTTAGTCTTACTAAGTATAAGGGTCAGTTCCATGGACGTGAACCACTTAAAAACATTATCTAACTCTGCATTTATTTTATCCTGTATATCAATCAGACTGTCTCCAGTAAATGCAAGAGCGGTGTCGTCAGCATACATCAAAGCCTGTGAACGCCTAAGCGTTACAGGGAAATCATTTATGTAGAGTGAGAAAAGCATGGCCCCAAGAGCGGAACCCTGTAGCACGCCAGTTAGTACGATTTGTGAAGTAGACGTACAATTTTTAAGTATTACTTACCCTTGATTGTTAATCTTGCTCAGTAATATCTGATGGGCAACTGTATCGAAGGCCTTTTTTATTTCGAGATTGACAACTACCGAAATTTTATTCTGCTGGATTTAGTAGGTGCGTCAGGGTGAAAACAGCGGTAGAAGTAGATTTCTGAGGTCTAAAACCGTGTTGGTGGGGCTCAGTATATTTGTTTGGATATGAATTGGTTTATGTGCACAGGGAGTATCTTTTCAAAACCTGTGTTGATAACGCTATTAATTGAAATCGGCCGATAACTTGATGGATTAGAACGATCTCCGTCCTTATAAATCGGAATTACTTTTGCTATTTTTAATTCTGAAGGATATATTTCGGAATCAAGGGAATGATTAAATAGATGAAGGAGGGGACCCGCTAATATGTCAATGTTGTCCTTAATTAGCTTAACAGGTATTTGATCAAGCCCAGCTGCCTTAGTTCTTAGCTCATTAACAACTGATATTATTTCATCCACTGTGATATCCTCAATTACCAATTACCACTTATTCACCACTGATTGGACAGACTGCGTACATTCGGTGACTTGAGGTAGTTGGTTCGCTAGTTGCGGCCCTATATTTGCAAAATACTCGTTAATTTCATCAGCTGTTTCCTGGTCAAGTACATCAGGCAATATACACTGCTCTGAACGAAGCCCCGCTGCACCTGTTACAATATTGCAAATTTTACCTGTGTTACCATGAGCATTAATGATAAGAGAAGAGTAGTATTCTTGGTTTCTTTTACGCATTAGAGATACCGACAGGTTCCTGAAACGCTTAAACTGACTTAGATAATAATTATTGGTTTTAGCACGTTTCCACTTCTCATGCCATTTTTCTTTCTTTTTAGGTATGCGTAGGATGTCGTGAGTAATCCATGGGCATATAGGTGCAACATACCGACCCTAGGATTTGTGTGGGGTACTCTGTAAGACGGCACTCTGGACAACTGTAAAGAAGTTTGTATATTCTTTGTTGATGTCGGTATCATAGGTATCAAAGAAGTTTACCTGCTACAAGTTCTCGTGAACTAATCGATAGTCAATGTTTTTCTGCGGTTGATGACCAGATATGTTCGCAGTTATCTTTCCTTGGATTTTAACCGCAACAAATATGGGTATGTGATCGGCTATTGGATCTTGATAAGTTCCGGCCCATCTGTTACATGTGATGTTCGTAAGCGCATGGTCTATTAAAGTGCTAGAACTGCCTGGGATACGCGTTGGCTCTGTTATAAGATTGCATATGTTATATGACTGTAGAAGTAAGGTGTAATTGTTAGTTTCTCCAGAAACATCTATATTAAAGTCTCCTACACATACAACACGGTTACTTTTTTAAACGTTAAGATTTGTATAATTCATTCAAGTTTTTCAATAAAAATTGAAACCACAGAACCGGGAGGCCGGTACACCCCACCGACAGTTATACCACACTCAAATTTTATAAAAGTGCCTCAGTTGTAGGGTCACTAATAGTAAGGGCAGGAAGAACTTCAAAAGCAATACTTTCCTTTATAAAGAAGGCTACACCACCTCCTCGTGCCCTTGAAACCCTTGGCAGAGAGGAAAGTTTGTAGCCTGGTATCAATGGCGACTCTTTATCCATGAGCCAGGTTTCCGTAATAGCTGATCAAGTCGAAAAGAAAAGTGTGCTGGGATAGGTAAGCACTCAGTAAGTTAAGATTTTTTTGGATACTGCGCACATTGCAATCAAAAACTGAGAACACATCTTGGTGTTTTGTTAATTGATCAACTTGATCCAAACTAAAAGCCATGGTGAAACAGAAGCACAAAAAGAAGATATAAACAGAAACAAAAGCTATATAGCTTGAACCAGGTCACTCTCACTGTCAATTCTCAACACAGTTGAGGTTTCTGTCTTCCTCATGAGGACCTTTCCTTGCGAAACCCAGGCAAACTTCCATTTTTTCACATGGCGCAGCTGACGCGCTTTGCTCAACAGTAATTTGATCTCAATACAGAGACGCTAATTAACATAAACCGGATTACTTTCTTCGAAGCCAAGAACTCTTGCGGTAAGCCTTGCCTTTCTAGCTGCAGACGAACTTATCTCGCACAGCACGAGTGGAAAATCGCAACACAACATTAGGTCTATCCTCGTCCTTTGAATGGACGCGGTGCACAACGTCAATGTCGTCTTCGGAGACATCGACACTCACAAATGTTGCGATCCTTTCCACTGACTTACGCAGATTATCATCAGGCACCACTGGTATGCCTTTTATTTTTACGTTCTGGCTCCTGCTGTATTGCTTGAGCTCGATAATTTCTTTCTTAGCTTCCACTAGGGCCTTCTGGATCTGCTTAATTTCATACTGGCATTGAGAATTCTGTGTTTTGACTTCGGTCACCTCGCGACGGAGCTCTACGACATTCTTCTTGAACTGCTCAAAACTCTCATTCATGAAACCCATAGTCCCTTGTATACCCTGTAGTTCAGAATGGATATCAGTGTTTGAAGTTCGCACGGCCGCAATTTCATTCTTTACGTCAGTTGCGAACTTGTCAAGCTTCGCTAGTACGTGTGTTAGCACTTTCACAATCTCTTTTATGCTATTCGGTTGTTTTTCGCCAAAAGCCGTGAGAACGTCCCCGAGAGTACCAGTGTTTGCCATAATTCAAAGAACAGAGAGCATCAGCGAACCGCGAATGTGCCCGCGAACACAAATTAGGCAACAAGCAGGCAATAGGGAACACATTCGCTGCAGCAACAGCGACGGCGCCGCGTAATATTTCCACAAATAGGAACGGAATTACCACCAACCTGCGAAAGGTAGATGAAGTTGGTTATGACGCGTCTGTACGCCGCCGCAGCTGCTGCCGAAGTGAACGCGGCACACACCGGAATGCCGCCCCCTCGATGAAGCCGATAAGCCCAGGAGTAGTCTCCGGTCAGCGAAAATAGATGGCAGCAGGCGTGAATCCTGTTGCACTTGAACTACTGGTTTTTTTTTTTCAAGATTGGCAATGCACGAAGGCAGATATGTTCCGGGACCCTTGCAATATGCTGGCAGCTTAGGCTGGCAGCGCTTTGGTCCTGCTCCTGCGAAAGGTAGATCAAGTTTGTTATGACACGTCTGTACGCCGCCGCTGCTGCTGCTGCCGAAGTTGGGTCGGGTCGCCTCTTGGGCACTCGATCGTGACCAGCCTAATCCGATACTCGAGGTTGGAGGTGGAAATATTTCGCCCGCCTCTTATATAAAGATGCCTCGGGTAAAGCGAGGCGCGAACTAAAGCTAGCCCAGAACGTGGCTCAGTAATTGTCAATAACGTCATGAGTAAATCAGAAAAATTATTCGGTTCATTGTAAGAATAAGTGACGTCCAAATCCACGTTGGAGTGGCGGCTATAACCAGGAATTCTTTACGCTGCGGAAGTAAGTTTATAGCCGGGAAAATATGCGAAAATATACACCATCTACACCATCTTTAAGACCCCTGCACAACATCATCAAATCGTTTGGCTATGCTGTTGGACTTTTCGCTCACGAAAAATATGGGTCTGGCTATTTTGGGCTACATATTGCGATCATTTTTTTATATTTGTTTATTAACAGATACTGCAGCCCAGAAGGGCTATCGCAGGAGTGGGTGAACACAATATGTGGCAAATACATATCACAATACAAAAGAAGCATATGGGAGAACATGGCTAAAGGGAGTGCTCAATAGCATCCACAAATTCTTTACGTGGTAAAGAACGGATGGAACCAGGCAGGTCATTACAGAGTACAATAGTCCTAGGAAGAAAACTATTTAATAGTGTTGGTGCGAGCAAAAAAGCACGGATAAGTTTAAGTGATTGCTGTTTCTCGTGATTAGGGGCTTTGCAAGGGTCATTTATCTGTTAGGGGTAAGCATAATGTGGAGAGTAAAATAGTGAGTGTGGAAGTTTCAGAGAATTGATGCGGCGACGGTGGGAAAGAGGGGTTAAACCGAGCATATACAGATGAGATGACGTTGAAAACATTCTGTCACAGCGGCGGTATATGAAACGAACCGCCTTTTTCTGAATAGATTCAATTTTGTGATTGTCCAAAATTTTGTAAGGGTTCCATATGGTAGCCCCATATTCAAGAATAGGTCTTACAAGTGTTTTGTATGTAATGAGTTTAGTTTATTTCGGGTCAACACGTAGGGTTCGGGCCAGGTAATCAAGTTTCTTTAATGCTTTGTTGCAGGTTGTTATAATATGTTCTGACCAGGATAACCTTGGAGTGAAAACGAGGCCTAAATACTTGTATTCATATGCGCGCTGTAGGATAGTGGATCTATAGGAGTAATTGAAATATGAACAATTAGGATGCTTGTGAAAGGACATGACAACTACTTTTTTAAAGTTAATGTTCATTTGCCAGAGTTCGCACTATTCACAAAAACTTATAAAAGATTGGTTCAGAGTGTTATCATCGTTAGGTGCAGAAACCACATTGTAGAGAACGCAGTCGTCAGCGTAAAGCCGAATTTTTACCCAAACAGAGTTTGGAATGCCGTTAATATCAAGCAAAAAAAAAGGCAATGGCCCTAGAATAGAACCTTCGGATACTCCGGAAGATACTGATGCGTCAGGGCAGTTGAATGAATTAAAAGAAACATACTGTGAACGATTATAAAGAAAACTACGGATCCAGTCAAGAAGAAGAGGGTTAATAAGGACAAGGCTTAGTTTATGTAATAGTTTAGGATGTGGTGCAGTATCAAATGCTTTGAAGAAATCAATGAAAAGTGCATCTACTTGATGACCTAAATCAGGGGCAAAACTAATGTCATGTGTAAATTCAGTTAATTGAGTCACTGTGCTAAAACCAGCACAAAATCCATGCTGAGCGCTGCACAACATGTCATTAAACTCGAGAAAAGTGATAATCAGGGTGTCTACCAACCAGGAAAACCGGGAATTCTCACGCAATTTGAATAGTCTGGAAATACTCAGGGAATTTGTGCTTCTATCAGGGAAAATTAGCTCTAACTTTATTGAAAAGGAACGAAAGTCGTGTTAATGCTGGCTCCAGTAACAGGAATCGCAACGAATCGCCATTGACGCAGTGTCAACGGCACGAGGTATTGCCAGAGTAGTTAACGACCGATTTTCCAGATGCCCGATTTTTTGGACATGCCTGATAAACTGCACCAAAACGGCAAGTTGGGCCAGTTGGTTGGGATTCATAGTAAGGTTCGTTACAGCGCAATACAAGACAAGGACACAAGAAGGTCGTCGTTTTATACCTTCTTGTGTCCTTGTCTTGTATTGCCTTGTAACGAACCTTACTATGCATGCCTGGTAATTCGTACGGCTTTGCGGCACCACCACGTACTCCATATAGTCAATGTATATTGCCCTCACTGCAGGTCTGAAATGGCATTAATCAAAGCCACCACCCAGGGGGGCTGGGAGGTGCCAAATTCCTTTGCAAAATAAAGTTTTTTTCCTGCTCCTCCGTCGCCGCCTATTTCATTATCTCGCCGCCTCGAGCCGGCACTCTCGCATGTATATCTGCTGGCAGCCGTAGCCACCAACGCGGCAACGTTAGACCTAGCTGATTCTAGGTTCGCTATTAAGCTTCTTGCCGTGGGGTGCCGTGTTTTTCATTGAAAGAATTCGCCGCTGTCAGCTATGGCACTGACTCCGCCTTTGTAATGCTCACGATTGGCTTCGAAGCTCGCAGAGCACAGCGCGTTGCGTAATGCCAGTCTCCGAAAGTTAGCTTTGCCTTTGTACAGCAGTGTTACGCGGCGAAGCATAAGCGTGGGAAGGGGCAATTGTCACAGGACACAGTATGTATTACTTAATTATACACGCGTACACCCCCGTCTCCTGTCACAGTACGAGCACCGATATGCTTGATAAGTGTACTGGCAGGCTTTAAGAGATTTTTCGGACGTGTTTGTGACAATTCTAGCCCTTAAGGGCAGTTAAAGACATGCATTCATATATTTTTTTTCGGGCTGCCCGGTTTTTCGGATGTTTTTGCGGCACTTCGGGAGTCCGAAAAATCGGACGTTGACTGCGCAACTGAGCAAGAGGATGCTTCCAATGTTCCATGGGGTGAACGTGTGGCAGAAGGAGGATAAGAACAGAAAGGACCGACGAACTGAGGAATTAACGGGAAAGAAAGCGTGCCGCCACCTCTTTGAAGGAGCTTGAGCTCAAAAAACAAAGCCTTGGCTGACACCGAGATGTAGGTATCCCTCATCGAAACCAAAATAAACTCTTTAAAGCAGTGAAACCCAACACTGAGATGTTGTGTACGTGCAGAGTGTATGTCAAGGCAGTTGACGTTGACTTCCCAGCTGCTGAGAGAGAATCTTAGTTGGGACAAAGTTCAGGCCTCATACCGATGAGCTTGCCATCACTTCATAGAAATAGCTCATATTCAAAAATATTTACTTCTGTATGCATCTCCTTTTCATTCGTATTTGAAAATGTTCGACTCAATTTGGAATGAGTTTTACCATTTTTCTCGCTGTACATTTCACTAACACCTTCCTTCTGTTCTCTTTTCAAATAAAGTAGATATTACTCCTTACTATTCAAGCTGGATTAAGTAGTTTTTTGATTCAACATGCTTACTAGACAGTGACAGCATCGGGCAACATGGTGTCAGCCTGTCACATAAAACAAAGTTCTGGCTCATTCAGGGAATTTTGCAAAGGTTCTCAGGGAAAACCTGGAAACTCAGGGAATTGGGAAATGTCAACTTGGTAGACACCTTGGATAATGTGTTTATAAATTATGTGTTCAAGATGTTTGCATGCATGAGAAGTTAAAGAAATGGGTCTATAATCTAGAGAGGATGGTTTCCGCCTAGATTTGAACAATGAAATTACTCTAGCCCGTTTCCATGAACAAGGAACTGTACAAGTAGACACTGATTTCTCAAAAATTAATGTGAGGTATTGACACGTCCATAGCACATAACGATGAAGAAACACATTGTTGACATTATCTGTACAGCAGCATTTTTTGGTGTCAAGATTTAAATTAAGGTTCAGGACTCCTTGCTTAGATATTGTAACATTCTTAATAGCACAGGGCATGTTAGTTGTCGTGGACAAGAGAGGAATTTCGCCATTGTCGTGTGCAAATACTGACTGAAAATATTCATTGAATGGTTTAGCAATAGCCCCAGGATCACTTATTTCGGAATCTAATAGAAATGTCTGGGTGGTATTTTTCATAGGCGAAATCGAACTCCAAAATTTTCGTGGGTTATGTTTAATTAAATTATTTAGAGTGAACTGATAATGAAAGTTCTTAGCTGGATCAGTTTTTTGACGAAGTTCTTCCTTCATACAGCGAAACTGCGCATTAGTTTCGGCATTCATGTGGCGCTTCCGGCGTGCTCTGGCTACTCGACGCTTCAAATGCAGTATTTGCCTTGTCATCCAAGAAGGTCAAGATTTTTGTTTTTTTGTTTTTAATGGCACGTAGCGCTCTATGCAGGTATGAACAATGTTTTAAAAATGGGATACTACAGCATTAATATCACTGGTAGTGCATAACCAGGAGAATCTGTCGAATGAAGAAGGACGTCGACGAAGAAGAAGCGCTCGTCCCTAGTCAGAGATCGGCTCCGTGATTGCTAGCCAATTACGCAGTGCTAATTACCTCGAACCAAAGTTTTGCTTTCACTAATGTTTCCGTGAAGGCGAGCGGCATCGACCGATACCAGCTGACCCCAGAGGTGCGTTTTTCTTTGCCACATTTCGTGACTACTTCTACTGCCACCGTGCGAAGGATTGCTAGGCTTAGGCGTGTTCCGCGGACACTCGGCCCAACACCGTCGCACCGACAGCGGCCTGCCGTACATCCCGGCGGCTGCCGCTCGTCAGCTCCGAGATGGAGGCGCCCTCTCAAACAACAATGATCGTGGACAATCACATGTGCGTTCAAGTTCAAGGAAAAGAGATATCACCCGAGGAATACCATAGCGATGCCGGATGGACGCTCGCGGGGGAACGCATGTCGAGGCTGCGCATGCGGACCCCCGCCAGCGGCAAGCCCGACGGACCCGGCGGGAGTCAAACAAGCACGAGGTCGAAATTCTACAAGAACGTCAGAGCCTCGGCCATCAAGGCAGCACGCATGCCAGCCATGCCACTAGAAGAAAGCAAGATAGTTGTCTGACCCAAAGGGGGACTGGACATCGCCAAGACCGGCACCATCACCGTCGCTGCGGCCATACTCGTTGCGGCCAAGATCACGAGCGAGGAAAGCGCCATGGACACCATCTGCCCCAACACGCAACAGAACATCATGGTCGTAAGTACACCGAACGAAGACAACGCGGCAAGGTACGTTAAAATCCAGGAAATATCTATTCAAGGCAAACCCTACAAGGTCAGCGCATATCGCACGGCACCTCACGACACCGTAAAGGGCGTCATCAGAGGCATCCCCATCGACGCGAGCGCCGAAGAGCTAGATAGAAACATCGTCAACGAGAGGAACCCGCTAGCAGTGGCCGCAAAAAGGATTGGAAGCACGACCACTGCGATTGTGGTGTTCCATGGAGCCAAGGTACCGAACTTCGTCCGATACGGAGTCACCCTGATACCGTGCCGCCTCTACAAGAAACAGATCGACGTTTGCCAGCAGTGCGGCCGAGTGGGACACCGCAAGGACGTGTGCCCGACCCCCACAATCAAGACGTGCCTGGCCTGCGGACTCGCGAACCCTACAGAAGACCATCGCTGTACCCCAAAATGTAAGTTATGCGGAGACGAACACCCGGCCGGAGACCGAACGTGCAAGGCGAAATACAAGATCCCCTACGTAATGCGCAAGCGACAATGGGAGCGCCGACAGGCCGAACGCCAGCTGCTGTCGGAGAGCAATTTCCCGCCGCTCGACAAGCCACCAGATGCGCGAAAGTCCAGGACCCCATCCAAATCCAGAGACAGCAGCTGCTGCAAGAGAAGCCTCAGCAGGAAAACATCACCATCACGTGAGCGAGTGCGCTGGTTCGACGCAGCGAAAGGAAACAATATAAGGAACGCGCAGAAAATCACCGAAAACACGAAGAAAGAAGTTTTGAATAAGGTGCGGGAGGCAAATGACATCCTAAGACAAGAAAACGCGGCGTTGCGAGCGACCATCAACAACCTCACGAAAGAGATCGCCGAGATCCGTCAGTTGCTGCTATGCAACAACGAGCCTCTACAGAGACCCACGCCAAGCACAAGCAAGACCGAGGAAACGACAACGAACATCCAGGAGAAAGCCATGGAGGAACCGGCACCGAAGAAGCGAGCCGTCGAGGCCACGCGCACGCAAACAGAAAACGAACGCATCGACATCCTCGCAGCGAAATTCTAAGCGTCATTCAGCAAACTCGAACAGCTAATCGCGACAAACATCGCAACAGTGACAGCACTGAAACAAACAATGGAGACTTACCAAGCCGAGAACAGGAACAGATTCGCCTGCATCGAAAGGACCCTACAGCCGATGGTAAGCCACCCGACGTTTGTGCCCCTATTCGCGCAACATCCACCCAACCAGGGAGCCCCGTACACGCCAACGCAATCATGGCCGCCAACGCAACACCAGCAGCAGCAGGTGTAACCACGTGGCAGTGGAACTGTCGCGGCTTCGGAAGGAAGAAGGCAGTCATGCAACAGCACATCGTACATGCCGCGCGCAAGCCATACGTTATACTGCTACAAGAAACACTAACCGACGCACCGTCCCTCCCCGGCTACAGAGTGCACAAGGGACCACCCGACGGCAGAGCCCTGTGCACCCTGGTGAGGAAGGGACTCACGTTCGTCGAGCATGAGCTGCAAAGCAATATCAAGATCGAGCACACACTCACCGAAATCATCACGGGCAAGAAGAGAAAAGGAAGCATATTTCTGCTCAACGTCTACAGCAACCCATCTCAGAGAAAACAGAGATTCAAGACATTACTGCACAGAGCCAGCACCGCAGCGGGCCGCAACACGCTGATCGCGTGCGGAGACTTCAACGCGATGAACCCTGCCTGGGGCTACAACAAGTACACAGCAATGGGCCGCGACTTGTACCAAGACGCCACGGAACTCGACTTCACCCTCATCACGGACCCGACACATCCGAGGAGAATTGGTAACTCCGTGTCCCGGGACACCACTCCGGACCTCACGTTCATCAAGAACGACATCCGGGGCGCGATCACCTGGAGAAACACGGGGACCGACCTAGGCAGCGACCACACCATCGTGGAAATCGGCATACCGGAACACAACGACACCAGCATCAAAACACACAGATGGATAGACTGGGATGCCTTCGAGACGCCAGAAGCCAGAAGAGTGACGGTGATGACGAGATCGAAGATATCGACTCGTGGACGGCCGAAATCACCAAGAGCGTACGCGACGCGACCAAAGAGATTGAAACAGGCGTGCAGATCGACAAAGTAGACAGCCGGCTTGCGCATCTCATCGAAGCCAAACAGTCGATACTCAATCGCCGGAAGAAACAACGGCTTAACCGCAGACTGAGAAAGAAGGTGGCGGAGCTGAACCGAGCGATCGAGGATCACTGCCGCGCTCTCTGCACGCAACAGTGGAACGAGATCTGCAAGGCGGCAGACGGGCAGGTCCACAGCGGGAAGACGTGGAACCTGCTGCGGCACCTGCTCGACGAAACCAAGACCAAGCCACACCAAAGGGACCGACTCGCCAGGCTCATACATCGGGCGGTCTTAGCACACGGCGTCGACGAAGTCACCAGGCGCATTAACGACAAATACCTGCCGACTACACCTACCGAACAACACGTGCCGTACAGCGGCCTGCCTAACGCGAAGCTCGATCGTGACATCGACGTCGAGGAGGTACGCGCGGCCCTGCACGACCTCAACAGCCGGTCGGCAGCCGGCCTGGACCTCGTCACGAACAAGGCGCTCAAGAACCTCGATGACGGCTCGATTGAAAAGCTCGCAAAATGCTACAAGTGCTGGAGAGCGGGCGTGCTGCCAAAGCTGTGGAAGACAGCCAAGACTATCCTGATCCCCAAGCCGGGAAAGCCACCGGACACGGATAACCTCCGGCCCATCTCGCTCACGTCCTGCGTGGGCAAGGTGCTGGAGCACGTCTTGCTCAACAGGTGGCAAGACTACCTGGAACGAGAAGGGCTGTACCCGGCCACTTTGATCGGCTTGAGACAGCACCTCAGCACGCAGGACGCGATGCTGCTGCTCAAATACCAAATCACCGATGATGGCGGCAGCGCCCGCGACAACAAAGCAATCCTAGGGCTCGACCTGCAGAGCGCCTTCGATAAGGTGAAACACTCGGCGATTCTGTCCCAAGTCTCCAAGCTCAACATGGGCGAAAGATCCTACAACTACATCAAGCACTTCCTCACGGACAGGACCGTCGAGCTACGAGCAGGCCCCCTACAGACGCAAGTGTAGAAGCTCGGGAGCACCGGCACACGGCAGGGATCGTTCATTTCGCCGATGCTGTTCAACCTGGTAATGATCGGAGTGGCCGAAAAGCTCGGGCACATCGAAGACGTCAGGCACACCATCTACGCGGATGATATCACGATATGGGTGACCGGTGGCAGCGACGCCCACATCGAGGGCCCGCTGCAAGCCGCCGTCGACGCTGGAAGGCACCGGACTGAGATGTTCGCTGAGCAAATCGGAGCTTCTCATACTCCCACCTACCAAAAACAGCAGAGGCAAGACCAGACAACACGAAAACGAAAAAATCAGAATCGTCACCAAATCCGGTAACGTGATCCCCGAGGTCGGCAAAATTAGGATCCTAGGCATCGTCATCGAAAAGAACGGAAGAAACGGCGAAACGATCACCCGTCTCAAGGCAAAAGCAGCCAACGCGATTCGACTCCTCAAACGAGTCACTTCCCGAAAGGCTGGCATGAGAGAGGAGAGCCTAATTAAGCTCGTCCAATCCTTCGTCATCACCCACGTCGCGTACGTTGCAGCCTACCACAGATGGCTGCAACACGAGCGTAACAAAATCAACGTGCTCATCAGACGAGCGTACAAGACGGCGCTGGGCCTGTTCGAGTCCACGAGCACGACCCGCTTGTTACAACTCGGCATACACAATACGCTCAAAGAAATAGCCGAAGCGCTACGGACCTCTCAACTGGAGCGGCTGTCCATGACCAAAGCCGGGAGAAAGATACTGGACGATCTGGGAATTAGACGCTCGAACGAGGTGGAGATGAAGCTCCCCGTCCGCGAAGAGGTCCGATGCCAGACCAGAATCGACCTCATACCGAAGAACATGAATCCCGAGTTCAACAAGGGAAGAAGAGCGGCGAGGGCCAAGGCTCTCATCGACCAGCATGCCAACGACGAACACGCGCGGTACGTGGACGCGGCCGAATACCAACGGAACGCCTTCGCAGCGGTAGTCATAGAGGCGTCAACCGGCGCCACGAGGACGGCAGCGAGTGTGAGAAGCGCCGGAGCGGAACAAGTGGAGGAGGTAGCCATCGCCCTGGCCATCGCCGTCGCAGACTGCCACACGGTGCTGAGTGACTCAAGACAGGCGGTGCGAAACTTCGCTAAAGGCCAAATATGCAGGGAGGCTGAGCGCGTACTGCGAGCGGTCAGACTAGAAGAACGAAAAGTACGACTCAAGTGGTTCCCGGCGCACGCGGGCGACGCGTCGGAACGCAATGAGAACCGGCACACGCAGCGGCGCGAGCGCTAAACAACCGCGCCCCGGCGACAGACCGTCCGACGTGGTTCGGAACCAAGGACCGCATGACGGATTACAATGAAATCACGAAAGCCTACCGCCTGGCTCGCAGGACTCTCCCACCCCCGCACCCGAGACTGAGTCGAGCGGAGGCGGTAGTACTGAGACAGCTCCAGACCGGATCGCTACCGAGCCCGAGACTGATGAATCGCATGTACCCCGAGACATATCCGACAGATATGTGCAGAGTCTGCCGGAGGGAGACCGCAGACTACACGCACATCTTGTGGGACTGCGTTAAATATCCAGAAGACGCAAACTCAAGAACACTCCCACCGCGGCTCGAGGCAGCCGCGAAGAACTACGACCGAGACGATCAGCTCTGGGCCGTCCAGCAAATCCTCGAGGCGCTCGAAAGGCACGGACCCAGCGAGCCGGCAACGGCGAGCGGAGACCCGCGCCGAGTAACGGCAACTTCGAGGATGACGTGGGCCCTCGTCGGGATGCGCGAGCTCCCTACTGCAGGCATAAATAAAGTTGTCTCCAATCCAATCCAATGTCGAATGAAATGCTTAATGTATCAAGTATGGACGTATCATTTGCATGATTATAATCGTAAAAACTGGTTTATTCATAGTGGTGCCTTGAAACTGAAAGAATAATAGTAGCAACAGCAGTTTTGCGATCGGAAATACCATCAGTAATCTCACACTCAAAGCCACTTGTAAAGAGCGGTGCATTTAGGAAAATCAAATACAGTATGGCGGACTCTCTAGTAGGATCAGGTACAATTTGTTTCAATCCAAGGGATAGTGAAAATTCAAGCAACTCTCTAGAAAGAGGGACGTTAGCACCAGTTACCAATAATGAAGCCCACGAAACGTTAGGTACATTGAAGTCCCCCATGCATATAAAATTTGAAGAGCCAAAACCGCGCTCTTAGATGAACGCATTGAGGATCGTTATTTCATATAAGGCATGTCTGGGAGGTCGATAAAACACACTAAGATTATATTCATTTTAATAATGTGCACATTACACCAGGTGGCCTCGATTTCAGGTGGCGATTGTAGTACAGAAAACTGTAGGTTAGAGCGCAAAAACAAAGCAACGTCTCCGCCTTTGCCCGCTTTCCTCTCTACTCTTAAGACGTGATATCCTGGGGGGGGGGGAGGTTATCCCGCAGTCATAGATGTCGCTATGCAACCAGGTCTCAGTGACGCCAATAACATGCGGGGACTGTGATGCCACCAAAGAGGAAAAGCTTAAATGTTGGTTAGATAGGCTTCTTGGGTTAAGACTTAATTTACAAAGTTTATCTTGCATGTCATTGCTAAATCAAGGATTGTTCCCTTGGGAGAGCGGTAAATGATGGTGAGTGGCACCACGACGAGCTTTCACAAGCGGGTCGGAAAGAACGTCCCAATTGTTGAGCTGATTATCAACAAACGCATGGTCGTACTTGAGGTGTACCACTGAACCATTGTTACGAAATGGTGCTGTGGCGTCCCATAGTTTTTTACGGATGGAGCGTATGTTCGAAGAAAAATCTTCGGATATGCGCCACGGGGACCCTTTTAGTATATAGCCATTCTTTAGACCACTAATCTTTTCACAAAAATCCAGGAGCTTCATAATGACGGGGCGAGGTCTCCCACCTTTAGGTCTACCAAGCCTATACAATCGCTCAGTTAGGGGAAAATCAAGCTTGAGTACGTCATTGTGAGTGAGTGAGTGAAGAAACTTTGTTATGAATGCCTGCAGAACGGTTAGCGTTCCCCTGTTAGGGAGGCGTCACCGTGACGCGGCCATGTCGTCTTCGCAGCGTGTGGCGCCTCTACTTCGGCCCCAGCCGCACTACTCCCTTTGGTCGACCGCGCCTGCCCCTCTTTTGGGGTTGCAGCCTCCCTCCGGTTTCGCTCGGTCGTTGCCTTTCGAGGGCCGCCGAGATCTGCTGGACGGCCTGGGTTTGGACATCTTGATCATAGCACCTCGTTGCGGCCTCGAGCCGCGGCGGGATCGTTGTTATTGTTGCAGCTTCGTGCGGATTCTTAACACAGTCCCAAAGGATGTGAGCGGCAGTGGCTCTTTCCTTTTGGCACACACAACACAGGTCACTTACATAAACACTTGGACACACGTGCCTCATCAGCACCGGGGTGAATAACGACCCCGTTTGAAGTTGTCGATATAGAACCCCTTCCTTACGGGTCAAGCCCGGATGAGGTGGTGGCATAGTCCTTCGCTCTAGTCTGTACCACTTCACAATTTCATTGTACGAAGTCATTTTGTCCTTGGTTTCCCACCACCACGACGGGTCGACCGCAGTAGCAGCGGCACGGTTGGTTAGTCCTCGCGCCGCCGCGTTCGCCGTCTCGTTGTGGTTTGCGTTGCCGCGAGCCGACACATCACTCCCCATGTGGGCCGGAGAGCACTTTATCACGACACACCTATTTTCACTCGCGAGATCGACCGCACGCAACACACGCGCGGCTTCACCACACACGCTTTCTCTGGCGTAATTTTTCACTGCCGTCCTAGAATCACAGAGCACAGTCGTGCACTCGGGGTCGGCGATGGCCAGGGCAATGGCCACTTCCTCGGCTGGATGCGCCCCTCGAGTCCGCACACTCGCCGCTGTTCACGTTGCACCGGTCGATGCCCCGACGACTGCAGCGGTGTGGTGGTGTCATGCACCGGTCGATGCCCCGACGACTGCAGCGGTGCGGTGGTGTCATCCACATGACAGAAAGGCATCCACATGCCTTTCTGTCATGTGGATGCTCTGCCGCGTCCACAAACACGGCACCCTTGTCTTTGGCATGGAGATCGATGAGCGCCTTGGCCCTCGCCGCCCACCGCTCTTTGTGGAACTCAGGGTTCATGTTTCTTGGCACCGGACATACCTGTAGCCGTCTGCTAATTGCGTCCGGTACAGGTACTTCTGTATTTTCGGGTCCCCTTTCCTTTGGCCCCAGGCCTAGGTCACGCAGCACTTGTCTTCCCGTTCTTGTTTCCGATAGCTGCGCGAGCTGAGCGGTCCTTTGCGCCTCGGCGATTTCCTCCAGGGTGTTATGCCCTCCTCCCAGGGCCAGGAACTTGTCGGTGCTTGTGCAGTCGAGAAGCCTGAGCGCAGCCTTGTACGCTTTGCACATGAGCGCATTGGTCTTATTTCGCTCACACTGCCTCCAGTTGTGGAAAACAGCAACGTATGTAATGTGGCTTATAGCGAAGGATTCCACTAGACGGGTGAGGATCCTTCTTTCATGCCTGCTGTTCGGTGTGACACCCTCTTGATGAGGCGGATGGCCGTGGTGACTTTGGCCGCGAGACGGTTGACCGTCTCGCCGTTGACTCGTTTGCGCTCAATCAGCGTTCCTAGCACTCGGATATTCTTCGCAACCGCGATCGTGTGACCGCCGCTCGTCTTGATATTTATTGTGTCTTGCTCTCTCGCAGGTTCGTTGACTTTCGTTTTCCTAGCTCCTCTTTTCGGAGGAATCACCAACAGCTCAGACTTGCTTGGGGAGCAGACGAGCCCAGAGCCGTCCAGCTGCTCCTCGATAGCGTCAACCGCCTCTTTCAATGTACTCTCGATGTGTCCGTCGCTTCCTCCTGGGACCCAGAGCGTTATGTCGTCGGCATACATGGTGTATTGGATCCGCGCGACTCGCGAGAGACGCTCGGCCACCCCTATCATTACAAGGTTGAGAAGTAATGGCGAGATGACCGAGCCCTGGGGGGTCCCGACAGTGCCGAGCTTCTTCTTTTGGAGCCGCAGGTCACAGGCGATGATTTCGATAGTCCGCTCCGTCAAAAAATCCTTGATGTACGCATTTGTTCTCTTTACCATGTTTAGCCGTGACACCTGGGCCAGGATCGCGGAGTGTCTCACTTTGTCAAAAGAGCTCTGCAGGTCCAAACCCAAGATGGCTCACTTGTCTTTCGTGTTGGTAGTGTCATCGAGGATTTCATTTTTCAGTTTTATCATGGCGTCCTGAGTTCCGAGCTTGTTTTGGAACCCGATGACGGTGTTTGGGTAGAGCCCCGAATCTTCCAGGTACCTCTGCCACCTGTTCATGAGTACGTGCTCCAACGTTTTGCCCACACAGGACGTAAGCGAGATCGGCCGGAGGTTCTCAATGTTGGGTGGCTTGCCCTGGCTTGGGAATCAAGATGGTCTTGGCTGCTTTCCACTACCGGGGTAGTGGCCCGACTCGCCAGCAAGCGTAGCAAGTACGTCAGTAAAAAAAATTCTAACTTGAAATTGTAGCGATTCATTAGTGCCATGCTCAGATTCTGTTAGACCATAAACAAGAGGGTTGTTGCGGCGCGAGCGATATTCTAAATCATAATTTTGGGAAGAAAGTGTGTTAATAGTTCATGACATTTTTTGAATCTGACTCTCTAGGTTATCGTAGTGTGCTGCGCTAAACGTGGGTGCCTGCTGCTCAAGATCAACTATGCTTTTTCAATGGCCTCAAATCGAGCGTCGATAGATTTTCCCATGTCTGCTATATCCTTAGTTATCTTACTTTGCCTGGCGAAAAGCTGAGCGAACATTTAGGATACCATAGAGCCAGAATGATCCGTTTGAGTGGCGGAGTGTTTTGTAGGGCCCGGGTTTGTTTCAATATTCCCACTCAGTAGGAGGCTGCTCACGCAGTAAACAAGATCAGCACATACAGAAATACACGTAGAAAGACATTCGTGTGGGCAAGGCACCAGCAATAAGAAGCGGTTGTAAGATCGAATATAATAAGCGGTATTAAGGTAACATACCTGCACGAAGAAGAGACATCGTTCGAACATCTGACCAGTTTTGCTGCTGCTGCCTAGCCAACTGAAGCGATGAAGCTGCTGTGAGGCTTTTATACTGAACGGAGCCAGCGTCATGACTGGGATTAGCGGGCCATCCAGATTGACGTCACCGATAGCAGATATCAGTATCTTGCCGAATGCTGTGATAAACAGACCATGACTATCTTCCAGGGCGGAGATATGGCAGTCATCGCGTGCATGCGGAAACATCAGCGCGTGATGACATGTGAGAGGTGATGCATCCAGGAAGGCCTTTGTAATATTCTACGGGAAACCAGCCAAGTCAGTGAAAAGCTGCACGAAGAAGAGACATCGTTTAAACATCTGGCCAATTTTCCTGCTGTCTTGCCCACTATGTTTGGTGTTAAGAACGGCCCGCTGAGGTGCAAGTTTTGCCAGCTAGTTGTGACAGCAGCGGCAACCTTTTTTTGGAACGCCACCGTTACGCTCTAGCCTCGTCGCCATTGTGACTGAATGCGATCAGCGAACCAAATATAGTTACTGAGCCCGCCACCGCCAACCTGCTCTGCCGCGAGCGGGGGAGTGCCCGCGGGAAGGTCTACCGAGGCCTCTTCCCACGCGCCGTTCGAGACGCAAGACAATGGGCTACCGGCCGCGCTGCGAGGGTCAGCTCCGAGTTCTACGAAGTCCGTCTGACGTCGGTTCCGGAACGTGAACCTTGTGCAAAGAAGTGTGTGTGTGCAAGCCGTCCCACAGAAAGGCGACTTGTTTACGATGACTGGACGAACGTTTCCGTCACCTTGGGAACGAGGGGGGACCGAGTGTTTATAAACCGCTGTTGTTCGGATGCCCAGGACACTTTCTGAAGCAGTCATGTTAAACTGATGCACTTTCTCAAGCAGTCATGTTAGACTGAGGTACTTTCTCTCGCAGTCATGCTAGACTGATTTAGATACTGTAAATAAACCAATATTCCTCGTTCTCGATAAGAAGCAGTCCTTCCCTTAATCAACGTCCTCAGCGTGGATAAGTTGGACGACGTCATGGGCCAACTACCTTCTAATTCATGCCGGACTCCAATCTTGACAACGGGTTACGAACGGTGGGATTGAGCCCCCAATCCTGACAACTGGCTGGCAGCGGTGAGATGGACTTTGCGACGTGGTGCTGTGTCTGCGGTGAGTGCTTGGTTCTTGCTTTGACTCTCTGGGCTTCATTTTGTGGTTGTTCTGTTTAGAACAATAGGGAAGCTAGGTTGTGTTTTCCTAGCTAGATTTAGCGAGCAGGACCAAGGCAGTAAAGCAGCAATCATGGAGTTAAATAGACTGCTGGTAGACGAATTGTTGATTGTTGGTGAGGAACTGGGCCTAGATGTACGCAAGGAAATGCTAAAATCGGAATTATTGGAGCTAATTTCCGAACAGGCCAGTGAGGAAGAAATGGAAATGGGGTTGGAACTTCTGAAAAAAAAAGAGAGAAACGGGACAGAGAGAGAGAAGAACGGGAGAGAGAAGAACGGGACAGAGAGGGAGAGGAACGCGATAAAGATCGCGAGTTAAGAAAAATGCAACTTGAACTTGAAAGCAAACGTTTGGGGTTGTCTCAAGGAAGTGAAGGGGCTCTGGGACGATCAAGTGAGGCAGAATCATACCGCATGGACAGGATATTAAAGCCATTTGAGGTCCGGACTGACATGGGCTTGTTCCTATGCAATTTTAAAAGGACTTGCAAGAAGATGAACTTCGGTCCGAGTACATGGCCACAGCGGTTGCTGTCTATGTTGTCGTGTGAGGCGGCGCAAGTAATCGCCGGACTCAGTGCACAGGATGCATTTGATTATGCGAAAGTTAAGGCTAGTGTCCTGAAGAAATACCGCCTTTCAGCCGAAGCTTTTCGGCAAAGGTTTAGGAGCACTGGCAAGAAAGATAGCGAGGGGTATCCGGAGTTTGCATATAGCTTAAAGGCAAACCTAGTCGAGTGGCTGAAAAGCGCGCAAGCGTACGAGAGCAGAGACAGTATCATTGAATGCATGTGTCTGGAGCAGTTTTACAAAAGTATCCCACCATCTGTGAAGCTGTGGGTGCAAGACATGAGGAGATGTAAACACTGCGGAAAGGGCGGCGGAATTAGCCGAAGAGTACGCAACGCGTAGAAAGCTGAACGCCGAGGACGGTAATTGGGACGGTCGAAATGGACCGCGGAAACCATTTCCGTTCAAAAGGGGTTCACAGACTAGACGATTGGAGTATGTAGGCGGGGGGAGGGGGGGGGGAAAGCCCTCAGAAAAGAGCGAGGAGAAATCAAACGGGGAAACAGCACCAAAAGAGGAGAAAAGAAAATTCGAATCTTTCAGACCAATCCGCTGTTATAAATGCCACAAACTGGGACATATAGCTGTAAACTGCGGGAAGCCCAGTGTAGTTTTTTCCTACGTAGAGGAAAAAGACGAGAATATGGAACTTTTAAGCCCATATCTTCACGACCTGCAAGTTAATGGCAAACCATGCCGAGCGCTAAGAGACAGTGCCGCCACGACGGACATTGTCCATCCGTCTTACGTGACGGTAGATGACTTCACCGGAGAAGTAGCATGAATCAAACAGGTTGTAGAAGAACAGAGCGTGTGTCTGCCCATGGCCAAAGTCAAAATCAGTGGACCATTCGGGGAGCTAGTGACCGAAGCTGCAGTTTCCAAATTCTTGTCACTACAGTGCCCTTACATTTTTTCGAATCGTTCAAATCGGTTACTGCGTGAAAAGGGGCTTAAACTGGGAGAGGGCGTAGTACAGGCATTGACCCGAGGCCAAGCTCATAAAATCGCGTCGCTTTCGACTGGAAATGCACAAGCTGCTCCAGCGGAAGCAGAAAAGGGAATAAGTTCAATACCCGAATCCGAGCTAGGCCCGAGGGACAAAAAACAGTTGAAGAGAGCCTGCCAGCTGACCAGCTCAATGAGAGCGTAGCAATAGAGTGTCAAAGTTCAATCCTGCAGGAAGAGCAAGCTGATGCACTCGCAAGCGAGACAGGGTCGTTATTATCACCGGCCTCAAAGAACTTTGATCAGCTCTTACGTGTGGACAGAGAGTCACTGGCAGCCGATCAAAAGAATGATGACAGCTTAGCTAAATTACACCACACAGCTAAAGAAGGCATTGCTAGGCGCAACGTGACGATACATGAGAAAGGAGGATTGTTGTATCGGCACTACAGAGATCGAAAGGGTAGGATTTTAGATCAGTTAGTCGTACCTACTAAGTACAGGGAGGACCTTTTGAGTCTCTGTCATGGAAATGGGTGGTCCGGCGACCTAGGCATAAACAAATCAAAGGAAAGATTGCTTATGGAATACTACTGGCCTGGCGGTTTCAAAGACGTAGAAAACTTTGTAAGATCATGTGACGCCTGCCAGCGCTCGGGCAAACCAGGAGAGACATGGAAAGCTCCACTAAAGGTAGTGCCCGTAATAACAGTACCTTTCAGACGACTTGTAATAGACATGGTAGGGCCTCTACCGAAAACAAAATCGGGTTACAGGCACTTATTTACCATGCTGTGTCCGGCTACAAAGTTTCCATAAGCAATCCCTCTGAAAGAGCTCAGCTCCACGGAAGTAGTAGACGTGCATTTGACATTGTTTGCACGAGTTGGGTTTCCAGCCGAAATTCAGGCGGATCAAGGGTCAGTATTCACCAGCGCACTGACTTCCACATTCTTGCAAAAGTGCGGGGTAAAGTTAATACACAGTTCTGTCTATCACCCTCAGTCAAACAGTGTAGAGAGGTGGCATTCAGTGCTTAAGCGAGTTTTGCGTGCGCTCTGTTACGAGCACAAGGAGGACTGGGAGAACTGTCTGCCGGCAAGTTTGTTTGCTTTGCGAACGGTTCCACATGAGGCTACAGCATTCTTGCCAGCAGAACTAGTGTATGGGAGGACACTCCGTTCTCCACTGAGAATGTTAAGAGAGATGTGGGAAGAAAAAGGACAGAGTCCAACAGTGGTTGAATACGTGCTAAATTTTCTGGAACGGCTAAGGGCAGCTCAAGAACTAGTCGAAAAGAACATGGGAGTAGCTCAAAAGAACGCCAAATTTTATTACGACAAGAATGCGACGCTTCGTACGTTTCACCCCGGAGACCAGGTAATGATCCTCAAACCTTCAAGAAAGAACAAGCTTGAAGTTCACTGGGACGGGCCCGTTAAAGTTGCACATATTTTCAGATACTAACTATGCTCTGAAAATGCCCGGTCGCAGGAAAGAGGTGAGGATATATCACTGCAATTTGATGAAGCCGTATGTAGAGCGGAGCGGAGTCGTTAACTATACCATCAAAGAGCAGGATGGCACTAGTACCAATTTTAAGGAGTAGAGGGCGCCCTCCAACTCTGAAATCGGCCTAGAAGAAGTAGTAAAACATTCGGTAAGCTCGCACGCTCTAAGACCTGAGCAGCTAGATGAGCTAAAGGAGGTGTTAGGGGAACATCTCGACAGATTCAGCGATCGGCCGGGTAGAACCGAACTAATAACGCATGAAATTGAGCTGACATCAACCGAACCCGTAAGATCAAAGCCTTACAGGGTGTCTCCAAGACAGAAAGAGATTATGGAGGCAGAGATACAGCGCATGCTAGAGTTGGCAGTTATTGAGCCCGCTGAGAGTGACTACACGTCACCGCTAATACTGGTAGAAACCCCTAACAAGGACCCTCGCCCGTGTGTTGACTACAGGAAGTTAAATGCCATCACTAGGGATCAGCTGTACCCGATACCCAACATTGAGGAACGAATTGAAAGAGTTCGCGCTGCTAAATGCATTTCAACTATAGATCTCGTGCGGGGGTACTGGCAAGTTCCACTTTCAGAAAGTGCCAGCCGCTATGCCGCATTCATCTCACCTGTAGGCACTTTTCGCCCTCTCGCACTCAGCTTCGGGCTGAAGAACGCGCCGTTTAGCTTCTCTAAGTTAATGGATATTGTCCTAAAAGACTTGCAGGAGTTCGCCTTGCCATATGTTGATGATGTAGCATTTCTTTCGGACAGCTGGGAACAACATGCATCCCACCTCAAACAGGTATTCTCATGGTTGAGGGAAGCCAGCTTAACGATGAAAGCGGAAAAGTGTAGATTTGGGTGTTCGCAGGTTATTTATCTGGGCCATGCTGTCGGCCAGGGCGCACTTTCTGAATCCTATACCGCTTCGGAAGGGGAACCGTTCACTTGGCCTCACCTGATTGGTCAAAACTTTGTAGCGTCAGAGGCCGTCAAACAACGGGGTGGCATCAGAAATTATGAACATGTCACGTATCTGCCAATCATTTTCAAGGCGAACCCTTCGTTGGCTGAGCGGAACCGGCCAAGGGGTAGTCCGCTTTAGGTTCCGTTGCTGTGGCTTGGCTGTTGGCTTGCGACCCTGGCCGCGCGCCGGTCGCGCGATCCTGGAGACATGCGGGTGTCGCGCGCGCGTGCATGGTTGCTTCGGAGGCTATTGCCTTTGCCGTCTGCTTGGCGTTGCTTTTTCGGTGTCGACCACGGGTGGAAATGCGATACGTGTTCGAAGAGATGACGGATAATTATTTGCAACGCCCCCGCCGGCTTTCTAAGCAGACCTTTTGCAGGCTACGCTACGAACTGGAGGACACTCGGGGGCAAGCGTACCAGTGGTCATTCCACACACAGGAAGGAATTGCGCGCTGCGGTTCATCACCACCAACCTGCAGATCCCAGAGGTCGGTCGGAAGTGAAGCATTCATCGGAATGGCCTAGATCTCGGTTGCCGACACAGTCGACGAAGTTGCTCTCGCAATTACTGTCGGCCGGTAGAAGGGCTGGGTAAGCTTTCCTGTGACCTCCGCTTCAAAGCCAATGCCAAGGAGATATTTGCATGGTGAGATCAAATTCCGAGTGCTATCGCCAGCGTGAATAGCTCGCAGATCGCCATTCAGCAATCAGAAGGGTTCGACCTAGACTGGTCTAGCGTTTCCTTCGTTTGGCTGATAAAACTATACAGTCAAGACGGGAAGATATAATGGTGATCTCTCATTTGGCTGTCCTTGTTGCTCTAGTTCGGGATTTTGCGCACCATCGTCCTCAATTACACGGCACAGTGCGCACCGTCAGCTACAACACCCTTCGATTTTACTTCGCGCAGGCAATGCAGAGCCCGTATATCGTAATGTTCGATGTCAAGCTCCATTGCTTCTATCGCGCGACGCGCTGGGAGGAGATAGCAGCGATAGCAGCAGCGCGGCGGCGAGCGAGTCAAGTCCGAGCAGATGATGAAGGGCGAAAAAAGAATGACAATTGATATAGTCGGCTAGTAAAGGTGGCCCTATGAAGCAGTTCACAGTTTTGTTGCGCTCGCTATACTTAGGAAATGCTGGCAATGCTTTCCTGTACGTTCATCGTGCAACCCCCTGGTAGCAGACGACATAGTGATGCGCTCTGCCAGCTCATTTACGCTTGCGATACCGCCTGTCGGCTGAGAATGAAAAGGAATGACATTAATAAATTACTTCATGCATTGCGTAAACGCCCGGCACCGCACATTTATACTTTAGGATTTGCCGTATAGTACATAAATTACATTTTACATTTCATTAGTAAGCAGCAATGTTGTGCAGTTCCTCGATTAGCTCCTCATATGATGACGTACACTTCAGAGGCGGCACCCTCTCGTCCATTGGTCGCGTCCTGCCCTTCTTCCACCTTCGGCTTGTGAATGGCCCATTCAGTGACGTAATCGACGAAGGGAACGTTTTGTTTTCCGAACCGTTATAAGATTCCTCCGCTGATTGAAATTCTGGACTTTTCATACTAAGGGATGAGAGGACCGAATACAGAGGTGTTGAAAGTGGAGGAAAAGCCTGTTTCACATGATGCGATTTTCGTCGCACCGGAAGTACGATTTCCTTCGTTTGCGACGAAAATCGCAGTCGCTGTGCCAAACCCCCGATTTTTGGCTGCGGCCAGCCGGTTGGTTGCACAGTCGCACCATCGCAGCGATCGCTGCGATTTTCCGTCGAAATTGCGCGGAGAGCAATTTCGCCGGTTTGTTTTGGAAAATGGCGTCTCGCTCAACAAGTGCAATGCGCGGAGACATGAGTTGCCGCATTCGGTACGCACGCGAAGGGAGAATAAAACACTTGTATCGCAGATTCCATTCTCCCATTTCTATGCGTTCCTTGTTCACGCTACGCAGCAAATCAAGTGCATTTTCACGTTTGCTTCGTACCCCTTCGCGAGTTGGGTGTTCGATCCCCGAGAAACGACATGACTCTTTGGGGTCGTCAAAATTTTCTTTTTTTGAGTAGCATACAAAACTATGCGTTCGGAGCACCTTGAATAATTTCAACCTCGGCAAGGGCAAATGACAAGACAGCGGAGTACCCGAAGTTTCAACGTTGTGCGGAACGCGGTACTGTTCAGTTGCATTTTCTTGTCGGTTTTCAAGCGTGACTTTCCCGATGCATCTTGACCTCATCTATTAAATATGACATGGCAAACGTGCAGGCTATGGTAATTAATTTTCTGCGATAGCATTATCTCCATGACTTCAATAAACAGCATCGTCAATTTTTTTTCAAATATTTCATGCACGTTAAGTTGCATCTCTTCTCTGGAGAATTTTTTTTTCGGTCACAGAAACAAATAAGCCTTGAATATGTTGTGGACTTTGTATCCTTACTGCACCTGTATTAACATTTGCTTTGAACGGTAATTAACTCTACAGTCGGTAATTTATTGGCTTGTCATAGTAGCACAGTGACATCGCAGCCTCCTGCACCATCATGTAAAACTCGTGCTACAATGCGAAAAGCAGGTAAACAGCCTGTTCTTGTGTAGACTAAACGGTAGAGGACGACACGCTAAAAAAAAAAGTAAATAAGAACTGTGCAGAAGTCTGCCAGTTGCGTTTCTTTCTGTGAATCTTTTAAGTATAAGCGGTTCTTGCACGTCCACAGCTAATCAAATTTGCAGAAAGATCCATGCTTTACATGGTTCTAAAAGAAGTTTAATAAATTTGTGATCACATATATAAGTGTGTAAACCAATATAATGATATCCTCACTGATTACTACTTTTACAATTATTGAAGTACCATGCTACTTGCAAGAACATATCACCCTGGGATTTTAAAAGAAATTTCTGCATTTCAACTATACACAATGTGCAGTTTATTCAATAAAGGACCACAAACTGCTTTGTTCCAATGACACACTTATTGCAAGTTTTACCTACATACAGGCAAGAAAATAAAACATCTGCAGACAAAGAAATTGTTCAATTTATTCGCCTGTCACTGTGGCTATAGCATTCTGCTGCTAACACAAGGTGACGCGTTGTATTGCAAGCCGTGGCATTCGCATTTCGATAGGAGTCATAGGTAAAAAAAAAAAAAAAAAGCTCTTGCGCTTTGATTTAGTTTATCATCATATATTGAGCCCTTATAGTTTGCAAGACTATGGCATAAGGGGTCATGCATATGCAAAATCTAACAAGCAATACTAGATGCCACGGATGTGCTCCACGTATTACCGGCAAGAAACATTAGTGTACGGGCGATAGAAGTAAGCGTCTTCTTCAAGTATATGAGATGTGGGGGCTCAATGAAAGGTCTCTGTCGATAATAACGCCTACGAATCGCTGATATTTTGCGTAGGAAATTGGTTGGTGGTCAATAGAAATGGGGTAGCAGGTCCTTGGCTTGTGGGTAAAAGCGACTAAGGCGCACTTCTCGGTCGAAATGCTGAGGCCTTGAGCACGCAGGTACGATGACGTTAGGGTCACTGCTTTTTGGAGCCGTGCACGCACCTGGAGACGTGTAACTGCCGACGCCCATATGCATATGTCGTCAGCATATATGGAAAGGTTTACTGTATGTGGTCGAACGTCGGCAAGTCCACGGATTGCAAGGTTTAACAAAGTGGGGCTTAGAATCCCACCCTGCGGGAAGCCAGGGCAAGTGTAATGGTCATCGGTTCGGCCATCTGCACTGTGCACAAAGAAGGATCTTTTGAATAGATAGCTCCTAATCCACCGAAACATGCGTCCACCAATTCCATTATTTTCCAGGGCAACAAGGACGGCTCCATGCGTTACCTTATCATAGGCGCTTTTCACATCGAGGAAAAGTGTAACCGATATACGCTTGCCGATATATACCGATATACAGGACGCTCTTCCTAGGATACTTGCGATATAGCGCACCAGTGCTGTTCAGTGTTAACAAAACTAACATTCATGTCCTACAGAGCATTCAAGGCCAAGCCCTTCGAACATGTCTGGAGCAACCTCGAAATGCTTCAACCGTAGCAACAATTGCCACCGTGAGGGACGACCCAATAATGACCTATACAGCTATCGACGCACTCTGGGTGCATGTTCGCCATATATTCAGAGTCCCTGACCACCATCTCGCTCGCTTGCCTGAGAAAACACCGAAGACAGCGTTCTCCAGAACAATTGCGGCTAACCAGCACTCTTTGTCATTGAGGCACTCTGACCCGCCGTGGTTTCTCAGGGGCTATGGTGTTGGGCTGCTGAGCACAAGGTCGCGGGATCGAATCCCGGCCACGGCGGCCGCATTTCGATGGAGGCGAAATGCGAAAACACCCGTGTACTTAGATTTAGGTGCACGTTAAAGAACCCCAGGAGAGAAGGACATTCTTACACCGAAGAGGCTTCAGCTTTCCAATAGCGTTAACATATCTTTCGTTCCTGTTTCGACGTATTTCATGACATTGTTGTGTGTTCGTTTGTGTTCTTGAAATCGAAATTCATTTATTCATTATAGATTACAGGTCATAAAAAATAATAATATAGAGAAAGAGGTCCCATAGTCAAAGACTGTATCAGGACCTCCTGTTATATATAAATATGAGTTTTCTAAAGCAACGAGGAGAACTACATTAAAATCATATATAAGGAAACATGGAAGAAAGTAAGTACTGGAGAACGCCAAACAAGATTAGGGGCGCTATAACGTAAAACTATTCCAAGCTTTTCTATTCTAATTCTGCAATAAGCCCTCTGCGATTGGTCAAAAACATTTTTGGACCGCTCCCACTTCACCTGTCCGTCAAGCGACGTCACGAAAACCGGGATAGCTCCCCATCTGATATCACGTGCATACACTGATTATGCATGATTTGACCGACCAAAGGAAAATAGTTATTTCTGATTCGACGCCTTTTTGCCATTAGCCCTCGGCAATTGGTCAAAAGTTTTCGAGCTGCATCCACTTCACCTGCCGGTCACGCAACGTCACAAAACTGAAAAAGATCACCGCGTCAAAGTGACGTGTACGCGTAAAGATGCATTAATATGCCGAACAAAACTGGATTTTCTTCTGAATAGCCGCAGCCCCGTTCCAAAAGGGAATAAAAGATGGCTTCCGCCGATCGCTCATGAACTGGCTACACGCACCTGTCGGAGAGCATGGGTTTATTTGCGTATAATAAAACTTTTTGCGTGGCCGCGTAACGTTTTCCAGAGAGAGAGAGAGAGCAAATGATAAAGGAAAGGTAGGGAGGTTAACCAGGACTGCGCCCGGTTGGCTACCCTACACTGGGGAAAGGGAAAAGGGGACGGAAAGATTAAAAGAAGAAGAGAAAGTCTACTGGGTATATCGTTCGGTCACTTAGTCCGGATCACAGACGCTGACTCAATCCAGTAGCCTTCAAATATCGCAGCAGAGCTTTTGTGGCCTTTTGTAGCTGCGATATGCGAGGCCGGTGGTCCCAAGATCTTCTTCAAGGTGAACGGTGTTCTATCTAGCTGATTGAGAGCTGTGCAGAGGTCATGTCTTTCGTTTTGAAAAGATGGGCAGTAGCACAGTAGATGTTCTATAGTTTCTGCTCGTTTACGACCTCGTTCTGCCAACTCTTCTCTGCTGAGGATCGGTTTCAGCGTCATTCTTAAGCTTTTTCGATGCCGCCGACGAGCACTGGAGAAATTTCAAAGAATCTTTTTTTGTTACTGAAGAACAATAGATACCTAGTGGAACATATCCAGAGACCCAGGTTGGCGTCAGAAAGGTTAATAAAGGAGCGGCACAAAGCAAGTTCCCCATACCCGGTGTTCTAACCTGGCATCAGAAAGGTTCGTCGAACAGCGGCAAAATACCCAATACCACATACCGAGTACCACATACCGAGTAGCCGAAGCTGGTTCGACGGTTGGTTTCGAACCGTGTTCTTTCAGCACAGCAGTCCGATTAGACAATTCGACCATGGATTGCCTACCCGGTGGCCCAAGTAGGCGGCAAAAGGATTAGAAACAGACAGACAGACAGACGGCCCGAAGTTGGTGAAGTATCATAAGAATGCTAATCGCATTAAAACAACGCTTTTGCTAGCACAGTAACGATTCCAGTGTTCAGCTCCCAATTCAAGATCTCCGTCTGTGACCAATGTGTTCGAGTAAAGTGGCCTAAGCACGTCTGCTGGAAGATTAAGAAGGTGTTTTTGAGCTGCCGTGTAGTTATGAGTGCAAAGAAAATGTGTGCTTGCAAGTAAAGTAAAGTAGTTTTACGAGATGAAGGAAGTTCAAACATGGGCGCTACTTAGACTGGGAATTCTGCAACTTGATAATGCACTCGTAACCACTGTGAACTGACGCACTTTGTCTACATAACGTCTACATAACACCATGCTTTCGCCATGTATCCACCAAGTCCGTGTTGGATAGTCGCTCCAGAGTCGCCTTCTCCAGCCTGGCGTTTTGTTCTGGCGAGAAATGATTTTTCCAGTCTCCGACAATGCCTTTTCGGATAAAACTAGCAGTAGAAGGATTCTTCTGCGATACCCCGTGGAAGACTCTGAGACCCTCGGGCGCTTCTCCATCTATTTGGTTTGTGAAGAAGTTGGTGAAGTTGCGCAAGGCGTAGTCCTTCATGGATTTGACGTCGCTGTATTTGATCACGTTCTGGAGGATGTCCTCGTTGTCCAGCAACAACTTGTGATAGCTCTGGTCGAAGAACTCGGCAATCTTGAGCACGCTCTCTCGTGGCTGGGCCTTCATGTCTTCGTAGTGCAGGAAGAGGACGTTCGGGTCGTTGCGGTGCTCGTACCAACCCAGGACGTGGTCAAAGTAGTCTCCGTAGTCGGTCTCGCCGGACACAAAGATCTCGAAGAAGTCGTCGAACTTGCCATCAGCGAAGTCATATCCACTGAAACCCCGTGTGTGGTAGAACAAGGACACGCAAGTGTCCTTAGGATTGCGGCATACGTAGAGGTACTTGGCCTGTGGGTGCATGGGCATGAGGTGGTAAGGAAGGTGCGTCTTGATTACTCCGGGACGTGTCATGTCCCGCACACTGTCGGCACCGAGCATCTCGATAAAGGGGCTTCTGTTGAAGAACTCCAGGCCACTGGAAGGGGGGACGCCTTTGTTGAAGATCAAGAAGCCAATGTGTTGTGTCCACGTTGTTCCGCACTTTGGATACGTGACGACGAACTTGTCGTCTGGCTGCGGCTTATAGTTGAGCGCGGAGCGCAGCATTTCGACAGTGAAGTTTCGGCTGAGGCGTATTACGCCGTCCATATCCTGGTACAGTGGGCCATTGGGGCGACGTACGTCGACGACAGCCATGCCAGAAATATTCACGTGATAATTTCTTCTCAGTTGGGAACCTGTGGTGCTGGTTTGTTGCCTGCAGGGAAAGAAATCGCGGACAGCTTACTTAGTAGAAAAACATGAAAAAGAAAATAACGCGAATTGCGAGTCACTAATTTTTTATGTATTGTTTTGAGGATTTTCCGGTCTAACTTGGTTGATA
Source organism: Dermacentor andersoni (assembly GCF_023375885.2). Lineage (NCBI taxonomy): Eukaryota > Metazoa > Arthropoda > Arachnida > Ixodida > Ixodidae > Dermacentor > Dermacentor andersoni. The sequence continues at coordinate 85,691,411 of NC_092819.1, forward strand.
TCATATATTATTGACTTCATGTTTCGAAAGTGTAACTTCTACTTGGGTCCTAAAATGCTCCAAATGTAATTTACACTTATCCTTTACATTGATCACGTTCTGGAGGATGTCCAGTCGAGAGTGTTAGATGGTTTGTTTGTGATTTTGTGTCTCAACGTGATGAATATCTGGGTGACTCGGGACTTTAAGAAAATCTGGAACATATAAAAAAGCGATTCTATGGCTTCTTTAACGCGGTTAATCAAACGAATACTACGCGCTCTAGGAAGTAACATATCTTGTGGTAGCTATTTTCAATTTTATTTGTATTAATACCATAAAACGTTTTTGAATGAGGCCAATGGAAGCTGTGTATTCTGATGCAAAACGTGCTAGGTGTTTTATGTGACGCAAAATTAAAAACGCACGAGCAATAATGCGACCCATAGTGAAACGCGAACGCCTGAGACCCCACATCGAAGAGTGTGACAAATTCGAAGGATTGCATCAGCTTGCTACTCCAAGAATTTTAATGACGCAGTCGCGACGACTGGCTTGCTAGGGCGCTACTCTTAACGGTACTTAACTACAACGACGTAAGCAAATTAATTTTCTTGAGGTTTGCTATAAAAATGAGTTGTGTGTTGTAAGAAAATAACTCAGTTAGCTTTTTTTTTTCCTTTCGCGTAATCAGTCGTGCCACGTGCACGGCCAATCGAAGCCAAGCCAATCCGAGTCAATGAAGAAGGGCAAGATGAGTGCATAATGAAGTGATTGTTTACAAAATACAGCAGATGGTTTCTACTTTAGACTTGCGACCAGACATACCACGCATTCTTTCTTTCGTCACCTCATCACGTGGTTCGAGGGCTGGTGTCGCTAGACATGCTTTTCTCCCGAAACTTACTGTTGAATCCAATACCCTCGATTCACAATGAGTGTTTATTTGTGCCAGCATAATGGAGCACTTTAAGTGTATGTGCGCCAACAGAAAACTTCAGCACTGGGTGCGTATGACTGGGTATGTGACATTTCTTGGACATCGGATCCCTCAAAATCAATATATGATATTGTACAGGGTGCCCAAGCAAACATTACCGAAGCTGTTAAAAATTAAAATAAGATGTACGAGGACGCAACAAGTGCTATAATGTCAGCAGTGACGTACCGCACCGGCAGGATATTTTTCGTAATTGAACCATCGATAATTACGTTAGAATTATTAACAGACTTATTAACTACTAAATTGAGGGCGTGGTATTCGATAGGAATGTACATATTGCGCTTTAAAACACCCGATTCAGTTGTTTTCAGTGTGCTATGCCTCACTTAATTATTTTTTCCGGCTTTACGAAGAAAACGCGCGACATATGAAAATAGCCGCGCGATTAGGCGTCCGCGCGCGGCGACACGAGTGGGCCCAGGCGTTACTCGAAAGATTTAACTGTGCGGTCGTTGTAATGTACACTCTGTGACGACACAGAGGTGCCATCAGCACCGGTGTTTGAGTTCTAAGCTAAAGAGAAAAAGATGAAAATTTGACGCCCAGAATATTCTCGCAGATAATGAGCGTTCCCCCATAAAAAAAACAAAGACGAATACAGTTTTGAAGCGGTTCTCAACACGTAAGGGAAAAGATGCGTCATTATGCTGTTGTTTCGCAGCCTAAATTAAAGAACCCTGAGCCATTCGCTGTTAAGAGTTAAGATCACGAAAGGACTCGAACTTCAAGGCAGCTGCACATTCGTTCGCTGCACTCAAGCGGTAACCTGTGTTTAGTTAGAGCAGCAGGGCCAAAAGTGAGTTGCTGGCGTTTCACTTTTCAGCGACCGCACCGCTGACGCTGAATCTGAACCTGTGCACGAAATCTGAAACCCTAGAAACACTGATACCGCATTCGCCGAACCGCTAAAGGGCATGCTCCAGTCAAATGTATGGCTGTCTGTCAAGCCTGCTACTTGATGGCTTAAGGAGCGTAAAGCAATGTTTCTTAAGTTAGATAAAGATGTGTGATGTTGCATTTACATTATTTTATTTACGGATCCGCAAATTTGATTTTACGCAGAATTATGGACGTGAAAAGAATTCTTGCCATTTATTCACAGGAAAAACACCTCATCCTCGCAAAATGACATTGTAGCAGCAACAACTTCGAAGCGGCCTCCGCGACTCGGGTGAGAATTTCCTACCTGCAAGAACTGTGCAAGCTCATCCTGGTACTCATTTTACGACCAATGTCAATCGCTTCGAATACAGCGCAATACGTGATTCAAAATAATCTCATATATGCTAGGCAATAGTGCTATCTCGTCTCCAATGCGGTCATCGCAGATTCCCTGCAGCCGATGCATGCATGGCGCCGACGCGGAACAACGTACATAGTCAGCTCGCCATCAAACTGGACTTGGCGTCCTTGTACTTACCCTCGTGAACGTGGCTACTACCTCCGTGATCCGAGTATGGTCCGGCCGGCCGTCTTCGCTGAACGTCTACGACTGCTTCTGCGTTAACGGCAGCACCGATTAGTGTGTCGCGCAAACGTGCCGCTTTCCCACAAACTACTCCGGCGGGACGGCAAGCTCTAAGGGTGCTTACGTTGACGGCGAAGGAGACCGTGCCGAATTCCAACGCGGTTATTACCTTCTCTCCACGTCTTACGAGCGGCCCCTGCGAGCAAGCAGAGCGAGAGAGCCTCTAAACGCGGTCGCCGGTTCAGCGCGTGCCGAAGGCTCCCTCGTTGCGTGGTTCACTCTCTCTCTCTCTCTCTCTCTCTATGCGAAAGCGAAAGTGTACAGGGTAAAATGATCGCGCCAGCCGTGTGCGCCGCACTTCGTGAGTCGGCGATGACACAACCGCGATTGCGTTGAGAGAATCCGGCGAGCGTATGCAAATTGCGTCATCGATTGCGGCGCTTGTCGGGCTGCCACGGTTCACTGCGAAGGGGATCACTTTCGCGGGTCCTGCGTTGACACCAGCCGACGGCGTGCAGCTTCTTAGTTTCTCTCGAAGGGTACCGCCATATTCAGAAGCCTGTTCTCGCCTGGTTCAACGCACCTTCAATCCTGAAGTGGTTCTTGGGGGAGAGGCTGTAGGCGCTCTGCGCTTCGTCAGTGGTCGTTGAAGAAAGCTTAGCAGATCGCGTGTGCGCTACAAGTTTGATTTCCTTAAAATGCACTTTCCTAAAGGAGTAGGGGCGTACTCGGAAAACTCCGCAGACCGTGCGAACATGGCACGTGCAAGCTCAGCCCTGGCCTCCTTAACATCCGAATGAGGGGACAGTTCGTTATCATGTGAAGAACATGTGCAAGTTAACCCACAATATGCAATATACAATATACAATATATATATATATATATATATATATATATATATATATATATATATATATAGAGAGAGAGAGAGAGAGAGAGAGAGGTGTACTATACACGATGCGACATGAGCCCGCAGACATCGCCGCCGGAGCCCCTGATCAATACACCTGACAGGGAACTCTAAGATGGCCCGGTGATGAGCGTTCTATCTGTCGCAGGTGCACTGTGCACAACTGACTGAGCTGCTGGAGTGTACTGCATCATCACTATGAAGCGCGAATACAGGAAGGAACGCGCGAGGGCCATCAGTGGAGGCGGAGGCGCTGCCATCACGTTCTTGCGTCGAAAGATGGATCACGTGACATCGTTTCGCCGCGGCGATAGCGCGCGCGGCAAACAAAGGGGCCACTTTATCCGCAATTTCGGAGGCTTATTTCGTTTTCTTCGTCCATAAACGTTGCCCCCTTGTGGTTGAACTGTCGTTCTGGGAGGCAAAAGAAGTTGCTCCAAGCCTTCTAGATACTCTCTAGTTCGCTTATCGCGGAATATGTTCACCTTGTCTTGGTCAGACGGTGCGTTTTCAATGCAGCAACAAGACCAGGTACGCGCAGAAGTAAAGAGTCACAGCATTCTAAAGCGAATAGCTTTCTTTGGCTCTCTGGCCTATTTCTCGCGGTCGGTGGTTGGCGGTCAGACATTCACCGCCGATGCAAAAGGCGTGTGCTCTCGCGCAACCGAGTTTCTGGGCGCGATCGTTACCAACAGTAAATTTATAAAAAAATACTGAAAGTCACGCTGCTTGGTGTCGATTCGTAATTAACTGCAGCGCAACAGGAAGACAACGGACAGAAACGAATCGAACAAACAGAGCGCTGAATCTCAACTGCATTGTGGTAGATAAAAAATGTACAAAGAATTTTCAAGACGATTTACGGCTGTTCGTTCTACATAATAATTCGTTGTATATGGTGTTAGATACGGACCCTGTTCCTGGCATCACTCGAGTTCCCCGATTGCATCCAATCGCCGTCGCATTCCAATCATGGTGCGCTGGGGCGCGTCTACCACGTTCCCAGACCTATCAGACAAGTTGGCGACCCCCAGGTCATGTGCGGCACGTCGAGCTATTGTCTCCACCCCTGCTTGACTCTTCCCGAAAGTGCAGCGGGAGCCTGGCATGATTCCAGGTAGTTGATCTTAGCCCTGAGCAAAGCTGTTTTGCAGCTCTCAAAGGTCGTTCGAGAACAACCCCTCTCCTCCAGCTGAGCGTTTGCAGGCCATGAGGCAACCCTGGTGGCAAGTCATCCCTCGGACAGTGGAGCCCTTGGAGCTACCCCATGGGCCGAATGTGGCGGCACTTGCACGGGCGCCTACCATTGGAGGGAAATGACGACACCTGAGCGGGCTCGACGAAAGGCCGAAAATGACGTGACCCCGAGAGACCGAAGGGGTTAAAAGCGAGAAACGGGGAGAAGAGACATTCAGTTTTTTCGTTCTTCTTGCCACGGGCCGCGGCGTCCAATTTTCTGCCGGCCGTCGATGACTTTATGAGTGTTCATTACTTTGTGTTATTACTGTCAATAATGTAAATAAACACTGAGTTTACTCTCAACATCCTCCTCAACGTCGGCCAACTCCCGCACTCAACGGCAAGGTCCAATAGAGGGTTTGATATATCCGGGTTGGACTGCATAGGCCAAGAAAATGGCCTGAATGATACGCATGCATAATATTGCACCTTCAATATTCCGCCCGTGCGGTCGAGCTACACGTGTTCTTATGACGGCAAATTAATTTTGAATCCTTCCATGTTAGTAGATATAATTGACATTTCGAACTTTACTACAAAAAAGAGTTATTTTTATTGACACGAATAAATAAGGAGATTTTGGCACCACGAGACGGTGCCGGCTGCTACTTTCACATGATAAACATGGAACTATATCACAAAACACAGGATCACAAATGCCATCAAAGAAACGCAATATACATTTATTTTGAAGAAGCCTAAAGAGTAACGGTTGGAAGGGGATATCGTATAGTGATAAACATAGGCGCCGATACACTGTGCAATCTTGTCGCGTTGTATCCTTGCTCGAAATAGAGTTCATTTTGCCTACATAAGTTTGTGGTATGTTCGTTAATACCTTGAGGCTCGCATGGAGGACCATTATAGTACCTGATATCTAAACAACACATGCGTTCACAGGAATACGGAGACTTGAAGAGATTAGCAGTGCACGAAAAGTCTCAGGTCGAAGCAAACGTTTCCACAAGGGGACTCGTCTTTAGGAGAGTGGCATGAAAGGCGAAATAAGGCGTGTATGACAAATCTACGACTGTCGTACAGACGCTGTCGATGACTTGGAACGGTTCGCAAAGACAACACACCGGGTGCCATATTAGTAACGATAAACGATGGCGGAAACTCTATCGACGATGATTGCCACTGTAAACGAATAGCTTGAACGGACGAATGAGCGAGCGAACGAAAGCTCACGTGCGGCAGTAACCACCTCCCTCTGTGTTTTCCGCCACTCGATAATGCTAGAGCTCACGTGCGGCACTATCATTCTCCCTTTCCTCCCGCTCCTTCCCGCAGCTCGGTTGCCAGAAAGCACGCTACCTTTCCCTCGGCGCCACTGTGTCGCAAGTCCGACCGCCGACCGCCGCCAACCACGAACAGAGGCGAAAGTGCCAAAGAAAGCTCTCCGCTTTAAAAAAAAATGAAGCAGTTTCGCCCAAAAGGGCCAAACATTGAAAGCTACCGCAAGCTTCCGCGTGTGAGAGAAACGACGACGAAGTGTCTACTGTGTGCAACGCTGCGTTTTTGTCTCTGCGCATTCGAAGAAACTTTGTGGCCGCTCCGGGAAAGCGCTCTAGTCGCCCGAGTGACACCGACAGCGTGGACACTGTGATCTACTCAGTGACCACTGATGAAACCTGAGATGACAGTGACTTCGTGCCCGTAGCGAAGCACAAAGCAAAGAGAAGACTCGTCAGGACATCTCCTTCCACAAGTAAGATAACTGTGATCCCCACGCGAAAGCCATCAGACCTCACAATTTTATTTGTGCCTGTGGTTGCTAGCGACAATCTAAACCGGATCAACCACCAAGCCACATATGTCTCGCTCGAGACACTTGTTCCGGGTCAGATCAAAGATGTAAGGATCAACGCCCGTAAGAACATCCTCGCTATATATGTCACAAACCGCAGCGCGCTAGACATTCTGAGCAACGTTAAGGTGCTGGATAGCGTCAACAAACGCTGCTATAAACAAGACGATCATGACTCTACGGCTGGCGTTGTGTATGACGTAGATAATTCCATAAGCGATGCTGACGTGCATATAATCATCAAGCCGGCGACAGAGGGAATTGCCATATTGCAAGCCCGTCGCTTGGGAAACTCATAGTGTGTGAAGTTAACGTTCAAAGGAGACAGCCTACCGTCACACGCCAAAGCCACTTTAGTGCAGGAAGTGTCAAAAGATAGGGCTCGTTAGTGCGGTTTGCACAAATGCTGCCGGCCGTGCGCTCACGATGCTCTGGGTCGCACAGCTCCGACCCCTGTCGTGCAGAAAACGAAAAGTGCGTCAATTGTCAAGGCTCTCACGATGTAGCTTTAAACAATTGCCCACCTGTGAAAAATGAGGCGAAAGTCTTGAGGCGAATGGTCAGGGATGGTTCCTCGGACAGGGAGGCTGCCGCTAAGGTGCGACGTCGACGTTCACGTCGCCAGAGATCTAGGAAACCCACTGCTATTGCTAAGGATGCACCGCGTCCACTGACAGTCCACAAACGTCCACATGCAGCTAGCAATAGTAGCAATGAGGATCCTAAGCAGAAAGTCTCCAATATCATTGCCTCAGGCGAGGAGTGGTCGCCGTTGCCACGGCTAGATGCACCAACGGAGCGACAAGATGTGGCACGCTCGCCGAATCATGCTTCTTCTTCTGGCAGCAACCAAGACGACGGCAAACAAGTTGTCACCATGATAAGGCCCCTTATGAACACGCTACGAGTACTACTGACCGTCATGCACACTCCGGCAGCTCGAGGCGCACTTCAAATTCTGGATGTCCTGAATTCAGTACTGTCCGGTCTTTAGAAGCACCATGGCTGCTCCTCTACACTCGTTCCTTAAACAGGCCAAGGAAGCGTCTATCTTCCCATGGAATGTCCGAGGCATAAAATCCCACATTTCGGACTTTCGTCCGTTTGTTTTTAAGAACAAATTTCCAATAATCGTCATTTGTGAACCAAACATTGGGAGCGCCATCCCCCTCAGGATATGAAGCTTTCTTGTCAGCCACCTGTAGCGACGGCAGCAAAGTCATCGTTTATATCAGATGCGATTTCACGTATGATTTACACCCAGTGGCACCTGATGGCGATAATCAGTACGTATGTTTGACTATAATATGGAAGAACGTCGCACTCACGCTCGTAGGTGCCTACATTTAACCTTCGAGTCGATTTGACAACGCAAAACTAAGGGCAATTTTGACAGTGACACCTGGACCATGGATTATTACCGGCGATTTCAATGCGCATCACCCGCTATGGGGAAGCTTGAAGATGGATTCTCGAGGAGGACATGTACATTCCCCTCATGTCGGACCATGTACTCTGCTGCCTAGATGATGGCAGTCCCACTTTTCTGCGGGGTTTGACATACAGCAGCTGCCTGGACTTAACTTTTGTTTTAGGATGCCTCAGTACCAGTGTGAAATGGTTTACGGACAACGAAAGGCATGGCAGTGACCACGTTCCAACATATGTTAAAATCGACGGCATACGCAAGTCACAATCTACCACAGTTCTTCATCACATCGACTGGCCTAAATACAAGTTACACATGGAAAACAATTGTCAAGAGATCCAGGACTGTCTACCTGGCAACATCGAGAAGCTAATTAACGCCGCTGCCCAAGAAGCCACAAGAGCTTTTAGGCCTATTCCTAAGTTTTCTGAATTCGAAGCAGGATTGGAGCGGCTTTGAGCAATTCGCCGTCGCACGGAATGAAGGTACACGCGCACCAAGTCCATCTATGACCTAAGAGAGGCGAGACGCATACAGAAGAAGATCCAACGCCGAATCAACTCCCTGCAGTCTCTAAGATGGAAAACCTTCTGTGATTCCCTTGATCCGCATAAACCCCTATCACATATATGGACAATGGTGCGTGGTCTTCGAACATCATCGCAACAATGCCACCCCTTCAAATGCCTGGCTCTCTACCAAGGTCGCAGAGAGATCGACGTAGCATAGGACTTCCGTTTCAAGGTTGCAGGTCTGCCGCCATCTTTCGCTACACGTGATCCCCGTGATGTTCCACTCTCGCGGGATTCTCGTATGGACAATCTGTTTTCCATCGAGGAATTGCAGGCGGCGTTGGCAGCGTGCAGACGTTCCTCATCGCCAGGGCCTGACGGGGTGACATACGCAGCTCTTGGAAACCTCAGTGAAACAGCCCGGCATGCTCTACAATAATTCATGGCGTGAAGGAGTGCTTCCTGCTGCATGGAAGTCCAGCCGCCTTGTGCCTCTGCTAAAACCAGGTAAATCACCCCTAGACGTGGCGTCTTATCGTCCCATTGCTCTGGCCAGTTGTCTAGGAAAGGAGATGGAGAGGATGGTGCTGATGCGTCTAGAGTGATATCTAGAACACTACAAGTTATACCTTGACGCAACGGCAGGCTTTCGACGCGGACGCTCTTCTGTAGACAACGTCATAGATCTTGTCTCGTCTGTTCAGCACGAAAAACGCATACGGAGGCTATCAGCGGCGATGTTCCTGGATGTTAAAGGCGCTTATGACAACGTAACCCATCGAGCCATCCTGGACGCCTTGGGCGATGTCGGCCTAGGCGGCCTTGTTTTTCGATTGATATTCAGCTTCTTGAAGGACAGGTCATTCTTTGTGCAAACAGATGATGGTGTGTCATCGCAACACAACACCTACCGTGGCGTACCACAAGGCGGAGTCTTGAGCTCCACTCTATTTAACTTCGTGCTCATCGACCTGGTTCATAGCCTTCCGCAATCCGTCCGTGTGTCGGTTTACGCAGACGATATATGCATTTAGTCATCAGGAGCGACGCGTCCCCAGGTGCGCGCGAGACTTCAAAAAGTGGCCACACTAACATCAGGTTATCTTCGAGCGCGAGGTCTGGAGGTGTCCTCTGAGAAGTGCTCTATGGTCGCTTTCACGCATAAAGCAATGAAACCGTACGGTGTCAGAATTAATGGACAGCCAATTGCCTACGAGAAGACGCATTGCTTTGTAGGAGTGATAATAGATCGAGACCTTTCCTGGAGTCCTCATATCTCCTACCTAAAAAGGAAATTAGTAATGAGAACCCATGTGCTCAGATTTCTTGCGGGAAAGTCATGGGGTGCGTCTGTGAGTGCGATGCTCCAACTCTATAACGCACTCTTCCTCAGTCTCCTGCGCTATAGCTTACCTGTACTGGGTGGGACCGGTAACACCAACCTCCGTGCCCCCCAGTCTGTACAAGCTCAAGCTCTGCGAATTTGCCTTGGTCCTTCCAGACGTGCATCCACGGCAGCAACAATAGCCATCGCGCATGACCACCCCATCAATACGTATCTTCAAGTCGACGCTTTAAGGATGCATATCTGGCACTTCGCCCGACTTCCATCGCATCATCTCGCCTCCCTTCCTGCCGTTCGACCTCGATCGTTCCTCATTTAGAAGGATTATTGCCTCCAACCATGAAACTTTACCGTCAAACTTCATGCCTGCAGCATGACCATCTCTACCGCTGTGGTGCCTCTATCCATTCTATCCACTCCAGGCTGTTCTTGTTATTCCCTTTATCAAAAAGAAAAAAGAGATGTCATCTTTTGCCCTCAAACAAACCGTGCTTTCATTCCTACATGACAAGCACAAAGAACGCATCCACGTTTACACGTAGGGCTCTTGCTCCTCTAAAAGTTCAGCTGGAGCAGTGGTAGTTCCCGCAGAGTCGGTCACCCTCAAGTTCAAGAAGTCTCAAATTACATCATCGACGGCTGCAGAACTCGCAGCTATCCGTGCTGCTCTGGAGTTTATTGGTCACAAATCATCACATTCATGGTCCATCTTATGCGACACGAAAACAGCTCTCCAGTGTCTGATGTCCCCTTTCAACCACGGAGCAAATGTGCAACTAGTCGCAGACATCCGACTACTCCACCATCAAGCAATAAACAAGGGGCACAACATCATCTACCAGTGGATACCGAGTCACTGCGGAATTTCGGGAAATCACAGCGCTGATGACGCCACCCGATCATCCCACGATGGTGCCCATGTTATACCAATACCACTGTCACGTACGGATGCAGCCACAAGTCTTCGCTCCCTCGCCCGCGAGCTTACGCAGAATCCGTGGAACTCCAGTGAATTCACGAACGCACGTCTCCACAGGTTGGATGCACGTCTTCAACTCCGTCTATACCACCAGGGTTACCACGTGCGGAAGCAACACTTCTGTGCCGCCTGTGGCTCGGCGTGGCATTCACGAACTCCTATTCTTTCCGCATTGGAATGGCCGACAGCCCTACTTGCGACACCTGCGGCTGCGAGGAGACGATTGAGCACCTCCTTTGTGACTGTCCTCGTTACAAAGTGCCAAGAAAAATGCTCGTGACCGCGCTCGAAAACCTGGACTATCGCCCCTTTACGGAGGAAAAAGCTCTAGGACACTTGTCCAGACGGGCTCCGGCACTCAAGGCCTTAAAGGTTTTGCTGAAGTTTTTAAGGACGTGCGAATTGTGCGACCGTCTTTGAGTGTTGTAGCGCGTAGTATCGCGTTGCTGTGTGAATTTTCCGGTTTCCTTTTTTTCCCTCTTCTTCTTTCTCCTTTTATTCCCTTTGCCCCTTTACCCAGCACAGGGTAGCCAGCCGGTACTTACACTGGCTAACCTCCCTGTCTTTCCTCCCCTTTGTCTCCTCCCCCCCTTCCGCATTAGCGCTCAAAGTTCTCAGACGGTGTTGTAAGAATATAGGGGGGGACATGTTGGCGCGACAGCACATTCTAGGAAAGTGCCGCTGTGCAGTAGAAACAACGCCCTGGTAGCTATCATGTGTCTCACGACACTGGCCTGATGAGGAGTGCCGCCACCGGCGTTGCAGGCATCACACCACCAGTCCTATACACCGACGTGGCCCGCTACCCACAGAAACGTGCCCTATGTCTAGTCGTACTAGATAGTGCAGACATTCTAAGGGCTTCGGCAATGCTCAACACTGTGGACAGTGGCACGGCGGAAGAGGGTGCTATCGCCCTAGCCATCGTACACGCTTCAACCATGCCGGCGCCGGTTGGACCTATCACAGTGGTCACTGATTCTTAGACCGCCTGCAGGACTTTGGCACAAGGGAGGGTGATACCCTACACACACCGCATCCTTACATCATTACACCCCACAGCGTTACACAGGGTGCGTATCGTCTGGACATCTGGACACGCCTCTCTCCATGGTAATGAACGCGCTAATGCGGTAGCACGAGAGCTCGCTAACCGGGCGCCATTGGAAGAGCTGTCCAACCCAGACGACGCACCGACAGAACCACTGAACTACACTGAAACTCTACAATATTACAGAGATACCAAGAGACACTTCCCTCCACCACATAATTCCCTTAATCGAGAAGATGCCGTCGCGTGGCGACAGCTGCAAACTAATTCATTTCCCTGCCTCTTTTATTTTCACCTCTTCCACCCCACACAATATCCCTCATACTGTCCCTATTGTGGAGCAAAGCCCACATTATATCATTGAACCTGGGAGTGCCCACACCCTCCGGGCTACTCCCCTATTCCTTCACCTTCACCTTCCTCCTGGGAGACTGCGCCGACCAGCTCAGACCCGCAAGAGCAGCGACGGCTGATCCGGCGGGCACGCGGAGTGGCGCGAGCCAATGGGGCCCTGAACTAAGGGCTCCACCCTGCGAGGAAGTCGTCCACTCTCATGACAAATAAATGTTTTCTCTCTCTCTTTCTCTCTCGGTAGTGCACGAAACGACACGGAAGGAAAACCGTGCCCGTAGCTTGAAGTGTGATGTCTGTTTCGCTTAGACCACCATATGAACCATACTACGCACGCAACTGCCCAGCAGTAAGTGTCAGCATGCACAGCACTCACGCCAGCTGTGAGAAACAGAATGCTGCTTTGTCTCCGCTGCAGAGCCTACTGAGCAGAGCGTCAGGTTCCGCCCACTTCGTTCGGCGAGTTTGGCAGCCAAACGCACTTCGTTCTGTCTCGCGTATCTGAAGGCCTTCTAAACCTCCGCGCGCGTGCCGCGCATGCGCCGTTGACAGCGGAACGGCAGTGACGACGGCCCGAACGCACCTCTGATCATATAAAGAGTTGCAGCTCAGCGGGTTTACGGGCCAGCGGAGACGGCACTGCGCATGTGCCATACACTGGGGCGGCCAGCGTACGGAGCGGGCCGCTCGCTCGTTGGTATCATCTTCCCAGTGGAGCGCGCGGAACGGACCAGCGTTTTCTCGAAACAAACATGGCGACCACCCGTACGAACAGTGGCATGTCGTCGGCTTCGTCTTCAAACGCGGCGCTGGCTCGTCTGCAGGCGAAAGAACCTCGGAAGTGTTTCGTCACTGAAGAGGACCTCTGTGTTCTGCGAGAGGTTTCAGCAGCGAGGCCACTTGGCGACGATTTGAAGTGGATGACGAGAACCTGAAGCGGGTGTACTGATCTTTTCACAGTAAGTCCAACGTTGTTCGACAGGTGGAACAGCAAAGCGTTCTGCTCTAATGTCCCTCAATAATTTAAAGTACCAAAAGGATTTAATCCAGCCGACGACGCCAGCCATAGGCTGATCGGTGACATGTGACCTTGCTCCGCCCTTTGTCGCCATGAAAGTTCCTGCGCGCCGGGCGAAGTGCGCGCGTTTCGCCTGTTGTGCTACGCACATTGCTGCGATAATTTCGTTCCGGGAGGGCCGAAATGCTTTGTTGCTGTGCAGTTGGGTGCCGATCGAAACCGGACGAAGGATGGCAAGAAGTTATTTTGCACCACGCGCGGCTACCAGAACCTAACCAGAAGAAAAGTATGCTTGCACAGAATTGGGACAGACGGACTTTGAACCGTCGGTAACTGCACAACTATGCGAGGCAAGTAACATACAACGATACAAAGGTGCGATAGAAAGTATAGACGTGCGTGTGTCGAGCTGTGATAGTATTTCACTCGCGCGCATGAATGTTGGTGGCCGAAGTTTGTGGAGATTATCTATTTTAGTTAGTTTTGAGCCCGCTGAATAGCTCAGTATGACCTAGGATGCGAAGGACCGGAATGCCTTGTTGCTGTGCGGGTGGGTGCCGAGATCAGACGGAGGACGGCAAGAAGTTATTTTGCATCCCGTGCGGCAACCAGAACCTAACCAGAAGAAAAGTATGGTTGCACAGAACTGGGGGGGACGGGGGACGGGAACGGAAAGACACCGATAACTGCACGGCTATGCGAGGAAAATAACGTGGAGCGATACGAAGGTGCGAGAGAAAGTATGCACGTGTGTGTGCAGAGCTGCGATATATTTCATTGGCGCGCATGAATGTTGACGGCCGAAGTTTGTGGAGATTATTGATTTTAGTGCATTATGAGCCCGTTGACTTAGCAAGTGCAGTATGTCCTATGCGTTAACTCGCTGACAAATATCCGCATAGCGTTACGTGCGATGAAAAATAACAAATTTCAGCAGCGAATTCTACGTTTACACTTTCCTGGGTTTGTGCGCGTGTTAACTACGCTTTGCAATAAGTCCAAAAAGTTATTTCCAACTCTCATTTCCAACTCTCAATATGTCCAAAAAGTCATTTTCAATAACTTAGTCGTATTTTGTGCATTGCATATGTGAATAAATATATTCATAAGTGCCTGCATTACTCTGCTTTTAAAAACAAATACTGCATAAGCACTGCTACTGGCCATGAAATAATGAAGTATATATGATACAATATGTCAAAGTACATTACATACAGCTGCGAGCTCGTTCCTTCCAAGTTTCCCTTACGTTCGAAGATGTTGCAGTAATCGGCGATGCCATATTTTAGTGATAAAAAACATACAGCTGCAATTTAACATAAGAAAAATGCCAGACGCGATACAAGGATTGCCAGCAAAGCACAGTGCAGTAATAGCTATAGGCCAATCCGCGTGCGTCTTTTATGAGGGCCCTCTAATTTTTACGGGGCTTTAGCCGTGCACGGAGGTGAAAAGGCATAAACACAACAATGCGCATCATGATACAAGTTTACGTGGCGACGTCGCACGGTTCACGAGAACAGTCAACCGCATTCACACACGCGCACACACTACGCTCGATGCTGGTGTGCCGCGAGATTAGATCGCGCTGGCAGCCCGAACACGATCGAGGAGACTCGCTCACACGATCCATACCGCCGCTTCAGTATGTCACGACACTTGCACTGGCTCGTAGCACTGAACCACGAAACACAACAGTCGTCGTGTAATCGCTACACGACAGACACACTCAGCGGCAAGAAGGCTGTTGGCGCACTCGTTTCCACACACACACAGGATGTTGTTTAGTTGCCGTCAGGGTTGCACGTTTCAGCGACGTTATGTCGAAAGTATTTCGGTCCAAGCGACTGTCAACCTTCTTTTTTACACGAATTCTTCGTTCAAAGTAACTGCTATGTGTACGCAGCACACTTACAAGCAAAGGAATTCGCAGAGAAAACGGGATTAAGCGCAAGCAATCACCAAAGCTCGCGCGATGATTGAGCGCAAGCAAACGAAATGTAAACATGCGGAATCGAGGCGATCAAGCCCTCATTTCGCTCTCTTGAGCGTTTTTCTTTCAGCTCTCATTTGAAATTAAAGGACTAGATTTAGCAGTTCGGGCCCTTCTTTCATTTTTCACCACACTCAGGCACCAGTAGGTTTTATTTCCGCACGTGTGCAGATATTTTTTCACCTCACGAATGCCGCGGCCGAGCACAACTTTATCTTTAGTTCCGCAAGGGATCTTCGTGGGACACGCAGTTAGCTGGCTTTATTGATGACCTGCAGTCATCGATAGATGCTGGTATTCAGGCGGACGCAATATTCCTTCATTACTCGAAGGCATTCGAACGTGTTCCACACCACCGTCTTCTAACAAAGCTAGCAAGGTATAACATTCCTCCTCTAGTTCTCGCATGGGTTAAATACTTCTCTTGCAGGATGCAGTTCGCACCAGTAAGCAGTTTTAACTCTTCATGTGGCTAGGTGACCTCAGGTGTACCGCAAGGCAGCGTGCTTGGGCCCTTAATCATTTTTGTTTGTATTAACGTTTTGCCAGACATTGTTTCAGCCAGCATCATACTTCTCGCAGATGACTGCATAATTCACCGTAAAATTTCTTCTGTAATTGATCAAGAGGCGCTTCAAACTGACCTTAACCCTGTAAGTGCTTGATTAGATACTAAATTTGTCATTTACTAATTAAACTACTAGACTTCAAATTTCTTACGTATTAAACGACACTAACGTTGAAGCAGGGTGTGAGACCGGGCTAGTTGGTATTCCATGCTGAAGTGACTAGTGCAAGAGTGGACATGGGACGCTAAAGAGGCTTGCCCTTGTCGCCTTTTAAGTGTCCCGTGTCCACTCTTGCGCTAGACACTTGAACATTGAGTCACGCTGAGCTTGTCTCCAGTCATAAGTACCTAGGGCTTCCGTTCTGCATTGATATTACGTGGAAAAGCTACATTGAAACCATTTTAGCTGCTACTAACCGCAGTCTAGGCCTCATAAAGCTTAATCTAATGCACGCCCCACCCCACTTTAGAAAAGTACCATACACTACATTAATTCGACCAAAGGTACTCGTCAGCCTTTTGGGACCTTGAACAAGAGTACCTTATTAATGATATTGAAGCTCCACAAAATCGTGCTAGGAGATTTATTTTTATCGGACTATTCACGAACAGCTAGCGTCACATAGTTAAAACAGCGTGCTGAAATCGAGAAAAATAGCGTGCTTAACACTCTTTCATAAACTTTATCACCACCCTTCCCTTTCTGAAGTTTTTTTTCATAACCTGTCCGCTATACTCTCTCGTCATGATCATCCCTTTAAACTGAAACGCGTTTATTGCCCCACATCACGACACGCTCACCTTTCATACCGCGCACTACAACCGAGTGGAATAAGCTGCCTTCTGACATTGCAACAGAACTGGACTTTAATCAATTTCAGAAACTTGTTCGGTCGGATCTTATGCCCTGAATTTTCACCAACCGTGCTCGTCCCCTTTTTATCGCTCTTCCTGTTTTCTTTTATCGATTTTCTATATTTACTTATAGTTAAAAATAACTGTTTCGTGGCACTAAACTTCAGTGCTTTGCATTGTATAACCATTGTTCTGCATTGCATAAAATGAAACTTTAACACAAGGTGACGTTACAAATTTTCTTTTTAGAGCGTGAATGTTTTCCGCTGTTCTTTTTTTTACTTTCTATATTGTTGTCATCTGTTACATGTTACATTTGACGATGTTGCATATGCTCCCTATGTTATACCCTTCAACGGAGGGCCTTTAGGGTATTCTGAATAAAGACAATAATATATACAGATAGAGAAATATTTTAAGTACCTATGTGCCAATCTCGCTTCTCTGTTTCCTTTTTTTGGACATTGACGTGCGGGTTATTAATATCAAGCTCACTCATTATTTTTGAGAGAAAGGTGTCACTACAATTTACAAAGCACCAATTTGGTTTCCAACAAGGCAAATCATGAGCTGGTCATTATTTATTAACGCGGTTATCATTACTATTAATATTGTTGATATTATTATAAACTTCAACTCCGACTTCAAATCGGTTGCAGCCTCCTTGAAAAAAAAAATCAAATAGAGAATAATGAGCAACATTGAAAATGAAATGACCACTGTGGGTCAATTTTGTGGTTTTAAGAAGGCGTTGGAATTTCAATGAAAGTTATTTATTTTCATCTCTCGGACTCAACTACGATAGGTACAGAAAGGACGACAAGAAAAGGTATTTAGAAATTAATTAGGCGGCGATATTTTACATGTTTTAAAGTTCTAAGCGAGTTATTTCTTGAACCGGCGATACCACTTAAGACTTACAATGGTGTCTCTCTGGACGAACTCAATTCGTTCAAAGGGAGGGTTTATTTTGCTAGACGTTCGTTCTGCGGGACATATTTTGTAATTATTTCCTATATAGGAAGCGAGAACATTGGTCAATCATTCATTCATTCCAGAACATTCGTTGATCATGCGAAAACGAAAAAAAATATTTGTATTACGACACGTTAGAGAAAACTCGTCATTTTATTTACCACGAAAGGGTGATGTTCGTAGTTTAGAGAGAGGTAGCGGAAGATGGGCGAAGGGGGACTGCAAACACTTGGGCTTATGCCCATCTGCACTTTTAGAAACACTTCGAACTTCAATCTAAGTCATTCTGGAAGATGATGCGACTAACGAAACATGCAGTCAGCGTGGCGAGGCGAGAGCAAATGGTGGCCAGAAACATGGGGCGCTATTCTCGACACTTTCAAATACCGCCATATTGTTGAATTCCGTAATGTTGGCGCTTTGAGCCAATCAGAGAAGCCGTGGCAGCCCTCTGAGCCAATCAGAACTGATAAGATGGCGAATTTGACAACGGAACTTCACAGCGCATAGAATAAACCATTGGAGGCCAGTAAACGCGCAGTTTACGCACAGGTACGCCTAGTTCGTTCCGACGAACTGGGTTCGCTCTGCGAGCTAAACATCGCCAGCAAACCTGGTTCCATCAGAGAGGCAGCACGGTAGCGAAAGATTAGAGATTGGTTTTGACCAAAAGCGGGACGCGCCAACTCGGACGTATTATATGGATCATACTGACTGGTTTCTGTTACGTTCGTTAGATGGCGATAGGTGGCCTGTATAGTAACGAACTCTTAGCTGCAAAGATTCGACAGCTTTAAGATATGGCTTGGAATTCGCTTCGGTTGGCCATCCACTACAAAAAAAGATCTTCCATGGCATAAAAAAATCGTGACTGGCAAGTTCAGAATGCCCCACCGCACAAAAGTAAGTTGATACGTTAACATCCACACGAAGGAGGCCTAAGAGAGGCGCCAGTGAATATTCAAGTCGCTGCTGCACACAGTACTGCCCCTGCCATCTGCCGACCTCGGAAAGAATCGTACTCTATATATGCCCGCGTTCGTGGACCGCGAATACCAAAAAGCGCGTTTTTTAGA
Organism: Dermacentor andersoni; assembly: GCF_023375885.2. Lineage (NCBI taxonomy): Eukaryota > Metazoa > Arthropoda > Arachnida > Ixodida > Ixodidae > Dermacentor > Dermacentor andersoni. The sequence continues at coordinate 85,709,973 of NC_092819.1, forward strand.
CTGCGGAAAACAAACTGCCTCGGGGCGTTGAACAAGTGCAGCCTTAAAGCGGATCATTCTGGTTGCGTCAGCAGCATCGAGGAGTATTAACCATGCACGATGAACTTGATAACTGAGGAACAACGTAGCGCTGACATACGTTAGCATTAAAGCGAAGCTTTCTTTCCCTAAACCCGCCCGGGGTGTTTTGTGCACGTAAGCATGTAGGTAAGTAGTGTTGCTCGTCAAATAGACAACTTATATAGCCCTGAATGTTCACCGATAAAGTAGTGCTAGCGAGTGCAGCCGTGTGCTGCGTAATAAGTTAATAAATCCCAGCGTAAAACCTCGGCAAATAATGTAGGATCGTAAGCACTCCTAAGCACGCATAATTATGTCTAAAACTGAATTAAATAGCGCGCGAAATCGAATAGCTTCTTTGATTTCTTACATTTCAAGTACCCGTTTATTGTTCAAGGGGTACATGTGCCACCGGGTACTCAAGCTTCTATAGCACGAAATTTTGGCCGACCATTGCCAGTGAGCGAGCCTTTGTTCTCCGTAATCAGACAAAAAATCACGAATAGAACGTGTACATATTTTGTCGGTTCATACGTATACAGTAGACTCCCTTTAAGACGAACTCGAAGGGACCATGAAAATGTGTTCGTCCTATCAGAAGAATAATTGGCAACATGACCAGGTGCATCCAAATATCTTGCTTCAAAACGGTGAGTGAAATAGGCTTAAACGGGAGAAAATGACATAAAAAGCATTTATTTAGCTGAAATTAATAGAAAACAGTTTTCAAGTGGTAGTCTTGCTTGGTTTCATCCAGTCTGTGATGGATGTTTGGCGCTTCTGTGCAAATGAAAGCAGCCACAAACGACGTCTTCTCACCTAATGACCTTAAACACCCTTCTGTGCATTCGCGCTGCTGCAAAAAGTTCACTAGGGAGCTCAAGCAGGCATCTGCCACCTCACAGGTCATCGGTGCAGGCTCCGTGCTAGCGATAGTACGAAGGAGCGCGCAGAGCGTGCGGCGAAACAACGCAACCTAGAGCAAAGTCTAGGTGACGTGGAGCGAAGTGGGGAAGGAGAAACCAGGCGAAGCGCTGCGGAGGAGGAAGGTAGACGGAGGCGCTTGGGTTCACCTCCTCTGGCAGTTGCTACAGGTTTTGTTTGCGATACGGACGTACCTGATTCGTCTCGTGAAAACATCATCATCGCGCGCCGTACGTTGTGTGCGCGCGTGAAAGCGTGCGACGGTGAGCCGACGATCGCGGCTCAATCTCTCATGTGCAAAGAAGAAAAGGGGGAGGGGAGGGCGCCGTCTTCCGTAGCGCGCATGGCACGGGGGAGAGGAGGGAGGGAGGGCGTGTCGTATTTCGGCCGCGCGCGGACGCGCGGGCCTTATCTTGAACGCGATCTGCTTTGGGGGCAGAGTTTAGGTGGGCCGATGGCTCGTAGCTTTGCGTTGAAGCGATAGACAGCGCGAAGGTCACTTCGCTCGCTGCTGCTGCCGCGATTCCTCACGCCAGCGTTTTGACAGCGAGCGTCCGCGATCATCGAGTGTGACGTGCTCATGTTTGCCTGTGCGCGCTGATACGATGCTTGCTAATTTAGTTAATAAGCGAATGTTTACAAGGAGGCGTTCTACTCCGGCGGCTGCTGCGTATGGCGCGGGCGTGCGCGCCCTGTCTTGAATACGATCCGCGATACGGACAGTATAGCCGTCTAGGCGCACCGAGGGCCGATAGCTTCGCGTGCGGTATAGCATCCATATGCTTGCGCATCACCCGCGTTCATGAAGTGAAACGCCACTGTAACTTCTGTAACTCATCTTGTTTTCGCCTCTGTCCACGGGCGATGTGCGCCTCAGAGCTCCAGTAGGGCGTCTCGATGCGCGCGCCCCCGGGCGCGGCGCATCGAGGCACCCTAGCCTACAGGATCGGTAGCGGTCACTCCGAATGTTACTACCGGAGTGACCGGTACCGGAGTGACCGCTACCGGAGTGGTCACTCCCGTAGCGGTCACTCCGAATAACATTTCGATGACGCAGTCCGCAGGTTAGTTCGACTGCATCAAACGAACGCAGACGCCACGTCAGCTTACGTTTTGACAGCGTTTACTGAAACGGGGCGCAGGCTCTTCGGGACCATAGAGGCAAACGTTGTGTGCACCAGCAATGCACTTCGAACGCTTTGTTGGTTGACAACTTCTGCCGCCATGTTTTCAATTATTTAGTCTCTGTGTATTGTCCGCGTGACATGCAGTGAACGAAGTGGCATAGATCACGTGTGCCGATAAAGTTACCTCGATTGCCCGCTTCTCAAGCGAAAAATTAGCCTCTCAGCGGCAAAGCCTCCACAACTTTATTTGTGGCCTCTATTACGGCCGCCTGAACACATCTATAGGGGGCTGCTCGCTGCCGTTGTATCGTGACGGCAGCTTATGGGACCCACGCAAACAAGGATCACGACTCCGCCAGGCTACAAGAAGAATTAAGCAGCGCGGACCTAGCGGAGCAGCTCTGGGCCGTCTAGCGAGCCCACGATGCGGCCAGGGAGTTACAACTCTCGGTCCCAACGTGGGAGTAGCCTGCTCTATGGGACCTTGCTCCCCGCAGCTCGCAGGACCTTTCATTAAAGTTAATCCATCCATCCATCCATCCATTATGGTGGCGCGTAGGCTTGCGTAACTAGTTATTTTTTTTTTCTGTTTGCCTTACAAACACTCCATATCTGAACTTCCCCAGGTCGCATTCGCGGAATTGCAAGTTCAAAACTAATTGCCTTCTATGTGATTCTCGCCCGTTAGTTTATATGCATCTACGCCTTACACTTTATTGAGCACAATAAACATTGCCTATCGTTCATGGAACCACTAAAGTCTTGGTTCAGAGTAATTTCAGTGTTACGCCACATTCCAGTGTAACACTTTAGAATGATGTGCTTGGAGACGTTGAGATTTTGTTAATTTGAGGAACAACGGTAATATCTGCACATGTTTCTCGGCGAATATGGCCGTAAGGAGCCTACGCGGCGATTGAGTCACACATAACTTGTTCTGATGTTCCAGTTCCGGATGAAAAATAGGTAGCGTAACCAGCTGGGAAAGTATTCTGTAGCACACAGCAGGTATGTCCCTAAAAGCAGAGGCGTTCGTTGGAATCCGCCCAGCTTAAGGAAGTTCTAAACAGCAAGGGCTGCTTGCTAATTAGAATAATACCAGACTGAATATTAATGGACATAATTAATTAAGAATAATGGAAGTAATTATACAATTTCTGAGGCACTTGTTACCTGACGCTGTTTATTTGCGCTGCCAATCGACTACATAACACCGTGCTTTCGCCACGTGTCCACCAAGTCCGTATTCGACAGTCGCTCCAAGATCTTTTTCTCTAGCCTTGCGTTCTGTTCTGGCGAGAAATGGCTTTTCCAGTCACCGACGATACCCTTGCGAATGAAGCTGGCAGTGGAGGGATTCTTTTGTGAGAGCTCGTGAAGGACCTTGAGGCCCTCGGGCGCTTCCCCTTCTATTGGTTTTGTGAAAAAGGTTGCAAAGTTCCGCGAGGCATAGTCCTTCATGGATTTGACGTCGCTGTATTTGATCACGTTCTGGAGGATGTCCTCGTTGTCCAGCAGCAACTTGTGGTAGGCCTCGTCGAAGAACTCAGCCATCTTGAGCACGCTCTCCCGTGGCTGTGCCTTCATGTCTTCGTAGTGCAGGAAGAGGACGTTCGGGTCATTGCGATGCTCGTACCAAGCCCGGACGTGGTCAAAGTAGTCCCCGTAGTCGGTCTCGCCGGACACAAAGATCTCGAAGAAGTCGTCGAACTTGCCGTTGGCGAAGTCGTATCCGGCGAAACCCCGTGCGTGGTAGAAAAAGGACACGCAAGTGTCCTTAGGATTGCGGCATACGTAGAGGTACTTGGCCTGTGGGTGCATGGGCATGAGGTGGTAAGGAAGGTGCGTCTTGATCACTCCGGGACGTGTCATGTCCTGCACACTGTCGGCGCCGAGCATCTCGATATAGGGGCTTCTACTGAAGAACTCCAGGCCACTGGAAGGGGGGACGCCTTTGTTGAAAATCAAGAAGCCAATGTGTTGTGTCCACGTTGTTCCACACTTTGGATACGTGACGACGAACTTGTCGTCTGGCTGCGGCTTATAGTTGAGTGCGGAGCGCAGCATTTCGACAGTGAAGTGTCGGCTTAGCCGTATTACGCCGTCCATATCCTGGTACACTGTAAACAGGTTTGACCCTTTTAGGGAGTTTTGGCCTCGTTGCATAACTTCAGCCCTTAAGGGAGGACAATATCCTCCCTTCGAACGGAGTTTTTTTTCACACCCTTGTGTTTGGTGGTGTTATGGGGAATTATGGGAGTTTTTTAATTCTCCTTTGAACACCAACCCCTGAGTGGTTGCAGGAGTCTATATGGGGAATTATGGGAGTTTTTTAATTCTCCTTTGAACACCAACCCCTGAGTGGTTGCAGGAGTCTATATGGAGAATTATGGGAGGTTTTTAATTCTCCTTTGAACACCAACCCCCGAGTGGTTGCAGGAGTCTATATGGGGAACGTTGGGAGTTTTTCATTCCTCTTTTGAACACCAGAACTATGGAAGTTCTTATGAGGAGCTTTGGGAGCTTTTACAAGTTGACATGGGTATTTTATTTTGCTTCTTATGGGAATTTATAGGAGAAGCGATGGGAGTTCTTACGTACATATTTTCGGAAACGTTTGGCTTCTTAAGGGCGTTTTGAAGGATACCTTTGGGAAATTATTTTACCTCCTTGTAGGAGTGCTTAGGTGTAAACCTGGGAGCAACCGCTCCCATATTTTGGGAGCTCTGCTTAAGGGAGCACCTATGGATAGTTTTGAGAGTTCGATTTTTGCTTTTTATGGGAACATATAGGAGAATGCTTGGGAGTGAATTTTTACAGCTTTAGGGAGCTGTTTCACTAAGAGAGTTTTAAACAGATGTTTTGGGAGTGCATTTTAGCTCCTTATTAGAGCTTTTACAGGTAGGTCTGGGAGTTTATTATGCACTTTTTGGGAATTTTACGAGGTTGAAGGGAGTTCTTTTTGTGTGTGTGTTTAGTAGATTGTGTCTGACGAGTGCAAAAACCATGACAAAGCAATAAAATGTCTGAAAATTTATTGCAGTTCCAGAATCAAATGTGCCAGCATGATAGTACAATCAATGACTATTAGCATAATGAAAGTGAAATAATTTAATAAATTGGATACAAACAAGCAAACCAGTTTGACAGGAAATTCAAGCATATTGCAAGCTTCAGTACAGTTGAAAATCCACAAGTGCAGCCAAGACTGAAATTCAGCGGCTCAAAACATCATGAGCTATTGGGCAGTCCTTGCATGCATTAGAACAGGCCACATTTGTTTTTGCATGTAAAAAGCATGCTACAAAAAATGATGCAAAGGAGGCCAGACAGCACCAATGACCTAGAACATAATGAAAGTACCTTTGAATACATATGCTATTCTAATAGACATCTACGTACAACTTATTCTCTCATGTAACACACAGCTGCAAAGAAAAAGCAGAGGTGGCACCACCCACTCTGAATCAATTTCCTTAGCATGCAGTACCTGAAATTCAAGCTTGCCAGCTAGAGAACATGACAAGTTCAAAGCAAAATGGGCATAATGTGATAACAGTAGATAAACAGGTGATATCTCACGCTGAAGTTAATTCAACAAGGGGACTAGTCGTCAGGCAAAGAAAATCCAAGCAGACAATTCCAGCTCACACTTACTTGCATACACAGATGTCGCTACATAGGTTTGTGTTGTGATGCCCCATGACCTAAGTCAGCATCAAAGAGGTTCATTAAAGAGTGGCACATATGCAGTGGCACACACCCAGTGTACATACACAAGTTTGTGTCAAAAAAGTTCATCGGAGAGCTGCATCTACCCAGTGGCCCCAAGTGCTCGTAGTAGCCCCAGGGGCACATACTGAATTTCCACAAATATAAGGAGTTTTTTTCAAAATTTCTGGCCTCAGAAGACGCCTCGCATTATATAACTGACATAGACACAAACAACAAGATCACTCATAGAAATTGGTGCCAGCAACCTGCCAAACTCCCATACTTCTACACACCTTGCTACCCCAACTAAACCCCCATGGTGAGCATTTAAACTTACCTCACCTTCTCTATGCACTCACTCATTTTGCTGGATATCCATGGAGTGGAGAAAAGTGAACTATATAATTACTGCCAAGGAAAACGGTTGTTACCCTAACGAAGAAGTCCACTTCTCAAAAAAATTTCTCCACCTGATATAACACTTGTTCGACCTCTGCTGATCACCTTCAGCTGAATATTGCATATCACACAAAGCAGCAATTCAACTATAATTTTTAGTTTTATAATGAAACAATAATTTCTTAGGATGTGAAAGAAAATATGATACAGGAACCCTTAACAGTATCCATAAGTGTGAAATTTTTACACAGGCAAAGAGGCAAACACTTTGCCACCAGGGCACACATAAGGCGTCATTACATTTTCTCTGCAAAAAGCCTTAACACCCCGACGACAGGTGGTGTTGCATGGAGCCATGCATGCATTTCAAAAAATAGGCATTTTGTATTTTCTTCTTCCGCAAGATCAAGGCAGGCAGGCTGTGATGCTGTGCAAACAGTGGTGGCCTTCAAAAGGGAAGGAATCCACACAAAAAGCCATGGTACTGTTGAGATGGCAGTGCATGATAGGGAGCATTCTGGAAAACCAAACATAAATAGATTATGTACTATTGTATTGCAAACAGACACCGCATGAATATTTAAACATAGCATCACCAATTATTCAACAGTGCTGGGCCATTCAATGCTACCGCTCCAAGTGCATCTTGGCCACCTCAGATTTTAGGAAAAATTACAGCCCATTGTACAGTTGCAGACTGGATGAAGTGGAGAGTATGACGAAAGCCCGTCTGGTCGGGATGATGCATACTAAAAGGAAGAGGTCCAGACACCGACCAAAATGTTTAAAATAGTTTTTTACGTTTTCAAATTCAAACAAATTCAAATAACTTCAAAAATTCAAATAAGTACTTTAAAACATTTTGGTCAGTGTCCGGACCTCTTCCTTTTAAGTCGCAGAATGCACAAACAGAATACTTCGCGAAAATTTCACATGGTGTATCGTTATCTTGTAGGCTAAGGTTGAAACATCACGGCACTGACAAAGCTACAAACAAGTGTTTCTACGAATGACCACAAGGCCTTCCAGAATGTTTCATTATGAGATAGACCATTAATGTTTTTTATCTGCAAAGAGTATCTTCTTATTCTGACTTAAGTATAATAGACCTTCGAGCAATTTCTGAAAAGTATTTTCATCCAGCTCGGGTGGTTTATAGGCGCAAATAACCAATTTAGGAACCCCCATTTTGTAGTGAAGAAAGCTTATATTAAAAAAACCTATAGCTGCAGTGATTAAAAGCTTCTGAAATTTTGAATCAACTCTTTATGTCTGCAGAAGCTCTTTAATTAGGTATTAGGACGCCTTGCAGCACTGACAATGAAAGGAAATCATGACAACATATTACAAAAACTAATAAAATGAATGTGTTCTTGATAATATGTGTTGTTGTATTATACAGATTATACAAAACACCAGCAGTAATGTGCATATCTTCAGAGTGCACACACAGTTCACCAACGTAATAATATATACAGGTCAACATCATAAAGCAACACATAGGTACTGGCGTTTTTCTTTCACATTGGCCTAAAAACCAATCACATGAGCATTCAGCCATCATATAAGCAGCACCTGCTTGCATGAATTCAAGGAACTTTCAGATGTGCAAAATCGTTTAGGAGCTTTTAAGCAATAGGCATGACACTACTATTATGGTTAATTTGTTGCCTGTAGGTAAATCAAGTGAACTGCTAGTTGTCCTTCCGGTGAAGGATATTGCAGAAAATGTGAGGACAAAAAGATTATAGTAGCTATTTGGAACTCATGAATGTTAAGAAGATAATATGCAATGTTACCATGCTGACAGACAGTCAGATAAAAGATGATACAAAGAAAATATTATATATAGATTACACAGATGCAAGCATTCTGCTTCTTTATTGCTGCAAAACTCTGTAGTTATAGAAGTGCTTCATCCCCTGAAAAATATTTTTAGCAATACATTCACTATGGAGTTCTATTGAGGATGCATCATATTTGCATGCTACAAGTGGTTTGAGCTGTTCAGAGACAGACATCTGGCTTGTAAACGCAAGAGCATGACGAAATACTACAAGTGCTCCAGAAAAATGCTTGCATGGTAAGGGAAATGACAAAAACAAGAATGTGGATGAAAAGACCAAACTGCCCCAAAGTCTAATTTTAGCAATGTAAGGTTTTATGAAACATAATTACAGTTCTAAGACAAAACAAAATACCAACATGATATGCAGAGAATGGGTGCTGGACATCAAGCAACCTCACTAAACAATGATTACATACATAAAAACGACACATTCGCAGGAAATTTCACAATACACGACATAAACTATGTGATTCATGATGCACCCATGTCATACATCATATTGTTCAAGTAACCAACTTCTTTATTCAAGACCCCTGTAGAAGGTTTGTTAATGCAGTTATTGGTTTCTTGGATGGAAAAGACCTAGTATACAAATCTGCACTTCCCTGCCTTATATTTGCAAACTGCATGTGTACAGTCACAGTTTGGCACAGTTTGGCATGTTTTGCAATGTTTTGTGAGATATCCAGAAGCTGTTACCACCTACATCTGTGCACAATGCTCCTGCAGCCTGCCATTACCACAAATCCTGGTCTATCCTACATAATACCCCAGTCACACAGGCACTTTCAAAGTCCTTTGAACCAAAGATCCTTTACTTCAAGGGAGAATGTGCACTGTCACACAGGCACAGCAGAGGAGCCCTACTGGAAGGGGGCTTTGAGTCAAAGGAGTGCGCGTTCGTCCTTTGAAACCTCAAGGGAATACTCCCAAGCCTAGAGGGCGTCTGACAGTAGAAAAAATAATCTAAAGATATGGAAGTTCAATTTTTACCTCTTCAGAACGAGCTTATAAGTACTGAATACTGTTACTAAAGTACTAAACACTTTCGGGACACCGCAATCTCCATCATGAAAGCGCCGGTACAGCAACACCGGCACGGCCTGTCGTCAGCAGCAACCTCGACAACACGGTTGCCATGTGCGATTTGGTTCTTTGGTTAGTGGCTGCTAGGCATCCCAGTCTCCTTGGCTTTTTTCTGCACATCTTTCCTTGTCACTTTTGTTTTTTAGTTTTTACAGCGTTTACGTGTACCTACCGCTACCTAGCCACAACGAACGAAACAAAGCAGCTGAAGCAAAGGCAACAATGAATAATCGACGCCAATGTGCGGTGTACGAAGCGGTACACATGGTGGCCATCATTACAATAAATACATCTGTTTGTGATAAAGTAATGCCTTTACTACGTGTGCATTTTGTTTTGATGTTTCTATGTATTAGGAAAAATAAATGTTGCTGAAAAAAATGTGATAAATTTATTATAAGACGCATTGGGCCATATTTTTTTATTACTTTCAAGGTGATGGTAGCGCTAAGGATACATTGCGGTTTCTGTTAAAAGCTTCAACGGAGACTACCTGGAGACCATGTAGCACCGACATATATCCGTTGAACTAATGTCTTTGAAAGCTCAATGCTCCTTAACTTCAAAGGACCTTCGGCATGCTCGTGTGACGGGTATAACACTTGCTGCTGAAGGCATTAAAGGCACTCAAAGGTGCCTCAAAGACAGGCTGAGCATTCTGCGCAGGTTAGCGTGTTAGCAAGGCCTGAAACACTTGCAGGACATTGTAAAAGATGTCAATACATGGCAAAATACAACAGCACAACATACTCAGAAAATGTAAGGCTAAAATTGCACACTGATATATAAGGGCCTTCCCAGACAAACCGATAAATGCAATAGCACACCTTCTATTGAACTCTCGAATATAAAAATTGATTACTTGAAAAAGATGTATGGTACATGCGAAATAGAATGAGTGATGTATGTTATATGTCACGTATAGTCAAATTTTGCTGCAAATTTGAGCATTTCATGCATGCATATAATCGCACTCATGTACTAAAACAAGTTCATGTGTAGTGCTCATCCTGTGCATTTCATGTGTTTCATCTTACAGTGTAGTAACTATGTTTCCTAATGCCAGTAACCAACTCTCCCAGCTTTCAGCAATAGTATGCAAGATTATTTATTCTTAGAAGTATGATAGCAGGAAGAAACAAGGATAAAGACCTGTCAACAGGACTAGCATCAACTACAAGCTGATTTGGCTCCTGGATGGAAACGAGTATTAGTAACCGTAATGATTATCAATGTTTCAATGAGGGAGTGGGTGAACCCAGAACTTGCACAAATAACTACAGTAGCCACATGGCTGAACATATGAGCCGTGGGTGTTTCCCTATCTTCCAGCACATGAGGTTAGTTGCAGAGCCCTGAGAGAGCTGAGAGGGAAGTGATTGTGGTTTTCCACATTAGCAAATAAAGATCGACATGTGTCGGAAGATAATCACCATCTCTCATCGAAAACATGTAATTTTTTATAGAGCACTTATCCTCAATTCATTACACAGATTGCGTTAGGTGACTAATTTGTTTTACTACTGTTCTTAGTGCCCCATACAATATTAACCTTTTCCATGCCAATTTTATTTTCAGAAAACCACTGAAATTTCTAAAATATTTTTATTAGCTATTCTTTGTGAAGAGTTTTTATTACTGCAATATCAGCAGTTCGTTTAAAATTTTCTGCTGCCTTTTACTAGCTGTTTTTCATGTTTTTAGGTTGCAAACAGACAAGGAGGCAGAAACTGTCTACATGAAGCATATTTTTTTAAAGAAAGTCAAGCGTGCTTTTGTTATCCTCCATGAAACATGTTATTGCAGGAAGAAAGGTGGTTAACCGAGGGCCCCTATTTTTATTAGTCATATCATAAGCCAACAAACACTGACACCAAGGACAACATATGGGAAATTACTTGAGCTTAATAAATGAAATATTGAAACGATAAATTAATAGAAATGAAAGTGGATGAAAAAACAACCTGCCACAGGTGGGGAACAATCCCACAACCTTCGCATTTCGCATGCGATGCTCTACCAATTGAGCACCGCGGCGCCGTTTACCGATCCACTTTCTTGGGTATTTATGTTTCCTTGTAGAACCCTGGGAGTGTTAGCCAGCGTTACCACTCACAGACCTTGGCGGCGGACATGGAACATCCTTTCTGCCGCAGGCGTCACGAGAACGTGATCTTTTTTTAGTGAAGGCAACCGGTCAATAAACCCACACATGCTACCTGAAGGCATCAATGTTGCCTGATTCGAGACACTCGTTATGTAATGAGAAGAAAGAGGGTTAACCGAGGGCCCAATTTTTACTAGTAATATCATAAGAAGCCAACAAACACCAAGGACAACATAGGGGAAATTACTTGAGCTTAATAAATGAAATAACGAAATGATAAATTAATCGAAATGAAAGTGGATGAAAAAACAACTTGCCACAGGTGGAGAACGATCCCACAAGTTCACTTTCTTTTTTTGGGGTGGGGGCAAAAACTGAACACATAACTAATCACTGATCTATCATGCAAGTTGTGTTTGCCTATCTCAATAGTCTATATAAAGATAGAAAACTAGGCTCAGGTGTTTTTATCTCTAAAAGAAAAGACAACCTTTTATACGGCAACCTATCAACTTGAAGCCCACGGTAGTAGTTCTCTTCTATGGCATCTAGCTGTTGAGCACGAGTCAAATAAAAATTAATGCAAATGTATTAGTGTTCCATGCTTTTAATGCATGGAAAAGGGACACTAAAGGAAATTAATGAGTTAAGTTAGATTAAAGGTTAGCCTTTTGTAATAACAAATTCATCATTTATACCAAGAACAGAGCTTTTATAAGCAAGAAAATTAGAGAACTGGAACATCAAAGGGCACCAACTAATATATTGAACCAAATTCTGTAGTTTTATTTGCCAAAACCACAGTATGATTATGAGGCATGAAGTACGAGGGATTCTGGAATAATTTTGACCCCCTTGGTTACTCTACTGTGCATACAGTGCAAAACACACATGCATTTTTGCATTTCACACCTATCAAAATGCAGCTGCCACAGCTACAATTTGATTATCCACCATCAGGCTTGGCAGCGCAACACCAAACAGCCCAACTCAGAGCCCATGCTTGTCAGCAACCTTCTGCAGTGAGTGCATCACTTGGTGCTCATGAGGCAGTACTTCCAGCTGCTTCAGCTGCTTTAAAGAGTGCGCACCGCTGGCTTTTGCTGTTTTACAGCCCTTAAAGCCCAACTACAACAAAAGTTAGGGCTGCATAAAAAAATGATTCAAACAGTGTAAATACAAAACAGCATTCTAGCAATCTTGATACCGAGACTGAAATGAATGCCACAATTACCAGTAACTGGCAGTGAGGCATGACTCAGATTGCAGGGCACCTTAGTGTGGCCTACGAGATAAGGGACCACCTGCAGCTGCCTGCAGTGATAAAAACCTGGAGGCGATGTGGACTCTCGTCATAGCCACTAACCACCAGGTTCATGTGTCGTCTGCTAATACAGTATTAAAAGAATATCAAGAAGAAAATTAGATACCAGCCCCGCAGCTTTGCTAAGATCACTACAGTAGTATTTACTACTAATTTATTACCAATATTGCCAAAGTGAAATTTCATTGCATTTGGAATTTAAGCTTTTGCAGTATGGGTTTTGAGATGTGATAATCGCAATGCTCCTGTGCTTTGTGACATTACATCACTATATATTTGACAACGCCGTGGTTCTAAGTGTTTTTACATACATCGATATCTTGATTCTTCTACAACCTAACTCTAATATGACACATGAGAATACGGTAGATAACATTTGAAATGTCTTTAATGGGCACGGAAAAGGACTGACCTTTACACATGAGACACGCATGGTGAAAGCATTGTGAGCAAGGCTCCCACGTGTCTTTAAATAATTTTTCACTTTGGTCGGTGTCAGTTCTGTTTTTTCCCTTGACTCTTCCTAACCGGACAAGACTTCGTCAGACTCAACTTCATTAACCCATTGACAATATGCTGCATATCTTAGGTAAACATTTGATGCTCACCCTAACGCATGTTTCCTGAAGTTACCAACTAAGAGCAAAGAAAGGTTAGCTACTGTATGAACCAGCCTAAATCCATGTTAAGCCCACAATTGCCCAATGTGCCTTGAATAGGCTCTAAAAATGTGTATTAACACAAGGCGCAATAGATTTTGTGCTCACGTTGGCATGTTCATAACAGCTGGCCTCCCTCACTCTCATCATCGGAATCTCAGAATCCCTACTGCGAAAACTTCAGGAGTGGAAAGCAGCAAAGGTAACAGTGCACAGTTTGAAGCAGCCAGAGGCACTGCCTCATGAGCACAGCACTTGCACTCACTGAAGAAGGTTAATGACAAATATGGGGCCCCATTCGTGCTGCTGGTTCCGAAGAAGCCCTCTAAGCTTTTTTCCCACGCTTGAGTGTAAAAATACAGCTGCTTTTAACAAAAGGCATGCAACACCGTTCATGAATTGTGCCATTGGAATGGTTTACCAAATAACCTCTTACTTCTGGTAAGCTCTACACAAGCCAAATTGGACGCTGCACTGATGAAAGGGCAAGAGAACATTTGCAGAATATAAAAACAAAGTAAGACCAATGTAGGTGAGCATAGTAACACATGCACTTGTCATCCACAACTTGAAATATATTCTTGGCAGAAGTAGAAACATGAATTCACAACTGATATCAGAAGCTCTTTTAATATCGAAGAATGACTGTGTAATTATTCTTTTTTTTTTCTATTTCTCACAAGTATGTGTATGAATGTTTTTTGCTTTCGGTTTACACAGGTTGCTACACCTCAATTTGTTTGACCCTGTTCCCTTCTTTGCAATCTTTCCTCCCTCCCCCTCTTTTATGAACTTCCAGAGAAATTATATGAATAGTTCCTGCTTTCTTAGAAAACATGGCACACACGCGGTGGATGTGGAACATCCTTTCTGCTGCAGGCATCACAAGTACGTGATCTTTTTGGGTGAAGGCAACTGGTCAATAAAGCCCCACATGCCAACTGAAGGCATCAATGTTGCCGGAATCGAGACCTTTGTTATGTAATGAACGAGAAGAAAGCAGGTTAACCGAGGGGCCCGATTTTTATTAATCATAAGACGCCAACAAACAAAGGCACCAAGGACAACACAGGGAAAATTACTTGTACTTACTGATTGAAATAAAGAAATTATAACTTAATGGAACTGAAAGTGGATGAAGAAACAACTTCCCGCAGGTGGGGAACGATTCCACATCTACGCATTACGTGTGTGATGCTCTACCGATCGAGCTAACACAGCACAGTCTTCCCATCTATTTTCTGGGGTATTTATGTTACTACTAGAACTAACCCTGGGATTGTTAGCCAGTGCCACCACTCACAAACCTTGGCGATATGTAGAGCACCCTTTCTGTCGCAGGCATCACGAGTATGTGATCTTTTTGGGTGAAGGCAACTGGCCAATAAGCCCACACGTAGTACCTGAAGGCACCAATGTTGCCAGATTCGAGACCCTCGTTATGTAATGAACGAGAAGGGGGTTAACCAAGGGGCCCGATTTTTTACTGCTGGTGTAGTACACACTTTCCTGCGTTTAGGGTGATGCCAGCTTCTTGCAGGTGCTAAAGTACTTTGTGCAGTCGTGCATCATGTTCTGCCTTCGTGCGGCCAAACACTATTATGTGGTCTTGCAGACATGCTTGGCCGTCCAGGCCTTCTAGCAGTCTTAGCATTTCCCTGTGGAAAAATTCAGTTGCTGTGGAAGTTCTGAAGGACAATCGGAGGAACTTAAAATGGCCAATTGGCGTCGGGAAAGTGTTGTACCTCTGCGACTCGGGTAACCAGTAACCAATATCCGGCTATAGCATCAAGTTTGCTAAACCAGGCAGCTCCGGTGAGTTTGGCCAGGCAATCATTGATGGTGGGCACTAAGACTCATTCTCACAGAATGTTCTATTTTAACCCTCCAAAGTCACTGCAGATTTGAAGCTCGTCTCCTTTATTTTTAGCCACTACCATAGGTGCATACCACTCTGTGGTTTCTTCGACCTTTATGATGACACCCAGGCTCTCCGTTCTCTCCAACTCACATTTGGACACTCGGCAACATGGGCAGAGGTACTCGCCCCGAGTACATAATAGCACACCGCTTGGCATCAGGGAGTAGCGATATATTGTAATCGGTCGTGAGAAGGTAGGCCCAGGTCTGTAGCCAGGTAGAGGTAGTGGCATAATATGTTGGCTGGGTCGCTGACCTTGCCTTTTGACTCCACTACTTCTAGGAGACTTGGTTGGACATTGAAGGATTTGATTGCGGGGGGACGTCAAAAAGTGCGTCATGCAGCTTGTCTATTACATAAATTTGTTCTTGACACAACCAGCCATTTCAGCACACGGTAGCAGTCTAACCGTTGCTTTTTTTGGTCCTGCCGGGTCCGAGCAGCTGTTCTTTTGCTTGCTTCAGGTTTCCCGTGACTTGTTCGTCGTAGAGGCTTGTTGGCATGGCAGTCACATCTGCACCAGTGTCTACCTTGAAGCCATTGACCATCACATTGATTTTTCATGGCCCAGGATCCTGTTGGTCAGTTAATTGTCCAAGTAAACCTCTTCCAAAACAGCTTGGTATGTGCATTTTGTTCTGCTTTTTGGAAGCGGAAAAGCATATGGCAGCTGTGTTCCTTTTTACTGCAGGACTGCATGTTTTGCCATTCGCTGTGCACATAGTGTGTGATGGTGAACCATAGGTGTCTTGTTGAGCCATACCACTTGCATGTCAGCGCAGTTTGGTCACGCTGGTTTTTACGAGAATTATTTGACTTTCCTTTGCTCTTCGAGAAGCTGTGCATGCTGTCTACAGCTTCAAGTGATTGTAGCTGTGGCCGTAGGTCCTTTTGCTGCTGTTTGATTGTTGCCATGTTGCGAGCAGCGTTGACAGCGGCTTCCAGAGTAAGCTCAGCATTAAGTTGCAGCTTCTCACTTACCTACGTGTCTGTGGGACCGACCACGAGTCTATCACAGATCAGTTCCTCTTTCAGGGCGCTGTACTCAGAGGCTTCAGCTAGCCTGAAGAGTTCGGTGATGAACATATCGGCTGTCTCATGCACGTCTTGCTTCTGGCTGTTGAACTTTGCACACTCGTATATCATGTTCATCCGTGTCAGGAAATATTTTATGAACAGTTGCATTACTGTGTTGTAGTCGAGTTTCTCAGCATCACAGAGCCTGAGCAAGGCTAGGACGTCTTTGGCTTCACGACCCATGGCATAAATGAGTGTGTTCACCTGCGTCTCGTCGTCGTCTTTAGTCTGGAGATAGCTCTATAGCACGCCCTTCTCGTGAGCCACCGTTTCTACTCCTCCGGCTGCCGAAAATCAAGTTTTTCCGGCAGTTTGAGGACGAACGAGTTTAGTGGAGCTGCGTGCTGGGCTGTGGACACTGTAGGTGAAGCCATGGGTAGCAAAGTTTCGTACTCACCGCAGTGCGCTGTAGGTGTAGACTTCTACTTGCGTGGTGCATTTCTCACAGCGCTGTCGAGTATCCCACCGTTGCCTCCATGTCATGGTCGGGTGACGAGCATAAGTGATTGACAAAACGTAAGTGTTAACTGGAACTGTTTACTAGGTTGGGTATGCAAAACAAGCACGGCTACATGCCGGCTCGGCTTACACGGTCTGGTCCGCTCTCCCAGAGGCGTTGTTCCGCATCTTACATGACCGTGTACATAGCGCCATCTCGTTGCGGTAGCTCGCATGACACGGTGCACCAGTGTAACTCAATGGACAGCAACTTCAAAAAAAGTATATTTCGGAAGGCTGTCCAAGTTTAAACAACTCTCAGTTAACGTTAAGGCGATTTGCCCTCTTATTAACATGCACATTTACGCCACTAGACCATAACCTCTTTGCTACATTATAGCACAGTTTTGGTCCGAATTAAAACACTGATATAACACAGCGGAAAAGTTACGAATAAGTGCCATAAATACGAAGAATATTAGAATATTCTTGCTAACTGCTCATTTGTTAAAATTCTGGCAGTCTTCTGAATTATAATTTTTAAACGTGCTGCCCATTGAGTTATGATAATGCATTGCGGTGAAATTTGATAGATGGCCGCAGAGCCAATTCAACATTTCAGTTTCAACCACAGCTAGTTACCCCTATGCTTTTCTTGGCTTCATTGCCTGCTGGCTTTATATGGTCGTGATTTTAAAAAAATGAAGCCCATTTTCCTTCTCATTCATTCATGCGAGGGTTTGAAACCTCATAGCTTTGATGCCTTTAGGTAGCATGCATGGGTTTATTAGCCACATGCCTGCTCTCTTCAGTTCAGGTGTTACGCGACACCATCGTGCAAAAAAAGATGTTCCACATCTGCCCACCATGGCTCTAAATGGCGCTGGCTAACACTCCCAGGGCATAAATACCATAAATACCCAAGTTAGCACAATTGGTAGTGCATCGCGTGTGTACTGCAAAGGTTGTGGGTTCAGTCACCACCAGAGACAAGGCCCTTTCGTCTGCTTTCATGACTTTCTTTCAATATTTTCTACATTTCAATTTCAACCACAGCTAATTACACCAACGCGTTTCTTGGCTTAATTGCCTGCGACCTTTATATAATCAGCAAAAATAAGGTTACAAGAAAATTTAAATAAATAAGTGGAGGACAGGGTCATCGGTGTTCAAAGAAGCACCTTCCTTTTTGTATCGTTAACCAACATGTGCGCCCAATAGGTAACTCCTCTACCTGCACATCGAATGACAATGCAAGAGATGCAGCTGGAACCCACAGTCAAATATATGTACAGCATACCAATGCATCTCTCCTCCGAAGGTAGTGAAGAGCACAGGTGCCTGTAGAGTTGCGTGCCACGGTTCCTCTTGCCAACCCATGGAAAGGAGCATAAGTGATGCTGTAGAGCTTGCTCCTTCAAGCAGTGTTCAGGTATCCATTCATAATCCTGCATGTAGTGTCCAATGTATTGTAGATATCAAGACAGCTTCAGTCCTGCAGCAAATAAAGTGATCAGTTCTAACCAAAATGTTGAGATGTAGGCACTTTGGCAGGCGGATGTTAAATGTTGAAGTTTCTGGGATGCCAGTGATAATTTCATTAAACATTATATGGGCCACTCATACAGGGATGGAAGCAGTCAAGTTTTGGAGCAGCTCTGGGAGGTGGCAAATTTGACACACTGGAGCATGAATTGCCCGTTTTCGAGCAGTAAATACATGTTTACATGAGTAGCTTGGTAAAGGTCAATGAGTGAAATACAGGTATATGAAGAAAAGGTGTTCCTTATTTTACTTTACAGAGCACTATTTGATTATGGCAGATCAGTTCTGTGGAAGCCTGCAAGGCAAGTAAAATTCATGACAGGAAAAATTTTCACCCACCCTACTTTAGCATGAAGCTACGAAGGAGACCTGCACAGGTTTCTCGGAAACCACCATTAAATTACATACTGGATGTGACAACTAACTGTGGCCAAGAAAAAAATTAATGAGTGCTTTCCGTGAACATCACCCACTCTATGTTGATAGGTTTATGTTTGTGCTACTCAAGTTTTTTTTTTTCCATTGTGAACAAGCAATTAATATGTACTTGTAATGAATGTTTATTTCCTTACTTATCGAATATGGTGCCAATGCAAAGGTTGTGGAATACGCCGAGAAATGACCGATAACAGCGTTACAACGACCTAGTTCATGTGTGGTCTTTTTTTTTTTCCGACAAAAAAAACAAAACAAACAGACAAGCGAATTTTTCTTTAGAAATTCACGTGACAATGCGCTCCGCATCAGTAATATAAGTGGTCTCAGACAGAAACAGTGTCATCAGTGCACTGCATATATTATGAATGTGCAAACCTGAGGCACAGTCTTGTAAAGGTTCGCAAAGCGAACTGTTACCAAGATCGCGCTACTTCACATTTGGTAGGGACTGTACTTGCACGCCAAAAACTGCTGACATGTCGAGAAAAAACTGCAGCTGCTCTTTCCCAGTGCCCCCTATTTGACAAAGTTTTTGTAAAGATTGATGCAATAGTGCACAGAAGCATTGTCATGGTAAGGGCAGTTTATTTTCACCTTTTATTTATTTCACGGGCTTTCATTCTCGTGCCTTCACAAATCCTAGGCTGTCTTAAATGCTGTAACCGGCCATTTGTAACCATCATACAAAGCTTTTCACTGACATCTCATCGATTAGGTAAATCAAGACACTCATCAGATACAGTGAACACCATTCGAGTAGTGCACTCTGGTAATTTTTCATTCTTGGCAACCTGCAGTTGAGATCGCAGAATATCGCAGAATAAATGTGAAGTGACGTAGTGTTCATTGCATGTTTGCGAGTATTTTATATCTGTTTTGACACACTGGTTGGAAAAAAGACATGAACGGGCATGTTAATTGCACTTGAGCTATGGTATACAAGTTTCCCTTGTTGTGCAAGGGCGTCTACATTAGACAGACGGGAAGGGGTATCAATGATTCATAATAAGGTTCGTTACAGCGCAACCTAAGACAAGGACAACAGAAGGTACAAAATGACGACACGGCGCTGTTTTGTACCTTCTGTTGTCCTTGTCTTAGGTTGCGCTGTAACAAACCTTAGTATGAATCCCAACCAACTGGCCCAACTTGCCGTTCTGATGCAGTATCAACGATCGCTTGGGCGAGCATAGTTACAACCTTCATAAAAGTTAACGAAGTAGGCCCCTTGCCATGCATTGCAAGACTTGTGGATGCAAACTAGTTTTTTTAAAGAATGTGTCATCATAGGATGCAGTAACATTCAACTGATGCGCAAGATTACTGATCAGGCTAATGCCATTGCCAAATACGTTAGGATGTGCGTGAGTACACCCTCCTTATCTTTATCAGGCAAGGAACTTTACTTTCTAAGTTGGTCGGCACGTTTTCAGTGAACTGCAGCCGTCTGCTTCTTGTAAGGTTGTTGTTTCAGTTGTTTTTCTCATGTGTGCTATGAGCGGCGCATATAATGTGCAGTAGGGTCGTGGAATAAGACCAGTTAGAAGTTAGTGCTCATCCTGTCACCTGTACTTTTTCTTCCATACTCAAACTGAGTTATGCTAAAGCAAGACAAGAATCCATTCAGTCAGTTTGTGCCTTCGAACCAGTTCACCTCCACAGTGCACAATGATGCTATTATAAAGGGACATTGAAAATATTGTTTATTTTCTTTGAATAAATAAAGTTTAGTATGAAGTTTAACACTGCATTTTGCAAGTTTAGTTACCCTAGTATAAATTTGTATTCTAGAATGTGAAGGATGAAAACAAGCATTTCCAACCTTACACATTTCCAATGACATCTAATCACTACAACTTAGAGGAAAGGCGCTACGATCTCAAACAGTCGCAACTTCTATCCGCGGTTGTTGTATATAAAGGCATTACGCACCGAGAGAATATGGTCAAATCTTAAAGCTAAAACTACGGTAAAGGCTTGTACCAACACGCTTAAACAAGGGAGAACATTTCAAAACACATAGTGCGGAGGTAAAAAAATAGATCATGGAGTTTTACTTGCCAAAACTACAATCTGATTATGAGGCACGCCATAGTGGGGGGACTCCGAAATAATTTTGACCACCTGAGGTTCTTTAACGTGCACCTAAATCAAAGTACACGGGTGTTTCCGCATTCTGCCCCCTTCAAAATGCGGCCGCCGTGGCCGGGAATCGATCCCACGACCTCGTGCTTAGCAGCCCAACTCCATAACCCCTAGGCAACCACGGTGGGTACAGTGCACAGCTGTGAAAATTTTTCCTATACCATAAATAAGTTTTTGGCCAGGGGCTCAAGAACCGGGGGAATCGCGCCCTGTCTGGCGCTGTTCACAGTGCCACGTCAGCCAACTGGGACATTTGCACGCGAGAACGAGAGCACCAAGTCCGGCCATGGCTGGTAAACCCATATGACGATACATTACCAAAATATACAGTAACTAAAACAAAAGGACGCGTACAAACGAGATGTGTCCTTTTTATTCAACTGACATATTATCTTCGCGCCTTCTCCCCCTTGTACGATATAGAGGTTACACAGTTCTGCTTATCCTATCGTCTTACATCATGCATGCGCACTGAGCACATCAATACGTTCTGGATATCGCAGAAGCCGTTGTTCACGGCGTGAGACTCACGATAGCGAAGTCAAATGCGATCCTTCTAGAAATAAAGAAATTGTTTGCCTGCGACAAACTTTGCAAACAAGAAATAAAATACGAGCTTACCAAAATGCTTCATCCAGGTTGGTGGCGGCACGCAGTTCGTTGGCGTTCACCGTTGCGCATTACGCTGTGTTGTTAATCACGCCGCCCTCGCTTGTAGGCGTGAGAAGAGCATCAAAGTATTATTCTTTTCTGTCAAATACTGCTGCTTCGTAAGTACAAATAGAAAATTTTGAGTTGTCAAGCCTACCCCAGCATACTGGCACATAACAGCTTCCCGCGCTCAAATCTCGCTGTGGATTCGAATTCGCGCTGCGTGCATTTCGATGAGCTGTTGGGGCGCCACCTAGAAGAGTTTGAATATGGACAAAACGAAACAAAGTTCTAACATATGTCCGTCTAGATTATTTTATATTTATTTATTTAAGATATAAGGCACATGCTGTTTAGAAAATACTCACGGCAAACAGTGTTTTAGTTTATTTTCTTTGGCCCCTCGGCCCCTCCGATTTATGTCCATTGTCAGCTGGCCTGCGGCCTTTAAACGATATTCCTTACATATTGTGGCTCAATGTCGAGGACATTAAACCTGGTTGAATGGGGTTTAAATGGAGGGACAATATTTCGTTTTGTAGAGTATTGCTGCTGGGGATAAAGCGAGAAATAGGCTGCTTCTCGTCGGCAAAAGGAGCCGGACGAGCAAGTCACGAAATGCAAGAAAACGAACGGCTTGCATGATTACTAGTACAGTCTCGCTTGGTTGACCAGTGAGAAACAGCATAACTAACAACCTAACAAATACAATGGACAGCCGCCAAATCGTTGGTCAATTAGACATGTTAATGATGAGTCAGAGTGGTTGTTATTTCGTGTTTGTCCGTTTGTAAACGTGTTGTGCAAAGCTTCGTTTATTCGATGTTGTGCCCCATTTCCACCAGAAAAAGAAAGAAAGAAAAGCGGCGTGTTTCTGTTGACGCGGCATGCGCAAGTGAAACGGATTTACGGGCAAGCCGCGCGTGTCACGTTCACACATATATCGCTCAATAAAGCATTCCGGCGGTATCGATCGACATACCGGCCGCACCACTAGTGGTAATGGCTATAGTGGTACCGGTGGTAATAAGGGGAGCCGAAAGGACCTAGAACCTCAGGGCACTACAAGAATATATTTCATGGTTTCACACCTGCTTACTGCAAAAGTGTACGTACATGCATGGTATAGCACTGTACTCGTGATGCAAAAATAAACGAATTAAAATTAATTTGTAAACTAAGAAACCAAGGTGAACCTTCAATAATTCACGAACAGGTAGGTTGACACTCAACTGACTCATGAAACAGTATGCTAGCTGTGCCAAGAATCTTAATTAGTCGAGCAATTAAGGGTGGTGACTGTCATGTGCAATGCCTTGGGGAAATGCATGCAGAAGTAGGACAATAGCTGTTGCTCTGTCTTTGCTCATGCCCTATCAACTGATTAATCACTTATTTATTTATTTATTTTTATTTTCGCATACTGTAGTCCAATTGGGCTATCGCAGGAGTGGGTTTGTACATTGCATATAACAAAATATTTTTCTGCACAAATCAACTTCAATGCCTTAAAAAACATGATAACTTCAATATAAAAGATACAATCAGTATAATAAACGCAGCATGAATCAAGTAAATACAAAGATTTTTCTAATTTACCTAGTTTCACCTGGGAGTAAGTTCCATTCTTCAATTGTATGAGGAAAGCTATACTTAAACAGGTTAGTATGCAGTTGAAATGGTGCAAGGTTAAGTTTGTGGCTATTCCTAGTAGGTTTCAAATTATCAGGAGACAGATAGTTGTTCTTTAATGAGTAGTGTGGGGTGTTATTTGAATTATGCAACAATTTAAGGCATTCATAATCACGCCGCTTGGACAGAGGTAGTAAACCGATTTGTTGTTTATTTAAGTCATTATTTCAAAAATTGGAGAGTTGGAATTTCCCCTCACAAGGCACTATTCGCAATAAAATCACCTACAGTGCTTGTCGAATGGGTGCCGCAGTGCTACAGTTGACCTGCAAAGACGGGGCCGAACCCCTGCTTAGAAAATGGAAGAGAGGCCGAACTCTCTCGAGCCCTGGCTAACTTTGAGCCCTGACTGTGTTGAGCGGTATACTATATATTGTACTACCACACAGTACAATGATGTATATTAATGATTAATACAGTAATAATATGTATATAATAATAATAATAATAATAATAATAATAATAATAATTCAGATCTGCGACCATATCTGCATCTCCTTCCTTCATGCTACAGAAAATGTCTATGGAATTCTTGCTGTCAAATCAATAAATATATACTTCAGAGCATTGTTGCGTTGTCGTGACAGTGTAGAATAAGGCACTGGAAACATCACTTCACAGCATTAAATCTTTATCGGTCAAACCTGTGCTCAGAAAAACATGTGGCACTCAAAAGCACAACAACCCAGCGGCGAGCATGGTGTGTCAAGCGCGTCACATGACTCGTCAAAGGTCGTAACATAATTGCTGGTGCTATATATATATATATACATACCTTCCGCAAAGTACAACACTATTTGCATCTCACGTTTACTGATATCTTTCAATTGTTAGTAGGTGAAATGCAATCCACAGAAAAAGGATAAACAATTGTATGCATATCTATCAGTATAATCACGGAGTGTCAGGCTGGGCATCAACCAAATTGACTCTTAATATCTGTAACTGTGGCGAGGAAAGCATATGTCGCCTTGAAGAAGACAAGTCCACTTGTTGAAACGTTGGCTCCTGCTTTCATATTGTTCTCGGTTTGCTCATCGTCTTGAATTTCCATTTCCCGCCTTCCCCATGTTTTCCCTGGGTTTGTATACATGGTATTTTAACACGCAGCCTAAAAGATTGCAGATTCTTCTCCTATATGCATAGTTGGTATATAATTGTGAATCAGCAACACACTAAAAAAATGTTTTCTTCTAGCATAACACTGAAGCATACAAAGTTGAAAATTTACTGTGCCTACCTGGGCGTCATTTCACATATTTAAGAGGTGAATCATTTTCCTTTGTGTACATGTGCATTGGGCTAGCTCCCAGATCAAACTATATGTCATCAATCTGCACAGTTGGCACAGTAGGAATTCACAAGACAAATTTTACCACAGTGCACCTTGTTTACACTTTTCTGCATTTCTGTATGCAAGATATAACACTACAATTTCCGCTGAAGATACTGTGCTTGTTGTGCAGGCCATGTTTTGATGCTAATGGATGGCACCTGTATAATCATGTAAGACTTTTGTGAATATATTGGCACAGCAGCACCTTCTGTTATTTTGTATGTATATTTCTGACCAGCAACGCAACCAAGCAGAGGTATATTGTGCTGTAGGCAAAACAAGTGGCCACTTAGATTTGGCAGCTCTAGATGGGCACATCACATCTAGTCGTTCCTCACCCCACTTTAACATTTACATTTCACCAATGGCAAAGGACAATGTTGGATTCCGTAAAATATCCTATTTCAAATGCACTATGGATGACTGACTTTTTAAAGAACAATGAAGTGATGCCTGGAAACCTGTGTACCAACTTTCTTCCCATATTAGTTACTATAATGCCTTACAATGTGTCTTAAAATTCTTCACATGGTGCACCTAAATTTGGTGCTAGAGTGGAGAGGAGTGCAGTAGTTTGACTTTACCTAGGGTAGCAAAATGCCTCACAACACTGCTACATCAAAGTAGCAGTGTTGCAGCGCTCAATGGTGCCCTTAAAGGCATCAGTTGCGCCCATCACATAACAGGGGCAGGGGGAGTACAAACATAAATGAGATTACAAGGAAATAGTTACAACAAATAATAGGACAAAGTACAGAACAAAGGTATGCTAACATTGTTTAGGTATTAAGAAACAGAATGTAAGAAATCATAAGAATTGCAAAACAAAAGTTATGCACACAGCAAAATCAAATGTTGAAAATATGCATGCACACATAAACTACGGTATTAATACAGGTATTTATTAGTAACTCACAAAAACAACTAAACAAGAATGTAATAAAAAAGGCAACTAATTAACAGTGCGTAGCACGTCGTAAAATTTTAATGTCAGATTCTGTGGCAATATCAGAGGGAAAGCAGTTCCCTTCAGTGATGGTGCAGGGTATAAAGGAGCATGCATATTGTAACGTGCAAGATGGTGTACGCTTGAATATGAGGTGGTGATCCCGGCATGAAAATACGACAGGTGGTGACTGAAAGAAATCATTGTGAAGAGAAGTACGATTATAAAGTTTGTCAAGCTGGCAAAGACGCACTGATTTGTGGCGAAGGGATAGTGCTTGTA
Organism: Dermacentor andersoni; assembly: GCF_023375885.2. Lineage (NCBI taxonomy): Eukaryota > Metazoa > Arthropoda > Arachnida > Ixodida > Ixodidae > Dermacentor > Dermacentor andersoni. The sequence goes on from NC_092819.1 coordinate 85,735,693, forward strand.
AATCAGTATGTGCTTTTAATGATGACACGGAAGTGTAAGATGAATAGTTGGAAAATATGAAGGTGAGCAGCCCAGTTCTGAACAAATGCAATCTCGTCAACAATGTTTACCTGCCAGAGTGCTATATTAGTGATGCGTATTCGAGCTTTGTGTGGATTAGTGTAGTGTAAGCAAGTTTATGTATGTTGACAAAAGCATGCTTTAGGTTTAATTTGATGATGCCAAGAGAGTGGTGAGCTGCTGCAAAGATGGAGTAAATGTGGTGGTTTCATGCTAAGTCGTAATGTAAATGAAAACCTGTGCTGGTAGTTGAGTGTTAAACTGGGATCTTCGAAATAGTCGATGACTTGTGAATTAATAATGTGTTCCATAAGTTTGCGAATTGTACTGGTTAATGATATTCATTGGTAGTTAAGGGGTGATAAACACTCGCTGGATTTGTAGAATGGGATGACTTTAGCCACTCACCAGTCTTAAGAATGAACCCAGGGGGTATGTTGCGACACTAGCTGGGACACATTCTTGAGTAGCTTGTTATTAAATTTGCTGTGACCTGTTGTAGATGAAGTTTTTAATTCGTTTAGTAAGGTAAAAATGCCCGACCCACTAATAACAATTTCAGACATGTCAGATTGCATGGGGAAGTCAGGGCATGCAGTGATGTCTTCACATTTGGAAATTCAACAAAACATGTCATTTAGTAACTGCACACACTATAACTCAGGAACTACATCACCACCAGAATTAGGATTATGTCAGGCTGTGAATAGGGATTTATTACGTGTCATAATCACTGTTATTCATAATAAATCATAGCAGTAAACCTGTTGACGTGTAGATTTTAGTAGCATCTGGCATTCTTTGTCACATAATATGTATCTTTGCCATGTCTTGGATTTTTTTTTTTTATTTGCCATTCTATAGAGCGCTTCATTTTATTTATGAGGTGCTGCAGGCGTTTATTGAATGTTTTGTTGCATCTAATGCTGAGAAAAAGGACGAACATTTTGATAAGATTTGCAAAGGTGGCTCTAAACATAACCTAGTTCTCTTCAATAGCTCGACTGTGTCTGCAAAGGTGGCTAATTAACGATTATGCCGAGTAATGTTGGCCCTATTGTAGCACCTAATGTGTTTAGTAGTGTTTTCTTTTTTGTTAAAGAGAAGTTAAGCAGACCTACTATAACTGCATGATCAGACAGCCCGTCCAGGTGAGTAATGCCGGAACAGATTAGAGGATCGCTGGTCGAGATGAGGAGGAGGAGGAATAAACATTTATTTTTGAAACAGTATCCCGGGTTAAGCCCCAGTTCTACTCTAGGTGGGAGGTCTCCTCATTCCAGAAACCCTCTGGCCTTCGCTGCCTCCTTGGCCCTGGCGACGAGGTATCATTGTTGCTCCAGGCCCTCGGAGACGAGCTTGGCCTCTCACGTTTCAATGAGGTCTTCGCTTTCTTGTCTGGCGTTATATTCTTTCGGTGAAGCCGATGCGTCTGTATCTAGATGCCATGGACACTCGAGGATCAGGTGCGCCAAGGTGTATGGTAAGCCGCACATTGGGCAGTGGTATCCTTGTAGCATTGGGCATAGTCTGTGCATGAGTATTTCCTTGTAGCATTTGGTATAGTCTGTGCATGAGTATTCCGTGGGTGTAAGTGTTACTCTGTAGTCTTCTGAGTGTGGTACTTTCTTCTTCGGTGAGCTTTGGGTGAGGTGGTGGGTGCACCCTGCGTTCCAGCCTGCGATATTGAAGGATCGCTGAGTAGGTGATGGGTACGGTCTCTGCCCCTGCTGACGCAGACCGGCATCTTGAGAGTAGGAAGGGTTGGCCCGGCAGGTGTGGCCTCGGGCCACGGCGTGTGCTGATTCGTTCCCCTCCAGCCCGTCATGCCCAGGAACCCAGGTCACGCAGGTGTAGCGGATCGAAGCGCTGTCGTGCTTCAATATCTTTAGTGCTTCTGTCGACACTAGACCCTTAGCATAGTTCCTGACAGCTGCTTCAGAATCGGAAAAAACTACAGCTGCGTCCAGGCACGTGGTAGTTGCTAGGGCGATCGCCGTCTCATCTGCAGTCTCAGAGTTTTGTGCACGGACTGTGGCAGACGCTAGCTCTCTGCCCTTAGAATCTGTGACGTTCAGGGCGTAAGCATTTCTTTGCGGGTATTTGACTGTGTCGGTGTATCTGGCATCCGGACCTTGCCTGTGTCTTTGCCGTAGGGCATCCACTTGGGCTTGTCTTCTTTCCTTGTGGTACAATTGGTGCTATGCACAGGGATTTGCAGATGTTTGGAGGAATTCTTTCTTTTCGGTCCGTGGTGGCCTATAAAGGTTTCACTGTAGCTCAGCCGTTGCAGCACTGATCTCCCGGTGGGCATGAGCTTAAGTCATTCTAACTGACTGGCTTTATGAGCTTCGGCTAATTCTTGCCAGGTGTTGTGTATGCCCGTCTTGAGAAGTCTCGTAGTCAAAGCCGTAGATGGTAGGCCCAGGGCAGTTTTGATGGCTTTGCATATTTGAATGTTAATTTTTTTCTACCTCTGATGAGATCTAGAATATTGGCCAGTGTACATGATGAACAGGTTGGGAGAGTAATGAGTTGAGGTAACATGAAGTGTAGACAGGAATGAAGGAAAATATGCCATTGAGCGTGAGCAGCTGTGACAGATTCTGTTGTCCGGTTAATAATGGAGAAATTAAAATTGCCATAAATGATCACAGTAGAATGCCAAAATAGCATATGCACTTCATTTAGAATGTTTTGAAACTCGCTTGAAAATGCACAATTTACATCCGGAGGGCAGTAGTATGCACTTATGAGAACATTCTGCTTGAGCATTGAAGTGAAATGAAAATGTGCTCTAAGAATGAACGAATGCCAGTTGGAACTGCAAGAATTTATTTTTTTAAAGCTATGAGCATGCCACCTTCTATGCAGTTGCATCATTCACAACAAAAAGTGTTGCATGCAGATGTGAAAAGAAAAATTTTATAGGAGATGATATCGTTTAGCCACGTCTTGATTAGTACAAGAAGAGATGTCACGCATGAATCAATGAGTGATGAAAGTGACATATATTTTGACATCACACTTCAACCTCTAGTGCATAAGAATGACAGGTTTGTAGACGTGTTATGGGTGTGTGGTTGCATAAGCTGTCAGTTTCCACACTTGCATAAGATGAAGGTTTGGCTTGTCATTCCAAAGCATGCTGAGACAGACGCACTGCACAGTTTATTTCCGAGTCCCAAACATATGTGTCGTTGTTGACCAAGAGCTTGTTAAAAACCAAGCAAGCTTAGTGTGAGCTGTCTCATACTGACTACAAATTTTAAAAAATTAATAAGAAAATAAATATATCTGTCATCCTGATTGCTGATTTGCTGTTCCTAAGTGATGGAGTAGTGCAAAAGTGACATATTTTATTTGTACATATTGTACTCAACCCACTGCAACAGTAAAAAAAAGGAAAGAAAGGAAGGAAAATGTAATTATGTGAAATTATACAGATGGAACATCCTTTCTTTTTATGCTGAAGTAAACAATCAATATATGCACATGTGAATACGATATATGTGCATGCACTAGAATAACTTTCACCAGTCATATTATGTCAGCAAGACAGCAAGGTGGGCGAATTGGTTAGGATTTATCTTAGTTTTGGTAACAGCTAGCGCAAAGGTACGATGAGTAGAAAACGTTATTAAATACACGAGCAGGGCTGTTAATGGTTTGTGAACACTTTTCTGTAACGCTATGTGTTATATCCGCGTCCACAGCGACCAGGCCGACATGGATAAGCGTAGGTTATGATTGAGCTCTTCCTTGTCATTTCACGCGCTGATAACCACGACTTATTACAATACGGCAGTTTCTTAACGTTTGCTAATCCGGCTTGGGCAAAGCTCCCGTCGTTGTGTGCCACCTCACGTCCGCCGTACGCGGTGCCGGCCGGGCAATAATAGATTGACTTTTGGATGGTAGTACGCTCGCTGCGTGAGGGCACCCCGCAGGTGAAGGGCATGGGAAAATAGCCCATTCTTACGACGCGGGGTTCGGTATGTGACCTGTGATTAGCCCGAGAGTTCAGATTTAACTGCGTAGCTGTTGCGCGGCCCAATGCTTCGCGCTGCCCGATTGTAGACGGTGGACATTGTAACATATTTTAATTTCGCTTGCGTTTCGCTCGCGCAAGAACTTTCCACGACTCGCTGACTTCCCGTCTGTCGCCAATGAATGTTCCCCGGCCAGACGCTCCTAGGTCCAAGCCCGGCCCGGGCCCGAGTCAGCAATTGCTTGGCCGCCCCGAGCATCCTTGGACCGAGTTTGGCATATGCAGCCGACAACGCTTTCTGTCTGGCCAGCGCTAGTAGTAAAATCGTGTTTTGTCAACAATTAAGTTAGCGTGTTGACGGTACGTGAAACGTCGATCGCTTCAGTATCGCAGCTCTATTGGCATTAGCTTTTTTTTTTCTTATTGTGTTACACAATAGGTGCGATTGCGATCACTTTATTCCGACGGTTATGCTATGTTATGATAGAGCAGGCAGGCCGGATCGAGATGCCGTACTCGCTAGGGCCTTTCCTTGCCGTGCTGCGCGTACACTATCACCGATAGGTCGTTTATATGGACGGTAGGTAATAATAATAACGATAACCCCGAGAAAGGAATCCATTGACATACTGGCCCTGAAGATAGGTTCATGTTTGCTGAATCGCACCGTATGTATGTATGTATGACTCGGTCGAATTGGCACGTACAGTTGAGAGGCTCTCATGAGATATGCTCGCCGACGACATGCCAATGAAGTGCTGTTTAGTATTTTTCTCGCACACAACTATGTAAACGAACTTCCTATTAGCGTGTAGACGGATGATGAGGGCGGCATATAGGTACAGTACCGTACATATTCGCCTGAAGAGGAACATTACAAATGTGCACATGGTATTCACATTTTATTAATTTAATGATGATATATATGTGGGCTGTGTGGACCTTTAGGGTGTAGTGTAATATGCAATGTAGGAATGAAGTATTAAGAACACAACAAAATTTCTTGTCATATGACCAACTGAGTAAAATCTGCTTTTCAAGTGAACAAACATACCCCGCAGGAATGCCACTTGTAGCTTTTTCAACTGAGCTACCACATTTTTATCACATATGCAGCTAGGGTATGCAATCCAATTTTAGAACATGGCTTAATTAGCAAAAAGCTTTCATAATCTTGAATACAGTTAATGCATTAGAGGTGCAGCCTTAGTTACTGTACACATTGCATAATCTGCACACTGCAGAGCATTAATTTGCATAATTTGTTTTGTACTTTCTTCTGCATGTGGCTGCAAGCCTTTGTTTTCAAGAGTGCGCCTAGGAAGAAAAGTGTTTGTGTTTGGTTTGGATGATGCACTTCGGTGGCCAAGAGAAGAAACATGCAAATTATAATATTTTTTTATTAAGATAGCTGCATTGGACCAGCAGGACCTACCTTTCATACCATGATTAGGGCAAGACAGATGGCACCTGACAAAATCCAGAAAATGTATCATCCACTCTGAGTAATTGGTGAGCAAGCTTCAATACCATGAGGGGCCAGTGAGCCTTGGCTTTGGTATGACAGGAACAATCTTGAAAATACCAAAACATATGTGCATAAGGGATAGGAGTTGCCTCTGTCTGAAACCCACTGATGACTCCATTATAAACGTAAGCAGCAGTGCTTGTGCCATGCCCTGCTGCTTAATTTCAGAGAGACTAAGAGATGAACGAAAGGCATAGATAGAAGCATTGAGAGGAGCATTATTTATTGTTCTTTTGCAATATCATGCTTCAATTACCACAAATTATAAACACTGCAATAGTTGTCTCTAGCTCGCTCATTTTAATAATCGTTCCATTCACAGTCTCAACTCAACAGCATAACACAACATATTAACTTAATGCGCTAAAGTCTGAGAGTGTGTTGGTTACATATACTACATTTGGTTACATTTACGTATACTGGATGAGTGAGGGGCATATGAACACACTTAGTGCTGCTTTCCAACTGAGATTATTCAGTCCATTGAGCAACCTGACTTTAAACTTTTGCAGGTGACTGTTCAAGTCAATGCACATACATTTACCCACATCTACTGTTTGTTCTATATTGATTTCTCTTTTACGAGTAATCACTGTGGATTATAAGGGATATTACAATTAAACATTGAAGGCCATAATTATGAAAATAATATGGCCTTTGAAAACAAAAAGCATAGACAGGCCATCAAAATGACAGCAAAAATAAAGAATAAATTAATTGTTTGTTTAAAAAGAAGCCTAATAAGCTTATTAAATCACCCATGACATGCCTCTTAATTGGCTCTTGAAAGTTGAGCTCCAAGACTGGCATGCTGTGTATATCACTGACAGTAAGCACCAGACTAGCAATACCAGAGTAACAGGGGAATCACCCATTGCAATCACCTCTGAAAATTTAGTAAATGGAGTTAGAGAGCTCTTCTAAATCACCTTTCTAGCAGCGGAGTAACACTGTACCATTTTGGAACAATACATTTGTGTTTCTCTGACATGACCCAAATACCTCAAATGGATCCCAGCACATATGGGAGAAGTAACCATGAATGGCCCTCCCAACCTCAATGAGAAGGCCGACCGAGCCGCGCGAGAACTAACCCACCGCGTCTCGGACAGTGACGGCACAACACCCCGCAACCCCCGGGGAAAGGGGAAGGACTGCGGGAAGGCAACAACAACGAAGTAGCGATACAAGACAACAGGGACAGACTGGTCACGTACCACGACATACTGACACACTATACGAAACGAGGAGAAACATACCCACAACCCCGCAAACAACTCGACAGGTTTCAAGAAACAGATTGGAGGAGGTTGCAAACCAGAACATTCCGAAACCCAGTACATTTAGACAGAGTAAATTCAACACAATACCCAGACGCGAGCTGCAAGCTCTGCAAGCACGAACCCGCAGACAATGCACAGATCTCATGGAAGTGCACACAGATCAGATCGATATATCTAGAGGACAAGATAGAACAGGACCTTCTCGAGGAGCGATAGCTAAGTGCTCTGACTAGCTCGGAACTACACGACCAACTGTGGGCTATCCAGTGGGCCCGGGCAGCAGTGGAAAGGCTATGCCTCACCGCACATAATGCCCGGGTGGCCTGAGCCTGGGCTGGAAACCTTGCAGATCCTTTTCTCATTAAAGTTATTTCCGTACGTCCCTCCCTGGTTCAAAAAAATTTACCTTCCTAAACGCCATGTGCATCTTTAGAGGCATGACTTATAGAGATACACTGGCAATTTAATCTCTCCCCATGGATGCTAAAAAGTCTCAAAAGGCAAAATGCTACTCGCTGATAGATGCTTCATATCAAAGAACATTTGCCCTTTTTACACACAATGCTTTGTTTAAGGTCACATTCAGAGCAAGTGAAAAGCACAATTAGGCCTATAATTCCCTGCCTGTAATGATACTTTGTACAAACTTGCTGTGAAACAGTATTGCATGAAGCTACACTGACTCTCTACAACTGCAGAAGATTACTCTTTTCATTCAGGCAGCAGTGACATTTCTTTCAATTCATAATAAGTGAGTCAAGATGCCTGTGCTCACATTATTAAAATTACGTATTTCCTGATAATAAATTGCAGTTAAGAATACTGCGTCCTTGACAGTGCTTGCAAAATTGATGCAGCAATGGCTGTCAAACTTGAGCGTAAAAGCATGTGTCACATCAGAGCAAACTTTTCGGGGTAGAAAGACTGTAAGTGAGCCTGGCACAAGAGGTGCGGGTAGATACATGTTCTTGATGTTGTTGTGTTCTTTGTTATCTGCCATGGCATTGAAAAGGCCAGAGATGTGTCCCTGTACCTAGTGTAAGCAAGCATTAAAAGTGAGTAGTTGTGAAGCTTGTGTATCTTCTGACAAAGCTATGTGGCTTTACTGTCTTGCTTCAGCTGCTAAATGGCACTCAAGGAATTGGTGTGTCTGTATTTGGGTGAAGTTTGATAAAAATGAGGCTGCCTCATTGGTGTCATGTGTGACTTTACCGTGTACCAGCCCCGTTCTGCAGACTCTTGTCATGTATGGTATGAAGCTCAAGTAGAGTTGCAGACATCCATTGTAGATTCCTTATTTTTATAAAGAGGGAAGTACTTAAGGCTGACTGATACTATGCTTCCATCTCTTGTAATAGCAGCATCTGTACAAAATACATTGGTCCAAAGGAACATCAGTGTACAGCCGTGCCATGGCCTTAAGTCTGTTCTTGCACCCAAGCAATCAGAAGTGACTGCAACATGCAACCTCTTTAATTCAAATGCTCATTCACATTGAATTAGCAATGCTGCCGTGGTGTTCACCTGGGCATGTTCTTGAGCGAACAGAGGGAGAGCAGCTATTGCCCTCATCACGTTCTGAATAATGATCTCAATCTGGTCCCTCTGCTTCAGTGAGGGCCAGTAAAACTGAGCCTGATAAATAATATGTGGCTGGAGTACAGACCAAACAGCATTACTGGCTATTTCGGTACAATCTTCTCCACATTTAGATGCAATCATTCATATCAGGTGGAAGGTTGACATTGGTGTCTTCTTTATTTTGCCTAGCCAATTTGATCTTGTTCCGGATTGGCGAACATCGAGACCAAGGATCCGTACTTCTATTTCTTGTAACAAGGACCAGTGCCAGTAGCCAGGAATATATAGGTGCATGTGTTGGGGGGGGGGTGAGCATTGTCTGCACATCGTCCTATACCAGGTAAACAGACATGTTGGGTTCGGGGGCAAGGAGTTACGTTCCCGGTGTAGAGCATGCTGCAAAGCAATGCCGGTCTAGCCTGGTGTGGTTGGAAACGCCTTTCTCAAACTAATTGCCAATAATTGTTAGAAAGCTATATTGTGGCTACTTTTCCTTGCAGCAAGGTGTGTATTGTCCAAAATGAGTGATGCACGAATGATGGATGTCGTTGCACCTATTGCTGCCTGCAAATGTGAGCCACCATTCAGGAGCACAGCAGTACTGGACGGTAGTGCTAGTAAATTTACATAATTAGCAAGGCTTCAATATGCATACCCTGGAGTTAAATGTCATTTTTGATTAAAATGGCTGTGACATATGAGTAGGCTTTGTTTTTTGTGGCCATTATCTTGCTTTCGCGCACCCCCTGGATGGGCTGTATTATTCTTGCATCCCTCTGACAACAAACATTTGCTTGTGAGTACTTCTTGCTACCTTTATTACTGATTTCTTTTCTTGATACTCAGATCCCTGTCTTTGCAATGTGGCCTCTGGCTGTTTATGTTCTTAGGAATGCCGACTTGTATGATGTTAACATATCTGAAAAGAAGCAGTATACACACTGAATACTTGAATGATAGAAAGCCACTGCTGTAAAATTAATGGTCAATCTCGGAAAGGGTCACCTGAATTGGCCACAATTAATAATTTACTGAAGCTATAAAAGCTGCTTTTCTGAATAAATTTTCCAAGACAAATACAGCAATATGCATGTCATGTTTGACGAGAATTCACAATTACGTGAAGCATATTTGCTTTGAGAATTAGTCCCAGGTGCCACAAGCACACTTGATGCAGAAGCTCGAAAGCAGTACAGTGACAGCCACACACCTCTACACGTGGAATAAAAAAAATCCCAGACGGTAGCACACTACTCACCCAGTTAAAAAAAAAAAACACATGTTGTCATTTATTGAAATTGCTCTTTATTTTTAAAAGTTCAATTCAGAACAAGTTACTACAGAGTGTATTAATGTTTATGTCGGTTTCCATATTACATACCCCTCTGTGGCAACAAAATGCTGCACATACGCAATCAGTCATGCATGCCCTCCTACAAAGAGTGAAATGGAAACTGAGTGAATCAAGTGACATGTGGCTCATTTGTAGTTGTAGGTAAACTTGATGGCTGATAGCACTAAGGGCAAGTAATAGTAGTATAAAGTTTATTTCTGTTAGTGGTTTGGGCGGTCGGTGCGTCCCTCAGGCCAGGGCTCCACTGATCTCTGTGGTTTGCTGGGCTTGATCGAGAAGAGCTCTCTGGCTCTCTACATCTTCACTAGCAAGCCAAACATCCCAGTGCCTGTTACTTGGCACAATACGCCGTAAGGGGCGAATTGGAATTTGGAGGCTGTAGTTTATACGTTCATGTTACGTGGGCAAGAGTTGGCAGCTCCTCGCACCAAGAACACATACTTTCATAGAATGCAGGGTGTACCTTAGTGAGTATTTGTAGGTGTAGATATGTGTTAGTCTGTACACAGCGCGAATCCCTGGCCTGTTCTTCCATAAGGTTGGAGTGCGGGCGGCTGTATTTTTGTCTCTCTTTTTCCTGGTTTTCGAAGGTGTCGTGTGGGTCAATGGGAGTTCCTTGAAAGGACTGACTAGTGCTCGGATGCTTATTGCTCGAGCAGTTCGGTCCACCCTCTCATTTTCCTCGAGTCCAGAGTGCGCCGGGCACCAAATTACCACTTGGTACAATTCTGTGAATTTTGTATGGGACGGTACCCGTCATGCACGAACAGCATGCTGCCTTAGAGTCCATCATGGCCAATGCAGATTGTTTCTTTTGCTTCTGCATCTCGAAAGGCCAGCGCTATGGCTGCTGCCTCCACGGTGCAAGTTAAAGGGTTCCGAATGGAAGTTGTTATCCCTGTGGACCAATTGAAGGCCACTATTTTGAATTTGTCTGTTGCCACTCTACATGCATCTGTGTAGTATACGTCTGGATTTTTCACATTTCTTTTGTAAAGCCTTTGATTGCGTTTTTCTTTTCTTTGGTGGTGTTCCGTGCTCATATTCTTTGGGATTCGTGAAACTAGAATTTCCTCTCTTGTTTGTCTGGGTAGCAAAACTGTTTTTTCTCAGCCATACTGCGCTATCAGGGGATATCCTGCCTTTTGTAACAGAGCCTTTCCTTGTTTTGTAGAATTCAGATGTTCTCTCTGAGGCATGACCACATGCCATGTCATGTTCTTCATATGTGTTGTGAATACCAAGAGCCTCCAGCTTTTTGGCACAAGTGTTTTTGGGAGCCCTAGCTGCCCTGATGATGGAGCTCACTTTAGACATTTCAGCCTTATTTAGTTTTTGAAAGGGGAGGCTATAGGTCACCCTGCTAATAATTAATGCTCGCACAAGTCTGACTGCCTCCGCTTCTTTGAAGCCTCTTTTTTGTTTTGTGACTCTGTGGATCATTTGTGCCACATTCCTTGTTCTTTGTCTTAATGTTTCTAGCATGTGTGATGCCCTGCTGTTGTCTTGGTACAAAAACTCAGAATACATTCAGGTATGTGGACACCAAGGGCAAGAAACAAGGAAGGAAATTGAGATTGGCTGGGTGGTTTCTTTTGATGCAGTGAAACGTAACTAAAGTCCAAGTATGCATTCACACGACATCTGCACATGAACACGTTACTAAAATACATCAAAGCCTGACCAAGCAAACAAATTCACAGGCCTATTTGAATTTATTCCATTTGTCCTTTTCAGCACTGGTCAAACGTGCAATACATGACTATGAAAACACAGTTAGTGTCTGTATACAAAAAAAAGAAATTGTAGGCTGTAACTGCCTGAAACTGTGATTTCTAATGCACAAACCTTTGTGCATAGACAACTTGATACAAGGAAGTGCTGGTACAGATTTCCCAGTGAAAATGCATGCAGTTTGAAGCTTATTTCACAAAACTGACAAAATGAACATAATTGTGTGCACACACTGCGTGCCTCCATTTAACACAGAAACAGGCTGGCTGTTCGCATTGTTCATGCTGCATAACAGTAATTTGCCGCCTTAAAAATAATGTTGCTGTGACGCAAATCGCTCCCAGTTGAAAAAGACAACAGGAATTCCTGTCGCAACTACGGAAATTTCTGTTGTACGACAGAAGTTCCTGATGTTTCTGTAGTTGCGACAGACATTTCTGACATTACGACATAAATTCTGATGTCCCAACAGAATCATCCTGTCGTGAAGACCAAGAGTTCTGAAATCGCAACAACTTTCTATCGCAACAGCGATTCTGACGTCGCAGCAGGAACTCTCTGTCGGGACTGCACATTTTCGGTCGTGGCGTTAGAAATGTGCCACTTTCTGTCGCAGCGACATAATTTCTGACGCCGCGACAGAAGCGCTTTCAATCGCGACGCTTTAAAATTGTATGTCTGAATTTCGCATCGGTGGTGTACCCTGTACTTTTCTCTTGCGCGGTATTTAATCGTGCTTCTCTGAAGCCGGCAATGCTGATAGCACAGACACCGGTATTAAAGTCGACGTGGCCAATTGTTATAATTGTGCCGTGACGACGAAGCACCATAAATGCCCTACCGGCCTCCTCAAAATCGGCCGCTGATGAAAATCATATCATCTGCGGGAATGGCTGCGTATCCGTTTTGTGTTATTTGGTAAGATGTGGCACACAGGCCTGTGGACTTACATGTGCCGTTACACTGACACAGTTAACTTCCCAGAAATATTGCATAAGCTTTTACAAAGCGAAAAAGAAGTTTTGGGTTGTTCCACAAAGTTGCGTGAAAAGCTGTCTCGCTCGGGTCTTATTATTCTGGTACAGCGCTGCCGAGAGATGCCAGTATGCTGTCAGAATGAACAATCATCCACGAATGTTTATGTAGCTATCTTGCATTGAACACAGAATTATATGCGCGCTCAAAAGTGCAGAGCGAGAGACAACTGTCGAAATTAGCAGTAACAACCTAACAGTGTCCCCGGTCACCGTTGTCTATTTCTGTATTTCTTATTTAATATGGATATCCTAGAGCAAAATCGATGTTCTAGCACTACACAATGTACCTGTCGATGGTAAGAACACTTTTACTTTTCTAGAGATGCGGCAGTTGACGCGGTGGAATGAAAGCGCATGTTGACTCTTAAAATGCAAATATAAACATAAACGCAAAGTGTTTGTATAGCTGAAATATGCACGAAGGACGCATATTCGGCGTGGCGTAGTGGTAAGATGCTGGGCTCGGGATGCCTCAGTCCGGAGTTCGAATCCCCTGCGGGGAGAGTTTTTTTTTCCTTTATTTTTTTTCTTTTTTCTACAAACAAATTTACATAGCCTTAAAGAGGTCTCTGTCAATTTTTAATTGAATATTGATCAAGAACTACAGGACGTCACACTACGGACAACAGAACGACAGACTAAAATTTCCTGTTGTGTTTTTCAAGTGGGCTGTCACAACCTATATCGACACTTAAGGCGAAGTGGTTATCAAACACACCTGATGACGAAACTCCAATACTCTTTGACCCGCCGTGGTTGCTATAAGCGTCCTTGGAGTTGTGCTTAGTATTAAGCACGAGGTCACAGGAACAGATCATGGTTCTGACACGTAAAACACGACAATTAAATTGAAAAAGAGAAAGAAAAAAGTTGAAACGTCTCTTTTTTGTGCGGCACTGGCTTCTTGAGTTTTATTGAAAGGACCGGTAAGTCTCAACACCGCGACATAAAAGGTATGAGCATTATGCGCATAGCGCAATGCTTCCGCGCCGTACTCACCACCGCAGCTTGAAAAGGCCGCGTCAAACATGAGGCAACTGGGCAAGCGGTAATCCGAAACGCGCCGTTTCCAAAGCAGTCGACACCGTACGCGGTCCGATTTTGTGAGGACTGTGGGTGAGGTTTCACTAGCCGCTGTCATATCGTGGCGCAGGAGGGAATCCGAGCACGGCCGCGCGAACCACAAAAGTGTATTGTAGTACACAAATCACGTCAAAGCGATGACTACGCGGTGGCCGATCACCGCCGTGCTGCGCAGTGGGGCAGGTAGCTTTCTTGTGAGGTTCCACACTACACGAAACACTCTCCGACGGCCGCCAAAATTACCTCGTAAGCACGCATATAGACACACACGCAGAACTACGATGAGCAAAACAGGTGCCGTCACCGGCGCCGACGACAGTGGCGCTTTGCGGGCTTTGCCTTCAGTTTCACTTTTAGTTGATTGGAAGACGAACAGAAGCGAGGACATTCTGCGGCCTAAGCCGTCGAAGTTTTGCATGGTCTCGCTTCCGAAGACAGCTCGTCAGATGCCGACCGGGGGTTCTGGCAGCGCGACAGGACATTGTGGTCGACGAGGCGAACAAAGCGTCTATTATATCGCCCTAAATAAGTTGGCTTGCACTCCGGAAATGTATAAATTTGCAGAAAGAAAAAAAAAAAGAAAAAGAACCACTTGGACAATATATCTCTCCTTTCTCGTTTCCTTCTCACAGATGTGTAAAAGAAAAGAAAATAACGCATAAAATAAGAAACAGAACTCCGTTTACGCTAAAGGGAGGCCTGTATCTTCTAAACTCCCTCTTAAAAAGGATGTAGAATTGAGGTTCTGTCTCCTTCTTTCATCCGCATTTTGCGAGGGAGAGAAATGGAGGACGCTGATCATTTCTACACCACTCTAAGGGAGCACGGTTTTCAGGCACGTAGTCTCAAGGGAGGTCACATCCCTTAAAATGCCTTTTTCGGCTGATTTCCGTTTACAGTGTACAGTGGGCCATTGGGGAGGCGTACGTCGACAACGGCCATTTTAGATTTGCAAAAGTATATGCAGCTGAGAACTTGGTGCCTTTTGAGATTGTCTGAAAAAAAGATAATTTCGGCGAATCAGCCCAAACATATTATTGGAGCACAAACGGATTGATGTTCCATACATAATCAAAGCACGAACAAATAAGCCCCAGTTTTTCCTGTTCCGGCTTAAAACCCAGCCTACCAACAAACTCTACCCTAAATTTTCCCATTTAGCGCATGCACGCTAATAGCCACACGCGGTTATAATGTGAGGCTAATAATTAAGGTTATGATGATGAACCTCGGCGTCTTCCAAGCGTGAAGCAAGAAGATCACGCACCGCCAAGAATGATCGTCAGGGCCCATCTGTCCGATAACGTTTAGCATTTGTTAGTCAGCGAAAAGTGGCCATCCGATAAAGATAAACAAGTACACGGGTCAATAGCAAGCTCGCCGATTATTTTCAAGAAAAAGGTTTCCCTATAACTTACAAAGTACCAAGTTTGGTTTGTAAAAGGTAAATCACGCGCTGGCTATCATTGTTTATGCCAGGTATTATTATTATTATTATTATTATTATTATTATTATTATTATTGGAGTTGGTTGGTTTATGGTAATTATTTCTTCCTTTTTGTGCCACCTTTTGATTATGCGACATTGTTATAAGGGGCCTTTATGTTCGTGGATAACAATGCATTTTTTATCTTGTTGGCCAAACAAACTACAACTTCAATTTAGTTGCAATCTCACTGAAAAAAAGGAAAAAAAATCAAGTAAGAAATAGTTGGCAACATTGAAAACTAAATCTACACTGTTGGGCGATTTTGTGATTTTAACTAGGCATTGGAATTTCAATCAAATACTTATTTTTTTTTCATCTCTCGGACTCAACTGCAACAGGATACAAAAAAGGACAAGGAAAAGGTCTTCTGAAAGTAATTAAGAAAGTAATTAGGCGGTCAGGCAAGCACGCGCACACACGTATAAATTTCGTTCGCTTGCATTGGAGTTTAGGCATAGAATATATTTTCCATTCTGGTTCCATTCGCCGATCATCGGGTTCCAACGCCAGACAATGCACGATCAAATTACTCATGCCCAGTGCACAACTACGTGGCTTCTATACATAGCAGTAACAACCAATTAATTATCACTAAATCAGTCATGATGAGTCGTGACATGACATGCATGTCATGACCATACATGCGTCATGCGTGGTCATAGGTTTCATCCCCCCACACATAAACACATGCATGAACACAGACACACACACACAGACACACACACACACACTCACACACTCACACACACACACACACACACACACACACACACACACACACACACACACACACACACACACGCGCGCACGCACGCACGCAGGCACACACACACACGCACACACACGCGCACGCACGCACGCAGACACACACACACACACACACACACACACACACACACACACACACACACACACACACACACACTAAGTACCGCCCGTGTTGGACAGCGGCACAAGAATAACGCCGGGAAAACATGTCAACTCGATCCGTATCTCATTACATGAAAGGCAAGCTTAAAGCTCACCTTACCTTCTACTGCGCCATGCGTCTGCTCTTCCAGATAAGTGCAAAATCAAATTGTACGAGGCACCGGTCACAAAGAGCGCACAACGTACACGTACTGTGGATCTTGACACTCTTGCAGCCTGTGTGCAACAAGCGATTAAAAACAAAGCATTTTGTGTTATCCAGAAATAAACAAGTTACACACGCATGCATATGTGCCAGATATCAAGAATACAAGACAAACACACTACGCGAAAAAGCACACGAATGAACGAATAACTACGAACGCAGGAATGGCATAACTTAGCTGAACACACACGACCGGCCCGTGGGTTGCCACTTGTCGCGCTTCACCTTAACCAGCCAGAGGAGTCGTCTTTTCGATTCTTTAGGAAATCGGAACATCCTTCCAGTCATTCCGTGAGTGCTTCGTGCACTGGGGCAGGCAACACCCGGGCATTTCAGACAAGAAAACGCCGTGCACGCGTCTCTCTCGGCCGACCGTAACGACATGTGGGGAGCGCAATGGCGGCCGGCGGTCGGAAGGCGGCACTGGCCCTTTCACAGAATGACTCCACCCTCCGAGAGGGCGCGCGAATCGAGGCACCCTACCGCATCGTAAGGGGCTTTACCGCATCGTAAAGTCCCTTAAACTTCGCGAAGTAGCGACGCTCTCCTACTCTGCCTTCACTCCACCTCGTTTCTCCTTTCTTTCACCCTCCGTCCTCGAGCGTAGCGCCGCCTACACCGCTCGAGCGTAGCAACGGCGCCAACATGTGCTCCTCGCCACTCCGTAGACGCTTCTCGAGCGAAAATGGCGCTGAAGCACGGCGCGAGGTCCCACGTGATGCTATTAGGCCAATAGCGACGCGGCGTCGGCCTCGGCCAGAGAGCGCGGGGAGGAGGCGGAATTCTTCAAAGCGTGGCGCTACTTTACGAAGTTTAAGGGGTTTTACCTCATCGAGGCCCCTGCAAGAGGCCGCGTTTATACCAGAAAGCCTGCCTTCGTGCATAGCGTATGCCGCGAGCGTTTCGCGGTAAACATTATGGTTACATACGCTGCAGTTGTCGGGAAGGGTGAGAAGCAGTCAGGGATCTTTGAATGTTATGGGGTTTCACTCTTAAAGGCGCAGCTTAAGCATCCTCCAAAAATTTTTTTTTGTCACGTTGTAGTGACAGTGAAGAAGGCAGGTGCACGGGGGCGACCAGTGCTTGTCGCAGCTTTTCACTATTTAAGGAATAAAAACGGCGGAGAAAGTCAACGCACAGGTAAAGTGCATTGCAAAACATATGGAGTGTTGTCACCCAGAGAGAGAGAGAGAGAGAGAGAGGTTGGTTGATGGAGAAAAATGAAAGCAGTGGCCTAGCGGTAGAGCATCCGCGTCTTATGCGGGAGGTACCGAATTCAAATCTCGGTGTCGCCGGAAAGCCGACGGTTCATGTAATGGTCAGAGATGTTCCCTGGCCTGATGCTGGCCTTTTCGGGGGGGTTCACATCTCGAATAGCGGGCCCACAACAGAGATATACGAGTTGTCTCTGGGCCACAGACAGCCCTGTTGAAGCGCATCCGCCCCGGCGGTGGGAGGCAAGTGCTGCCGCCGGGCACCTAACGACGAAAATAGGTACAAGCGCGCTCCTGGCCTGGCGTTCGGCCATTATGGGACTTCAACTCTTGGAAAGGGGGTGTTTATCGCCAACCCAAAGGCGTCCCCACCTCCATAGGTGGATTTGGTGCGCCACATAGGAAATGGCCGCTATGGGAGCGACCCAAACATCACTCTCCCCCTTCTTTTTTTGAGCTCACGCGGGTATCGACATAAATTTAGGGCGCAGGCTCCTTTACGAAGCGTATCACCCCTGAAGAAAGCCGAACGCCAGGCCGAGGTACACTTGTGCTCATGTGAGAACCAATGGGTGCCTGGAAGCTGTGGGAATCGAACCCTACAACCTGCCGCAGCGGAGGCGGGCGCTCTGCAACTAGGCCACAGCTGCGGTTGACAGAGGACATGAAAAGGCTGCCGACTGCACCGCCACGTTCTAGCGTGGGGCTAACACCTGAACATCGATCAGCAGTGTTGTGAAGGAGAAGAAGCGGAAAGGCGACAGGGATAAGAAGGAGAGTGTTCAGAGCTGATAGCTCTGGAGCATTCGCAGGTTTCGCTTCAGTGGCTCTTAAGCGTATTTACCACAGCGGCGGCCCAGTGCCTCTGACAAAGAATGCGCTCGGTTATCGCATTCTCTGAGTAACGAGGACACTCTCCTATATAACGCTCCAGGCAAAAAGCGCAGCTTTGTGAGTATGCTACGTCGTAACAGGTTGAAAACGATATATACAGTGACGTTCTATTAAGACGTGCTATTTGAGCAGTACAACTGTTGCTGAAAGTGTTGAAATCATTCTTATTTCAATGAAGGGCTTCGATGCTTCTGTAAAAAGCTTCTATATCATTCCATAATTCACATGGCACTTTATTTGAAACATTTTACGTACACTGTATCCTCTTTTGCTATGCCAAAATTTTTTCATATGTAATTTGTAATATGTTCTGTGCCCCCTTTTTACTATCTGCGCACCATCTTTCTGCAGCGTGATTATACTTTACGGAGTAGTTAAACATATTACGGAGTAGTTCCTGCAGGCCGTCTCGTGGACAGTCGTGTAGTAGGATCTGCTGTGAGTGCTAGGCAAGCTTGACCCGTGATCAATACTTTCACAAGCTCCAAGTTGCTCCGAATCATCGTCAATCTGTTTCCTGTCGGCTGTAGGACGGATGCCTTTCCCAGAGAAAGAGAGAGACAGAGTTGGGGGTGGGAAGGTCAGGGAGGCAAGCCGGAAGAGCCTCTGGTTTGTTACCTGGCACTGGAGGAAGGCGAAATCATAGGCGGAAAGAATAGCGGAGGGATAACGCAAATGTACGCAGATAAAATGGAGGAGACGGGGAACTTTGTGAAATGTGTAGCTTCTCTAATAGGCCTCAGGGATTTCCAGCTACCCGCGTGATGCGCCAACCAACCTTCAAACTTCACGCTTTCATAACGCCACGCGATCCTAAGCTTTCTTTTTCATTTGTGTTTTAATGCGACAGCATTATATGCACAAGAAGCGGAAAATCCGGCGTCCGGCGTTAACATTCGTTTGTACCAAAGCCCACGTGACGAAGTGATGTCATGTTCCCGGCGCGGGACCTGCTGCAGCTCGCTCTGCGAAATCCCGCAGTGAACAGCCACGTCATCGGACGGACGCCGTGGTCCACACGCAAGAAAATTTACCTTGCCTAATTCGAAAATTGATCTGAACAACGTTCGAAACCGATCTGGTCGACAACCAAGATCGACTTGGCCTATCCCCAAAATTTGGGTGGCCCATCCCCAAAATTGGCTTTGCCCAATTCGAAAATTGAGCCGATCCACGTTGAATAACCGACCTGGCCCACTCCGAAAAATTGACTTGGCCAACCCTCAAAATTTGGGTGGCCCACCCTCAAAATTGACTTTGCCCAATTCGAGCACATGAGCGCGGAAGAGTTATATACTGCTTTCGCTTTCAATGAATGTTAGGAGACTTAAATGCCCCTGTAATATTTTCCGTCCTCGATATCCATTCTTTTGCTACCTCCCGCAGTAACCCAGTGGCTACAGCGTTGCATGCACTGCTGAGTTCAAGGTGGCTAATTCGATGCGATTTGGAGCCCATTTATGGGGTCGAAACGCAAGAACGCTCCTGTGTACTTGAGATTTAGGCTCACGTTAACGAAAGCCCGGTGGTCCAAATTAATCCGGTTCTTCCCCTACGGTGTCCCTCATAAGCAGATCGTGGTTCTGGCATGTAAGACCCCAGATTTCTTTTTTATAGTTCTGTTACTTTAGTAGGTCACCGGTTGTCTGCTGTACGCGTATCATAACCTGTCCAACTACTTCCCGGTTACCGGAATTTGGCGCTCTGTCTCGTTCTCTTCTCTTGTGTGTGTCCGTTTATTTGGCGTCTTTATATTTTATTTTACATCTCGATTGGTCTATCGGCTACGGCCGTTTGCTTTCTAAAGTATAGTGCCATCGTCTTGTTCCTTGAGATCACGCATATCATTTCTTGTTCCATCGCCGCTTGCGTGGTTCTTTGTTTCTTCCCAAGTTTCATTTGTATACCCTCCACGTTTTAGCCAAATATATTAGCTCGGAGGTCAAGACACTTGTCTGGAACGCACTGGGCGCGTTCTCCGGACTGCGCTGTCGAGGTTAGCGATAACACGCGGCACGACACCGGCTGGATTGAACCTCGCACGGCTACATTTATAAGATGCCTTGTACCCTCTCGCACAGCTAGTTGTCCCACGGCGCTCTTGTTCCATTGTGTGTGATTGTGCGCATATGCTGTTAAAACTTCTCATGCTAGCTGGCGATATCGAATCTAACCCCGGCCCCGACAAAGAGATTCTTAATGTATTGAAAGAACTGCAATCTGGACAGACGGTAATGCTTGAACAGCTAAAGTCTATTGAAAAAAAAAAAAAAAAAACTAGTTGATCATGATAAAACGTTCAGCGAAATTAAAACACGGCTAGACAAAATTGAGACAGCCTTTGCTGGTATCGATGACATGCAAATTGAATTAGGCAGACTACATGAGATAAGCACTGAAAATACGGCGCAGATAGGTGTACTGTCTGCCCGGATAAACGATGCTGAAAATAGATCTAGAAGAAATAACCTTGTTTTTTACAGCATCGCCGATAAACCTAAAGAATCATGGTCTGATTCTGAGAAAATTATTATTGCACAGTGTACACAATATTTAGATGTGCAAATTGAACCGCGTGGCATTGAACGTGCACATCGCATTGGGTCTTTCCAAACTGGAAAGTCCAGGCCAATAATTGTGAGGTTCGCTCACTTTAAAAGCAAAGATCTTGTCCTTTCTTCGGCTCATAAGTTCAAAGGTACGTGCTATGCCGTTGCACAAGATCTCGCCACAAGCACGCGCCTTGCCCAGAAACGCCTCATCGAGTTTGGAAGGGCCCGTAAACTGCGGTTCAAGTTGCGTCATGAAAAGCTTATAGTAGGTGAAAAAACCTGCTACTTCGACCACACTATTAACCAGGTCATTGAGGAACGCCTTTAGCCATCATTGAGACCAAAATGTACACCGCAACCACAGAACTGTCAGCCTTTATCATTCCTGCTCGCTAACATTCGAAGTGTTGTTCCCAAGCGTGATGCACTGTGCAGTCTAATAGGCTCATCTTCTTGCGATGTCTTAATACTAACAGAAACATGGCTTAACACATCAATCGATGATACCGAAATTCTCCCTTACCTCTCGCATTTTGACATTTTTCGGAAAGATAGACCCGATAACTTACGCGGTGGGGGTGTATTAATCGCCACTAAGCGTAACCTACATTGTTCACTTGTAAACCTCTCTTCACAACTGGAAATGATTTGGATTCGATGCATTGCTACACACCCGCACATTCTGATTGGTATTTGCTATCGGTCTCCTAGTACCGACAGTTCTTTCACGCCTTCACTTCATGAAGCCTTAAATACGTTAACAAAAACATATCCTAACAGCCCTGTCCTTCTGTATGGCGATTTTAATTTTCCAGCTATTGATTGGTCCGATCCTGCCTCTACATTATCTAAAAGCAGCCCCGCTAGTGACTTCTTAAACACGTGTATAACATTCGGCTTAACGCAGCTCGTCACTGACTCAACACGCGTCACTGCTCACTCGTCCAATGTTTTAGATCTTGTATTAAAAACTCACCCTGATAACTTTACCCTTGTCACCTTATTGCGCAGTTTGAGCGACCACCTGACACTACATATTGCGTTTCGTTGCAACGTACTAAAGAAACAAGAAAATCGGAAAACACTTACACTCTATGATAAAGGGGACTATGTCAGCATGAACCAAGAATTATCTGAGTACTTCGATACGTTCATCACTAACTTTCAACTAAATTCTCTCGAGTCGAACTGGCTGCTTTTCAACGCAGAGATGCATCGCCTTATACGTCTTTACACCCCCACCATTACAATAACAGAAAGAACAACATCACCATGGTTTTATGCATCCCTCAAACGACTAAATAATAAGAAAAAACGGTTGTTTCGATCAGCCAAACGATCTAATTCTTTTTGCACATGGCAGAAGTATACGCAGTCGAGAAAGAATATGACAAGTTAACCTCTCAAACTAAACACAAGTTTCTTTCTACCACTTTACCAGCTATGCTACAAACTAACCCGAAGCGATTTTGGAAAACTATTAATCCTAATCAGCGGAATGAGATATCACTTATCAATAGCTCCGGACTTCCGATCCCTGAGACTGAGGCTGCGGATCTTCTTAACAGAACATTTAGTTCAGTTTTTACTAATGAATTACTTGATGGCTTGCCCGATCCACCATACTTCGCATATCCGCTCATGCAAAATATCACATTCGATGCCATCGGCATTGTCAAAGCAATTGAATCATTAAAGAACTCGTCATCTACAGCAGTAGACGGTATCAATGCCAAAGTTTTAAAAAAATACTAAACATGTGTGTAGCCTGTTTTTATCACTCATATTCCAGGAATCGCTTAACAGCGCTTCAATTCCACATGACTGGAAGGTGGGCAAGGTCATCCCAGTCTTCAAGAAAGGAAGCCGATCATCACCGAGTAACTACCGCCCTATTTCCATAACAAGCGTGTCTTGTAAAATAATGGAACATATTTTGTACTAGCATATTGCTAAGTTCCTAACATCCGTCAATTTTTTTCACCCAAGTCAACACGGTTTCCGCAAAAATTATTCCTGTGACACTCAACTTGCTCTTTTCTTGCAAGACTTACATTTAAACCTAGATCGTAAAATCCCGACTGACACAATATTTTTAGATTTCGAAAAAGCATTCGATAAGGTCCCTCATGGTCGTCTCTTAATAAAGTTATCGCGCCTTAACATTCATCCTTGTGTTCTAAGCTGGATTCGAGGGTTTTTAACTAACCGTGAGCAATTCGTATATGCTAACTCACACTCTTCATCCTTAACACCCGTGCTTTCAGGCGTACCTCAAGGTACCGTACTTGGTCCCCTCCTTTTCTTAATATACATCAATGACCTACCTTGTAATATTTCTTCTCATATCCGACTCTTCGCTGATGATTGTGTGGTTTACCGAGCAGCTACTAACCCCAGCGACCATTCGGCGTTACAAAATGACCTATCGCGCATACAAAACTGGTGTACCACTTGGCTCATGTCATTAAATGTAGCTAAAACCGTGTTGATGTCTATTCATCGTCGTCGTAATTACGATATCCCTAATTATAGCATCAATACCACGCACATTGCAACAACGGATTCATTCAAATATCTTGGTGTGTACATCTCGCGTGACTTAACTTGGACCTGTCATGTTAACCACATAATAAACTCTGCTAATCGTACTCTAAGTTATCTACGCCGTAACCTTTTCCTCGCTCCTCCCTCTATTAAACAACTTGCTTTTCTAACCTTTGTGCGGCCCAAGCTTGAGTATGCCGAAGCTATTTTTGACCCACACCACAATAACCTTATTAAAGCCCTCGAGTCGGTTCAGAACCGCGCGACACGATTTATCCTGTCAACTTATTCATACAATTCAAGCATCTCGGCACTAAAAGCCCAAATAAGCCTACCCTCTCTAGCCTCACGCCGTAGAATAGCCAGTCTTAACCTTTTTCATAAATCTTTCATTCCTTGCCTTTTGACAACCCGTACATAAAAAGAGCACATCGCATTGCCCGCACCAGTCACTGTAATACAGTATATCCCCCACAAGCCCATACCGTTACTTTTCAGCAATCATTTTTTCTGCGCACAACACGAAACTGGAACGGCCTGCCCACCGAAGTTGCCACTATCATCGACCCACTTGCATTCAAGCGACTCATCGGAAATATCCCTTTGTAGTTTGTAATATCTATCTTTGTCGCTAACTCCCCACTCCCTCATGTAATGTCTCAACAGAGACCTTTGAGGAAATGAATGAATGAATAAATAAATAAATAAATAAATAAATAAATAAATAAATAAATAAATAAATAAATGCCTTGTACCCTCTCGCACAGCTAGTTGTCTAATGCTTCGGCAGCTGCTTTAGCCGTCAGTACAGCTTCGTAGACTAATGTAACGGCCTCTGCACTGAACGAATGAACTGTTCATTTAATGCACAGCTTTCTTAGCCTAACTCGACTGATAGGAGTTAACAAGAAGAAAGTAAGGGATATTCGAAATTATAACGCGGGAAAGATTGAGGAAGCAACAAAAAACATAGACGCAGCATGAAATCAGTGAGCAGGAAGCTTGGCATAGGACAAACCAAGATGCACGCACTCAAAGATAAGCAGGGTTATGTCATTAGCAATCTCGAAGATATAGTAAAAGCAGCGGAAGAATTTTATACTGACCTATACAGTACCCAGTGCAGTCAGGGTACCTTTATTCGAAATAGTAATGAACAGGTTACAGAGGCTCCTTCTATAACAAGCGATGAAGTTACAAGGGCCTTGCAAGACATCAAACGGGGAAAGTGGCAGGAGAAAGAGGAATAACAGTCGATTTCATCAAAGGTGAAGGGGACATAATGCTTGAAAAACTGGCGGCCTTTTATACCAACTGTCTATCGACTTCAAGAGACCCAGAGAACTGGAAGAATGCCAACATTATACTAATCCACAAAAAAAAGGGAGACGTTAAAGACTTCAAAAATTATAGGCCCATTAGCTTACCTCCAGTATTATATAAAATATTGACCAAGATAACCTCCAATAGAATACGGGCATAACTGGACTTTAGTCAACGAAGGGAACAGGCAGGTTTCAGCAAGGGATACTCTACAATGGATCACATCCATGCCATCAATCAGGTAATCGAGAAATCCGCACAGCGCAATCAGAATCGTTATATGGCTTTCATAGATTACGAAAAGGCATTTGATTCAGTAGAGATACGAGCAGTCACTGAGGCACTACGTAATCAAAGAGCAGAGGCCACTTACATAAATATATTGGAAAATATATACAGAGATTCCACAGCTACCTTAATTATACACATGGAAAGTAGGAAGATTCTTGTAAAGAAAAGGGTCAGACAAGGAGGCACCATCTCTCCAATGCTATTCACTGCGTGCTTTTCTATTGCTGTTCAATGCGTTGGTGGATATGAATTGCAACAAATGCTTGAGGACTTTAACCGAGAAAGTGCGAGAGTGGAGTTGATGAATAATATGCAGAAGAAAAAGACAATGTTCAACAGCCTGGTAAGGGGACATGAATTCATGATCGCCAGTCAGCCTTTAGAGACTGTATAGGAGTACGTTCATTTATGTCAATTACTTACAGGGGACCCTGACCGTGAGAAGGAAATTTAGGGAATAATAAAAAGGGGTTTGAGTATACATACGGCAGACATTGCCAAATCGTGGCGGGGAGGTTACCACTGTCGTTGAAAACAAAAGTGTACAATCACTTCATTCTTCCCGGGCTAACATATGGAGCTGTAACTTGGAGGCTAACAAAGGAGCTCGAGAACAAGGTAAGGACCGCGCAAAGAGCGATGGAGCGAAAAATGCTAGGCGTAACATTAAGAGACAGGAAGAGAGCGGTGTGGATCAGGGAACAAATGGGCATAGCCGATATTCTAGTTGATATAAAGAGAAAAAAAAAAAGAAAAGTGGAGCAGCAGGCCATTTATTTCGCAAAGTACATAACCGTGAGATGAGTTCTGTCGGATTATGTTTTTCCGTAATATCGCGAGGCTGCCGCTCATTATTTGCCGACCGTATGCCAGACAGCTCATTTTCGCCTGAGCTGCTTCTCGAGCTGCTTCTCGTGTTTCAGTTTCCACGTGACAACCTGGCTAATGTAAACGGACTCCTATGCGGATTCTGTAGTGTGAACACCAATAAGGAATCTCCTTGACGAGCGTTTTCTCATTCGATGTCTCCTCGTATCCAATGGAACTGAGAAGACGCGTTTTTGCGTGGTCTTTCACAAACCGCCCAGCTGATACGGGCATACGACATCGAAATTCAGCGGTATAGTTGGCTGGCTATAGCGATCTCGACCTTGCTTCTGTACCTTTGTTAGAAATCTTTGTTGTTAGGCCAGTGTGGATGAAACATTGCTACTTGGATGACAGACGCAAAAAGAAGCCCACAGACAGGCGATCGCATTGTCCTGCAGGACGGCTCTAGGAGCTTGCAAGACGGCTTCTGCTGCAAAGACGCGAAGTTACACGTATAGTGAGTAATTTGTCACCTACCTGCAAAGTGACTCTGCGGCGGAGTTTTCTGTTCGAAAGAACTTACGTCGCCGGCAGAAGAAGGTCGCGTACTGATATTAACGTCCCTCCGTGTCTTGCGAGCGCCTGCTGCTATCAAGCACAGCGAGAGCGTTTCCGAACGCTTTTACTATAGTTCGGTAAGCGCCGATAGAAGGCTCTCTTATCGTGTGGTTCGCTCTCTCTATCTGAACGAGAACGGTAGCACACATTCAAAATAAGGTTCATAAGCTCGGTGATCTGTGCATCGCAGAGAATAATAGCGCTGCAGCCTATCTAGCCAGCGTACCGCCGCCAGCAAGCTTCGCTTTCACGTGCTCCGCACGACAGTTTGAGCCGATGCGGCGTAATCTACTTTGCTATAGCGCCGTGTCGCCGCATTTTCAGATGATAAGTTCCTACGGGTACTTGCACTTCTGCTACGAGCATGTAGCATTTCACTTCGGCATTGCAATTCACATGATTTTACCAACTCGCGATTGTATTCACTGGACCCTCACGTGCTACTTCACCTGCCAACCGGGCTCTCCTGTCGTGAAACAACTTTAGTCTGCTGCCTGTGGTTGGGCATCGCATTCACGAACGCTTATTCATAATTCATTGTAGCGACCAACAGCGTCGTATGCAACTGTTGCGAGCGGGATGAGTCCATCGAAAACATTCTGTGCCATTTTTCAACCAACGACTCTCAACGACATGTTCGGCGTATGAGTCTTAGTCGCTTAGACGACAGACCGTTTTGGGAAGCTATCTTGGGAACTTGTCCGCAGACCTCCAGTACGCACAAGGCCACCAAAGCGCTCGTGCGCTTTTTGAATACAACCAAGCTAGATGACCCATTGTGCATGAACATTAATCACTGATGAACATATATGTTAGTGAATATACAACTTTAGGTGTGCGCACAATGACTTTCATATCCTTCATTTATTTTCTTTTTCGCTTTCCCCTTCTCCACGTGTGGGGTAGCCAACCGGGCACGAACTTCGTTTCCCTACGCAGTAGGGAACTTGGTTTCCCTAAATTACGCAGTATTGTCGAATTCGCCATTTTTTTCAGCTCACAGTGGTCCGCGAGGCCACTATGGCCTCGCCTATTTGCTTTAAACGCATACACGATTAAATTCAACAACATCGGGAAATTTGACGGTGTCGAGAATAACACCTCGGAATGAGATCACTTTCAAGAGATTTCACGCCACTCGGCGCCGGAACCATCGGCGTCTACGGCGATAGTACTCCGACCGTCACGTCGTCGTATGCTCGTACAGTGCGCATCACTATGTCTTAAGACACGAATCTAGTCTGGCGTAAGGCGGAAGCGCGCCACACGTGGCATAGTTACGCTAGACCAGCAAAAGAAAAGAAGGGTGCTTTACAGTCTGGATGCGCAGGATGTGCATCCATACTGCAGCCAGCGCAGCTAGCGTTACCGGCGGCGTTCGGCACCTTCTCACGCGCCGGCACTGAAACAGAACATGCAAATAACATGTCCTATCTATAGGTGATAGGGCTCGTAGAAAAACAGAATTTTAGAGAAAAGGATAACTGCGCTTTCTTGCCTTTTATCAAAGGAAAAAGTGGAAAACAAAACAGTCTAAATTTACCCAGTAAAATGCAGTACATTGATGAAGGGGTACGATACCGTGACCGTCGTGGAAATGTTACCGCTATTGATTTTTCAATCTGCATTCCTACGCTGTTCAAGCTGTTTTCCGGGTCCTGCCATTTTACCGCCATGCGGCGCCGTGG
This sequence comes from Dermacentor andersoni, assembly GCF_023375885.2. Classification (NCBI taxonomy): domain Eukaryota; kingdom Metazoa; phylum Arthropoda; class Arachnida; order Ixodida; family Ixodidae; genus Dermacentor; species Dermacentor andersoni. Next base: position 85,763,906 of record NC_092819.1, read on the forward strand.
AACGACACGACCTTCGTTTTCGTCTGCTGCTTGGCCAAACCTGGTTGACGACAGTCTTTTTCCCTTGGCGACGTGGATTTTCAACTGCTATCGCCCACATGGACGACGCATGAGCCTGGAATCAGTCACCTCGGGCACGGCACCGTGACTGTAATTTAAATCTTACCACTGTGGATTTTGCAGGTTAGTTATTTAGAAGGCGCTACCTGTGGAAAGAGCAGCGATTTTTGCCTGTTTACGGTGTCGTGTCCTGGATAGAGTATTGATGCACTGAAGCGTGTTATGGCCCCTGCCATACTGCATTCACCTTTTTTATGGTATGCAACTGTCACTGTCGGGTGACATTTAGAGCAGCCTACGAGTGCAACTGAAAGAGAAACATTGGAAACCCTCTTACACACTCTCCAAAGAATTGAAGTTGGCAAAGCTGCAACCCTGAATGAAGTTGAAGGTGTTAAAGAAATGCAGGATGCTACCGATAACGAAGTCAAACAGCTGACGTCAAGAGTGGCCGCCCTTGGATGAACTACCTCGCTTGACAGGCGTGTTTCTTTTGTAGTTGACAATACTATGCGAGGCATTTCGTCCCAGCTTTCTACCATTTATTGAAGGTGCGATGATACTGAAAACAGATTGCGTGAAAACAACTTGCTTTCTTTTTTTGCATTGAGGTACGTGATGAAAGCTGGGCAGATGCTGAAGAGAAAATCATTGCATTTTGTTCTGAGCACCTATGTTTATCTATGACTGCTTCCCAATTCGAAAGGGTTCATAGTCTGGGTAAATTCAAGTCTGATAGGAACAGACCGATCGTAGCCAATATGGCCTTTTCTAAAGACAATCAGAACGTCCTTTTTAATGGACACTAACTGAAAGATACCAGTTTTTCTATCCGCGAGGATTTTTCTGTTGCTACTCTGAAGCGAGAAGCAAGTTGACCAAGTTTGCAGAATCGCAGTCCAATTGTTACAAATTGGAATTTGATAAGCTTCAAATGGACAAACATATGCCTATGACCACGCTACTGATTCGGTCACTTTAATGGCACCATAATTAGGAAATGTAACGAGATCGCAGGAGCGTCCTCATAACAAAAGGGTGTGAATGTGTCTATAACTCACACCTTAAGGGTGCGATTATAGAAATGTGATATTTGTTGTCGATACTGAGTTACGGATTTGTAAACTTCGTACTTCTCTCTTTGTTTCAAATTTACTGATTTCGGCCAATTCCTGTAAAAAACTTCACGGCCCAAGTCAATATTTTGCTTGCTGCGCTCACAGTCATTTAGATTCTCTCTCAATTTAAACAAATTTTATTCAAATCGATTCAGCGTTTTTCACATAAGAGCAATCTCACGCGTATTTGAGCAACCGGTATCGAAGAGAGGCCCGAGCTAAAACTTCCTCTTAAGCAATGCGCCACGCCGGTTGTATAGGAAACCCAGGAAACATAACTCTGACTATACGCAAGCTCGCGGTCACAGCTGTGTACAAATAAAAACAAAGTATTCCAGAAAAAAAAAAAAGAAAAACTTCAGCAAAAGCTTCGCTGGGGCAGTTATCTCTGCCAGACATCCGGAATGCCGACGTGCTGTCTGGCCAGGTATCTAGCAATATCATCGATCCATTGCCAGTCGAGCAAACAGCTAGCCATTTTCGAGATAAGGCTGATACATAAGCGCGCTCGTTTCCAAGTGCCGAGGTGAAGCAACCGTCACAGGGTGTGGGTTTCTTTTACAGCGAAGAGTGGTCGATGTCCGTCCGTCTAGCGTCGCGTCGACACGAAAAAACTGTCGTCTCCAGTTCCTCGCGAATGCTCTGTAGCTATCAATCAATGTAGCAGAAGGAGAAGCTGTGATTTGGGGGGGGGGGCACCTGAGATTCAAGTCGGGACCTACTTGTTCCATCTGACCAATTGCTGCTTGGAGGTTGTCTTGGATGTGCCCGTCAGAACCTCCGCTCATCCACAGCGCAATATCGTCCGCTTACAGGGTGAATAGGAGGTCTGGAATCTTCTTGAGGGTGAAAGTTAAAGGCTGCATATCCAAATTGAAGAGGAGGGGGGAAAGTACTGCCCCTTGGGGCGTGCCAGTGCTTCCTAAACTTATTTGACCAGATTGTTCGCTGCCTAATTGGAGCGTCGCAGTGCGCTTCGTGAGGAAGTTGCGTATAAAACAGCGAATGAATGTTTTTTTTTCTCATATGTAATGTCCATACTATGACAAAACAAAACACTTATAAACACGTTTTTGCATGCAGCTTCATATGGGGTTATTTTCACTTTCGTGTGCAAAGAAAGGTTAAGATGCTTTTCTAGTTTAAAACTTACCGAAAAAAAAAGTTTTCCTTTCATGTTCTTTATCGCTTCTAAGTTCCTGGAAATTTTGCACCACTAGTTCTATCTCACATCGGAGCTGCTAGACCAGAGTGCATTGCGCGCTTGCTTGGAGTGGGCGTCGTCTTTTAAACCCGCCAGGGACAGTGGTGTACAGATGCGCTTTCTTTTAATTAACAGAATTCTTAAAAATCATGAGCCACTCTACTTTGTGAAAGTCGATGACCAGCGATGCTGTGTAGCACAAGACAAAAAGGTGACACAGAATTTGGAATAAAGGTACGAAAGCATTTATTGCCTTGATCGGTGGTCATCGGGACGAAAGATAAGCAGACATTAATTTGTATACATCCGCGTTCATTCGCGTCAAACATTCGTTACTATATATATATACACACACACACAATATATATATATATATATATATATATATATATATATATATATATATATATACTTGTGTTTTCATTTCACGATATGGCGAGAAAGAACTTGAGACCGAAATCACCGCACCGACTGGTAGTGGGCCAGTGCCGTCAACGCCTTCGCAGAGGGAGGTGCTGTAGGGGAACGCTGGCATGATGAGCAACAACGAAGCCAGCTTTGGTAGAAGACGACGACGACGAACGCGCGAGCAGTGGAACGAGCCATTGCTGATGATGATGATAAGTTTCGCTCACTCAGATTTGTTGACGGACGCGAAAAATGCACGGTACCCTAGCCAAAACAGCTTCGCTGCAGAATTGCTTCTGGCAGATAGCGCCAATATAGTCCTTGAAATGGATGGCTCGAGGAGGGGAATCTTACTTGCACGGCGAATCGTAATGGAAGATTGGGTAATTAACCAAATGTCACAGATTAAGTTTCTAGCAAAATACTTAATCCGCACATTGCAAATTACTCATTGTAGCCGCTGACTTTGCAGTGAATATCTACTTGAAAATTATCCTGAAGATGGCAGAAGTTTCAAGATATGCGCCGCCAAAGTTACGATAAAAATGCATTATTCTTCCACTCACATTTCAAACAAAACGCGTTTTTACGCAGTAAGGCCAAACAGTAACTGGAACAGCAATGTATTTCGTCGTTCCAAGATGGCGCACGTTACAATCTCGCCGGCTACAGTTCGTTAAGATTATGTGCCGTATAGTAGGCGAATATGTAATTAGTGAAACTTTGGGAGGAGATGTATTTCGATTGCTCATGCGAGTAATGTCTGTCTTCAAGAATTCCAGCTCAAGAGTAGCATTGCGCTATCTGCCGCAGGCAATTCTTTAATGTGTTCTGTCCAAACAAAGTGAATAAATGCAGCGCTGTGAACTGTCGCGATCCTTGTAGCAATGTGTGTAAATCGAAACATGTCTAACGCTTTAAGGGACTGGAAAAGTGGCGTTGTGTAGGAAATCACACAATCCTACTATCGGTATTATGTATGACTGAAAAGCTCGTGTTAACCAGGCGGCGGTCTCGGAGATTTGCTGTGCTTAAATTTGACGGCATACCAGCTCAGCAGACAGGGTGGGACAAGTGCTCAATTCCCATCCAATGAATACCTATTTTGCCTGCATGGTACATGAATTGGGATACCGTTCCGTTTAACGGATGTTAAAACAGAGAAAGGTCCCCGTTGAACGGGTGTGTGTAACCGCCGCCCCTGTCAATGGCAAATCATGCTCCACTTCTCCAGAAGTTCCACACGAGTGAGCGTCTCTTTAACCCAAGTCCATCGTGACTCAAACTAGTGAATTCATTAAAAAATATCGTGGTCCTTAGGAGTTAAGACAGGTCAAGCTTCGATACTTTGAATAAAATTATTTTTTTCAAAAGGTCTTGTGGATGTTAGACTTACCTTTCGCTCCTTTACTATTTCGTACTCCCGCCACCGTTAAGAAACAGTCCACAAAGGAGGAGTGCAGTAGAGGAGGACATCATTTACAACTGCCTGAACGCTGAACAATACTAGCATTCTGCTTTGCGGTGCATCTATACCTCCCATATTCATTACAGCTTCTTGTGAATGCACCTAACATGTCGAGCACGTCTGTCAACACTACACACCCTTGTCGAGAAGTGCTTAGGAAACGGGCATACATACTGGCTTTAGCACACCTGTTTATTATAAGAGCACGCCGCACACTGAAGAACAAGATCAACATATTAGTTGAACCACACGAGAATAGCATGGAAAGCAAGAATTCCAATTGGCGATGGTAGAAAGTTGACACCAACACTAGACCGGTGTTGATATGCAAATACAGTTAATGCAGTAATAAATGCATTCATGTAGGCCATTAAGTAATGGTGCTTTACAGCATAGCGTGATACACACTATGCTGTACGTTCGCACAAGGTTCCGTACCCTCGCTCTCTGCAGCACACATGCATCCACACCGAACTTTGCAGGGCCGCGCATCGGTGTATGCTAACGCATATTGCTAGCATCGCGCGGGAATGCACTCTGGTTTACATGATAGTTAGTTATCGAAGCAACTATTTGGTTATATGTGAACGAATTGGATACGCTGATGGGTGTGCTTCCTGTAGAACACATAAGGAGAAGTGTTAGCACGAAATTGCTTTTGCTTCACGGAATACTGTTATATTAAAAAAAAAACCGAGTATGAAGCAGTGAAAGATGGGCTAATGGCACACATTTCTGTAACAACCAAAGCGTTATGTGAGTTGATGCCATCAGTAGAGTTCCTAGTTAATCTCACCGAAATTATTACACAATTTTCTGACACCACACATCCACCAATTATGCAAGGAGAATGGTACGGCGTTTAACGGTGCAGCCGGCCACCTTACGATAACTTAAAGAAATACTATTCAACGCTGCCGCAGTAGGCTTTGTATTACGGTGATAGTAGTCGTGTTATAATCCTCTGCCACATAACGGGGTATATCTCGTCCTCGAAGAAAAAGGACTCTGGTTCAGTAAGGCTCCCGCAGAGACTTGGCAAAACCCACAGGCGGCTCCACTGAGCGTCAAGCTGTTTGCAATGCCACTACACTTTATGGAAGCTGTCTCGATGGTTTCGTGAAAGTGCTACTTAACACCATGCTTTCGCCAGGTGTCCACCAAGTCAGTATCGCCTAGCAGCTCCAGAATCTTGTTCTCCAACCTGGCGTTTTGTTCAGGCGAGAAATGATTCTTCCAGTCTCCGACGATGCCCTTACGAATGAAGCTAGCAGTGGAAGGATTCTTCTGCGAAGCTTCGTGGAAGACTCTGAGACCTTCGGGGGCTTCTCCTTCTATTTGCTTTGTGAAGAAGTTGGTGAAGTTCCGCGAGGCGTAGTTCTTCATGGATTCGACGTCACTGTATTTGATCACGTTCTGGAGGACGTCCTCGTTGTCCAGCAGCAACTTGTGATAGCTTTGGTCGAAGAACTCGGCAATCTTGAGCACGCTCTCTCGCGGCTGGGCCTTCATGTCTTCGTAGTGCAGGAAGAGGACGTTCGGATCGTTGCGGTGCTCGTACCAACCGAGGACGTGGTCAAAGTAGTCCCCGTAGTCGGTCTCGCCGGAGACGAAGATCTCGAAGAAGTCGTCGAACTTGCCGTTGGCGAACTCGTATCCGGTGAAACCCCGTGTGTGGTAGAAAAAGGACACGCAAGCGTCCTTAGGATTGCGGCATACGTAGAGGTACTTGGCCTGTGGGTGCATGGGCATGAGGTGGTAAGGAAGGTGCGTCTTGATCACTCCGGGACGTGTCATGTCCCGCACACTGTCGGCGCCGAGCATTTCGATAAAGGGGCTTCTGTTGAAGAACTCCAGGCCACTGGACGGTGGAACACCTTTGTTGAAGATCAAGAAGCCAATGTGCTGCGTCCACGTGGTACCGCACTTGGGAAACGTGACGACAAACTTGTCGTCTGGCTGTGGCTCGTAAGTGAGGGTGGAACGCAGTGTTTCCACTGTGAAGTTTCGGCTTAGCCGTATTACGCCGTCCATATCCTGGTACAGTGGGCCATTGGGGAGGCGTACGTCGACAACGGCCATTTTCGATTTGCAAAAGAATATGCAGCTGAGAACTTGGCGCCTTTTGGGGTTGCCTGAAAACAGATAATTTGCGAAAATTAGCGGGAAAATCTAATTGCAGCACTAGGCGAATTGCTTTTCTGTACGTAATCAAACCACGAAGAAACAAAGCCCCATTTTATCCTTGTCCGGCTTAAACCCTATCCTTCCCAAAATTTCCATATTCATTCTGCACTAAATTTCCGCCCTTATCGCAAGATCGCTAATAGCCGTTAACGGTTATACTATGAGGTTAGGTTAGTATGACAAAGCACAGCGTGTTCGAAGCGTGAAGGCAAGCTAATCATGCAGTCGAAATTTACCGGTCATGGTTCATCTGCCGTACCGGCGGACCATGCACACCGCCCATTTAACACGCCCATTTTGTTCTGGGCGGGTTAAACTTGACAGAAAACTCCAGTTGGCCTGACTATGTCGCACTTCTGTTTGTGAAATATGCGGCATGTCTCTTTCCTTGCTATTTTTCTTTTATGCGAGTAAGCGGGTAGTAACTAACAAACGAACAAACAAACAAACAAACAAACAAACAAACAAACAAACAAACAAACAAACAAACAAACAAACAAACAAACAATGTATGGCTATTAGAGAAGGAGCGCAATTTAACACACACACACTGGGAAGATAACAATACGAGCGCTCGTCTTTTCCACACTACGCTCCCTGTGTTGGACCCGTTGAACCCACGTGCTTTCTGACGCTGATTCATTTTTTACGTGACTATAAAGGCTGGAATGTGCAGCGCCGTTGTGGGAATCGGATCTTTAATTGCGCAAGCTCTGGGCGTCGCTCAGTGGCGTATGTGCCAGGTGTTTCAGAAAACGAGAAGAAAGGGGGTTAACCGAGGCGCCCCATTTTTTTCTTAATCATATAACAAGAGGCCAACAAACACTGACGCCAAGGACAACATAGCGGAAATTACTTGTGCTTAATAAATGAAAAAAAGAAACGATAAGTTAATGAAAATGAAAGTGGCTGAAAAAAAACTTGCCGCAGGTGGGGAACGATCCGACAACCTTCGCATTTCTCCTGCGAAATGCGAAGGTTGTGGGAAGGTCGTCCGCGCTAGTTTCTTAACACGTAGCCGGCATAGTCAACATATCTTTTCGTATTACTGAGGGCGAAGAAAGTGGAGGTCATATCAGAGCCTGGTTCCCGGCCCACGTGTACGATATAGCTAACCAACGGGTTGCAACCCTAACGAGCGGGCCAACGGCCTGGCGCGTGAAATCACCAACCGCGCCCGAGCTAACGTTCCAGCTCTCTCGCAGGATAGCCCCTTCAAAAATCTTATTACCACATATCGCGAAATTACGTCGAATTACAGACACAGCAGGAGGACATTCCCTCCTCCCATCCCGAAACTGAACAGGGCTTAGGCCGTTACTTTCAGGCTCTTACAGACGAGGTCCTACCTCACCCCCAGAGCGCATAGTTGGATAGACCCCAACTTCCCGCAGTCGTGCTCCAAATGCGGTCACGCATGCTGCTCCTTGGACCACATGCTCTAGCTGTGCCCGTACAACGCGGGCTCCGACCTTCAATACAAGTGGCGCCACTTGAGGGGGCGGCGTGCGATTGTGGCAAAGCGTCCGGAGCATTCGGTTGAAAGCGGATCTCGACTAGAAATGACGGAACAGCAGTGGTTAAATTTTCTGAACAGCATGAGAACAAAGAGAAACGATGGTACATTTTTCCACACGCGTATTGCAAAGAATTCTTACGGCGTAAGCAGACGATATAAGGATTTGGGCGGACCGCGACAAGACGGCGAAATTGAGAACGCACTTGTCTCGCGCCGTCCGGCGCACCGGACGGCGCGATACATGACCCGCCGCACCGAACAGGGCAACGCCTCTCGCACGATAGCGAACACTCCTCGCGCAGAACGGGACAGGCTCACCAGATACAACGACATAACTAACCAGTGCATATCTAAACGCCAGAAGGATATACCCACCGCTGTGTCCCAAATTGAACAGGAGGCAGGAGGCAGACAACTCCAGACGAACACCTTCCCTAATCCATTCCGTCTGAAACGTATCTTCCCAGCTAAGCATCAGGACGACACATGCAAATTGTGCAAGGAAGGACCAGCAACACTCAAACACATGCTGTGGCAGTGCAATGTAGTTGTAGGAAGGATGGCAGTTGCTCCAGAGACCCTGTCGTCGAAGTGGGCCGCCGCTCTGCGCAGCTCAGACCTCGGAATCCAGACGTGGGCAGTACAGCAAGCCCGTGAGGCGGCGTTGAGGCAGGGCCTTGACGTTCCTCCGTGGGAGACCTGAGCCCGGGTCGTGTTTAACCTTGCCGTACGTACAAGAAAGTATCCATCCATCCATCCTACGCTGTTATGGGCTCATTGCAATAGCTGTTTGGGTGGGCGACGTTGTCCGCTGCAGGCACCGCCGCCGGTGTTCGGTGCCCGTCGCAGCTATAGCCAGGCTCCTACGCACTAGAGGGTTGGCCAAAAAATGGTTGCATTGTCTGGAGGAAGAAAAAGGCAACAGGCCCGCGCCATACATGCGTGAAATACACATATAGCATACCTAATTAAATCAAGCAGGCTATAGTCGGGCACAACTTTAGAAGAAAGGTGCGTTTACTCCTCCAAGGCGTATGCACACGAACCTCCACCAATGGGCACGCACTCTAGACTGACGTCATGAGCCAGACGGCTGCTGATCCCGCCGATGGAAAAGATGGCCGCCCGCGCCTCGAACTGGGCCGTGTCGCATCAGTCGTGCGCGTCAACCTTTCGTCAGAGTAGGTTCCCAAACTGTTTGGGGTGGTCTACCATGCCGGAAATATTATTGCGAGCTTGCGATGCACCATTTGTGCCACGTGCATTTATTGTGAGCCGTGATCCAGCGACGAAAGATTGCAGCAAGCATCGCTGACGCTGCGCTACGCTTCGTCTGAAAACAGGATCCCATGACGACACATCGCTACAAACAAAGATCCTGCGTGCTCGTTCCATGGTGTTTTGTTTTGCTCCAAAATGAAACTACGACGAGAAAGTTTGCCCAAGTCTGGTGCCTACTGATAGCGGCGGATATGTTCGTGTACTGTGTTGCTTTAAAAGAAAAAGTGAGATGGAACGAAAACAAGAAACCTATCACATTCTTGAAAACAAATTTCTGAAAATACACACGAAAATATATAAATATTCTGCTATTTAAAACGAAGAGTATTTATCTAAAGCGATGAAGGCAGCATTTTTTGTACCGTTCCTGCTTCAATCGTCTTCTCGCCGAAGGTGTGTAAGGGTTCAGATAAATGCATTGTTTTTCTTAAGTACTTGTTGAATAGCAACTGATTCATTTTAAGCTCGGAATATGACTAGAAAATGTGCCGTTCACCCGTAAACCAATGCAAAAGCCGTGCAGAGCTGCTCTTTCTACTTTTGTCCCTTGCAATGAAGCTAAAAAGCAGACGACGCGCAGCGTTGTAGAAGGCGCGGGTTATTTTTCTCTCGTGATCCGGCATGTGCTGTAGTATTCGGATCACGAGAGCTCTGCCAAACGAGACATCAAAATACAAAACTCTTTATTTATACTGAGAATTACGCGTTTTAGAAGCACAGTTTTTTGAGCGGGACTATTTCAGTCGCGGAAGCAATCTGCTGTCGCGCTTCGGTAATCTGGGCGGGGCCTCCCCTTTTCTCTAAACTTGTACCCGACTATAGGTGACTGTCACCGGCCCGTTTCAAAGGGTATGCCAATAAATCATCATCATCAGCAGCCTTCATACGTTCCGCTCGTCACGCGATGCGATATGCGCGTCGCGTAGTGTCGATGCATGCAAACTTTGCATTGCAGTGGCATTGTGGCAGTTGCATGTAGCAGTTGCATGTAGCCGGACCTGGTTAACTCAAGCAGGCTAGATGACTATTTGTCACCGCCACGTATCGAAGGGCATTCCAATAAATCATCGTTATTATCATAGTCATCATCAAGATCATTGTGTCGTGCCACAGGTCAAGAGATGATGAACAGAACGAGAACAAGGTGAAAGCAGGAGTCAACGTTTCGCGAAGTGGACTTGTCTTCAAGGAAGACAAGCCTTGAAGAAGCCAAGTCCACTTGTCGAAACGTTGGCTCCTGCTTTCGCCTTGTTGTCGTTTTGCTCATCGTCTTGAATGTCCATCTCCCGCCTTCCCCGTGTTTTCCCAGGTCAAGAGATGTGACGTGTGCGCAACCTATAGCCTCGATACCTGTGCTTACGCTGCGGTGCACTTTATGTCACGTACTCGCAAGCTACGAACGGGGTCTGAAGAAGTGAATCGCAGAACTCGCGTGGACTAGGCAACGTCACGTTCAGTAGACCGCAGTGCGGAGAGCATCACAAGCCGTAGCTAGATGTCGACGCCGGGCGAACATTTCTGATCGTTCTCACGAAAACGACGATAAAAGACTTCGGCGGAAGAATACTCTAGTGCATTCTGCTTAATATGGAGCTCCTATGGAGCTGTTTCTCCAGCTTACGCCGTGACTGTGCTGCGTGCGCCGCGCAGGCCTGTGACTTTTTATTGAGACAACAAATATATGGACACTCCAGGCGCATTTCTGCCGTCGCTATCGGCGTCGCCGTGACGTTCCGTATGAGCTAAAGCGTGTGAGTCGGCGAAAGCGGTTCAATCTCGCGTGCGCGTGCGAGGAACGCGGCACGGATGCGTGCCCTCTCCTGTGGCTCGCGTGGCAAGGCGGCAAGGTGGGTCAGCGACGCTAGGGAGGAGGGGCGTTCTTTTCCGGCAGCTGCCAGGGTATCTGAAGGTTCTGCTAGGCCGCCGCTCCGTACAGAGTGGAGACAACCGCGGCGTCTACTACGGCGTTATCCACGCGAATCGCGGAAGCCGTAGTAGACGCCTTTGGCGGACGCCGTAAGGTAGCGTTGCCAGCGCTCGTGGGTCTTGAAAGCAATCTTCCACGTGGCGAAAGTGCGCGCCCGCGCGGGCCTCATATTCAGAAAATTAAATCACTGAAAGAAAAGCTTTTTGCGTTCACCCGCGTGGTACAGGCATGGCAAAAAAATTACGGCAGAAACTGCTTTTTGAGGATTGCCAGATAGTCCGCAAGCATCATTTCCAGTTGGTCATTTTGCATACATACGTCTCTGATGCAGCCGAAATCTTCTGCAATCAGCACATTTCCGACAGCTGGTTGGCAAAAAGTGGGCTTATTTGCAGGCACACGAGCAATAAAGGACGCGTATGCGCAATGCCATGCCTCGACACCAGGTGCCTGCTTTTTCGGAGAGCGCAAGAGGCAACAAAGCGCCGAGAAGCGTATCGAACCCCGGTTAGGAACAGGGTTCGGAAGCGCGGACGCAGTTGTTAATTTTACCGCAAGAACGCGGTGAGGTGAAACGAGGGAACGAAACAATAAACGAACTGGAATAAAGAAGTAAAATGCTGCGACTGGCTTACTGCCGAACGCTGGGCGTGCAGGTTGAAAGAACACACTTGAGCCTGGCGTCATCGCACTCACCTTGACAACTTTGTTTCGGCAGGGTTTTCTCAGAAGCGCGGGCGTGGTCGTGTCTACGCAGTGGTTGTGGAGGCTCGTTGTTACACGGGTAGCGGAAACTTGTCTCTTCTGCGTGAAGTCCGACACTGCCTTTCCATATGCAGTTAAGGCCGGCCGCAAGCGTTGCCTGAGCGAGTGGTTACCTTCAGCCCACAGTGAACGAGCAGGCGACGCGGCTCTACGCGAGGCAAGATGCACCAAACGCAATCTTTCATCCGGTCATCGTGCAGCACGTGCGAAAGGCGCTGCCCTCTCGTCGAAGGCAAGGAACAGCAATAGGAAATTCTCAGTATACGCCGGTTAGGAATCGCACACCGGCCGCTATAACGGCACTGCGTGCGCAACGGTACGTAGGCGCAAGTGATCCCGTGGAACCTATACTGATTACAAGAAGCGTTGCAGTCTGGCCGAGTTAACTGATACGGCGCAAAACTAAGGAATGAATGAAGCAACCTTGCTGGACAGGTCATGCGGAAGACACAACCGCATGTTAGCGTTAATAAGGTAGCGGGTGGTAGAATGACTAAGTAAATTGTTATGGCTCAACAATAGATGATGTATGAGGAAATGCATTGAAAACAAGTAATCAGCGCTTTCAATCTGTGAAGAAGGACGAGCGGCGAAGCTGGGGTGCGTTTTACCTCAATCGACGCATCTATGTATCAATAGGTATTATTGCTATTGTTATATTTAAAAATGGCGCCGAGTCGGGACACCTGTATTTTGTGCTACCGGCCTTTTTTCCGCAAACAGCAATTCTTTCACTGTGTTTATTGCGGAAAGCATGCACACGCGAAGTGTACTACTGCGTGGCCGGACAGCGACATCGAGTTGCTGAAGTCGGGCGAGCAGGCATTCACTTGTAACTTGTGCCAGAACGCCGACATTTCTGCGGTTAGGCTTAGCGGCTTCACACGTTAGCCTCTCCATCGGTGGCCGCGTCTCCCGACGTGACATATTCCGAGGCGGTCGTTGACCTGACCAGCCTTCGCGGCCTTCTCCTTCAGGCGCTTGAGGGAATATCCTACCTCAGCGATGCAGTGGCGCAGCTGCGGAATGATAACGCACGGTTGCACAGGGAAAGCGCGCAGGCATCCGCACAGCAAGCCGAAGCTATGGGCGCTCTCCAAGCCGAGGTGCGCGTTCTGCGAGCAAAGCTTGTCAAAGATAGCAAGCCGTCATCGTCCACTTCTACTGCTGCGCCACCGGCACGCCCGTCCAAGGCAACGACGAATGCTGTGCGGACGGCTTCGCCGAATACCGCTGACCATCTGCCGCGCTTACCTCCTGCACTGGATCGGCCTGCTTCGTCAAAGGCTCCCATTGCTGACCAGTTGCTGTGCCTACCTGCTTCAGTGGACCTGTCGCTTGCCAGTCAGCTAACATTGAAGCGAAAGTCAGCACTGAGTGCTGGCTGCTCTGACCCCGCTGGTATGGTTGCTGCTTTTCGCTCTGTGCTCCCTCGGGCTATCTTTGTGACAAAGCTTGTGCCTGACACCCATCCTTTAGAGCTCGCCGCTTACCTATCAGCAGTTGGTGCAAAGCCCCTGTCCTTCACTCGACTAAAAGCGAAGTACGATTTCTACGCGTCATTTCATGTGTCTGCTAATGAGGACGGCTATCAGCGCCTAAGGGATCCTTCACTGTGGGCGCGCTCTTGCTTCTGCGAGCCTTTCAGAGGTCAACTTTACGAAACTGTGATACTGAAAAATGTTCAGCAAGATGAAAAGAAGCATCAGTGATTTCAGAGTTTTCGATCAGGATGTTCGTGGATTACGCACAAAGGTGAGCGAATTTTTTTTCAACGTCATTTCACCTTGTTTCCCCATCATTGCCTTAAAGACCTAGTTGTGGCCTGAAATACCATCTAATTCATACTTACCGCCCACTTACCAAGTTTTCCGGCGAGATCGCGATCCTTCTTCACCGAAGTCAAGGGGCAGTGGGGTCCTGATTGCAATCAATCAATCAATCAATCAATCAATCAATCAATCAATCAATCAATCAATCAATCAATCAATCAATCAATCAATCAATCAATCAATCAATCAATCAATCAATCAATCAATCAATCAATCAATCAATCAATCAGATCCGTTTGGCGCCATGATTTGAATGTACAACGAAATGTGTCTGGGCGGAGATTTTTGGTGCTGGTAGTAAAAAGCTATTAGTAGGGCATTTCTATGTTGCGCCTGACATGAATATTGAGATGTACATCTAGCCACTATTGAAAATATTATATCGGCCCATGCTAACCATAAAATACTCATAATTGGTGATCTTATTACGCCTGGCATTTCCCGGCAAATTGGTGAAATTTCGACCCATTTTTATTTATCTGCCAAGTGCAAACTTGTTACTTGACCTTATACCTTCTACATCCCTGCGCCAATCTAACAATACTCTGAACTATTGTGGCGATGTACTAGACATATGCCTTAGTAACGCAGAAGCTGTGAATGTGTCCTGTGGCGACTTTCCCCTTGTTAAGCCAGATAAATATCATCCCCCGCTTCACATTTCATTACAATTCGCGATACCTAGTAGGAGAAGGTTAAAAGATACAGCAACACCTGGGTCTTTTAATTTCTCAAGCGGAGATTGCGTGGGTCCTTACCACTATCTTAATGATGCTGAATGGTATTCAGTAGTAGAACTAAAACAATAAAAACGGTTGGTGTGAAGGAGCGGTATACGTGGGCGCTGCGGAATACACACGGGACGAAGCGTTTGCACTGGCAGTGGTGGACGTGCGCGTGGATGTCTGATCGTCTCTGGTACGGTGAAGCCAAGATCCTCCGAGACCGCGGAAGAACTGGCGATAGCACTAGCCATATTTAGCACAAAGGCTGATGTAATATTCAGCGATCGCAAATTATCCATCCGCAAATTTGCCCGGGGCAGGATTTCAAAGGCGGCGCGGCACAGCCTGGCTCAGGCCAGTCACTCAGCCAAGGAAATTGAGATCATCTGGGTTCCAGCCCCCTCGGCAAATCCCGGAAGCGGCTCACAATAAGGCTTGAGGTTTCGTCAACTGAATCGGGGCTTGTTCCTTCCCACGAGCCCTTCGATGGGATGGGCTGGCTTCCTTTCATGACAACCAATCACTACAAATTGGGAAGATGCATTTTTCCTCCACCCGGCAATTCGCTGGATGAGGCGCAAGAGACAACTTGGAGACGTCTTCAGACGCGCTTCTTTTTGAACCCTTATCTATTATCACTCATGTGTCCCGGGGACTATGACCCGGTATGTAGATTTTGTGCCGAGTTAGCCACTTATGACCCTATTCTCTGGGAAAGCTATGAAAAGCCACTGCCGGTGGCACTATTACCAGTGCTTTCTCTTGAGCGATCGCAGGCCGTGTTGGCTAGCTCCGATCTGGACACGCAAGTCCAGGCCACCGAATGGGCCACCCAGGTCATCGTCAGCCATGACCATCTAGCACGGACAGTCATCCTCTGCTGTTTGACGAAATATTCTCCATTCCATTCTGCATCGGAATCCTCTACAGTGTGCAGCGCTTCATTGCTGCTGGGACTTGGAGGAGACGCTGCCGGGTGGGCCAATGAAAAACTGAAAAAAAAAAAATCGTTGGCTCTAATTTTCTGGCTCTGACTTTCTAAGTGGTCTTCGCTATTAAAATGGACCAACACCTGTTCAATTCATCGGTCAACATCTAGTGGAGCGTTAAGATGAGGAAACAAATGCAGAGCCAGTGGGGGTTTGCCTGTTTCAACGTGCGCATTTGCAAGGCGCATTTGCCTGGCGCGACCACGGGCATTCTACTGTAGCGTTCGCCGAATTCAGATTCTTAAAGCTACATCGTTTGTTACAGTTTGTCGTGACAATAACCTAACTGGTTACATGTAATTGGTTACTGGAAACAGAGTGATTGAGTCACAGCGAGCGTTACCGAGTAAACACAGCAATCGTTAAATCACAATATTACCAAAATATTTAACTGATTACACGTAATTCGTTACGTACAAGTGTGCTCTTTTGGTATTGTGGAAAAGTAGTTTACTAATTCAGCTTAAAACAAAATTGAGGAGCTATTCTGCCCTGTGAAGGCGGTTGACCAGCGAAGCTGCCATGGTGGCATAACTTATGTTGGTATAGAGTTTTGTTGATATGTAACTACACGTATGATTATGTATATGTACGCGCCTTATCAGGCACGCACGCGCTCCGTCATGCATACACAGAGCAATTACCGAAGGTCTTTTACGACGCCGCTCTAAAGACGCAGGTGTGATCGACGCAGCTGCGATGAGGCACCGTTTAAACGAATGTGGCCGGCCATTAAACCGTGTCTCGACGCGAGCGACGACATGCGTTGACCGCGGTGCAGTCTAAAGGAGTGCACTAAACAAAACACGCGCGTTTGTAGCTTGCCATTGAGCATACTTCCTAGCTAATTAGCTGAACGAAACTTGGAAGGACTACAGTTTTATTCTAGCGGACAAACATGGGGATGTCCGTTTCCCTCCCTAGAAGCCCATGTATTGACAGCTGACAAGAGTTCCACAGTATATACAACTTCGCTGTGAACTAAGTAATATCGAAAAGTAGGAACTTGCCGTAATGTTAGCATCGTCTTAGCGGCTAATTGTCATAGAATTTGTTTCGGGATAGCTTCGATGAAACAAGAGTTACAGGCGTTTTCTGTAGCCATACTCCCTCCGTAGATGCTCGTGTATTGACAGCAGACGGGAATTCCGTAACAATTACAACTTCACTGTGAACTAATTAAGAGAAGTAAGCGAAACTCGGCGTAATGATAGAGTCGTCCTGGTGGCCAATTTGAGTTTGATTTTTTGCAAGATACCTGCATTAGGTTGAGAGCTAAGAGAATTCGCGAGAAAGTTGGCTCTGTCGCAAGGCGGTTTCTTGTTCGCTGCCACAATTTTTCCGGAGCGTAGCCATAGCCAGCCTCGCAGTAATAATTTTTCGCTCTAGTGTCCTTTTAATGGTCGCCAACTCATCTGTCACGTGGGATGAAAGGATGGTGCATGCTAGAGGCCTCCCTGCTGCAGTGCCTTAGCACGGAGTCAGTGTGTGCTCCGGCATGGCTCTACATGGCTCTCACAGTTGTCTGTGTGGCGCATGAAATCTCATGGTAATGCTGGACGCTTTCTGTTAGAGTGACCTGGGGCGGCTTGCACGAACAGTTAATAACGAAAATAATAACGAACTTAATAAACGCCTTCTTAAATGTTCCCTAGACGACTCCTAGTCCGCACTAGAAGGTGTTCTTAAATTCGTTATTATTTTCGGTCTTAAATGTTCGTGCAAGCCGCCCTTGGATTCGCCAAATAGCGCAGACATTTGATTGGCACACTTGAGCTTCAAGATGCACGGCACGTGGACAGCATGCTGTCTCCGTGAGGGCAATGAAGAGTGAAGGATGTTCATCTGTGGCTTCGGAGGTCACACGACCTCACGCTGAACGGGAAGACATGCTTCTGTTTATATGCGCAGCTGAAATTCGCACTTCCCATCTGAAACCACCCCTTTGTAGCGCATTTGATGCGATACGCCTTCCTAGTAAGCAACCTGATTTGCATGGTATTCGATACGCTTCAACATGGATACAATACAGTTCATTTGAATTCATATAAACGCAGCAATTATTGCATGAACCTGAGCTGGTTAGTTTCAACTGGTTAGTGGGGTGACGTCACGTGCGGTCGTCGTCGTCGGCGGCGACTGGCTGTAGAGGAAGAGACTGAGAAAAAAAAAAAAGCGCTGTCATTTCTTTTCGTATGGATAAGCGAAAAGGAGCAACCGCACTCACCCATGATGCCAACGTCTCCTGCACACAACGAATGCTTTTTTTCTGCGTGTTTGGGTACGGTGGCAAGAAGGGGACACTGGGACTGTCGGCGCTGAGTGTAGCAGTAACTCATGACGACGATAGGTGGCGCAAGCACCGCTCCTTAAGGTAGTGCCTTGCTATTTGAGGCCCTAGCTGTTTGTCTGAGGACAAAGGCATGTATGAGCAAATGTCTGCAAGGAGATGAGCCATGTGTATGCTGCAGCAAAAATCCGAAGACCACTGAGCACATCCTATTATAATGCGAAGGGATTCACCCAGTGAGACCCGTAGGTAACGTACACCTTCCAGAAGCGCTTGGATTTAAAGTGGACGGAAACATCGACCGGTTAGCAGTCGAGATGAGCAAGAAATGTTTAGGGTATTGGTTGAAAAAAAAAAAGAGCAGCGAGGAGATTAATAGGGCCGGTTGCGTTACAGACATAGGTTACAGCACAAGGTAGGCATAGAGATGTTAAGGAAGGGAAGAAAGATTAAGGAGAAGTTGACAAAAATGATACATTGATAAGGGTCTGTAGCACAGCTGATTAGCTCAAGCAGGCTAGAAGACTATTTGTCGCCGTCCCATTTCAAAGGGGATGCCAATAAATCATCAGTATCAAGATGTTTGTTTTCGTGTTGCATCGATGTAGGCGGCTGTTCCGACGCGGTGTCTTGTGTTCTTTCGGCCTCTTCCGTCGTGTCACTTGGTTCACAATGACTTCGAAGCACCCACAAGACAGAATTTATGATAGATGAACCTTTCACATTTTGTTGGACAGTGGAATATATACGTCCCACTTTGTAATGTGTGAAAAAAAGTTCATTTTTCTGTTGAGGTCAGGTGTCTTCGACGAAACACGAGGTAGACGTTGCTCTTACGTGCCGCTAGCCACGCTCTAGAAAACGCGAGATTGCTTATCTCGCCACTTAGCGAACAAGGTCCACAAGCCGCCTTACAAATAAAGATAAATGTCATGCCTGAATGGGCTTCCAGGGATTCTGTTCATTCTTGCTTAGGTTATCACAAAAGTGATCACATCAGCGTATATTTTGCCCCCTCGCACGGCACGAGTCTTTCATGCTGCGCACGTCCTAGTTTTTAGCTTTGCTGCTGACAACGAGCGGAGAGAGAGATAAGCTTTGAAAACCATTTGTCTCTTGGAAACAGCAGGAAGGTGGGCAAGTTATTTGTAGGGTTCCGTGTCTTCGGTTTAAACCGAAATAAAACGAAGTGCATACCAGTGGTATTTTTTTTGCAGTTCAGTTTCGCCTCCTACACGCAGAGGAGGCGAAGCCTATTTTGACGGTTCGCCTTGTATATGCAGAGGCTTCACAAAGATTTGGAATTCTCCAGCCCCGTGTGTAAGACAGAGTTCTTCAAGGATCAGTGCCACCTACGGGGCAGCGTTCTTGACTAAGGACTCAGGACAAGGTCATTTAAGATCGTTTATTATTTTGTCGTTCGTTTCCAGCTATTCTAAAGTCATCGCAAGAACTGCGACTTATGTTTCGTATCGCATGCCAAAGCGTGGGCATGAAGATCGAAGCTCTTTCTACAGCGAGTCCACCTCGGTGCGTTTCATTTCATCAAGCCTTCGAAGATATCCTGAAGTAGTGACAAGCAACAGTGCCTTTCTGGAAAACCGAAGACGCTAACAGTAAAAAAAAAATTGCGAGAAGTCGAAGGCGCTTGCTTCATCACTCAATGAGATGGCTGACTTACTGATCAAGCTGAGGTTCCTTCAGGCGAATTCACCTACTGTGATGCCATTAGTTAAGGATCTTCAGGCAGAGAGAACATTAGCGTACCAAGTTTACACAATACTAGGAGCTTGTTTTCGTGCGTTGCTCAGTGAGTGGCGCGATCCAGCAGAGATGAATTTCGCTGCTGATGTTTCGAGTCTTCTAGACTTGCTAGGCGGTCATGACCGCACCAGGACACTTGCACGAGTACTACGCCGCCGTTACTAAAGAAAGCGGTCGCAGGCTGGTGAACGGAATCTTGTCGACCAAATGAAGTGGTCAAGCTAATCTCTTTCGTTTAGGAGTGAAATCGTTAATTCGAATGTCATGACTTAGCTGCCGACTTTCTTCACGCACTACGAGCGCATCTTTAGGCTGGTACTCCTTGGCAAGGATGATATGCTGCAACCCATAGATGACCTTTGAAGCTATCAAAGTTACGCGATTTTGAACAGTGTTGACTCCTTTTCAGTCTGGAGGCTTCACGCAGTGCAACGGCCAGTGCTATTCCGGTGCGCGCTCACACTCCTAGTTTTGCCAGTTTCTAGCGCCATTGTGGAAAGGGCATTTTCTACTCTTGGAGTGATTAATAGAAAGTAGCGTGCTGCCATCACTGACATGAGGACATTATAGGGGCAAGGCTTTTCCTTGGGTGCCGTAGTGCTGCAATTATTGAAGTATGCTGTGATTAACGCAATCCAATGGCCTTCGTACAATCTAGAAAAACAATGAGAACAATGTTATCACTTGACTAACTTCAGGTATGATTGATTTTTCAGAAAACAATGCGAGCTCAATGTTTGCCAAATCCATATTGGCCCAGAGTGAAAATATTGTACTCGTCAATAAATACCAAAGCCTCTTCAGAATTATTTTTAACATCTCTTTAATTGAAAGAACAAAATCAATTGATTTTGGGTGATAGTTGGAAAGGTCGACCCTATCATCTTTTTGTGAATAATACTAAAATATTTGCGCAGTGCATGTTTCAGGGAAATACGTAACATAAGACAGAGATAGTAAATATATGTCTCAAACAACGAGAAATCAATTCTATAGTGTAATTTACTGGTTTGATCTGAAGATGCCACATACCAGTGGCCTTGCTATTGCTTAGACTAGTGAATGTTGTGAATCGACCCTAAGCCTCGTTCGTGTTACCAAACAATCGAACCTGATATAATAAACATTTCCCAAAACAATATTCTTATATTATTTGTATTCTTTATATTCTTTACGCTTTTACGCCACGAATACTCCAGCTGTCTCTGACCCAAAGTCACGGTTTCATTTGTTGCCCCTGCTGTTCCTTAAGGTCTCATATATCGGTCAAGCCAACTGCGTCCACATCGCTGGATGGATACTCTAGCATACAGAATATGCTGATCAGTTTCTGCACCATTTCCACATGCTATGCATGGGTCCTCTTTACCTGCAGAACTTCTACTATAACTGCAGGTTTTCAGACACCATCATCTGGCTTCGAAAAGCAGAGCACTGCCCTTCGAATTGTCATAAACATTCTCGCTTTCGATATCATTTTTTTTGCGATGTTTTTCCATGGCTGGCTTCATCTACAGTGCTAATCTGCAGTGCACTGTATCTGCGTCTCTGGCTCTACGCTAATGCTGTGATGTCAAATGGTACGTAGAAATCGAAACATTTTCGCCGCTCGGTGGCGTCTAGTGGCCAAGTCAATCCGATGTGCGTGATGATCACATGACACCTTTGTCCATGTCCGTTCTGTTAGCCTTCATTTTATTCCTAGTCCTACTTTGCTTCACTGGTCGCGTGATTGGAGAGGAGCGACATCGCACGTTTAATTATCAATTGATCGACTTCTGAATTTATGCACAGTATAGGAAGCATAGGCAGAGTGCTTCATAAAATGGCATTCGATATGGTGTAAAAATCTGAAAGATGATATAATTAAACAATTTCCTACCCTTGTCTTTTTCCGAAGAGGCATAGTACGTTCTAAAATGACTCGGAAAAGAACTCAGACCCGTATATATAACCACTTGGCAATTTACTTTTTTACCCGAAGAAGTCAAACGATTGATCCTAATGCAAGACCTGAAGGCTGTGGTCCGAGGAGCTCATAACTGGTTCTAGGCACGCAAAAATCTGATGCGACGTATTTATGCAACGTAATCATTATTCCTCACATTCACCCAGAAAGGCTAAACTTAACTGCGGCAGAACCCTACTGCCGCGGCCTTAGCAGTCGCTCATGACTGTTGAAGTTTCATCATCATCATCAGCCTGGCTACGCCCACTGCAGGGCAAAGGCCTTTCCCATACTTCTCCAACTACCCCGGTCCTGTGCTAATTGTGGCCATGTTGTCCCTGCAAACTTCTTAATCTCATCCGCCGGCCTAACTTTCTGCCGCACCCTGCTATACGGTTCCCTTCTCTTGGAATCCTGTCCGTAACCCTTAATGACCAACGGTTATCTTCCCTCCTCATTACATGCCCTGCGCATGCTCATTTTCTTTTCTTGATTTCAACTAAGATGTCATTAACTCGCCTTTGTTCCTTCATCCAATGTTCTCTCTTCTTAACCCCCCTTAACGTTACACCCATCATTCTTCTTTCCATAGCTCTATGTGTCGTCCCCAATTTAAGTAGAACCCTTTTCGTAAGCCTCCCTGCAGGTTTCTGCCCTGTTGGTGAGTACTGGTAAGACACAGCTATTATACACTTTTCTCTTGAGGGATAATGGCAACCGCCAGTTCATGATCTGAGAATTCCTGCCAAACGCACCCCAGCCCATTCTTATTCTTCTGATTATTTCAGTCTCATGATCCGGATCCGCGGTCACTATCTGCCCTAAGTAGAAGTCAAGTTTACGCCTCACCAGATGAGCGCGTAGCCAACGTCTTTAGGCTCACTTCGGATTCTTTCGGCTAAAAAGGTCAATTAGTCTAATTTACTTATCAGTTTCCTGATTAATAAACTGAGGCCTTTTCAAAGGCATACCCCTGTGCTTAAATGAAGCTTGCAGAAAACGCTTCATTATCGCACCTTTCCCTTTTTAAACGAATTTCGAACGCGTTTCCTGATATACACTGTAAAATAATTTACATCCTTAAAGTGAAAAAGGGTGTAATTATATCCATAACTCACACCCTTAGGGTGTAAACTGGAAGAAAGGGGGTTTACCGAGGGGTCCAATTTTTATTTGTCATATCAAGGAAGACAATCTGATCCGGATTAACCACGCCTTCGTGTTATGCCACCTCGCTTATTCAGGGGCTATGCACAACTGGCTCGTATCGGAGCGCAACAAGATCAATGCCCTAATCAGAAGAGTCTTCAAGCTTGCCCTCGGCCTTCCCATCCGAACGCACACAAAAGACCTCCTCAATTTGGGAATTCACAACACGTTCGAAGAAATCGTTGAAGCCCAAGAATTTTCCCAGTTTGTCAGACTTTCCGGTACCCCAGCGGGCGGAGCCATACTTGGCAAGCTGGGACGTAACCCCACGCTCGTCAGTCTCGACGCTGTGAAGCTGCCTAGCGACGTAAGGTCCAAGATTTACATACACCGGTTGCCACGAAATATGCATCCCACCTACAACGAAGGACGAAGACGAGCCAGGGGTAAAGCTCTGCTCGCCAGTGCCCGCTTGAACAAGGACCGAACATGCTTCGTAGACGCTGCTTCGTATGTTCAAGAAGAAGCCTTCTCCTCAGTGGTCATCGACGGTGATTCTAAAATCCTTAGCTGCGCTACCGTCCGCACTTCTAATTCCAGCGTTGCAGAGCAGGTTGCTATTGCTCTTGCATTAACGGACAGTGTACATGACCGGATTTATTCTGATTCCAAGGCCACTGTCAGGGCCTTTCAGATGGGAATGGTGGCTCCCCAGGCCCTACGTATCATCCAAAGTGCCAAAGACATGAAACATCACTCTTTGGCCTGGTTCCCTGCGCACCTTGGAACCATTGAGGGTGCCTCGATCAACCCCAACGAGGAGGCGCACTCGGCTGCACGAGGTTTGACTGACCGTGCGCTGGGCAACGCGTCCTCTCCTGGGCGACCCGAGCCTCTCTGCTCGTACAACGAAATCTGCAAATATAATTATCTGTCAAGAAGACTCCTACCTTCGCCGCACTCCTCGCTGTGCAGGGCCCAGGCAGTCACTCTAAGGCTTCTGCAAACAAGCACTTACCCGAGCCCCGCGGCGCTGCACACAATGTACCCCGAACGGTTCCCAAGCCCGGACTGCCCTCTGTGTGGTGATTATGCGGACTTCGAACATGTCCTGTGGGGCTGCGCCTCTGCCGGTCCCCTTTTCACTCAAGAGGAAAGGATGAAGTTAATTAAGGCCCAGGATCAGACCTCTCAAATCCTGGCAGTCCAGAGGGCTCGCGAGAGGGCCGTCAGGTTTCACCTGATGGTCCCCGAGTGGGCCTAGCCAGGTGACTTGGGGCTTGCTTACGTCTATAGTGGACCGAATAAAGTTGTTTCTCTCTCTCTCTCTCATATCATAAGAAGCCAACAAACACTGACACCAAGGACAACATAGGGGAAATTACTTATGCGTAATAAATGAAATACACAAACGATAAATTAATTGTAGAGAAAGTGGATGAACAA
This sequence comes from Dermacentor andersoni, assembly GCF_023375885.2. Taxonomy (NCBI): domain Eukaryota; kingdom Metazoa; phylum Arthropoda; class Arachnida; order Ixodida; family Ixodidae; genus Dermacentor; species Dermacentor andersoni. Next base: position 85,787,986 of record NC_092819.1, read on the forward strand.
ACAACTTTCCGCAGGTGGGCAACGATCCCACAACCTTCGCATTTCACGCATTAAAGAAGGATTAAAGAAGCACTGCTGGGACCTACCGGGTGTGCACAGTCAGAACTTTGGTTTCAAAAATACCTGAAAAACGCTCGTTCATAGGATACCGTGCCTCTTCCAGACGTCAATAATGTCCGTGCCGGCAAGCCTCTGATATATCTTTGCTTCCATTTCCGCGTTCATTTCAGGCGTGAAGTGCTCCTTCCAGTTTCGTACCACACCCTTGCGGATAAAACCCACTGTTTTGGGATATCTCATCGCCATATCATGATAGTAGTTCAGACCAGGACACACGTCTTTTTCGTTGTCCAGCGGCCTGGTAAGGAACGCTTTTATGTCGGCACCCGTTTTGGACCTCATGAAATCTATTCCGCTGAGCTCGATCACTCGGTCCAGTGCCTCCGGGTGTTCGACAAGTTTGCGGTGGTGTTCGTCGCCAAGGAAAGCAGCGAGCTTTAGTACATGATTCTTTGTGTCAGTCTTCATGTCCTCGTAGTGCATAAACAGCACATTGGAATCGTTGCGGTGAGCGTACCAGGAGAGGACGTGATCGAAGTATTCGCCGAAATCGGTCGCGCCTTGCACGAAAACGTCGAAGAAGTCTTCGAGTTTACCGTCCGCGAAGTCGTACGCCACGAAACCCTTGGTGTGGTAAAAAAACGATACGCATACGTCCTTTGGGTTCCTGCAGACGTACACATACTTCGCGGAGGCACTCTTCGGCACCAGGTTATAGGGGAGGTGTGTCTTGATAAGACCCGGTCGCTTCATCTTTTCTACGTCTTCGGCACCGAACATATCCAAGAAGGGCATGGTCTTGAAGAAGTCCATTCCGTCGGGAGCAGGCGATCCGTCGTGAAGAATGAGGTAGCCGATCTGTTGCGTCCATGTCGTCCCACTCTTGGGAAACGTCGCGATGAAGACGTCGTCCGCTCTCGGCTTGTACCCTAACGCTGAACGATAAAGGTCGACCGACACGTAGGCGTTCAGCCTGAAACCGTCTATGTCTCTGTACAAGGGTCCTCGTGGATATCTCACGTCCACAGCCATCGCGGACGCTATGCTGATTTTTCCTGGCTCTTGCGGGGAGCAGAAATGCGAGGGCGTTGCACCTGCAAAGAGAACATAAGGCGACGTTTTCGAAGGTCAGAACTATCTTAGAATGATGGTTTACTGAGCCAGTTGGTATTTCATTATTTAGGCAAGCAGTTCAAAAATATAACACGGCAGAAAGAAGGGCACGAAGCTGCGTCCGTCTGCCTTTCTGTCGTATTATTCATCGCGCTGCTTGCCTCAACAAAACGACAACTATGTCAGTGTGCTTTTCTTGCTCTTTATTTCGTCTGAGCGGTAAGCCGTCAGCGCATTAAGCGCGGTGATAAGCCTCTAGCGCCCCTGTTCAACGGAGAGGTCAATTTTATTCCGATACTGATTATCGCCATTATAGGTTTTCGCGAACACTGGGTCAAGCACGCGACATGACACTTCTAGGGATATATAACACCAAGGAGGCTCAGAAAAACAACAGGAGCGCAACGAACGTGCCAGCAACCAGCCGCCTGACTGCTGACGCACTTGAACCGCGTAACGTGATGGTCACGGAAGCAGTGCGACGCCAATTATGCATGCATTTCTCTAAATCACCCATGAGGAATTGGCTGCTGCTAAGCTGACGGGCCCCACCTTGATTAAATAAGGCAAAAGAAATGACGAAATCTTCCCCTACCGTAGAATGGGGGTAAGTGAAGCTTGTTCTGCGTGCACCTGATCTTTGTCACGGATAAGTAACCCACAGGTAACGGTACCGGATTGCTTCGGCCTCCCGCTTTCTCAGCTTCGAATCTTCTTCTCATTGCTGTCGGATTGCCTGGGCTCGGGTGGCTCTAACGGCTGGATTGGTGCGCCGACGGCAAGCCCTTTCACGGGCGAGTTCTCGCCGTTTTTTGTCGAATGCATTTTTTTCTACAGTATCACCTTGTCTGCAACCCATTAAAACTGAGTGCCCAATGTAGTGCCACACTAATCTTCTTCAACGAACACACCAGATCTACAACTATCTCCACGTGTATGTGAGGCATACCATACTTTAAATGCTTCATTATTGCCCATTATTACAGAAGCTACTTAGTTGAGCGGACGTACAGTCGGGAACGGCAGTACATTTAGGCAGGAAATATAAGCAAAGCGTAACAAGTTTTTCTCAGAAATCAGACTCAGAATATTTTATTTCGCTTAAACCCCTAAAAAAAAGCCGAAAGACGCAGCTACCTTCTATCTTTTGCTTGTTTTTTCTTAATTAAGTCAAATTCTAGCGTTTTACATCTGGCGATGTGCTTATGAGGCACCCCATTCAGTTCTAACCACCTGGGGTTTTTTTAACGTGGACCTAAACAAAAGTACACGAGTGTTTTTCCATTTCGTTCCCATCGAATTCCACTATCTTGCTGGAACCCGTGAGCTCGAGTTTAGCAGCGCAACGCCATATCCACTATGTAGCCATAATTAGGCTACCGCGCCGCTTTTTTTTGGGTTTTTTTTTGTTAATCATGGACTGGACAAAAAACTTCACACTACTTACGGGCCAGAGATTAGCATATATAACGGCTGCCTAAAGCTGTTTTCGGCACACGAGGTCCGGCCGCAATAAAAGATCCCCTGTTAATTTCTGCGCATTCTGTTACGCGCGGAAGACGGGAACATGAATGGAATGTTGCACTGCAGTTTTTTTTTTCTATAAGAACAGTTCCCGTAGATCTAAGTAGAGGGTGCAGGGTGTGGCAGTTATGCTTTATTTGTTTGAAACGGCAAGCAAGAAGTTTGCGTATGTTTTTAAAGCAAAAGCTTTACTGGCCGCGAACTTGCGATTTCGCCGTGGCGGAGCTCCGAGGAGGCACATGACGTCACAACGCGCGCCTCGCTGCGGAGATTTCTCTCTATGTCTCTCTCGCTCCCTAGTCACCACTGCGCAGCGCCGCGCCTTTCTGCCGCCGCCGTTTGGTATGACGTCACACCACGTTCCTCGTCGTTGCGCTCGCCTCCGCTAGCTTCGCCAGCTGCGTCGCATGCCTGATAACATGTCGGAGGATTGAAAAGGAGAGCTCGCGTGCGCCGCAACCACGGCTGAGGCGGCAGTATGGACGGCGACAATTCTGATAAGCAGGAGGAGGCCTGGAATCGACATCGGAACGAGATGAAGAGGAAACAAATCGCCCAGGAAACAGACGAATAGCGCGCCGAATGACTGGCTAAACGCCGCAACATAGCTAGACAACCAGACTAACCTGGACTTGCAATCAAGATTAACCAAGGCTAACCATGCCATGCCTTAGCTTTCGCTACTTATATCCTGGCATAGCCGAGCTAAGCCACTGCCAATTTCTTTGTCTGCGTTTCGCAACGCCTACTGATGGAAAACTATATGCGCGAAAACACACACGAGAGATATATGCTGCTTGAAGTACAATAAAAATATTTGTTCTCCAAAGGGAACTGTACAATAACATAGTCGAATGAAAGCCGACACTGCGGCCGCAATGCACGCGCAGTCACCGAGCGGCATTAAAAATAAATAAAATGAATTAGCAAGAAAGAAAGACATCTATTCCTAAGGCATGAATACATGCCATTGCCAATTATACACACCATTTGCACGGTCTGATTGCGAACAGCAGCGCGCAAAGTAGCACGAATGACCCTTCCGAGAAGTATCACCAGCAGTTTCCAACGGCGCGACCTTGATGCGGCCTAATCTACTTCAATCGCAGCGCCGCCGCAGCATTTTTCGTCGTCGCGCGCCTGACTGCAAAGCATGCGCCGCCCCAGCCTCTCGCACCACTTAACCGTATTCTAGTACACTGTACTAATGACTCGCTTCCGGCGCCGGCGCAGCTGTCAACTCATCAAACCACCCTTTCCCGCAGCTGCTCTTCTCTGGGAGCAATTGGGTTTAATTGCGTGACCGCGACAACGCGACTTGTGCGCCATTACAAGCTTCGCTTGAAAAGAGGACATTGTTGTTTGGCGCCTAATAATATGAAAACATTCATCAGGATAGAGTTCACGATATGCATCGACAGTAGCCCACAGGGTGCGCTGTCTCACGGAACGTTGACGGCTTGTGTCACGCTGCACTGCAGTATTAATCAGTATGCCCACACAATTTTTAACGTCACATTTGGATACGCCTTAACGTATACGCTCGCATTTACCACTCGAGCGAATGCACTGTAATTTTGTGCGCTCAGAAATCAAACAGCGCACAGTTCCCACTTAAAGCTATGCTTAAAGTTTGATGTCGGTGTTCACTGAGGACGACTCACACCAGACTTTGATTGCTATCGTTCGCTCGTCAGAATACTGACACGCATACTTCTTAATCTTTTTGCGCTGACCATTTTTCATTGGCAGAAGATTGTTAAATTACTGCTCGGCGCTAGACGTGCCTTCATGTAACTATCCTTATTGTTGTCGCCGATTCTTAAGTGACAAGAAGCTTCTCTAACCAGATTGCGTGCGCTGCGCGAATAGTGATGCGCATTATAGAGCGACGCGAGCTCCAGCGATTAAGCAGAATATACGACTTGGTGTAAAAATAGCCGAGGCACTTGTCCCGTAGATCGAATTTCGACAACCATTGATCGTGCTTGTGGCTTCATTGTGCTTATGGTGTTACTTGTTCTTCGGGGCACAAGCTCGCCCATAAACGGTTAGCCTTTGGAAGCGTCACATTCTTCGTTGTCACGAAAACGTGAGAATACCGCGTGCGCGTTTCTTATGCGTCTCAAGAGAGTGAGGTGGCGCTTACAAATGATTGATTTTCTTGGGGAGGGGGGGTTAAGAAAGGGGGGGGTAGCCGTGCAAGATTATAAGAGCCATATATATCTAAGAACAAAGCAGGTCCTAGCTGGTAACGCTGGTAACTTCATTCTCGGCGGTCTCTTGTTGATCTGAACTCCATTTTTTAAAGTTCCCCTCTTACCGATGGAGTTATATTTGGGACGCTCGATCACTGTCACGAAAGAAGTTGTCAACCCTCACTCGGTTTTTTAGAGAGAACGTGACGCGCAGTACTAGCCGCCACAACACGCAAGGCAGACCACAACCCCTGAAATGATGTTCAGAGCAACAACTCCTATAATATACAGGGTGTTTTTTTGAGCTGCACCAAGTTTTTAAAGATTGTCTATGACAGATAACACAATTCTAACTCTTGATCTAAATTACTCGATGAGCACCGAGGAGCACCTTAGTTTTGGTTATTCAGACACGCTGTGAGTTGTAAATACTACGAGGTGTGCCTCACGAGCAGACTTGGCTTTCGTATGTCGTCCGAACTATCTGGTTTGTTGCGTACAAGCTACTCGTCATATACGAAAACGCCACAGTTGTAACGCGGTGTGCTTTTACGGACAGAGTGATCTAAATAATATGTAACTACGGAGAAAGGGCTGAGTCGAGCGGATACGACGTGGTAGCACAGTATCCGGCATTTCAACGTCGCGTTATGCGCAGTCTGTCGCAATCTGTCTGCGTCGGCTTTCACTCGTGTTCTTCCCGGCGAATTAAGCGTCTCGCTTCAGGGATCTTTTACTTCCGCTGTGAGACGCCATTGCTCAGCAAACTCGCGAAGCGAGCGGGCAAATTATGTATCGTGATGAACATACTGCAGTGGTACATTTAACGCTTTGTCTAGGAATAAACAGCATCGTTAAATTGTTTTAATATGCACTTTATGATATCACCGTTTCGCCATAAAGACGAAGTAATGAATGCGATAGCAACAAGTTAGAATATTACACGAAGTGTAAGAGTCGTACTTGTAGTGGCACTATGAATTGAAGTAAACGTAAGCTGACTAAGCAAAACGAGCTGTTGGGCTAGGGGTCCTCTGTTTGAATCCTGCCATCGGACAATTTCATTTACTTTTATTAAGTAAAGCCAGCGTCTTTCTTAACGACTTTACCACCAGTTTTTCGTATCGGGTACGTTTCAAACCTGTTTCCTGGGCCGATCTGGGAGGTAGTGCACAGCCGCGCCAATTAAATTACCTCATTCTAAGGTTTTAGCTCTGTTATTGTTTCGCACTTTTGATATCTAAGACTCGGAAGACTTAAGATGAAAGGCATGCGCTGTCGGTTTTTGTTCCATGACATTTCTTTGTGGGCTGCCATTCTCAAAATTCTGAGAAATAATTTTGTCAAGAATGTAAGACCTGCTACGAACAACGTTAGTGATGGAATGGTGTGGCAATATAACCAGCATATACCGCATGTAACATAGCATGGCGTTGGTATATAGCGTAGATATACGTAAATATATACGGAACCTAACGGCGATGGCGAGGCAGAAATTCGCTTGCAGTGTCCATGTAATTGCTATCGCAATAAACTGTTAGGCGTAACTTAAGGGACAGGAAGACAACGATGCGAATCAGTGAGCAGACAGGGTTACAGCCGATATTCTAGTTGACAGTAAGAGGAAAGAGAGGCCTTGGGGAGGGCCTGTCATGCGTGGGATGGATAACCGGTCGCCTTAGAGTTACAGAATTGGACTCAAGAGAAGGGATACGCAGTCGAGGAGGCGAACAATTTCGTGGGGCGATCAAATGAGGAAATTTGCAGGCTTAAGAGGGGATCAGATGACGCAAGAGAGGAATAATTTGATATCGCTGTGGGAGGCCTTCATCCTGCAGTAAACGTAAATAGGCTAATAGGGCTTGCTAATCTTGATAGCAGCCATGGTGTTCCATCACGGTTTATAGAAATGATTCCTAATGGCCAACTGCTGACCGAGTTCTGTGCTGCTGCGGTAGAATAATCTGGCAAAGAGTGTGTTTTAAGTCCACTGACTTCAAACATTACGCCGCCGCGAAGGTATAGATGTGTGACCATGGCTAGCAAAATAAGTACTGTGGTCGAGCACCTCCACAACGAAATGACCTGTATAAAGAGGAACTAATTCTGTCCCCGTTCTACTGTGGGCTGTCATTGCGCTGCGCTGCCATTACAACGAAGTGACCTGTATAACAAATGATTTCAAAGGCTCCAAGCACTTCGTTACAAAGGCGTTCAACTGTACAAAACGTTGCTCCCTTGCTTAGTGCCCGCTTTTCCGGCTTCGAATCCCATTAAGGGACTTATGTGGAGGTATTTCGAAGTAACTGTCAGGGGACACTGGTAAAGCGGTATCGAAGTACTCTGGATCTGAAGCGATGCGCGTAAATGTTCCAGGTGATAAGCTTCTGTACTGTGCAAAATATTTGCCGAACGGTTGTGGGCACAGAAATACTTTGGCGACACGTGTTCAGAACGTATTTCTCGAAAATCTTCTAAGCACGAAATTTCTGGCGAGAGGGTATGCTATGAGCACTAGCTTGACTTCCATTCTGCATTTCGAACATTTCACCTAGTGGCAATATTTCAAAAATATTATAGTAATATTGTAATAAGCGTTGACACAAGTGCTACACAGCACCCAGTTTGTGCAATAGAGTTCAGTCGCATAAAAAATTAAATTATGGCGTTTTACGTGCCAAAACCACGATATGATTATGAGGCACGCCGTAGGGGGAGACTCCAGAAATTTGGTACACCTGGGGTTCTTTAACGTGCACCTAAATCTAAGAACGCGGGTGTTTTCGCCCCCAACGCAATGTGGCCGCGTGGCCGGGATTCGATCCCGCGACCTCGTGCTTAGCAGCCCAACACCATAGCCAATAAACACTAAGGCTTCGTTTAAGAAAAAAAAAAGTGAGATAGCATCACCGCGTTATTTCTCAGAATAAACAAACTATTGTCAATTGCTTGCCTCAGTAACTCCCAATGTCCTCCCGGATTTCGCAATAAGTGAGTTATGTAACTAAAGATTCATGATACTTTGTATGATGTATCTGAAATACAGATACTGACACGTTGTGCCGAGCGTGTCATGATACAGATACAAAATACCCAAAGAGTATCTTAAGACAGAACCTAAGGTACATGTATCTTCGATACTGCCAATCCCTGACGTATAGCATACATATTCACATTTAATTCGTATATACGAGACATCACACGACGCCGACGGCGAACATTCGCCTGGCGTGTCCATACAACTGTAACTGCAATAAAATTTGGGTGCATAAAAATGTGACCGCCACGAAATTCGCTATATAAACAAGTGCTCCCAAGGTTGAAGGGAAAAGGTTAATAAACGAATGTGTGTTAATTGTTCTTCGAAACGTTACGTTATGAGAAGCAAGGCATGCCCGCCTCTGCTGAAGCTCGCTTGCGTAAACGCCACGTTTGCTACGCGCTCATAGCCGTCTTATACAAAATCTGTATAACCTAAAGAAAGAAAAAGAAAAGAAAGTCTTGCATTCTGTGAAAATAGGGGTTATATAGGTATGGGAACTTGTTGAGTATGCGGTGGCCATGCTCAAAGAATGTAGGTTAATTTGGCCTTTCAGTAAATTGCTCATGCATGGCACACCAGATGGCGGCTGTTCTTGGATACTATCTTCCCGCACGCGCATCTCCGTGCCTGCTTCCAGCGCTGCGCTCCTTCAAGCCGCTGCCTTGCATGCCTCGGTGTCCTTGTAAGCTCAGTCGCACGAAAGAGCTAGCACTCTCAATGCCGAAACTTGGAATAGTTATATTGATAGGCTTAATAATCGCATTTTTTGGCACGTAAAACCCCACAATTTAATTTTTTTAATACTCACATTAACTATAGCGTCCTTGTAATCTTGGCTGGGCTCCCGGATGGCGTCGCACTGCACCCGCATTTGCTCATCCGGCATTCCGTGCGGCGCTGAGAATGCCTGTCAGGTGCTCTTGGGTCGACGGGAGAGGACGCCTCCCTCGGCTACGATGACTATCGTTGCACGGTGTCTCTATAGTCGAGCGCGCTTGCTCACAGTTCAGGTCGAAGCCATAAAACCCTCATTGTTTCTCCCAGTCCTGCAATAGCGCAGTACGTTCGAAGCTCTTCGCCGTATGACGCGCACATGCTGCTAACGGAAAGCGAGCCTTTTATGTGACACCATTGCCACGCAGGTGGCAGCTGTGCGGTGGTTTCGTAATCCACAACAAAAAATAAAATAAAAGGGTGCACGTGATTGGGAGTTTATAGGCTGAACACGCACACGCACACACACACACACACTGTCACGCAGTAGTGAAAGTGAAGAAGGCAGCAAAACTGCGACGGATGAAACGCATCTTATTGGGTGAACTTGTGCCCTCCAAAGTAGGCTACACTCAAAGAGCGACGATAGCGGCGAACACAGTCGGCGATCGTCGAAACTCTGATCTGCCGGTCGAGCGCGTCGGCTTTCATACACGGGTCATCGAACGTTTCAGAGAAATCGCTGGTGCCCGCATATCCTCCAGGAAGTTCTACGTCATTCGCGTCGCGCATACATGCCATCAGATGACACAATTTTCAGTGGCAAGAGACATCGGATAGACCCATCGATAACATTTCAGAAACTTTGGATACATGCAGGTGCGGCCAGCGCTGAGCGATAACAACTGTTGGACGGTGAAAAGCGGTCACCCGAAAAAGATAAGCAAGTCCACGTGTCAATACACACACACACACACACACACACACACACACACACACACACACACGCACACGCACACGCACACACACACACACACACACACACACACACACACACATATATATATATATATATATATATATATATATATATATATATATATATATATATATATATATATATATATATATATAAACTTGTTTATGCAAGCCGAATGCTGAAGGAACCAGCTGACACTAGAACATGGTGGCCGAAGCGCCCCAGCAACAACATTTCGTCATCGTCTCTGTCTGCAGGTCCTGTTCTGCATCGCGACACTACGCCGCCGGGGTTGGAGCGCCGACTCGGGGCAAGCGATTATGGCCCGGCAAAGGCACGCACGTAGGGCTTTAAACGGGAGACATGAACAACATCAGTTTTTGGCTCTATGGACGACGGGCCTGGCTCTTCGGAAGCAATCGCGTACGTCACATCCGAAAGCTATCGCAGGATGCGGTAGGGACCTGCATATCGTGACAGATATTTTTCCGATAGCCCCAGACGACGAGATGGCGACCGCAGTAGCACGAGGGAGGCAGGTAAATACTGCACGTCCCCATGGTGCGTATCCTAACGGGACTTCTGGGCAGCCTAGGAATCAGTGAGGCGAGCGCGGGCAATGCCATAGAAATCGCATCGCGGGCATAAGCAGTATGCGACTGTGTCGTTGAAGGACGCGTAGGTTCCTTCAATGGGGAGAGCCAGCAGAGCGTGTGGTGGTCGGTAATTACGTGGAATTGGTGACCAAATGGGTATAGGCAAAACCTCGCTATCGCCCAAACCAGCGCTAGGCACTCTCGCTCCGTGATAGAATAGTTGCGCTCGGCCGTGGACAGAAGGCGGTCTGCATAAGCGATAACGCACTCTTGACCATGCTGAATCTGGGAAAGAACAGCGCCAATGCCGGGACCACTAGCATCTGTGCTGAAAGGTCAAAATGGGCTAACATTGTGGAGCTCTTCAAGAGTCTGATGAGTGCTGTGTAGGCTTCCGCCTGCCGCTGTCCCCACGAGAACGCGATATCGTTCTTTAAAAGCTCGGTGAGAGAGCACGCAATGTCAGCAAAATTTTGAGCAAAGGGACGAAAGTACGAGCATAAGCCTATGAAGCTGTGAACGTACTTAACTGAGCACGGCACGGGAAAGCCTTGCACGGTTCGAACTTTGGCAGGGTCAGGTTGAATTCCATTGGCGTTTACAACGTGCCCGAGAACGGTTATTTCATGACGACGAAGTGACACTTCGACGAGTTGAACTGGCGTTTAGCAGCGCGAAACACAGCAAGGACAGTCGCGAGACGCTCAACGTGGGTTTCAATGGTTGGAGCAAAAATGATTACATCATCGAGATAACGCAGACAGATGGTCTACTTCAAGCCTCGGAGAAGCGTGTTCATCACTCTCTCGAAAGTAGCTGGGTCATTGCAAAGTCCGAAGGGCATGACTCTGAATTCAAAAAGTCCATCAATCGTAATGAAGTTTGTCTTCTCGCGATCCTTCTCATCAACAGCGATCATGCCAGTAGCCCGACGGGAGGTCAATCGATGCAAAATATTTCGCCCCATGTAGACAGTCAGGTGCATAATGGATACGAGGCAATGGATACACGTCCTTCTTGGTGATCTTGTTCAGACGGCGATATTCAACACAAAATCTCCAGGTGTTGTCTTTTTTCTTGACAATGATACGATCTCGACCACGTGAACTGGGTCAAACGGCTGGACACCTGGCTGGAACCTTCAACAACCCGCGCCGTATCCAGGCATTCCGGATGGAGACCACGTGGAGAGAGAGAGAGAGAGAAAAACTTTATTGATGCTATCAAGGGGTTTAGCGGTGAGCCGTCTTGCGCTTGCTGCCTGGCTCTTCAGCACGGGTGTGCCCCTATTCCAGGGCTCCACTGAGCCTGGCCACTTCGCACGCGTGCTGCACCATTGCCCTTTGGGCGGTGAGCTCGCTGCTGGTGAGCAGGCCCTCCCATTGCTCCGCACTCGGGTTTTTATGTTTATGGAATGTGTAGTTATGCTTACACTCCCATGTTTTGTGGTAAAGAGTTGGTATTTCTCCGCACCATGGGCAGGAGTTTCTGTATTGTGTCGGGTACATTTTACTTAGTATGTGTAGATTATAGAAAGTTCCGGTTTGTAGCCTTCTCCAGTCGGCTGCTTCCTGTTGTGTAAGTAGTGTGTGTGGCGGAGGATATTTGATTCTCTGCCCTCTATAGCAGTTTAATATTTCCGCGCACGTCGGCTCCACCGTTGTAGGGTTCTCGAGATGCTCTATCTGTCCAGCTCGGTATGTGATCTCGCGAACTAGACTGTCTGCGCTCACGTTCCCTTCTATCCCGGTATGGGCCGGTATCCAGAAAAGTTTGTGTTTCACTTTATTTCCGAGGGTTCCTGCTCCGAGGAGGATTCGCAGGGCCTCTTTACAGACTCTCCCCTGCATGTAATGCCTGCATGCAGCTTTGGAGTCTGTTAATATGGTTAGTGATCCGTTACTTCGGTAGCCTTCGGTCGCTGCAAGCGCTATGGCGACCTCTTCCCCCTCCGCTACCGTGCAATTCCTTATGGTTGCGCAGCTGATTGTCTCTCCCATGTAGTCTACTACAGCCGTAGCTACTCTGTGTGTTCTAGTGTGCTTGTCCCACAGGAAACACGGTGTACGGGATGCTTGTCCCTGCATCCGTGTACACCGTGTTTTCCTGTGTTGCCAGGTGGCCTTCCACGTAATCTGCCCTTGCCTGCCTTCTGGCTGCGTGTAGGTTCGCATCCATGTTGCGTGGAATTGGACTTATTCTGAGGGTTTGTCTGACGTTGTCTGGGATGTCTGCCTCTCGATCTATTGCCCCTTTCGTATCGTATCCTAGTCTCTTTAGGAGCATTCTTCCTGTAGCCAACTGCCAAAGTCTCGCTATTTGTGTGTTTAGTTGCGCTTCTGCCAGCTCGCTGAACGTGTTGTGTATTCCTAGCTGCAGTAGCTTGTCGTTTGAAGTATTCCTCGGTAGGTGTAGTGCCGTTTTGTACGCCTTCCTTAGTATGGTTTCTGCTTGTTATCTTTCTAGCTTGTTCATCAAGTGGTAAGGTAGCGAGTATGTGACTCTGCTGACCACTAAACCTTTAACCAACTTGATCGTGTCTGCCTCTTTCATGCCATGTCTTCTATTTGAAACTCTCGTAATCATCCTGCTTACTTGATCTGTCGATTTTTGGAGTAAGCTAATTGTGTGACTGCATTTTCCGCTGCTTTGCAGCCACATTCCTAGAATTCTTATCATGTTCTTTTCCACTATAAGCTGGCCCTCTAAGTTTATTTCGATTTCGGCCTTGGTGGGGTTCTTTCCAATTCTGAGTATTTCCGATTTCTCTGTGGAGCAAGCCAGGCCTCTTGCCTTAACATAGTTTTCTACGCGGTTTGCTGCCTCTTGCAGTTTCTCTTGCTTTTGTCCTAGCGTTCCTTGGTTGGCCCATATTGTGATATCGTCCGCATACATTGCATGTCCTATGCCCTCGATTTCGCCTAGTTCCCTGGCCAGGCCAAGCATCGCAATGTTAAACAGTATGGGTGAAATGACTGAGCCCTGTGGCGTACCTTTGCTTGGGGTGACAAAGGTTTCGCTTCTTATATCCCCTAGTCCTATAGTGGCCGTTCTTTTTGCTAGGAAGGCTCTCACGTAGTCATGAGTCCTCTTCCCAGAATTTATCTTTTGAAGCCCTTCCATTATTGCCGCGTGGCTGACATTATCGAAGGCTCCCTTGATGTCTAGTGCCATTATGATGTTTTCTCCTGTCTTGGGTGCTTTGCTTAGGACCTCTTCCTTAATCTGTAGGAGGACATCCTGTGTTGATAGCTTTGCTCGGAAGCCAAACATACTGTGCGGATACAGTTCCTTGCCTTCCATGAGTTGCTGTATTCTCTTTGTGATTATTCTTTCGTATAACTTTCCCAAGCACGAGGTGAGGGAGATTGGTCTTAGGTTTTCTATCTGTAGTTTCTTTCCTGGCTTCGGGATCATTACGACCTCGGCGTGTTTCCATTCCTCCGGGATCGTTCCCTCGTTCCACAATTTTTTAAAGTAGATTGTTAATTGATCTATCGCCTCCTCGCTTAGGTTGCGAATGAGGGAGTTGTTAATTTTGTCTGCTCCCGCTGCTGTGTTTTTGGTTAGGGACCCCAGAGCTGCGTTCACTTCTTCTCGTGTGATTGGCCTGTCCATATCTGCGTTTTCTTCCCCCCGGTATTCCCCTTTATATTCTTCGGGTCTTTCCTGTCCGTAGCATTTGTTTTTCAAGGCCTCCATTAGCTGCTCTTCGGTACCATCGTACTGGTGAATCAGCCTCTGGATTGCCTTTTTGCTCTCTGCCTTTGTTTTCCCTGGGTCCATTAATGCTTTCAGAATGCGCCACGTTTTGGCCGTGTTGAGCGTACCTTGTAGCGAACTGCTAAACTGTTGCCAGCTTTGCCTGGCCAGTTGCGTTGCATATTCCTCTGCTTTTGCTGTGAATTCTGCTATTTTCTTTTTGAGTTTCTTGTTAAGCTTTTGTCCTTTCCATCTTTTAGTGAGCCCACGTCTCGCTTCCCATAGCCCAAGCAGACGTTTGTCCACCTCCGGTACTTGCTCCGTCCTATCTATTTCATGCGTATATGTTTCCTGTATTTGTTTGAGCTGCCGACACCATTCCTTGATGGATGTGATCGCTCCCTTTACTTGTTGACTTCCTTGCCTGAACGCGTCCCAATCTGTTAAATGGACCAATCCTATCTTTCTCTTGATTGTTCCTGCCTCTATTGACTCGAACTCACGAACTCCAACTCGCGAGCTCGGTTGGTACATGGTTGTGACTGTCATCCGAGTCTCGAGTGGTTCTGATTAAAACGGGGGCCAGGACGGCCTTAAATAAACCCTTGCGGTCTTGGGGTCGTCGACGTCTTCTTGCGGAGGCTGTGGAAGTATTAGTACTTTCGTCAGGTTATGCGATCGAGCTCGTGACCTTCGAATGTTCTTCCCATCGTCCATCCCTTAATGTCAGCTCGGCGAATAAAAGGGATGATGCTGTTTCGGAGGAGAGGGCAATAATGTCGACATGGGGACGACCGTTTGAATGCTTCTCGCAATTTACAGGCCGATGTCCACGCCTAGCGTAACAGTGTTTTCTGGGACGAGGCAAATCATCTTGTCATGGGAACGCACGCCTGAATGTCAATCATAAGAACCAGGACAACTGGTGGCCCACGGGCTAGTGGAAGAATCGATGATATTCTTCTTCAGCATCTTCGCGACTTCGCTTTGGAAAATGCTGCGCTCTGCAGCAGACACGCGGTAGGGGCGGCGATGGACAGGACTTGCGTCGCCGGTGTGAATCCTATGAGTGACTACGGCTGTTTGGCCGAGCGGGTGGTCATCGCAAAAAAAGATACCGTGATAGAACGCGCCTAAGGTCTTATGTTAGAGCTGGAGAAAGGTCGGTAGCGACCATTTTATCGACGTCGTGGTAGGGTGGCGACGCCGAACGGTAACACGCGACGATAGGGCTAACGGAGGCAGAAATAGTGGGCACGAGAGGGGATATCTAGGACTCGTGCACAGGTGTCAGACGGGCCACTGTCATCTTACCGGAAAGAACATGTGCAGCCGACCCAAAGTTTATAACGGGAAGCCAAGTAGAAATATCGACAATGATGGCAACGGTACTTGGGAGCGCGACGCCATGCTGCAGAATAACGTCGACAAATAGAGAGACGATGAAGTCGCCATCAGGAACACGTGGTCGGGCGTTAAAAGGTACAGTAGTAGCGGCTTGAGGCGGCATACGGGTGAATTCGGAAGAACACAGGGACGGATGATCTGCATCAGAAACAAAGTAGCTGTCAGAAGGAAGGTCCAGCTGCAAGACAGCTGTAGCGCAGTGTATTAGGGCAGAATGGGTAGAAGAATGTCCAGCCCCAAAATCAGGTCGTGTGTACAGCGCTCTAGCACAATAAATAAGACGGTGGTTTGATGGACGGCAATCGTTATTCGTGCTGTACACATGTCGACAACCGGTGGCGTACTTCCGTGGGCAGCGCGTACTGTGCACGGTACGGCAGGCGTGAGGACCTTTCTGAGTCTTTTGCGAAGGGTGACACTCATTAGACATCTGCGCACCGATGTCGACGAGGGGCTTGACTACTTGACTGGGACTCCATTCACCTCAACGTCTAGTATACTTCCAAGGGTAGGCAATGTGATCTGAGCGTTTGCAGGCCGAGTCGTTGATGCAGCGTCACCTCCGGAAGCTGCACCGACTAGTTTTCCTGTGGCACGAATGCGGAGGAAGAAGAGCGGCGGGCAAACGGCGAACGAGACCGAGGACTTAGGGGCGATGGTGACCGCTTGGTTCGGAAGGTCGGAGGTACATTGTCGGTATTCGTAGATGAAGGCTGCACAAGGAACGGGGAGCACCTTGATCTTGACGGTCGGATGGGAAGATCCACCTAGGGGGCGACGACCAACGACGGCAGCAATGACGAATGATATGTCCAACACGGGCTCAATTGAAACAAATCGGCCTATCGTCTGGTGTTATCCAGTCGGCCGGGTTACGACGGCGAGTTCGAATCACTGAAAACGGAGAAACAGTGTTTCGGCGGGGCCGGTCCTGACTGGCAGCGGCATCACGAATGGGGCAGAGAGACGGGAGGCCTAAATTTGCTATCTCTTGTCTGACAACGGCCTGTATAAATGAGACAGAACATGTGTTGTCTGGGCAATGCTGACGAGGAATGGCGGGAAACATGGCTTCGAGCTTGCGAAATATTAACCGCGCCAAATTTTCTTGTTCAGACACAGGAGGTCTACGTGGCTGTTCCTCACACGAAGACGTCGAAGCTGTATTTGGTAGCCTGTTGAACTGCTGCGTAATGTGGCGACTCTTTATCAGTCCGAAATTGCGGCAATGTTTGATTATCGCGCCCTCCGAGTCATATTTCTTGCAAAGAAGCAAGTTAAATGCGTCATCTGCTATGCCCTTCAGGGTGTGGCCAACCTTGTCGGTCCCGTTCATGTCTTCGTCAGCTTTACGACAGAGCGCGAGGACAGCTTGAATATATGCCACGTGTGGCGCTTCTAGAGCCACCTAATGGCAGGGTTGGTCGGGCGTGACAGGGATCAGGCTCTTTGGGCTCGGGGAAGGCAAGCAGTGTGGACGTTCCCTGCGTGCGCTGATCCACGCTTGTGCGAGACTGACTCGCGAGGCCTACACCGGAATGGACGAACATGATCGTTAGAACGCTTCACCGTTCGCGTGACTCCAGCATGGGGTGAACATATTCGCTCGTTATCCGGTCGCGGTGAGTCGGACTTCCTAGATTTGTCGCGCGCACATGGGCATGTTCTGTGTGTTGATAGTCGGCAAGCAAGCATTAGTGTATAAGAGGCAGGTGCAGTTCGCCATTAAGGGGCCCACATACACAGCTTCGCTGATCAACCTTCTTCACAGAGTAAAAGGTCACTGATTTTTTTAAAGCGAAAGCTTTACTGGCCGCGAACTTGCGATTTCGCCGTGGTGGTGCTCCGAGGAGGCACATGACGTCACAACGCGCGCCTCGCCGCGGATATTTCTTTCTCTCTCTCTCTCGCTCCCTAGTCACTACTGCGCATGCGCCACTAGTAGCACCGAGCCACAGGTGTTCCGCCGCTGCGCAGCGCCGCGCCTTTCACCCGCCGCCGTTTGGTATAACGTCACACTGCGTTCCTCGTCGTTGCGCTCGCCTCCGCTCGCTTCGCCAGCTGCGTCGCATGCCTGATAACATGTTGGGGGATTGAAAAGGGGAGCTCGCGTGCGCCGCAACCACAGTTGAGGGGGCAGTATGGACGGCGACAATTCTGATAAGCGAGAGGAGGCCTGTAATAGACATCGGAACGAGATGAAGAGGAATCGAATCGCCCAGGAAACAGACGAACAGCGCGCCGAACGACTGGCTAAACGCCGCAACATAGCTAGACAACCAGACTAACCTGGACTTGCAATCAAGATTAACTAAGGCTAACCTTGCTGTGCCTTAGCTTTCGCTACGTATATCCTGGCATAGCCGAGCTAAGCCACTGCCAATATTTCTCTTAATATCTGCTAGAATATCGGTTATCCTCATTTACGCTTTGATCCACACGGCTCTCTTCCTGTCTCTTAAGGTTGCGCCTAACATATTTCGCTACATCGCTCTTTTCGCAGTCCTTAATGACTCTCGAGCTTCTTTGTTAACCTCCAAGTTTCTGTGATTGTAGAATGCAGTGATTGCACACTTTTATATTCAATGACAGTGGTAAGCTCCCAGGCAGGATTTGATAATGCCCCTCGTATGCAACCCGACCTATATTTATTCTTCTGTAAGTTTCCTTCTCATTATCAGGTTCCCCTGTGAGTAATTGGCCTAGATAGACCTACTGCTGTACTGACTCTACTGTCTATTTACTAAAGTAACTGTTTGCCAAAAGGGTACTTTTGCTGCTCAACACCAGCTTCGCAAGGTGGTTTATACAGTGTACAATTATCAATAACATGCGTTTGGTTGCGTCCTTCTAGAATGCTTCGGCGCTTTTTAAAACTGTGAAATGTTAGCTGGGACAACTACCTGTGTGAATATTCCTTTCTTTGGAACTTTAGCGGACTTGGAAAGTTATGTATGTATAGAAGTGAGAGAGGGAGAGAGAGAATTAAATGGTTATATGGTAGCTGCAGGCCTATTTGGGAAAATGGGTAAGGGGCACGATGGGAGCCAAGTATGACTCATTATGGAACCTTAGCACGTGAAACCACATAGCGATTAAAGCGTTAGACGTCCTCGAAATGGGCACTCAATGAGACGCCCTTTCAGTTTCCGACAGCACACGTCTTGTGTATGGATGACTATTGGTGCTCGTTGCCATAGACGATCTCGGAAGTACACACGAAGACAAAGTGCGCGTGAGGTCCTTAAAAGCTGCCGAAGCCTCAGAAGCTACCGGTCGCACTGTAATACATATTTCTTTAATTGTATATTGTAGAAGTATAACACCACATTTACCCGTAATACTGTACAGAAGCATCCACTGCCATAAGCGTTAGAAGCATTCGAATGAAGCGGAAAGTATGTTCCATACCTGCGTTTAGGGGTTACACACTCCTTGCTACGCAACTTGTAACCCCAGTGTTGTTCACTCTCAAACACGCTGCGAATGACCGCGGTGTCCTCATGTGCGCACGCCGACACGGGGCACCTATCTCGGTCGGGCTGATTGCCCTCGTCCGATGACGACCGACGACGTCGAGAGCTGCAAGCCGTTACTGCGAAAAGCCTCGCGCTAAAGATTGCGGGTCGTTCGTCCGCGAGTCTCCACGCGCACGCTTGATATTATCGTCGTCACGAGTTAGAAAGATGAAGGCCAATCCACTCTTAGCTGCATTGCCAACAGCGCTACTTGTGCGTCATTTTGAGGGGGCTTCTTTTTCCAAGCCGTCGGGAATACATTTCTTCGTCCGCTATGTTTGAGTTTATTGGTTTAGGACAAGGGTATCCAAACGAGTTTGCACGAGGGCCTGATTCGCGACCAGTGGTGGTGTAGCGGGCCGGACAATAGAAAACTTATTATTATTGAATACCTATTTGTACCCGTAAGCAATGGTACTGAGCCTTGAATAACACCTTAATTCTCATTATTCGACGTTATTTTGTTCAAATAATTTCTTATGTTAATTAGATGCGTCAACCTTCTGGCACGATATCCAAAAAAGGAATGAAGTAAATATTTTAAGATTTTACCTTTAGGTTTCGGTGGGTATATGGATAGAAGTATTAAACATTCGTAATGGCAGACAAACTCGTTTATATTTCCAGGTAGTACGCAGTTTCTAATGCGTTACCATTCTTCGCGTACTTCACGCGCTTTCTGGCGGCTATCTATCTATGTATGTTGTAAGGAAGAAGAAGAGCAGCACAGTCGGCGGTGTCATGACCGATGACGGCATCATGGATGGACCATCCGCATCATGACCAATCCCCCTTGTGGGTACGTGCCATAAGTTGTACGTCACAACAACGACAACATCGCGAACGGGTGGCTCGCGAGGGAGAGCTCGTGCTCGAGCTCCGTGTTGTGGTTAGGCCTCCAGCCAGCGGCTGCTTATTTGTTGCAATGGACCTCATTATAATTGGTAGAAGTGCTGGGTAGCTGTCACGACTACCATACTGGAACTTCCCTCCCGGACACTGCGAGCTGCTATGCCCGACGCCGTCTTCAGACATCATAGCGACAACTCGTCGTCATCTCTGGTGCTCTTTGCCAAAGAGATCCCCCCACATTAAGCGGTACAGACGACAGTGACGTCGAGGACACGCTCTTCTCGTAATAGAGGGTGAGTGCGCACAACCTGTGGGACAATGCCACGAAGTTGAACAATGTAGCCTTCTACTTCGCAGAAGGTGTGAACTTGTGGCTCAAAAATTACGAGGCGGACTTTCCGACATGCTCAGGCTTCAAGACTACCTTTACTGATGTCTTTGGTGGTATGGCAGTCCGAAAGTTACGCGCCGAACAACGTTTGCGCGAGGGGGCGCCGCAACCTGGTCAGACGCTGAAGAGCTATACAGAGGACGTCAAAGACCTTTGCAAATGCGTCAACGCGTCAATGCAAGAGTCGGGCGAACTCCAGCAAATCACGAAGGGCGTCGACGACAACGTGTTTCACATGCTCCTTTGCAAGAGCCCGGGAACTGTGTCTGAAGCTGTGCCAGAGCTACGATTAGCTCCGCAAACTACGTGCTTTGACTAGACGTACTCTTTACGGCGATACTGTCTGTGGCTGATATACCAGTGATCGTTTCGCGTTCCTCGACAAAAAACTAGCATCATCAATGTCTCACAGCCCCTTAAGCACTCATAACCCATGAGCAAGAAAAAATGCAATGGCTCACAGCACCGTAAAGCAGAGGCTACAAGTACTCAGCAAATTGATGCGAGCAGTGCATACATACTATGGAATCACGCAAACATACAGAACAGCATGTAGAAAACTATCATCATCAATAGCTCATAGCCCGCAAGCAATGACTTATACCCCCGTAAACAGTGGCTCATACCTCCGTTAGGCAGAGGCTACAAACACTTAGCAAAGTGAAGTGAACAGTGCCTACATTCTTTAGAATCACACATACAAGATACAGAACAGCATAGCTTTCAATAAAGAACAAGCTTAAAAGAGGCATACGAACCACATAATTTTTGATAAGGCGCTCGTGATAGCAATGTAAAGCCCGGAGCGCTCCCCGCATACGTTTCCCAGTAAAGAATACTGTTGCGCAAGCTGCCGCGGCGACGTCAGCTTGTGACATGTGGTGTGATGTCTCTAGCCTTTCGCATATAAAATAGCCAACCTAACAATTGATTTCATTGTTGTTGTCAAACCGCTATCGGCGGCAGTGTGCTTTGAAAATGACCATTAACTCCCACTCCACTCCTACCATTAATCTAACTACTACCGTTATTCTTAAGCCATAAAACATTGTCTGCCGCCCTCAGCAGTTGTAGTGGCGGTGTTAAAAGGCTTCGCTGGACATCCACTTTCGCAGGGACGGGATGGCGAGCTTTTTTTTTCTTTTGCGGAACAAGCCACTTTCCGGACTCGCTGTCGCACCGGATCAGTCGTTGCTGCTTATTGAGATTAAAGCGCCTGTGCGTGAAGAGGTAGCACGACAGCTATCCCAACAGTCGTTTTTTTTTAAATTTTAGTAACAAGAGTACCAATCGCCACTGGCAGCCGCCTGCGCGCTTATGCCGAAGCAGTTACGTCGCCTGGTGAGCAAGTGCGCCCGTCGTTTTTCTATCCGCCGCCGCCAACTCCACTGACTGCAGCTCCTCCTCGTATTTACTGGGCCACCCCTGTCGTCGCTAATCCGTGGCGCACCTCAGACGATCGTTCGATATGCTTCGCGTGTGGCTACCCTGAACATGCCGCCCGCTTTTGTCGACATCGCATGCAATCGTCCGCCGCCGCACCCTGGATCACCCGCTACACTCAGTAAACCGACGCGATACAGTCGCCCTACGACTGTACCGTCCCGCCATGGCCCCTGCTTCTTTGTCGTTCGTCAACCGCCGCTCATCCTCGCCGCGCCGTCACTCGTTGTTCCCAATGCGTCGCCCTGCTGCGTCTGTCGAACCGCAAAACTGAGCACCGCAATATTTGTGGCACGAGCTACGTCGTCATTGAAATTCGAAAGTTTTCGCTTGCCGCCTACGAACGTTATCGAAGTTTTTGTTGAAGTTATTGGCACGTTAACGCTAATGGAAACCAATATGCTGCTGTTTCCGTGATGCATTCGAAACTTTGCCGCTCATTACGAAAGGTCACGACGTGACACGATGGCTTTTTACTCCGCATGGGAAGCGCACAACCCATTCGACCTTAGGTCGAGCCATCCAGGATGTTCTGTACTCGATAGAGTTCGTCATACTATCTAACGGCTCGCACTAGACCATCCTAGGCTGCAATTTCCTGTCGCGCTATGATGCCGTCATTGAAGGTGCACGTGATCAAGCTGCCCTCTTCTCTCCGTTGTGTGACGCAAGTGTCAACGACATTCCGCCTACTTCAACCAAATTGCGCGTCCAGGATGATACTCTTGTTCTACAATTCGCTTCTGCTCTTGTGCCTGTATCCTGCGCTAATGCACCAAATTCGACAGTCCTTTTCACATCGTCAGACCTGCTCAGCACACGCAGAGGTATTCCGCTGCTCTTCTCCACCTTTGACGTTATGGTAGTTTCCAGTACATCGTTCGTGCCACGTACCCCATTGGCCTCCCTTCTCATGCTGCTTCGTAGCGAATGTCTTGGCCGTATTCAGCCCGTTGACGCCACACTAATTGTCGACGTACCGGGTGGTATACATATCCCACTGAGATCAGTTCTCTGAACGAACTTAGCACCACCGATGACGCTTCTTCCACGGTTGCCTTCGACGCATCTACTGCCGATGACCTTACGCCTGGACGGCGCTCACAACTGCTTCATCTGCTTCAGCAGTTTCGCTCCGTTCCTTCGACTTCCCACGTTCTTATCTGGACTTCACTGAATTTCAGCTATCCAGCTTGAAATCGACACTGGATCCCACCCGCCTTTGCGTCAGCAGTTCGTACCGTGTTCCTGCCACTGAACGAAAGGTTACTAAAGAACAGGTCGACGGTATCCTTATTCGGGGTGTCAATCGACCTAGCAAAAGCCCACGGGCTTTTCCCGCCGGCCTCGTCACACACACACACACACACACACACACACACACACACACACACACACACACACACACACACACACACACACACACACACACGCACACGCACACGCACACGCACACGCACACGCACCACACGCACACACACGCGCGTACACTAAAGATGGTTCTATACGTTTAAATACGTTAGCATTCTTAGAGTACTACACAAGCTTCCAGGGGCTATGTATCTATTTGTGCTTGTACAATTGTATCTATCTATGCATGTGTGTATGTTTGCGTCTAAGCGTTTTCACACCTACGTGTGTCACTGGGTATTCTCTTGTCCATTGTGTAACGCATCGGGCTGCTGTGTTGAGGGAAGAGTGTTCGAAGCCAGCCCTCTAACCAACTTGAATCACTGAGTAGTATGTGGAAATGTGTGCATACGTGCCGCTCTTCAACGAACGTCTTTCAAGTCAACACGGGTCACTGTAGATGTGGGACTGGGTAGGTACCGCTGTTTGAAGAAACTCTTTGACACCGATCGCAGTCCTGGGTATGTGACACTCCGTCTGTGCTGGTTTCCAATGAACCTCTTTGATGCCAATTTGGATCACTGGGTATGTGCCAGCAGGCGTGTGCCGCTCTTCAAAGAACGTTGTAACGCCAACTTGGCTAACTAGGTAAGTGACACTGGGAACGTGCCATTGTAGAATGATGAAAAAGATTCCATAAATTTCTCCGACGCTTATCGCATTCGAACCAACGTTACCATAGTTCGTCGATTCGATTCGATTGGAGCCAACTTTATTTATGCCTGCAGGTGGGCGCTCGCGCACCCCGACGAGGGCCTACGTCATCTACGAAGTTGCCGTTACTCGGCGCGGGTCTCCGCTCGCCGTTGCCGGCTCGCTGGGTCCGAGCCTTTCGAGCGCCTCGAGGACCTGCTGGACGGCCCAGAGCTGATCGTCCCGGTCGTAGCTCGTCGCGGCTGCCTCGAGCCGCGGTGGGAGCGTTCTTGATTTGGCTTCTCCTGGATATTTACCGCAATCCCACAAGATGTGCGTGTAGTCTGCGGTCTCCCTCCGGCAGACTCTGCACTTATCGGTCGCATATGTCTCGGGGTACATGCGATTCATCAGTCTCGGGCTCGGTAGCTATCCGGTCTGGAGCTGTCTCACTAATACCGCCTCCGCTCGACTCAGCCTAGGGTGCGGGGGTGGGAGAGTCCTGCGAGTCAGGCGGTAGGCCTTCGTGATTTCATTGTAATACGTCATGCGGTCCTTGGTTCCGAATCACGTCGAACGGTCTGTCACCGGGGCGCGGGTTGGTTAGGGCTCGCGCCGCTGCGTGTGCCATATCATTGTGGTTCTCATTGCGTTCCGACGCGTCGCCCGCGTGCGCCGGGAACCACTTGAGTCGTACTTTTCGTTCTTGTAGTTTGACCGCTCGCAGTACGCGCTCAGCCTCCCTGCAGATTTGGACTTTCGCGAAGTTTCGCACCGCCTGTCTCGAGTCACTCAGCACCGTGTGGCAATCTGCGTCGGTGATGGCCAGGGCGATGGCTACCTCCTCCGCTTGTTTGTTCCTCTCCGGCGCTTCTCACGCTCGCTGCCGACCTCGTGGCGCCGCATGACGCCTCTATGACGACCGCTGCGAAGGAGTTCCGTTGGTATTCGGCCGCGTCGACGTACCGCGCGTGTTCGTCGTTGGCGTGCTGGTCGATGAGAGCCTTGGCCCTCGCCGCTATTCTTCCCTTGTTAAACTCGGGATTCGTGTTCTTCGGTATGGGGTCGATTCTGGTCTGGCGTCGGACCTCTTCGGGGAAGAGGAGCTTCA
The DNA here is from genome assembly GCF_023375885.2 of Dermacentor andersoni. NCBI lineage: Eukaryota > Metazoa > Arthropoda > Arachnida > Ixodida > Ixodidae > Dermacentor > Dermacentor andersoni. The sequence goes on from NC_092819.1 coordinate 85,812,680, forward strand.
TCTCCACCTCGTTCGAGCGTCCAATTCCGAAATCGTCCAGTATCTTCCTCCCGGCTTTGGACAGCCGCTCCAGTTGAGAGGTCCGTTGCGCTTCGGCTATTTCTTCGAGCGTATTGTGTATGCCGAGTTGTAACAAGCGGGTCGTGCTCGTGGACTTGAACAGGCCCAGCGCCGTCTTGTACGCTCGTCTGATGGGCACGTTGATTTTGTTACGCTCGTGTTGCAGCCATCTGTGGTAGGCTGCAACGTACGCGACGTGGCTGATGACGAAGGATTGGACGAGCCTAATTAGGCTCTCCTCTCTCATGCCAGCCTTCCGGAAAGTGACTCCTTTGAGGAGTCGAATCGCGTTGGCTGCTTTTGCCTTGAGACGGGTGATGGTTTCGCCGTTTCTTCCGTGCTTTTCGATGACCATGCCTAGAATCCTAATTTTGCCTACCTCGGGGATCATGTTGCCGGATTTGGTTACAATTCAGATTTTTTTCGTTTTCGCGTTGTCCGGTCTTGCCTCTGCTGTTTTTGTCAGGTGGGAGTATGAGAAGCTCCAATTTGCTCGGCGAACATCTCAGTCCGGTGCCTTCCAGCTGGTCTTCTATTGCGTCGACTGCGGCTTGCAGCGCGCCCTCAATGTGGGCGTCGCTGCCACCGGTCACCCACAGCGTGATATCGTCCGCGTAGATGGTGTGCCTGACGTCTTCAATGTCCCCGAGCTTTTCGGCCACCCGATCATTACCAGGTTGAACAGCATCGGCGAAATGACCGATCCCTACGGTGTGCCGTTGCTCCCGAGCTTCTTCTTTTGCGTCTGTAGGTCGCCTGCTTGTAGCTCGACGGTCCTGTCCGTGAGGAAGTCCTTGATGTAGTTGTAGGACCTTTCGCCCATGTTGAGCTTGGAGACTTGGGACAGAATCGCCGAGTGTTTCACCTTTTCGAAGGTGCTCTGCAGGTCGAGCCCTAGGATTGCTTTGTTGTCGCGGGAGCTGCCGCCATCACCGATGATTTGGTATTTGAGCTGCAGCATCGCGTCCTGCGTGCTGAGGTGCTGTCTGAAGCCGATCAAAGTGGCCGGGTACAGCCCTTCTCGTTCCAGGTAGTCTTGCCACCTGTTGAGCAGGAAGTGCTCCAGCACCTCGCCGACGCAGGGCGTGAGCGAGATGGGCCGGAGGTTCTCCGTGTCTGGCGGCTTCCCCGGCTTGGGGATCAGGATGGTCTTGGCTGTCTTGCACAAGCTTCGGCAGCGCGCCCGCTCTCCAGCATTTGTTGGAGTATTTTGGGAGGTTTTCAGTCGAGCCGTCGTCGAGGTTCTTGAGCGCCTTGTTCGTGACGAGGTCCGGGCCGGCTGCCAACCGGCTTTTAAGGTCGTGCAGGGCCGCGCGTACCTCCTCGACGTCGATCTCACGATCGAGCAACCCATCCATCGATCGATCGATCGATGGGTTGCTGTAAACGTTGAGCAGAAATATGCTTCCTTTTCTCTTCTTGCCCGGGATGATTTCGGTGAGTGTGTGCTCGATCTTGATATTGCTTTGCAGCTCGTGTTCGACGAACGTGAGCCCCTTCCTGACCAGAGTGCACAGGCCTCTCCCGTTGGGCGGTCCCTTGTGCACTCTGTAGCCGGGGAGGCACGGTGCGTCGGTTAGTGTTTCTTGTAGTAATATAACGTCCGGCTTGCGCGTGGCATGTACGATGTGCTGTTGGATGACTGCCTTCTTCCTTCCGAAGCCGCGACAGTTCCACTGCCACGCGGTTACACCTGCTGCTGCTGGTGTTGCGTTGGCGGCCATGATTGCGTTGGCGTGTAAGGGGCTCCCTGGTTGGGTGGATGTTGCGCGAAAAGGGGCGCAAACGTCGGGTGGCTTACCATCGTCTGTAGGGTCCTTTCGATGTAGGCGAATCTGTTCATGTTCTTGGCTTCGTAGGTCTCCATTGTTTGTTTCAATTCTGTCACTGTTGCGATGTTCGCCGTGATTAGCTCTTCGAGTTTGGTGAATGTCGCTTAGAATTTCGCTTCGAGGCTGTCGATGCGATCGTTTTCTGTTTGCGTGCGCGTGGCCTCGGCGGCTCACTTCTTCGGTGCCGGTTCCTCTATGGCTTTCTCCTTGATGTTCGTTGTCGTTTCCTCGGTCTTGCTTGTGCTTGGCGTGGGTCTCTGTAGAGGCTCGTTGTTGCATAGCAGCAACTGACGGACCTCGGCGATCTCTCTCGTGAGGTTGTTGATGGTCGCACGCAACGCCGCGTTTTCTTGTCTTAGGATTTCATTTGCCTCACGCACCTTGTTCATATCTTCTTTCTTCGTAGCTTCGGTGATTTTCTGCGCGTTCCTTATATTGTTTCCTTTCGCTGCGTCGACCCAGCTCACTCGCTCACGTGATGGTGACGTTTTCCTGCTGAGGCTTCTCTAGCAGCAGCTGCTGTCTCTGGATTTAGGCGCGCGGTTCTGCGATGGGGTTCTTGACTTTCGCGCATCTGGCGGCTTGTCGAGTGGCGGGAAATTGCTCTCCGACAGCAGCTGGCGTTCGGCCTGTCGGCGCTCCCATTGTCGCTTGCGCATTACGTAGGGGATCTTGTATTTCGCCTTGCACGTTCGGTCTCCGGTCGGGTGTTCGTCGCCGCACAACTTATAGTTTGGGGTCTTCGATGGTCTTCTGTAGGGTTCGCGAGCCCGCAGGCCAGGCACATCTTGATTGTGCGGGTCGGGCACACGTCCTTGCGGTGTCCCATTCGGCCGCACTGCTGGCAAACGTCGATCTGTTTCTTGTAGAGGCGGCACGGTATCAGGGTGACTCCGTATCGGACGAAGTTCGGTACCTTGGGTCCCTGGAACACCACGATCGCAGAGGTCGTGCTTCCAATCCTTTTTGCGCCCACTGCTAGCGGGTTCCTCTCGTTGACGATGTTTCTATCTAGCTCGTCGGCACTCGTGTCGATGGGGATGCCTCTGATGACGCCCTTTGTGGTGTCATGAGGTGCCGTGCGATATGCGCTGACCTCGTAGGGTTTGCCTTGAATAGATATTTCCTGGATTTTAGCGTACCTTGCCGCGTTGTCTTCGTTCGGTGTATTGATGTGTTCACATCCTTTTTGCGCCCACTGCTAGCGGGTTCCTCTCGTTGACGATGTTTCTATCTAGCTCGTCGGCGCTCGCGTCGATGGGGATGCCTCTGATGACGCCCTTTGTGGTGTCATGAGGTGCCGTGCGATATGCGCTGACTTCGTAGGGTTTGCCTTGAATAGATATTTTCAGGATTTTAGCGTACCTTGCCGCGTTGTCTTCGTTCGGTGTACTGACGACCATGATGTTCTGTTGCGTGTTGGGGCAGATGGTGTCCGCGGCGCTTTCCTCGCTCGTGATCTTGGCCGCAGCGAGTATGGCCGCAGCGACGGTGGTGGTGCCGTTCTTGACGATGTCCAGTCCCCCTCTTGGTCTGACAACTATCTTGCTTTCTTCCAGTGGCATGGCTGGCATGCGTGCTGCCTTGATGGCCGAGGCGCGGGCATTCTTGTAGAATTTCGATCTCGTGCTTGTTTGACTCCCGCTGGGTCCGTCGGGCTTGCCGCTGTTCGTCGAGGATAGCTACCCGACGCATTAGCAGGTTTCGCCACAAATGCACTGGGCATGGGTCGCTCTTCAGCGCACCTCTTGCCAAATCGGGTCACTGAGTATGTGCCGCTGAGTGTGCGGCAAGCGAGGGACAAATTCTCAGCATTCGCAGGCACTAGTGCGTCACGCTTGTCGTCTCGGCGGCTACACAGAGACTTCTCGGCAGTTTCATTAGATGGCTCAACGTGTCCAGAAAAACTTAGTAGTTTTGCCCGATAAAGTTGTTTCCTCCTTCCTCCTCCTTCGCCCGAAAAGTGATTGCGATAGCAAATTAGTAGACTGCTATACGAAGCAAGGGTAGCAGTTTTATCTGCCGTATAAACTTGCAAGCAATCCCTCAATAAGCCAATTAACAAGCTATGTGTCAGCGCGCACAGGCAAACATGAGCACATCAAACTCTATCGCCACAGATTCTCGCTGTCAAATCACTGACGTGAGGAAGCGTGGCAGCAGCAGCGAGCAGACAGCGGACCGTGTTGTCTATCGCTTCAACACAAACTGGTTGGCGAGAATAAAGCACGCACAAAGGTATGAGCCGTCTGCACATCGCATTCAAGATAGGGCGCGCGCGATCGCGCCAAGTTCGCAGTTACAGCCGGAGGAGAACGCTGCCCCCCCCCCCTCTCCCACGCTGCCTCCCCGCTTTCCTCCCTTGTGCCCACGTGATTCAATAGCGATCGTCAGTTCCCCTTGCGCTTGGTCGCGAAACGCGCAGTTGCTTCCAGAGAACAATGCCACCCCCCTCTCTCCCTCACATCCCCCCACGGCCTTTCGCGCGACGGAAGACTGAGCGTTTCCTCTCAGCTTTCCGCCCTTGCGCGCGCCAGATTGAGCCACGATCGTCGGCTCCCTTCGCGCTCTTTCATTCGCACATACAGCATAAGGCGCGAAGCGGCGTTGTTATCGCCCTTCTACTTTAAACGAAACGTCACGGCGACCCCGACACCTACGGCATGACCATGCCTTGAGTGTCCATATAATTGATATAGCAATAAACGAAGCCCGATAGAGGAGCCTGATTGCCACATGACGCGTTTCCCAGCATTCGCTCGCACCAACACGCCATATATATCGGAGGCCATGACACGCAGCCTTCGCGGTGGCGACCCAAGATGGAGTCCAGCTGCAGTACATGGCAACTCGTTTCGACGGTGGCAATACGTTGTGTCGCAATATTGGCTTGTTGTTAACGCATTACCGTCGGCAGTAATTGTGAGACGGGTTTTGTCGCATTTTTTTTCATTCCTTCCGGTTTCCTCCTCCCTAAGTGTAGGGTAGTAAACAAGCTGCAATCTGGTAAACCTCCGTATCTGTCCTTTATTTTCGGTCTCTCTGGTGGCTCATTAAGGGTGATTTTGTACAGTCTTTCCTGCCATATCACATTGATAGTGTGCTGGGACTTTGTGACGGGCAGTCCTCGATCCTTTGCGTTGCCTCCTCCTTGTCGGTGTAAAAGAAGTAAAACTCTCGCGCTTTCAATGATTTGACAATGTTTCAGGTACAACCGCTCAATGCGACCCAATTTCTCCGCTTTCAAAATTGTTATTCAAGGCACCTAACCACCTCATTCATTGTGGTCGTCTAACATGCACTATAGATGTGGCACTTACCGATTGTTTCTTGGATGACTTGAAATTGCAGGTCCTTTCCTGCTGCGCTTTGTTTTAATTAACGAGAAGGCCATAGTACATAGCTCTCATATACATGTGGAGAAATACGACAACGAGGCGAAAAAAATAAAGCAAAAATGGGCCTACACGTGGGTTATATGTTGCCACGACAAACAGCACTCGTACCGTGTTTGAGTGTGAATGCTCTCGTTCATGGCTTTATTATGAGCAACAAGTATAAACCTTGAATCTTTCCTAAGCAGCCAAGCTTTCCTTTCAAGGGCAATATGTTTGGGTTTATTTCTATTATCATACGAATATAATTCACCCAGCTATGTATCCACCATACCGCTAGCGCTCATTGCAGAATATTTGTTTTTTTCCTTCTCAGTTCATAGAACTATCGTTGCCCTGCGTGGGAGACGCCAGCTGCGCACTGGCGCGCGTCCTGCAGGACTTTGAATAAAGTTTATCCATACCCATTATCGTTCCCCATCACAAGAATGCAGTCACGTAACCTTCCATTGCTTGTTTTTCTTGTATAGTAGCTTCATTGTTTTGTAGCGCAAATATTTGCATGCCGCTTGCGACTATACATGAAAAGATACCCTACAGGCAATATTGGGCGAATTATTAAGAAGTAACGCAACTCGCATACCTTTGCCAATTCGCTAAAGAACGACACGGGTTCGAAATGCATGAAAGAGATCGCTATATATACAGGGTGTCCCAGCTAACTTTAGCCAGGTTAAATATATGAAAATGCCAGAACAAAGGTAATGTTGTTTGCTGTCACTCGGAGATACTCATGCAAGCTGCATTTTCTATTCCGCCTAATTAGATAATTAGTCTTAATTATTCAGCTTCTCGAATAGTATAATTCGATGAAGAGTGTAAATGAGAAAATTGTACAGTGACATGAAAAACTCCCGATACAGCTTGATATTGCTCAATACGTGCTACATAAATGTGTTTTTCCCAGCGTGAAAGAAGCCTCCAAATACACGCAAGATTGCCGCGCGACTGGCTGCACACTTAGGTTTGATTTCTCGTTATTATTCAGATCACTTGTTTGTTTAAACACTGCTAAGAATACGTAAGTGGCTCGGAGCTTAAGGGTTTGATTTGCAGTTAGCAGATGGCGCCACAACATTAGCACCGGTGATGAGTTGACAATTCGGAACGCTATAAAGACCTAATTGTTCACTGCGTCATAAATTACTGCTCCCCTTTAGTATGGCACGTGATTCCGGTAGTGCGCAAACGCCAAATAGACGTCGAGCAGACGATGCGCCTTGCCTGAACAATCATAAGGGCGTTCGCCCTTACAACTAGCTAAGGAGGCTGCAAGCAACTGCTGAGAATATATATCAAAACGTTTATTTAAAAGAAAAAAAAATTGCAGAAAGCGAGTGGGTGGAGCCCCTAGTCCAGGGCCCCACTGGCTTGAGCGGTCCGCCGTGCCTGGTCGAGGAGCGCCAGTTGCATCTCCCGATCCTCGCTGGCGAGCCAAGTCTCCCACTGCTCCCTTCCGGAAAGTTTGCCGGCTATTTTTGGTGTATTAATTTTGGGTGGCCTGTTCTGGCAGTCCCACGTAATGTGGGCGAGAGTTGGCCGGCCTCCGCACCACGGACAGCGAACGCTGTACAGCGTTGGGTGAATGGCATTATTCAAAGAAAGGTTTGGAAATGTGTGCGTCTGTATTCGGCGCCAGTCATAAGAGTCCTGCCTGGATAGGTCAGGGTGTGGTGGACTGCACTTTCTTCGCTCGCGTCGCTGGTGCTCAAGGATGTCTCGTGGTAAAAAGGGGTTTTCGTCAGAGTGGTCGACTGCTCGGTTGACAAAAGCACGAGCTGCGCCGTCCGCTCTCTCATTGCCCTCGAGTCCTGCGTGACCCGGGCACCAGATGATCATGTGTTTCTGCGTTAGGTTGGATCCTAATAGGTGAGTGGTGCTGTGTGGTAGCCTCCCGGTGAGGAATAGTCTACATGCGACTTGGGAATCTGTAAGAGTTATCGACGATTGTCCCAGAGCGTCCTTAGTTTTAATAGCTAGCGCGATGGCTGAAGCTTCTGCGGTATTCGCAGATGCAACTCTAGCCGTGGCGCAAGTCACAAGCCCTTGATTTGCGGCCGCTCCTACCACTGCGAGGGCGTATTTGTAAGCACCAAATCGGGCGACATCTGTGTAGACTGTATCCGGGTTTCCACCGAATTGCTGTATTAACTTTCGAGCTCGAGCACTTCTACGTCCCCGGTGGTATTTTGGACTCATGTTCTTAGGGATTGGGGCTACTATGATCCTTTCACGAAGGATTCTGGGCAGAGATTCGAGTTCTTCTCCCGCATACTGTGGACGAGTAGGGTAACCCACGCGGCAAAGTAATTTTCTGCCAGAGGAGGTCAAGCTAAGCCGCTCCCGTTGAGATATAAGCAAGCGTGCAGGTGAAGTGAAGCCCTGCTGCCGCACTCATGCAGACGCAGCTTATGTTTACAATGACAAAACATTTGTTGCGTCAATGCAGTAAGCGTGAAACATGTGTCGAAAGGATGGTAAGGCAGACACTGAGCAGACGATGCTGCGGTGACGAGCACACCTTGAAGGCCATCCAGACTTCCTATTGGCTAAGGAATCCTACAGCTTCCACTGTGCTGCAAGGAACTACTGAGAGAGAGTGCATGAGCGCGGAAAGATAGCACCCACAAAGCGAAGCGACCAGCCATCACAGTTCGCCAAAGCTTTTCACCCGCCGCAGCTTACCTCCAAGGCATTCCAAGATTACCTCCATGAGCGTATATGCGCTCAGGCGTGCGACTAGCCATGCGCAGCGACAGCCAGGCTAGAGTAGGAGGCGCGGAGACGAGCGCTCAGGTGCCTCTCCCATGCTCCCGCTTTAGATTAGCGGCTACTTTCGGTGCCGTCAGCTGGTCAATTCAGCAGAATTTGGGTCAAGTTCTCACTCGTTGGTCAGCGGAGGCCCACGGGGAAGTCATCCAACCCTACTGGAAGAATGTTTCTGCATGGAGAAAAAAATAGAAGAAGAACATGGCTATGGGAGTTCCCGTTCAGCCTCGACTGGCGCGCTGGTGTTCGGATCGCAACAGTGAGCGATCGGGGTTTTGGCTCAGTGTCGGGCGGATTTAGTCCAGTTTTGTAGATACCAATCAGGGTTTTAAGATAACTTTATATTGTCTGATACGGAGATAGTGCCACAAATGTCGAAAAATTCTCCAGGGGACGGCACGGGGCGATCTCCGCCTTGGTCGGCCTCGCTACCACCTGTTCAAATGCCTCTTGAAGCTTTCTTTCGTAGTGCGGTGAGCAGCATTCCTATGGCGCTTGTGCCTTTGCATGGAGGAGCCATCCGGCTCAACAACCCGAAGGCAGTGCAGGTGGAACTTCAGGTGGCAACGCATCACTACTTGCACATCACTGATGTGCGACAGTTTGGCAGAGGTGGGATTTTTTGCCGTTCGCCAGACCAGGCGTGTGTGTACGACTTACTTAAGTGCTCTTCATTTGGATCGATGCAAGTGAGTACCTTCATTCCCCCGCATCTTGCCTGCACTAAAGGAATAGTTCGTTGTGTAGACTCCACTTTAAGTCCGGCAGAGACCCTAGAAAAGCTCTCCACGGCTGGAGTAATTGCTATTTACCGGTGCAACAGAATGGTGGACGATACACGTGTCCCTACTGAGTCAGTAATTGCCACGTTTGCAGGTACGTCTTGCCTTACTGAGATAAAAGTCTGGCCTCTAATATTCAGAGTGGACCCGCTTGCCTCGCGTCCATTGCAATGTCGCAATTGTTGGCGCTATGGTCACAGCATGGGTGGTTGAAAATCCAGCCTTCGTTGTTGCGTCTGCGGAGGGAGCCATTCCGTGAGTAATTGCTCGGCCGAGTCGGACTCTTGCTGCCTCTGCGGTGGAGCCCACAAAGCTGATTGCTCAAACTGCCCTGCTAGAACTCATGAAGTCCAAATAATGGAAGTTATGGACAAAAGGCGCTGCTCACGCCAAGAGGAAATTGCGGCGGTAAAAGAAAGAGCCCATGGTTATGCGAGTGTGACAGCACGACTCCAAGCTGTCGTTGATGGAAGTCTGTCAGAGGTAATCGCACAAGCTATTGAAAAGTCTATGGCTAAAATTATGGAGCGCGTTGTAGAAAGCGTCACGGAATGCTTTAATGGACTGGTATCCTCAAAGTTGGAATACTTATTACCGAGTGCTACTTCTGTGCCATCACGCTCTGACATGAATGCTTGTTTAACCCACTCAGGAAAATGGGGCAATTGCGTCCGCAACCCATATAGAGCAAGTCAGGCCTGTTCCAGGTTCCTCAACCAAGGCAACTAATACCCCAGACAACTCTGATTATCAAGATACCTCAAACATGGAAATTGACGTGAGGGCACATAAAAGAAGGTGTTCTTCCCTTGAGGCTACCACTTCACACTCAGTTAGTAAATCCAAGAAAATCCTCCCTGAAGTCAACCCGAAAGGTACTATATTAGAGGAGGCTGTGGCCTCTGCGGTACTCTCATCACTGGAAGGTAGATGAGGGTGTTGCAGTGGAACTGCAGATCAGTATTCGCTGCTTCTATTGATTTAAACGGTCTATCTTCTCAAATTTCTCCAGATGTAATTTTACTGCAAGAAACCTGGTTATCCCCTGAAAGACAATTTTCTCTGCGCAATTTTAGGTCCTTTCGCCTAGATCGCCCATCTAGAGGTGGGGGACTGTTAATTATGGTCTCAAACAAGTTTTGCCACAGGGCAAATGTATCATTCCAGCTGATGTCTCCAGAATGTGAAATTCTAGCAGTAGAAATTACTCTCCCTGGCAGTAGGCCTTTCTCGTTAGTCAATATATACTTTCCCTTGGGTGTGCAGGATGCACACCCACTAGACTCGGTTATGGTGAAATGCGGTAAAGATATAGTTTTGGCAGGTGACTTCAACTCTCATCATGTATCATGGAGATCCAGGAAAGACCTGTGCGGAAAGCGTCTATGGGACAGGGCAATCACAAATAACTTTTCGTGTCAAAATTCGGGATCAGTTACGTTTCTTCGCGCACAGTTTAGATCTGTGCTGGATCTTACATTTTCAGGTCCAGGTCTTCCCACATCCGCATGGGAAACGGTGAATGTCGGGACAACCAGCGATCATTTTCCTGTTGTGCTTAAAGTGGCAGGTCCGCAGTCCACCGTGGAGGATCGAATCTACTCTTTTGTGGATTACCGTACATTTAAAAATGCTTGTAGGCCACTTTCAAATCAATGGAAAATTCTCCATTGAAAGCAGAGGATATTTGCTCAATCATTAATACTTCGCTCAATAGATCAGAGTTTCAGTTAAGGGCGCGCAGAAACACTGCTTCTACAAATTGGTGGAATGAAGATTGCTCGCGACGTAAGGCTGCATGGAAGCGACGTAAGCGACGTAAGGCTGCATGGAAACAACTCATGCATAACCAATCTCCGAAAAACTGGAGCACCTATAAATTTATTGCTGGAACATTTAAAAGAACGGTGTGTAAGGCAAAAGACGAATACAATGTCCGACATTTCGAATTCCTTTCAAAAGCAAATAATAAGTATGCATTATTTCGGCTTTTAAGATCCCCAAAAATTATTCCACGCCCCTTGAACTGGGAGTCGGTAGTTTTAACCACAAGCTAAAAAGCTGACTCTCTAAATGTAATCGCGCAAGGGTTAGAGACGCGCTTCGCTACCTCTCTTCCCTTCTCTCCTCACGGACAGGGCACTTCAGAAGATTGCGAACAGTTTTACATGGCAGAATTGTCCCAAGCCGTTTCCTGTTTACCAGATGCAGCCCCAGGTCCCGATGGACTCACTACCAAGATGATTAAACTTCTCTTTGAAGTCACTCCTAACGGCTTGTTAGATGCCGTAAATTACTCAGTACAATATGAATGGTTCCCTCCTGTGTGGAGAATTGCGAAGGTGATTCCTCTGCTGAAAGACCAAACCAAAGGGTATGTCCTAGAGAATATTTGGCCTATTTTTCTAACATCAAGTTTAGTAAAATTATTAGAAAGATTATTAGACGCACGTATGGTTAAGTTTGGGACCACAAGAGAATTGTTGAGTCCCTAATAAATTGGATTTAGACCAGGGATGTCCATTTGGTGATCACATATCGACCTAGAAAGCCGAATTCAGTTGGCTCGTTACCAAAAACAATATGCTGCCCTAGTTACATTAGACATTTCTAAAGCATACGATAGTGTGGAATACCCTTTATTAATAAAGAGGATGCATGATATTGGATTGCCAGACTACTTCGTTACGTGGACTGCAGAGTTCTTGCAAGGCAGGGAGTTTTACTGTGCACAAAGTGGAATATCATCGGGAAAATTCAGACAAACGCGCGGGGTTCCTCAAGGCGCAGTTTTGTCCCCGCTGTTGTTTAACATCCTACTCAGCTCCATTCCTTATCATCAGAATGTAAGCACGTACGTTTACGCTGATGATATTGCGTTTTTTGCTTCAGCAAGTGATATTCAGTCACTGTACGAATGCTTACAGGAATACTTATGTGAGCTAGAAGCATGGCTGGACAGTATTGGCGTGTCCCTTAATGTAAATAAGAGTGCCGTTCTTGTCTTTCCCCTACAAGACCCAGTTACTATATCCCTTTCATACCGTCATTTCACTATCCCCCAAGTGGAAAAAGGTCAAGTACCTTGGAATTATTTACGATGGCAATCTTGATTGGCGTCAGCACATTGAACATATAACTTCAAAAGCTTCTCGTGCAATGGGGATATTACGAAGGATAAGCAATTATCGATGGGACATGCGCAGAGACACACTCATAGTGATTTACCGCATGTATATCCGACCTATACTAGAGTTTGGATGTGTGTTATTCTCCGGCGCCGCGGCTTACAAGCTAATCCCACTAGTTTTGCTGCAACGGGAAGCGCTTCGCTTACGTCTGGTGCTACCAAAGTTTGTAGCCAACGCTGTGCTCTACAAGGAATCATGCTTACCTTCCCTTGAAATGAAATTTAAAATACTTACCGTTCCAACATTTATAAGGCTCTGTGAATCCCCACTAAGAAGATCCCAGTCCATCTTCATCAAACAACGAGCCCAATTTTTTGGAGTCAGATTGCTACGGTTTCACACGCCACAAGTCATTGTATCACAATTGTTATTGAATCCGTTATACGTAAATATAAATGATGTAATCACGGAAAACAGCATCTCAAATTCACTAGTTATTACTTATGACGATTGATACCCAAAGAATGCAAAGCAGCTTCCCTCGCATATTCTTAACGGCTTACTTCGGGATCACTTGAATCAACTCCGCACTAACGTAAACATAGCAACGGATGCTTCGCAGAGTGAGGAAAAGGCAGGAGTTGAAATTTTTTCATCACCATTGGACTGGTCTTTTTCTATTCGGCTTCCCGACTTCACTCCAATATACCTGGCGTAATTCCTAGCTGTTGTCCTAGCTTTACGAAAGCTACAATCTTCCAGGACAACCGCGGTAATAATCACAGATTCTTTGTCGGTGCGCACCTCACTTACTGCTCCCGGCGAGTCACACATATTGAAAACTTTGTACTCACTGGCTCCAAGTCATTTGAGAAGTTTACGATTAATATGGGTACCTGGGCACAAAGGCATATTTATGAATGAGGTGGCAGACAGCATGGCCAAGGCTTCTATCAGCGGCCCAGTGCTTCCCCTTCTTCCAACGATGGGTTTTGTCACATCCGTCAGGTTCAGAAGATACATCCTTTTAACATCACAATCAAACCTGAAATCATCCTTGGGACTACACCACTTACAATTCCCTTGGAGCAGGAAATTTCGCTAAACAAGACAAACGTAAGTCACATTAGCGAGACTACGTTGTCGAATCCCATCTCTAAATTTTTACATGCACCGATCTTGTCTGGCAATATCCCCATTGTGCCATTTTCGCAACGCATTAGAGAAGATTGAGCACTACTTACTAGAATGCCGGCGTTTCTCCTCCATGAGGAAAATGACATTAAAAATTACAGTGCGACAGCTCGACCTGTCATTGAACACTCCGGTACTGCTGTCTTTCGGAGCGTCTGTGCTTGGGCACTCCCACAGGAATGTGTGCTTCGCCTTAGAAAAATTTATTATTGAATCAAGCCGATTTCATTGATGTCCGCATTATTCTTTTCGTTCCTCCTCTATTGCCTCATTTATATATTATAGATAATTTTTTTTCCTTTTCATAGCATGACAGTCTACTGAACCGTTTAGATTTTTCCTCGCTTAAATTCATGTAACAAAATTGTAGATTTTTACCTCCATTTTCTGAACACATAAGCAAAGTCGGCCCGATTCTTGGCCAATCCCCGTGAGTGGGTAAGCGCCAAACTCATCAAGGACATCATCATCATATGTCATATTCTCGGTAGGAGAAGATCACGAAAGGGCAACCCAGAGGTGGTTTGCGCCTTTTCACTGGGTAACAAGAACAAGGAGAAGTGGAAGAAGAAGATCTCACCTTGCTCGGGCTGTAGGGTTCCACCGGCGGTGCTACGAGTCGCATTCTCTGCACTTCTCGTTCGTGACGTCGGCTCGTTCTTTAGCTATACACTGTCGCTGCTTCTGGCTTTCCGTCTCAGGCTGACTGCGACACAAGCATGGCGACACTCGGCGAAGGAAAAGCCGGCCCGTCATCGGCTGGAGGCACGCGGCATCCGTCGGCGCCTGCGACTCATGTGTCTAAGCAAAACAAGGACAAGAAGTCTGGGCATCGTCATCGAAGTAACCACCACAGGGACGAAGGAAGCCAAGACAGCAGCTCCAAGGTACGCAGTTGGCTTGAGATTGAAACCTGATGGCTGCCTTTTAGCTGTAATTTACCTGCCGACACACGGCGTGCAGCCGTCCTTAACCAGGCGTGGACTGCTCGACCACGGCCAGGAGTCGGGGCAGAAAAGCTTTAAATGATTTGGAACCCACTTGAGACCGTGCGTGTATGCCTGGCGGCAATTTTCACGGTAGTTGAGACAGCCTGAAAACCCTTATTGTCTATATGGTCAGGTAAAAATATCTTAATTAATCGTAGCGATCTGCTTGAACATCTGTCTATTTTAGCCTAAACAGTGGGCTCCGTAGCTGGCCGCCTTATTCAGAGATTCTACGCTTACTGCACTCCAACCAGGGCCACACACGAAGCGTTTTGGAATATGAGCCTGCGTCTGAACACGGAAGCGGCCGTATGACATCGGCGTCGGTTAGGATGCACAACTAACGCTAGCGTTGGTATCGAGTCGGTTACGCATAAGTCAGCTCGCTCACTCGTTTGTACACGCCGACGGTTGTGATTTCCGGATGCGTTCGTCTGGCTTCCACGTGTAAAGGTGTTTCATGCACTTGTTTGCGCGCTTCGACAGTCGTTTGTTGCTGGAGTTGCTGGAGTTTGTTGCTGGAGTTCGGCAGCAGCGCACCGTCCATACAGCGCTAATAGCCATCGTCTGCTTTTGCAGGAAGCATGCTGCATCTGATCCGACATATCAGCAAGAAGTGAAGTAGCGACGCAAGGGCTAATCGGAGGCATCACGTGACAGTCAAGACTACCACTGCCACCTTCCAGAAAAGGGCGTCACCGTGCCCCTATAAAAGGCGACGGAACGGCTAGCACGGGCTACAGTTCGGCAGCAGCGCACCGTCCATACAGCGCTAATAGCCATCGTCTGCTTTTGCAGGAAGCATGCTGCATCTGATCCGACATATCAGCAAGAAGTGAAGGAGCGACGCAAGGGCTAATCGGAGGCATCACGTGACAGTCAGGACTACCACTGCCACCTTCTAGAAAAGGGCGTCACCGTGCCCCTATAAAAGGCGACGGAACGGCTAGCACGGGCTACAGTTCGGCAGCAGCGCACCGTCCATACAGCGCTAATAGCCATCGTCTGCTTTTGCAGGTGAGCTAACTGTTTAGGAGTCGAGCGTTCATTGGATTGTCCTGTGCGCTGCTGCCGAACAAAGTGTGCGTCGATATTGATGTATACTTGCTTTGTTGTGTGAGCTAGTCTGGTAAAATGGATGTGAAAGAGTTGTGCCGACAACTAGAGAATTTCAAGCGGGACATGAGAACGGAACTCAGAGAATTGAAAGACAGCGTATATTTTTGTTCCACTGCATGCGATGGAATGCAGGGCCTCACGAAAGATATAGCTGATTTGAGGGCTGAGATCAAGGAGCTAGTGAAACTTAATGTTCATTACAAGGCAGAGAACGAAAGGTTGTCGCAAAGAGTAAACGAACTAGAACAGTATCAAAGAGCCAATAATTTAGAAATTAAAGGCGTGCCCGGTGGAAATGACGTCATGACAGTGATAGAAAGAATTGGAGTAGCGGTTGGCGAGAGCATTTCAGAAAGTGATATTGACACGTGTCACTGGGTGTCAACTGCAAGGACTGGCGTCAAAAACATTGTTGTGCGCTTCGTGCAAAGAATGAAAAGAAACCGTGTGCACATGAAGGCAAGAAAAAAGCAGCTAACTTGTAAAGATCTTGGTTTCACCTCAGACAACTCAGTGTACGTCAACGAGCATTTGACGCAACAAAACAAAAAGCTTCTCGCGTCTGCGCGACAGAAAAGGAAGGAAACAAAGTGGAAATATGTCTGGACTGCCAATGGCGGGGTGCTCGCTCGGAAAGATGATGGCTCGCCCATTCTGCGCATCACCACTATTGAAGACTTATCTAAAATGACCTAATGATAAACTATGACACTAATATGGCGTCTACTCATTCATCTCATCACCAAGTGACAGACGCTTATTATGACATGCAGAAGCTGAACAAAGAATATTCCGGATGCAAGACGTTATCCTGTATACATATTAATACAAGAAGCATGAGAAATAAGCTGGATGAAATTAATGAGTTAATACAATTAAAAACCGAAAAATTTGATGTTGTGCTTTTCACGGAAACATGGTTAACTGCAAATGATCCTGTTCCACAGTTTTCAGGGTATAGCTCGCATCATGTAAGAAGAGAAAATAAAGCCGGTGGAGGGGTAGCAGTTTATGTTAAAGAACCGTTGAAGTTAGTTGTCATTGATGAATTTTCTGTTATTACTAATGATGTGGAATGCTTGACCGTGCACCTAAATAAAACTATTGTAAGTGTCGTATATAGGCCCCCAACTGGAGACAAGGCCACATTTTGTAGTTTTATGGAAAGGCTACTGCTTTTGACCCGATCAACTAGTGAGACTTGTGTAATTATGGGGGATGTGAATGTCAACATGATCACTGATAGCGCATGGTCGCTAGAACTCAAAACATTGTTCTCTTGT
Organism: Dermacentor andersoni; assembly: GCF_023375885.2. Taxonomy (NCBI): domain Eukaryota; kingdom Metazoa; phylum Arthropoda; class Arachnida; order Ixodida; family Ixodidae; genus Dermacentor; species Dermacentor andersoni. Next base: position 85,829,234 of record NC_092819.1, read on the forward strand.
TACGGCTGCAATAATTACATTACTGCACCAACAAGGGTAACAATCAATAGTGCTACATTGTTAGACATATGCGTTTCGAACTTAAATGAATGTGATGTCAAGTCGGGAGTACTAATATCAGATGTAAGTGACCATTTACCTGTGTTTTGTCTTATACCTAAAGACCCTGACAAACAAAACAATGACTGCAAAACACGATTCCGCAGAATAATCAGATCAAATACTCTAGAGCAATTCCGATGTCTCCTCCAGTGCGTAGACTGGCAAGAAATCTATAATGAAACAGATGTGAATAGAGCATTTGCTCTATTTCAACGAAATGTGCTTGCGTGCTATGATTTGGCTTTTCCACTTCAGCCAGCTGCTTCTGGAAAGAAGCATAAAAAGGCGCGCAAACCTTGGGTCGACAAAGATTTGTACGAACGCATCAAAAAGAAAGACGCTATGTATCACACCTTCATCCGCACGCGGCAGCCTGACCTATTCGCGACGTACAAGAAATTTAGGAATGAAGTACAAGGTGATTCAAAGAAAGCAAAGTGTGATTACTATGAGCGCCTTTTCTCGAATATACGAAGCAATCCGAGAAAAATATGGGATGCCGTTAATGATATAACAGGGAAAAATCCAAACGCGCATCCGCAAATGACACGCTTAAACGGACGGGAAATAGAACGTGCAGAAATGGTTAGCTGCATGAATACGCATTTTATTAACGCTGGTATGAACCCTGCACACGTTGCAATCGGAAACGATCACAGGTTTTCCACACCACGTATATCAAACTCACTTTTTTTCAAACCGACATGTGTGAGTGAAGTATGTGATCTTATCAAGACATTAAAGCATGATGTTTCAGCTGGCGTAGACGGTGTCAGTCCTATTCCGGTTAAATATGTGTCACACGAAATAGGGCCAGCGCTCGTGTATGTTATAAACTTGTCTCTTAGCACAGGCGTTTTTCCAGACGAGCTTAAGATAGCGCGTGTCACACAAATTTATAAAGGGGGAAGTGCAGACCAATTGTCGAACTACAGGCCAATTTCAGTTCTCACGGTATTTTCAAAACTTTTTGAAGGTGTTATCTATGCAAGATTATCAAATTTTTTTACGAAACACAACGTTATTGCGCAATGCCAATACGGTTTTCAAAAAAATAAGTCAACTGAGCAAGCCTTACTGGATATTAAAGATCGAATTATTGCTAACATCGAACAGAAGAAGTTAACGCTTGGCCTGTTTTTGGACCTGAGAAAGGCATTTGATTCGATTGACCACTATATCCTAACTGAAAAATTGGAAAGATACGGAGTTCGAGGCGTTGCAAATGACTTGATAAAAAGTTATATATGTAATAGAAAACAGTTCGTGCAGCTGGGAACTACTGCATCTGACATGCTTACCCTACATCAAGGTGTCCCACAAGGTTCAAAGTTAGGACCATTACTATTTCTAAGTTATGTTAATGACATCACAGATTTATCAGGTTCACAAACATTGGCAATGTATGCAGATGATACAAATGTGTTCTTTACAGCTGATAACACAACAGAATTACAACAGTGTGTAAATGAATATACAATTTTGTTATCTGACTGGTTGGCGACCAACAAACTCCAGCTGAACGCAACTAAAACAACCTACATAATATTTAGGGCGCCTAATAAAAGAATTGATAGTAGGATACAAGTAAAATTTAACAACTACCTCATTAAACAGGTCAAACAACAAAAGTTTCTGGGAATACATTTCAGTGAAGAATTGTCATGGAATACACATGTAAATTCCCTCTGCGGTGAATTATCAAAAAACATCGGTGTAATCTATAAAATTGCACACCTGATCCCTCTATGGCTGAAAAAACAACTATATAATGCACTTATTTATTCAAAGCTTTGCTACGGGATATTGGTTTGGGGTACAACCACCAGAACAAATTACACGAAATTGATTACCTTACAAAAAAGAGTTATCCGTTTATATGCAAATTACTATGGCCGTTTTTCAGATCTAAGAACCGGTCCACTATTCCAAAAATATGATATTCTGCGTGCGGACAGGATATATTATATGCAAATTCTTCTGGCAATCCGAAAAAGAAATCCAAGCGCTCAATGTAGTGAATGTAACCTCTCCGGATACTCCTTGCGACACAGCTCACGACACACACCAAAAGCAAGGACCAATTACGGCAAACAAACCTTTCTCTATCAGTCCACAAAAATAATGAACAGTTTCAGTGCATCTGCATCCTTAAACACTTCTTTACAGACATTTAAAGAAAGAATAAGAGATTGGTTAGATAGGGAAGACATATACTTTAAAATTGAATGAATGCGTGTAATAACATGAAAAATGTTTCTGCCATGAATTACATATTTTTTCTTTTCAGGATTCACACATTTCATTTAACATCTATTGTTGGGTTTTGTATTAACACAAATATGTTTGCATCCACGTATTGTTCCCACTGTTTTATTACTTTTGGCACACAATTATGATGTTCTTTTTTCTTTTTTTTGCGCATGTTGTTGCTCTATATTGCTCCATAAATAAGCTGACGTTTATTTCATGTTTAATTGTACAATTTTAGCATACCATTAGCATCTCAAATACTTACCTGCACTTAGCCGTTGTTGTACATTGTACCATATATTTGTAGAATCTAATGACCATGAACATTGCTACCATGAATTTTCACAGTAACCAACGCTGTTGTAACGCGCAAAATTGTGCATATGTGTGTGACCTGCTGTCGAACCTGTCGTTCGCGGGGGCTGAGACCTTTGTCAGGCTTTATGCCTTTAGTCTCAGTCTACCCTCGTTTGAATGAACGAGAAATAAAATTCAAATTCAAATTCAAGTCACTCGGGAGAGCATAAAGGCGGGACAGCAAGTGACGAACACTCACAATAAGACGCGGGTGCCATTTTTCCTTTGAGGTATGCGTAAAACGTGCGACGTACTTGACTCTTGCGTGTGCGAAAACTCGAAAACGCAAACTAAGAAATACGCCTACAATAATATATGAGCAGCTCGGAGTCTCTATTTATTTTATTCATTTTATCGAGTTTCCTCATTCGTATTTATTTAGTGCGCAAGTAGGTCGACGTTGCCTTCTTTGTTGTCTACTTTGACTGACACAACTTTCTATCTTATTTGTTTAACCAACAGGCTACAGGCCCCATCCGGGAGATTGTGCCGCCTGGCGTGCAATGCGATTGATTTTCAACTAGATTAGCGTGAATTACGCGCGTGCTGTTAGTTTTGCCTACTCATACTCTCTTCTTGTCTCAACGAGACCTATATTTCGATACCTTTTGCGACTCGATACGATGCCCTGGAGGCGAAAAGGGGCTGCTTTTTTTTACCAAGAGCTCACGCAGATTCCACGTGCGCCAAACCCATGTGCATAAAGCTACTTTTATGCGCGGTTAGTTACGTGATACGCGTCACCGCAAAAAGCGTTGGAGAGTATCGAATTATAGAGTGTCTTTATATAGGGGGTGGCTGAACATTTATATAGTTTATGGGAACCTTTAAACGTCGTCTGTTGCAGATAACGTTGATTATACAGAGATAAGGTGGATTATGGAGAGAGGCGGACATTGCTTACACGAGAAAGTGAAATATATAGTTAAACAATTAACACATTCGATAATTAACTGTTCAATGAATTATTTTGCGATGCATATTGCAATTTACGAACTGCAGCCGGTGAGTTCGCAAGGCATGTCCGCTTGGAATGAATTTCAAGAATGACACCAATTATAGATATGCGCCATTAAACTCACCGTAAGAATGTCGTTTTGTTGCATTTAGTACTTTAACGTAACGCTCTGTTACGCTCAAAAGCGCACAATGGGTGAGTTGGTATGGAAGCATACCAACTACGCAAACTACTCGGTCAAAAACAAGGGCGCAGGAAGTGATGGGACACAGCGCTCTTCTTGTGACTTTGCTTTTGTCCTAATAGTTCGCGCTCCGAATTTGCCATGCTCTGTGATACATTGAAGCAGAGGAGTAACTGGAACGTCCACGTATTTCGTCCCGCACTTGGGGAAATATATCGAAACCGGTGTCATCCTGGAGATTCGTTTCAAGTGTATATGTCTTGCAATCTCACCGGCTACAGTTTGTAAATAGCAATACGTGCCGTACAGTAAGGAATTCGAAAGTTAATTAGTGAATTGTTGTTAATTAGGTGAATATGTGCTTCGATTTCCCGTGCTATATGTCCGTCACTTTGAACCATCCGGCCCATGACAAGAATTATGCAAACCTGCCACAGGCGATATTTAAAAATTCCGGAATACTTAAATGTACTTAAATCACTTTAATCACCCCGTAGATACAGGTGCTACTTTTATCCCAGTATACACGATTTCTTCAGTACATGCACGTATAATCACTTTTCATGCAGTTAAATATGCCTAGGAAACAGTTGCATCTGTTTCTTTTTTTGTCTGTTGTGTCGTTTCCTTCCAGATCGTACAGGATAAATTGGAGGGGAGTGATACCAGCAAGCAATCGGCCGCCTCGTTCCGCGGTGGTCGCAGGAGGAAGAGCTATGCCCTCGACGCCGACTTAAGCAGGCTCTCAAAAAGAAGCGTGAGTCGTTCCCGTTTTCCCCTGATCCATCTTCATCTTCTTACGTGCAATGAAAACGTTTCAAATAAGCTGTACGCCACCTGCTGTTAGGTTATCCATCCTATACCGCTGTCGTAGGGAAAAAACGAAATGGGGGTTGGGCACAAAAACTGAAATAATCGCCTAGGGAAAAAGAAAATAGTTGAAACAAATTTGTTATCTCGTCGCCATACGCCAGTCTTCCAATTTCCACAGCGATCTGAGTGTCTACTTACCAAATGCGCACTTGAATGAATGCTTCGGTGCCAACTTCATGAAATGTTAGCCTCGTGGAAGCTCCATGTGTTAAACCTTTTTCTTTTCTAATCAGGTGACGGTGACTGGTTTACGAGTTGTCGAACAACTAAACGTGATGCTAAAATCCAGCTTTCTCGCGCCTAAGCGTCCCGTTATGATTTACTAGCGTAGATTCAGTACGCCGTCAAATCACGGCAACCGGCAGTTAATCACTGCATGAATGTGTAAAGAGCAGCGCGCAAAGATCAGGACAGAATGAGGACACAAACAACAGGACCGGCGCTTGTGTCGTTTGTGTTCTTCTGTCCTGCTGACCTTTTCACCCTGCTCTTTACACATTCAAGCATTAACCCAAGTAGCCCAAGCAAGCGTTTTACTTAATCACTGCAACCGGCAGTTGATCATTGAAACCCATGTAGGCGGCTTTACTCAAGTTCCGTCAAATTGTGGTTCACGAAACCTCGGAAAGCCTCGGAGGGGGTGTGTTGCAACTACCTTAGAGATTTGCCATTTCAAGCGTTGTTCGCGACTCTGAGATTCAGGTTCAAGTGGGCCGACGTAGGCACTTCATACCTAAATGGTTTTAGGGTGAAAATTGTGACAACTAGCCCATAGATGCCTCTGGTAGCCGTAGATTATTCTGTACCGCATTTTTGTTTCTCAATCAGGCGCAGTTGTGACCACTTTCACGCCACTAGATTTAGCGGTTTGTTCGGTATGACGATTAAAGGTACTGAACAGCTTTTGCCGAAACCCTTCACTAACAGCTTATAAGTGACAACGAGCCATTGTACGTGTCGATCCAAATTGAAACGTGAAAAAGTACACGTTAATGATAAGTGAGAACTAAAAAAAATCAGAATTCCTTGGCGTAGAAAATTTAAGGCTATACCGCCTCACTGTGCAAATCATGATAGGCAGCCATCATACTGATGTGTCTATTGTAGCCGACCCATTTATAACGGAGTGCGCCTTTATATATGTTGCCGCGTTTAAAAAATCGGCGTAGCTCCACTACCATACGTGGTAGTTTTACGGAAGTTTCAAGTGCTACTACAAGGACAAACCATGGAGTAGCGCGGACGGGTATTCACACCGATGGCCCCGTGGTGTGAATGCAAAAGTATACGCCTCACCCTCAGGGATTTTTCATTCATACTTACGTTAGCCAGGACTCACTCCTGTTCGACTCACCAGGACTCACTCGCGTCCACTCCCATTCGCCGGCACTCATGCCCATACATACTCAAGTCCGCTCACCCTCGCCATCAGTCAGTTTCGGCGGCGATATTCACCTCCACGCCAATCCAGCGTCACTGACGTCCGTTAATGCTTGCCCTTAACCAGCACTCGCTGTTGTTCATAAACCGCCAACAAACACTGGCACCAAGGACAACATAGGGGAAATTACTTGTGCTTCCTAAATGAAATAAAGAAACGATAAATGGAAATGAAATTTGATGAAAAAACAACTTGCTGCAGGTGGGGAACGGTCAAACAAGCTTCGCATTTCACGTGCGATGCTCTACCAATTGAGCTACCGCGGCGCCGTTTCCCCATCCACTTTCTTGGGTATTTATGTGTCCTAGTAGAACACTGGGAGTGTTAGCCAGCGCCACCACTCACAGGCCTTGGCGGCGGACGTGGAACGTCCTTTCTGCCGCGGACGTTACGAGAACGTGATCTTCTTGGGTGAAGGCAACTGGCCAATAAACCCACACATGCTACCTGAAGGCATCAATGTTTCCGGATTCGAGACCCTCGTTATGTAATAAACGAGAAGAAAGGGGGTCAACCGAGCTTCCCGATTTTTAATTGCCATATCATAAGAAGCCAACAAGCACTGACACCAAGGACAACATAGGGGAAATTACTTGTGCTTCCTAAATGAAATAAAGAAACGATAAATTAATGGAAATGAAAGTGGATGAAAAAACAACTTGCCGCAGGTGGGGAACGGTCCCACAACCTTCGCATTTCGCGAAGGTTCGCCATGTTGTCCTTGGTGTCAGTGTTTGTTTACTTCTTATGATATGGCTAATAAAAATCGGGCCCCTCGGTTAACCCCTTTGCTTCTCCTGTTCATAAACGCACGCGAGTACATGCCGGCCTATGGCTCGGGCATACCAGGCATATCGCCCCGCGCGCAGGTTGACTGCGAGAACGCGGTTCGAGTGACGCACGTGCTGGAGCGGTCACGCCGCACCCACAAGTCCCCGCGCGTCGGCTTCGTGCTGCTGCTGTTCTTCGCGCTGCTCTTCGTGGCGCTCTTCCTGCTCGCGCTGTTCGTGAAGAAGCAAGAAGGCCGCGAGCCGACGAGCACGTGCAGCAGTCGGGCGTGCTTCCACCACGGCCAGGTGCTGCGCGACGCGCTCAACCTGTCCGCCGACCCATGCGACGACTTCCACGCATTCGTCTGCGGCTCCTGGGAGCGCCGGCTCAACGAAGGGCCCGCCAGCGCCGCGCCCGGTGGGAACCCTTCTCTCCCTAATGGGGCCGGGAAAAAAAAGTCTCTTTAGAGTATACGTTACGAAAGGACCCACTCAGCGTGTGCTTCTCCCAACCAGGTATCGCCTATATGGCTGTACGGAGACGCGCGTCTTCTGCTTTATCCGTGTATCATTTCCCCCATTTCGATTTGCGAAGATTATGTGTAATACATTTACACAATATTTACAATGGCTTTGGAGGCTTGCAGGACGTGCGTCGTCGTCTTCCTGCTGTTGTTGAGTGTCTACCTCGTCAAGCTTTGACACGACCGCCGGCGGCTATAGCGCCGGCACTGCTGGTAAATAAGAAGTCGTGGCAATGGAATAATAGCCTGGAGCGGTGCGATGTGGACTATATCAGAGTGACGCTGAGTCATGGTAGTCAAGAGGGGGGCGATTTTGTGCGTTAAGTCGATCAGTTGCCGCATGGAACGGTATGTGCTACAGCAATACAAAGTAAAAGGCCAACGCGCCGTGATATGGACCATAGGAAAACTGGGGCACCCGGTGTTTGGCGGCCGTGGCAACGTATGGTCTCCCATGGGCTCCTCTAGCTTATTTTGTTAGCCGCTGCCCGTATGAAGATTTCAATCGAATGGGCCTACAGCATGTTTTTTCTGGCTGACGTTCTGTGCACTGCTCGATTGTAGCGCAGTTTCTTGTGATGCAGGCATCTGTAAGTTGAAGACTTACATGTTTACAAACGCCTAGTCTTCTACAACCACCTCAACACGAGCAACCATGCGCACTAGGCGCAAGCTAGGCGCACTAGCACGTCATCTCACTACCACCGCCAATGAGTATTATAAGAGTAATTAAATGCCATAGGAGAATTAAGTACGGAGAACTTGCGCATGCTGTTCAACAGCAATTATCCTAAGTTCTCAAGGAACAGAATGCAGTAATAATTATGCTCCATCTGCTACCCTCTAAAAACGTGTCAAAGCGCTTCCGTACCCCCCCCCCCCCCCCGGAGTAATCAAAATAACATGTTCATAAACAAAGTGCTCTCTTAGAAGCTGCGTTATTGTTAGCTCGATCTGGTTAAACTTTGGAGCAGAATGTGTACCGCAACAATCCGCGAGTCGTGTGTATATCATTTCTAACACATATTCTTGTTAGCCGATAAAATCTTAAAGCGCTTAAAAACTCTCAGTGTGTCGTTATGTCGCATAAAAATGGCAATAAAACATTTTGTTTTGTTTAGAAGCTACCGTTCACTTCAGCGCAAATTGAAACGAAGCTGACGTGGTGAAAAATACGAATAATTTTTTTGGGAAGGGTGAAATGAGTAGATGGTGCATGAGACGGCTATTATACCAGTTGCAACAAACACTCACGATGGAACGAGATGTAAAGTACATGCTGCTGTTACTTAGCAGTAGCAGTTCCCAGTTCGCAACGCCGTCTGCGTCGGCCATGGTTTAGCATGCGGATTGCATTTTCTTGGCTTTCATTGTGCCCATTGCTAGAAAAAGCAGCCTGCGCTGCCACGGGTCCCTTGAGTCGCTTATATCCAGCGAACAGCAGCGGGAGGACACCGCAAAACAAGGTTGAAAGCAGCAGCTATGCGTGCAGCTATATACCGTTGATCTCGAGCAGTTTCGTTTTGCCGTGACGCGAGTATTGTACGCCTGTCACACGGGGACTCGAAATTCTTTTGAGCAAAAAGACTTCTCCCGTGGCTTATTATTATATCGGCGATACGCATCGTTTAATTTTTAGCAATTGATAGTATACTGTTGTCACATTCGCAATACGCTTCAGCATTTTGAATTTTCTTCTGTCACGTTCTCTTGATCGGCTGCACTACCCTGTGCGCGCTCGAACAGTTTGGTTGCGCCATCGATTCTATAGTTGTTGGGCCACTAGTGTTAGCACCACAATTATAGTGGTTGCAATACTAGGGCTCCCCACTTCTATCTGTGATGTACTGCGCGGAGAAGCCAACAGGGACAGCCTAACGTAATAGTATCGCACCCTTTTAACGAAATATCCTAACGCACAGACACATGACATAATGAAATCTAATCCCCATTGGGGTTGTAGCTGTGCATAACGTTCAGGTCAATGGCGTTTTTGTGCCCTCGGCTACCACACACCTCAAAGTCCACGGCAGGCACGTACCCAGGATTTTTTTCGGGGGGGGGGGGGGCCCACCACCTTCTCCACCACCACCATCATCATCATCATCATCATCATCATCATCATCCTGTTTTATGCCCGCTGCAGGACGACGGCCTCCACCTGCGATCTGTAATTACCCCTGTCCTGCGCCAACCGATTCCAACTAGAGCCCGCGAGGTTCCTAATTTCATCGCGCTACCTAGTGTTTTGTCGTCCCCGATTGCGTTTTCCTTCTCTTGGTACCGATTCTGTAACCCTAATGGTCCAACGGTTATCTAACCGGCTCATTACATGACCGGCCCAGCTACATTTTTTCTTCTTGATGTCAATTAGAATATCATCTATACCTGTTCGCTCTCTGATCCAAACCGCTCTCTTTCTCTCTCTTAACGTTATGCCTAGCGATCTTCGTTCGATCGCTCTTTGCGCGGTCCTTAACTTGCTCTCAAGTCTCTGCCCCATATGTCAGCACTGGCAAAATGCACTGATTGCACACCTTACTTTTCAATAATAATGGTTAGCTTCCAGTCAGGAGCTGGCAATGTCCGCCGTATGCGATCCAACCTATTTTTATTCTGTGAATTTCCTTCTCATGATCAGGGATCCCTGTGATTAATTGACCTAGGTAAACGTACTCCTTCAGTCTCTAGTGGCCGACTGGCGATCCTGATTTCTTGTTGCTTTGCCCGACTATTTGTCATTATCTTCATCTTCTGCATATTAATATTCATCCCCACTCTTACACTCTCTCTTTTAAGGTATCCAATCATTTGTTGTAACTCGTCTGCATTGTTGTTGAATAGAACAATGTCATCGACAAATCGAAGGTTGCTGAGCTATTTGCCGTCGATCTTTACTCCTAAGCCTTCCCAGTTTAATAGCTTGAATTATTCTAACCACTGAGTGAATAGCTTTGGAAAAATTGTGTCTCCCTGTCTGACCCCTTTCTCTGTAGGTATCTCCCTGCATTTCTTGTGTAGAATTAAGGTAGCTGTAGAACCTCTGTAGATATTCTTACGCCAAGGACGAGTCAGTAAGACGAGAAACTATTTACAGATTATATTTACAACAACGGTTGCAGCGCTGACCGGTTAGATTCACAGCGCGAGCACAGTTCGTTCTTCCTCCTCTTTTCTGGAGTGATGGCGCCCACGCGCCTCGTTCAAACAAACAAATACCACACGCATGTAGCAATAGTTTCCAAGCTTTTTACGTAAGCGTTCTGTACTCCTGGATTACGTAGTGCCTCTATGACTGCTGGTATCTCTACTGAATCAAATGCCTTTTCGTAATCTATCTAAGCCACATTGAGAGGCTTATTGTACTCTGCGGATTTCGCGATAACCTGATTGATGACATGGACGTGATCCATTGTAAAGTATCTCTTCCTGAAGTCAGCCTGTTCACTTGGTTGACAAAATCCAGTGTTGCCCTTATTCTATTGGAGATTATTTTGGTAAATATTTTATATAATACTGGGAGCAAGCTAATGGTCCTATAATTTTTCAATTCTTTAACGTCTCCTTTTTTGTGGATTGGTATAATGTCTGCATTCTTCCAGTTTTCTGGGACCCTTGCAGTCGATAGACACTTCGTATAAAAAGCCGCCAGTTTTCCAAGCATTATGTCTCCTCCATCTTTGATTAAATCGACTTTTATTCCACCTTCTCCTCCCGCTCTTCATCGTTTCATGTCTTGCAGGGCCCTTCTGACCTCATCGCTAGTTATAGGAGAGTTTCTGTATCCTGTTCATTACTGTTTCTAAGTGAGGTATCGTCACTCCTCTGGGTACTGTATACAGGTCAGCTTAGAATTTTTCCGCTGCTTTTACTATATCTTCGAGATTATGATGATATTATCCTTCTTATCTTTTAGTGCATACATCAAGGTTTGTCCTATGACAGGTTTCTTTTTTACTGATTTCAGGCTGCGTTCATTTTTTACGGCTTCTTCAGTCTTTCTCATATTATAGCTTCGAATATCAGTTATTTTCGCCTTGTTGATCAGTTTTGACAGATCCGCGAATTGCGTAACGCTGTGCGGCCGCCAGTCCCATACAACCGCGTAGAGCGCAGGACACTGCGATTCTAGACGTACTGCGCCCACCGCAAAAGGTTAGAAAAACACCCACATAAGCACGGCAGAGAAGTGGCTACGTGAGGCGGTTCGACTGATAACTGTAGAAGCGTCATTCAAAACAAGTAATTGTTCTCCACTTCCGGCGGCGTTTTCTCTACTTCCTTTTTAAATAAAAAGATGTTGATCCATAAATATTCTCATAAACAACGGTTAACATTCTTATTGTTCGCTTTTCCTTGCAATTTGGTTGTTGCCTTGGCTCTCTCCCTCAGTAGATCGCTTAATTTCTCAACTCCTTGCGATTTTTGTTTCCACTTGCCAATTTTGTACGACAAGTGCTGTACATTTAGGGAAAAACAGACGAGGTAACGGGCGACAGTCATCTTGCTTATGGGTTTAAGGGTTATTGCAGGGTTTCATGATGGACGCTCTTTCGCATTATCTTATTTCCGACCTTATCTAGCCCATATCACGTGTATATGGTTCCGGGCATCTGCCAGCGTCGCGGCGAGCCGTAACTCAAGGAAATAATGAAGCAAAGAAACAAGTTAAACGCAATTGGCGTTTTCTCCGGCCGCAACTCGTTCCATGAGAGTACAGACCAGCTGAGTAACAGCCGCATCCCTCTCCTGGTCCCAGGATCAGCCTAAACAAAGAAGGTTGAACTAACAAAAGCAACAGCTATGCGCGTGATGGTTGAATAGATGGTGACAACTGAACGCTTCTCGAGCTAATCGCGCGGGTGCGGAATCTATGAGAAAACTGTCCTTCACATTACAAAAGATGCCGATAACTACCGCCATATAAAAGGAGTGAAAAAGGCAGCATAATGCTGACTGATGATTAGCTGCCAAGTCTCAGCATTGATCTGGCGGCGCTTTAGGAATGTGTGAGGAGTGGTGGCGTGGGTGGGGAGGGGGGGGTATGCCACTTGATTTCGGGGGGGGCCCGGGCCCCCCCGGGCCCCCCCCCTGGGTACGTGCCTGGCCCACGGGATATAGCTTAACACGTTGAACATCACGGGTTGTTGTTGCTGTTGTCGTCGTCGTCGTCGTCGTTGTGGTTTTTAGTGTTATTACTACTAAAACTAATTATAAAGCGGATCTGATTGTTGTATGATGAAACAGTGCCGAAAAACCTGTAACTTCTTTATAATGCGTGTTGGCGGCATTTTCCCAATATACGTGTTCAAGAGACAGCAGAAATCGATCAAAGAGTGTGCGTACATACAGGTCACTAAAGTACAGGCTAAGAAATACGGTGAGCGCTGAATAATTGAAGCGTCATCTCAGGGCAGACATGCCTAGGAAAAAATCAAGACCTCTTTGGATATGAAATCATGCCCGCAGTCGCTTTTGTGTCTTTGCACCTTTCATGTTCCCATTGAATTACCTTGCGCTAGTCCGTTCACATGAAAGAAACAACACTAAAAGGGGACTTAGGTGTTGCTGGTGTGACGGGTGTTGCTAGCTTCCTTTAGTATATCGAGCTCCGAATATTTAAGTATACGTTAAACATTCTTGCGCGCAGCGTAGACGTCGTATCACTCGATGACTGAAGTCTTTTCTTGATCGTGACAGCGTACCAGGACCGCCTGATGGTGGCATTCGCAGAAAGGGCAATCGACGAACTACAGTCGAACCTGGTGAAGCTCGAAGGATCCGCTTCAGAAGATGCGAACCAAACTATGCATCTGGCCGCGCGATTCTTCAGGAGTTGCACCAGGTCCGATGACAGCGAAAGCGCCGTCTCCGCGAGCTCCACCACCTCCAAGATGAAGCTTCAGCTATTCAGGGAGCTGCGCATGAGGATGCGGCTTCCGTGGCCCGAACTCACGCCTCCCACGACCATCGAGCCGCTGGACGTCATGCTCGACTTGGCCATCAACTGGAACGAGAACTTCCTCTTCGACGCCCAGCTCGTGAACGTGAGTGGTCGGCCCGTAACGCTGTTTCTCAGTCGCGGGAAGCCTCTGACCGGCTGGGTGCACTACGAAGAGCCCGCCAACTACGAGGGTCACGTCCAAGACTACGTAGGGTACATGGGTCTGAGCGAGGCTGCCGGTGGCAACGAAGCCCACCCGCACCTCCTCAGGAATTTGACTCGCGATATGCTCAATGTCAAGAGAGACGGCGCGAAGGGCGAGGCAAGCCAAACTTGGTTCCGGCTCGACCTGTTCGACAATCCGACGCCGTGGGTTGATGCCGGCGTCTGGCTCAGCTTGCTCAACAAACATTTCTCTCCAGACCTGAGTTGGTCCTCCGACCATTTGGTCGTGGTAGAAGACGCCGGGCTCGTTCGAGGCATCCAAAAGCTGTTGAAGAAGTACAGCAAGAGGCAGTTCTTGATCGGCTTGTCGTGGCTGTTTGTACAGACGCACCTGTGGGCTATCCTCGACCTTCCGCAACTGAGGTTCCACAGCGGCGCGAGCGACGACCTCACCTTGTTCGCGACGTTGAAGAACTACAGCTGCCTCGAGTACGTCCAGTCTCGGCTCGGATCACTGCTTCCTTTCGGCGAGACAATCAACAGCCTGCCGTCGAATTCGCCGGAATTGTTCGAGGTAGTCGTCAAGTCGGCGACCTCGCTCCTCGACCAGCTTGCATGGATCGGGAACGCTCGACACGCCGCGCTGCAAAAGACCAAGTACATGACGAGCAGTTCTCTCCCGCGGCCGGCCTTCTTCGACTTGGAGAGGCGCGAGCAGCTGTTCGACACGTTCCCGCGTATGGGCGCCGACTTCACCGTCAACTTCGTCCACGCCTCGCACTGGTACCAGGCGACGCGCAAGCATCGGAACCGCCTGGGCTTGTACGGTCTACGCACATCGGCTGGCTACGCGCGCCCTTTCTACGTCTACGCCCTCAACAGCGTACGCTTCCCGATGACCATGTTGCAGCCGCCGCTCTACTACAATTTGAGCGACATGGTCGTGCTCAACGCCGGCGCGGGCTCCGTCCTGGCGCGCGAGGTTGCCCGCGCGTTCGACCGCAAGGGCGTCGCGCTGGACGAAGAAGGGCGCGGCGCGCTGTGGTGGGGGCCGAACCGGTCGCGAGACTACCGCGAACGCCTCGCGTGCGACATGAACGCCAGCGAGTGCTGCTCGTTCATGCAGCTGTTTCCCTCGGTGCCGGGACTCGAGATTGCCTACCACGCGTTCGAGTTGTACGCCGAGCACGACCAGAGACTGCCCGGTCTCGAGAAGGTCACCCACGACCAGCTGTTTTTCATCAACTACTGCTACGTTCAGTGTGCCGGCAGCCGAGCCAACTACGGGGACAGTTGCAACGTGCCGCTCAGGAACTTTGCACCCTTCGGGAAGGCATTCAAGTGCAGCGCCGGTTCGCGAATGAGCCCGCGGCGTAAGTGCGGCTTTTTTTCAGGACCATAGCGTGCATTTCTCGCGGTTGTTTTCTTTTTCGCTGGCATTCGTTTACTGCTGGAAATGCGTTCCTTCTTTCTCTTTCTTTTTTCCCTTTTTGCTGTGGGCTTTCTAACCGTGTGCATTTCGTTGTTTGAATGTTTAGCTTTGATATAGTGTTCACGTCGTGCTTGTTTTTCTATGAACTATAGATCTTTGAAAGACGATGATATCGTTTTGTACGCTTCTGAACCCCGTCATGCGGGTGCCTTCTGCCGTTGAAATGTGCATCTCCTCTAACTTGTGTGAGCCTGTGTATCGCTCGTTTTCTTTAGAGCGCGAAGTTTGGTCTATGTTATACGAACGCTATGGATATTATGCTTTCGGAAGTTTTCGTATTTTTGGATAGCATACTTCATATTTGTCGTACGAGCAGACTGTTCTTTCGGTTGTTGGGGAAACCATTGTTAAGTCGGAGATTAGGCTGGGAGTGTTTACTTATGTTGCAATCGCCCGCCACGCAAAACTCGAACTAAGGACACAGAGGCAACAGTGAAGACGCAGTGTTCTATTTTTCTCTTCTTTTTAATTTGTTCACGCAATTGACAGCTTTAACGTTGCTGTATTTGCACTACCACCAGTAGTCAAGGTGCACGATAATGAACACGTTCCAACAGCGAATAGAAAAAGCACCGTGAAAATTTAAAAATGTAATGAAAGGCATTGTTCTTTGCTAAACCAGATATTTGTAGGTATTTCCTGAAGGTATTTCTGTAATGTTGTCAAAGATTGGGGTATCGTTACTCGCACTCTCCGAACCGGAGAGGCTGGGGCGACAACAAACCCACCCCGCGTGCATTTATAGATGGATCGACTGCTGACCGGCGATAAGGTCCACGCCTGATCGGCCGTGGACCAGAGCACGGGATGGGAGGCGACGTAAACACACACGCTAACTTAATAAAATAACATCATGCCGGAGACATGATGAAAAAAATAATAAGCAAACTGCAAGCAGATGGTGCAAAGCTTCGCGGAAGGCGTGCGGGTCACACGCAATACACTCTGACGCGACGCGCGAAACAAAGCCCACCACGTGGGAATGTCTAACACTTGCGAAATAATCAAAAATACGAGGCGCAAATGAAAAATATACGCCACAATAAACGCGACAAACACTACACTAACAGAATATACAAAAATCAACACGCGATGAATAGTTAAATGAAAGATGACACGCGATTGAAAAAGAGTCCGGCGGAAAGTTCTGAGAGCAGGTTGGAACACGAGGCTTGTCTGTGGAGTGCTCGCCGAGATCCCGATCTGAAGAAGCGTCAGGCTGCTGGTACCTCGCTGCTGAAAATCCTGACGGGCTTGCACCGTCTGTCAATCTACCAGCGAAGACTTCGGCCTGGGGGTTTCAGCCTGCCGATCACATCTCCAGCTGTCTCTCGGCGCACATGCATGCTGCTCCGTCTCCCAAACCATTCTCTCCGCTCGCCGAGGTCACCTCGTCCCTGGTCAAGCTCTGGCGACCCACGTGACCAAACGCTCCAGGGAGGTCAGGAACAATGGGGAGCTCTCAACCCTATGGCTATGGTGGCTAGAGCCACCATACTATGGCCGTGTAAGCTGCGCTGCGGCTGCGGCGGCAATGGCTGCCATCTCGAGCTAGACGCGGGTAGGGTGGCTAGAAGGGGAGGTGTGAATATCGGCGGCACAAACGTGACCCCACAGCGCACCGATACCGCGGGGCGGCGCTGTTGACCAAGGCGGGGTAAGCACGTAGCCGAAATGAGCGCCTCGCCAGCCTCGCGTCGGCTGCATCTCTACCACCGAAGTGAAAGTGAGCCCGTTTCGGGTATCCCGCGCTTTCTGCGAGCGTCAAAGAATGAATATCATGAAAACAATGTTATGTCAGCCCAAATCATTACTCCTGTGAAATTTTACGGGCCCAGTTCGCACTGTATCGAGATTCAAACGTGTTTTGTCTGTGCGCATTTCGTGAGCTGACTTTGGGTGTTAGGAGCTAGTGGGGGCTTCGAAATAATTCCGACCACTTCGGGTTCTTTAACGCGCACTGACATCATACGGCACACGGGCGCCTTGTATATCGCCTCCCTGAAAATGCGACCGTCGTCCTCGAGATCAGTAGTCAATCACCCTATGCGTGCCGTAAGACCTGTAAACTGCAGACATTACCTGATAAAGTCTGGACGTATTTACAAACCACTTTTTGTCTGCGCTTGCAGACCTGTAGCATGTCATTCTGACGCTCATATAAGGAATTTACTATGATTGCAGACAGTGAAGCAACAGATCTGGTCATGAAATCGTTTATTTACAAGTGAGCAAAAAAATTTACAACACACAAGGTTTCACTGTTTTCCGTTTCTTCTCACTGCTCTGCTGATTGACACCTTTAAGCAAAAAGTGAATCCTTGTGAGGCAATAAAAACGTATAACTGAGGCTGTCAGGGTAGCAGAATGGTCTAGGCAACCAATCTTTGACATTTAACCAATTGACTGCAAAATCTCGGCCGCAGCTTTGGCATGCTAGCGTGTTACACTGAATTAAAAATTATGGGGTTCCACGTGCCAAAACCACTTTCTGATTATGAGGCACGCCGTAGCGGAGGGCTCCGGAAATTTTGACCACCTGGAGTTCTTTAACGTGCACCTAGATCTAAGTACACGGGTGTTTTCACATTTCGCCCCCATCGAAATGCGGCCGCCGTGGCCGGGATTCGATTCCACGACCTCGTGCTCAGCAGCCCAACACCATAGCCACTGAGCAACCACGGCGGGTGTTACATTGAATAAACGAGTGAGCTTGTTTTCAAGGGCATTGTCCAGTTTATAGAACGATTCTGAGGGATATAAAAGGCCCTCAAGGTCCCACTCGTTGGATGCCTCTAGTGGAAGCTCTCTGGGGATATTGCCTTTATGGTGCTTCGCAGTCTTCACAATGTGTGGGCAAAACACGCCTTCTCGCCACATAACCTGCAATGTAATAAACTAGCCGTGCGTCGTTGCGGTGCTCAACATAACTTTGGTGGTCCACAGCATCTCGCCCTCGAATGACGGAATGTCGGGAGGAACACTCCAAATCAGGCGACGAGACCAACTGGCAGCGGAGGGCGCAGGCCAGCGCAGGAGTACCACGCCGTAATACCACGCCGACCACGCCGCGAGCAGCAGCGCCACGTTCCCCCTGGTGGCATCGGTGCGCAAGGGGGTCACGCGCGCCCGAAGGAAAGCGCCGCCGGTATTCACACCTCCCCTTCTAGCCACCCTAACGCGGGCACGCACTTTGTGATAAATGTGGAGAGTGAAACTTGCAAAGTCTGAGAGACCTAGTAGAATTTTCTTTTTTATTGCATCGCAAGATACTCTCCGCCTTATTAGAATTCCATGGGCATTATATTTGCATCGTGGCGTTCGCCCATGCATCAGAGCCATTTCAAATGGCGTTGGTCGAATGCATTCAACTGACATACCTACAGGCAGCTGTAGTGACGATCAGAAAATGAGAGGATTCGCAGGTTATAAGAAGAAACGGTATGCACCTGGGCTGCAATCAGTGGCGTAGCTAGGTCGTCTTGCACCCGGGGCCCATAGGTCTTCTGTCACCCCCCCCTCCGGGTGTAGCCGGCGGAAAGAGGGGTGTCTTCAGACGTATATGACACCCCCCCCCCCTTCACAGGCCCCTTGCACCCGGGGCCCACGGCCCCCCGGCCCCCCCTATTGCTACGCCACTGGCTGCAATTGGAACCGCCACTGTCCCTCAAATTGAGACGTTAAGACCGGACTGACATGTGTGAAAGTGACAGCTAGCTTAATTCCAAGCTGCCGTGACACAACGTCGTTTCCTCTCAGTGTTACGAACATTCGCGTGCGCATCAACGAGGATAAAAGTAAGTATTAACTCTAGTTGAAGTACTAACAGCCGCTCCAAATAGCTGGGCAATACAGCGATGCTTTGGCGAATGTTCCTTGACATCACAGCTGTATAAGTACCGTTTATTTGGCCTTACATAATGCCTCGAACGCGTGCCTTGTGTGTTGTGGCCTCAGCACAGTAAACGTGAGGGCAAAACTCATTTTCTGGATGCTCGATTCACCCGCCGGCATCAGCGACAATATGTTTCTTTGTTCTCATTTGTCCAAAGGGATACAAAAGCGGCACCATTACCGCAAGTCAACGCAGACCGTCACGCGACATACATAGGCTTGAAATAATGGCTTCGAGCTTCCAAGCTGCCGTTTGTTGAGCTACACTGCGCGAGCCACGAGAAGTTGGATCCTGCGGCGTCTTGCGAAGCGCTTTCCGCTTGTCCGGTCCAGTTGGCCTTTTCTGGAAATCGACGGCTATCGAGCGGTGCGTCAACGATCTGTGTGAAGCAGTACGCCGGACGTTGCCCGTAGATCTTGTGCCAACTTGTGGTGCCGGTGTTCTTGTGCGAACGCGTCTGCAACTCAGCTGCGGACGTTCAGCGTGGTCAGATTGAACATCGTACATACGACTGTTCAAACGAGGGAACAGCTGCGCACTGCGAGCGCGATAGCAAGCATCCCGGTAGCACAAGCGAGGCATCGGGCTATAATGAACGGAGGTCAACTTGCTCTCTGCCTCCTCGTTGTTCTACTGGCGCTCGTGCTAACAGCAGCGCATCCCGCTGGTGGCCGCAACCAGGAGCCGCAGTCAACGGCGAGGACCAACAAGCCGCGCGCCGGCGGTCCGGGAATCATGACCAACAACAACAACGGCAACAACGGCAATGGCAAATGCAACCAGGACGACAAAGACAACGATGAGAAGCAACAGAAGACGAAGTAGGGAGCTCGGCACCTCCTGATTTCTGGTTTTAAGCAAGCAACGAGATGGTGTGTTTTTTGGGGCCCTCTTAAATGTGAATCGTCCTTGCTGGGCGGATTTGTGCAGGGGCTTGTAATTATCCTGCAAATTCGATGAAGGTGATGGTTAGGGCCAATCGCTTGCGCTGGTTATTGCGCACAGGCTTGCGCTCGTGTAAACGCGAATAAGTGCAAGAACCTAGCTTTACCTGTTATTTCGGGGTCTGAGTATACGCATGAAGGCCATATCACGTTTCTTTTGCGAGAATGCCTGTACATGATTACGCTTGTGTCCACCTTTGTATGACAAATATAATTGCCCAATAAAGTACTATTGTTCATGTCATAATTAAGTTTGAAGTTCAAAACGGCGGCGGTGAGCGAGCAATGGAGTGCCATGACAACCACTGCGCCGGGGCGCATTATTTGTAATTCTCTTTGACATTGTTTTTTCTGGCAGCATTTGCCGCAGCGTTTATTAATGCGAAAGCAGTATATGTCCCACGAGGCAGAAAATCCGGCGTGATCAAGCGATGGTACCAAAAATCATCATCAGTGATGCCATCAGCGTCTTGTATGACGTCAGTAGTAATACAGAAAATAGTAAATGGTATAACAACGTTAAATAGTAATAATTATCTCTAAATAAAGTGAATTAGAGTGAAGTAAATGAAAGTTAGAAAGTAGAGTGAGGTGACTTAAGATTGAGTAAAGTGAACCAAGGTGAATTAAAGTAGATTAAGGTTAATTAAAGTTGGTATAAATTAGAGCAAGGCAGATTAAGATTGGCACAAATTAGAGCAAGATGGATTAAGATTAGTACAAATTGGAGCAAGGTGGCTTAGGTGGGTTAAGTTTGGTACAAATTAGAGCAAGCTGGATTACAGTGGATTACGGTAGAGCTGCGAAGGACACGTTGACAACGTATGACGTCACGTACCATGGACGTAATCAAATAATTAGAGAAGTCATGGTGCTTTAGCATCCAAATCGCGTAAGAATGTGTAAGTTACTGTCAAATCTTTTCAGTGTTTAACCTTTAAAACGTAAACAGCCACATTTGGCGCTTGCTGCGAAGTGTTTAGTGCTCAGAGGTATGTACCGTATAAAAGTTTAACTGTAATATCCATGCAGGCGTCTAATGAAAGCGGGGGCAGAAATGGTCTTGTAGGGGTGTGATGACAGCGGCAACGTCATTCCAAAACGACAAACAACTTCAGAGCCCATAGGACAGTGTACATGTAAGAACGTAGGACTATATATATGTTTTTTTTTTTTTTCATTAGTGCTGCAGGCACATCCTAGCAGATGAAGAGCTTCGACGGTATTGTGTCGCCCATTACAGATGATTGCTACCAGCAAGTCGTAACGCACCAAGTTATCGACTGTATTTTCTCAACTATAACCACTCGAACACGCATAGCCACCAAATATAGTGATTATGTTTAAGTTCGAAGCAAGTGGGACGAACTTCGTTCAAGAAAGATCCCGCTATTTGAAGAAGGCGCAGACTTGAATACCTTTCGGCATCCTTCACCGTTCCACCCGGTTCAACAAGAACACCGCGCTTTGTCTGGAACTTCAAACACTCAGGTGTCGGGGTTTTTCTTCGTCTTATTGTTGGTGCCAAGTAGTGTTTTGAGAGAAATTTAGTTATTTGATATTGAGGTAGTGCCACAGATGTCGACGAATTCTTGAGAGAACGGCCCAGGGCGATCTCCGCTTTGGTCAGCCTCCCTACAACTTGATGCCTCTTGAACCTGAGCCTCTTGAAGCTTACTTTAGTCGTGGGGTGAGCAGCATTCCTGTAGCGCTGATGCCTTTGCATGGAGGAGCCATCCGGCTCAACAACCCGAAAGCAATGCAGGCGGATTTTCAGGCGGTCACGCATCACTACTTGCATATTACCTGTGTACGACAGTTTGACAAAGGTGGAAGTGGGCGCTGTGACGTAAAGATATTTTAAACTTTTCTATTCAAATTCTGCAATCAGCCCTCCATGATTGATCAATAAATTTTCAGGCCACCCCCACTTCGCCTGTATCTCACGCGACGTCACGAAAAGCGCGATCTGATATGATGTGTGCACACTGATTATGCATGATTAGCTCGAACGAAAGAAAAATAATTATTTCTTATGCGAGTGTGACAGCACGACACCAGGCTGTCGTTGATGGAGCCCTGTAAGAAGCAATCGCACAGGCCATTGAAAAGTCTTTGGCTAAAATTATGGAGTGCGTTGTGCGTCACGGAATGCTTTAATGGACTTGTATCCTCCCCGTTAGCGCAATTATTACCGACTGCTACTGCTCAGCCAATAAACTCTGGCGTGAATGCTACTTTACCTTACTTTCAGGAAGGTGGGATAATTGCGACCACATCTCAAAGCAATTCAGGCTTGTTGCAGGTTCCTCAAACAAGTACAATAGTATCTCAGACAAATATGACGCTCAGGCTACCTCAAACGTGCAAATTGACGTGCGGGCACAGAAAAGGAGGTGTTCTCCCCTGGAGACTACCACTTTACGCTTATTTCTAAATCTAAAAAAAAAAAAAATCCTCTCACAGCCAATATTTTGAGCAGGCATGGCCACCTCTGTGGTGCCCTCATCACCGGAAGGTAGACGCGGCTGCTACGTGGACTGCAGATCAATATTACCGGCTTCTACCAATTCAAATGTTCTATATTCTCAGATTTCTCGATATGTTATTTTACTGCAAGAAATTTTGTTATCTCCTGAAATATTTTGTATGCATAATTTTAGGTCGTTTCACCTAGATCCCCCGTCTAGAGGTGGGGGCTTCTTAATTCCGGTCTCAAGCAAGTTTTGCAAAGGGGCAAATAAATCATTCGAGTGGATGTCTCCAGAACGTGAAATCCTAGCGGTAGAAAATATTCTCCCTGGCAGTAGTCCTTTCTCGTTGGTTAATATATACATTCCTTCGGGTGTGCAGGATACATGTCCACTAGACTCTGTTCTCGTAAACTGCGGCAAAGAAATTGCATTGGCTGGAGACTTCAACTCACATTATGTATGATGGGAACCCAGATCTAGACATAATTGCGAGTGGTTTCGAGGCCCGATTCGAGACCTGCCTTCCATCCTCTCCTCAAAGACAAGGCACAATAGAAGGTTGGAAGAGATTTCTTTGCCAGAATTGTCCTACGTTAATTCATCTTTACCAGCTGCAGCCCCAGGTCCGATGGACTCAGTAATAAGATACTTAAAATTGTTTCACGTCGCTCCTAAGGTTTTGTTAAATGCCGTAAATTATTCTAGACAATATGCGTGGATCCCTACTGCATGGAGAATCGCGAAGGTGACCTCACTGTATAAAGACCAACGGAAAGGGTATGTATTTATGACAATATTGTAACGTAAATTGGAGAGAGATTCTTGCAAAATACTCTTCTCTTTGATGGCGGGACAGAACAAAAGCGTGCAGCTTAGGCACTTCATCGCCTTTCGTGGAGCCAACCTTTGCCCGCGCCGTCCTGCGGTGCGGCAGCCCCACATTTTTGTGTCAATATTCGGTATATTTATCCAGCATCAAATTTTGTAAAGTTGATAGAAAGATTATTACACGCACGCATGTTTAAATTGGGGACCACAAGAGAATTATAGAGCACCTGCCAAAGCAGATTTAGGCGGGGATGTCAATCTGGTGGGGACACGTGAACTCAGAGAGCCGAACTCAATTGACACGTCACCACAAGCAATGTGCAGCTCTAGTTATATTACACATTTCTAAGGCATACGATAGTGTGGAATACCCTATTTTAATAGAGAGGATGCAGGATATTGCACCACCTGAATACTCTGTAAAGTGGGCTGCTGTGTTCCTGCAGGGCAAGGAGTTTTATTATGCCCAAAGTGGAATTTGATCCGGTAAATTCAGGCAAACACACTGGGTTCCGCGAACCGCAGTTTTATTTCCGCTGCTGTTTAATATCTTGTTCAACTCCATTTTCTTGTCATCAGAATGCAAGCACGTACGTTTGCGCTAATGTTATAGTGTTTCTTTACTTCGGCAAATGACACTCAGCCAGTGTACGAGTGTTTACAGGAATATTTGTGCGAGTTAGAAGCATGGCTGGACAGTATCCCGTTCTCCCTTAATGTAGATGAGAGCGCTGCTCTTGTCTTTCCTCTACAGGATCCAGTTATTGTATCCCATTCATACCGTCCTTCAACTATTCCACAAGTGGAAGAAGTCAGGTACCTTGCAATTATTTATGATGGAAATCTTAACTGGCGTCAACATTTTAAAAGCTTCCCATGCAACGGGGATATTGCGAATGATAAGTAACAATCAATGGGCACGCGCAGACACGCACTCATTATGATTTACCGCATGCATATCCGACCTATATTAGAGCCCGGTTCTGTGTTATTCTCCGCCCCCCACCCTCCACAGCTTATAATCTACATCCACTAGTTCTACTGGAACGGGAAGCGCTGCGCTTTTGTCTGGGGCTACTAAAGTTTGTAGCAAACACCGCTTTGACGCAGCTTTTATTAATGCGAAAGCATTATATGTCCCACGAGGCAGAAAATCCGGCGTGATCAAGTGATGGTACCAAAGGTCATCATCATCAGTGACGTCATCAACGTCTTGTATGACGTCAGTAGTAATACAGAGCACAGTAAATGGTTTAACAGCGTTAAGTAGTAGTAATTATTGTGAATATAAAGTGAATTAGAGTGAAGTAAATCACTGTTAGAAAAAAGAGTAAGGTCACTTAAGATGGAGTAAAGTGAATCAAGGGGAATTAAAGTGGATAAAGGTGAATTAAAATTGGTATAAATTAGAGCAAGGTGGATCAAGATTGGCACAAATTTCTCGCACCCGCTGACTATCGCCGGTCTCGCGACTTCCCGCCCTTGCGAAACGCTGACACGCCGTGAGCCGGACGCTCGCGCGATTTTATTAACAATTCGGGATGGTATATACGATGATTCCAGAATAAAGCATAGCGACGACAATGATAGTATGACGACAACCAGAAGAACGAAGACGGCAGGACATCGTTAGCGTTATGTTAATGGCGATGCGTCTCGATGTGGACAACGGCTCGACGACGATGACGCCGACACGATTACGACGGCAAAATGACGAGACTTCGTTGACTGTACTGTAATGCACATTCGTTGAGCGGTGCTTCAGCGTTTCCGGCCAGCAGCTTTACGGGGACAGTCTTATGCTCCGACACGCTTTCCTATAGGACGTTACTCGAATGCACAGTAAGAGATCTCGTGCACCGGGTCTCATGGCGCAACTGTAACGAACCAACAGACGGCGTTACGCTATGCTGAGCGCCTCTCAACAGCCGCTGAAGGAACTACAGCACGAGTCGCGCGTCGGTAGTTCGAGGTATTCATCATTCAAGCATACATCGTCATAGTTCAGAGTGTTCGCAGATGGCCGTGTGGTCTAAGGAGTTATTAGTAACAGTTTCGATTTTGTTAATCTGCAGAGACACCTGGATAATGTGTCATCTTGATTCACAAAATACGAAATGTTGTTCCAGTTACTTTCGTGCGTTAATGCGTAAAACGACGCTTTGTTTAGAAAGTTACTGGAAGGCCAATGCATTTCTGCGCGAAATTCGGGAATTAATATTGTCACGTAGTAGTGACGGGGAAGAAGGTAGCGAAACTATGATTGACGAAACTAGCGTTCTATTGGGCGAACCTGTGCCCTCAAGAGCAGGCTAGACTCAAAGGACAACGATAGCGGCGAACACAGTCGGCGATCGTCGAAAATTCGATCTGCCGGTCAAGCGCGTCGGCTTTTATACATGGGTCATCGAAGGTTCCAGAGTAATCGCTGGTGCCCGCGTGTCTTCCAGAAAATTCTACGCAATTCGCGTCGCACGTGCAATCAGTTTATACAAGCTTGGGTGACAATAGACAACGGGTAGAAACATCGATAACATTCGAGAAACTTCCGACATACGCGGGCGCGTCCTGCGCTGAGCGATAACATCTTTTTAGACGTTGAAAAGCGGTCACCCGAAAAAGATAAACAATTACACTTGTCAATATCTCGAAAATCCTGAGAATTAGTTCCAAGTAAGTGTATCCGCCTTGGCTGGAAGTTGTACATTTCAATATAGGCCATAAGGTAAATAGTTCAAAACTTAATTGGGGATTTTTTTCTTAATTGATCGATTATGTATTGCATTTTTTTATGCAAGTAATGTCCGCCTCTTGGAGTAGACCACCTTATGAACTGGGATTGTGCTATGAGCCACAGGCAACCTTTAAACATTTTTGAAAGTGTTCACTGACACACCCGGCATATAGGCCGTGCGTTGCGGCTCTGCATGCCAGTCTGATGCCTCAACATATCGCGAAATGCAAACACGTATGAAGCTGCGCTAAAATGTCGCATTAGGGAGTATCGTAATCGCCCGTGACCTTTTTTTTTATTATACGCAAATAAAACCGTTCTCCCCGGCAACTCCGAGGAGGCAGTGCCAGAGCGATCGGTAGGGAGACGTCTTCTAGCTATTCCTTTCGAAATGGGCCAGTCTGCGGCTATTAAAAAAAAAAGTAGGTTTGTTCGGCATATTAATGCACCTTTAATGCGCACACGCTATTTTGACGTGGTGAGTTTTCGCGGTTTTGTGACGACTCGTGATAGAAAGGCGAAGTAAGCGCAGCCCTAAATTTTTTTACCAATTGCGGAGGGCTAATGGGGAAACAGGTGTGGAATCAGAAATCATATATATTTTTTTTTCGGCCTAATCATGAATAATCAGTGGGCACATGCCATATCAGATAGGGAGTTTTCGCGGTTTGCGTGACGTCGCGTAACCGACAAGCGAAGCGGGGGTAGTCCGAAAAGATTTTAGCCAATCGTGGAGGGCTGATTGTAGAAATGAAATAGAAACAGTTTAGAATAGCTCTACGTTACGGCATCGCAGGTGTTCATTTTAGACATTATGGAACACTCTGTGAATGCGTGCATCCATTGGTCCGTCCGTTCACTCACGCGCGTACATTGCAAACCAATTTGCACCTTTAAGGGTGCTTTGCATCACCCTTGCGCCCTTTACGGGAGTAAGAGTGGGAGCTATAGATCCATTTGCACCCATAAGGACCAAGAAGTGTGTAAATTGGTTTATACGCAGTGTGCGCACCGTTCAACTAGCATTATGGCAAAGTGGACAAGTCGGAAAATATTCATCGTGAGCAGCGCGCACGTGTACCAGGACTAAAAAAAAAAGAAAGAAAAAACGCGGGACGAGATATGTTCGCGAACTGAAGGTTTATCTTGAAGAAAATGCTGGAATAGAGAGCCTTGATACAAATAAGGAAATTTCCATAAATCGATAGCAATAATAAGCAGACGACATGTCAATAAAAGCTGTCTCGTCTCTTTATATCTGTATACCGAAGCCTGAATGATGCACGTGCCCTCATGTTTCACGATGCGAAAAGCTTCAGCGATTTCCCGCTTGTGCTGATCGCGATTCATCAATATTGCGAACGTGCTGTGGAAGGACGGCACGCAATCGCGCTGGCGACAATGACGGCAAAGGTGAGGTCCTGGTAGATTAAAAAAAGAGAAAAGGGATCTTAAACGAACCTTGACGGAGCGACCCGTCTGCATCGCATATACTTTGCCGCAGCTTAGAGGTAAATTATACGCAACGCCCGAGTAAGGTCAGTGCACCTGTTTAGGCGATTAGTCTTCTTCCGATTCGCGCGGTGTTCAAAAAAAGGCCCACCGTTTAGTGGGCGAATTATCCACACGACCCATTTGGCCTCTCATAGGCCTTTGTGTATGTGCGTGTTAGCGCGCGTAGGCGTTTATGCGGAGGCGTGCTAAATTAAACTTTTACGCTTTCCCGCTCCGTTACCGCGAGTAGCGGTGATGGTGCTCGCGTCAGTAGTGGTGAGCACGAGAGTGCGAACGCCGTCACTGCTGCAAGGGATGGGAGAAACTCGCGAAACCCATCGCGAACAGTGTTGTGAGCATGATGTCCGACGAACTCTGCTGAGCGGGGAAGTCCGTTTCGGGAATTTTCGCTTCAACATTTTAGGCTCGCGCGTTTCGTTCTTTCTGTGTGCACTGTGGGCCCGCGTCTCCGCGTTCGGGGAAATCAGCGTCCATTTCAGGGGCGGAAACACAGACGAGGACAAAACATTGGCGCAAGCCCGGGAAGACAGGTCGCATGCGACACGTCACGTAAAGTATTGTGTCTGGTTAGAGAAAGCCAGTTTCGCAGAAAGCTGAACCACCTCTGAGAAAAAAATAATAGATAGAAAGGAACTTCGGCGCGCCTTTGTGCACAGCCACTGCGCGGGGTTTGGTCACAGTTGCGTGTGACTAGCTGCTTTGGGGGCAAGCACGAAGGAACATGAAACCGGCTTCACGGCTGTGCCAACTCCCTTTGTTCGGATCCGTTGAAAGCGAGCGTTAGAGGGGAGTTCTTTTTTTTTTTTTCTCCCCGCTCACAACAGCTGCTCAAGGTCGCCTGGTGGGATAGACACGGATGTCGCATATGTCGCAGTTTCTCTGTTCTCACAGGAAATAGAAAAACAGAAAAATCGCTGCTGTCTGAAAACTTACAAGAAATAATAATAATAAAAAAAAAGAATGTAGCCATGCTTCGTAGCAAAAGTCATCAACCATCTTTCGACAACGTGCTACGAACAAATGTCAAAACAGCACCTGAATAAAGTGCGACTGTTTCACGGTGCTCTGTTCCTTCCTAATGCCGATATTAAAATGACAATAGAATGACTTAAACCTACTTGAATGCGATGTACAAGGCGAGTTGTTAACCCCCCTCCCCCCTTCCAAGAAAAAAAAATGAGGAAAGTGCCTGTGCGACGTACTGCTTGCATATACCAGGTGTCCCAGTTAACTAAGACGAAAATTTAAAGAAGCCAGGAGCTCTAGAGGAATCGTACGGACGGAATAGTAGGGGCAGTCGCGTGTACTTGCAGCCAGTATTTTTTTCGTCGCGATTATTTATTAATTGCTTTATCTGCCCCATAACTGCTAAGCTTATCTCATCCAGTCATGCTGCTGCTTGTGGTTGTTTCACAGTTGATTCACTAGGTTTCGTTCTACAGAACAAGATGATGTAAGGGCTTTGCTTGGACTCATGATGATGTGTAACGTTGAAGTAAGAGATTTCGGCAGTACTATGAAACAGGACAGGCCGCCATTGGAATAGGACAGGCCGCCATTGGAATAGGACAGGCCGCCATTGGAATATGAACCTGGCAACGTTTAACGCTAGAACGTAATCTAGTGAGGGGAGTCTAGCAGTGCTATTGGAAGAATTAGAGGGCAGTAAATGGAATATAATAGGGCTCAGTGAAGTTAGGAGGCCAAAAGAAGCATATACAGTGCTCAGAAGCGGGCACGTCCTGTGCTACCGGGGCTTAGCGGAGAGACGAGAACTAGGAGTAGGATTCCTGATTAATAAGAATATAGCTGGTAACATACAAGAATTCTATAGCATTAACGAGAGGGTGGCATGTCTTGTTCTGAAACTTAATGAGGTACAAAATGAAGGTTGTACAGGTCTACGCCCCTACATCCAATCATGATGACCAGGAAGTCGCAAACTTCTGTGAAGACGTGGAATCTGCGATGGGTAGAGTGAAAACAGAATACACTATACTGATTGGCGATTTCAATGTCAAGGTGGGCAAGAAGCAGGCTGGAGACAAGGCAGTGGGGGAATATGGCATAGGCACTAGGAATAGCAGGGGAGACTTATTAGTAGAATTTGCGGAACAGAATAATATGCTGATAATGAATACCTTCTTCCGCAAGCGGGATAGCCGAAAGTGGACGTGGAGGAGCCCGAACGGCGAGACTAGAAATCAAATAGACTTCATACTCTGTGCTAACCCTGGCATCATACAAGATGTGGACGTGCTCGGTAAGGTGCGCTGCAGTGACCACAGGATGGTAAGAACTCGAATTAGCCAAGACCTGAGGAGGGAACGGAAGAAACTGGTACATAAGAAGCCGATCAATGAGTTAGCGGTAAGAGGGAAAATAGAGGAATGCCAGATCAAGCTGCAGAACAGGTATTCGGCTTTAACTCAGGAAGAGGACCTTAGTGTTGAAGCAATGAACGACAATCTTGTGGGCATCATTAAGGAGTGTGCAGTAGAAGTCGGCGGTAACTCCGTTAGACAGGATACCAGTAAGCTATCGCAGGAGACGAAAGATCTGATCAAGAAACGCCAATGTATGAATGCCTCTAACCCTACAGCTAGAATAGAAGTGGCAGAACTTTCGAAGTTAATCAACAAGCGTAAGACAGCTGACATAAGGAAGTATAATATGGATAGAATTGAACAAACTCTCAGGAACGGAGGAAGCCAAAAAGCAGTGAAGAAGAAACTAGGAATTGGCAAGAATCAGATGTATGCGTTAAGAGACAAAGCCAGCAATATCATTACTAATATGAATGAGATAGTTCAAGTGGCTGAGGAGTTCTATAGAGATTTATACAGTACGAGTGGCACCCACGATGATAATGGAAGAGAGAATAGTCTAGAGGAATTCGAAATCCCACAAGTAACGCCGGAAGAAGTAAGGAAAGTCTTCGGAGCAATGCAAAGGGGGAAGGCAGCTAGGGAGGATCAGGTAACAGCAGATTTGTTGAAGGACGGTGGGCAGATTGTTCTTGAAAACTGGCCACCCTGTATACACAATGGCTCATGACCTCGAGCGTACCGGGATCTTGGAAGAACGCTAACATAATCCTAATCCATAAGAAAGGAGACGCCAAATACTTGAAAAATTATAGACCGATCAGCTTACTGTCCGTTGCCTACAAAGTATTTACTAAGGTAATTGCAAATAGAATCAGGAACACCTTAGACTTCTGTCAACCAAAGGACCAGGCAGGATTCCGCTAACTCAACAATAGATCTCAACAATAGGCTACTCAACAATAGATCATATTCACACTATAAATCAGGTGATAGAGAAATGTGCGGAATATAACCAAACATTATATATAGCTTTCGTTGATTACGAGAAAGCGTTTGATTCAGTCGAAACCTCAGCAGTCATGGAGGCATTGCGGAATCAGGGTGTAGACGAGCCGTATGTAAAAATACTGAAAGATATCTATAGCGGCTCCACAGCCACTGTAGTGCTCCATAAAGAAAGCAACAAAATCCCAATAAATAAAGGCGTCGGGCAAGGAGATACGATCTCTCCAATGCTATTCAGTGTGTTTACAGAAGGTATTCAGAGACCTGCATTGGGAAGAATTGGGGATAAGAGTAAATAAAGAATACCTTAGTAACTTGCGCTTCGCTGATGATATTGCCTTGCTTAGTAACTCAGAGGACCAACTGCAATGCATGCTCACTGACCTGGAGAGGCAGAGCAGAAGGGTGGGACTAAAAATTAATCTGCAGAAAACTAAAGTAATGTTTAACAGTCTCGGAAGGGAACAGCAGTTTACGATAGGTAGTGAGGAACTGGAAGGGGTAAGGGAATACATCTACTTAGGGCAGGTAGTGACTGCTGATCCGGATCATGAGAGGGAAATAATCAGAAGAATAAGAATGGGCTGGGGTGCGTTTGGCAGGCATTCGCAGATCATGAACAGCAGGTTGCCATTATCCCTCAAGAGAAAAGTGTATAACAGCTGTGTCTTACCAGTACTCACGTACGGGGCAGAAACCTGGAGGCTTACGAAAAGGGTTCTACTTAAATTGAGGACGACGCAACGAGCTATGGAAAGAAGAATGATAGGTGTAACGTTAAGGGATAAGAAAAGAGCAGATTGGGCGAGGGAACAAACGCGCGTTAATGACATCTTAGTTGAAATCAAGAAAAAGAAATGGGCATGGGCAGGACATGTAATGAGGAGGGAAGATAACCGATGGCCATTAAGGGTTACGGACTGCATTCCGAGGGAAGGGAAGCGTAGCAGGGGGCGCCAGAAAGTTAGGTGGGCAGATGAGATCAGGAAGTTTGGAGGGTCAACATGGCCACAATTAGTACATGACCGGGGCAGTTTGAGAAGTATGGGAGAGGCCTTTGCCCTGCAGTGTGCGTAACCAGGCTGCTGCTGCTGCTGCTGATGATGATGACGACGACGATGATGATGATGATGAAAAATAAAGATAAGGAAACGCCTATCTCGTCTTAAGATCTATGTCCCTCTCTGCTCGTGCTTGTTTATTTGTGCGCTGGAACGATTTTCGACCAGGCTATCGCGGTGACCACAAGGCCAGCCCTCAAAATTCATTTCATTGCATGGAAAAAAAATCAATCTAGAAAATAGGAAATAGTAAGATGACAGCAAACCGAAAGCTCGCATCTGGGGAACCTCCCTGCCTTTCCCTCTCCCTCTCTCTGAAGGTAACCCTACTCATATGCCTGTACGAAAAAGCACTGTCTCGCGACGTGGCCGACAAAATTGCATTCGTTACCACGTGCCGCCAGAGAAGCCCCCCCCCCCCCAGTTTTATGCAATGTAACATACTCAGTTCTAACTAAAGCTTCTTAAACAGAGCTTAAAGGGAGACTTCAACATCAGCGCATATAGGAGCCGATTTCTATCATTGATAAATTCAGTACACACGTGACATGGCATGCTTGTGTTACATTGTCTGTGATTCTCATTGCGTGTATTGCACGTGCAGCATACATGCAGAAACACCACGAATTTTACTCAGTCCTTTTTTTGAAAATCTGATGCATAGTGGTCGTGGGTCAAGTATTGCCGCCAGGCACATCATTTCTTGAACGCTTGCCCCAGTTCTGAGTGGTTGTGTAGACTACGTCAGCTACGTATCTCGCGCTATATCACAAGTACGAGGCCGAATCAGAAAGTTCTTGTCCTTATTTTTTATTAGCGACAATAAGGTACATAGAGCTAATTACAAATACACGGGCTATTCTACCTACCTTAGACTATTTTTCCACATAGTTCCCACACAAGTTCAGGTATTTGTCCCATCGCAGCACTAAATTTGAGTTGCTCTGTCCTCAGTCAGCGACGTACGCGGCCTCCGCGAACGCTCATTGTCACGCATGTATTCGCGGCCTTTTGCAAACTCACAACACCACCACAACACCTCACACTTCTCAAAGCGAGACACCTTTCCCCATACGTGGGCTGCATTTTCCTGTGGATTTCTATCAGCGTTCGTCTATTGCTCCATAGAAAATGAATCTCCCTTCGTGGCTCATGTGCCGTAGAAGTGTGAA
Source organism: Dermacentor andersoni (assembly GCF_023375885.2). Classification (NCBI taxonomy): domain Eukaryota; kingdom Metazoa; phylum Arthropoda; class Arachnida; order Ixodida; family Ixodidae; genus Dermacentor; species Dermacentor andersoni. Next base: position 85,862,255 of record NC_092819.1, read on the forward strand.
GCCCAACCGCCATCTTAGACAACTGACAGCAGCGCCGTGCATTGGAGTTACCGGCAGATAAAGGCGGGCTGCGGTCCAAGAAATTCCCACCATTGGGAATGGATATGTTGACTTCACATTTACAGACGTAATTTGCCTAAAAAAATAGGGACAATGGCTTTCTTATTCGCCCTCGTAGCAAGTCTCCAGAGTTTATTCGATTACCTGTAATGAGTGGGCTCCATTGCTTGAAAATTTAAAAAAAGTAAGAGGAAGTAAAGAACGCAAGTTGCGCTATGTATCGCACCGAGACTCACGGTTAGTGATCTACGGCATCTTACACTTGTGCTGTCATTGAGCTTGAGTGCGTTTTGTTCTCCAGCTTCCCTGCTTTAAACTGCGTCCCCTGCTTTTATTAGCATGGGATGCGCTCCGCTTGGATATCGGAGTATGGATGTCCCGAACTCACTGAGCCTTCAGGCCCGTATTGCAATCACCTAGTCACCGTCTTCGACCCCTTTCTTCAATATTCGTTTTGCCCTTCTTTGACAGCCCTGGTATTCTTTTTCGATCAGCTTCATCTCCTTCTCCTCTTGACCACGGAATTTAAAACAGAGCTTGTAGCAAACGCTGTGCGATAGTATGAAGCACGCGTTTGTTCCTAGGAAACGGAGTTGCGGCTTCTCACTGCGCTAATTTTGAATAAGTTACCACTGAGGCAGTCATGGTTGGTTTTCATTTGTCAGCTAGCTTGTGTTCTTTTTTTTTTTTGAGATCGATGGCTTCGTTTCCGCGGACAAGTTGTTTTCGCATGATAGTGGATTCGATTAGAGTAGTAATACACTTATCGTACTTGTACACTTATGTATACTATATATATATACTAGTAAATCAACGCCGGAAATGACTATATGATGACATCTTCCACAGTAAGGTGAAACAATTTTCCTAGCATACGTATTGTTACTGTCTTACCTGAGGAACACTTGATGCAGCTTGAGATGTTGTACGATCCCTATTATTGATGTGCGGTGACATTGAGAGCAATGCTGGCCCCGACAAGCTAGAAACTAAAAACTAAAAACAGATGTCTGCTGGCCAGACTTAACTGGTAAATAATGTACAAGGGCTTAAGGATCAACTACTCTTAATGGACCAGAAAATGACGGATCTGACCACGCGTATCAGCACTTTAGAAACTCACTGCGAAAGTCTCTGTACACTCCGCAGTGATCTAGAGACGATTCAAACCACTGCAACTGAAACGACTCGTTTAGTTAGTGTGCTAGAGGCTTGTCTGGATGACGCGAAAAATTGATCCCGGCGACACAACCTACTTTTCTCTGGTTTACCCGATGCTAACCCCTCTGAAACGTATTCGCAATCAGAAGACGTAATCATTCGCCACTGCTCTAACAACCTAGACACTCAGTTGAGCCCTAAGAATATTGAACGCCCACATCCACTCGGAAGACACTCTAAGAATAAGCAACGCCCGATTATCGTTAAGTTTACGTAAATCATTCAATACTAAAGAATCAGTTCTTCCTAAAGGTTCAAAGTTCAAAGGTACCTACTACAGCGTAGATGAAGACTTTTCGCGCCATGTTCATAACTGCCCGAAACACCTTGTCGCTTTTGCTAGGGCGAAGTCTGTGTCTTTTTCTCTGAGGTTTAAAACTTAGCATATTTCGCCAAAACGTTACGTTTTTGATGAAACTTCAGAATCTGTAAAAGAAATATCTTCACAATCAACTCATCCTTGCCAGTCATCGCGCTATGCCCCGCCTAGTCCCCGTGCCAACGTTTCCCTATCGGTAATCTATAGTACAACATTCGCAGCTCCCTGCCGAAACGCGATGTCGTATAAAACCTTATAACATCGTCAGGCAGTAATGTACTTATATTAACCGAAACTTGGCTACGCAACGATATCACTGACCTCGTAGGTTCTGTTTCAGCCACCCAATTTCCATCTTTTTCGTGCGAATTGCAAGAATTATCGCGGGTGAGGAGTTCTAATTGCAGTCAGCGAACAGTTGTCTTGTTCTGCCATTAATGTCGCGTTAGACTTGGAAATGTGGCTTACGTGCCACGCTTCACCATTGACAATATTAATTGGTGTGTGTTATAGACCACCTCGCACTAGTCCCGACTTTTCCCGCAAGCTTCACAATGTTCTAACTCAACTAGATTCAAAGCACCCTAAAGCACACATCCTGCTATTTGGGGATTTCGATTACCCTATTATCGACTCGAGTATAATCAACCTCAGCGCATAGTTAGTCAAGAAGAGCCGAAAGACTTCATTGATGTTTGCCTTAATTTTAACTTGACCCAACTTGTATCCGAACTGACACGCGTCGCAGGGGAAGCAGCGAACACTCTGGACCTCATACTGACCCCTCATCCTGACAGCCTTAAATCCATTATATGCCTCCGAGAAACCAGTGACCATAAAGTAATCCATGCCAATTTTAACTTCTCACCTGTATGTTTAAGCTTAAGCATAGGTATACCTTCCTACAGATAGCCCTGAGGCGCTTCTTGCATCTTGCGTCCTGTGTCATAGAGGCATTCCATCACTCAATCGTATCCTCTCATTCTAATGTGTAGGCGTCCCTTTCGAACATAGAAAGGGTATTTTCGCCTGCAGCAAGGAAGCGTGCATTTCCTACCGATTGATTTAGATGATCGCATCGAAGCAGAAAACAGTTCCTTGGGTACTAAACTGTGTACCAGGATGCGTGCATGGGAGTGAGCCCACTTGCACAGTAGCTGACGGCCGCAACCGTGGTTTCGTATTGAGTTTCCACCTCGGCAGCAGGATGACGTGCGTTCGAAAACCCACCGGTTATCCCAATGAGTGCAGGTGCCCCTCAGCCCGACACTCGGCTTTCTTTAGTGTTGAACTGTCCTGGCGAAGGAGCCCGCGCCATGCAAATTCGATCAAATCCTGTGGGCATAGCGAAGCGTGCAGGCTACGCGCAATTAACGGACCTTAAGAGCGCCGGGGCTGGCTCCCATCACTGATGCGAATACAGAAAATTGTGTAGGAATTAATTGTTTGGATAAACTCTGGCCTCTTTACTAAAATTGTTTTGTTAAATTTCAGGTGTGTTGCTGTAGATTCTCGGTATCAGCTACATTATAACGACTGAGTTTAGAACGCTCTCCACTGTGCAAGATTTGGTGTATCTTACAGGTGTGGACCACGGCATAAATGATTATATGCAGATAGGCATACTTTTGTAGTCCCTTTGGATTTCTTCGTTTGTATTTTAGATACGTTTACAAGCAAAAGCTACCAACGACCACAGCAATAAATATCGCGCTTCTCTAGCACTCACCACAAAGATGCACAGAACTGCCACAGAACTGCCTACAGTGAATTATTTATTCGTGAGTGTCCATTTTCAGCTTTCAGGGGCTTCCAGCCGTGACATGCAGCTGGGCGGCGTGGCAATGGCGCGCAACGTTTGTCGCCGTCAGCGGCGTCCAAACTGGGTGTCGATGCCGCCTACGAGTCGTATGGAAGGCGGCCGGAAGCCGATGCCAAACCGGCCCAAAAAGAACAGCGGTCCCAGCGTCGTAGGGGCCGGTGGACGCGCGGGAGCCGCCGGAGCCTGCCCGCAGCAGGCCGGTTGCACGACGATGACGTCAGACCTGCTTCGCGTCGTTCTCGTCAGCGTTACGTTGCCCAGGGTCGCGTTCGAACTCGCGTCGCGCGGTCCATCCAAATGCGCGAGAGGCAGGCCTGCCAGCAGCGCGCAGGCGATCACAAGCAAAACGTGCTTCGAGGCTTCTGCACCCACGGAGGACATCGCCGTCTAGCTCGAGGCTTCGGGCTGAGCTAATCTAGAGGCCCGTAACACAAAGCGTTAAACGTTCGTCAGTGGCCTGTCCAAAATAACGGTGTCTTCAGTTTACGCCGCACGCCTACTGGGGCGGATGGTCGCAGGAGGCCTTGAGCAGAGATGCTAACCCGAGAAAGCAAGGGCGGTAACAGATGCACTACGAACGTTTCCAGACCGTAGGAAGGAATAGCCTCTCAGGATTCTGTCGAACGCTGCAGAAGAGGTTTACAGAAGGCTTCGAGCAGAACTGCACTCACAGTGGATGAATGGCGTCTACCACGCACACGGAACGTCTGTAGGGTGATCCAGGAAGCAGTGTTCCGTTTTCGCCGAGAGATGCAAGGATCAAAGAAGGCCCAACATGCCCTGCTTGGCTCGACGAGTTGTGGGAGGGCTAGTATGTATATATATACGCTTCGGACCTGCTGAGTGTATATATGGAATTGGAGCTGAAGCTTTGGATATTTTTTGAGTGTCCCGTCATTGTACACCTATGACCTCGTGCCACATCATGTCCAGTGAAAGTCGTGTGTGGGCTGAGAATTTGTGGCAAAGCTCATAACAATTCTGTGTGTCAGTGCTACCGAATGAGATATCCACAAGAAAAGAATCCAGAAGCATTGTTACCGGTTTCTGCTTTTGCATACCCGACGTCCTTTTGTTTATTTCGCAGTTCCCTTGGGTTCCACGTAAAAAAGGAGACAGAGGAAACAGCAGAACGTCAAAGATGCCGTTCTAATTCTTTACCGGGTATCTGAATCGCTGTTCGCGGTCCATTTAGATCTATCTCACATGGTCGACAAGCCGGTCAAGTGAAATGGCTTCTGCGCACGGAGACGCCGGAGGCATAAGAAACCGACTGGCGCCAAATTGTGAATTCTCTTTTCTTTTTTCACTGCATAATCTACAAGAGTCTCTTGCTGCGAAAGGCACGGTTCTTCTTTGTGGAAACACAGTGACGTGAAAGCAGACAGAAAGCACCTGGGAGCAGCACGAACAAAGCTCGCGCAACTCGAGCCAAGGACGTGAATCGGTCAAAAACTGCACCACGGGAAATTTGGCACGAGGTCGCCATTTGCAGATGAAACGTCCGTGGCCCCGCTGCGCTGGCCACTCCAGGAAGGAGCGCTTATTTGTAACGCGATGAAAAGGCTCTCGCAGCAAGTGCGTCTCTGTACAGGGGCCGCGACCCACTGTGGCAGTTACGACCTGGAAACCTGTGTCCACAAGCCATGTCTGATCTCGGAGACGGGTTTCTCCCAACGATCAGTGCCATCTGTGCTTCCAAGCATGGCGTTCACGTGTCACTACGGTCAGGTCGCGACTCTAAGCATGTCTGCGTCTAAAGCTGTGGTGAAAACTTTAGCAAAAGGTATACGTTGCCGGCGTCGGCGTTAGTTTATTGAATGGATGGAAGGTCACATCAGGCGAAATGAACTTCACAGCAATCAAACAGCTGGCCAACGCAGTCAACATGTAACGCGCTAATTATAATAAGAAATACGGCAGACGGATAACACCGTCGCGTAGCACATCTCGCATTGTGTGCGATGATATAAGTGGAAACACTCCTCGCACGCACGAACGAACGAACGCGCACGCACCGCGCACGAACACACACACGTACGTGCACGCGCGTGCATACAAAAGTATAGCAGTTTCCGCATTACTTGGAAAATAAATGCACACTGAGCACACAACCACATAAGAGGAAGTCTAAAAAATGTAGAGTTCCTGATTTTAAATACGATAGAAAATGCATTGACGCGTTTACTGAAGGCAGGATAAAATGAATTGAACGCAACAAAGAGTGGCATAACCAACAGTTGTGGTGCTTCGGGATGAAAGGAAACAAAGGGAATTACAGCTAAAAATTCCTGTGCTGAGGTTTCCAAATGAATCAAAACATAACTGCTTGCTTCATTGGGATTGTCCTTATTAGCAATTGTTTCCAGCAGTTTGTTCCATTCTTTCATTGCAGTAGACAGAAGAGAGATATTAATAAAGTTTCCTGAACACAGATGCTGTGTAGTTTTAAAAAGTTGAGCAACTTACCTGTAGTTGACGCCTGTGTATGCGAAGCTTTGATGATTAGTGGGCAGCAGTTGTATGAATAAAACCCGTTGTGTGGCTAATGGTTACGTAGAGATTGTAGGCTGTAGGGGTACGTTTATATCGATAACACATAATGTTTATAATGGCAAGATATAAGATTGAAAGCCGCCTAAAACCAATCGGCACATAACCAGTCACAATATAACATAATGTTAGACTGTGCTATTATCTGGATGCCACGAAAACGGTGGGATTGGCTTGCCCGCCAAAACGTTTCAGTACTCGGAGAAGAATGTTTCACTATAAAAGCCGGCGTCGTGTACAGGTTGAAGGAACAAGAAGTGATCGTAGTAGTTGCTAGAAGTTAAACATGCAATTTATGAAACAGGTACTGCCGAGCAATTTGGCAGTGATGTGCCAATGATTTGAGCAGAGAAATCAATGGAATCAATCAGTTTAGTTTGTTGCTGATATAATACCAAGTACCAATGTGACTGAACTGAGGGCGTGATCGTCGAGTTTAAAGAGTACGGGTGGACGACACAAATGTGCGCATACAAACAGTCGTAGACTAAATCGATAGCTATGCTAAAGAGGTTGTTAACATGGGTTTCGCAAGCGAGTGATTGAAAAAGGATTCTACAGAGATGTCACACCAGACCTATATATATATATACGGCCTCAAGGCGTACCCAGTCCTGCGCAACATTGCCATTCTCCTCTAATGGGTATCAGTTGTGAGGCTACATCAGCGATTATGAAGGAGGAAATACATTAAAATCCTGCAGCACGGCAGCTACCTCAGTAGCCAATAGTTTTCTGTTTTCGTTGTTTTATTTTCAGAACAATTGTTGCACGTTAATCCCTTCGCGACCAAGTCAAAGCAGCACCGCACTGCTGCTTTGTGGACTAGCCTCTTAACTAAAGGTCACAGAAAGAGCATTTGGAGCCAAGTAAGACTCGTGGTATTGCGGAATGAAACTGCACGCTTCAGTTCTGCTCGTTAATTTACTTGTCATAGTTGCTTTGCTATAACGGACCGAGTTGTCCGTTAGCGTTAAATGCATGGTTACCACCTGTAAGTTGTGCAAATGTTTCAACGGCGTTGTATTCGGCAGCATCCGTCGCGCGAACACCCCTTATTCCGCCTCCCTCAGCGCCGACCTTCAGCCTCGAATTTTCTCCTCCCACCATTCTCGGCGAGTGTCGCGATCGAAAGACTGCCACGAGATTCGCCGGCGCGTGCTGATCAAACAGCCACGACCTAAAAAAACCAACTGCGTCAGGAACCGCCTATTCATTGCGGACGCTCGTCACCATGCCTGCCTGATTGTATATATATATGCACGTGGATTCACGAAAGACCTCCCAAACAAACGTTGCGCCGTGTTCAATGAGCGCCCAAGTCACGCATTCGCCTCGCTCATTTTCATTCTGTGTTAATCCAAGATTGATTTTGCCCGCTGGCGCACATCAAACTGCTCAGTGACCGCGCTCTCGGCCGCCCAAGCAAGTCCCACGTTTTATAAGACTGAAACTGAGTGGCCGACGCCATCGTTAGTTAAAGGAACTGCTGAAAGCACCAAAATGATGGGTTGCCGCGGTCTTGTCCTTGCATGCTTCGCGCTCTCGATGCTGCAGTCCTCCTCGAGCATGACAACTAAGAAGGCAATGATGAAGGACAGTGAGAGCATGAAGCCCGGGAAGCAGCAAGGCTCGCCGGGTGACAAAATGCAGGGCGCGGCGATGTCGGCGAGCACACCCGGTCAGGACGACGAGGAAGATTCCATGGAGAGCGAGAGCATGGAAGCGGATCAGATGGGCCAAGGTACGAAGAACTGCACGATGCCAGGTATGGACATGAGCGGGAAGAAGGACATGACGGCGGCCAGCGGCGACATGAAAGGCGGCGCGACGACCGCTCCTGCGAAAGCCGTGATGAAGGGCGCCAAGATGGGCGCGGACATGATGAAGGCGGGGGCAAACTGCACCGTCCAACGAATGGGCGACATGATGAAAGGCGGTGGGAGTGATATGACGAAGATGATGAGCGAAAAGGGCAGCATGCAGTCGACAACGGCGACGCCGAGGGGACGTCGGAACTGTAAGAGTTTTTTGCAATGTTCAGTCGGCGACAGAAGTACGCCCAGCGAGGGTTGATCGAAAAAGCCGAAATTCAGCCCAGATTTAGTTTGCAGCCAGTAAAACAGGAGGATGATGGTACTGGTTGCGTGCGCTAGTACCGATAGCAAATCTCAAATCCAGGCTGCGAGCGCAGTCAGCAAATTTTCTAGGACCACTGTCATAAAACGTTTTTCCCCATGTTCTATTTGCCGTATGCCCAGCATGAGGATTGGCTATTATTTCCTATTGCGAGCAGTTCTGTGCAAGAGCTTTTTGTGCCCACGGGGCCTGCATTTAAATGCGAAAGCACTTCTGTGCCTACCCAACGAGAAAATTGTCCGTCTCTCACGTAAGACGAATGCAATGGTTTATACCACCCTAAACGAGGGCTCATACCCCCGTAAGCAAGCAAAAAATGCAATGCCTCATACCGACGTAACGCAGAGGCTACAAGCGCTCAGCAATGTGAAGCGAACAGTGCATACGTTCATTGAACTCGCCCATATAACATACAGAACAGCATACGTTTCAATAAAGAACAAGGTCAAAACAAGCATCCGAACTATCAAGCATTGCATACCCCCCTTAGCAATTGTAGTGGTGTTTTTGCAACAGCTTCGCTGGACATCCCGGTTGATAAGGACCGATAAGAGTTGACAAAAAGTTGATAAATGTCTGATCATGTTCAATAAGGTTGAAAACGATCGATTAGGGTTGATAATGGTTTATGCTGGTCGAATGAAGTTTCATAACGTAAATAATGACACCGGGCTGCGTGAAGATGAGCAAGTGACGCAATGTTTGCGCGTACTTCGACAACTCCCAGAGGAGTTTCTGCGTGAAATTTTTTTTTATTCCTTCACCCAGTCACTTTTTTTTTGACACCAGTGATCTAGTCTTCTTCTAATATAGATTCAGTTGTATGCAACTTGTTCGATCGCAGTAAAACTCAAACTGTTTAACTTCTCCTAAACAAGGAACGTAGCATGGACTTCCTACGCTACTCCATTAAGGTGGGGCCGTACTCACAAAGACCTTACGATAAAATTGTGCATAAAAGAAAATTCCAGCCCATCCTCATGCTGAACATACCATAGCGGCCGATCAGTGCCAGAGAACAGCTACAAAGGCAAGTTTCTGTATTCGACCCATGGCTCTTAGAGTCAGGCGCCAGCCAATTCGATTAGAAAATTTATTAACGAGGCTGGCTGACTAAACTGCATTTACGAATGCCAAGGTTTGGGAATTCGGCTTCTGCGTCCAAATTCAGAAAGCTCCTCGTTCCTAAGAGCACAGCACGTAACTTCTTGACAGCCCTCGCTCATATATGTCTTCGTAATCACGTCTTTTCCTAAGCGTTCTAGCCAACGAATGGCTTTGTAAATACAAACGTAAATCAAACAACGCCAATAAAATAGGTCTGAAAAGACGCCATGTTAGACTTCGCAGTAAACGCATCGTTTTCTCGCTGCGTCGTTTACCGCTCGACATTTCGCTAGTTTCACAACCAGCATAGTATCCCTAACTGTCCGCTATTTCACGTCTTTTCGTTACAGAACGACACTTGTCTGCGGGATGTCGCCTCGTCCATCTCCGACTCAAATAAGTTGTTTAAATAAATCCAGCCACTGTGTTTCTGTGTTTTAACCAGAGACCCTAAACCGAATATATCCGATGGTGTGCAGCGATATCTTAAGGGCTGCACTTTTTTGAAGCCCTGTAGTCTTTTTTTTTTTTTTCCTGTTGGTGCAACCAAAACGCCCATGTGCTGTATCCTTTCGTTCCTCCTGGCAGGGCTGGTTGCGTCCGTGGCTAGCTGTATAGGCAGAACAAAAGCATAAGATAAAGAGGATGATTATTATTATCTCAAAGCTTGTAATTGACGATTACTTTCAACGCTGCGTAAGCGCTGCATACAGAACGTATGAACAGTGTTAACTGCATGCTGGGCTACTTAAGCAGTGACATTTCCTACACTCCATCTTCTTCGAAGTTATTGCTCTATAAAATACTTTAATTCCTTCTAAACTGGGATTCGCTTCAGCAGTATGGAACCCCAGTTATGGAAGCTTACTTACGTCGCTAGGGCTAGAGCAAAACCGTTCAGTTGGCCTGATCGTTTCTAAATGGAATTGAACCGTATATAACTTCCATGAGAGCTAAGCTCTTCTTTAGCAGAACTTGTTCTTGGATTAGTGGGTTCATACTTAAAGCAAATGATATTCCTTCCTTGTCTAGTATATTGCTGTAAAGTGGCTCGACGATCTCTATTTTATAAGCTATACCATTATACGCGTCGCACCGCGTCGATCATGAGTACAAAGTCCGAACTGGACTATGCAGCACTGTTATTGTTTGTTTGATTTTAATGCGTCAGCATTAAAATCAAACTAGCAATGATAGTGCTGATTTATTACAGTGATTTCCCACAGCGATTGTAATGCGTCAGCATTAAAAAGTGTATGTGTGGGAAGTGTGGGAAGCCGGTCACGTGCTAGACTCAAATACACACACACACACACACACACACACACACACACACTATATATATATATATATATATATATATATATATATATATATATATATATATATAGTGTGTGTGTGTGTATTGCAATGTGGTGGTTGCGGTTTAAATCATGGATTCGGGCGCTCAAAGAGGTGCGACGTAATGGTCACGCATTTCTCTCGCATTTACCACTAAATTATCACTGGATTTTCTTGTCCTTTATTTAGAGCATGTCCCTCAATCGGAACAAACTACCTAAAGAATCGCTATGTGTAAAAATAAACATATTAATCTAGTCTTAGCTATCATTGTATAACTAGGAGCAAATTGCTGCGTAATAGCGAGAATTACAGAATTATGTTTATATTTATCATATATTCGGTACTTCCATTCCCTGGTTAATGCCACCTGGCCCTGAAGGTGAGTGAGTGAGTGAGTGAGTGAGTGAGTATACTAAGTAGAATTAAATAAATAAATAAATAAATAGCTGTGGGAGTTGCCCAAGCATCGAAAGCATGAGGCTTGCCTGCTAGCTTGCTCCTCGAATTGCAACACTTGCCCACTGCGGGAATTGGCGAAAATGCCGGCACTTGAAGGAAGGAGGGGAGACAAAATCGGAAGGAGAAGGAAAGGCAAGGTGTGGTAAAGATGTTGCAAATATTTAAACAGACTAATATTAAAATGACTGGTGTAAGTAATGAAACCATCAAGAGAGAGAGATAAAACTTTATTGTGTCCTTGATGGGGTCCAGGTGCGGCGGGTGTTGGGAGACTGACCCTCAGTGCCCCTCTTTCTCAGACGGCGGCCAGTCCTTGCTCTCTGGCGGCGTCTTCGGCCGGCCGGACCGGTCCAGAGCTGCTCTTCTAAATCCAACCTGAGCAGCAAAGTCTCTCACTGCTTGGCCATAGTTATGATGCGTGTAATGTTGGTGCGGCGAGTATTGGTGGCAGAGGCTTTGGGGCATGCTCAGATAGTGTTTTCGAGGTCAGCGCAGGCCTCGCGCACTTTGCAGAGTGGAGAGTATGCATCAGGGTAAGTGCGATTGTATAGCACGGGGTTTAGGAAAGTTCGCGTTTGAAGTAGTCGCCAAGTGGTGGATTGAGGTTTATTCAGTGTTGCGTATGCTGGATGGTAGCACAACCCCTCTCTGAGGTAGTGGGAAAGAATTTCTCTGAACGAGACCATTTGGCCGCGCGCGTGACCGCGATGCAGAACAGAGGGCTGATCAGGACCGGAAGACGCAGTAGAAGGATGATGCGCCCGGTGTGCGAGAGCTGGGGTGGTATCATGAGCGGCTTTGTTTCTGTCCAGACCCGAGTGACCAGGGGCCCAGATGTTCTGGACGTGGCGTTGCCTTGAGGGGGGAGTGCCGGATAGTATCTTCTGTGCTTGTGGTGCTACCAGTTCTCTTGTGTAGTTGCAAATGGCCGTTTTGGAATCGCTGATGATACAGTGTGCATTGGCAGAGGCATAGGCCAAATCGATGGCCGTTTCCTCTTCTTCAGGTTGAGTGGTGAGTATTGGCCTTTGAGCATTTGTTGGTCTCAATTATGAGCACGCTAAGCCTCGTCCTTCCTCAAGCGTAACTCAAACGACTGTTCACGTGTGCAGAGACTCGTAAGACTAGCCGGTGCTTGTCGCTTTATAGAGTCCCTTTATAAAGTATACCTCAGAAACACGTTAATTTAATGCAAAGGTGAGCCGACCCGTCTTCTTCTTCATTGTTTATGACACAAGGTACCTCCTCAGGTAATTTTCTGAGCACAATTGTTCGCCTTTCGCCTTTCGCCCACGCAGATGCATCGTGCAGTAATGTGCATCGCGTACGTCCAAGAATAGTTTCCGCATCCTGTATGTATTTCGTTTTAAGCACGCCTGACTTCACCCCAAAACTATAGCAGTTATCATGGATGTGTTATGTTTTTGCAGCGGCTTTTAATTCTGTGTAGAAAGTAACTGAAGCTCTCATTAGGGAAGCAGAAATTTGCACTTTTTTTGCTAGGAACTTTGACGCGTGGGTCAAGTTTTGGCCTGGCGTGCCTCTATATTCGAGTATCTAGTTTATGTGCTTATTAGGAGCCAAGAGCTGGACATGCACGAAGGCAGCCAATTGAGAGAGAAAAAGGGAGAGGAAGCAAAGATGGGAAAGGCGGACAAGTCAACCACACGAGATTTCTGTTTGCTAAATTATAGGGGGTAAGGGAAAAAAGAAACAGAGCACAGCTGGAATCCTCAGCTCGTACAGCCGTTTGCATCCCGGCAGGCTCTGCAGCAGATGACGTCCACATCGGAGACTTATTTGAAGGCAGGCGTATCGCACTAATATACTCAACTATTCGCTCATGCACTCAAATGTTTAGAAGCATGTCTAACTAACACGTGCCGGAGAAAAAGGAGATAAGTGTTGATAAAGACGTCGCACACATACATCGAGGGACGCAGATGAAGCGGGAAGACGGGGACATAACGCTTGTTTTTATTTCCCGTCGCAAATTGTGCGCAGCCATCATGTTGTCCGGCAGCGTGAAACTCGCACCGGAAGATAGGCACAAAAGAAAGAAAGAGGTGAAGACAGCCGCGGCGCGCGGCAACACGGACGGCGGACGCGCTCAGTAGACGAGCACGCGGAGCCTGTCGTGGCCGATGTTTCGCAGCGCGGGTTGGCACAACTCGCTGATCATTCGAGGCGGCCCGCAGATGAGGATGATGCTGTACGAGGAGGGCGGCGGGAGGTACTCCTCCATGATGCTCTGCGTTAGCGGGCCCGCCACGTAATCCTCGTGCGTCTTCTTCAGCACGTTGCGAACGGGCATCTCGGTCAGCACGTTGCAGAGCCTGCGCGGGCGTGCGACAGGACCCGTATATTGTAACGATCGATTATGTGCCACGCAGTGGATTCGCTCTGCGTCCTGTGCTCGGACACCACCGCTATTTCCCGAATCGGCAACTTGGTGCCAGCAATGGCGATTAATGAAAATTTAGGAAGTACCAACTACGGTCGATATCCAGCAGTGCGTTTCGAAAACTTTCGGAAGTAGTTATTTGTGGCACTATGCCGCTCTGCGTGTTATAGGTGGCGTTACCTTTACCACCGTGCCTTATCCCTATAAGCGGGAGACAAACGATACTTTGAGCGCCACTTCCTTAAAGGTCACTTCTAAACCTCCAGTAGCTTTACGTGCAGCGTCTGCATCGGTAATCGGAGGCGCAGCGTCTCAAAACGCCAGCTGTCACGAGGGAGGAATGCCGAAACGCTCCCCCTTACGTACCCCGGTCCCAACGTGCCGGACCCCATGTGGTACTTACTGCTGTGCTCGGTGTAGGCTGCATTAAACTGTACTACCTCAGGGATGGGCCCACGAAAATAGTTATACAGTCGCAAAAAATAGTGGGTAGTTTCCGACGAAAGCTGCACATATCGCAAAGACCATTGCAGAGCAAAGAACATAAAGTCCAATGGATGCTTACAATAGTGTGCACACCTACAAATGCACTGATTATGCGTACATCAGAACTGATAGTTGGCCGAGTTGGTACGAATTCATAGTGAAATATGTGGCAACATGTACATAGGACAAACCGGTTCGGTGCATAAACACCCGTCTAAAAGAACATGAACGTTCTCTCGGTAAAGAAAACTATTCGCACTTGTCGAACCACTGAAATCTGTCATTGTGATCCGGTATTTTTTGACACTGACATTTTGTTTTCAGATAAAAACAAACTAATACGTGAAATTACAGAAGCGTTTCATATAAAAAAGTATGCTGAAAAATGTATAAGCCAACCCTCAGTTGCAATCACTGACAATGAATTTGTTTTAAATTCTGGTTGAACCTTTTTAATCAGTTTTTTTTTTTCTGTTTATACTGACGACTCTTGTTGCACATGCTCAGTGCTGATAGCTGCGCTATTTATGTTCTGTATCTTTCTCAAGATAAACAGTTGTGATTATAAGCGCTCGTGTGTCCCCCTTCATTGTGTCCTTGTCGTTTGTGCGCGCTAAATATTTGACTATGAATGCGTACATCTTTTGATTGATTGGAGATTCCGTTGCGGGGGGCTCCAGATACATTTCGATCACTTGAGGCGCTTACGGACATCTAATTACAGTACTGACTTTGTTTGATCCTTCAACAGCCGGCGCAGCCGGGAGACGAAACCAAGACCTCATGGTTGGCAGCACAATGCCGCATATACGCTGACCCACCTTGATGCTCGCTTAGTGCGCTTGTGTGTTCGCGTGCTCGCGGGCGCGCACGCGGGCTGCCCCGCGTCAGTTGTTTTCGTCTCACATCCATGCAAGAAACTTCGTTTTTGAGTCACTTGGGCCTGTGTGCCGCGGGCGAGATAAATCGACGGGTTGCGCTCTTTCTCAGACAGCTCAGGTCGTTAGACAGCTCAGCGGGAAAATCTAAGACTGATCTCTGTCTCTCTCTTACCTAATCAAGCTTGTTCCTCCTCCTCCTCCTCCTCCTCCTCCTCCTCCTCTTCCCTAGACTGAATGTAGATTTAACGCCCGAATACGCGATCTGCTAGTTGGGTCGGCCTCATAAAAGGTAGGCAGACAATAGCGAGGAATATTTCATCAGCAAAATGTTAAGGAAGAATTGAATAGCTAGTAGAGCAATGTGAAAAAAAGAAAAGCTATGAAAAAGCAACAGCTCCGTGCAGAAATTTGACAATGCTAAGAGAATTTTGAAATATTTGAGATAAATGTAACTTGAAAGTTTAACATAAAGTACAATATCCTGAAGGTACTCAGCGCTTTCGAGGCCCGTAAATGTCGCTGGCCTTTTTCAAGAAAATGGAGCAATAGACGTGCACCCGGTGAGTACCGATGGCGAAATTAAATTTCTCAGTCTCGCTCCGAAGAACGAACTAGACTGTCAAGTTGATGCAGAAGTACGGCAACAACTATTTGACTGCACCCTTTCTCCTCTGTGTCCGCCTGGTAATCATGCTAAGCTGATCACTTGCAGTCGGGTTCACTAAAAAACGAGGCCATCAAAATCTTCTAGTTGCACTCAAAAACACCCCGTGTACTCTTCTCGATCTGCTGGCCCTTTTTCTTGCGGCTGCGCCGCAGTAATCTGCGTCATCTAGCTTTGTCGCTCAGCAGGCGTTCTTCCTCCTTACGGACTTTGTGTAGGTTGGCTCGGCATCTGACCGTGCTACATCGTTGATCTCGTAATGCGCCTATATTGTGCAACTAACAGACAGGAAAAAAATAGTTCCGTCGCCCTTGTGTGATGCGCCGTTTCGTGGTCATGGGTAATAGCGTGGTAAAAGGCGCATTACAAGATAAACGAACACCCAAATTTTCTCTAAAGTCATAGTACGTCGTATCGCAAGGTGAACGTGCTGCATATTCACCTTGGAAAGTGGCATTGCTGCAAAGGGATTGTCTGAAACATTCTCGTTTGGTTTGTAAACTTGCGTCAAGCGCTTTGTCCTCGACCTGGAGGGGATTTTCAAAACCATAATAATAATAATAATAATATTTGGGGTTTTACGTGCCAAAACCACTTTCTGATTATGAGGCACGCCGTAGCGGAGGACTCCGGAAATTTTGACCACCTGGGGTTCTTTAACGTGCACCTAAATCTAAGCACACGGGTGTTTTCGCATTTGGCCCCCATCGAAATGCGGCCGCCGTGGCCGGGATTCGATCCCGCGACCTCGTGCTCAGCAGCCCAACATCATAGCCACTGAGCAACCACGGCGGGTCTTTCAAAACCATGTGCGAACGTTTAAACGAAGTCGAAGAGTTGAGATTCGAAAGTGCTGCTCGCATTGTTCAAGTTAAGGGAATCAAGAGTCTGCAGAATCTGGAACTTTTCTTCTCAACATAGGCAACAAATCTAGCTACCACTTAAAGTGAATATGCTAATGGGACGCGCGCAGTCAGAGTTTCATTGTACCCGTTTTACAAGTGATGTACGCATCCTTCGGTGGAATTCGAACCACGCACGTCCCGCCTATGAGCCAGTATTCCTTAGGCGAAGCCTACCGACTCTTTGGAGCTAGTAGGGTGAACCGCGCAGCTCACAGGCGTTACCCACTTGTTGACTCGGGTACTTCTGGTCACATGACAGACGCACCTGAATGTCCTCCGCTGGTGCTTGGCATAATCCTTGAGCTCCTGGTGCATAATGATGTCCTTCTCGGAGTGGTTCACGTTAATCATAAAGATGCGCGTGACGTCATTTGGGTCGGCGAACTTGTGGCGCAGCAGCTGCAGCATGGGCGTCACGCCCGAGCCAGCGGCCACCAAGCCGATATGCGAGGCGAGGCACAGCATGCTACCGTTCTCCATTATGAACCGGCCGCCACCAACATACTCGAACTCACCCTTCGGACCCTGGACCTGTGCGCGTGGGCAAGCGTCAATGCAGAGCACAGGCAAGAAACTCGTCGTGCCGCGATTGTTGTCGTCGTCATAATAATAATAATAATAATAATAATAATAATAATAATAATAATAATAATAATAATAATAATAATAATAATAGTAATAATAAGAAGAAGAAGAAGCAAAAGAACAACAAGAAGAAGAATCGTCATCGGCATCATATTCATGCCCACTGCTGAATGAAGGCTTCTCCTAGCGATCTCTAATTATTCCTGTTTTGCACCAGCTGACTCCCATCAATTTCGCAATTTCTTCACGCCGTCTAATTTTCTGCCCCTTTCTCTTGGCAACCATTCTGAGGCTGCAGTTGGGAACAATAACTGCAACAACAATAACGACGACGATGACAACAATAGCAGCAGCAGCAGCAGTAGTAGTAGTCGTAGTAGTAGTAGTAGTAATAATAATAATCATCATAATAATAATAATAATAAACCAGAATTTCCACTTTATATTATATTTAGTAAAAGCACGTCACATTTGTTGCTGTAGCCAGTGACAGGTTAACAATGAAAATGCAGAAGCTCCTACCGACCGAAAAACCTATATACATGGTGTTCCAAATAACCTTAGCAAGAATCTAAAAATATACAAATGCCACGTAGCTGGACAGAACCAAAATAATGTTGTTTGCCGTAGCTTGGAGGTCCTCCAACTATTTTTTTCGTTACGCCTCATCCGATAATTAGCCCTAATTAATCAATGAACTTCTCAAATATTATAATAAGATGAAAAGTATCAATGAGCAAAGTGTAGAGTGACACGAAAAACTCCCGACACAGCTTTTGTGTACCTCAATACGTGCTACATAAAAGTGTTTTCTCAGCTTGAAAGAAGCCCGCCAATACACGCAAAGTGCCTCGAGTGGCCGGTCTCGCGGCAATTTCGCGTGCATCTGCGGGCGTCTTTTACGCAAGGAAAAATGACCTCGTGCTTAGAAGCGCAGCACCAAAGCCACTAAGCCGCTACGGCGGGTTGATGACTGGTTTAGTAAAATGTATCAACGTATGCACATTCCAGAGTAATTGATGGTGCAAGCGTACATTTGACAACGTACAACACTACTCGTCCCACGCGCACTCTGATTTGAAGAGGCTCTTTCGCTACAGAATCGGCGACAGCACTCAAGAAAATTGGGAAACAGTAAGCGCTTTGGAAGTTAGCGCTAGTGCCTGTAGTTTCGTGTTTCAAATTAGCTCTAAAAAACCGCGCTAAACATCTAGGAACTAAGCGTCTAAGTGTGGCGAGTGCTGTCTTCATAACAGTGGTGATCCGGTGAGAAGCGATCCCGGGCAAAAAAATCGAAACAATCTAAGGGTGACAATGTAGGATATGGGGACGAAAAAGAAAACAGATGGATTTCGTAGCCCGAGTTTCGTGTACAATGTGTCCCGGATAATACGTTCCCGAAGTAGGGCATGGTAAAAATTGACTTTTACTTAGCTCCTCCGAATCACCACGACCAAAGCGCTGTTCTGGCACGCCCCCTCAAGCACATTTGCAAGGCTTTCCAAGCGACCGTGAGTTGCCAAGCGGTGAGCGCGCATACCTGTATGGGGTCGCCGGGCATCAGGCTATCAAGAGTCTGCGACATGATCCCGCCATCCGGGACAGAGGAGGAGGTTGCTTGCCGGTACACCTTGACGATGATGTCGAAGCTGCCACGCTGGTCGCGCGGGCTGACCGGCGTGTACGGGCGCACCAGCAGACGCTCCCCTAGGCGCGTCCACAGGTACACGTGTTGGCCGACGGCACAGCCAAGCACCTGTTCGCGCGCAGAGAAACAACAAACAGCGCGGTCTTTTTGTAACTACCCTGTTTACTCAATTCTAACGCGCACTGTTTTCCGAAAGAAATCGCTGGAGCATCGCCTGCGCGTCGTAGATGAGTGCAGGCCACATCTGGAGTGCAAATCAACACTGCACCCCCCCTCCCCACCACCCGACCCCCACTCCCCAATTTCGAATACCACCTTTCAATATCGAAGGAGATGTTTTCCCGTATAGCAGCGTTTTTCCGTTTTCTTTAATGTTTTTTTTTAATGACTATGGCAGATAGCAATATTCTAACCCTTGATATAAATTACTCGATGAGGCGGTCATTACTTCCACGAGACATCAAAATTCTTAATCTAATATGTAACATAATTACGCTCATTAGCTTTTAACTTCATTATCTTATGGCCCATATTCTAACCTACGAATTGTAGCCGGTGAGTTCGCAAGGCGTATCCACTTGGAATGAATTCTCAGGACTGCACCATGCAGGTTTAAGATATTAATTTCTAGTGTTCGAAAAGATGAATTAATGTTCCAGTTAGTTCTGTGCTTGACTTCATAAAACAGCGTTTTCTTTAGAAAGGCTGTTTCGAATACAATGAAAGTAACCTAGCGAAAAACGCTACGTTAATTTCACTGCTTGTAACGTGCAACCAACCTCATGCAATGTTTAGGTTTCGCCACAGTGTCGCAACTTTAATCTCACGCAATCTTGTTTATTTGCTTGCTTGCTTGTTTGTTTGCTTGCTTGTTTGTTCACTACACCACTCAGAAGCTGTGCCGAAAAAAACTCCAAATCATGTGAATGCACAATGTGAGACGTCTCCGCAGCGATGTCCTGAGGACGAAGACGATAAATGATGCTTGTCAGTGAAAGATAAGTGATGACAGGTGCATGCACAGACACGTACTACACATATCTAACAATAGTTAAGGCTACAGCGGCGCATACCCTGTCTGGGTTATTAGCCAAGAATGAGTACGCACCCAGTGGCGCATACCGCATGGGTAAATCAAACAAAATAAAGTAAATCAAAGATACTTTCGAAGATATTGCCCTTGTGTCATGAAGAGGTCAGTAAATTGAGTGCACACTTCTACGCTATTGTTCATACTTGGCAAAGTGTGCACTTTGTGTGTATTCGTGCGCTTTTTTCATGCTCTGAAAAACATTTTTATGTAGTACGTATTGAGCAACGGAAAGCTGTATCGCGAGTTTCTCATGTGGCTCTATGATGGTGTCGTTTGCGCTTTTCGTGTAATTATAATAATTGAGAAGATGTATAATTCATTAGACTGATTATCTAATTCGGCGGAATGCAAGAACTAATCTGAGTATCTTCGAGCGACTGCAAACAACATTACCTTGGTTCTGTCCAGCTACGTAGCATTTGCAGATTTTTGAAGTTTGGCTCAAGGTAAGTGAAACTCTGTAAAAACGTGAATTTGTTTCTTGCAGAACGTTCGCACATAAGACTATGTTTGAAAAGGTGGTCTTTAGTGGTACTCGTTCTTGTTTGTTTGTTTTCTGCGGTTAATTCTGGAGGCCACAAGCTGCTTTGGGAAACATGCTTTGGGAAACTTGAAAGCGAGAGTAATTTGAAAATTTAGTTCCGTAAGACAAACAAGTGTGCAACGTTCAGCACGCACGTAATTTTCCCCTGAGCAGGCCACATTATTTGACTCACTGATGAGACTTAACACCCTAAAGCTACACACGGGCTCTGACCTCACTGAAGGTTCAGAATATTTTTGGCCACTTGGGATTCTTCCACGAGTAACTAAATATAAGTACTCGGGTAAGCTTCAACTCTGTTCCCGTTATTTAAACGGCTTCAGCTGTCGAGAGTTACATCACGAACGCGTGCTGAGAATCAAAACACCGTAGCAGCTGGGTCACCAAGGTAGCTTTTCGTATGCTTTTTTTTATTGCGATAGACAATCATATGGACGCTCCAGGCGCATTTCTGCCGTCGCCGTCGCCGTGTTGTTCTGTACAAAGTCCGAGGGCGATAACATCGTCGTCGCGCGCCGTATGCTTTATGTGCGAATAAAAGCGTGCGAGGGTGGGCCAACGATCGCGGCTGAATCTTGCCCGCGCAAGGGAGGTGGGAAGGGAGGGGAGCGCGCCGTCTTCCGTCGTGCGCAAGGCGAGGGGGAGAGAAGGGAGGGGGTTTCTACTCCGGTAACAGCTGCGTATGGCGCAGCCGCGCGTGGTAGCGTGGGCCCTAACTTGAAATCGATCGGTGATGGGGGTTGTGCGCCGAGTGCCGATAGCTTCGTGTGCACTGTGTTTTCGCCGCTTAGTTGGCGTTGAAGCGAGAGGGAGCAGAAAGGTCAATTCGCTCGCTGCTGCTGCCGCGCTTCCTTGCTCCAGCGTTTTGACTGCGAGATTCCGCGGTAATCGAGTGAGATATCTTGATGTGAGGTTGTGCGCGCGTGACACCATGCTTTGTTAATTTAGTTTGCGAATGTTTACAAGTCTACACGGCGGATAAAACTAATATCGTTACTTTGTATAGATGTCTACTAATTTGCTATCGCAATCGATTCTTCGCCCTTCGGGGGAAACTTCGACTTCTTCGAGCAGCCAATTCGCAGCTAGCGTTAAGTTGCCACTGTCCTTTTACACTTTAACCTGTAAATTAGGGTGCAATAGGCCGACAGTTTACTCCAGGGCAGGCCGCTCTGTGTGATTCGCTGATGAGGCATAATGTGGAAGCAGCACCTGGGCCACTTGAATATACGCCATAGCAGATGATTCATAATAATTTTAGCCACCTGCATGGGAAATATTTTTGGTACCCTCAACAGTGCCGGTTTGTCCCATATCTAAAACCCTTAAACTTGAGGGGCAACATGACATCGTTGATGAGATGATTGACGTGATGATTTTCCTTTCTGACGTATTTTTGTGACCAGTAAATATGACACGGCAACTCCACAATGTGGTAAACTGACTGCAAGAAAGCTATATTAACTTTCATTGCCATCACTGTCAGAATCATGTCTCGGATGTTTCGGTGAGCAACGGGTGGTCAGAATTGACACGCATGTAGCCTTCAACTGTAGGCACTGGTCCCAGGCGTCGTAGAAAATAGAATAGCGTCTATTCTGGGCGGTATATAATAACAGTCACATGGCCACAGAGGCAGGGTAACGCTACACAGGCGGGCAGTAAGCTAATTAAGGTGCGTCTGTCTCTTTTGGAAACTACAGGCAACTGCACAATGATATTCTGTGCTTTGCAAAATGACCATTTCTATGTACGAAAATTCCTTATTTGCGACGCCTTTAACCCGCATGATTATAAGAAAAATGAAAATTTCTCTGCATACACGTACTCACACATACATGATTTATATACATAGATATCGATATATGATAAAGGTATCTTTGGAATCGAGATTATTGGAAAGTCATGGTCAAGAATATTACGCGGCTTATTTACGGTTTCGGTACTGACGTGTCAAATCACAGTTGACGTGTTGAACCCAGCAGTGCAATCTGCTTTTTAAGAGCAAGGACTATAAAAACTTGAAATTGACCGACTCCAAGTTGGAGATAATGCAGATGCAATGTGTGCCGTTGACGGGATGGCTTGTCCAATGGCGTAATTTTACCGTTTACTCATGCAATTCTAATATTCCTTGCAGTATCCTGTAGATACCATTTTTCCCTTTCGTCCAAAGTGACGACCGTACTTCCCAGAAAAAAAAGGAAATATTGCCTGCACGGAACATGACTGCAACTGTCCACGTGTGTCCCAAGATCTACAAAGACATGCTGGCACGCAACGTCACGAGCACTCCTATAGGTGGCGCTAGCGATTTGCCGACGCGTAGTTCTTAAACACAACTTCTCTCATTGCAAGTGTAGTGTGAGCTCACCTTCGTGTACAGCAAAAAAAAAAAAAAAAAGAAATAATTACAGCCTAAAGGGCAAGGGTGTTAGCCAAAAATGTTTGCATACGTTGACGTGGACCTAAATACAAGCTAATCCTATGCGGGTCGCAGCTATCGGGTATACAATGAAAACTCATACACAGATTTCCGCGACCTTTTTTTGGGTGGAGAGCTCGAAAAGGTAAGAGAAAGAAGAGCTCGAGATACTGCAGCATGGTGGAAACGTTCGATAAAGAACCTTAGAAAGGCATGTTCCACTTCCTTAGAAACGATTTGAATGTTACAAATTTGCTATCCTTTCGGGCTTCGATTCTTTGGCACAGCGACAGGAAGGTTTGCGAAGCTATTCAGAATTTCTTTTGTTGGGTCAATGAGATTTAGACTGTAAAACCAGACCTAAATGTGTCCATTCTTTCCAGGGAAATTGGTTTCGATTATATAGTCGTATTTCTCTGTTTCATTCAATTCTTCATTTTCATAAAGTGGTGATCTATAATCTATCTCTTGATTCTTATCTACCTTATTTTTCAAGTCTTGTTCGAATTAGTTTACGTTTCTTCTTCATTACCTTACGTTTTAGCTATCCGGGTTCTCGGTCCGTTCCCCGAGAGTGGAAATGTTCCACGATAAATCGTAGGCTCTGCATCTACAAAACTCGCCTGGTTCTCGCTGGGCAGCTCGAAGCGTAGAAGCCGCGTGTTGTGCGTCACCTGCACCCGTTCCTTGAGGCGCACGGTGTAGTCGTGGTTGACGTCCAGGAGCAGCGGTACGGCGGCCGCCTTCGCCAAGCAATCGCTGCGGCGAGCGTAGAGAATCAGGAGACCGGCGCCTGCCGCAAAAAGCAGGAGGGCCTGGTGATGAAGCAGGAACAACTGCTCAGGCAACGAGAACATCGTGAACCAGCCTCGAAACGCGGGGTAGACGCCGACGCCCTCCGAACGAAATGGTTAGCGCGCGGAGGTGGCGCGAGGCGGAGCTTGTTTGCCTGACTAGCTGCTGCTGATGATGACGTATCGGTTGCTTCATCGTTCTTTAGTGACCTGATGATGGTAGCACACAATGCTCAATTTATGCTCCATAATAATTTCGAATAATCCACCTATTTCTTGGCCAATCCCCCAACGTGGGTAGGAGCCACACGCATCGCAGGCTACAACAACAACAACAACAACACAATGGGACACACCCACAACGGGGAATTGCCGTGTTCTGCGCTCCAGTGGGCATTGATGGCTTGAGGTAGATGTAGATGTAGAGCCACCTATATACCCGCCGTGGTTGCTCAGTGGCTATGGTGTTGGGCTGCTGAGCACGAGGTCGCGGCATCGAATCCCGGCCACTTCTACGTGCTGGCAGAATTCCCGTGCATGTACGGTGTTCGGGCGTTCTACGTCATCATGCCGTACTTCTGGTTTGTCCAGCTGGAGAGTCAGGTCCGTGTAAACAGCGCGATTGATATCACCACGCTCAGCAGAAGCTGCCTGGAGAACTTCGCGTCAAACTCAGGCTGCCACTCACTGGTCCCGATTGTAACGAGAACTATCGGGCAGCCGTACCCGCTCACTACGACGTGTGCGGCTGCCCTGCCTGTACCACGCCATGTCAGGCGCCCCACAGAAGCACCGCTTTCGCCAGTGCTACCGCTGCCTCATACATCATCTAAGGTGCATCCTTGCCTACTTCAACTTCAACCTCCTCTGCTGCTTTTCGCGCGCTTCACAACTTGGTTGAGCTTCGCTCAAAGCCCACCGACACCACCACGACCTAGGAAGGTATTTTGCTGCAATGCCAAGTGGACCTACCATCGCATGATACAAAGGTGCAGTTCCAGGGTAAAGGCTGTACCGTCTACCACCGAGGGCGTTCAACCCTACGCTGCACCACGGCGCCTACAAGCCAGCGAGAGCGACGCAGTTGAAGCAGCGATCTCCATCCTTTCCCTATCCCTGCCCGTCTTATCCTTCGGCTGACTTGCCGTCAAGCTCCTCCGCCGTCTGCACTGACAAATCCGAGATTGGCGGCTACAAACACTCTTCACGCGACACAGACAAGGCAGCTGAACTAATACCACTGTCTTGAGACCAGAGTACCGATGGCCTCTCGCATCTGTCATTCATGCTGTCCTTTGTGTCGTACCCGCACGCGAGCCAGTGAAGCCGCAAGTATCAGCTACGGCTGCTCCGCCTTACATCGGCTTTTGCCCTTCCGGGCCAGTGCCACAATCGAACGTCGTCCGACGATGCCTGTGCCATTTCAGAGAGATTATAAATCCCCTCAACGAATGCACATGCGATCCAAATGCTTCGCTTAAGACTCGTCCAGCACCATTTTTTTTCTGGTGGACTGCCCTTATGAGCCGACTGTTACGCAAAATGTATCCACATAACGTATAGTAGGAGGATATCTGTGCTAGAACGTCTGGCCTACAAAACATCATTTACTCGGTGGCTTTCCAGTTTTCTTTCTTCTAAACAGTTCTAAGCAGTTCTTTTGGTGAACGTTTTCACGCGCCATCGTTTCTGGAATGATAATGACTTCGAGATTGCTGATTATGCCTGCTCACCTGATGCTGGTTGCTCTGATGACAATGAACCTCGATACCCTGTGCCAAAGTACTAGCGTAAATGCAGACAACCCGAGATCACACACTCACGAAGAACGAACTCACGGTCACGCAGTTAAACACTAGGCTCCTAATGGGTCACGACCAATATCTGCTCGAAACGACCGTGGAAGCAGCACAACTCAAACCGCCGCCACCAAAAGCCAGAATCACCAACCGGGATAATTTCCACAAAGTCTGAGATAGAAAGGCCCCGATCGACATCGAGGACCTCAGTGACTGCACCTGCGAGCTTGAAAAGTATGTACAAAACCATACCGCAGTCACGGAAGCACTGAATGGGCAACACACGACTTAGCCCAAGTTAAAGCACTTGTTGGAGGCGCATCTAGGACTGCAAAATCACGGGAAGCCGCAGAAACACAGCCACAAACTCGGGAAACGCGTAGTCGAACCAGAGAAGCAAATTGAAATATACGCCGCGGAGCTGGAAAGACAGCAATGGGGACAGTGATCGGGTAAATGGTTAACTAGGCAACCGGAGAACTTGGTTCTTACTGAGACATTATCCTTGAGCGCACGCAATCCAAGTCAAATTCATTGAGATCGCGCATCAACAAGAGAGTACTGCGGAGCATCTCATAAAGAACACCAAAGACAGATACGTCAATTGGCATCCGACGCCCAATCTATACGCATGGTATGAAGATGAGAAAAACCTGGACTTAGACCAGTAATTTAGTATGGCAGAGACGCCATGCCCTCAGGCAACTCAAAACCACGTCAGCAGCTGGCTCCAATGTCGTCACTGGCAGAACCCTTCGAAATCTCGACCTTACGTTGGTTATCGCCCTTACTAACCTAATAAATACTTACCCGCAGGAAGGGAATATTCCGCAAGGATGGAGACCCACCAGAATCGTATTCATCCCAAAACCAGGCAAATGGGTGAAGATTGATAATCTCTGACCGATGTTCCTTAGGTCGTGTCTACGTAAGCTCATGGAGCAGGTTTCAGCAGACTTCAGGCGTACGCGGACGGCAACCTTCTCCCAAACTAAAGATAGGCTTCACAGCACGTCTCTCTACGCAGTTACATCATGCTCCTCATTAGCGAAAAAATCACCCGGCGTAGGTGCTGTGTCAGGGCAATCCTAGGCTTGAATCTGAATAAAGCGTCCAACAATGTCACGCATGAGAGTGTAGCCACCAACCTTTCCCAGATCAATCCGGGCCCCAGCACATAAAACTACGTGCGATCTTTTTCGATGGAAAGAACGGTCGATATTGCGGCCGGCGGCACGAACTCAGATCCCATCAGCATGAGGGACTGCGAAACCCCACAGGGTTCGGTGCTTTCATGCTTATTCTTCAACTTGGCCCTTATTAACCTGCCGGCTAAACTATGAACTGTACCTAATCTCAGGTTCATGTTATATGCGCATGGCATCGCCCTATGGACTACCAAAGAGTGAGATAGCCACATAGAAGAGACCCTGAAAAGAGCAGTCATCACCACACGACCCCTAGTAGAAAACTTGACTCTTACTAGCTCACAGCCTAAATCCGAGCTACTAGTCAAGCGTGACATCCCAAGAAGCAAAAAAGCAGCAGGCTATCCCATCCCGGATCTCAACATCCTGATACAAGAAAAACTTGTCAAAAGAACAATCACTCTGCGAATCATTTGCATTTATGTGCAAGAAAACCGCAGTAATCACACCACCACAGAAAAATTAAGACACGCCACCACACAAACTATCAGGCTCATCAGGAGAAAATCCAGCAAGAAAACAGGGATAAAGAAGAGGGACCTGTGCAAACTAGTTCAAGACTTTGTAATCAGTAGAATCACATATGCGCTCTTATACCTTGCATTAACGCAGAGGGAAACATAAGCGATTCACGGACTAATCAGGCCACGAGCAGAAAACAGTGCTAAACGACAGGACGAAGAGAGGGACACAGACGACAGCGCTGACTAACAACCAAGTGCCTTTATTCTTTCAGTAAGCATATATATACTCTACCACTATCGCGAAGCACAACAAAGCAACAGAAATTCAGCATGCGCAGGGGCAATAAATTGCAATCAGTAAGATAAGAAGGCTGTCTCCTTCGGAAGGAGAGGAAGGAAGGGGAGGCTTACACTTTCTGCGCGGCTATTATGGATGTGAAGGGCTTCAGAAATAAGACGTCTGCGTTCACTGCGGTATTTTGACAGGTAGGTCGCGTCTTTAAAAGACGGCTTGCAGCCGCATTCATTGCAATGCAGTGACAATTGACTATTTCTAGATGGTTTTCGGACCTTGTTTGAGTGTTCACACATGCGGTCATTGATGCACCGCCCCATTTGACCGATATAGAAACGTTTGCATGAAAGAGAAATCTTATAAACCACACAGTCACAACAGTCAACAACAAATCTCTGCCTGTGCTGCTTTTTATAACTTTCTTTGTTCTCGGTCACCTGATTGACTTGATGGCACAGACTACTTAACTTATTTCGCACAATGAACAGCAACCTAATGCCTGCCATGCTGACAACTTTTTTGAGATTATGATCAACCTGGTGCACACATAGAATGACCGCAACCATTTGCCATGAGTGATTGTCAGATTGAGCGGCTGCCGATCGCTTTCTTTTAGGCCTGTTGCATGGCTTTCAGCGATGCTCGTTAAAAGCGGAACGGGAAGCATGCGAGCTTCAGCCTATTTACTTGGCATTCGAAGCTTGCGTCTACTTGGTGGTCACAAGGTCATTTAGCGCTGTTTTTTTTTTTCGTAATCATGAACTAACCAGCCCAAATGCGTACTGTTCTGATCAGGCAAGCTTAAGAAGCAGCCATCGCGCTCCCATTCAACACGCCCACCGAGAAACTATTACAGCTAGGAATACACACCTTGGACGAGCCCGTTGAGGCCCACCTGAGTACACTAGAGCTCAGACCAACCCGCACGACAGAAGGCAGAGAAATACTAGAGGCTTTAGGCAAAACCGTTGAAAGCTTAGTGGAGGACTTGCAGAAACTCCCGTCAATGACCAGAAACACCATGATCATCATACTTCTACCAAAAACATCCATCCTTTCTACCACGGAGGTAGGGACATAGCTAAAGCCGAGGCGATAGCAAAGACATACAAGGGAAGTCAGGAAGTCGCGTATGGTGATGCGGCGGCATACCCCGGCAATGTCAATGCCTTCGTGATAGCAGTCTCCACAGAAAACGGAGAACCAATGTCGAAGCTACACTGAGAGTGAAACACTCCGACATTGCGGAGGAAGTGATCATAGCACTAGCTTTAACTAACCCCAAAATTGGAACCATTATAAGTGACTCCAAAACTGTCATTAATAATTACTTGAGAGGAGGAATCTCAAGAATCAATCTCAAAATCCTTCAAAACTACCATGAAAACCGGGAGCGGGGGGGGGGGGGGGGCGACGTGGAACAAATCTGGGAACCGGCTCACTCTGTCAACACTGGGAACAAGGCAACTCACAATATTTCAACTCACAACTCACAATTTCATCTTAGTTTGTATTACCTGGGAAACTCGGTACAAGTTCTCCCTATGTAAACTTTGTACTTTACGTACCTGATCACGAGGAGTGAATAAAAGTACTGACAGATTGCTTCAAGCCGAACCTATCGATGGAAGTGCGTTACCCAGTCGTGCATCGTACGGGCAACCGTCACGGATAGCGTTCAGGCGCATTATAGAATAGATTTTCACCCCTGTAACAATCTGTTGGCGTTTGTGGCATAATGAGCACTTGTAACGACGACTTAAAAATTTTATCTGCAATTTCCAAATATAAAACGCATAATGTACGCCTTGATAGGAGTGGAGATCGCGCGTGCCGACGCAGCTGTGAAGGCGCTCTCTGTCAGCAACCATCCCAGAGCAGTGGCGCTGCAGCGGGCGCAGAGAGAACTAGGCCCGAGACGCCGTTCAGGCGCGAAGGAGAGGGCCGCACCCTGAGCTTTTCCATCGAGGGACCGTGGGAGAGGCCTTCGTCATGCAGTGGACATAAAATAGGCTGATGATGATGATATCAACAGGCTGTAAAAGAAAATAGAGGCGGAACAACTACCTGGAAACAGGTTACAGGGGCATGTCACTGTGCTTGTATTGCTATTGCTTGTTCAAGTGGCTTACAGATATCAACAATGATTGTGCTGCGGAGTAAACTGAGCCGACGGTGTGTTTTGTTATCCGTTGGCTGCATTCATTGTCCTTTAGGTACATGTAAAGCTTGACGACGGCTGCAATATGACTACTTCTGTTTTAGTTTTGACATGATGTGTTTTGGTTTCGACACTTTCGCCTCAGCTGCTGCTACTTCGCCATACGGCCCGTCAAGCTCGACAGTGGTCACCCGAATGAGTATTTTGGACCTAACTAATCGAATGATGTATAAGTGTTCCCTTATTCGCTATTATTTGCCAGAACCAGATAACGAAAATAAACAATGCAACCACATGAATGTGCTTTGGCGTGCAAGCTACTAAGAGCGGCGGTCAATTTCGCAGTGGCTACTGCTATATCACCATAGGTCCTGTCAAGTTCAACTCCGTCGCTGTCTGAATGAGACGTTTGGGCCCCATATAGTTATGCAACGTCAATAATTTTATTTGCATTGGGATTTCCCGGTATTTAAGGGTGACAAGGCACTTCAAGAAGCGCTTTTATTTTTAAACAATTTTAATGAAATTTGAAAGTTAATGTATCTTTACCAAATTATTTCAGAAATACAATTATTTTTTCCTATGGATGGACGGATGCAAAACTTTAATGAAGGTCCTGAGGTACGCAACTCGGCGCGCTGCGGGCCGCTCCCACGTTGGGACAGTCAGGCCATGCCCGACCGCCGCATCGTGGGCCCTCTGGACAGCCCATAGTTGCGCCCCGGCATCGGGGCTCTTGATAGCGGAGAGCCACTTCTCCTCACTGATTTGTTCTGTGCCTCGTGACGAGGGGCAACGCCAGAGCATATGGTCTAGCCTAGCGAAGTCATTGCAGTGCCTGCAAGAACTAGTGGCATAAGTGTCGGGATAAAGCTTGTGGAATAAAGCCGGGCTGGGATACGAGCCCCTTTGCAATAATCTGAGGGTCAATGTCTGCGCTCTATTTAACTTCTTGTGAGGAAGGGGAAACTCTCTTCTGCCAAGATAAAAGTGCTGTGTAATTTCATTGTATGTTGTCGGTTGATCTCTGTTCTCTCCCACTGCGGGCCGCCGGTGGAGTTCTCCATGGTCGCGGAAGCGAGACCTCGTGCCTTGGAGTAGGCCAGCTCGTTGAGGTTTGTTGGTTTTTTCAAGTGCTTGTTAAATAGCAACTGATTCATTTGAAGCTCGGAAAACGAGTGGTAAATGTTCCGTGCGCATGTAAACTAGCGCAAAAGCCATGCAGCGCTGCTCTTTTCTACTTTTGTCCCTTGCAATGAAGCTAAAAAAGTTAACTGACGGGGTCTAACGTCTCATAACCACTTTGTGATTGTGAGGGACGCCGTAGTGGAGCGCTGCGGATCAATTTTGGCCCCTTGGGTATCTTTACGGTGCACTATAGAACTCAAGCACCACGGGCGTTTTGTCATTTCGCCTCTAGCGAAATGCGGCCGCTGCACCCGGGATTCGAAGCCGCGATCTCGCGCTCAGCTCGCAACGAAGCTATATCCTATATAGTTTTCTTTTATTTTACATTACAAGCGAACATATCAAATCCCAATATGCAGACCGGTACGCCTGACAGAACACCATTGGATTGCGACTGCACTTTGCAATAAACATACGCCCGCGGCCTTCAAACACTGTAGTCGTGGAGGCAATCGGCTGCCGCGTTTCGGTTATCTGGGCGCGGCCTCCATCCTCCTTAAGTTGTTCCCGACTTGTAATTGTAACTGTACTGACACCGGCGAAGAACGTTTAACTTAACAGCATCGCTGGTGAATTTACGCAATAATTTACATATTCTTTTTTTGCTAGAATAATTGGATAACTGTAAGGTTGGTCAAATGTTGTTTTTTTGAGCTGTCTTATATTTCATTTGACATCGATAACCTTTTTCTTAGTCTGCTCAATGTAGTCATATATATATATATATATAGTGTTTTGAACGGCTTTCTGTGTCATTAAAATTTGCGTACTTTTTCTTACTTTTGCTTAAAAGCGCGCACTGAATTGCTGTTGAGTGGCATCAAGGCGAATTGGGTTTTTCTACATAGCACAAAGTATCCAGCGCTTTTCTCTCTAGAACGTGGCCAAGCGACCAGACTTGGAAACACCTTCAGAGACGCAAAGCGTCATGCGCGCGCTTCCACAATTTATGTATACCGGTCTGAGTTACCATGAGTTATCAGTTACCATCTGAGTTACCCTTTACCGTCTGTGCTCTTGTACACTTCGACTGTTCAGGAGTACTGGCGTGAGCTTCCCTCTTTTCTTCTACCTCTGTGTGAGCAACAAACTGTATGCTGAACTGAACTAAATTTTATTTCCAAAGATGATGAAGTTCTGAGGAGAACTGTCGCCTAAATGTTGTTACAAACAGTTCAACGAGGCGAAAAATCTCTAGAGAGCATGGCTAAAAGACTTTCTATTAAGTAACAGACATAAGAAATGCAAGTTCCGTCATCCTTTTTAGCAATATATATATGGAAGCGCATCGCACACTAATCAGCAGTTTTCATTCGCCTATAACGAAGAAGGTAAAAGGCATACGTTTCAATTACTACCGTAGAAGAAAGACTTGCGAGAACAACTAAAACAATCACGTAAAGATATGCACGACTGAGATTTTCCGAAATTCAGTGCTGTATATAACAGTGCCAGGCATGCGTTAAATCAAAGTAAAATTTTTTATGTGATCATACACTATCGTTACATACAGTCACATGTATGCAAAAAGCACGCGAAGCTCCATCGGCGACAATTAAAGACTAATTATTGGTTCTATATGTGTGGAAGGTTGTGCTGTAATGACAACGATTTATCGTTTTCAAGAAATTTCAGAACATCACTATTTCCTGCATTTGTCGCAGTCCGTTTCTATGCTAAAGGCACTTACGTTCCTACAAAGTCTCTCAAAGCACGAGATGGACCGCTCTCATGACTGATCTCCCTGAATTTCCTACTCTTGCAACACCCTCTGTCTTTCTCTGCGTGCATAATAAAGCCCTGAAAACAATTCCTGTTGGTGTAGTCACTGTGCTTTTATGTTGTTTCCTATCGAAGTACCTTCTCGTTTCAAACCACTTTCGCAAATTTCCACTGTCTCAATTGGAGTAAAAGCGTTATCGCAACAGCAATTATAGGTATTCTCCAGGTGACCTTCCACTATCGCCGTTGGCGTCGCCGTGAGGTTCAATATAAATTCTAAATGCGATAGAATCTTACCGCGCGCCGTAGGCTGTAGGCGTGAGGCAAAGCGTGCGAGAGTGAGTCGAGAAGGATGTTGACTTGACGCATTCACTGCTGTGCGCGCAAGGACGCAAGGAGGGGGGCAAGTGTGAATGCTTCTATTCTAGCCCGATCATGACTACGCGCAGTGCGGCCGAGCGCACCCATGCGCCCTATCTGGCAGGTAATCTGCGGCGGGTGCAAAAGCCTCGGCGAGCCTAGATGACTGATGCCTTCGTGTGCCCTGTGTTCTCACGTGTCTAGCGTTGCAGTTCAAGTAATCTGAAGCTTCGGAGTCGCGTTGAAGCGTGAGGCAGCACGAGGCTCGTAGCTGCTGCCGCGTTTAATCGCACCAGCGTTGCGACAACAAGCGTATGCGGTCATCGAGTGAGATCAGTTTATGTTTGCCGGTGCGCGCGTGTCACCGCACTGGTTAATTTAATTAGTAAGCAAATATTTACTGCAATTTGTGCGGCCGATAAGACTACAAGATAAGACTAGCAAAGTATTAAACTAACGTAAGAAGGATCTTCTTACGTTAGTTTAATACTTTGCTATCTCTATCGATGCTTTTCCTTCCGGGAGGAACTAAATTTTTCATCTCTTCTTCAGTCTATAAAAGAGATTAATTTGTCAGAGTTCTTCGTTAAACATATAGGACACCTACTCTGCGGTGACTTCACTGATTCTTTATATCTTCTGTACAGCATGGATATAACCAGGGCACAACAAAGAAAGCAAAAGTGCAAACAGCTCTCGTATTAGCTTTGGTATCTTGATCTTGTACAAACATCAAGAACAAAGGCCCGGACTCACAAAACTCTCTTACATAACCGCCATCCGGGATAAGCTATCGCCACTGCAGTCGTTGTTCTTATTACGTCGGTAGCGATCACAACCGCTAAGCGAACGAGTACCGCGAAGGTGAGGAGGTGCAATTATGGAGTAGTAGCTTTCTGAATAAAATCCGAACACACCTAAGCACTTCCTATAAGTTGTGAATGGGAAAGCATTTATATGCAATTGAATGCTGCTAAGGTCTTCTTCGAGTTAACTCCTCGCGGGCAAACGAGCGCGCTGAGATACTTGGTGCGTCTTGATTTGTCCTTTGACGCTTTCGTATCAGAAGGCCAAGTTTTTGCAAGGCAGAGCATTATACAATATCTTAGCACGCTGGGACACTCAGTGCTGTACCGTATACAATGAGAGGCCTGCTCGTTCCCCTAAAAGCTTTCAAGATATTGCGCTTGTACAGCTGCTCTTACCTTAATTTCTCAACAATATCGCGTATCATGACCCGGATCATTACATCTAACACTAGACACTGTAACGTGACTGATTTATCAAGAAACAATACTATTTTTCTTCGTCGGTGCCACTTGATCTTCACATAGACCCTCCCTCCCACCTCCACTCCCCAGAGATTAATGAAAACCAATCTCGGACGCCATGCTTTGCCGTACTACAAACGTCAGAAGCGACAAGGTACCGTCTTGGTCAACAAGTTTTGGCAGTCACTTCAAGTTACATGTTTTCGGTAAACACCGCCAATAAGCTCGACCATCTAATGCTACCTTTAACTGTACTTGAAGAATACATATGTTTCGCAATCTATTTATGCTCAGCAACTGTATAAATTTTGATTCAGACAAGTTCCACTTGAGGAGGCATGCTTATCATTCATACGAATGCGCTGCTATATAGCGATAATGTTTTTGTCTATTCTACAAATGACATATTCTATAAAAAATTTTTTATTTCTAGGCTTTCGGACGGTTCTTTTTATTACTTTTTCCTGTGTCACAGCGTCGATCTTGCACTTCTGCAACTGTGTACATATACCAGATGTCTTTAATTCTTTTTCTCTCTCTCTCTCACTAACAGATCACAGTTGATATAGTCACGGTATTAGGGAAACTTCACCGCACCGTGCCGATCAATTGATGCACGCCATGAGACGTTTCACGTGAGCGCTATACACCACTGATCATATAACACTCATGAGACAAAACAAAAAAGAAAGAAAAACTTCACAGTTTACGGCCATCAAGTACTCTCTCGCTCTCTCGGCTGCCAATGTTCAGCTCTGGCCACAGGTAGGCAATTACGGTGTCACAGGTTTCTCGCTGGAACTTCTCGCTCATCCGCCTCACTTGTTCGCTGGAGAAATAGTTCCTCCAGTCGCCGACGACTCCGTTGCGCACGTAGTCTATCTTGTCTGCCGAACTTCCGGTTCCGTCACCACCGGCAGAGCCGCAACCGTTGCGAACGGTTTCGTGTACATGGCGAAGACCTCTGTACTCTTCTCCTCGGAACGGGAACTCCGCTTCGTAAAAGTCGTAGATCATCTTGTTAGTGTACTTCTTCATCTCCTCGAAACTGCTGTACCTGAGCACGTCCTTGAGAACCCTGCCGTCGTCGGCCAGCAGGCTCTCCTCGTACTCGGGCCCGAGAAACTTCGCGACCTTCAGCACGGCTGCCTCGGGGTCCTTCCTCATGTCTTCGTAGACGAGAAAGAGCACGTTGGGATCATCGATGCGACGGCACCAGCCTTTGTAGAAGTCGAAGTAGTCCCTGCTGTCCACGGTACCAGCCACGAAGTTCTCGAAGGAGTCGTCGAACTCCCCGTCGTACTCGTACGACGATATCATGCGCCAAAAGTAATGCAACGACACCACCGTGTCGAAAGGGTTCCTGATCCCGACTATGTAGCGTGCCTCCGGCGAGTACCCCGTTTGATGCAGTGGCAGGTGACACTTGATGGCGCCGGGTCTCGTCGTCCAACGGACGCACTCCGCGCCGCAGGCCTCGAAGTACGGGGACGCGCCGTAGAGCTCGGCCGCGTTGACCGGAGGCACGCCGCCGTTTTGGGTGAGGTACACGATGTGCTGCAACCACGTGGTGCCGCATTTCATGTAGGTGACAATGAACAGGTCGCCCTCTCTGTGCGCGTAGTCCATGGCCGACTCGATGCACTCGCGAAGAAAAGCTGGTGCGAACGGAGTGCCCCTGACGAGCTGCAGGATTGGCTTTTTAATTGTGGTTTTCCGGTCGCCTGTTTGGGTGGAAAGGAGGAAAAAAAGAAACACGACGATTACATTGATCGCCAAGGTATAATTCAAAATCTTAAAAAAATAAATAAAACGTGCTGTGTGTTAACCTAAGAACAGGAGGGATCGATAGGGCCAGAAGTTTGCGGGGTGCGAGTGGTGAGATGGGGAAGCGCGAGCGGTTGATTGCCCTTTGTTTTTTCGGAATGATTGTCCACGCGAACACTTGTGTGATGCAGAGCATGTTAAGGACCAAGAAATGTTGACGCCCTCCCTCCTTCTGTTTTCGTGTTTACTCCCTCGTTGCAGTCGCATGAAGTTCGGCGTGTCCTATACCTCCAGGTAGTATACATAAGCATTTTTTTGCATACTGGCCATCGGCATGTTTACACCTGCCTACTATGAAGCATAAGGTGTGCACCCCAGACGCATCAGCGTTAATTCGACGAGTGCGCTTAAGGATTTGTCTTTTGAAACCTCATGACATGCGTCCGATTGATTGACCGATTCATTCAGTCATTGATGAAGATGCGCACAATGAACGCACAATTTCGAGTATTTGTACGTTAAATGCGTTCTCCGCAGAACTAGGTAGTAGGTACTCTTATTACTCAAGCTAATACAACTGAAAAATATTGCCATCGGTCATGATTCACTAAAGCATTTCTCTTGGTGGATTTTTTGTGTCACCAGTGCGCTTAATCATGACGTTGCATATATATATATATATATATATATATATATATATATATATATATATATATATATGATTCTGATGAAGGCCGGACCCCGGCCGAAACGTCAATAAACCGCTTCATACGCGCGTCTGCTTCACTGTGATTATTTACCCGGACCCAGAAGTGCATTTTTTCTGGTATATATATATATATATGCAGTTTTTCTGTATGACAATTTCACCGAAAAGATGAAGTTATTTTCGAGCCGCTGTCTTGAAAAGGTAACTTGTTTTCTCAACATCGTAACTTGCGCCTGCAATTAAAACAGCGCGATACGCTCACGACCAAGCGGACTGAAACACACAGCGCACATGCAGTGCATGAATGCGCTCGTATACGGACGGGTACAAAAATGACTAAATCAATTACCTAACGCGCACAAAGAATACTTGTGAGGTGCGAATCGATTACTACGTTGTGATGCGCGGAGCAACGGGATAAAACGGACAACATCAATCCCATTTATAGCGTTGCAGAGGCCGCTTTCTGTAGCGGGTTTTTTTCCATTTTCATTCTTTGTTGCTCTTTCCTCTTCCTTTCTTTCTTTTTTCTTTTTGCTCGCACAAAGGCATGCGTCCGATACTGTTGGGATTGTCTGCTTGGCAGAACGAATGCAATGAAGAGAACAGAAACAAAAATGAAATTCAGGGGCTTCCGTGGCAAAAATACGCTTTGATTACTAGGCACGCCATAGTGAGGGACTCCGGGGTAATTTCGACCGCGTCGGTTTCTTTCACGCGTGCTCAAAGCTAACTTCACGAGCGTTCTTGCATTTCGGCCCTGTCTAGATGCGGTTGCCATGGCCGGGATCGAACCCACCACCACGAGCTCAGCAGTGCGATGCCATACCCACTGAGATATACCACGAAAATAATATAGCTGTAGAAAATAAATGCTGACAAAGTAGTGCCGCAGAGCTTACGAACCCTACATATATTCTGTATGTATGCGAGACGTCGTAACGCAGTGCTCCAGAAAGACTAATGTTAATTACACTGGGTTCTTTAGGGCCGTACTCTGTCTATGTAGACAAGGGTGTTTCCTGGATCTCCTTCCCTCTGTAAAACGCTTGGGGTGGCAGGCAGTCGACCCCGTGACCAAACGGGAGTTACGCTTTTAGGTATGGGGCTTAGGTATGGGTTTTAGGTATGGGTTTTAGGTGTGGGTTTAGGTATATCATGGCGGACTGCTTAGTACTGCGAGAAACGCTGCCCATATGTCAGTGCTCTTAAAGCAAAGCCCTGGAGGTTCTGAGCGGCCCTGGACGTCACAAAGTACGCACTTAAGAAATCGCATAGCGTATGAGACTGCGTGGCAAAATTTGGTGAAAAAGCCCGCCACCATTAGACACCGCCTGTGACTGCAACATTATCACGTCATAGCGTATGCCTTCATTGAAATGATAGAAAATTAGTTGACGAGGATGGCGCTGCCATCATGATTAGTGCCTGCGAAATAGCCTTTCACTGAAGAAGCAGTACTGATTGAGTGCGACATAACGTAAATAAATACTTGGGGAAAATGTACAAAAGTCGCAGCGCATAAAAAACGGAATGACAATGCATGTAGCCAATTACGTCTGTTATTTTTTCTCTGTACAGGGCGTCGCCACACCCCTCTGTCTGTGTACAAACGCCAAGCTCCGGTACAGATATCTAGCTGGGGTTAAAGATAGCTGGCTGGTGTTTGGGAACATTATAGATGGGTGATCTGAAATTCGTGAGCAAATTCTGGCCAGTACTAACCACTAGAAAAAAAAAAGAGAAAGAAAGGGATTCTTCTGGATCCTGTCGCTGAAACTGCTTGGCAGAGACGCTTATTCTGTGTCGACATTCTTGACATTGGATGCTACCTACTATAGACGGCTTTTCTTTCTCTTAGGCGTTGTTTTGTTCCAACAGATTTAGCGACAAAATCGTGATGCGGCGGAGACCACTTATCACCATGCAACGCAGATTCGTAACGACCGACTTCACGGTCGTGGAAGGAAAGTTCGGACAACAACGAACGGTAGGGCGTCAAGTCTCAAGGCGTCCACCCTGTTCTCCACAATAACGGCGCTGCAGCGTAGGCTCGAGTGTTTTCTGCACTGCTATTGTTCCTCCTCCACTGCTTCTTGCGTAACATTAAGAAAAAAGCTTGCGCGGACCGTCTGAACATACGCACAAGAACGGACACTTTCAGCTCTCACCTTGCCTCGTCTTCCTGTCGTCTGCTCCTTCGGTGTGCGGCATGTTTGTCGGTGCCGAATCCGCCGCTTGACGATGAACGGAATACAAAAAACAAGAGCAAGAAAAAACAAGCCGTATTTGCAAGTCTCCTTCGTCTAAATTGAGCAGTTAAACGTTGACAAACCAAGTACCTATTTATAATTCGTTCAGGGCAGGAATGGGTACTGCGTGCTTGTGCGCGTTGGTCGCAGCAACGAACAACCGATGAGACTCGGAGAGTGAAAAATAAAAGTGAGGTGAAAAAGAAAAAAAAAAAAACCGGATTCGCTTCCGCGTGTATTGCCCTGGCGATGTATTGCCCTCCGTCGCGAAAGTCTGGCAGCGTGTGTTATCGAGGCCGGTAGAGAGGAGCGCCCGTGTGCCGCAGTCGTGACGTCAGCAAACGAGCAGGCGGCACGAGGCTGAAGTTGGCGTAGCTGTCGCGTCGGAGCTGTAGAATGCCACAGAACCGCTCGCACGTTGAAGAGAGAAGGCCGTTCGCAAAGACAGATGCCTTGAAGCACCACTCCTTTTGGTGCGCGCAGGTGCATTATTGATTGATCGCCCACAGTCTTCGTTTAGAGCGAAGTTGTTAGCCTCTACAGTTGGTCACGATTTTTCGTGGTCTCGTTCTTGCTCGCCGAAAAGAAGTACCGCCACCTAGTGGCCGCGTCCGCTCTGACGGACCCCAAACGGCAGCTGGAAAAGGGCTTTGTCTTTGAGTTCCCGCGTAACAAAATTATGTTTTCTCGAATGCGGTATACCAATTACAAGCCAAAGATATATCATGTCTGCAGTTTGTGTGTAATTTGTACTGTAATTTTCTGACGCGATTTACTATAGAAATTAACTTAGTACGCCAATGCACTTGCGCTTGGCGGAGGGCCAAGAATAATGAGGATATCTGCTGCACTTCCGCACACGTGCGTGCGCTCGTGACGTACGTGTGCGCACAATGTATCTGTCCTTGATTCGTGAGCACTCTGCCCGTTGCATCTCTCGCACATTGTGCGCTGCGACCCTAATTGACATTATGGCAAACACTGTTTCCGCATAACAGAAACAGGTGTTTTCCTTTTCTCGTATATTCGAAATGCAGTGCGAAACCATCATGTCTGCAGCTTGTGTGTACGTCGTACCTCACAAATTTTCTATATAGGCACCCCTATGGAGGAACCAAAAACGTGGCCTCTTATTTATCTTTGATAAACGTTTATTCAGGTCTCCCTCTCCGCGTTACTAGCGTAATGTTAGTCACTTGCTGCCATATATGTTGCTAGGCTCTCAGTAACGCCCTGGTAGTAACGGTAAGGTTATAAAAGATAACTTGATCGGCAAGTTCTTGCATAAGAAGGATTAGCTTCACTAAATCTCGTAATCTGTAAGTTCGTGCACACTGCGCAATTTTAGAGCGCACCGTTCTTACGGCGAGCGTCGTCGTCGTCGGCGTAACCGAGCCAACGAGCACTACAGCGAAAGATGAAAGGGCGAGCGTGGAGCGGCGGATGAAAGACGCGAGCCACAAACGGCGGACACCAATGAGAGCGGCCCTTTCAGTGACATGCGCGCGGGAAACTAATTTCATGCGGACGTGCCCGACCGCTCGATGCGTATTCGCATCTGGTCTCAGCCGGACCGCTTGTTTCGTGCTATCGTCTGCTCGCGTCATCTCTCGCTCGTGCTTGTTTGGATTCTCACGGTGTCGGATTAATTTGCAATATGATTGCATGCGCGACGCGAATTGTGTAGTACTTTCTGGAAGCCAAGCGGCGCCAGTGATTACGCTAGAACCTTCGACGAGTCATGTATAAAAGCCGACGTGCTTGACCCGCAGATTATACTCTCTCAAATTCGTTGCCTCAATATATCGCGAAATGAAACACGTATATAGCTGTACTCCAATTTCGCCTCAGGGAGTATTGTAATAAGCGGTGAAATTTTAAAGATCGCCTTGCTGCAGATTACATTTCGATTTGTGCATGCCTTAATTATATGCCAATACCTAAATGCCTCGCATTCGCGGTTGACACCTTGCCCACAATGTATCCTACGAGCTACAATTACAAGTGCGCCTTCTGCTGTGCACCCGATACCTTCTGCCACCTGACATGGGAGTATGGGCACAGCCCATTGACACCACCCATCACTGAACCAACCGTCGAGCAGTGCGAGGACCTGCCGAAAAGCCCGAGCCCTGGAGACCAGAACCCTTTGGTGAACAAGGCCTTGCTATCGGCTCAGGCCCTCGGTATCCTGGACTGGGGGCGACACCCACCTCCGACGATTCCACCGTCGGCTCATTTCTATAAATAAAGTTTTTCACCTCATATAAGCACTAATATCTGGCATCAACGTTTAGAAATACGTAGAATCTCATGCGCGGTGGTGTAATACCTTCAGCGTAGTAGCTTTGGCGTAGTACCTTTGGTGTTGGGCTACTAAGCCCGAAAGCACGATATCAAATCTCGGCCGCGGCGGCCGTATTTCGGTGGGGGTGAAATGCAAGAAAGCCCGCGTTCCGTATTCTGGGTGCAAGTTAAAGAACCTCAACAGGTCAAAATTAATCCGGAGTTAGCCACTGTGGCATGCCTCATAATCATATTGTAGTTTGACAAGTAAAACCTCAAAAATGAATGAATGAAATAAACTTCCGATACAGCGTTCCGGAGTTTTAAATAGAGGCTCGAGAGCAATGTATCTGCCATAATGGTCTGGCCCTGGCTTTGCCGATTGATCAAGCCTGCAGATCACAGAGCTCGCATCACGCGAATGATATGGCTGTTAGGCTGTAAAGGTCACGGTGGACAAAGCTCCTTATACGGCGTGGTCGCACACTTATTGCAATGTCCGCAAGCTTAAACAAGTAGATCGCTGTGTGTGAACTACTCTGTACAAAGAATGCCTGTGAAAAGTCGCAAACTGGACTATATAGACATGTAATATTCATCATTGTCAGCATCGCCACCACCTTAGTTTCAGGAGGCAACAAAAAAATGTTGCATAGCGTCAAAACAATGTTGCTCGACAAAATATGGCAACATTAGAAGCTACTATCTGAATTCCGTTGATTATCTACCGTTATCTTAACTCGGGACCAGGCATTTGAGTCAAAGCTGTATTGCAGCAACCTCAGCGACTCTAATGTGCCGCCTGAAGTCGTTCTGCGGCGACAAAGCCCGCATTATCGCAACAACAAAAACAGGCGCGGTCGCAGAAAGGTCTATCGCATCTTGGGACTGCCACTACGGACAAATTGATTGTTTTCAACCAGTGCATATAACTGCTGCTGGTGCTTGACATCGTTCCGACACGGCGTACCTTTCTAACGGGCAACGTGAACATTTGAGCGAATTGACGGCCGTGACTCACAACGTTTAGCACACAATACATGGCACGTGGAAGTAGAAAGAGCAAAAC
Source organism: Dermacentor andersoni (assembly GCF_023375885.2). Classification (NCBI taxonomy): domain Eukaryota; kingdom Metazoa; phylum Arthropoda; class Arachnida; order Ixodida; family Ixodidae; genus Dermacentor; species Dermacentor andersoni. The sequence goes on from NC_092819.1 coordinate 85,904,259, forward strand.
AATAAGTTGTTGAGCGATGCTGGTACTGAAGACAGTGGCGAGGTGTATGACATTACATTACGAAAGGCAACACTCAAAGCACTTACCGGCGCCTTCCACACAAACCAGGAAAAGTAGTCGCCGTACCTATATCCTGATGTAGGCCATGTCTCACTCAACCTTGGCGATACGACGCACGGCAATTTCCTTCGGACGTTTCGAACAAAGGACAGATTAATAAGAAGGCTCGCAAGTGGCTGCTGTGTTCAACCAAGTCGTCAATCTTTATTACATTGCCGTTTATTGGGCCTGTTATAAGAAGTCGTGTGCAAGAAACGCTGACACTTCCGATTCCGCTCTGTTTTCAAATGTTTGAGTGGATGATTCTAAGCAATATGTTTGATCGCAACGCTATTTTATGACGCCATGCTTCTTCATGATATCGTGTAGACTTCGTGAAGCATGCTATGGTCACTTACTGTAATATCGTCGGCACAATAGCCGATTTCCTAGAAGAAAGACAATAAAAGTGGAAAGGAGCCACTTCACAATGTACTACGAGGTAAAAGATATTGCGCGGAAGCCATCGACGATGATTGTAAATGTGAGCCTGAACGAACTAGTGAAAGAACGTTTTCCTTATTGAGACCGACCCCACATTATTGCCTTTGGTATACGAAGCAGCTTCTATAGAGCAGCATTGTCGCGTGAATAATTATGCAGTTCTACGCGCTTTTTCTCTTCCGGGTACAAAACTTTTAATTTCGTTCAACCAAGACTCATGTACAATGACTACTCAAAACGCTGCCTTTTTTTCTTTTTTTACTGGCTGCTTTTTACTTCATGAAAGTTTAGTAGGCTGCGTTACGCTCTCATCCGGGACGCGCAAGATCGACGAAACAAAATGCTCATCTCGCTCCAGCTTCGTCTGAAATAGTTCCGAAGGCCTGCCAGCACACTTATTAGGCGTCTAGTTGCTCTTGCTGCAAGAGGAGACGGTGGATGCGCCCGTCACTCTTCGTATGCTTCACCGCAATACTTTGATATGCTTTACCGCGTAGCATTTTTGTGCTGCGGCAAAGCTGACATTAAAAAAACCGAATTATGCAGCGTTTTTTTAGACCCTTGCGAAGTTTCTTTCTGATTTCAAGTTGCTCGCATTCTTTAGCGCTTCTTCAAGCACACGCTATTCTGTATGTATGTGCTCATATGGCTGTGCTATGTGGCCGTGCTACGCACCAAGGAAAAAAAAATATATAGTCATCAAATCAAGCGACTCCGCACTTTGTAACTGCCCTCGAGGAAAATAAGGGAACCCATTTTTATTTCGTCTCGCAGTAGAGGTTTTCAAACTTCCATATGCAATCGATGCGCGAGGTAGTTCCCGGGTGCAGCTGCACGAAGTGCGCGACGGCAGAAGAGCGAAAAGCGCGAAACGCGTTTTATTTGCGACAGCCTCCACGAGGTGGCAGCCGCAACGCTACTTCCAAACCCTTAATAAAAAGGAGTCAGCGTAAGGCCTTTTCTTGTCGTTGTTGTTGTTATTGTTGTATCCTTCATTTTTAAGAAGCAATGCTTTTCTTTTTCCAAGCAGTCTTCTCATTAATTACCGTGTTTGTAGCAAATCAGTTTTCTTTATAATGAACCGGAACTTCGGCTATTGGAATATTTAGGAGGCGGAATTTACGCACGTCTGTAATCTGTGTAAAACTCATTTTTTGAAAGTATGAAAATCTAATTACCGTGTTTCTAGCAAATCAGTCTTTTTTCTTTATGATGAACCGTAACTTCCACTATTGTATTTTTGAGGAAACGGAATGATGCACGTCTGTGATCTGTGCAATACTCTTTTTTTTTTTTTTGAAGGTGTGAAAATCCGTCATTATACGTTTCTAAAACTAAGGCCATGACGTTCACGAGAACACATAATCCAGAATTGAGCTACTACACGATTCAGGCAATCCCTGTTGAGAAAGTATCCACATTTAAATATTTTGGAGTTCATTTATCCTCTGATTTATCTTGGAACGAGCACATTAATACCATAACCAGTAAGGCATCCAAAACACTCGGCTTCATTAAACGCAACTTATACTTAGCGAACTCTTCTACTAAGTTATTAGCATACACTACGCTTGTTCGTTCAAAGGTAGAGTACGCATCCATTATTTGGAATCCGCATCAAACCTATCTGATCGAACAGCTCGAAGCAATACAAAATAAAGCAGCAAGATATATCACAGAAATATACTCGCGAAACTACAGTATTATGGACATCAAGGAATCACTTTCATTGCCCTCTCTTCAAAACCGCCGACTAATAACATTGTTATCACATTTTCACGCGCTTTATCATAGTAGATCCCCGTTCCGCGAAACTTACATCAATGGAGCTCATAGTATTTTTCAACGTTTTGATCACCCATTTAAAGTGCAACCCCTTTTTGCTGGCACTAATCTGTACCGTCATTCACCATTACTTTTGGCAATATATCATTGGAATAAATTACCGAGGGACATTGTATCTGCCATTAACCATGACGTTTTTGTTAACCAGTTGAAGGTTTTTCTAAATGTGTGATTATTTCTGTGTTGAGTGCTTACTTGCGTATGTTATTCTTTCTGTATATAATTATGTCACTGTATGTTCCCAATGTTCTTTTTTTTTACACGTTTGTAATTGTAACTGGCTCCCCCCCCCCCCCCCCCCTACGTAATGCCCGAATGGGCCTTTAGGGTATATGAATAAATGAATAAATAAATATAGACGCCATTGGCTGACGTTCCTGCCATTGAGTCAGTTACTGAAGCAGTCTAGCAAAAAAGATTCAGCAGAGGGAAGTTTCCTAAGATTGCCCGTCATAGCACTGTTTACGAACGTCGGTACGAGGCTTGCCGAGCACTTGTTTGTCACACGTACGACGGGACGCGCGATGCGCCTAATAAACGGGGGCTGTAGAATACAGCGACGGGTCACGCGCAGTGCACGTACGACTGGTTTATTTGAAAGGCCAGCCGGGGTCAGACTTAGTGTTTACGCGAAGGTGCGATAAGAAACCGTGCCCACTAAGCTGTTGCGACATACGAAAAGCGTTGTTCATTTTGTGTCGACACAATGGACGTCGCACTGACACTTCGTATTTTTATTTATTTCTATATTTATTTATTATTTATTTTTTTATTCATTCATTCATTTATTTATTTACATGTACCTTACAGGCCTTCCAGAAGGCATTGTGTAAGGGGGGAAATACGATAAAATATTAGTATGGAAACGGTAAAAAGAAACATCGGTATAAAGAAAGGAATATGTACGCAACACGGAAAATTAATACATTAGCAAATACAATATGTAGAGCAATAACAATAAACGCTAAACACAATAACATAATAGCGTAATAACATTATAAACGTTTTTGCATGTGTACAGCAACTTTTTTGTGGTCGCAGAACATTTCCCTCATTCATGGAATCCCATATCCGACCATAGGTTAGCGATTCCGCTGCCCTGCGTTTCCTTTTGAAATCTCTGCTTCAGCCTCTTCACCTGTTCGGGAGAGAAGCAGTTCTTGTAGTCTCCGACCACGCCCTTGCGCACGTAGTAGACTTTGTCCGCGCATGCGCCGTGTCCATCTTCTTGATCGCGCGCTTTGTGCACGATTTCGTGAAGCTTACGTAGGCCTTCGTACGCCTCTCCCTGCAAGGCAAACTCAGCCGCGTAGTAGTCGTGGAACATGTCGTTGGTGTGCGTCTTCATCTCCTCGAAACTACTGTACTTCAGCACGTCCTTGAGGACCTTGCCGTCGTTGACCAGCAGGCGTTGCTCGTACTCCGGCCCGAGGAACCTGGCGACCTTAAGTATGGCTGCCTCCGGATCTTTCTTTACGTCTTCGTAGACCATGAACAGCACGTTGGGATCGGCGCTGCGTTCGTACCAGTCTCGGTAAAAGGCAAAGTAGTCTCCGCACTCTATGTAATTGTCCATGAAGTTCTCGAAGGAGTCGTCAAAGCTGCCTTCGTACTCGTAAGCGGATATCATGAACAAGAAGTGGTGCATGGACACCAAGACGTCGAATGGGTTCCTTATAACGACGATGTACTTCGCCTCGGGTGAGTAGCGCACTTGATGTAGCGGAAGGTGGGTTTTGACGGCACCGGGCCTCTTCACCCATTGCACGCAGTCAGCGCCACAGACCTCGATATACGGTGAAGCCTTGTAGAACTCTACGGCACTAGCCGGAGGCACGCCACCGTTTTGGATAAGGTACACGATGTGTTGCATCCACGTTGTACCGCACTTGACGTAGGTTACGATAAACAGGTCGCCCTGGCGGTGTACGTAGTCCATGGCAGACTCGATGTACTCGCGATGGAAGTACGACGCAAAGGGAGTGCCCCTGACCATCATTAGGTTAGGCTTCTTTCTGTTGTTCAGCTTCAGCTCTAGACAACAGAAACGAAAAGAAAAAGTGTTTTTCTTTTTCAGTAAGTTCACGATTGTTTGCAGGAATAGGTAGACAGTTTGCAATATTTTGAGGTTGGCTTCTCTGCACAGAGAATAATGCTTCTGCAAGCTGGTTGGTTAATTAACTGCGGAAGAAATCATAGGAATAACTGACTGTTTCAAGTGTGCTCCCGCACGCAGTTTCCACACAGTGGGTTTCTTCCTCTAATGTTGCTTTCCATTTCACGTTCGCCAGAGTACATGTATGTATATTGTTGCAGAGCAGACTTAATGTTGTATTCCATTCATCCCTACAAGTGTAGAGGAAGCAAGCATGTGGAAGACGCCGCGCTGCATCTAAATTATTTTGCCTGGAAAACGGGTCTTGTTGCTGTCGAGCAGAACTTTTTATTTTGCAAGGAAGCCTGGCAGGCCTTAAATATTTTGCTAAATATCTGCTGGTCACTCAAAAACAGTTTTCCTCCGTTTGCTCAATTTGTTAGTTGTTTACTAGTTTGTTTGCATCTAGTCACCGCCAGGTAGTGTCCGGTCAACTTACAGAATGGTCAAGCGCTGACAAATGCTGGCGGCTGCTCAGTGGCTATGGTGTTGGGCTGCTGAGCACGAGGTCGAGGGATCGAATACCGGCCACGGTGGCCGCATTTCGATGGGGGCGAAAGCACCCGTGTACTTAGGTTTAGGTGCACGTTAAACAACCCCAGGCGGTAAAAATTTCCGGAGTCCTTCACTACGGCGTGCCTCATAATCAGAAAGTGGTTTTGGCACGTAAAATCCCGTAACTTAATTTTTTTTTTAAAGAGTTGTCAAATAAATAAACAACACACCCACATAGATTGACTCACAGCGCCCACATGAGTTCTTATAAATTACGAGCCTCCACAACACTCAAGATGCACAAGCAAGCAAGCAATGTGATTCTGCCGCCACTCTACGCTATGACATTCACCAGTCACAGCGCACGCGAGCTGACTCGTAAGCTCCAGAACTGGAAACTGACTGCCCACACATCGGAACCATGCGATTCCTCAAGAAACGCTTCTCACCTCAAATGGAGCCGGCGTAAGCTGACCGATAGAAGCGGTTCTGTGCACTAAATATGCGCGTTCGAAGAAATTTCCGCATTTCCGACCCGTTATACATTAACAATGCATTAGCGGTGCTTGTACCCTAGCTAAGCAAGCCGATTGCACCATGCATAAAGCCAGTACATGTGTTTATGAGCAAGGAGGACCACCAGGGTTGATTAGGAATCACGCGAACACGCCAAGGTACACTGTATCCTTTCAAAATGGGCACCAGAAGAGGTAAGAAGAAAGAACAAAAAGACAGAATCTATTATTCTTTCTTCGTGCATTTATTCTTAACTAGGACGATATGCCTTGACAGCTGTGCAACCCCAACAAGCCCAACATCTTACTTTGCTGAACTACACTGCTTATCGAATCGACTTCTAGTTCTTAGTTTGAAACTGAACTATTACTGAACAAATGTTTAACCTGTTCATTGCATTTAAATGTATTCCTTATACCTATTCATTGTATTTGTAACCTTATGTCCCTTTAATTCTACTTGAAAAAAGAACGATTGCTCAGACTTTTTTGATGTGCTGAACGGAAATACACTGAGGGATAGTTTTACGAGAACTTACTCTCTCCTTCGTGCGTGTTGTGCATCGCGCCGGTCACGTGGCTTAGCTGCGAAGACATCCGTGGAAAGTTCACGTATTCGTCCAGAGTGAAGAGAGCTCTGCTACCTTGTGCAGAGCTCCCGTCGATTTCTCGGGGCGGTCTAATCAGCCAAAGTCAACAACGAGCTCTTGTCTGCGTATATGAGTGTATATATAGAGAGGCAAAGGGCGGTCCTGTTGGGATTGCAGCCAATGACAGATAACGATACCTCCTCCTTTGTCTTATTTAAATGAATAGCAGTCACCGCCGCCTTTATTGCGGCACCGGCGACTGCTTGTCACTTCGCAAAGAAAACAAATATGCGCAAAAAGGGAGGATACTGCCACAAGATATGACACTCATTAGAACACCAGATGAATAAAAACAATAGTTTTATGCACGAGTTCAGTACACACATACGCATGTATCAAGTCAGATATTTTGAATAGCCAAAACACAGCACTGAAATAATTACAGTACAAAACATAGAACACAAGTAATTAAAAACAGCGTAAAAATCACGATCCCCGCGTAAGTAAATTTTCAACACACAACAACATTTATATCGCTTAATTAGCTTATTAGGATACGCTGAAATTTAATATTTTCCCAGAATGTCGGTGTCCACAAAAAACTTTTTAAAGATAAGAAGTGCTCTTCTCTAAAGGCCCGCTGTTAGCCATGGGCCAAGTATCTTTCTTAGAGTGAGTGCTCTTCTATCTAAAGGCAACAAATTTGCTTGCAAAACCCTTCGTTGTGAATATTATTTAGCGCACTCGTGGAGGAGATGGTGCACATCTTTGTCTGTATGTCGACAATAACACTGGGATATAGAGGCACGTATTATGCTGTAGAAGAAGCGTCGCTTAAATGCAGTACCAAGCCGCAGGCGATGTACTATTGTTTCGAACTTTCTGTTTTCTCTCTTGCATTTACAGGGACCATAGCGCTTAGGCGACGTGGACAGTAAAGAAAAACAAGGGCGGTGGGCTAGCTTTGAACTGCATTATTGTATTGAGAGGTGATGCACTTATACCCGACGTGGCGGCAACAAATAGCAACCCACGAAAACATTTAGAGAATATCACCGCGCTTGTAGTCCAACAGAGTCAAGACAAGTCATGTCGTTTCTGCTCAGTGGCTGCAGACGCGGCGCTGACGCAGCTAGCGCCCACTTTCGCGACCATGCTCGCTTCCACAATTCACCACGCATCTTTATTGCCATTTGTGCAGAGCATAATACCGCAATCCTTGAACAATATAGTTCACAACCGTGATCACAGCAGTGCACCGATAACGACGCTTAAATACATCGCGGTGCATCACCACACCGCAGTGCATCACCGCGCGCTGACAATGCCGCATAGCGTCCCTTAAGCTCTATAGCCATAGTAAATCTATCAAACCAACCAGCCCGGAAATGTGTGCTCCTTTTACGTTTCTTGCAGACGCGTGTGCTTATATCGGCGAGTTGACTTCCTCCGTCATAGTGTCTCAATGGCTATGACTTCCTGTTGCTAAGCACGAGGTCGCGGGTTCGATCCCTGGCGGCGGCATTCCCATGGGCCGTGCATGCTCGCGCACTTTGATTTAGGTTTGTTTTAACGAAAGCCAGGTGGGTAAAGTTATTTCTGAGTCCGCCACTACGACATCTCTCACAGCACTAGTGTTGCTTCAGGACGTTCAACTCCATGAATCAATCATTTGACTTTCATGCTATCCGCCTCCCCCCCCCCCCCCCGTACCCAGTATAGTATATGAACAATAGATATATTGAAGAACGTTAACTCAGACGCAAGCCCTTGGGGCTGTGTTCGGCGCTGCGTGCAACAGCGGAAGCTATCTGTTTGGAATGACGAGCCAATTGTTGGAAACGACAACTTCAGTCATAAGAACAACAACAAGAAGTTAAAAGGGCAGGGTGCCAAAAGTGAAGAAAATTAAGTGCGCGTGAGAAAAGACGTTGCAGCGCGAGCGGCGCGAAGATAGACTTGATTGAGAAGTGAAGTTGAACAGACATGTCAGCGCTGTGTCTCGGAAACTTCTACAAGGCCGTGGCATGCTGGTCGGGGGTCTCGCCCCAGTACCTCGCGCATCCACGAAGTCCACCCGCCCGATGTCATGCCTCAGTGAGGCGCCGCCGTCGACAGCCAAGACCAGTGCACGGCTTCCCGTCTGTCTGACCACATGCACGTCAGGCAAGCGCCGAGTACCATGACTACGCGGGCCACGTCAGCGATCGTCCCACGGAAAGCATCGTGGACTCGCACCCAGTGACGTTAGTGGATCATTTGTTTAAGAACGCAAAGGCAGTGACCCTATTCAGGGACAGCACGTTCTGTGCGTGTTATAGAATTTGGAAAATATTGCAGGGTACTGCTGCTGCACAAGTTTGTAAGAACAACGTCGAATGAAAGTTGTGTTAGCTATGGAGCCTTATAACCTTTTGGTTCCCATCCTGTTGTTATCGTACTCACTGTTCATGTTTGTGTGTTGAAAGGAAGTTCGCTTTGTTACGAAGTCTGTGCATTCGACAGTCAATTCTGTCGAGTGAGATGACAAGACCGGGTTTTGCGGTACGCTATGCAAGATTATGTGTCTTTGGTGATGTTTCTTTAATTCTGGGAATAATTTGCGGACGTTTATGTAATGTGGTTGTTTCACCTCACGGTATCAGTCCTTAAGCACTGAATAATTTATGGTTGCTAGAAGAGCCAGTGACAAAACAACCGCTAGAATTTTCAACTAGATCTAAAGGTATTTCGTTTATTGCTCTGATACAGACATAAATTTAGTTTGGCCGATAGCAACAACCGCTGTGAAGCGCATATAATTTCATCTAACTTCAAGTTAATTATAATATGAGAAAACAAAAGACGCAGAGATTTGATGACAAGATAAACCTGCAAAACGTCCTCATTTTTTGGAATGCAAACTTTTATTCCTATTTCTTTCCCCTCCCCTTTCCCCGGCGTTGTGTAGCAGGCTAGAGGAATTAACCTTTGGATGGCCTATCCCCCGTTATCTAAATTTCTTTTTTCTTTGTTTCCAGAGAAGTTCCAGCAGAGTCGTTGCTACCTTTTTAACGCTTTCGTGTCTGTTTTCTAAATGTTTCCTTCCTTCCAAAGTGAGTGAAAACGAGTGTCAATTCTTGAACACATTTCCATTCCCGAAAAATGAATCAGGAACACAAATGCACTTTACAGAGGCCTAGCAAAAACTGCCGGAAATAACTCCGCGCTAGCGTAGCTTATGAAGTGCGGCTGGGTCCGAAGCCCGTTGCATCTGGATTCAAACCGGGGCGAAACAGACTACGCGTCATCTCACCCCCCATTCTCCTGTTATCTCAAACGCAGGGTTCACCATTCGTACTCCTGCTCCGTACCATGGATAAATTTGAGTAGGAGCCGAAAAAGTTCGATTCCGCCGCGACTCGCGGCTGCGGCGGAATGCTACGACCACGAAAGCCAAACCTGGGCCGTCCAGCAGGTCTCGGCGGCTCTTGAAAGACAAAGGCCGAGCGAAACCGACGGAACGTTGCCCCACAGGGCGACCAACCGCGGGAGTAACACGCGCTGGAGTTGAGTAGAGACCACCCGCTGAGAAGACGTCAGGGCCCGCGTCACGGCGCCATTTAGTCATGGTGTCGTTCTGCAGGCGACTACATGAAGTTGTCTCTCTCTCTCTCTCTCTCATAAATACCCACTGTCCTCGTGGGAACAAACCGTCGCTTGCGATTGTACGCTGGGCTATGTTGCGCTTCAGTACACCAATTACCACTTTACGTTCGCGATCAAATTCGGGACCGTTTAACAAACAATTGTTGACGTCACCGGGAGGCACGTTGCTATACTACGCTTTGTTTCCTTCGTAATTATGGCATCCCTGGCGCGTCCTATAAGATGCGCTGTAACACATCCTGTAAGCAAGTTTTGTCGAACAGCTTACGTAATAAAATAACAAAGCGCCTGGCTTTCAGAAACCAAGTGGCGGCAAAAAATTTAATAATGCGAAGCATTCTTGACGTGTTCAACCAAGTTCGCTGTAATGCGTATCTAGCCATTTTCCTAGGTCGATCGCAAAAAATAGCGTCGTCTAAAATGTTGGGTAGGCACTGGCTATGTGCCTCTTCTGAATGAACCTTTTTAACGCCAAGTTGGGTATGTTTCACAGGAGCCACTATGTGCCAGTGGATATGCTTCGCAGGGTATACACCACTGGTTATGCGCCAGTAATCAATGAACCTCTCTGATGGCAACTTGGCTCACGGTGTATCACAACAACAACAAACAACACCATCCGTGGCATCAGTTCACAAGATGTCCTAAGAACATTAAACATTCGCTGCAGAACAGTTGCATGATTCACCAGAATCGTTCTCTGCGAAATTAAGGCTGCTCCGCATTACGTAGATGTCTACCGGACTTGACTCTACTTAATTTTTTTCTTCAACAGGGGTTTTTTACAATAACATGGTACGCAATGCTCTTCATGAAAGTATCAGGTCAAAATACAAATCACGTGTAAGGTGTTGACAAGTTTTTCACCAAGAGTTGCATGAGTAGTCAGTCTTTAATAACGGGTATTGTCGAATCGCAAACACAAGTTCCTGTAATGTCAGTTGCCCCAGAATTAAACAAGTCCAAAAAAGAATTTCGACAATTTCACCACTTTTGACACACCCGAATACAATCTAGGACAACTACCACAGAATGATTACGTGCTTGATTCTAGACCCTATAGTGCAGTAATGTGGGTTAGCTAACCACAATTTACGGCCACACCGTACGTTCTCACTAAAATATGTAGTCAGCGCCTCGTAAAATAGACTGCTACAATTTGTCTCAGTCGAGGAAGTTCATGTCCGGCCACAAGTTGGCAATGTCGCTGCCTTCGGTTTCTCTCTTGAACTTCTCGTTCAGACGTTTGAGCTGTTCTTGAGAGAAGTGGTTCTTCCAGTCTCCCACAATTCCCTTCCGGACATAGTTGACTTTGTTTGCCGCCTCCACGCCAGCAGAATGAATTCCTCGATGAAATTGCCGGAATCCCTCGTACTCCGGACCTTGGAATTTGAAGCTGCCACGAAAGAAATCTTGGATTATACCGTTGGTGTACTTTTTCATTTCGTCCACGCTGCTGTATTTCACGACTTCGCGGAGCTTTTTGCGGTCGTCCTTGAGGAGATTAGCTTCGTACTCAGCGCCCATAAAGCGAGCGATTCTGAGAATCGTTTCTTCAGGGTTGCGCTTCAGATCCTCGTAAACGACGAAAAGCACGTTGGGATCCCGGCTTCGCTCGTACCAGTCCTTGTAGAAAGTGAAGAAGTTGCCGCAGTCAATCTCGTCGTTCATGAAGTGCTCAAAGGCGTCGTCAAAGGTCCCGTTGTAATGGTACCCGACAAACGCGAGCCAGTGGTATTGCAGAGAGACGATGACGTCACGCGGGTTACGGGCGACAACGAGGTATTTGGCCTCCGGGCTGTACTCCAGCAGCTGGACGGGCAAGTGGGTCTTAAGCGCGCCGGGTTTCTTCATCCACTGCACGCACTCGGCTCCGAAGGCCTCGATGTACGGACTGGCCCGGTAGAATTCCTCCGCGTTCGACGGCGGCACGCCTCCCGTCTGAATCAGGTAGACCACGTGCTGGGTCCACGTGGTGCCGCACTTGACGTACGTGACGATGTACAGATCGTCCTTGGTGGGTTTGTACTTGCAGGCTGATTCGATGCACTCTCGCGGAAAGAAGCCAGGCAGCGGCACGCCCTTGTAGTACTGCAGAGCAGGCTTGTTCGACTTCGCCACGTTGCATTCAGCTGCGATTAAGGAACACAAGAGGTATTAATGCTTGAGGCAATTGCGAGGCAGCTTTCCGAGCGTTAGAACGAGAACGAATATTTGAAGAAATAATGAATGAGCCCCCCCCCCCCCCCCCACGAAACAAAAAAAAAGTTAACATTGCTGTGGTAATACGATCTGGACCTTTTTATACATGAAAAGAGTCATAGTTTTCGTTTAGCAGTGTACAACATTAGTCTTGACACCCAGCGTAAAAAAACAAAATTTTAATTCTTTGGATGTTCGGACATTCCTGCAGACTGTTGAATACTGTATTTGTAAAATTAAACCGAACATTTATCTCGCTCAAACCAAACCCAAGCTATTTCTTGCTTCAGATTGATGCCTGTCAGTGTTTTCGTTTTTTAAATATAAACGGGAGATTTATCTCGCTGTAACCAAAGCCAAGCTATTTCTTGGTTCAGATTCATGCCTGTCACAGTACTTGCTGAAACGAAAAATGAATTCAATGAAAAGCAAAACAAAACATGTGCTTTCTTTTCCAAGGCGCTAATTATATTAAGACTTTGGGTTTTATTCAATATACACAAACTAATGATACCTTTATAATTTATTTTAACACCGAAAAGCAACCATTTGTGGGCAAACGTGCTCTCCCTATTATTTCATGAGATGCATTTTGTTTCAGTTTGAAGACAATGAAGTCTCTTGCTTTGATGACGTTGATTGCATTATCGTTTTGAATGGTGTATCCATTGTCTGGGCAGGCAGGAAAGTTGGATTTTAGCATTAACGGACAAACACTATAATTTATTTTATTAAAAAAAGCTGCAGAAGGCACATGTCTTGCTCATAGATGAATTCATGACCATGCGGCGGATTCTTAGCTTATCAATAATTCAATTAGTCTTTTTAGGCGTGCGCAGATTGATATCTGCGATCGGTCAGACTGCATTGACACCTCCGATTGGACAAGAATGGAGCCGACGAAAAAACCAAGAACATTTTTAGAGCCTAATCAATAAGGAGAACATGCAACGCTACTCACAAGAAGACTGCTTTTCTGGATTCATGGTTTGCAACAGTCTCGAAACAAGATTGTCAGGAAAGCTCCGTGCCAACGCAACTTTTGTGAATCTACCTCTCCAACCACGTCGAGCACCTCGCACTGGGGCCTCTCGTATCAAGTGTCACTCACAATGAATGTTGTTTTTTAGCAGCGGAGGCTTTGTAGAGGTCGCTGCATCTTCTATTGTCCTGTTCATATCGTTTGTCTTGCTACACAATAGATGATAAAGGCTATCTGGTGCGGCCAAAGTGTTATGACAAAAACGTCGTTTTCTCCTACTCACCAAGCTTGAGTCAGGCTGACAAGACGACGATGTGAGCATACGCCCCCATAAACATCTGACTACAATAATTCTTGATGTCGTGAGTCTGAGAGGTATTTCGTCATGGTCTAAGAATATAATAATGGAGCTACAATATCTCCTCTTTTGTTATTTCGTCGCATGCAATTTGTGTTTGCTCTGATCTGTGCAAACTGGAGTCATCACCGCGTTCGTTCGCATCACAAATGAAGGATTGTGATGAGGTGGTGGCAATGCGTGGCAGGCAGTTGTTGCTAAGGTCACAGGGAAACCTCTAAGATAGCCAGGAAAATCATTTGAGTGGGAATAAATTTGCAAAAGAGAGAGAGAAAGAAAAGTGTTTTATTTTGATCGGGCCCGCGGAGAGGGTGTAAAATTGCAAGCGTCTCAGATTAGAAGAATATACGGGGGCCAAACGATTGCATGAGATGCTGATTGAAAGCGTGGACTTGGTCATCGTGAGAAAATGCCACGTTAGCTCACACCTGCTACCCTGACAAGTGCCTTTGTCGTCTAAACGATGGCTCCGCGCTAATGTTTTCCGTCTTTGGTCGACGCTGATATAATCGAGATTCCGAGTTCATTAAGAACTGTCTTGCTTGGTTTCAGGAGCACCGAGGAAACCGACCTAATGGATCAATGTCTCTGATTCATTATTTCTTGTCTTAACGACCTCGTAAAGCATTTTTGCGGCACGGCCAAATAACATAGGTATTTTTCATAGATATTCAGATGTCGTCCTGCATGTATGCGCAATCAGCCTTCTTGCAAACAGGAACTTCAGATATGAAATGATTACCTATCTTGTGTCTAGCAGAATTGGTAAGAATCCATTCAACTGCCCAGAAAGTACGTCTTAGGAAAATTGTCGTGAAATGCAATAAAAGAAGTGAGCACACTACGTCGTGACATACTGATACCGAGACACAAGAGCCAGCAGCCTACCTTTCAAGTCGCTTTACTAAACTTTTTACGCATATTATTCAATCTTGCAGCGCATCTCCAATAAGAAGTGTTTCATGATCGCTGCGGCAGGCTTTAAATATGTTATTTTCATCTGTGCTTTTAATATCTATATTGACGAACACAACTCTTTGGCGTGTTTAGCCATCTTTCCGTGCTACACAGTTTCGTAGGACATCTGCTTATGTTGTTCTACACAGAACAGCTTTGTTTCTAGCGCACGGGTGTCTGTGTTGTCGGCTTTCTACCGTACCTCAAAGGCTCTTGCTCTTCGCAGCACGACTAGGGCCTTTAATCAGGCCCTCACCTTCTAAGCTGATGTCAAAGAGATGCAGTATATCGGCGGACGTTCAGTTTTTCCGTCAGCTTGTGTTGCGTGAGTCTATTTAGCCATTCAGCGCTGCCTGAGAGTTCCAGTCAGTCGGCCGAAGTGAACGGACGTGTCGTCGGCGCGCTCCCCAACCACCGAGACACGCGACCTTTCACCGACCGCCCTTGACCGCCCTTGCCCGGGCCGCTTTCGCCGGGAGTCATATGGGAAGCGGCTTTCTCGCCGTTTCCCACCGACCGCCATTTCTTCCCGGGACTTTTTTGCCGCTCCCCGCGCCTCTACAGCTCTGAAGCAATTCCAACGCTGCTGCCCCTGCCGGGGCCTTAGCTGCCTTGGCGTGTTTTCTACACGATGAACCAAGGGCGCCAAGCGACCAGCTCTTCCGAGGCCCATGTTCTAAACGGGCGTGCAAAGGGCCTTCGGCCAATTCACCGCTCTGTTTCGATGGAGCATTTATCTACCGCAACGTCATTTTCCAACGAGCAGAAGACGCAATCGGCGACGGAGAACGCCGCCGCGCGTTCCTCGACAACAACGAAGAGCCCGAGGTGGATGCCGCGGGAGTGGCCGCCGATCACATCGTCGCCAATTTTCCCTCCCAACAACGAGAGGTAGACACTCCGACCGGGGAAAGGATGGAGGGAGATGCTACCCCGAACATTTACGACGACAAAATTGACGATGACACAGGTGGCTGTTGGAAGACAGTCATACATAAGCGACGCATCCGTCAAACGCACGCTAAGACGCAACCCTTCGAGAACATCTTCGGCATTCCGGACGCCTCCCAGCCTACCGTACGCAAACGCAGTCGGAATCAAAACCTGCCTCAACTTCCTTTGCACGATGAAAAGATAATTCTGCGGCCTCACGGAGGACTTTGCCTCGATAAGTGGACGCGCCCAGAACTCGCCAGTGCTCTATGGAGTGCAGCCGGCTTGACCACCGACGATCGTCAGGACATCATATTCCGACTGCGACCTCAGCAGAACTTGGCAATCATCAGCACACCCCAGTCACAGGTAGCCGACGCATTGTACAAGGTGAGGGAGCTGAACCTTGGTCAGCGGGTCTATCCCATCACAACATATTTTGCGGCCCTAGACAACTCATGCAAGGGAATTGTTCCTGGTCTTTTGCCCGGTACACCGTCTTCCGAGCTAGTGGATGAGCTTTTGGCTCCTGGAACTCAAATACTTCAAGCACGAATGATGGGTCAAACCAACGTTGCGTTGGTAACATTTGAAGGACTTAAAGTGCCTCGCTACGTGCGTTTCTATGGTGCAGAACTCCGCTGCTACCCCCATCGACCCCGCCAACTGGTCTGCAAGATATGTCACTAGTTCGGCCACTGGGCTGATTACTGTCCTACGCCGCACGTGGTCATTTGCACGACGTGCGGGACGGACAACCCAACCCCGTCACATCCGTGCACCCCACACTGCAGATGCTGTGACGGGACCCACCCTACAGCGGATCCAAACTGCCCGCGGCGTGCTAGGCAGACACTGAACAAAGCTTGGGTGCGGAAAGCTGTCGAGAAAGAGCAGAGTGAACTCCAACCCTCCAGCGACCCGACCACTACCACAGATACGGCGGAGACCCGAACGTCGCGCGCCCCAACGAAGGAGACCAGACAAGTCCGGTCGGAGACCCGTTCGAGATTCCGTCGCAAGTTCCGGACCCGCTCCAAGTGTCGGTCTCGATCCCGGGAGGCATCGGTGCGCCTCCCAGAAAGGCGCCCTTCTTCCCCATCTTCCCAACAACCCTACAAGAAGGCCCTGCAGACCAACGCCCCAGCCAAGGTGACCCTGGTCCCTTCAGGGGTGCAGCGGACCCCGGAGAAGAAAACAGCAATGGAGGCGCCTCGGGAGGTAGGTCGGGCGGAGTGTCACCCACAGCTCGCTCCGTCCCGTAAGTCTCTCCCTACCCCTTCCCCTATTACCAATTCGTTATCAAATCCCGATCCTCTAATAGAAATAGCCCGCCTACGTCGTGACATGGAGGCGCGCTGTGAGCGCCTGCAAAAACAAATGGACGCACTGGTGGCAGACATGAGCACTAGTATGCAGGCGGCTCTGGACAGGATATAACGCCAAATGGAGGCGCTTCAAATAGGGATTACGGAGCAAGTGAAATCATGTATAGAGTGCACTTTCGCACGCATGCAAGTTCCTGAGCTTAGCGGTAACAACGAAAGCGCGCTTTCCGACCAAGGCTCTCGGCCGCAACCTTCAAATGTGGGCACCCGGCACCCGCATCCCTATGCCCGACCGCCTGCTTCCTCTCGCGATGATGATAGCGCCGCGTAACGCGGAGCAACTAGTGGTGTGGCAGTGGAATTGTAGGGGATTCCGCCGAAAACGAGGTTCCCTACAGCAGTATATCGCCACATCCACGAACCCTCCCGATGTCATCCTCTACAGGAAATCAATTGCACCCCTTCTTTATCCGGCTACAGCACGCTCTCGGGTGTCTCTCCTCTTGTGGGAGCCTTAGTTTCGAAACATGTTACATGTCGCATGCATACCACTAAGATTGACATTGCTCACCAAATATTGGAAATAATTACGCAAGGTAAACGCAGCGAGAATCTGTTTATACTCAATGCATACATTTCCCCCCGTTCGCAAACGCACTGTTTTCAGCACCTACTAACAGAATTTGGTAGGTTTGGACGGGTTTGTGTGGTGGCCGGCGACTTTAACGTTCCGCATACTGCATGGAGTTACGTTAAATCGCAGGCTAAAGGGACCCGCTTATGGAATGCCATCTGTAACATGAGATACACACTGCTTACCGACCCAGAGCACCACATTCGGATGGGGAACAGCGTGTCTCGTGACACCTGCCCTGACCTTACCTTCGTGCGCAATACTGGCCCAGTCGTTGCGCACGGGCCTTTAGAGGAGCACCTTGGTAGTGACCACTACATTGTGGCGACCACCTTGTCATTACGGGGTGCGTTCCTAACGTTCCCTCGAAAGACAAGCCTCGCAGTTGAAGAAAAACCAGTAAGAGTTTCCTTCATAGCACTTAGCTACGTTTGGGTGGACGTCTCATTTCCCCCATAATAATTACTTTTCTCCACCTTGCGGGTTTCCAAAAGAACTATGACGTCAAACTCTTGCCTTTGCCTCGAGTTGTTGACAAATTCGACTTCGCCCTGCGCTACGCTACGCTAGCCGCCTGGTTAGCGTAGATGGTAGAGCGGCTGCCCCGGAAAGGCGGTGGTCCCGGGTTCGAGTCCCGGATCAGGACGAATTTTTCTTCAACTGCGAGGCTTTTCTTTCGAGGAAGCACGAGGCAGGCGGCACGAGGACAAAGTTGACGTAGCTGTCGCGTCGGAGCTGTAGAATGCCACAGAAGCGCTCGCATGTTGAAGAGGGAGAAGGCCGTTCGCAAAGACAGAAGCGCCATTCCTTTTTGTGTGCTCACGCGTATTATTGATTGATCGCCACAGTCTTTGTTTAGAGCGAAGCTGTTAGCCTCTAGTTGGTCGCGATTTTTCGTGCGTTCGTTCTTGCTCACCGAAAAATAGTACCGCCATCTAGTAGCCGCGCCCTCTCTGACGGACCTCAAACGGCAGCTGGAAAAGAGCTTTGTCTTTGACTTCCCGCCTAACAAAATTGTTTTCTCGAATACAGTATACCAATCTATACCAATAAGAAGCCGGAGATATACCATGTCTGCAGCTTGTATGTGTGTACTTAACAAATTTTCTGGCGCAGTTTACTTTGAGAAATTAACTTTGTACGCTAATGCACTTGCGCTTGGCGGAGGGCCAAGAAGAATGAGGATATGTGCTGCACTTCCGCACACGTACATGCGCGCGTGACGTACGTGTGCGCACGATGTATCTGTCCTTGATGCGTGGGTGATCTGCCCGTTGCATCTGTCGCACATCGTGCACTGCGACCTTAATTGACATTATGGCAAACGCTGTTTCCGCATAACAGAAACAGGTGTTTTTCTTTTCTCGTATATTCGAAATGCAGTGCGAAATCATCATGTCTGCAGCTTGTGTGTAAGTCTATACCTTACAAATTTTCTTACGCAATTTACTTTGAAAAATTCATTTAAGTTCAATAAGGCACTTGCGCTTGGCGGAGGGCCTAGAAGAATGAGGATATATGCCGCACTTTCGCACATGTGCGTGCTGGCACGACGTATACGTCACTTGTAGTGGTGGCGCTTGTGTTACGTCGCCTAGCGTCAGTTGGGGTCGTGGCACTTGTCCAACATCAGCAACAGCTTCGCTGTACATCCACTTTCACAGAGTGTAATGGAGACAGATCTTTTTCTCTCTACAGAGCTTAGTCGTTTCATTAAAGGACTGGATTCTGCCAAGAGGTACCCCTGCGCACCAGAAAGCCGTCTATACGACTGCTGATTGGTTATTGTCTTTTTATTTATTATGCTTACCAAGACTGAAGAGTAGATAATCCACCTAATAAAGGCACCTGTATGGAGGAACCACAAAGGTTGCCTCTTACTTATTTTTAATAAACATTTATTCATGTCTCCCTCTCCGCGTTACTAATTTGAAGTTGGTAACTTGCTGCCATATATCTTGCTAGGCTCTCCATAACGCGCTGGTAGCAATGGTAAGGTTATATAAAATAACTAGATCGGCAAGATCTTGCATAAAAAAACTAGCTTCGCTAAATCTCGTAATATGTAAGTTCGTGCAAACTGTGCAATTTTAGAGCGTGCCGTTCTTACAGCGAGCGTCGTTGTCGGCGGTGGCGGCGCCGTAACCGAGCGAAGAGCACGACGGCGAAAGATGAAAGCGCAGATGAAAGACGCGAGCCACGAACGGCGGACAGCAATGAGAGCGGCACCTTCAGTGGCGTGCGCGCGGGAAACTGCTTTCATGCGGACCCGCCCTACCGCTCGGTGTGTACTCGTATCTGGTCTCGGCCGGACCGCTGGTTTCATGCTATTTTCTGCCGACGAGCCCGAGCACTGGAGACCAGAACTGTTTGGTGAACAGGGCCACGCTATCGGCTCGGGCCCTCGGTATCCTGGACTGGGGACGGCGCCCACGTCCGACGATTCCACCGTCTGCTCATTTCTATAAATAAAGTTCATTTCACCTTTTCCTCCTCATGTAAGCACTAAAAGTTGGCGTCAACGTTTAGTAATACGTAGAACTTCACCCGCCGCAAGGCGTAGTGGCTTTGGCGTTGCGCTACTAAGCCCGAGAGCATGATATCAAATCACGGCCGCATCGGCCGCATTTCGGTTGGGGTGAAATGCAAGAACGCCCGCGTTCCGTATTCTGGGTTCACGTTAAAGAACCTCAGCAGGTCAAAATTGATCCGGAGTTAACCGCTGTGGCATGCCTCATAATCATATGGTAGTTTGGCAAGTAAAACCTCAGAAATGAATGAATGAAATAAACTTTTACTTCCTATACAGTGTTCCCGAGTTTTAAATGGGGGCTCGAGCGCAATGTATGCGCCATAATCGCTTGGCTTTGCCGATCGGTCAGATCTACAAATCACAGAGCTCCTATCACGGGAATGGTCTGACTGTTATGATATAAAGGTCACGATGAACAAAGCTCCTTATAAGGCGTGGTCGCGCACTTACTGCAGTGTCCCAATGTTTATAAGCTTAAACAAGTAGATCGCTGTGTGTGAAGTATTCTGTACAAAGACTGCCTGCGAAAAGTTGCAAGGTGGTCAATATAGACATGTAATATTCAACTTTATCAGCATCGTCACCACCTTAGTTGCAGAAGGCAACAAAAAAATGTTGCAAAGCGTCAAAACTTGACATTACTAGACAAAATATAGCAACATAAAAAGTTATTATCGTAATGCCATCGCTTATCTGCCGTTATCTGAACTCGCGACACGGCAGTTAAGTCGAAGCTGTATTGCTGCAACCTCAGCGACTCTAATGCACCGCCTGAAGTCGTTGCGACAACAAAGTAAGCATTATCGCAGCAACAAAAGCCGGCACGGTCGCGCAAAGGCCTATCGCATTTTGGGACGGCCACTACAGACAGATAGGTTGCTTTCAGCCAGTACATATACCTGCTGGTTGTGCTTGACAACGTTCAGAGACGGCGCATCTGTCTAACAGGCAACGTGAACATTTGAGTGAATTGCCGGCCGTGATTCACAACCTTTAGCGCAATACACGGCACGTGGAAATAGAAAGAGCAAAGCAATAAGTTGTTGAGCGATGTTGGTGCTGAAGGCACTGGCGAGGTGTATGACATTACATTACGAAAGGCAACACTCAAAGCTAGTACTTACCGCGACGTTCCAGACAAACCAGGAAAAGTAGTCGCCGTACCTATATCCTGATGTAAGCCATCTCAGCCTTGGCGATAGGACGCACGGCAATTTCCTTCGGACGTTCCGAACAAAGTATAAATGAATAAGAAGGCTCATGTTTTGATGGCATGAAAATTTAATTACCGTATTTTTAGCAAATCAACCTTTTTTCTTTATAGTGAAGGGTAACCTCTGCTTCAGAACTTCAGTTTGGCCTAGTTGGTGTTTACTGCATATCATATTACTGCTTATCATACACCGCCCATGCCGTTTTTGTGTTCTCTGCCAGTGTCTCCGTTTTTATTTGCGGTCAGTATGATACGCAGTAACTTCCGCTATTAGGTCGTTTAGGGGACGCAGAATAACGCACGTCTCAGATCTGCGTAATACTCGTTTTGTGGAGGTATGAAAATCTGCCATTATAGACGCTGCCATTATAGAGGCTGATGCTGCTGCCATTGAGTTAGTTGCTGAATGAGTTTAGCAAAAAAAACTCAGCAAAGGACGTTTCCTTAATTGTGCGAGATAGCGCTGTTTACGAACGATCGGTACGAGGCTTGCCGAAGCACGAAGTCGCGGTACCGAATCCCGGCCACGGCGGCCGCATTTCGATTCGGGCGAAATGCGAAAACGCCCGTTTACTTAGATTTAGGTGCACGTTAAAGAACCCCAAGTGGTCATAATTTCCGGAGTCCCACACCACGGCGTGCCTCATAATCAGAAAGTGGTCTTAGCGCGTAAAACCTCATCATTTTTTAGGCTTGCCGAGCACTTGTTTGTCACACCTACGATGGGACGTATGATGTACCTAATCAACAGGGGTTGTAGAATACAAGGGACGGGCCATGCGCCGTGCACTTCCGACTTGTTTACTTGAAAGGCCAGCGGGGTCAGACATAGTGTTTACACGAAGATGCGATAATAAATCGTGCGTACTAAACTGCTGCGACATACGAAAAGCGATGTTCATTTTGTGTCGACACCACAGACCTGGCACTGACGCATCGTCCTTTTTTTTATGACCAATTTTCTTCCTTTTTTTTTTTGTGGTCGCAGGTCATTCTTCTCATTCATGGAATCCCATATCCGGCCACAAGTTAGCGATTCCGCTGCCTTGCGTTTCCTTTTGAAATCTCGACTTCAGCCTCTTCACCTGTTCGGGAGACAAGCAGTTTTTGTAGTCTCCGACCACGCCCTTGCGCACGTAGTAGATCTTGTCCGCACATGCACCGTGTCCATCTTCTCGACCGCGCGCGTTGTGTACGACTTCATGAAACTTACGCAGGCCTTCGTACGCCTCTCCCTGAAAGGCAAACTCGGACGCGTAGAAGTCGTGGATCATGTCGTTGGTGTACGTTTTCATCTCCTCCACACTACTGTACTTTAGCACGTCCTTGAGGACCTTGCCGTCGTTGAGCAGCAGGCGTTGCTCGTACTCTGGCCCGAGGAACCTGGCGACCTTAAGTATCGCTGCCTCCGGATCTTTTTTGACCTCTTCGTAGACCATGAACAGCACGTTGGGATCGGCGCTGCGTTCGTACCAGTCTCGGTAAAAGGCAAAGTAGTCTCCACTCTCTATGTAATTGTCCATGAAGTTCTCGAAGGAGTTGTCAAAGCTGCCTTCGTACTCGTAAGCGGATATCATGAACCAGAAGTGGTGCATGGACACCAAGACGTCGAATGGGTTCCTTATAACGACGATGTACTTCGCCTCGGGGGAGTAGCGCATTTGATGTAGCGGAAGGTGGGTTTTGACGGCACCGGACCTCTTCACCCATTGCATGCAGTCAGCGCCACAGATTTCGATAAACGGTGAAGCCTTGTAGAACTCTACGGCACTAGCCGGAGGCACGCCGTCGTTTTGGATAAGGTACACGATGTGCTGCATCCACGTAGTACCGCACTTGACGTAGGTTACAATAAACAGGTCGCCCTGGCGGTGGACGTAGTCCATGGCAGATTCGATGTACTCGCGATGGAAGTAGCCCGCAAAAGGAGTGCCCCTGACCATCATTAGGTTAGGCTTCTTTCGGTTGTTCGCCTTCAGCCCTAGACAACAGAAACGAGAAAATAGTTTTTCTTTGTTTTTCTTTTTAGTAAGATTACGCTTGTTTGCCAGGAATAGGCAGACAGTTTGCAAAATATTTAGATTTGCTTCTAAGCACAGAGAAAAATGCTTCTGCAACCTGTTTGGTTAATTAACTGTGGAAGAAATCATAGGAATAACTGACTGTTTCAAGCGTGCTTCCACATGCAGTTCCCACGCAATGCTTTTCTTGCACTCCTGTGGCTTTCTCTCGCACGTTTGCCAGAGTTCATGTATGCATATTGTTCCACAACAAAAATTTTATTCATCTCTACAAATGTATAGGAAGTGGAAGATGCTGCTAAACACGAGGGCGTGGGATCGAATCGCGGCCACGGCGGTCGCATTTCTACGGTGGCGAAATACGAAAACACACGTGTACTTAGATTCAGGTGCAGGTTAAATAACCCAAGGTGGTCTGAATTTCCGATGTCCCCCACTACGGCGTGCCCCATAATCATATCGTGGTTTTAGCTTGTAAAACCCCATAATTCAATTTTTAACCACGTGGAAGACCACGCTCCATATAAATTATATTGTTTCTCGTTGCTGTGGTGCACAAATTTTAATTTTTGCAAGGCAGCTTGGTGGACCTTAAATAGTTTGCTAAATATCTGCTGGTCACTGGAAAACAATTTTCCTCCACTTCCTCGCTTCGTTTGTTGTTTACTATTTCTTTGCGCCTGGTCACCGACAGATAGTTTCCGGTGAACTTACAGAATGTTCGAGAGCAGCCAAATAAATGAACAACGCACCCACATTGAGTTAGAGCTCCCGCATGAGGTTTTATGAATTAGGAGCCTCCACAACACTCAAGATACACCAACAAGCAGTCAATGCGATCTCACCGTTGCTCTATGTTATATCAGTCGCCAGTCACAGCGCACGCCAGCTGATTCGTAAGCTACGAAACTGGAAACTGACTGTTGACATATCGGAACCGTCTGATTCGTTTGGAAGCGTTTATCACCTCAAATGGGGCCGATGTAAGCTGAACAATAGAAGTGGTTTTATGACGTAATTTTGCGCGTTCAAAGAAATTTCCGCATTTCGGACCCGCCATAGATGAACAGTGGGTTAGCGGGGCTTGTGCCCTAGCTAAGCGAATCGATGGCACCGCGCATAAATCCAGTACGAGTGTTTATGAGCAAGGCGGACGATCAGGGTTGATTAGGAATCGCGCTAACACACAAAGGTATCTTTTCGAGGTGGCCACAGTAGAGGTAAAAAGAAAGAACGAAAAGACAGAATCCCTTATTCCATCTTTCTGCATTTATTCTTACCTAGAACGATATGCATTGACAGATGTGCACCACCAACAAGCCCAACATCTCAATTTGCTGAACTACATGGCACATCTTACTTCTTTAACCGACTTCTAATTCTTAAGTTGAAACTTAACTATTACTGGACGAATTTTTAGCCTATTCAGTGTATTTCATTGTATTCCTTATAGCTATTCAATGTATTTATAACCTTATCTCTTTAATTCTACTCGAAAAAAAGAAGAATACTCAGACTTCTTTGATGTGCTGAACGGAAATACAATGAAATATATTTTTACTAGAACTTACTTTCTCCTTCGTGCGTGTTGTGCATCGCGCCGGCCACGTGGCTTAGCTGTGAAGATATCCGTGGAAATTTCACGTATTCGTCCAGAGCGAAGGGAGCTCTGCTAACTTGTGCTACTCGTCGATTGCTCGGAGTGGTCTAATCAGCCAAAGTCAACAAAGCGCTCTTCTCTGCGTATATCAGCGTAGAGGCAATTGGCCGTCCTGTTGGGAATGCAGCCAATTTCGAGGTAGCTTTTCGAATGTTGGCATGAGAACGAATATTTGAGGAAACAATGAATATATCGCCAGCCTCCCCTCCCCCCAAAGTTAACATTGCATTGGTGATACGATGTGGACCTTTTTATACAAGCAAGAGCAATAGTTCTCGTGTAGCAGTTTATAACACTAGTCTTGACACCTAGCGTAAAAAACAAAACCTTAATTATTTTAATTTTCTGACATTCCTGCAGACTGTTGAAAATGGCATTTTGAAAAATAAACCGAACATTTATCTCGCTAGAACCAAACTCAAGCTAATTCTTGCTTTAGGTTGATGCCTCTCAGAGTGTTTGCTGAAGCGAAGAATAAACTGAACGAAAAAAAAAAAAAACATGCGCTTTCTTTTCCAAGGCGCTAATTGTAATAATACTGCGTTTTATTCAAAATACACAAACTACTGATATTATTATAATTTATTTTTACACCGAAAAGCCACCGCTTGTGGGCAAACGTGCTCGCCCTGTTGTTTCATGAAATTTATTGTTTTTAATGAAAGGAAAAATGAGACATCCGCCCGTTCGTAGCCATTGCTCCAAAATAATACCCATACGGGTTCCTCGAAAGAAAAGCCTCACAGTTGAAGAAAAATTTGTCCCGGACCAGGAGTGTTGTCGACAAATTCGACTTCGCCCTGCCTTCTGCTTGCCGCCTGGCTAGCTCAGATGGTAGAGCGGCTCCCTCGGAATGACGGTTGTCCAGGGTTCGAGTCCCGGACCGGGACAAATTTTTCTTCAACTGTGAGGCTTTTCTTTCGAGGAACCCGTATGGGTTTCCTTTGTAGCAATCGCTACGAACGGGTGGATGTCTGATTTTTCCCTTCATTAATTACTTCTCTCCACCTTGCGGGTTTCCGCAGAACTATTACGTCAATGCATTGTTTTCTTTCAGTTTGGACAATAAAGTCTCTTTCTTTGACGACGTTGATTACATTATCATTTACCCATTCTCTGGGCAGGTAAGAAAGTTGGACTTTAGCATTAACTAACAGACACTGTCATTTATTTTCTAAAAGAAACTGCAGAAGGCACATATATTGCTCACAGGTTAATGCATGACTGTGCGGAGGATTCTTAGCGTATTAATAACTCAAGTAGTCTCTTTAGGCGTGCGCAAATTGGGATCTGTGATCGCTCAGATTGCAGTGGCACTTCCGATTGGCCAAGAATGGAGCAGACGAAAACACAAAAAACATTTTTAGAGCCTAATAAAAAAGCAAAACTTGCAACGCTATTCACAAGAAGACTGCTTTTCTGGATTCATAATTTGGCACAACCTCAAAACAAGATTGTCTGGAAAGCTTCGTGGCGACGTAACCTTTGTGAACCTCCCACTCTAATTACGTCGAACGCCTCACACTGGGGTTATCAAGCGTCACTCAAAATGAAAGTTATTTTTAGTAGCGGAGGCGTTGTAGAGGTCGCTGAGTCTTCTATTGTCTTGCTCGTATTGGTTTTCTCGCTACACAATAGACGATAAAGGCTGTCTGGTGCGGCCAAAGTGGTATGACTAGCACGCCGTCTTCTCCTACTCATCAAGTTGGTGTCAGGCTGACAAGACGACGATGTGTGCATCCGCTCTCATAAGCGTCATATTTCGTCATGGTCCAAGAATAGAGTATCACTTATAGGAGCTGCAATATCTCCTCTTTTGTTGTTCTGTAACATGTAAATTGTGCTGGCTCTGATCTGTGAAAACTGGAGTCACCACCGCGTTCGTTCGTATCACAAATGAAGGAGGGTGGTGAGTTGGTGACGATGCGTGGCAGCCAATGGTTGCTAAGGTCACAGGGAATCCTTTAAGATTGCCAGAAAAATCATTTGAGTGGGAATAAATTTGCAAGAGAGAGATAACTTTAATGAGAACCAGCAGTTTAGTCGGCTGGGCCTAGGCCTCCCACGATGGTACGTCGAGGTCTTGCCTTTTCGCCGCTTCGTAGGCCTGCTGGGTCGCCCAGAGTTGGTCGTCGAGATGGGAGCTGCGCAGGCCGGCGTGCCATCTCGACGAGAGGGTCACGGGATTAAAGTTTCGGTATTGATGTTTGCACTCCCATAGCACGTGAGTGAGTGTTGCTGATTGAGTTTTACAGATCTTGCACGTCTGACTCGGGTAGATGTCGGGATATATGATGTGAGAGCGTGTGAGGGAGGGGTATGTATTGGTCTGTAACAGACGAAGGGTGGTTGCCTGCGCTCTGTTTAACTTGCGGTGAGGGGTGGGGAAGGTTTTTCTTGCGAGGTAAAATGACTTCACAAGGTCGTTGTATATTGTAATGTGGTCGCGTCCTGCGGGTGCACCTGCACCGTCTCCGGCACGGTTGACTAGTCCTCGTGCTAGTGTAACCTCGTTGAGAGAGAAAAAAAATATTTATTTTGATCGGACTTGCGGAGAGGTAGTAAATTTGGAAGCGTCTCAGATTAGAAGGATATATGGGGGCGAAACCATTGCATGAGATGTTGATTGAAAGCATGGACTTGGTCATCGTGAGGAAATGCCACGCTAGCTCAAACCTGCTATCCTGACGAGGACAAGTTTCTTTGTCGTCTAAACGTTGGTTCCGCGCTAACGTTTTGCGTGTTTTGTCAACGCTGATAATCAAGATACCTTGTTCATTAAGATCTGTCTTGCTTGTCTTGAGGAGCACTGACGAAACCGACCTAATGAATCAAAGTCTCTGATTCGTTATTTCTTGGCTTAACAATCTCGCGAAGCATTCTTGCGGCACTACCAAAATAACATAGGTATTTTTCAGAGAGATTCAGATGTCGTCCTTCATGTATACGCAATCAGCTTTCTTGCTAACAGGAACTTCAGATATGAAAACGTTACCTATCTGGTGTCTAGCAGAATTGGTAAGAATCCATTCAACCAGACAAAAAGTATGCTGTGTGCGTGATTAGACAGAACGTAAGCACTGTTCGCTTCACCTTGTTGAGTGCTTGTAGCCTCTGCCTTACGGGACTCTACGCCATTGCATGTTTTGCTTGCTATCGGGGGATTGATTGCTTACGGGGGTATATGAACCATTGATGATAATCATTTTTGTCGACGGAGAACAAAGACTCAGGGAAACCTAGTCATATACAGCTTCGCTGTAAAAAAAATGACAGGGCTGAGCAGCACCCGCAGCACAGCCACGCCACCGCGTAAGCTGGAGGAGTGCCTCCATTGCAGCTCCATTTTCGGCAGCACACACTAGGATATTCAGAAATTGCGAGGAGGCGCCATAACGGGCCCCGAAGGGTAAACACAGGTATCCTCACTAGGCGGAGCACATGTCACATTCTTTGACCCGTGGTACTATACGATGATGATGCTGATGCTGCTGATGATGACGATGATCGCTTATTTGCATCGCCTTGGGAAGGAGGTACAATACTCACGTACAATACTCATTTGTCCCTCAAGGAGGGACAAATACTCACCTTGCGTGCTTGAGTTGACGAGGTCCAGCTACATGCAACAACCAACTGCTACATGCAACTGGTAAATGTCAGGACGCTTGGTGGAATACAGCGCAACTGCAATGCAAAATTGGCACGTATCGACGCTACGAGGCGCGCTTGTCAAGCTGCGACAAGTGGCACGATATGATGTTAATGATGATGACAATTTATTGGCATCCCTTTGAAATGGCATACAGTGACATACAGTTAACAAGCCTGCTTGATTTATTCAATATATTTTTTTAATTAAGGCAGTTTTGTACATATCTCCTGAATCTTCTTTTTCTTCCTCAAAACGTCTCTCTCTGCCTTTACCGCTACTAATGATCCGTTACATGACGTGCCACCTGGTGTAATAATGCACAACTGCAATGGAAATTGGGCACATATCGACGTTACGTGGTGCGCATCTCACATCGCGTGACTACTGGCACGAGAAGATGCTAATGTTGATGATGATTTATTGTCATCCCCTTTGAAACGGGTTGCTGGCAAAAGGTTACCTGGCCTGCTTAATTTATTTAGGTATGTCATACATCTTTTTCATTCTAAGATTTTTTTATAGATCTCCTTAATCTTCTTTTCCTTCTCAATGCTTCTCTACCTCCCTTGTACCGCCAGCTATGCGACTGGTGCATGGCATGCCACCTGGTCTAATATTAGGCAACTGCAATGCAAAGTGCGCACGCATAAACCCTACGCGGCGCGCATCCCGCATCGCGTGACAAGTGGCACGATACCATGTTAATGATGATGATGACGATTTACTGGCAACCCCTTTGAAACGGGGCGGTGACAAATAGTCACCTAGCCAGCTTGATTTAATAAGGTATACTGTAGATGTTTTTCTTCTTTCGTTCTAGCATTTTTTGTGTGCATTTCCTTAAAAATTTGGAGGACGCCTAAGCTTTGCCTTTAAAAGGGGAACGCGATAGAATTCAAAAGTCTCTGACTGCTTATCACGCTTCCCGGCAACTGCAGCTTATGTAACCGTAATGTTTACCGAGAAACGCTGGCGGCGAACGCTGTACACGAAGGCGAGCTTTCTGTAGAAACGCGTTAGAGGCGAGCACCATCTGGAGGTGTTGCAAGGAACCGGGCGCACCCCTCCGTGGCCTCGGCGCGCGCGAATCTCGGTGCCGTGGCCGGTCTATGATTGGCAGAGACTCTGGAAATAGGGGTTTTGTTTGAGTTTCCGCGTAACAAAATTGTGTTTTCTCGTATATTTAAATCACAATCCGAGGCTATCATGTCTGTAGGTTGTGTATAAGTCGTACTTTACGATTTTTCTGACATATATTACTTTGAGAAATTCGATTAGTTCAATAACTTCATTGCGCTACACGGAGGGTCTGCGTGGTTGGATATGCATAATTGGGTTTGCATGGCTCGAACTGATATTTGCGGAAACGACGATCGCCGTTGATTTCAAATATCCGAAGTACGTTGTTCCTTGATGGTCGAGAAATTGCACCGTTTCCCGTTACTCGTGGCGTTCGTCAAGGGTGCCCTCTATCCTCAGTACTCTTTGTGCTCAGCCTTGAACCATTTCTGCGCTCAATAGTGAGAGACCGTTGCGTATGCGGTCTCCCACTGCCTGGTAGCGGTGTTGTGAAGGTGACAGCCTTCGCCGATGACATCACATTATATCTCAGGAATGAAGATAGCTTAACCCCTAGCCTCCGAATTTTCACTGAGTACGGAAATATTTCAGGTGCTGCGCTAAATTTTTCAAAATGTCGTTATTTGTTCATTGGTTCACCACAGACACGCCTAAGTCCCCTTTTCCGTCTTCAAAAGAGCGATTCTCTTCGCATTTTAGGCCTTGACTACACCTCTAATGGCATATCAGACTCTGTGTGGCTCTCAATTCTTGAAGATGTAAGGCGAAATATTGAAGAGGTTCAAGGGTATGATTTACCCCTATCAGAAAGAAGGTACTTAGCGCAGTCTGTATTTTGCGGCCGAGTGTGGTACGTTTGTCACGTCGTACAGCCACCATTACGGGTTACTAGGTCCTTGCAGTCCCTTCTTGGTGCCTTCTTCTGGTCGGGCCGTACAGAACTGGTCTGTCGAGCGGCGCTTGGGCAACCACGCTCTCGCGGTGGGTTTGCCTTCCCATCCGTGTCTGTCCGCTGCCGGCTGCTTGCTCTGCGATTTCTGCTCCGTCTGTTACAGCATGATCAGTGTCCAGCGCGTGAACTCGCTTGCTATTTCCTTGGCACAAAAATTCGCTACATGTTACCGGGCGTACACTTAAATCGCGGACCACAAGTGTTAAACGCACCTACATTTTACTGTACGGCCGTGGCATTTTATCGCCACATACAACAGGTATGTCCTGATGTAGACGTTCTCCAAAACCGTGTAGTAGATACTATGTCAGCCTTACTGCTTCCTCTAGTTCCCCCAGCGCGCCTCGCACGTTCAAATAATGTGTCGTGGGATGCGATAACGGCATCATTCCTGCCTGGCCACCTACGCGACTTCATGTGGCGTCTAGGGTGGCAAGTGCTTCCAACTCGGGACAGGCTTGAGCGGTGGGGCGTTGTCCCATCTTCGCGGTGTCCCAATTGCCCCCTTCAAGAATCCAATAAACATGTACTGCTGCAATGCGTCGTTGCCAGGATATTTTGGAGGGCCGTGCATACTGGATTTCGTGGCCTTGGAGTTAACCGCTTTATTACGTCTGGTCGCTGCTCACGTGGCCGCTTCGCGCGACTTTTAATTGCTGCGGGGGCCATCTGTCTATGGCGTAACCGGTGCGAGGCAGTTGCCACGGGACGTCGTCACCGCGCTCTGTTTCCACTTATAGGGAGGCTCTACTCTGAGCTACTGTCGTTTCTGTCGGAGGAGTTGTTCTTCCTTGGAGAAGAAGAGTTCCTTCGACAATGGTCATGTCGTTTCCTGTCGGTGGCTGATGGACGCGTATGGCTGAATTTTCGTCTAGCCTGGTTCTTGTAGCCAGACTATCAGAAGTATTCAATTAATGCAGATAGAATGCAGGTGCCCGTGATTTCTGTGTGTGTGTCCTCTCGTATACATGATCATTTTTGTATATACACATCTCGTGCACATCACTTCAAAATTGTGTAAAGTGTTCTATCACATCATCACTGTACATAACCATTGTGTACACTGTATATATTTAAAATCATTTTGTACATGTGGCATTTAGTTTATGTGTAACTGTTCCTTTCTGTGGGTATATGTGTTTATATGTTAGTGCGTGAGGACTCGGACATTACTTACGTTGAAAACGTGCTGTGTTTCGTTTCTTACATGTTATCGTCCCGGTGGAATTGTGTCGTGATTATGACTCAGTGTTCGTATCCTCTCTTGTCGAAATAAACTTTTTCTAAACACGCGGACGCTTATGGCTTAATTTTCGACTAGCCTGGTTCTTCTAGCCAGGCCATTAAAGTGTTGACTGAATATACATGTATGTAGGTGCCTGTGATTTCTGTGTGCTCTCGTATATGCATGATCATCTTTGTATATTCACATCTGAAACATCGCTGCAAAACTATGTAAAGTCACATCATCGTTGTACATAACTACTGTGTACACTGTGTATATTTAACATCATTTTGTGTAATGCGACAATTAGTTTATCTGTAACTGTGGGTTTCCGCGGGTCTATGTGGTTATATGTTAGTGAGTGTGGACTCGGGCACTTCTTTCAAATCGTGTCATGTATGCAACGCTTCGTAGTTTGTACATGTTATCGTCCAAGTGCAATTGTGCCGTCACTGTGACTCAGTGTTCGCATCGTCTTTTGTTCAAATAAACTTGTTCTAAAAGGGACTCCCACGCCGGATTTTCTGCGACGCGGTGCCCTTAACGCTTAACGCGTTATTATTATTTTTCTTACTCAAACATTCTCTATCTACCTTGTAATGCTACCTATAAGCTGCTACATGGTGTGCCACCTGGTGTAATAATATGCAACTGCAATGCGAAGTGTGCACGTATCGAAGCTCCGCGGTGCGCATCTCACATCGGGTGCCAAGTGGCACGGTGCGATGCTAATAATAATGATGATTTATTGTCATCCCCTTTGAAACGGGGCGCTCACAGTTACCTAGCCTGCTTGATTTAATCAGGTGAGCCATACACGTCTGTTGTTGCTGTTGCCCCAGAACATGGCTAGCTTTCTATTCTTGGATGTTTTTTATACACCTCCTTAATGTTCTTTTTCTTCCTGAAAAATTTTTTACCTCTCGTGTACCGCTATCTATGAAACTGCTGCATGGTTATGCCACCTGGTGTAATATTAGGCAAATGCAATGCAAAGTGCGCCCGCATCGACGCTACACGGCGCGCATCTCTCATGGCGTATCTCCTCGCGCGCTAGGGCGACTGTACGGGGCATGTTTCCGCTACAAGCTAGCAAGCGCTGGCGTGGCTAAGTGGTAGAGTAGATGGCTCACGCGCATCGGGCCCAGTTTTGGTCGTGGCGGGAACGCGGATTTTTTTTTTCTCATTGCCGGCGATAGCTCTCACAGAGCCGGCGACACCGGTGGTGGTGCACACCGTCACCAACCGAAACGGCTGTTAGCCTAAGCCCATAACAGGTTACGCTGTGAAATGGCGGCGGCATGAAATCAGTGAGAAGAAAACTTGGCATACGACAGAGCAAGTTGTATGCAGTCAAAGATAAGCAGGGTAATGTCATCACTGGTTTCGATCATGTAGTAAAGAATACTATGCTGACCTGTACGTGTAGCACCCAGAGCAGCCACGCAACGCTCATTGAAAGTAACGTCCTGGAGAAAAGTGTCAGGAAAGAAAAAAAAATTATATATATATATATATATATATATATATATATATATATATATATATGCACGCATTCAATGTTGCCGCGCGACTGGCCGCTCGAGGCACTTCGCGTGTATCCGTGGGCTTCTTTCACGCTCGGACAAACACTTCTAGGTAGCACGTATTGCGCTAAGGAAAATTGTGTCGGGAGTTTTTCATGTTGTTCTACAATATTCCCATTGAAACTTTTCATCTAACTATAGTGTTTGAGGAATTTATTAATGAATTAAGACTATGTAATTAGGCGGAATGCAAAAAATAGCCGGAGTATCTCCAAGCGATGACAGACAACACTGCTTTGGTTCTATTCAGCTACGTGGCGTTTCCGTATCTTAAATTTCGGTGCATGATAGGTGGGACAACCGGTATATATACCTGAAAAAGTTCAAGTACATGTGACGCCTATGGCAGAAGGCATGTTTCACATTCGCTGCCAAGGCCTTGAGTGGTGGCGCTGACAACCACTTCCAGGGTCAGTTGTACTAAATAAACATAAATAGCCCGGAAAGTGGACGGGGAAACGGCGCCGCGGTAGCTCAATTGGTTAAGAGCATCGCATGCGTAATGTGAATGGGTTCGTATCGAATGAGACATGGGTTAGTATCCCCCCAGCGGCCAGTTATTCTTTCAACCCCTTATATTTTCATTCATTTATCATTTCGTTAATTCAATAAAGAACTGCATATAATCTCCCCTATGCTCTCCTTGGTGTCATGGCTGGTTGGCTGCTTATGATACGACAAATATATATATATATATAGTGTGTGTGTGTGTGTGTGTATGTGTGTGTGTGGTCGGTGGATCCACCTTGAATTGAAAGAAGTGCAAGCGCATGCAGCAAAGCAAATGCTAACATTTATTTTGCCCTTTAGCCCGTGGTGCGGTCTTCGTTAGGAAACGTTGATCCAAATTAAATGTTTCTTTTGGCTTTTCTACGTGCGCCTCACCTTCTTTCAAACCAAAGTTGGTGTGCCGACCGATAGCGTTGAGCAAATATACCGAGGATAACCGTGAAGTTGTGCTTCTCATTCTTCTCATATATATATAACTGACCACCTCTGCTCCGTTGCTCCGTACCACTGTCGGTTGAACTTCACTTCTCAAAGAGGCAGCACGTGTGTCAAGTGAGTTCCGAATAGCACGTTGCAATGTGGTGAATGTGCTTTAAATCATGGATCTGGGACCTCAAAGCCGTGCGGCTTAAAGCTAAGGCATTTCTCTCGCATTCACCGCTAAGTCACCACTGAATTTTTATCAAGTTGTATCCGCCTCCATTCGTTCTTGCCTTTAATGAATTCCACAACTGAACGCTTTCTGATTAACGAATGGTAGTTGCGAGCGCTATATGATCTCACCAGATAGCTGCACGAGCTAGGAGTACAAAAGTTAAAGGAAACAGTCGAATATGATATCATCATAAAGAAAAAGAAAAACACTAGCGCGTTTCGTGTCTTTTTCTTTTCCCACTCGTGATGCCATTTACATAACGAAAGTTTGCATCATATTACGTCAGCCTTAAACATGTTCTGATGACTACGGAGGGGTTAATGGCTAATGACGGCAAGCGTGCGGCACTGGTACAATACTCACGCCAACTCAGTGGCTCTTCTGTAAGCAGTATGCATATGCCAGTTATTTCAATGGCGGCGGTCTCCAATAAATAAAAATGTAGAATTAGAGGAAAAATTACAATTTTTGCTGGCCAAGATTCATACCAGCAGAGTATATCATAGATTCCGCGAAAATGTTCAGTATGCTTCTCCACTGTGTAAAAATAAATTATTGACTTTAAGTGTTGTACGCACTGATAATCCTTGCATTTGATTTTTCATATATTTAGAAATTGCGTAATTGAAACTAGTCATGGCTCAAGGCCGGCAGGGGCCGTGAGACTAGCGTCTGTTTCGAATTATACGTCACCATACATGCGGCAACGTACATCAGTCGACGCGCATAATTTAGGGAAAAAAAGCAATCTAGAATATCAATGTAATTTGAGGCAGATTTAGGGGACGAACATTTCGAAGCTGCAAGTAATTTATGGACCTCTACTGCAGGAGTTTTGGCCATGAACTTCAGTTGTTCAGTAGCAACGTGTGCTTGGAAGTAAGAAATTTGAAATTAATTATTCAGTTGAAGTTAAATGAGAGGCTTATAAACGATTATTTCACGCGTTCATTGTATGAATATACCTGTCGATCCCCACGGCCATCAAAAATTATAATTTTAGTCGAATTCTCTGCCCCTAATAACTGTGGACAATTCTATTTGAAGCACTCCAAGACGTCCCGGAATTCTCAACGACGCATGATTTGTCAAACCCGTAGGCAGTGCAGTAGACGCATACCGGAACCACCGATATGGTTACTTACACGATCTGTCCCAACCGCCGGTTTGCGGCACCGAGCTGGAGTCACATAGCGAGGAGTGGAAAAAAGATGGGTCGAGCCAGAAAAACCTCGAAAGAACAAAGCAAAAATCAGTCATGTTTATCGTGTTTTTTGACTGCCATGGAATTGTGCGCCACGAATTTGTACCTGAAGGTCAAACTGTCAATGCAGCTTGTAACGTGGAAATCTCGAAGCGTCAGAAAAAAATCGTGTGCAGTATCATATTGCCCCGGTGCATTCTGCATTGATAGTACGCAAGTTTTTGGCACGCGATACCGCCACTGCAGTGGAGCACCCGCAATACGCACCGGATTTAAGCCTCCTGGATTTTTTTTTCGCCAGATGCAAGATGGTTACCCAAGAAGTGGCATTTCGGGGATGTCTGGAAAATTCAAAAAGAAATGACACGGCTACTGAAACGTTTAACAGGAGAGGACTTCCAAGAGTGCTTGCGCCAATGGAAGAAGAGGTGGAACAAGTATCTAACGTCGAGTATTTTTGCAGGTCACCGCCCTGACATATCTGAAAGTGTGAGAAACGATCTTTTTAAACGTTCTGCGCAAGCTTTTGGGACAGACCTCGCGCTTCAATAATACCTCTTTATCCTCTCTAGTCAAACTCCACGCCATCAGGTGGCGTCAGCAACCCGACCGCTCACATTTACGTCTCCCATAATCCTCCACTCCGCAAAGGGCAATACGTTTATGGAGAGGTTAGAACTCGTTAATGTGGAACATGTTCACGAAGATACGCTACCAGAACTTTAAGTCTTTAAAGTAAGGGAAGCAATATATACATGAGTAAACAGCAGAGCAACGTGACACAGCAGGGACGACCGGACTGCTATTGCCGTCTTTGCGCTGTTCACCCACACGAAGTTTGCCATCAACTCACCCATCAAAGTAGATCATTAAAAACAATACATTTGCCGTCGTTAGAGCGCCACAAGAGGTCGCCATCAGCTTTCTTGCTCCCAGCTACGCCTTCGTATCATAGTAATACGGTAACGATTAGCTGATCTGTGTCCTGCTAAGAGTCTGATAATTTAGGGCCAACGCATGCGCCTTCAAGCACACGCATTCAATAGGTCTTTGCCCGACCACTGTAGTAGAACTGGCGATGAAGTTTCAGGCTGTGCAGAACACAACGTAACCTGCCTTCTGTTTCTTTTATACTGGAGGATGGAATCGCGTGCCCGGCTCATCCGCATCCGTTCACGTTGCCACCGCATCCGCTCACGGTGCTACAATGTCGCAGCGCCCAATCTTGTAACCAACTATGGTTAATGTCTTGGTAAAGTATTCTAGAAATGGGGGGGCTGCAATTTTTTCCAATTTCTTCTCACTACGAAATGTCAAAATTAATTGGGAAATTTCTCAAACAGGCTGAAATGTTGACTGAATGTGCTGGAATGTTGCTCCTTCAAATTATTTAAAGGTTAGGCTACCGTTTGTTGCAAGTAATTGGCTAAAATCGGGATACTTCAACCTTAGAGATAGTTAGGCGGCTTATAATATTGGTCAAAGTCACAGAATTATAATGTTTTACCTAAGCATCGTTCAATTGTCTGTACTATCGGCTCTGACAGCTAAGTATTTGCGCCGCAAATAATTTTTTTAGTGTCACTAGGATCGTTTTCTAGTAACAACCTTAGTAAAGAATATATGTCCGCTAACCTACAAAAAACGAAGATCTCAAACGCATAATATCAACCCGTAAGTACATGCTAAAATTCTCAAATGACGAAGGCTCTTCACCAGGATTTCCAAACGCTATATCTACTTCTCATAGGGCGTGCCTGCCGGGCGATTTGATACATGACTATAAGTTGAAGCAAGCAAGATAGGCGAAAAAAGCTGCTGAAAGTGAGACACAAGAAAAACACCAGCCTTCTTGCTGTGTTCTGCTGCCCTTAATCTACTTCGCAGCTTTTCTTTCCGTTTTGCTTACTGGCTGTTCCGCTCTCACGTTTTCTTTTTCACTTTGTTCACACAAAACATGCCGGCATAACGGAAGGAACTGCGCATTAATATGACAAAAAAGGCACATGATGCTCGTTTATTCAAATCACTAAATTAAAGCTACCCCACTTACCGCCCATTAGTGACCGGCATTACCACCGACACCTAATTCTCCTTGTACTCCGCTAGCGCTACCACTTACACCTAGACCATGACCGCCCTTGCCCCCGACCGCTCCACCTCCACTGGCACCAGCTCCAAGACCTCCACCCATCGCGCCACCTTCTTTGACACCGAGGCCACCGGATGCAGCTCCTCCTAGGCCAGTGTGTCCGCCACCTGCACTACCGCCCAAGGAGCCGCCTTTGAGTCCTAATCCAGTACCACCACCACCAGCACCCAGGGCAACGCCTAATCCTCCGCCTTCTTTCACACCCAGCCCGCCAGAGGCACCTCTTCCATGACCAACACCTAAGCCGCCACCCAAGGCCCCTCCTTTCGAACCCTCGGCGAGCAATGAGCCGCCTTTGAGCCCCATGCCAGTGCCGCCACCCATGCCCAGACTGCTGCCTTGCGCACCCAGACCACCGCCCTTGAGTCCAGCACTGAGTGATCCGCTGCGTCCAAGCCCGCCTGTGCCTCCACCCAATTTCATGCCACCGCCACTGAGTCTGCCACCTAGTCCCCCTCCAGAACCACCTGTGAGGCCCATTCCCAAACCACCAGAATTCCCACTACCACCTACTCCTAGAGAACCACCGCCGAGTCCGCTGCCGAGTGATCTTCCAGAACCTCCTTTTATTCCAACTCCCAGGCCGCTAGAACCACCGCCTCCTCCCATACGTAGGGAGCCGCCTTTCATCCCCAGTCCTCCTCCACCAGAACCGAGTCCCGCGCCACTTCCAAGCGAGCCTCCCCCAAGGCTACCACTGGTGCCCATAGACCCTCTAGCTCCGCCACCTCTCATTCCGACGCCGAGGCCACCAGATCCGAGCCCGCCGCTTGCTCCCATTGCACTACCAGAACCGCCTCTGGCTCCTATACCAAGACCTCCTCCACTTCTCGCACTACCACCACTCAACCCCAGAGATCCACCGCGAGATCCTCCCGATAGACTACCTCCCATGCTTCTACCAGATCCTATTCCGCCCATTCTGCCACCAAGAGAGGCCCCGTTCATGCCAAGAGAGCCGCCATAGCTCTGTCCATTGTTTCCAAGACCAATCGATCCCCCTCTCAATCCACCACCACCAACTGATCCTCTGCCACCGCCCATATTCATGCCAAGAGAGCCGCTTCTTAGCCCACCCATGGACATACCACCGCTGCCTCCTGTTTCACCTAGACCGATGCGTCTATATCCGACACCGCTACCCAGATTTCCTAAAGAACCACCCAAGCCACTACCAAGACCAAGTGAGCTACCACCGACATTTCGGACACCTCCAAGCCCACCCATACCCATCCCATTGCGGATACTGTAGCCTCCAACATTCGGCATGGCCATTCTAGCACCACCGAAGCTACCTCCGTAACCATTTCTGAGGGCCATAGTCCCCATCTGACCGCCGCCTAACCTGTATCCACCTTGGTATGCAGGCGCTAAGCCTATGCCACCTCCGTAGATACCCGGACCTCCTCTGACAGCGCCAGAGTAGAGAACTCCTGGTGACCCCCCTATAAAGCGAGTGCCCATCGTAGACAAGCCAGGCATTCCCTGTTGCATTAGTCCGTAGCCTACGCCCGGTTGGAAGCCATAGCCCATCCCGCTGCCAGCGCCAGTGCCTAAGATACCGAGTCTACTCCCGCCCAAGCCGAGTCTTGTGCCTCCCAGTCCGAGCTGAGTCCCGGAGATGCTCATCGCTGGTCCTCCCTGTAACGCTAGTCCACTCGTCGCCAGTGCTGGTTGAAGGCCGTAAGCAAGGCGGCCGCCGCTCATACCAGTTCCCAATTGAGTTCCTACCATGCCGTAGCCCGGTCGCAAGCCACCACCGCCGCCGTACACAATGCGTCCTAAACGAACACTTCCACCGCTGCCAGAAGTCGGTGTCAGGTAGCGCCTGCTACCACCGCCCATGGACGTTATACCACCACCTCCTCCGAGGCCTCTGTTCATTTCGTAGCCGACACCCGTTTCTGGTACTCCCGTTTCGCCGGCACCTCCTTCATAGGTGACTACGACGGGTGTTTCTTCGAATGAGAACTCTTGGTGTCCGGTGTGCCCCGCTGCTCCATGATGTCCGTGGGCACCGCCGTGTTCTCCCATGCCACCTCCATCGTCTTCGTCGGCTCTCTTGAAGCGGCCGTGGGCCGGTTCTGAAGGCAACTCCGGTGAAAGTTCATTTTTGTCTCCGCTGTCGTCTGCGATGACGAACACTCCAAAGCGTGCGTGAACGTCCACGTCCGCTGCCTCGAACGTTATCTTGACTTCCTTTTGAGAGCTTGCCGCAGAAAGCACTAGGACAAGAAGCGAATTGAGTACGAACTTCTTACTCTGAGAGCATCCTACCATGTTGAAGCAGAACGAGCGCCGAATGACGAATGGGTGCTGGGGAGAGCTTGCAAAATTGCACCTAACCAACCACCTTCCCTCGATTTAAGTCGTGATGAGGTTCTCGCGTTTTCGGTGACTTCGTGACTGGTCGAACCTCCAAATAACTGCTGTTCAAGTGCGAACGTGCACCTGCCGAAGTGTAAAGACCACGAAGCCTCCAACTTCGTGCATCAGCATTAAAAAAATGCTGCAGACCGATATATGTTTTGATTATTTTGTGAAAGGCACAGCTTCTTTTTCTCCGTAACACAGTCGCGCGGCAGCTTGAATTCTATATATCATTAGAAAATGCTTTCTCAACCTAACTACAATAACTTGATTTAGGATACTAAAGGCGGAGCAACATGGGCTAGCTAGATGTGTAGAACAAATAAGAGGAGTGTCAAGGGGGCGCTTAATGGAAACGTTTACGATATACGCACGAAGGCGGTATCATAATTATGCAGCCGGTGCGCTCAAGAAACTAAAGACATTTTAAGCATCTATCACGTAGCCGCAATCACCACAATCGACCGCGAGGCGTTCTTTCAGCACAGATTCCTTTAGAACTTGGGTTACGAACCTAAAGTCAGTCTTCATTTATCTGAGCTCTTCTAGATTTCGTCAACAAGCATTATTCACGTGCACAAAGCGTTATTACACTATATCAGGACCAATGAACGCAACTAGTCCTCACTTTTGTATTGCAAGCGTACGACCATTCTGAAAAAAAAAAAACAGCTCCTTTCCGAAAAAATAGCTCCCTCGGCAATGAAGCAACTGCTGCCATCTTTTCGGGAGGTGATAGAAGCAAGCATAGAAAACTTCAGTCAGGACGCTCTTCAGCACATTATAACCTCAGCAATTAAGATTGTTACCTACTCTTTATGACACTTCGCTCCCAGCGGCAATTTCGACACTGCAAACAAAATCACGCGGCAACAGGCCTGGTGATTATAATGGATGTATGGTGCATAGCCAAGCTATTCGTGGAATAATATAGCAATATGGGTTAATACGGGTTATTAAATAGCTTTAATTTATTAAATAAATGCCTAATCGTTATTACATAATATAGCAATATGGGTTAATTAAGAATTTAATTATGGGATTTTACGTACCAAAACCACGATCTGATTATGAGGCACGCCGTAGTTGGAGACTCCGGAAATTTGGACCACCTGGGGTTCTTTAACGTGCACCTGAATCTAAGTACACGGGTGTTTTCGCATTTCGCCGCCATCAAAATGCGGCCACCGTGGCCGGGATTTCATCCCGCCACTTCATGCTTCGCAGCCCAACACCATAGCCACTGAGCAACCATGGCGGGTAGCAATATGGGGTCTCGCGTGGTCGTGCAACGAGGACCACGGCTCAAGAATGACGACAAATCAGGATGATGACGCCGAATTGCTTGGCGCAAATGTTTTTGCTCGTTAGTGCAAAAGCTTGCGCTTAATTTTTGACATGTACGAACCAATCCTCTAGCATCAAAAATAACTGGATCAACACAATTTTTTCTTTTAGTTTTAATGGTTCTCGCTTCATCTTATTAGAGAGAGGCGAACCGTGACCTTCTTATTCGATGCTCTGTCACTTGGTTTGATGGTCACACTCATAGCAATATCTTTCATGTCTTGCGACGATGCTTAACGCTAACGTAGGATCACTTCTCGCCCTTTCCAAACATCCGGGAGGAATTGTTGGTATGGTATCTTTCTGTTCGCCTGTCAATGAGCGATTTTCGAATTCAGTTCTTGTTTCCCTAAATCGTTGCGTATTATACTGGTGACACACATCCCTGTTGAATTTGAGATCTTGTGATACTAGGTGCGTGGTAACACGGAGATTTTCATGCATTAACAGCATGACATGTTCCACATTGGCCGCGATACTTGTCGTTTAAGGGTGGCCCACCCTGTGATTGCCTTGAACAGAATCTCTGCTTTTTCTAAACGTTTGATACCACTCAAAGACACGGCTTCTCGTTAATGCTTCGTCACCATTTACTAGCTGAATCATGTTCCATGTTTCACTAGGTGTTTTCCCTAACCAAACCAGAACTTAACAAGAAGCTCTAGCTCGCTGGCTTTTATTTGAATACACGAGAGCGGACAAACATTTTTTTTTTTCTCGGCAACCACCGTACCAAATTTGAATATGTGTGTTGCATTAAAAGGAAAGGTTTAAATCTAGTGACTATTAGAAACAAATCTTCATTTAAACCGCTGATTTCGTTTTAATAAAAATTGTTGGAATTTGCAAAATTTCAGAAAACAGTACTATTAAGTTGACAACTCTCTAACTCAACAATGAAAATAGATACCACGCTTGTCATCATCATTATCATCATCAGCCTAGTTACGCCCACTGCAGGGCAAAGGCCTCTCCCATACTTCTCCAACTACCCCGGTCATGTACTAATTGTGGCCATGTTGTCCCTGCAAACGTCTTAATGTCATCCGCCCACCTAACTTTCTGCCGCCCCCTACTACGCTTCCCTTCCCTTGGAATCCAGTCCGTAACCCTTAATGACCATCGGTTATCTTCCCTCCTCATTACATGACCGGCCCATGCCCATTTCTTTTTCTTGATTTCAACTAAGATGTCATTTACCCGCGTTTGTTCCCTCACCCAATCTGCTCTTTTCTTATCCCTTAACGTTACACCTATCATTCTTCTTTCCATAGCTCGTTGCGTCGTCCTCAATTTCAGCAGAACCCTTTTCGTAAGCCTCCAGGTTTCTGCCCCGTAGGTGAGTACTGGTAAGACACAGCTGTTATACACTTTCCTCTTGAGGGATAGTGGCAACCTGCTGTTCATGATCTGACAATGCCTGCCAAACGCACCCCAGCCCATTCTTATTCTTCTGGTTATTTCAATCTCATGATCCGAATCCGTGGTCACTACCTGCCCTAAGTAGATGTATTCCCTTACCACTTCTAGTGCCTCGCTACCTATCGTAAACTGCTGTTCTCTTCCGAGACTGTTAAACATTACTATAGTTTTCTGCAGATTAATTTTCAGACCCACCCTTCTGCTTTGCCTCTCCAGGTCAGTCAGCATGCATTGCAATTAGTCTCCTGAGTTACTAAGCAAGGCAATATCATCAGCGAATCGCAAGTTGCTAAGGTATTCTCCATCAACTTTTATCCCCAATTCTTCCCACTCCAGGTCTCTGAATACCTCCTGTAAACATGCTGTGAATAGCATTGGAGATATTGTATCTCCCTGTCTAACGCCTTTCTTTATTGGGATTTTGTTGCTTTCTTTGTGGAGGATTACGGTGGCTGTGGAACCGCTATAGATAGCTTCCAGTATCTTTACATATGGCTCATCTACACCCTGATTCCGTAGTGCCTTCATGACTGCTGAGGTTTCGACTCAATCAAATGCTTTTTCGTAATCAATGAAGGCTATATATAAGGGTTGGTTATATTCCGCAC
Organism: Dermacentor andersoni; assembly: GCF_023375885.2. NCBI lineage: Eukaryota > Metazoa > Arthropoda > Arachnida > Ixodida > Ixodidae > Dermacentor > Dermacentor andersoni. Next base: position 85,947,637 of record NC_092819.1, read on the forward strand.
ATTTCTCTATCACCTGATTGATAGTGTGAATATGGTCTTTTGTTGAGTAGCCTTTACGGAATCCTGCCTGGTCCTTTGGTTGACAGAAGTCTAAGGTATTCCTGATTCTATTTGCGATTACCTTAGTAAATACTTTGTAGGCAACGGACAGTAAGCTGATCGGTCTGTAATTTTTCAAGTCCTTGGCGTCCCCTTTCTTATGGATTAGGATTATGTTAGCGTTCTTCCAAGATTCCGGTACGTTCGAGGTCATGAGGCATTGTGTATATAGGGCGGCCAACCTTTCTAGGACAGTGTTCCCACCATCCTTCAACAAATCTGCTGTTACCTGATCCTCCCCAGCTGCCTTCCCTCTTTGCATAGCTCCCAAGGCGTTCTTTACCTCTTCCGGTGTTACTTGTGGGATTTCAAGTTCCTCTAGACTATTCTCTCTCACCTTATCGTCGTGGGTGTTACTGGTACTGTATAAATCTCTATAAAACTCTTCAGCCACTTGAACTATCTCATCCATATTAGTAACGATATTGCCGGCTTTGTCTCTTAACGCACACATCTGATTCTTGCCTATTCCTAGTTTCTTTTTTACTGCTTTTAGGCTTCCTCCGTTCCTGAGAGCCTGTTCAATTCTATCCATATTATAGTTCCTTGGGTGTGATTTTGTAGCAATTCTATTACTTTTTCCATGCCTTTTGCCGCCATCACTGAGCAGCCATTGGTCGAAAATGACCGGGCCGCGCCCATTTTGTCTGTCAATCACGCGACGTCAGGAACCCGCAAAAACTGTAATCGTCATCGTGACGTTGAGGCACTCATTATGCGGAGCAAAAGGCACGGATTTTTGGAACGGCCAGAGGCAGGGTCGTTTCCGAAGGCATGAAAAAAATGGCCGCCCCTCTGATCGCTATGGCCGTGGCTCTTCGCCGTCGCCGACGTGAACAGGGAGAGCCAGACGACGCGTTTGACATGCCGGATGACCATTTTCGACGGCGTTTTCGCCTCTCGAAGGGAACGGTGCGGTTGTTGTGCGAGGAACTGGCGGGGGAACTAGAAGCTGAGCGAGCGACGGGACTGTCGGTGGAGCGGAAAGTGTTGTGTGCGCTGCGCTTCTTTGCTACCGGGAGCTTCCAAGCGTCCGTTGGGAGCGAGGAGACGATCCGTGTGTCGCAGTCGACGGTGAGCGAGTGCGTGCGACGTGTGGCAGAGGCTGTCGTGAATGCAGGGGCCCGCAACAAGTGGGTCCATTTTCCAAAGACAGCCGAGGAAAAGGCAGCCGTGAAGGAGGGTTTCCTTCGGCGCGGCGTTATCCCCGGCGTCATCGGATGCGTAGACGGCAGCCTCATAGCCATCATCGCACCCAAGGGTGAGCGCAAGGCTGTGTTCATGTGCCGCAAGGGATACTACGCCCTCAACTGCATGTTCGTAAGTAAAACTCACGTTTTCTGCGATCCTTTTTGAAAGTTACGTTGCTCTTGCCAACGGGCACTTTCTCTGGTTTACGTTTTACCTCAGATCTGCGACGCGGACATGAAAATCTTGGCCTTGGACCCTATGCGACCGGGGTCGGACCACGACGCTTTTGTCTGGCGGACGACATGGTTGCGCCGGCGGTTCCAAGCGGGGCGCATCGTGAATGCCGGGGAATACCTCCTCGGTGAGAAAAAAACATTTTTTTTGGCGCAGTCACGCTTCAGCAGCGCAGAACGCCGTGTCCGCTCCAACCCAAACTTTTAACCAAACCACAAGAACATCAGTAATTCCGGAGTAAAAAAAGAAAATTAAGACATTGACTGCCACCATTGGCAATGTTCGAAGTGTTAAGTTACAAGCACATTATGTGTCTGCGAGGAGCTGACGAAAGCAACACGTATTAGTGCTTTCTGCACCCAGTGACTGCCAGACGCAGAAGAAATGAACACACATTACTGCTACTACTGTCATTGATAGCACCAACAAGTGTTGATTTCTTGTTTGTGGCAGGCACCGCGTACACTTGTAAATTGGTTAAGAGTTTGTGACGGGTATGGACATGCTCAACTCATGCTTTTACTTGGGACTTGCAACCCTGAAGTCTACCTTTGTTGAATGATGCTGTAGCTTTCCTCAGTTGACAACTTGCCTCTCGTCAGCGGAGTACTCAATGTACTATTTCCATCTTTGTGCAGGTGACAGTGGCTACCCCTTGGAGCCGTGGCTCCTTACCCCGGTTCCTGGCCATCCTCCAGTGCACACAGCCGAGGGGCAGTACAACACAGCACATGCCGCCATGCGTTCCGTAGTGGAGAGGTGCATTGGGCTCTTAAAGAGCCGTTTCCGCTGTCTTCAGCGATATCGCACCCTCCTCTACGAGCCGGAACGTGCAGCCAACATTGTCGCTGCATGTGCTGTGTTGCACAACCTTCGCCTTTCTGAAGGCGACGAGTCAGGCGATGACAGTGATGACGACAGCAGCAGCGGCAGTAGTAGTAGTGAGCTTGACAATAACGGCGACCCCATGCCACACAGTCTGCCCCGTAACACGGGCTCTAGAATGCACTACTTGAGAGGGCGGGCTGTTCGCGACAATGTCATTGGCATGTTTGGAACAACCCGTGCGCAGCACATGCGTTATTTGAGGAGCGTGCGGCGGCAGCTGCGACGTCAACAGCAGCGTCAGCATCGTTAGGTGCATGCACACAGTTTTAAGTAATTGCATTGTGCATTTCATGCTGTGAAATTGCAGATACATTTCCCGTGCTAAGTTGTAGTTGATGTCTGCGTAATGCAAAGCATTCATGATTTGTTGAGAAATGTAAAAGTTGTTAAAAAAATTAAATTATGGGGTTTTACGTGCCAAAACCACTTTCCGATAATGAGGCACGCCGTAGTGGAGGGCTCCTGAAATTTCGACCACCTGGGGTTCTTTGACGTGCACCTAAATCTAAGTACACGGGTGTTTTCGCAATGCAGCCGCCGTGGCCGGGATTCGATCCCTCGTGCTCAGCAGCCTAACACCATAGCCACTGAGCAACCACGGTGGGTACATAAAAGTTGTGTAGTGAAGGGTTATGTAAAGCCTGCACTTATAGTAAGTAAAACAGTATCGTTAGAGGTGACATATGAGATTGAAAGCAAGCTAAAAATAAGTGCATATTCAAAGTGTCTGCCACAATTTGCTTGCTGCTGCTGTCGTCATCTAGATGCATGTAGCCCGATTCTTACTCGTATCCCCTTACGCATTGATGGACATAAGCACCTGTCTCCTCACTTTCTACTAGCACAGAGAAGCTCACAGAAGCCAAGATGTACAGTGCACGTCACACCTTCCGCTCCATGGAACGTGCTGTTGCACGCGCAGCTTCTAGGTCCTCCACCATTTTGTCTCGCAACAACGGCAAAGTTCCTTTCGAGTGACGAAAATGCCGTCCAACTGGTCATCCGACATGTCAAACGCTGTGGCTCCCGTGAAGTGTGTGCACGCACGAGCAGTTGATAGATTTTAACAAAGTGACCTCACTTGTATATAGCAGAACTCAGCAATGTTAATCAGTAATATTTGTACAGTGCAAGCTAGCACTAGAAATGTGGTTGCGATGTGTAAATAAAAGCACTAGAGGAAAACTGCACCTTTCTGTATTTCAGTCTTCAACATACACTTGTTTATGCACACATCACATGCGACAGTCTCTACATTGAAGAAGTGTGAGAATCATGAGTACTCAGTAGTAGAGACATTATGCAACATATCACAGACACGTTGGAATAAATATCGGATCACATTGTTCTTGCATCGTAATATATCACAGGTAACGGCATGCATCGTTTAAGAAAACTGTTGTACACTGCACAAGTACACAGTAATAACAACTGGCTTAAACTGCACCAGAAACAGAAATGAGCAGGTGCTTAAATCACATGCCAACCGAATATTTATCACAGCGAAATGTATAGGTACATCACTACATGTGAAAGGAACATGCTGTTGTGGCGCTCAAACTGAAAGAGCCATAGCACCATATTATGATATTCAGTAAGACAAACTGCATAAATATTACACACAAATTGCACCACAAGGGCTAAAATACAATGTATCACAACCTGAAAGATTACTGAATGACAACAAATTGTTTGATAATGAGACAGATGTGCAAGAAAAGAGACATTCCAGCTCAGTACGTAGTGACACAAACAAATATGCATATGCAACAAACAAAAAATAAACATTACAAATGAAAAGAAGGAGCATAGGCAAGGAATTTTCATAACTTTTTTCTTTTTTGCTGTGTATATTGACAGGTTGCTTTCGACATTATAGTAAGGCCTGAAAATTTCACCATTCGATGACAAGGATTAAATTGTAGAACACTTGCAGTGTGGCGTCGTGCTTAAATTGACATGACAATAACTAGGCACCTCAAAATTGCAGCGCCACAGTCGGAATGCCCGCACACACCAGGCCTACAGGCACTTTTGCAGGTGAGCCTGATGGTGTGCACGCTCTTATGGCTGAAGTAAACCTTGAAGAAAAAATTCATGCTGCAACGGCTATGCTACTTATGGTTGCATTAAAGGGTGACTTCAGCAATTATTTATTTGCAAACTAGCAATATTTGCCCTTCATATCATTAATACATCAGCAAATTTTAAGATAAGTTACAAATTCCTTGCCTATGCTACCTTTGCATCCTTTAATTATGTGGGGCCTGAGAGGGGGGAGGGGCTTGGCTGCCACCATGCCCCAGTGCAGCCAGCAGCAGCTGAAGCAGGCGCTCGTTGGTCTCGTGCGACCGACGCGCCACTTCGAGGCGTTGCCGCTGCACTTCAAGGCGCTGAGACTCCACTTCCCGCATTGCCGCCACCTCCTCCCCGAGGTGCCGCAGGCTCTCCATGTGGGCCTCGTGGTGCTGCCGCAGGCTCTGCAGGTGGGCCTCGTGGTGCTGTTAGCAAAGATGTGTAATTAGTTTAATTACAGAAGCTCAGTAACAGGGCCTTTGTGTGTTGCATTCATCCCCATTTGCAGGCTATTGTCTTGTCATTGTATATTCAAACACTGGAAATATCTTTCTGGCCCATCAAACTTGTGCCGTCGCATTCCATTAAGATGTGTTACATTGCTATACCTGCTTCCTTGAATTCAACGCCACTTTTTTCTTTTTGCCACATAATTGCGTAGATATTTACACATGTTATATCACGCGAATGTGTACAAGATATCACCACAGGACTACACGTATACATTATGCTTGTTCACTGATTAATATAATTTTTAGAGAGGTCATATGCTCATCAATTTCATACGCAGAAAAATATACATCTGTGGCCTTGCACATACCTGCCGGTTTTGCTCCAGCAGTTGTTGGCGGAAGCGAGTGTCCTCTTGAACTCTGGCTTCCTCCAACTGGCTCTGGTGAACGTATGCGGCAGTAGCCGTCATCACACCACCATCAAGTTCCTGCTGCCTGGGCTGTCTACGGGGAGCCCGTGGCTCTCGAGGGGTAGGCTGCGGCACCTGGGGGGTAGGCTGTGGCACCTGCGGGGTTGGTTGCGGCACCTGCGGGGTTGGCTGCGGCAGCTGCGGGGTTGGCTGCGGCACCTGCGGGGTTGGCTGCGGCACCTGCGGGGTTGGCTGAGGCACCTGGGTGGTAGGCCGCAGCACCTGGGGCGTAGCCGGTGGCTCTTCATGCAAAGCAAAAGCAAAGACTGCTCATTCACTGTTATCCGACCTACACAGATTGATTGTCCTAACCAGTCACTTTGAAATGTCATTATAGCTGCATAGCTACAATAATGATACACAAAACAGGTAGTTAGAGCAAAAGATGCCACAGAAAGTTGCTGGTAGCAGTAACTCATAAGAAGCACAAGGAATCTCTATTACAACATCAAGTCATTTGTAGTCTTGCATTTCTCCTTCATGAATGAGAGCTGGATGTAGGACACAAAGGTAATAACAGCAGAGTGACGTACTTTACTTCATAGCAAGATCATACAGCAACTGCAAACAACAATGCTACTACAAAAGCTAGGTCACTGCCTTACGTGTAAGGCCACTTGGCCCAGCAACAGCTGCAGGGCCCGACACCACGAAAGCAGTTGTCGCTGGTAGATTTCTGCGGGAACCGCTGGGCCCTGCAGCTTCCTCTGAACTTGCCTCGTCCTGCAATCAGAGTAGTGTTCAGACATTGCGAGCAGTGTGTGCAATGCGCATCATGTACACAAGTTGCTGCTCAGAGTACATAACCTATATTGTCACTTGCACAAAAAAAAGGGCTTAAAAATTTTGCAATATTGTGTTCCAATGTAATGCTGAAAATTTGTGAGGTCACAGCAGGTCACACAAACAACACTTTTTTAAATCCAATGTACGCACCTCGCTATCGGGGAAGTACTCAGGGGGGGAAACAAGGACCCCTCCTGTCCTCATAAGGACGTCGAGGACGCGGCCGTCCACGCCACCCACTTTGCCACCTCCAGTAGCCCTGCAAACACGGCAACAACGACAACGTGGAACTACGTTACTGTCAGCATCATTAGAAGCTCACCTCTTCTCGCTCGCGGCCCTGGCCGCTTCTTTTTTCGCTTTATGGGCCATCTTGGCCCAATGGTTCCGCCAACGGCTGGTGGCCTTTACGGCTGGCCCCTGTGCGTTAAGCACCGCCGCCACCTCCTCCCACAGTTCGTTTTTTCGAGCAGCAGTCATACGTGGCGAGAACTCTGTAGAAGCTCTCGCCAGGTATGGGTGCTGCTCGATGAACTGCACGAGAATAGCCGCCTGCTCTTTGGACACCCGCGGCCCTTTTGCTGCCATTTTCTCTTTGTCAAATTGGGAATTTCAGCCGGCCCGCAGCACAGTAAGAAATTTAGAGGCAAACATTCTGTCTAAGCTAAGCGCCTGCATAAAGTGCTCACTACGACTTATTTCTGCCTTTTTACACCACTAATGTAAAAAAAGGTGAAGTCACTACTCACATTTAATGTTGTAGCAGCTTCTTTCTCGGAGCGTATCAATGCAGGAAGTATTACCGATGCAGCGATAACTTTAAGGAAGCTATCGTTATGTCATGGCGGTGCCCTATGGAAAATGCCTTGACAGTTCTCGATCCACTATGTTGCAAAGTTTCACCTCGGGGGCTACGGATAATTCTTCTTGGCTCTTCCTAAAGAAGAAATTATCACACGTCAGACATGCAGCGAAAACCACACGACAATGCAAGCACTACACGAGCAATAATTACTCACCTCAATCAGTATCTGACGGGGGCGGGGCCGCAATTACGGGCACGCAAGGGGCTGTCAGCTGTTCAGACAGACACGCTAGGGGCTGTCAGCTGTTCACAGGTAAACAAAGGCTGCCATTTTGCTTGCGCTCAACGGCATGGATTGGATGCACATCCGACTACTATGTGGCTACGACTTCAAAAATAGAGCACTTGCGTTTGCATTTCTTTGGACTGCGGCAGCTTTTGCGTTGTACTGTAAGAAAATGAATTTGCTTTACGCAGCATGGAAGTCCGCTTTTATTAAGTGCCGTTTTACAAAACAAATTTGCTATACAGTCCCGGAAAAAGAGAAGAGAATACGAAAGAAACATCCGGCCAATGAAGGGAGCTTCTGATTGGACGATCCAAGAAAACGTCGTGCCTACGTACACACAATTTCCAAAATCGGTGACGTCACGCGAGAAGGCATTGGCATGAAAAAAGTCATTTCTACAAAATCGCACCCCTTGTGTCCGCTGTCTTATGCTTGTTGATTAACTTAGAAAGTTCTGCCAGTTCTATTCTAGCTGTAGGGTTAGAGGCTTTCATACATTGGCGTTTCTTGATCAGGTCTTTCGTCTCCTGCGATACCTTACTGGTTTCCTGTTTAACGGCGTTACCACCGACTTCTATTGCGCACTCCTTAATGATGCCCATAAGATTGTCGTTCATTGCTTCAACACTATGGTCCTCTTCCTGGGTTAAAGCCGAATACCTGTTCTGTAGCTTGATCCGGAATTCCGCTAGTTTCCCTCTTACCGCTAACTCATTGATTGGTTTCTTATGTACCAGTTTCTTCCGTTCCCTCCTCAAGTCAAGGCTAATTCGAGTTCTTACCATCCTATGGTCACTGCAGCGCACCTTGCCGAGCACGTCTACATCTTGTATGATGCCAGGGTTCGCGCAGAGTATATAGTCGATTTCATTTCTAGTCTCACCATTCGGGCTCCTCCACGTCCACTTTCGGCTAACCCGCTTGCGGAAAAAGGTATTCATTATCCGCATATTATTCTGTTCTGCAAACTCTACTAATAACTCTCCTCTGCTATTCCTAGAGCCTATGCCATATTCCCCCACTGCCTTGTCCCCGGCCTGCTTCTTGCCTACCTTGGCATTGAAATCGCCCATCAGTATACTGTATTTTGTTTTGACTTTACCCATCGCCGATTCCACGTCTTCATAGAAGCTTTCGACTTCCTGGTCATCATGACTAGATGTAGGGGCGTAGACCTGTACAACCTTCATTTTGTACCTCTTATTAAGTTTCACAACAAGACATGCCACCCTCTCGTTAATGCTATAGAATTCCTGTATGTTACCAGCTATGTTCTTATTAATCAGGAATCCGACTCCTAGTTCTCGTCTCTCTGCTAAGCCCCGGTAGCACAGGACGTGCCCGCTTTTTAGCACTGTATATGCTTCTTTTGGCCTCCTATCTTCACTGAGCCCTATTATATCCCATTTACTGCCCTCTAATTCCTCCAATAGCACTGCTAGACTTGCCTCACTAGATAACGTTCTAGCGTTAAACGTTGCCAGGTTCATATTCCAATGGCGGCCTGTCCGGCGGCCTGTCCAATGGCGGCCTGTTCTGTAAGCTGCAAATAATAGTACATGTAAAGCGGACCAAAGGGATGTATTGTACAAATATGTCCTGGATCACACTACTGTTTTGTGAATAAGACTTTTCTGATACCCTTGTAAACTATGTAAAAAATTCACGAAAGATCTAAATTAATGGATGCAGTTTACAGAACTGTGATATCTACTTTTAATGCAGGGATGCAACTCGGGTGAGCGGTCCAATTGGCTCCCGTTACGTCAGCGGGAGTACTTGAAACATGCCGCTACACTAAGCTAATTTTTGATAGCATACCTTTGCTTAGTAATTTGCGTGCTCTTTAAAAAAATACACTCAAATAAAATAAAGGAAGACATTTCTTCGTACCAATGGCCTTTTTCCACCTGAGAATGCGAATCGTTGGCTACAACTCTTACAACGGCAGCCGATGGAACGGGGAGGGCCTCGCACATGAAACCAGGGGCCATGGGCGCTATAACGTAAAACTATTCCAAACTTTTCTATTCCAATTCTGCAATCAGCCCTCCACGATTGGTCAATACTTTTTTTTGCCACCCCCATTTAACCTGTCTGTTACGCGACGTCACGAGAACCGTGATAGCTCCCCATCTGATATGACGTGCACACACTGATTATGCAAGATTTGGTCGAACAAAAGAAAAATGGTTATTTCTGATTCCGCCCCTTTTCACCATTAGCCCTCGGCTATTGGTCAAAAGTTTTCGTGCTGCACCCACTTCTCCTGCCTGTCACGCGACGTCACAAAACCGCAAGAACTCAAGCGTCAAAGTGACGTGTACGCGATAAAGATGCATTAACATGCTGAACAAAACTGAATTTTCTTCTGTATAGCCGCAGGCTGCCCCGTTCGGAAAGGAATAAAAGATGGCTGCCACCGATCGCTCAGGCACTGGCGACTCGCACCTGCCGGAGAGCATGGGTTTATTTGCGTATAATAAAACTTTTTGCGTGGCCGTGTAACGTTTTCGAGCACTTTTGACACGTTTACGACCTCGTTCTGCCAAATCTTCTTTGCTGAGGATCCATTTTAGCGTCAGTCTTAAGGTTCCGTTGCACGCCACCGCGATTTTCGACGAGCCACCGCAAGCTAAGTAAGGCAAAGCGGACCAACCGCAGACGCCGGCACCACCCTCTTGATCCGCTTATCGATTTTCAATGCACTATCTCGGCCCCGTCGAATCCCTCTCCGTTTGAGCGTGCTCTTCGCCTCTTGTCAGCCAATTAGATAAGACAAGCAGCTCAGTGTAGGCAATGTTATTCGTTTTTAAAGCAAACAAATGCGACCTATAAACGAGGAGAGCGTTTGATTGGTCTGTTCAGACAACTCTGTGGGTCACCGCCCGATGCTTGCGTCGGTGGTTACGCAAATTTGACGTCAGGAGATTGGAATAATCACATATTGAAATAGTTTTACGTTATAGCGCCCCATGTAACGTCCTGGCAACTTCCAAACACCTGATGAACTGTCTGAAGCAAGGTGTCCATATGTCTCTGCTATACTTGGGTGATGGCATCGTCTACTTGCTCACGTTTGATTAGTGACCGTCCTTGATGCTTTCAGTCGAGCTGATCTTCAACTGAACTCCGCCAAGTGCCACTTCGAGGGACGCCAGGGCCGGTATTTTGTAGCGATGCCTTTTTCGATTCTGTGCTTTTTCAGTCTTTTCGCGCTTGGCCAGTGGTCAGAGCGACGATCTGCCCACATTATCAACGGGATCAGGCGGCCGTGTGTGGTGGATGATAAGAATAGCATAGAATAAGGCATAAGGCATCGCTACAAAATAGCGGCCCTGATCACTGTGCTCAGCCACCTTGTAAGTGCTGCCCGTGTTGAAACAGATCCCGGCATGGTGCGAGCCATGCAACGATTCCAAGTACCATGCTGAGCCAAGGACGTCTGGAGTTTCCTTGGATTACGCTCTGTTTTCGTCGCTTTCTCCCTAACTTCGTCGACGTCGCCAGTACCCTCACTGAACTCTTGAAGAAGGACGTTTCTGTCATATGGCGCATTGAATAAACAGTATCTTTTGCTGCCCTCATCCATGTGTTTACTAAACCGCTAATGCTGGCGCGTTTCAACTCCTCATGGTGTACAGAATTTTCACACCGATTCCGGTGAGGCCATAAATTGGGCTATTTCTGGCCAAGAAAATCACTGCAAGGAGCGAGTAATCGCCTTCGCCAACTGTCCTTTTCCGCCCTAGTCAGAATGAAACTCTTGAATTGGGTTTCATGGCCAACATTTTCAGCGTTTACCGTCTATCATGCCCTCTGCTGGATCTTGTCGCTTAAGCATCCGGCTGGATGTCTCGCACTCTGGGCACTGCGACTCGTAGTGTACTCGTTCGGTGTACATAAGTCTGGGCGATTGCACCAAGACGCCGGCTGCTTGTCGTATTACCCGGTCGATGTTCCCGACTTCATGAACCCTGGATCAGGCGTCTGAGTACTCGCTGTTCTTGCATTCAATGTTATCACCACTGAACAGCAAGGAGACATGTCCTTGCGGCTCGTCGTCGACCGTACGTCTGACCTCTGCGTCACCAGAGCCTTCTGTTCGCTTGTTTGAGCTATACACAACAGCGTTCTGTATCATTGTAACAAAGGCCCAGATGGCCCAGAACTTCTGCTTGTACTACGTCAGCATCTATGTTCAAGTGTTGCGCACCACTTTTCCGTCATACTGGCTACTGGTCACCTCGGTATCTCTCACACGTGTGACTACGTCCAGCGTTGGTCCTTGTCGCCTGGCACGTACCGTTCGGTGCTCCGCTACATCGCTGTTTTTTTTTAATCCTGTCAACGCCGCAAGCGCCCTTCGGCGCTGTCTGTAGGCCAGCTACACCCTATCGATAACCCTGCAGAACCATCCTTTCGTGTTGGTGTCGACCTTCTAGGCCTTTGCCTACGCCCAGCTCCGGAAATAAGTGGGTTGTGGTCGCGACGGGCTACGCCACGCGCTTTGCTATGACGCGAGCATTGCCGACAAGCTGTTTTGAAGATGTCGCTGACTTACTCCTCTACGGCGTCTTTCTCCATCAGGGCGCACCTCAACAGCTTCTCCCAAAAGTAGTTGCTACTTCTCAAAAGAAGTGGCTCACATCCTTTGTTGCGGCTCCACTGAACACTAGCTCAACCCCGCATATCATCCCTGGGCGAACGGAGTGAATAAGTGCCTGAACCGAAAGCTAACTGAGAGGCTGTTCATGTATGCTTCACCTGATCACCGCTACTGGGACAGCGCGTTACCAGCTGTCACTTTTGCGTATAAATCGCAGCTTCATTCACGGCATCCTACGTTGCTTTTGGAGACTATCGTTCCATCTTCTGCCCACTTTCCTACTCACTACGCCAGTGCCATCGTTGCTCGAGCCCGTGAAGCTCGTCAGCTTGCCCATGAGTGGTTCTCAGCGTTGCAAGAGAGGCCGTTGTGACAACTGGCACAGAAGCGTGCACTTCTCACCAGGCTATTTGGTCCTCCTATGATCGCCGTGCAGCAGCGTTGGCCTATCAGAGCAACTTCTCTCGCGTTACACTGGGCCCTACAAGGTACTGCGCCAACTCGGTGACGTCAATTACGGGATTACCATTCTACACTGCCTCTTCGAACTGATTGCTGCCGACAGATGTTCTGCCTGTTTCGAGACAAAAACTATATTACTCTGCTATTCTTTTGTCGTCATAGCCAGCGCCACGACAGCACTTCCGCTGAACGGGGCTGATATTACAAAGCGAGTATGTACAATAATTAACGAGATGCTCGGCAGAGCGATGAAGACGACGACTGGGACGCTTGCGTTTGTGCGCATTCGGTCATATTGTGTTATCGTCATGCATGCCCTTATAAATGACATGTAAATAAACTTTTCGTCTACAGCTCAGTTCCGTCAGAATATCTCTTAATTACCACGCATCGCACAAGTTGCACTTGACAGCCGCCGTGGTGGCGTAGTGGCTTTGGTACTTCCATCCTAAGCCCGAGGTTGCGGAATCGAATCCTGGCCGCAGCTGCCGCATTTTGGTGTGGGTGAAGTACAGTAACACCCGTGTACAGTGCATTGGATGTTCGTTAAAGAACTCCAGGGGGTCAAAATTAACCCGGAGTCCCTCCCTACGGCGTGCCTCATAATCATATCGGGGTTTTGGCACATAAAACGCTAGAGATTAATTTTTAATAAATAAGAGTAGGAAAAAAGTACTGCGTTAAATTGTCACTTTTTTTTATGGCTACTGCGGCATCCACAGCGTCACTATGGCTTATACGACGGCCAAGTTTCCCGCTGTTTGTCGAATGTGTAAATGAAATTGCAGAGTTAGACCCTCGGAATCGTCATAGTGTGTTATGATGGACGTCGTGGGAGTGTTCTCTCTGCTGTTTTGACGGCATCTGGTTCTTTACCAGGCACCTAAATCTAAGTACACGAGCGTTTCTTGCCCTTAAATCCCATCGAATTTTAGCCTCCTCTAGTGGGAATCGAACCAGCATCCTCGCATTCAGCAGCAGAGCGCCACGTAGCCACTGATGCACCGCTGTGAGTGCTTGTTAAAAATTAAATTCTAGGGCTCACGTGCCAATACCACGATCTGATTAAGAGGCATGCCGACTCCGGATGAATTTTGACCACCTGGAGTTCTTTAACGGGCACCCAATGCACGGGTGTTTTTGCATATCGCCCCCATGGAAATGCGGCCGCCGCGACCGAGATCTGATCCCGCGACCGCGTCCTCGGCAGCGCAGCACCATAGCCACTAAGCCACAGCGCGGCGGGTGTGAGTGTGGCGAGAGAATGCTGTGGCGTGTGCCGAACTCGAGCGTCGCGTGCCTAGTCTTGTCTCCTTCGTGCTGGCAAGTTCCAGCCTCTTCGGCGCAGTACATCGGCCAAGTGAAGATACAAGGTTAGACAATGCATCCTGCGTGAGGGCCACCCGACACGTGTCGTCTGGGTGTGCCGTTTGCCACAAACTGTCGGCACGCGAGAGCGTGCTTGGCGCTGGGACCGTTTCAACCCGCCGGTACAAAAATACACGCTGGCCAAATCGACTGGTGCTCTTCGTAGGCAACGAAATTCGCCAGACGCCGATAATTTCATGAACAAGAGAGTAATGAGCAAGAACGCGCCAACAGGTGCGCAAACATTTCGATTACTTTCGCGGCAGTTCCGGACGACGTTCACACGATGACAGCTCGGCAAAGTTGGGGCGGAGCTTTATCAGTGACCTCGCGCGTATTTTTTCCCGCACATAGAGCTCGGAACGAAAAAATAAATAATTTGTGAGTGACAAACCATTCTGAAACAACCTAATCAAATGCTAGAAATATTCTTCCACCAAGGGGCGATGGCGAGGCGCCGTCCGACCGTTGTATTCTCATATGCACTGTCGTGGGCTCTATAAGCTATAAGCCGGCAAGTATGGCGCCGTGCTTACCCTGGGATGCGCGCGCCGCTGTGCAAACACGCGAAGCCTAGCAGCCACGAAGCTCTGCAAGATTGATGAACGCGGAGTACAAGAAGGACTCGAGCCAGGTGCAGAGGAAAACGCGCCGCGTTCAGTCACGATGGTCCGGGCAATGAGGTTGGTCCTGTTGGCTTTGGTCATCGCCGTCGCATCTTGCAAGAATGACCTGGGTAAGACGTTGTCTTGATAAAACTGCTGCATATGTGGTTACGCTCCAACGATATTGATCATTTGCCCGACGGTCTCGGAGGAAAAACAAGGAAAGAGCTGGGGTTTCTTTTCCTGAACGTTTCTTAGAGTGTTCCAACAGCGTTTTCCTACTTCGTTGCCTCTCCTCTTTACCTCTTTACATTTCTCACAACTGAAAACGATAAATTGTTGTTTACTGCCGAGGCCTGCTAAATATAGCCATGGCCGACCGTCCGACTGTCCATCGTCGGAAAGTTTAGGCCTATATAAGGATCAGATGGTCCCAATTATATCCGCGAAATACTAATCTTATCCGACGTACTCCGCCAGACTTAAAGATTTGTAACAGCCCACGCCGAGGGTTGGGCGCGTGGCTGGTGCTCTGAAGGTTTCCTTTTTCCACGTGCGAACGGCTACCCCACCTAGGCCGATTTCCACAGTGGTTTGAGCATAGTTTCACATATTTTCACACGCGCATGGAGTACGAGCGGCTGCACCTAAAATCACTGTGAGTGGCATACACAGTTACAAGCACACCAGCGGCACGAATAAGATGAGCCATTATCTCTTTTTATTCGCCTTCTCTGCTATCTTCTTTTTTTTTTTCACAATCATTCTTCGCCAAGCAACCAAACCACCCACAGCGCGTCATTGCACCTGCGCCGACAACACTGAGGTATAAAACCATAGCGGTCAAACCGCACACGTTACTAATCTCGATAGTCGAAGTATCGTTGCCTCAAGTTCAAGCCCACATTTGCGAGGTAGCGAGAACTATACAATGCTATGGAGACCAGAGTTATAACACACTGTGGTGCCGGAAGACCTTGCCCGCTTGAGCGGGGCAAACTGTGAAATGGCTTGATCCAACCCTTGATCCCTGACTCCGTAGGTCTTTTCTGTGTGCGCAGAATTCCGGCTGCAGCTCATTTACGAGGCGGTCGACAGCGCATTGGACAAACCGCAAGTGAACCGGCTCGTGCTTTCGGTTATGCGAATGTTGAACGTCGATTCTAAGGTACGCAGAGAGCAGTGCACGGAAATGTGGCTAATTGAGTTCGAATGTGAGCCCAAATAAGTTCCGCTAAGTTCGTTAATCATATTAGGCGCAACCTATTTAACTTTGATTTCGTCTCTGCTTAATTTTGTTTCTTTTTGTTGTTGCTGAAGAGCTACAGGTGCAGTTAATTAAGGCTAAAGAGGTGGACTCCATCACTACAAGATGGCCAGCCCCACTGCTTCTGTCGCTGCAACGGCGAAGGCACGTCTTTTGTGGCTAGTGTCGCAGCACTGACGGAAGCTGAACGAGATAACAAACCGTAACAACAGTGACGGCGATTAATTATCGCATATCAACATTTATCCTTTACCTCTACAGCTGTGAAATAAAACGAGGGAAATTGAAAGATGTAATAGGTATGAAAAAATATTGCGTATGTTTTTATTATTTCTAAGTAGTAACTAAATGAGAAGTAGTCGTTCCTACTTTTGAGCAAGGATTGTACGAGTCTATCATTTTCATTTCTTTTTGTTTATTTCATCTCAATGAAGGAAAGCAGTGAGAAAAATCGGGAATATGGCAGCTGCGCGTTGTGTAAACAATCAGCTTAGATGTTTGGTCACCGGAAAGCAAAAAAAAGAAAAGCACAAAAGCGAAAAACATTTATAAACGCCGCAGGCGAACACGTATCTACTACGTCTATTCGCAAATAATGAAAGCAGTGCACGAGGAATTCAAGTGCTGAAGCTGGTGGGAGGAGATTTAAACCTCTACGTCAAGCCTTTGCTCGTGTTACTCTACGTCTCATTTCGTATATGTTAACTTCTACGTGCCTTTTGTCGTTTTTTAGGTAATGTAGTATAAGCGCAATACGACCGTATCGTCCACAAAGCAGCAAGTTCAGATAAACGCGTTCCTGAAATGGCAGTTATTGACTATGGCACGCTAGAAGAAAAAAAACGCTTTAGTATAGCTTTTGCCTCATTGCGTACGTGTCTGAAGCACCGAAAGCTATTCACTTTAGCTGCCATGTTTTCTGACGTAAAAGCGAATAAAGCAGTCCGCCACACGAGGTGTGTCTTCTCTCTTTCACATTTACTCGCAGGACACGGCGATTATGGATGAGTGCTACTCCAAAGGAAACATAGATATACACACGGTAAGGCAATAGCAATGTAGCAGCAGCTTTACATTGCTCTCGCAGCATATTTTTGCATTTGCCTGTTAAAATTTACGCTTGATTTCCTTCCCGATTCCATAACTTCTTAGGCATGCACTTGTGATTCGAGCTTGTACCTTTGTATTGTCACCTTACGAAGGACTGAAACAGCCCGTCGATTCCATAAATCTTAGTATATATTGTGCGCTGATTTTACAAACTAACTGTTGGGTTATTAGATTTAAAAAAAATGTGCATAACAATAAAGAGATCTTGCAGTGTTCCCAAGAAATTTGCTTCATGTTGGCTGTCCGGTCTTGTGTATGCTAGTTCTTGCCACTGGGTTGCGCCCTGGGCGCTCACTTTTCTTTGTTTATTTTTTTTTAAATTTTAAACAATCAAGCATTTTGTCAACAACACGTTCTATTTAGGTTTAGGGACCAGTGGGCCTATCATTCAAAGTAAAACATGACAACCATATCAGAAATCCCACTTTCACTTCTAGACTGACTTATTTTTTAACTGCTGTTGCGCTGTTGTGGTTGCTCTACAACCTGACGAAACCAGGGGGCAATCAGAACGCCGAGCGAAACCAGGTTAATCGACAACTCCAAGCGCAGGGACACTGAATGTGAATAATAAGTTCGGTGGGTAATTTTCTCTCCCAATGTTATCAGTGCGTAACCTGAAATTCACAACCTGTTTTTAATCCCCCATCGGGTTAAAGCTCGAGCACGTATTCCGCTGCGGCGACATTCTCGCTAAAAATATCCACGTCACCATTTGCCCAAATGCTAGTATTTCATCTTTATGCTTCCATACCCACGGATCCTTCTTCTTTTTACCTAAAAATTTTTTTGTAGTTATATGTTCTTCATTAGTATTATTGCAGTGCTACTCATGTTAATTTGAGCTGACGTAGTCTGGTAAACTGCATTACTTATGGTACGAGCAAACTTTCATGGCAAGAGAACTTAACAGAGATGAAGCTAGTTTCTTTGGCCTGGTGCACAGGCTAAACACTTTGATTTTGCCACTTTAAGCACATGTATAAATCCTTGCCGCTAGTGTGTGGTAACTTCACACTAATTTCTCTTTTATCTTTTTGTCAGATGAGAGTGTGCTATACCGACACAACTGGAATCGTGAGTATAAAAAAATATTATAAGCTTATCGTTAAAACCTATAAGCTTTCCCTATAGCGTTCAAAGGCGGGCAGTGTACTTGACCTGCGAAAAAATGGCGCCATTTCATTAACCTCGCACAGTGACTATCGCAACATCCTTGGTATAGAGTAGAACTTGTTGCGCTCAATCTGTCGTTTCGTACTCTTCCTTCCCAAGTCTTCTTTTCTTTCCTTTTTTGGCGCAACAATGTATTCATTTCATTCTTGGTATACTGCTAGTACAATTATTTCATTCACCTGTGCAACGCCGGCATGTTTGGGGGGGTATCGGAGCACCTACCATGCCCTACCTGTATAGTAAGGCTGCTACGTTTCCAGGCTGGGAACTTGAATCCAATTCATATGCTAAACTGCTGTGTACTTATGTACAGGAGGCCGAGACCCCGTCAGGCGTTGTCCGCCTTTTGTATCGGCCTCCTCTTAGACTATGCCTATGACAAAAAAAAAACATGAAGAAAAAAAATTGCCGTGGCATTTTGGCGTAACGGGGACTTTACTAGCATCACCACAAATTACGCACCCTCTCCTTGTATTCTGGTTGCTATTCAAAGCTTAAGTCCACTCACTTCTCTCGGGCACGTTTACCTAATGATTGTCGTGAACTTGTAGGTAACTTCAATTCAGTTTTCAATTCAAGTTAATTCCATTTTTCAAATATATTTTTCAAATTCAGATGTTCAGTTTTTTTTCTGTGTGTGGCTTGTCATCCCAGAACCACAGAGACGACAATAGGACATGCCTGCCAACCGCATGCCGGCATATGTTGTGCTTTTTATAAGCCTAAAGACGTTTTAGCTTTCTTGGTGCTAATTTTTGTTTTTACTGTAGTCGACAGCTCGTTCTATTAGTGCCACGATCGTTCCTAATCAAGCCAAATTTTGTCAATTCCTCGACATAGTAAGTAGTGAATTGTTGATTCTCATGTTGGAACTACAAAATGTGCTGTCGCTCGGGCGCACAGTACGCTCCGTTCTCATATGGGACATCGATTCATTAGACATGCCGGTGTAAATGAAACAATGCCTCAACTTCATAATGAAAAATGTGTTGGCGCGATGCGTTACAGATGTACGTATAACCATACGTTATTTTTCTTGTCGTCATATAAATATTGAGCTGTAATCTCTGCTAGAATACTATTAGCTGTTTATTATTAAATTACAGACATTCATACAACAACGATCGGCGCGTTGCGAACGTTAAATGTGATATCTTTGGTGGTTGCTTCTGCCGGAGCACCTCCGTTGAATACGTTTAGCTTAACGTAGGGGAAGGCACACGTCAAGAAGACATTAAAATACGGGCCGCCATCTGGTCGCCAAATGTGTCCAATCCAAGACAACCCATTAGCGCATCCGGCCGTTCCTATGCCGGCACTTCTCGTTAGGCTTCCGGACGCCGAAAAATCGCCGAATGATCTCAGAAGTTAGACGCGTTATGCCCCCATAGCTAGCATTTCATGGGAGCTTAAAGGAAACGAAAGCTTATTTCAACACTGGCGATCTACTAGCGAGAGCGGTCGATATCACGGCAAATTTAACCAATGCACAAGCCAGAGGGGCCGCCACCTCTCGCAACGCTGTGTTCAGCACAACCTAAACATTACGGACGTTTTCACTCGCCGAATAACGCGCGTTAACATAGCGCACGCAAAGCACGAAACCCAATGAGATAGAGAGCGTGCACAGACAAAGCTATTAAAGCGAATAGCTTTCTTGGGCTGTGCTTGTCTCCCTTTCTTTCAATCTCCCCCTTCCACTCTGCTTCTCTTTTTATCCCTCTTAACCCTTCCCCCTGCCCAGGGTAGCCAACCGGAACTACCTCTGGTTAATCTCCCTGCCTTTCTCTGCATTATTCTCTCTCTCTCTCTCTCTCTTCGGTCGTTTTCGTGATAAGTAATATTGTGGTTGGACTTTGGCGAAGAAAAGTGGGGAAACGCAACGTGGGAAAGGGCAACCGACTTTGCGACAACCGAGTTGCGAAGAGGGGTGGGAGGAGTGGGGAGGGACTGTCACGCGTCAGCTCTCACGAAACTGAGTTGCGGGGTGGGGTGGGAAAAAGGGGGCACTATACTGTCTCCCGTTAGTTCCCTCACTCGTTCGTCGCGGGAAGGTGAGGAAAAGCGAGCGTGCTCTCGAGCAAGCGAGTAGCCGGGAGGGGCAAAGTAAGCCATTTGCCTCCTCCCCAGTCACCCCCTTTCAAACGCGGGCGCTGTCGGCTGCTCACTGTAGAAAAAGCAAAAAACTATTGAGGCTAAGTTTTCTTTGGAAATAGCGGCCTCGTAAGTGGGCATTCTTACTGCGTATTCCCTGCTTAGGCCGCGAAGATTGTCTTTCGCGTCTCGACACTACATGCTGCAGCAGATGTCGCTCGGCCGGCAGCACTAAGCAATACGGTTCTTCTCGGTGCGAGCCGTCTGCGAGACGCGCCTTTCGCGCCTGCTTTGAAAAGGAAGCGGTCGCCGGGCGGTAGAAAACAAGTTTTGGCTTCCATGTTTCCATGTTTGCTGAAGCCGTCTAACCCTAACCACCTTTGAAAACAGAAAATCAGCTTTGCATTTTACAATTTACTGGTCTGCAATCAGCGTTGCCATTTTAGCAATTTTCTCGCTAGGTGTGGTGACATTCCCGCGTGTTTAGCGACAAAGTTTTCTATTTAGCGACCGGCGTCCTTTTTTGGCGACATTAATGAACAATTGGCGACATGTTAGCGACTTTGAAGTTAGGAAAGACGCTTCAAAAATGACTTTCTAGAATCCACTTCACTATTCATAGGCTACATGTAAGCGACCGAAGCTCGCTGTACGACTCAGGCTCCGCGACCGTGATGAAGCCATGTTTGCCTTCACATTGGTAATCTTCACGCTGTAATTGGGCTTCGCAGTACAGTCGTCAGTCTTAAGCTTCACATTGTTCTCACAAAGCTGGTTTTCTTGTTCTTAACAAAACCGATTTGAATTGGTTGAAACGCTGCGGGTTCTGCTGCATCCCAAAATGAATTCGATTGGTGCGCGTTCGCAAGCGTAGCTGTAAATTATTTTTCGAGAACCAATTAGAGGAAATTTTTTGCTCAAATTAAGAACAGAACACGTGAATAAGACAGATCCACTATAGAAACGCGTATAGAAAGGCGTTTTGGGTATTGGAGCGGCTGAGCTCGTTCACGTGAATCCGTACAAATTGTCTCCGCTTTTTACAGCTTTCAGTCCAATCAATACTTCACGGTGGCTTTCAGCTAGATCGAGGGCGGAAGCTTAGTATCTGACCTGCATAAAGCTCGGCTAATTGTCATCCTCGTGTTAACAACATGCGGTGAAGAATTAAATCCTCCTTTCTCAAACGTCGAGAACCAGAAAAGATTCTGGTATAATGAGACTGTGTGGTGCATCGCGAAGTGGGATAGTGGACACATGAAACAACGAGCAGAAGCGCTTACGGCATACTAAGGTCCAAGGCCCAGCGTCTGGCGAACAAAGTCCGGAAGGGTGACGCCCCCGCAGATGTGAACTGCTCCGTCGTATCGTGGCCTTGAAGGGCACAATGCACGCAGCCGCCGCAGTTTATTTTTCTAAAGGTGGCCTGTGGAGTGATCCATGTGCTCACGATAACCATACCATCTCCTTTTCCTTGTTGCATTTGTAATCTTATAATTGGAATGATGAGTTTAGGCTATCATCATCCATTATGCTCAAATATAATAGATGCCAAAATAGATTTAGAAAAGGTTATTTTACATATACTAAGCTGATTGAAGCCCGTTCACGATTTTAGCAGTAGCAACTGATGCTGGTAACCAAAGTAACATAATTCTTATATATTCCAGCAAAGCATTCGACAATGTTTGCGACTAAAAGTTACTTTCTAAATTAAATGAAGTCCTCAAAAATACACTATTGATAATTTGGTTGTCATCCTGCCTAAGAAAGCGGCAGCGACATGTTGTTTACAAAGACCGCTCTTCAGAACGACTTCAGTAGACTCTGTCGTCCCGCAGGGATCCGTGTTTGGGCCACTTTCAATTCTCATATTCAGTAATAAGATGCTAACATATATTTTGGGTAAAAGAAAATTGTACGCGGGTGACTGTGCTACTTACGTAGAGTACAAAAGTGCTTCAGACCGACACAAGCTGAATCAGGATTTTCAAAAATTTTTTGAATGAATCCACATTCCGCCAAACAGAAATCAAGTTGAAAAAAGTGCTTTTATGACTATTACTTTGAAACTAAAAGCTTTAGCTATGGTGGAAATAATCTGCTTCTTGCTGAATCAACTCACTTTAAATTCATGGGGCATTGCATCAATACCATCTTTCATTCATCAAAGCACATTGACCACGTTAAAGCTAACCCAAAGTGGAAACATTTATTTCTACGAAGAGCTTGAAAATGATGAAATCCTGGTGTTCGGTTGCTAGCGCATACAATTTCTATCTTATCACTAGTAGACTATTCTTCTATATTCTAGGACCCTTTTACTAAAATTGACATTGACGAAACAGAAAAAATATCCACCAACAAGAAAAAAAAAAAGAGAGACCGTCCGCTTTACAAATAGATAACAGTTCTGGGTGCTCTTCTGCAACGACTATGTTGGCTAAGCCTAGTTTATCTACAATTTTCCACGAAATCGATGTTCTCGTATTATTATATTTACCTACTAATTAATTGGCACTACAACAGCGACACATCGAAAGTAATCTCTCTGTCATCAGGATGTGCCACGAGACAAAGGCATATTTTCCCTTTAAATGCCTTTCGCGGATGCGAAAAGGCGTTACGAAAAGGAGTGCTCAAAGTGCTACTTTGTTCCGAGAGCTGTTTACGAGTGGAACAGTTAAACTAATGATAAATTCCTTCAACCAAGTGTTTACTCTTTTGTTTTAAAACGAGGGTCCTGAAATCGTCTTCTTTCTACTTTTGTATGCAATGATTGTATCTGTATATGTTACATATTTAGAAGTTTTGCGAGATAGAACACCGTTCACCTTGAAGAAGATCTTGGGACCATGGCCTCGCATATCGCAGCTACAAAAGGCCACAAAAGCTCTGCTGCGATATTTGAAGGCAACTGGATTGAGTCAGCGCCTGTGATCCGAACTGAGTGACCGAACGATATACCCAGTAGACTTTCTCTTCTTCTTTTCATCTTTCCGTCCCCTTTTCCCTTTCCCCAGTGTAGGGTAGCCAACCGGGCTCAGTCCTGGTTAACCTTCCTACCTTTCCTTTATCATTTGCTCTCTCTTGCCATCATTCCTTACATTGTTTGGTTAACTTCTTCTTTTTTATTTTCCTGTGTCCTAACTTGTTCATGTGCAACTGTTGATTGGACCAGTTAACTATCGTAATTGTTTTCATGGAAATCAGCTTTCAAGCTTAGCTTTCTGTAACGTTCATAAAACTTACTCAGCACTCATTCGTATGGCTGACAGTCCTGCATGTGATGTCTGCGCCTGCGAGGAGAGGAGGAGGAGGAGGAGGAGGAGGAGGGTGACTGTCCTCAGTTCGAAGCACAAAAACAATCTATGACCAACGCATTCAGGAACTAGGGGATCGTCTACTCAGTAAACAGACAATATTAGAAGACCGCCCCCACCGATCATCGGCTCAGAAGGCACAAAGGCTTCTGGCTTGTGCGAGCGACTTTGACTCTGTAGTGCTGTGCGTGGACGTCTCTCTACCCCACCTCTCCCTTTCTCTCCCTTTTTTCTATTACCCTGCACCCGTTCCCCAGCGTAGGGTAGCCAACCGGACTCTTGACTGGTTAACACCCCTGCCTTCCTTTGATCTGTCTCTCTCTCATAGCCCTAATGCTGGTATAGATCATATGCTAACCTGTTTCACTCGCTCGCGAATTTGCAGTCCGTTAATGGTGTGTGCAACAAGGAAGGCATCGAGAAATACGTCAGCAGCCGCATGGGTCACATTCCTGAATTCTTCCGTGAGCTTACCATGGACCTGGTCGGCTGCAGCTGCTTCAAGAAGGCGAGTTTGATGCCCTATAGTGTTCCCAATAGCTTAAAATCGACTGAATTGAAATTTATTCGCAAACTTTGTGGGGATAGACGGCGGAAATGCTGCCGAGATAGCTTCAGTATTACTGGCCACGTCCTAGAAGAGTTACCCTGAAAGAACTTCAGGTGTTCTAGCAAGATCCTGGTTACCTCACGGAGAAAATATGAGACAACTTCGAGTGTTTTGGCAACATCCAGACCATTCTGCAGAAAAAAATAGGTTGAAGCAAATTCATCTGTCCTGGAAACATCCAGGCCACCTCGCAGAAAAGAATGTTGACGCAACTTTTGTGTGTCCTGGCAACATTCTCGACATTTCACAGCAAGAAAAGAAAAAGAAACGTTGAGATTTCAGGTGTCCCAGCAAGATGCAGCAAAAAGTCAGTTTTGTCCTAGATCAAAAAGAAATCCTGCACAGTACGAAATTCAGGGGTAGTTTTTCATTAAAAAATTTCCCTGTGCCCATCCTTCGACAGAACTGCACTGGCTGTCGCGCAGCGAAAGTTTAGAGAAAGAGGGTTAATTAGGGGTTTTGGAAATGATTAATATATGTTCCTCAACCCTTTTAAGGCGTTGTAAGAAGCACTTACTTTCTTTACCGGAGTTCCGAGAGATCTAAGCGTGGCACCAGGATTCAACTTGCATAAGGATTGGGCCATGATGTGGTTTCTATACGATTAAAAGACGAATCGTAGAAGGGTTGCCTCATGTCCTGGAACAAAAAAAGGGGAATAGGAGGCGTTTTATCGGTGCTGTTCGGGCAAATATTAAATAGTGTGAAGTATTTACAAGCTCAACAAGAACGAAATTATATTCTATTGCTCGAAAGCGCCATGTAAGCATCATACGCAATGTCTTCCACTGTGTTGTGAGATTTTAATGTGATCCCGACTTCACATATGAGTGAAATGGAAGGTGTATGTTGTAGACCTTATGTCAATCATGTCTAACTTGTGTGGGATAATTACTGCTTTGCAGTAAATTACTTGTATAGACACCCCGAAGCATTACACGGGCATTTTTCGAACATCGTGGATCCTTTTCCAGCATTTCTGGGATAAATAA
The DNA here is from genome assembly GCF_023375885.2 of Dermacentor andersoni. NCBI lineage: Eukaryota > Metazoa > Arthropoda > Arachnida > Ixodida > Ixodidae > Dermacentor > Dermacentor andersoni. The sequence goes on from NC_092819.1 coordinate 85,972,543, forward strand.
TGAAGGCACCCCGTTTGTACAGAAATAGGGGCAATGTCATATCGAACGTGCGCGCGAAATTCAAAGTGTGTTTGCTTATTACCGCCTTTGCAGTAAGTATTTATTGCTACTCTAGAAAGGGTCATCTAAGTTCAGTACGCACGCGAATGTGACAATATTAATTTACAGATAATTAATAAACATTCTTGAGTTTTACCTGCCGCACCCACCATATTGTTATGAGGCACACCGTAGGGCGGTATTCCGGATTAATTTTGACTACCTGGGGTTACTTAACGTGCACCTGCATCTAAGTGCCCCGAGCGTATTTGCATTTCGCCTAAATAGAAATGCGGTCGCCGCATACGGGATCGAACCGGCGACCTTGAGCTCAGCAGCGCGACGCCATAGCCACTAGGCTGCCGCGGTGGATTTTCCAGCCAATAGGGACAACGTTATGGGTCATAAGCGATAAACGTTGTGCTTTAAATACTGCTACTAGAAAATTACTAATACTATACAGCTTCACAAAACACAGCTTTGTTGGAAATTCAACTGCGATGCAGCTGAGGTCGCACAAGAGTGGCTGTGTTCTTTCCTATGTTTTTTCACTGCCTCGTGACAACAACAAAAGTTACCCTCGGCGAAGTTTGCAAAGTCTACAGTGTTTTTACCGTCTCATTGCCTTTGTTCCTCAGATGGAAGAGTGGGTCCAGTGTTCAAGCGCAGCCGTGTTCAGGGTGAGCATCGAAAATTGCACTTGTCACGGGATGACTTCGACAATTTGCGCATTCGCTTGTGTAGGACCACTATACCAATCGCCAGCTACGTGTTTAACAATTACCAGCACCAAGAAACAACCTTAATTCTATCTTATAAAGAAGCTGTACCAACTGCAAGCATGTGCAAGTACTTCATTTTTACTCGCTTCGTTGGCAACAAGGCGAGTGAAAGAAGCACGTTCTTGACCAGAAAAATTGAGGGACGCTTAAGCTTCGCCTTCAAGAGTGGAACGCTATAGCGTTATCGCACCCCGTTCGCACCGCCCACTCATTCGCTCGCCATGCTCTTGACGAGACAAAGGGGAGAAACGGGCGAGTGGCGCGCCACCTGTCGGGGCAGCGCCGTACATCGCGAGGAGGGGGTCTTCTGTGTTTGCCGCAAGATGGCTAGATGGCTCTGCGTGTGCGCCGAGCGCAGAAGAAATGTAGCGGAAACGTACTTCGCTACTAGTTTAACTGCGACTTCTGTAATGTACATGCTCATAATTACCGATATACACCGCAGTATAACTTCCTACGGCACGTTTCTAAGGCAACACCCCATTCACTAGAGGCGGTTTTGTCGCGCTTTGAACAACCGAACTCATAGCTGATGCTAGAAGCGTGCAGGAAGTCGTCAGTGTTGCTAAGGTGTTCTGCACAGCAACTGGTAGCGTGATTAGTTGGCCCAAATGCCTTGGATTTTGGCATGGCAACTGGCAGAGCACACCCGAGGTGTACTGTAATATGATTTGGACTGTCTCCCCCGGAAAGTACCTCGGTGTCCCGCTAAATAACTACCTCAATGCTGATGAATATTGGTCTGAGGAAAATAAACGCGTCAAAAATGCTACCGATAAATGGGGTGGCCATAACTTTTCAATGTTCGCAAGAGCTTCCGTTTGTAATATGTTCTTAATTGCAAAAGTGTTCTACGTGTTGCAAGTGATGGCCATGGCAAGAACTTCGGTTCAAAAAATCCACCGAGTGTTTGCGACCTTTATTTGGGGATCGCAATGGGAGCGCACAAGCCGGTGCAATTTGTTTCACAAGGTGAAAAATGGTGGGCTAGGGCTCTCACACCTGTTTTTCAAGCAGCTGGTAAGCAGATTCTTCTTTGTGCGGGAACAAACTGATGTGTTTTTGAGAACTGTGATCCAAGCACGATTGCATGATTATCTATCTGACTTTGTCGTGTCATCTGTTTCTTTCGGAGCTGGACCGCTCAGTCCTTATTTGCGTGAAGTGGTTACTTCTGTACGCCTGCTCAAGGCAAGGCTCTCATATGAATACTTGTGTGATGTCACGAAAAAGCGTTTGTATTCTGATATTCTCGATGTATTTTTACCATTACCGGTTTACCGAGCTGCCTACAGGCTAGGTCCTGAGCGCGATGTGCTAAAGCGCGTTAAAAAAATGCCAGTGAGACCCTCTGCTAAAACGTTCTTTTTTCAATTACATACCGACACTCTCCCTGTAAAGCTATGGTTACAAAGCAAAGGTCTTTTTGTACCTTGGTCGGTAAACTGCTTAATCTGTAATAAGCCAGAATCAATCGAGCATATTTTTATTGACTGCCATGACGCCGTTTTTCTGTGGGACGTCCTACAAAGAACACTTAAAAAAGAACTGCCTGATAAGCCCTTTTGGAATCCAGTTTCTTCCACGTGCTGAAACAGGGGAAGCGCCGAGTGATATGCTAATGCTGCTTTGCATGCACAGCGTGTGGAAGACCAGAATGGACATCAGGCATTGTCATATACAGGCTCACTCAGCAAGACACTATTTTGTTGAGAGCATTATATACACACGCGACTTGTTCAGAGAACTATGTGAACCCCCGGAATGGCGTCCTGTACTAGACCAATTGGCTTCTGTGAAGCCCTTTTGAACACCTTACAGTGGCCGAGCTGCGGCTGGTGTTTTTAGAATATGTACATGTCGTGTATTTGATCTTCTTGTTTGCGTTTGTGAAAAGGCAATAAAGAAAAAAAAAAAGAAAAACTCATAGCTGAGTGGTAGCGTCTCCGTCTCACACTCCGGAGACCCAGGTTCGATTCCCACCCAGCCCATCTTGCATGTTGTTTTTATTTATGAATTGCCTTCCGGGATTTTTTGCTCACGGTCAACGCCACTGACGCCGACGACACCGGCTTTTCTGCGACACGAGCTCCTTAACGCTATCGCGTTAATAGAGCGACCACAATGCATTGTGCTATCCCCAGACTATTACTCGCGAAGCAATCGCACATACTATAAATTTTGTAGAAGGTAACAGCCTATAGGTAAATAGAGTGGGCCTGCACCACTGCAAAAGTGATGGTAGACTATGATTAACGTGGCAAGACAAATTCCAAGTTTCACAGCAACCCACCTTGCCCAGGAAAATGCATGCGACAGAAAAACGCCAACATAATGTGCATCGACCAATAACTGCATTATATTTACGCATGTATTAACTCTCGAGTAGCAGTATTGTTCAAAGGTCACTAAATGCTACATCTGGTCGCTGCACATTGTGTTTCTCCGTGAAGTGCGTGAAAGAAAATATGTCAAAACGGCGTATCGTAAAAAATGTATTCTAATGCTAGACGCCTGTTTCCAAGCTCCCAAGAGTTCTCGTTATGGTTCGTTTGATAACACCGAAAGCTTCTGCGTCAGTAGAACTTCCAAGTTCTCGGCTGTTAGAAAGATAACTTTTCTCCCCCCGCTCATGTCATGGCTCAGTGCCTTTCGCTTGCTCAAAAGCGGTAGTCGTTCTGCAGACCATCGCTTATAGTACGACTGTTAGTTTGAAGCAGCAAAGATCACGATGTTTGAAAATGTTTCTTCAAACGTTTGGCTTATGCAATGCACCACAAATGCAATGTGTGTGAAAATGTTTATTAGTGAAAGAAGCTGGTTCCTTCAGTAAGAAGAAAACGAGAAAGTGTCTCGCTTATATGGCGCCATGGCTTTGTCCCATAAGTGTGAGCTTTGCTTCCTTGTGAAACGTTAAACTATTTTTGTGCGCGTCTATTTTTCCTCTTCGCTATTTTCCATTAACAGTAGCTTTACAGGTTATTTGGTGATATTATTTTTCGTCGCGTGACTTCATAAATACGCCAAGAGTCTACAGCCAGTTTAGGATTGTTGCTGTATGTATACCTGTATGTATAGTATTTCCGAAACGCTTGGGTAAAACAGAAAGACTAAAACTTGTTTTCTTTTTTTTTTTTGTGCAGTCATAAAAGGACTGATCATATGCGGCAAAGTACGCTTTAGCTTAATATTGTAATTTTTAGTTTGAGAAAAAAAAAACGCCATGAAAAACACGCTGAGCTTCGGTGAGTTGCCCCAAGCAGGCCGTCTGACAAGTCGATGGGTGGGCCTGTATTTATCGAGGAAAATATTGATTCTTTTCTGGCTGGACGATATACTGCCACTCCGGCCTGGTGTCACTTGTTTTCTTCTGAACTCAACAATCATATTAAAATAAAGAAGAATAAAACAAAAGTGCATTAGCGACGATGACTCTTTAGCTGTTAAAGTTTCCTCACATGACACCAGGACGAGTGCTCGCCGGAGGCAGTGTTATTCTTTAATTTATTATTTATTTTTTTGCATAAATAAATTTGCCCTGACGCATTGTTGTATATATATATATATATATATATATATATACAACAATGCGTCAGGGCAAATATATATATATATATATATATATATAGGCGCGGACACAACAGTATACGGCAGGGCGTTCCGTTTAATATTTTCTGTGGAAGAAATGACTCCAGAATGCAGTTATGTGGCACGAATATTCTAAGGATTTCTTGCTATCCATCTTCTGAGTACGTACGTATAAATTTTCAGCAGTGCTTGAGCCGCTGCTGGTCAGCAGGGCTGCCAGCGCAAGGCATGCGGGATATAACAATATTTCGTCAGTGAGCTGTGCAGATATCACGTACTGCGAACATTACTTTTTGTAAGGTTCTGTTTTCGTATTTTGCAGATGCTTCACAAGGCCTGCAAGATGCTGCCCGAAAGAGAATAAAAGTATTCAGCTCCCTTCTCTGACATCCGCATCATTGTGCATTTAGTCTATGAGAAAGAACCCTTAGGTCACTTCAGTGGACCACCAAAAATCAAAGTGTCAAAATGTTCCATATTCTTATGACAAATGAGTAGTTAAATGAGGTTCGTTACTCAGAAGCTACACCGAATCTTCGAAAGATGTTGCAGCGGTGACTCTATTTATTTTGGACACCCGTGCTTTCAAAAACTACACGGATATCTCATGCTCATTTCTTAGAGCGTGAGCTATTATGGGCGCACTCTCCCAGTCACCTTGATGTCCACAAAAGTCGCCGGTATTCACGGGCACACACTAGATTGAGCACCCCCAATGAAGCGGCTCCCCGCGTTGCTCGAGGCCTGACTCACCGAGCATCATCGGAGGAAGAGACTCCGCGGGGTACTGCAAAGGTCTGGGCATGGGAGGATCGTGTGACCAGGTTTCACGACATCACGACACACTACCAGTTACAAGGACGCGTATACCCGTTCCCTCACGCTTGGTTAGACAGGACGCAATCAGTACACTTCAGGCAAATACAAACGGATTCTTACAGAAACCGCAGACTCATGCACGCCATGTATCCAGACATGTACACCACAAACAGATGCACATCGTGTGGCGAGGTTGCCACACTAAATCACATGTTATGAGAGTGTCGGGACTTAACAAACAAGTCGGGCAGTGCCGACCCGTCCGTCTCTTCCAACGCCAGCCTCCGGTCGCGATGGGAGACTGCACTGCTCAGCTCGAACCTGACAGCCCAACTACGGGCCATCCAGCGAGCTGAGGAAGCCGCTTCGAGACAAGGTCTCGGAACCGCGTCGGCGGCGGGTGCCCAGACCCACTAAAAAGACGCCGGACTCAAATCTTGTTTCTTGCTGATTTGAAAATAAAAGTTTACGCTCTCACCACAGAAATTACATTGAATTTTGCGGCAAGGTTCTAAAGAAATAAAAAAATATCTGCAGTGTCTCTCGAGCGTTCAAACTCCGACCAACAGATTGTCAGTCAAGCATCTTTTCCATCAGCCGTTCTGCCTATGCTATAACACTAACCATCTGCGCTTGAAGGGGGAAACGAAGGTGAGATTCTGGAGCATGATGACTAATAGGGCACAGCCAAAATTCAAATAAAAGGGCGCGGCAAAATTCAGAAGTGAGTCTAGATGCGAAATACATATAAGCAGATCTGAGTGCCCAGGGCCACAATGTTTGGGAAGCTCTGTATTAGACCACGGACTTCCCAGAGACCCAGGTTGGTGGGAGAGTGGGTCGGGCGTGGTCAGACAGACGAACAAGCAGGACAATGTACTGCGGACTTGGACATGTTCCCAAAGTATGTTAATCGAGTTAATAGACCACCTTGGATGCAAATGCATTGTATTTACTTCGCCCGCATGCTACTGTTCTATGCAGTGAAAGTAAGTATAGATATATAGGTTGGTATGCTCAAGAAGGAACTGGACTGTAATGCATTTTGTACAGGCCTAAGCTTTCCTTCGCTCACACCCCCTTCCTTATCATGGTGCTTATCTCACCATGCTCACAGCACGCGGGTGGGTAACGTAACCGCGACTGGCAACAAGGCAAGGAGGCGAAACGAAAGTGAAAGGCTTCGTTACAATCCTTTATGAATCACATCTTTTAAACATAGCTTTTCCATGCCTCATGTCTCTCATCGTCCACTTAGTGTTTTAAGTTTTCAGTATACCGCTAAATCGCCGCTTGCGTTATCATCGTTATTGATCCTACCCAATTGTCCAAACTGATCTTGCACACTCCTTATGACTTAATTACCAAGTCGTCACGCACTTGTGGTGGGGCAATGTTTCTTTACAAACGTTTAAAAGAGCGGGAGATTGTTTAAAGCTTTATTTCTTGCGCTGCCCAATATTACGTCTCTTTCTATCTCTTTGGTTACGAGTACGAAGTCTCAAAATAAACGCGCCCCTATATGCGAGTTAGTGTGCTTGCTATACACTCCATACAAAACCAACCAGGTAGTAAAATAAAGGAATCTATTATACACACCATACAATACACAAAAGCAGAGAACAATGGCAACCAGCGTAGACAAGACAAAGAAGGGTGGAACTATCAGTTGCAATCTAGAGGGTAATCATTTTTAGGTTTTATGGAATTTTTAAAAATGGCCTGTTGCGGATAGCATAATTCTAGTCCTTGAGCTGGATATTCGGAGATGCGGACATTACTTCCTTGATAAATCGTGGCAAATGCTCAACTAACTAACAAAAGTCCACTAATTATGTTTCGAATTAACGTGTTTACAGCTTATATTGTAATTTATGAATTGTACCCAGTTATATTGCAAGACGTATCCACTTGGAATGAATTTCTAACTGACGCCACTTTCTAGATATGCCCCATCAAACTTGCCATAAAAATGCACGGCTGTTGCAATTACCTTTATTTTTTTTAGAAAGACGTTCTTTTATGCATAAGCTCAAAAGGTATGGAACATCCATGAATTTCGTCCGACACTTTGGGAAATAATATCTTGAAACTCGTATCATCCTGGAAATTCATTTCAAGTGGATACGTCTTGCAAGCTCTCCGCCTACAATTCGTAAATTGCAATATGTGCCGTAAATTAGTTAATTAGAAAGTTATATAGGGAGTCTGCGTTAATTAGTTGAATGTGTGTTTCAGTTTCTCGTGTTAATAACTTCCGCCTCTCCGAATAATTCAGCTCAAGGACAAGAATTATGTTATCTGGGACAGACGATCTTTAAGAATTCCGTAAAGCTTAATTATGATCGCCCTGTGCAGTGCGCAGGAAAGGTAGCTTGTACGAGAGGCTTTCGCTTTTTCTTGACGTGACATCTGGGGCGAGGCTTCGTTGGAGTGACGAGCGTTCTGCCCGCTGGCTTAGCCAATCAGCGTCCGCTTAAAGCCACATCCCTGAAAGCGATGGACCGAGAATACTGCCTGGACGAACGCTGCCTCAACTGCCAGCTGTCACGGCTTTTGATTTCTTTATTTTTTTTTCTTTCTTTTCTGGTTGTTCATAACGAAACAACAACAGACATCCTGCCTGCTTTAGCCCCTGGCGCCAGCAGAAGGGCCACGTACCACCACCTTCAGGTATAGGGCACACGTAGCTACGTGCATGCTACGGCATGCTCAACTCCTCGTATGCTATGGTGCAATCATCATCGAAAGCGTCGCTGATTTAGGGTGTCAGTCACGGTGACCCTCGGCGCTGAACGCAATGGTCACTGTTCTTCGCCGAAACCGGGTCGACGAATAAGCTCTCACCACATACAGGGTGTTTCAGCGAGCACTTTCAAAAATATTTGAGAGTTGCCTGAGGCAGATATCACTATTATGGTTCACGAGCTGGTCTACGCGAAGCGGCGGACCATACTTGTACAAGATATTTAGAGGCAAAATCGAATAAAGAATAAAAATTCACTAATTATGTTTTTAACTGATTACATTATGGCCCATATTGCAATTTACAAATTATAGCCGTGGAGTTCGCAAGGCGAATCCAGTTGGAATGAATTTTCAGGATGACACCAGTTTCGAGATATATATTCCCAAACTTTGCGCAGAAATGCATTGGCGTTCCTGTTAATTTGTAAACAAAACGTCGTTTCATGCGCTGAAGCACACAAGTAACTGGAAGGCCAATGCATTTCTCCAAAAATTTCGGGAATTTATATCGCGAAACTGACGTCGTCCTGATAATTCGTTCCATGTGGATCCTCCTTGAGAAGTCCACTGCTCGAATTTGTAAGTTGCAATATGGGTCATAAGACAATAGTTAGCAAATTAATTAGTGAATTCTTGCTAATTAGTCGATTTCGCATGTCAATTTTTTATGCAGGTAGTGTCCGCCGCTTCGAGTAGACCGGCTCATAAACTAGAATTGAGCTATCTGCCACAGGCAACCTTTGAAAAATTTCGAGAGTGTTCGTTGAAACACCTCTTATATATAAAACTAGAAATGTGCGCCTGATTTAGGCAGTAGGAATACCACACCCATCCCCGGGGTACCTAGACTGCGAGCGCGGAAGCCCTCGGGGCTTGGCACCGAGTGTCCATGCCCCGACACACCACCCGGCTTCCTCCTCCAGTTCCGCTCCCCACCGCCGCCTTACATGCCGCTTTCCACAGGATGCCCGCCGAGATGCTGAGGTGTGTCCCGGTTTTATCGCCTTCCTTTCAAAATGTCACGCCGTAGCAGTAATACCCACTTTTCGTCCCGTCCTTTGCGGCCGTACACTGGTGCTTGCGTCCGCTCTGGCCCGGCGCTTCCTGATGGAGACTCGTATAAGCTCGGCAACGTCCCAGCGGTGTCGGTTCCCTATACACGAGCCCAGTGCCGTCTCGTCGCCGGGACGTTCACCTGTGCCCCTGCAGCCGGGCGGCGTCCTTCACAGAACAGGGTTACGGCCCTGAGTTGCGAATTCCACGCGCTACTTTAAGCACTTACGACGGAAAACCTTCGGCCTCTGTTGTACTACTTTACCCCTTGGAAGATGCGCTTTCTTCCGTAGGTGTACAGCGGCGCCTTTCATAGGCTTCGTACGTTCGGTGCTGCGGATTCGTGAAAAGAAATTGCCATTGAAAAGCCCCAACACTGAGGAGGTACTCGAAAGTCAGTATGATACCAACAGGCCCAACGCTTCTGTTCGCTCTACTAGGACTGGCCTGCGCTCAGTATGAAGAGGTAAGAAACTCCATCGACGTAACACGTAAATCATGGCTGCTATTGTAATGTATAGGGTTGCCCAACTAATTACCCGTGTATGGATTTGAAGTGAAAGTTCATGATGCCATCAACAAAATCGTTGTGCAAGCTATTTCTATGTATTTTTCTATCTATATTGTTCCCTCATATAGTTCTTTGTATGTGTGTGTGTGTGTCAGCTATGATTTTGGGGTAGCGGGCTCATCGATAGCCAAGCGTCCCATATTGTAGCAGTTAATAGGCAACAACAAAAACAACTTCGAGTTTCCAAGCATACTCCTGATGCAAAAGCATTGTAGTTGACGAATGCTTAATAAAACGCCATCTTTCCCTGTTCTTTCCCAGAGAGGCTAATGAGAGGGCTCACAACTGATATGATGAAGAGCCCACGAGATTTTTGATTGCGAACTTAAATTCTGGGCTTTGCTATGAGGGGGCTGTATTTATTAGGACATCATAAGTGCGGAAAGGGTATACAGATGTTTTCAGTTCTTCTGCAAAAGCCTTGCGACATGTGTTTAAAACAGCGTGTTATAGAAAAATTGTCGAGCTCCCTCACAGTAATTGTTTGTTTAGTACGAACGGTTTTCGTTTATTTCTACCTCAAGGTCCTAACGTGGAATAACTACATGAGGAGTTTGTGATTGGCCGGCGTTTTCTTTGACATGTCGCCTACTGCAACGATCGAGCGGTGCGCTTTTGTTAGAATTATTTTTGCAGAGTCAGTAGAAATGAAAAGCGCACACAAGCAGCGTGTTTTCATGCCATCAATCCGTCTACTTCAAAAGAGAGATCATCCTTCCTGTGCACTGGTTCTATAACTATAGTTCAGCTTTGAGCCAGAAGCATATGAGAATTCGAGGGGCTCGAGTTAGTGTTAATCACAACCACACGATGTAACAGACAATGAAGCCAGAAGCAACATACAGCAGTCTACTTCGTTTGTATAGACATGTAGAAATGATATGGTAAAGGGAAATGAAAGTAGACCGACATATAACTTACCGCAGGTGGGTACCGAACCCGCATCTTCCGCATTACACGTGTGGTTCAACTTGCTGCGTTGTTGTACTACATGCTGTGATGATTGCGTCCTTATTTCCTGTTTCCATCATTGTGTACATAACCGTGCTGGTTTGGTTGGTGAATAATTATTGCCTTTGCGGTTATGCGCTACAAGACAATCGCACGTAAGGTCAATACCTGCTTCGCATCAAGAACTCCTTAGTCAAACTAAACGTTCTTCTGTCTTCATGTGATGCTCAATACCAGCTGATCCTTATGTGCCTTCGGTTTCTCTCGAAACAGGCAATTCAACACCTCGTCTCCGAGCAGGCAGAGGTAATACAAGACGAAAGAGAAAAATCGCAAATGGTAAGTGGCAGCGACGAAGTCATTTGTCTAGTTTATTCAAGTTATAAAAACGCTATATGGATCAAGCAGACTTAAGAACGTCGACGTGCGCAGAGGCTGGGAACTGGTATATGTGCCCGCTACTGTACTAAAGACACAGCGGTGTGTCCTGGCAGGTATCGCTAAAGCATATAATATACACGGTACTTATACCGACTGTGTTGTCATATTCAAGCCATCGCCAGCATCTTCTCATGCGTTTCTTTCTTGCTTTTCTTTTCTTCTTCCCCTTAACACTAAGAAATGAAATAGATGTGATTTGCCACTTTTAACCGACAGCACCTGTTTAAAGATGCACTAGAACATGAATTTGGTGCTCGCTTGGCTTATGTAGAGGGAAGAAAAGCGAGTTTACCATCTGGCACCTTGATGCTGACTTAACATGTGTAAGTTGGCGACAGCAATTTACGGATTGCGAGATCTGAGAAACAAAATGTAGTTTGCAGCCTCAGTACTCCTCCAGGCATTAGGATTCTCAGCCTTTGTGCTAGTGTATGTGAAAAACATGGTGTTCTACTGCTTTATTGGTTGCGGTCACAAATGGCTTAGAAATTCAGCGATCTCGCAGATACCGCGATCCATGAAATTTTGACGCCAACTCTATGCGTCAGCTGCCTTGAAAGTTGAAAGAACAACCGGGCACTTATTTCTTAGAATACGCAAAATAAAAAAATATGGGGTTTTACGTGCCACAACCACTTTCTGTTTATGAGACACGCCGCAATGGAGGACCCCGAAAGTTTCGACCACCTGGGGTTCTTTACCTTGCACCTAAATCTAAGTACACGTGTGTTTTCGCATTTCGCCCCGATTGAACTGTGGCCGCCGTGGCCGGAATTCAATCCCGCGACCTCGTGCTCAGCAGCCCAACACCATAGGCACTGAGCAACCACGGCGGGTGGCGCAAAATAGCCATGCTTAAGGGCAGTAACAGTCGTCCTCAATATTTAGTATGAAATGTCACACACTCTTATTTTTCAAAAAGCATATTTTTCTTGGCTACTCTTTAACAATATTCATTTAGGGCCTTTAGCTGCTCTATGTTACCGTTCGCGCCAATGAAACTCATGGAGTAGTACGCCTTAACAGTTTTGACTTCTATAGACACCTAACGAAGTGTCCCAGCTAACGTTATCCAAGCTGTTCAACAAAAAAAGAACGGTTAAAACAACACGATGCAATATACAATTTTAGGACCTACGGTGCTCGGTCTCTGGAGCTCTGACGACCGAAAACCGTATATCTTATAGCTGTAACTTGCATCATGTTGTTATAATCTTTTTTTTTTTTCGTTGAACAGCGTTAGCTAACGTTAGCTTTAGCACACGGTATATCGTATACAACACTTTTCAACCTAAGATAACTCGAAGTTTAGAAAAGCTATAGCGCATTCATTCCACCAACCTGTCAACGGCGCTCCACCCGATCAACGGGACTAGAAACACAACGCACCTGACAGTAAACTGGTACCTGACAGTACCTGACAATAAAATTCAGCGTAGGCTTTAAATGGATTTAATATGGATTATAACATGGTTAATATTCAATGCCGTTCAATCTACACTGGCTCGAGTGGTAGTAAGCGTCACTACTGGAGTATTGGGTACACACACAAGCATGCACTCGGGGACCATGATGGTAGCAATACATCAACGCTGCCGGTTAGTCTGCCCATATTGGATATGCGCGGCGGTGAAACAAATCAGTGTTTTTCACTTATCGGTCGACTGCGTGAAGGACTGGTCAGTGAAGAATTGCCTCCTACGTTACAATGTTGCCCACTTGACTTTATTCAGTGCAATGCCCTTCATAAGCCCAAAACTATACGTATCTATCTATCTTTTCTCCTCGCCACTTCAGCACTTCTGATATATGATACACTAAAAGCCGAAACAGCTTGAAAGCAGCGCTCGGACTTTATATTTGTGATACACTAAGAAAAGGAAAAAGACGCGAATGTCAACTAGCGAAGAAAATGTTGCTTGCTACCCAACACTGGGGAAAGGGGAAGTGAGAGATTGAAAGATCGCATTAAGGGGAGATACAGCGCGCGCATGCGCAGGTGCACAGCCGCCGACATGGGCCAACGCCAACCCGTACTAAAGGCGTTTGCACAACGAGTGCAACGGCAACCTTCTCAAACGCATTGATTGTTTTTTTTTTTTTTGCCCTGTGCAGTACCAGCAGATGCTGCACGAAGTTCCCAAGCTGGACGGGGGCCAGGCGATGTTCCAGGGCGACATGCTGATGACCGAGCGCGACCTGCTGGACATGTACGCCCTGGTGCCTTCCAGGAACATCACCTGGCCGGGAGGAATCGTGCCTTACAAGATCAGCGAGAGCTGTGAGTACGGCAGCCACTACCACAAAGACGTAACGCGAACAAAATGGTGGTGATTGGCGGGATCGACTTACAGCGGAAGGTTAGGAAACACTCTTCGTGTACCTTGAATCGCAGAAGACTGCCCATTTTCTACGACATTCAGCATTTATCACATGAATTTCAAGCACAAAGACAATCTTTGTCCAACACATCGAGGAAATTAGATGATCGTCCTCTGAGTGAACAGACACTACTAGAGCACCGTCCCGACCGATCATCGGCTCAGAAGGCAGTGAAGGCACTTTTGTGCTTTCTCAGAACTTCTGGTTTGCGCGAGCGGCTTTAACTCAAGTGCTGTCTGTACACGTATCTACACCTTCTCTCTCCCTTCTCTCGCTTCCCCTTCTCCCTTCCCCCAGCGTAGGGTAGCCAACCAGACTATTGACTGGTTAACATCCCTGCCTTCCTATATTACTATCTCTCTCTCTTCGTGTACCTGTTCAAACATGGAACGAAATTGCTCAAGCAGTACCCCTCGCTATACTTTCATGTTGCTTTGTTTGAGTACGATTATGAGACTTACTTAGATGGGCTAGCTTGTTGCTGGCTTGATGGAACATGGTTACAACAGCGCGTTTTGAGGACGGGACACAGAAAGAACGCACAGAGGACCAGTCGCCGAACTTCAACTGAGCTTTACTGCGGAAAAAAGTTACACTAGTAGCAGTTGTTGCGCAGAAACATTGGAAGCAACATTGCCACAGCGCACATTATCAGTACAAAAGCAGATCATTATGTCTCACATCCCTACTGAATGTGCTGACTTGCGCAAGACTAAATACACGTTTCTAAACCCCGATCTAACATCATCTTACGCTTTTCATGCCCGCGAACTTCGAAACTTATTGAGCAGATATATCTCTTCTTCAGAACATTTGAAAACACCAAGTAAGTCCAGTCCCATTCAGTGTCTGCGTTACCTTCTAAACAATCGTTATCGGAAGCCGCACTTGTGTGAAAAGCATAAACACGCAGATTACTGACACAACACTGTACACATTCTATCAACCGTGACACACGCTTCACAATTTGTACGCATTGCGGAGCCTATAACTCGAATAAACACGCCTTGCGGGAGTGCACCACGATCTCCGCTTTCAAAAACTCAATACTTTCTAAACTGCCATCGAACAAGCGTCCCGCCAGCTGGAAGGAGTGCACTGCTCCCCACGAACGTTCGACGAATTATGGTTGCCCCTTCTGGTACAGCATATCATGAATGTGCTGAAACAGGAGGCCTCAACCTACCAACAAGGCTCGGACTAGGGCCTTAGTTCCTGTGGGACTAATATAGTGGTATTTTCTGATCCACAATATATTTATTTATGCGTTATTAACTCAAAATTTCTGAAAATTGAGGCATTCTATGAGGAGCGCGCAAAAACAAAAATGGCGAGTTAGGTTAGGTGGCATGAGTTGACAGATGGCATTCTTCAATAGCAGTCCTGAAAAAAAAATGTTGGCGATGAGGGCGATGGTAGAAGGCAAGCTTTCCATTCTCGGGCTGTGTTACAAAAAAAATAAGAATTTTGACATGCAGTGGAATGGGCACGTGGTGTATGCACAGCATTAGGACGCGTTAGGCGGGAGGAGCGATGAGCTGGAATGGTGATTTGGTTAACAGGGGCCACTCAGTGAAAGAATAGGAAAAATAAGCACAGGCAGCATGCAGCTTTGCGGCAGGAGGCGAGCGAGGGAAGACACGACTGTGATTTTAAGCTAAAGTACTTGTGTTATAGGAATAGTCAGGAAAAAAAATGAACTTCGCAGCTCGGTTCTAGACCGATTCGAGAGTAGTGATCATATATTAGCTTGGTGACTGTCATAAATAGCACAAGCGTACCCTAGCCTAGATCGGAATAATGTTTTATGTACAAGTACCTTGACTGAGAGAGATGCTGTCAAGTTACGACATTCACAACGTATTACGCGGAAACAACCGCCTTAATCGAGTTGTCACTGACATTTCCCCGCAGCGATCAACGAAGCGGACCTGATCCGGCAGGGCATCGCACACTGGATGAACAACTCGTGCCTTATGTTCCGCGAGCTTCAGAAGGACGACACAACCACGGACTTCATACTTTTCATCAGGAGCAGAGGGTATGTGCATGACTGCTCTACAGGATGGACAAAATGTAGATCCAGCTCACGATTCTCTTTTACGGAAGCGCTGGCAGCGCTGGCAATCGGGGACCACATTCATAAATCTGTTAATCCGTAAATGTATGTTCTTTATGCCGTAGGCCGGCCAAATTCTCTATAATATGCCCAGAATCAGGATTGGCTGAAATTTTCTCACACGAACACTTCTAGTGTAAGGTTTTTTTTGTGTGTGTGTGCGTGCGTGCGTGCGTGCGTGTGTGTGTGTGTGCGTGTGTGCGTGTGTGTGTGTGCGTGTGTGCGTGTGTGCGTGTGTGCGTGTGCGTGTGTGCGTGTGTGTGTGTGTGTGTGTGTGTGTGTGAGAATCAAATTTTATTTTAAATGGCACTAATATTAAAACGGCGCGACAGGAAGATGAGAGAGAGAAAAACATTGTTAATGAGCCTAATGATGGCTTGATCTACAGGAGTGGTTCCCTCTTCACGGGAATTCATGCGCCGTCTTGGCTGCGACCACCCTCTCAACCAGCATGATCTGGTCCGAGAGGCGGGAACTCGACAACAGCGATACGCTGCTTTGGCGGGTTGGAGGGGGGGTAGGGTAGAGGAGGCAAGACTGGATTTTGTTTGCAATATATGACAATATGCGGGAGGGTTCCTAGCTGTTCGCAGTATTTACATTGACGAACATGAGATGAGGCCTCCTTGGGTGCGGGAACGTGTTGGTTTGTAACGATCTGAGTGTTGTCTCTTGCGTCTTCCTGAGCTGTGGATGCGGTGGGGAGAGTGTTCTGCGATTGAGTCTGTAGTTTTGAGTGATTCATTGCTATGTTGTCAGTCTAGTGAGCTCTTCTGTGTCCTCCGGGGCCTGGTTGATAAATTCTCGGACATTGGAGTGGGCGAGTTCGTTGCCCTTCAGGGAGGCGTGAGCGGGTCTCCACAGTATTTTAACATTTCTTTTAGACCACCTCCACGACAAGGTCTAAACAGGAAGAGAACGTCGTATAACGACCGAAACAATTGACACACATTTCCGGTGTCGTTGCCCAGCTTTAAAATTAATGTCATATATGTACCCACTTTTCGAAACAAGGATTTGAATGTCCCTCATCTTCTGATGAGCTCACTGTCACCAAACTCTGGGCAATCCTCTATAGTTATTGTTCTTTACTTCAAAGTGCTCAGCTGCTGATATTGCCGTGCTCTGAGCTGGGCGTAGGCGGTGGCATAAACGTCCTCCTATGGTCTAACTTTTGAATGTTGGTTGGCATTTAATTTTTTTGCGCTGGTCGTTTGGCAACTATTTCATCATAATGTTGTAACCGCTATCATTTTATAGACTTAAATAACTTGCGTACACAATTAGTCACTCCTTTCTTCTTTGGTACCTTTAACGTACACTTAATAGCTGAAATGAACGTTGCCAGGCTCATCCATCCGCCGCGGTTCAGTGGCGCAGCTTCCGACCTTCACGCTCCAGCAGGCAATGTTGAAAGAAGTGCGTGACCGGCTGAAAAGTTATAAGCTTCGTCAAAAGATGGCATCATCTAACAATTATTTTTGATAACTTTTTCGTTTCCGTCTTTTTTTTATGACGACGAAGGTGTAACGTCAGTTACTTCTCCTCGCTTTAAATATACTCTTGGCAGGCTGTTCACCAAGCGCAGATGGTCATACGTATAAGGGAAGGAAAAAGTGGAGAAGGAAAGGCAGGGAGGTTAACCAGTTTAGCTTAACCGGTTTGCTACCCTACACATGGGAGAGGGATGGGCGCGATTAAATATGGGGAAGGAAGAGAGAGAGAGAGAGAGAGCGAAGGCACTAAATCAAGGGCACAAGTCATTTTAATGCCTACGACATGTAAGTGCCTCTGCAACTTGCACCTGAAACGTTTTCAAGTGCTAAAAGCGGGAGATGCTCCAGCATCCTGGAAAACGTGTTGCACGTAATACTTAGTCTTAAGTGCATAGGTCGGCATACTCACTCAGCAGTGCACTGAACCGCTCCACACCCGTCAGGTAGTCCGTTAGCGAGTGAGAAAGTTTGTAAGTAGAGATAGGAAAGGAATAAGTGCCGGTGAGCTTGAGTGGACGTGCGTATGAACAGGAGTGAAGGGCGCTTAATGTGAGTACGAACGAAGGCCAGTGACGGTAAGTTTTAATGGACGTGAGCATGAACACGAGTGATTGTTGGCATGCGTTGATAGAAGTGACTACGAACGCGAGTGTGAGTACGTATGAGTATACGAAAGCGAGTATGAATGTACATAGCCTACGAAAATGTTGGTGGGTGAGTACGAGTAAGCATCCTCTTATTATCCCGACCTACGCTCAAGCGGCACCGCTGCTCTGCATTTATCCGGTGCAGGTGCTGGTCCCGGTTCGGCCACGTCGGCTCTCTCCAGCCCATATCGATTGGTGATGGCTGTGAGACGGTGAGTGGAAGCCAAGGCAGCGTTGCCTTTCAGGCACTTTCGGACATGCCAGAAAATCCTTGCCTTTCTTGCTCTCTCTCTCTCTCTCTCTCTTGCCATACGTCCCTTTCTTTCTTGTTTCATTTTAATTAGAAGCCTTACTTCAATGGCAACTCTTATTGTCCTTGTCAAATACATGTGAGACGCAGACATGAGGTCATAGGAGAACCGCTCAGCCGATTTGAATGAAGCTTGTGGTACTTAAAAGAAACACTGAAATTTCGTTGCATTTAAAAGAAAAACTAAAACTAAAAAGCAATATTTTGATATTGTGCCTCAATTGTATTGAAACGATTGTCGAAATTCCCGAAATTATAAAAAGAACTGACGCACGAAGTTAAACAATATGTAGCTCCACACCAAAACCAGATATCACAGTTTTCTAAACTGAATCAGGGGGAGCGTGTGAAGCGGATAAATCTTACATTTGAACTAGACCTAATAAAGAGAAGACCAGACATCCACCCTTTCGTAGTAATTGCTACAAAGGAAACCCATACAGGTTCCTCGAAAGAAAAGTCTCAGAGTTGAAGAAAAATTCGTCCTGGTCCGGGACTCGAACCCAGGACCACCGCCTTTCCAGGGTAGCCGTTTTACCATATTAGTTAACCAGGCGGCTAGCAGATGGCAGGGCGAAGTCTAATTTGTCAACAACTCGAAGCAAAGGCAAGAGTTTGACGTAATATTTCTGTGGAAATTCGCAAGTTGGAGAGAAGTAATTGATAAAGAGAAAATCAGACATCCACCTGTCCATAGCAATTGCTACAAAGGAAGCTCATACAGGTTCCTCGGAAGAAAAGCCTCGCAGTTGAAGAAAAATTCGTCCTAGTCCGGGACTCCAACCCGGGACCACCGCCTTTCCGGGGCAGCCGCTCTACCATTATTTATTAATTACTTCTCTCCACCTTGCGGGTTTCCCCAGAACTGTTAATTACGTTCAACTGGAACACGCACAACGAAAACGTAACGAATTACAATTACAATTACTTCACTCAAAATTGTAAGTGTTCACAGTGACCAACTACTGCCCACGAAAGTAAATGAACAATTACTAAAAGTAATCGATTACTTTTACACCATTTTCCTCCCAGCTTTAGTAACATTGCACAAATAGAACAAGCTGGCCTGGGCTGTTTCAGTGCGTCCACTGCAGCCCCTCAAATTTTCAAAATTTTCGTTGGTCGTCTAGCCTCGTCCTTTTTTTCTCTTTACTTTTCTTTCTTCCTTTATTTAAAGTCGTCAGCAATGGCACTGAAACCTCGCTCGATACGCGCGCTGGATTACCGCGAGTAAATATCACTCGCGCTGAATTACCGCGAGTGATATCGAGTAAGCAGAATGAACTTGCAGCCTAAGTTGATTTATTACAACGTTTACGAGATTTTCCTATTCAAATTGCAGTGGTGTACTTCAGAGAGGCTTATAATAAAATAATTTTGTCCGCTTCGGTCGTGTCGATAAGTGCAAATTACAAAATTGGGGTATTGTATTTTATTGCTTTATTACGGAGTTTCAAACTTGGTGCTCCATTTGGGAAAGTTCAACCATTTTCTTTCAAATTAAGGTAGACAGCTTAGCTAGTTGTTAAACGGGCACCAACGTGTACAGTTTGTTCTGCGTATGCGCAGTGAATATCCACAAACTTCGTAATAATGTAGTATTACTATGCACCCTTAGCCAAACGTGTCCAACCATCGTAATACGGTAGCTAGCTGGGCGAGTCGGTACATCTGCATTATTATTTACAGCGCGCACATCAAACGTGGACAAAGAAGAGAGACAACACGCGAGCGCTGGCTCACAACTAAAAATTTAATGTGTACAAAGAGTCATATAAATAGGAGAACTGAGTAATAAATAAACAATAACCTTTTAGTCGTGAGTCAGCGCTCATGTTACGGCTCTCTTCTTTCTCCGTGTTTGATGTGCGCCCTGTAAGTAATAATGCTACCATCGTAAGCCAGCCACATTGTGTTGGTGTGATCTACGTTGGTGTGATTTACGATCTACGTTGCCAATAACGATTCGCTTAAATTAGGAAGAAAAGATGAGCGGAGGTTAGCTACAGGGTATCCTACGGCTGGCTACGCAGCACTTAAACGGAAAAGGGGATTATATTCTAAAAACGACCTTGATTAACGTAATCAAAATTTTGAAGTGTGTACCCTGTAGCTAAGTCTGTCTTATTTCACTTCACACTGTCGGCAGCTGGGCACAGTGGTGCACGAGATCGGACACGCCATCGGCTTCCTGCACGAGCAGTCGCGCGCTGACCGCAGCCGCTACGTGGTGGTCAACTACCCCAACATCCTGGAAGGACTACGCAGCCAGTTCGACCCGGACCAGAACAAGCGGGAGTACGGCGCACGATACGACTACACCTCCGTCATGCACTACTCGCCGACGGTAAGGCCCCCCTGCGTGACACGTGGAACAATGCGAAATGCAACGTCAGTGTATCGGCGCAGGCGCGTTGAACAACTTGACTGAAATGAGTGACTGATTTGATATGTACCGACTGACTGTAACGCTCCAAAATGAATGCTCGGCGATGACCGAGGCTGTAGAGGTGGGCCTGTGGGTTAATATTGCCTACCTTGAATTATTTATCGCCTACTAAATTACACAATAACTTTCACAATTTCTTTCCGTCGAAATACGGCCACTGTGACTGGGACTTAGAGCATGCGACCCTGTGCTCAGCATCGGTGTGCACCATAGCCACATAGCTGGTGCAGCGTGTTGTAATGTCAGACTAAGCTCGGGGCGAGAGCATGTGAATACGCGACTGAGCTGCGCAAATGTGTATTAAGAAAGCGCGACTGGTCGCTATGCAGGCGTTCGCGGCGTCGCCAGAGATGAAAACCCTGAGCCCAGTGAACCCGCTGCTTGCACCGCTGATCCGCAGGCAGAACGGGCTCACCTTCCGGGACAGGCGCAAGGCAAACTTCCTCTACCGGTGTGATGGTAAGCGAACAACCAGCGGCTGCAAGAGGACAAGGGGAGCTGCAGGCCAAAATCTCTTGAGGGTTCGAGGCTTTTATTTAGCGCCCGCAAATACTGCAGTCGAATTCACCCTTGTCCATGATTCAGGGTGCTCGCTCGACACTGTGTCCGTTAACATGTGCCACCGGGGACACTGATTGTGCCACCGGGGACACGCGCTTTGTTTAGCCATGAGACACCTCACATTATGACTAAAGCGACAGTCCAAAAAGTGGCCGCTAGTAATAAATGCGGTGGCATTTTAGACCTATCTTGAGCGGCCTTTCTTTATTTCTCCTTCTGTGTCCTTTTCTTTCCTTCTTTTTCAATCCAGCCGCATGCACGAGCAGACCAGTGTGTGCCAACGAAGGGTTCGTAGACCACACCTGCAAGTGCGTCTGCCCACCCAACACGGAGGGCGAGCGATGCGAGAGGCTGCGCCGGTCTTACTACAGTGAGTATGCGTCGAAGCAGCCTTTCTCGTGAACAAAATAGTCCTCGACATGTAGATTGGCGTTGACTTCTCCGTGTTCGCTTCAAGGCATATTTCAAAGTTATATTTTGAATCCGCAGCTGAGAAAACACTGTGTCAGGACTCCCATCAGGACGTTAGCTTTCCTTGTCCAGTCGCAATAAACGCAGCGTTAGTTAAATAAATGAAAGCATCTAGAAATGCACAAACGTATGAAAGTGGAACCGAGGCTAATCAAGTGCTTCCTTCGTTTTGTTTGCAGCTCGACCAAACTGTGGAGGCCGCGTGATTCGGGAGAAGACAATTGCGTCTCCCGGCTACCCGAGGAGCCAGAGACCGCAGGATGGCATTTGCGTCTGGTGGATACAAGTAAGCTACAAACCCGTAGCTGCACCGACAGCGGCGCTGCCGCCCGAGTTTGTAAAGTAGCCGTAGCAGCGGAAATTTGTTGCCCCACCACCCGCAGAAACTGCTACAACAGAGCAGTCAACCTTGTCAGACAAAGGTTGATTGGTAAACTTACCGTGCTCCCTTATGCGTGTTATGACGAATAAAATTGCGAAAACCACAATAATTAAGAGATGGAGCCACTACAGCCTTCCATCTTTGCAGGCTCCGCCAAACAACAAGGTGCAGCTCACATTCCGGGCCTTTGATCTCTACAGCCGAGTTCGCAAGTTCTGCATCTACGACCGCTTCGAAATCCGACTGCAGTCACTCTACCTTGGACAGACGTGAGTACAGGCACTAAACGCTCTGCTAGGTAGCACTGAAGTAAAAAGCTTCGGCTTCGCTTTGTCCCCAAACAGATTCAGTGCAACCGATTTCGGCCTATATATAGCTGCCAGCACAAGATTCTCAAAAAAATCTGCAGTGTCCATAGCATCATTGCTCCGAGCTGCAATATTTTCTGCAGGCGCAAATAATGGACGTATTCATTTGAATACATTTGCAGTCATTTTCGAGAAGAAAAAAAAGTGAATTCCATAAATGCTACAAGGAGCCTGATAGGTATATTGCAATATGCCCACTATAGGTTAAAATACGTCTGGTATGTTCCTGTCACGGACAGGTCATTAGTAGTGTACAGCAAGTTGCGAAAGTATAATCTACTTTCACCCCTTTCTCTTCAAGAAAACAACACTATTTTCACAGTATACAAAGGCTGCTTTCAAGCTGACTGTCTTTCCATTTCTTTTCTCAAAAATAAATAGATTAAACATGATATTTAGCTCGTGTCTATTTTTTTTTTTCAAATGACTATCTCCTGGCTTTGTTTCTTGGAAGTTGTTTATTCTGGTCGCCTAATTGCTTGACAGGTAATTATTGCTTATTCTCCACACATGTGCAGGTTCTGCAGTGACGAAATCAAGCCCGGCAGCGTGGTCACTTCTGTGGGTCGAGACGTGATCATCGAGTACAGGCCTTACGCTAAATTCAAACGTGGTTTCGCAGCCGAAATCAAGTTTGTTCCGGTTTAGCCAAGACGATGTTGACAATTATTTGCACATAATCTGTGGAACGTGTGCTCTTCATATACCTGAGTCGTCAAAATGCTGACGAGGAATGGGTATAAAGAAGCGACAACATCCGTGAGCAATGTCACAGGGAATTCATACTTGTCGATTACTCGCCAAAAGTGCGCCTGGTGCATTCGTATACGCCTTACACGTCAGGGTTTACAAGAGTACGCACTAATCTGGCACGTGAGCGTGTACCAATATTACCTTTCCAGTTGAAAACATAACCATTTAGATCGCTGTTATGTTCGCCATAAATGATGAATGCCTATGGTATCTCGCATGCAAATACTTGTATTCCCTCCGATATCGCTCACGGTGGAATGACTTTATCGCGTAGTACACACGCCAGGTATTATCCTTGCAAGAGCTAGATCACCTTTCATTAATAGGGTCACGACCACATTGCACTTACAAACGCCTACCCAGCCATTCATTCAACTTACGTTTACTTTCTTGAACATACTTTTCTGTCACGTGGAAATGCATATTGCAACTTTTAAGCGTGCAAATGATCGACGTCTAGTTTTCTTTCTTTTATTCGCAGAAGCAGCGCTGCCTATACTCTGTACGAACGCACTTATTGATCATACAGTAGATGTGCGGATTCTGTACATTGTAGTGAGAACATTAGGTACGTGACATCTACACCATACTGAATAAAGGGATCTTTGCGAGATCCGAACATTTAATAGAGTGTCCTCAATGCGTGCTCTCTGTACCCCTTTTTCGACACCATGCCAGATAGACTGTTGCATTACATACAAAATAGTGCCTACAGAAAAGTTTTTTCATTATGTGCATCGTCGCCGACTATTCCGGGAACAACAACGCGGCTTACTTGTCAATTAGATACAAAACAGCCTTCCCGGGACATTGGCACGCCTACATGGCGCAAGAAGACTTTTGACTCATTGGTGAGCCTTTGGGACACTTGAAGCGCGCAGCGAAATCGGTTGTGTGCCTCAGGGGAACATTCACGCTATCAGCCGGCGAGAGCCCGCGTCGTAAGGAAGCATGGCACATGGCGCTCGCCCACTTGAGATAGAA
Organism: Dermacentor andersoni; assembly: GCF_023375885.2. Taxonomy (NCBI): domain Eukaryota; kingdom Metazoa; phylum Arthropoda; class Arachnida; order Ixodida; family Ixodidae; genus Dermacentor; species Dermacentor andersoni. The sequence goes on from NC_092819.1 coordinate 85,996,457, forward strand.
CAGTCGGCCCTCCGATATGGGCGCGTCCGCTGCCAAAAGGCCCTCGCGCCTCCACTTGATCGTGTCAGCAGCTTCGACTACTGTGCCAAGCGCGGCCGCCCATTCCGCCAGGCCGTCGTCTTCGTCAGAAGTAGCATTGCCGTTGCCATCGTGAAAATAAACGCGCCGGAAACAGTTGCGGAACTCCGCGATGTTTTGCGCTGTCTTGTCGGACCAGACGTCCACTCGTTCGAACAACATCGACCACAGCTCTTTCGCCAGGCGAGCTGCCACGACTGGCAGGTCCATGAGGTGCGACTCGCGTTTCCAGAAATAGAGCTCCAAGTAGGCGCCGGCGTAGACGAAGATCGTCGAACCTTGCCGCGTCACATCAGGCGACGACGAAGGGCTCTGGGTCTCGCGCAGCTTGCGCGCAGTGCGACGCCGGGTGATTTCGAAGTCGAAAGCGCGCGCGTAAAGCAGGTTCCAGGCGAAAGAAAAAGTCATTCTCGGCGGGGGCTGGTCAGTGGCGCCGGCGAAATCTGGCAGCACGAGTGCGATGTCGTTCAGAAAGTTCGCCGCGGAGCTTGCGTCTTTCTGGGTGGCGAACAAAGGGCTAGAAGACACCTTCGTCGAAACTGCCTTCCTAACTCGAATGAAGGCGTGCCGTAGGTACTTGTCAACCGCCGCCCTGCTGACGACCTGTGCCTGGAATGCTTCCTCCATAGCGGAAACCTTCAGCATCTTGGCAGAGCACTCACGGCGGTCTTTCACCATGTCGTATGTGGTGTAACTTTGCAGCTGATAGTATAACTCTGTAACGGTATGCTGGATGACGTAAGCTCCACCTAAGGAAATGTCAGACGCTAGACGGCCAAGTGCGTCATCAATCTCCTTCGGTTTCTGGCGCTTCAGCACTCGGACTCTGGGGAATATTGGCCAAATGAGGTCTGTCAACACGGCATTCCATACCGCCACCTCCACGCCTTTGAACGGTGGTGCGTCAGCAATGCTGACACGTTCTACCCCTCCTGAGCCTTCGTCGTCGTGGTATTGAGGATGCGGTAGCGCGAGCTTTTCAAGTCGATATAGCGTCTCGTTGACACCGGATCTGTTGCTTAGTATTCTCAAGACCGTAGTCAGGCAGATGGGACAGGCCTCCATTCTTTCCTTCACCGGTACACCTCGCCACCTCACCGTCAGCTCGGTAACGTCGGGCGCAACGTCCCGGTTACCATCAGTCAGGGACAATGCTACCGGCGCATTGAACCTGAACTCCATGAGGGCCATAAACTGAACGAGGCTCGTGAGATTCTGCAGAGGCGTATCGGTGCGAGAGAGGTTGGCAGCAGCTAGGACGGCCTTGGCGAACTCCGCAAACGCGTGCTCGGGCCACCAGTCTTGATAGCTGCAACTGCGACCAAGATGCCACAACGTGATCCCGATGGACGTGTTGGCCACTTCCGGTAGCTTTTCAACGAGACCCCACTCGATCTTGAGACTTCGCAGACCAGGTGACATTCGCGACGAAACGACACCGTGAGGACTGTTCACGCATACGAAGTCGTGGAAGTTGAAACAAGGATCGACGCTGGAGTTCAAGTCGGCGAGCAGAAACCTCGCTTCGTCTGGGCAGCAGAAATCGAACAGGCCCACAAGTTTCTCGTCTCGCCTGCTGAATATCACTTGAACGACGATCAGTAGGATGACGAGAAAGCCAAACAACACCACGGCACCGATGATGAAATTATTGGTGCCCTTCTTGTCAACGTGAGTGTTTTTGCGGCCAAAGGCGTCCTGCGGGTTGGCCGATGGAGCACTCATGCCAGCTGCGCTGGTTGGTCGTACTCTACGAGTGGTTCATGCCCACTATGGGCAATATTGCCCAAGAATCGGGTGACTCAGGAATCTAAAAGAAAAAGAGCGACTAAAGATAAATGCTAATCAGAACTTTTCAACAGATCAAGAAAAAATTCACCCAGAAACTCATCTGGGAGTTGTCTAAGTAGGCGTAAGCAATGTGCCACTTTTTCGTCTCCACGTAGCCCGGTGTCATTGTCAACGTTATGAAACTCGATCCCACCAGTATAAACCCTTATCAACACTTATCGGTTGTTATCAACCTTTACGCAGTCGAGGCGATCCCTATCAACCCTTGTCTATCCTCATCAATCTTATTGGACGGTCGGCTGCGCACGCCCAGGCCGCTGTGTCTTGAAAACAATCTGCGACGTGTACAGAGTCCGCCACGCGCTGTTTTCGCTCAGTTCGCGTTGTTGAAAGCGGCAGCACGAAGGTCAGTTCGCTCGCTGCTGCTGCCATACTTCTCACTCCAGCATTCTGACAACGAGTTTCCGCGGTCATCGAATGAGATGTGTTGATGTCTGCTTGTGCGCGCATGACACCATGCTTGGTAATTTAGTCAGTATGGCTATGTTTACAATTTGATACCGCCGATAAAACTACTATCGTTACTTAGTATAACTGTCCACTAACTTGCTATCGCAATCGATGCTTCGCCTTTCGAGTAAAACTGCGGCTTTTTTTATTAATGCGAAAGCATTATACGCCCCATGAAGCGGTAAATCCGGCGTCCGTTATTATGATCCAATGGCACCGAAACGCATGTGACCAAGTGATGACGTCACGTTCCCGGCTGGCATTGCGACTGGCATTGCGGCAATGCGGCTGGCATTGCGAAATCCCACGGTGAACAGCCACAGCGTCGGATTTAGCCCACTTCCAAAATTTAATTAAGGAGAATTCAAGGTTGGTGCAGATTAGAGGAAGATGGATTAAGGTGGTGTTCAATCTAAGGTGTCAACTTAGACAAGTACTAATGGTTTTGCATTCAGATTTCGTAAGGATACTTAAGGGTCTAGCAAAAATTTTTATACATTAATTTTTTTACAAAGATGGATTAAGGTGGAGTTCAATTTAAGGTGACAACTTAGACAAGTACTAATGCTTTTGCATTCAGATTTCGTAACGACACTTAAGGGACTAGGAAAAATTTTTATACATTAATTTTTTTACAACGATTTGTCTCACGTGACGGACGAACTGACAGGTGTCCTCTTTGGGTAGGCATAGGAACGTTCACGCGTTTAAACATCCGAGGGCACCTAAGCACATCTAATGAGTTGTCAACGCGAAAGCATTAATGTCCAATTAAACGCTGCAGAGCGGTCCTGATATATACTCGGGGAAAACTTTCTGTTGCGATGTAGGGAACGCTACGAAGGCAAAGCGCGCACAAGTGAGAGCGCTTCCGAAAAGAGGTCCGTGTTTCATCGACGTTACCTTAAGCTGGGGAAGAGAAAACATAAACACCTTATTAAAACAGTTCAATAAGATAAAACACACCGCTGAATGTAAAAGTTTACTTATTTTGCGGCTCTTCCCTTCCGCGTCTGGGCAAACGCGAGACCATCGCATGGGAAGCTGCGTCGATTCAGCGTCTGTTCCGAGCACGGTGGTTCCGAGCAGCCAAAAGCACTGTCAAGCGCTGGCGGACTACTTGGCTCCGTGACACATGTGCAGCAGCCACGCGCCCGTAGCTTTCCCTTGACTGCCACAGAAGGTTGTCCGCGAGTATAGAGTTATGAACTCGCGGGCAAACGTGCGCGTTGAGACACTTGGCGCCTTTTGATTTGATCATGTAGGCGCAGTAAAACGCAGGCGAGAGCTTGCGCGAACAAGAAACGCGCGGATAACGCAGGGTTCAGAGAGCGAGGGTAACGTGCGTTGGGGCGATGCCTCCTCCCCTCAAGCAACACCTGGCGCGCTAGCGCGCCTGCAGGCGTAGCCTTTAACCCGCTCTGCTCCGTCGAGCCGCGCTTGTGACGTGGCGTCGGAGCCAATGGGAACTCCAGCGAGGCTCCGTGTAGGGTTGCTGTCCTTTTCAGGAACCCTTGTGGTGTGAGTTCGGTTTGGTTTGGTTTGGTGCCTATGGGTATGGTTGAGCCCACTACGGGGGACCAGTTGTGAATCGGGAGGCAGCAGGTAAAAAGGAAACGAGTGCTTAAACGGGTTTCGCTCAGCATCGAAGAAACTTAAGGGATCTTCTTCGTCGTGTAGAGGGTCGCGCAGCTGCTTGCGCACGCCTAGTCAGCCAAGCTGGCACTAAAGAGGTTCCTTGAAGACCAGCACAGGCCGAGTGAAACGTTCCCAGTGCTCCAACTCGGCACCAAAGAGTTTCATTGAATGGCGGTGTATCACTAGTCCCGCATCTACAGTTACCCGTGTCGGCGTGAAAGAGGTTCGTGGAAGAGCAGCGTATGTGTGCACATTGCCACATTGTGACCAAAGTTGGTCTGACGGGTGGTTTAGAACCTTGTTGCATCAGCACAGCAGCCCGATACGTTACCCGTTCTTCCATAATCTACCAGGTGACCCAGGTAAGCGGCAAAAAAGGCGAGAGACTTACAAACATAGATCTATAGCGCCCGAAAAAGTACGTGAAGTCCCCTAAGAATGCGTTAAACTGAATTAAGTCAAATAAAGAGTGATGCATTTAGCAAGAAAATCGTCCTGACTAAAACAAAACTTGTACCAACGTCCCTATGATAACGTGCTAGTTTCGTTTCGTTTCGCTCTCCTTTTACAATGGCCATATTAATGTCCTAACCTGTTTTTACCTCTTCTTCTCCGTCTTTATTCCGATGAGGATATAGCAGACTTTGGACAAGGAAGAGGATAATAAAACGACAGACAGAGAAAACGAAAAATAGAGATAAGTGCAATGACTGTCAGAAAAAAGCCAATCAATATAAGCGTATAAGGAAATGCGGACCTTAAGAAAATAATGGAAAAGTCATGGAATTTAGCGGTGTAACCTTTTGTAACCAAGTTATTATTATTATTATTATTATTATTATTATTATTATTATTATTATTATTATTATTATTATTATTATTATTATTATTATTATTATTATTATTATTATTATAGTTGTATTTGGTGTTTTAGTGGTTTCTTTTTTTTCTTATATTCCGCCTTTGATTTTTGCAAGTATGTATTTGTGAGCCAGCACTCATACCTTAGGATTATTCCAGAGCAGGATAATTCATTGATTGATCGATCGGTTGAATAATTAAGTAATTGTATGCCGCACCTGAGAGCCATTTCTTAACTGCACGCCAAGCTGCCCCTATAGCCAGACATTTTGGTTGCGCACAATGTGCACAGTCGACTAGGGGCGCCGTCTGGTTTTCATTGTGCAAACTTCTCGCAGCAACGCACACATAGACATTTTTGGCGAAAGATACGGCAGAGTGCGCACTAGATGCGCTGTCGTGCCTCTAGATCTGGGCTCTTATTCTCAAAAAAGTTCGTACGCAGAAACTATTCATAAGAGCACATGCCGGTCAGTTGTAATATCGGGCATATAATTAGCGAAGGTGGTCGGCCAAAGGCAATCAGCGCTTATGAATGATTCGTGTACACCTTTGTGAATTCGACCGCTGCTCTTGATCTGGGCACATATCTACAAAAAACTCTTACGCTATAGCATTGTTCGCAAGAGAAAATCCCAGCCAATCGGGAAGCGGGTCATACCATTAGCATAGGCGGCCAAGCAATGGCAGGTGTCACTTACGAACAAAAGCCTTTGAGAATTCAGTCCGTGCTCTTGAGACATGCAGTCTGCGCGCCCCAAAAAGGCAAAACATCGCTCCACAAGTGGTCTGAATGTATACCATTGAATTTCAGCATAATATTTCTTATATGTTGGCGAGCTAACAGCAAGGCAAGTACGCATGGAGTGATGAGGCGGGAATACGTTGAATGAGTGCCACTTCAGTGTACTATGCCAGATAATGAAAACGTGGCACCTCGTTGCTTCGACATGCAGTAATAGAAGCAGTAATGGTGCTGCACATTACTGCTTCCTCGGAGGATGGTATGCAAGGGCTCCTTGCACATCGCTGGTCAGTCATCCAGGATCCTCTGAAAAGTGAGAAAGAGGAAGAACACTTTATGGCAAAATATAAAGAAAGAGAATATCCAATGAAATTGACGATGTTTAGATTCTCGGGTGGCCGCGCCAACTGCCTCTTTGAAATTGCAAGCAGGAGACCCATTCTATATGTTTGCAGTGTTCAGTGAGCGCATAAGTATAGGACTGAGTCTGCAGGAGGTAACTTCATCATGCCAACACAACACAAGTGCAGTTTTGATGAGAAGCTAGTTATAAGTAAGTCAACGAGAAAACGTTAAGCGTACCAATCTCAGGCGGCAGAGCTAGGAGAAACAATAAAATTACGGAGGAAGTTCCCACGCTGCTTGGTTAACACGACGGTGTTTGTTCGAAAAATTGTTTTCCTTGCGGTTTTCATAAGTTGGGCAACCATTTATCTAATTTCACGAACATTTCTAACAGAAACTACGCTTTAAGCTAAAGGAAATGTGCTGGGTGACAATCTGACGTAAGTTCCATTACGCCGACTGGAAGTGCACGTTGATATTTCTGCCCAACAACTGGGTGCATAGCCAAACAACTTGTCGCGGAAACTGCAACAGCCTGTCTTGAATCTGAAGTTGCAATGCAAGCACTCTTTATTGCGATATCAATTATATGGATACTCCAGGCGCATTTCTGCCTTCGCCGTCGCTGTGAGGTTCCGTATAAAGTCCAAGGGCGTGCGCCATATGCTGTATGTACTAGTGAAAGCGTGCGAGGTTGAGCCGGCGAACGGGGGTCAATCTCGCGTGTGCGAGCGAGGAAGACGGGCCGGAAGCGCGCCCTCTCCTGTCGCACAAGCGTGTGTGAGGCGAGGGAATGGCAGCTGCTGCTTACGGCGCGCCCGCGCGGGCCTCATCTTCAAAGCGATCTGCAATGTTTGCAAAATGCGCGTAGTGCCGGCAGCTTCTTATGCGCTGTGCTTTCGACGTTTCGTTCGCGTTGAAGCGAGAGATGCATGATGGTCAATTCGCTTGCCTGCTGCCGCAATGCCTCGCTCCAGCATTATGATAGCCAGTTTCCGCGCTCATCGAACGACATGGGTTCATGTTTACCTGCGCGCGAGTGAAACCGTGTTTGTTAATTTAGTTAAAACACGTTGGTGGGCTGGTTGGTTTGAATCTATGATAGAATGCGTAAGCGCGACTGAACGAGGACGTAGAAAGAAACACACGCAGTGACAGCGCTGTCCCTGTGTGTCTGTTACTTTCTACGCCCTCATTCAGTCGCGCTTACATACTATATGATTGTTAATTAAGTTAGTAAGCGAATGTCTACAAGTTTATAGATAAAACTACTGTCTTTACTCCGTATAGCTATCTACTAATGTGCTATCACAATCGGTTTAAGTATAGGGAAGTAATGCCCTCTGTTTATCGTCTTCTTTTTATATCACAAATCATGATTTGAAAATTGCGTTGTGACCTACTGCGCACTTACAAAAAGTATCTTCCAAGTTGAAAGTGCGACGCTAGTGGTGAACGGCACATATGCTATTCTTCCGGAAGAAATTTTCTTGGCGGTAGCCGTAGATAGAGGGCTTAATTAATTATGGGGTTTTACGTGCCAAAACCACTTTCTGATTAGGAGGCACGCCGTAGTGGAGGACTCCAGAAATCTCGACCACCTGGGGTTATTTAACGTGCACTTAAATATAAGTACACGGGTGTTTTCGCATTTCGCCCCCATCGAAATACGGCCGCCGTGGCCGGGATTCTATCCCGCGACCTCGTGCTCAGCAGCCCAACAACATAGCCACTGAGCAACCACGGCGGATTAGGTAGAAGGCTATAGCAGCCATTAAAAGTTTAGTTAAGGAACATCGGGTCTCACCATGATGCTGTCCATAGCTGCAGCGTAAACTGAAAATGACAGGAGTGATTGACAATGAAACTCGTATTTTCAAGGAATAGACCAAGATCATCGGCATGAGATCATACTGTAAACGTGCAATGTGACCTAGCTAATAAATTTACTACTCTGATTTCCAGAATAAGGAAAATATTCGTTATTTGCGGCAAAAAAAGCAGTACGTAAATGTCTGCAGGTAATAACCTCGGTACAGTTCCAGACAAGTGAACTCCTGGTGGTGCAATCATCTGTACTCTTCCCGCAGTGTCACTTTGGCCAAATTTTAGTTTGCTTAAGTAAAGGCTTTTGCTTTACGACATAAGAAAATTCAAACAAACAAAATTCACCGACGATAAATGTTAATGCGAATTTCTAGCGCAGCTGTTTAGGTGTTCTTAATTTGCGATATATTGTGGCAAAGAATTTGATTCTGAACGACAAGGTCCTCTCGGCGGCGGCGCTGAACCTCTGCTCGGGCAGCTCGTTTAGCAGCAGCGGCAGCATAAGCATTCCCACCGCTTGCGTCACTCATTGTTCCGAAAGAAAGCGTGAACACGGGATCGCGCGGATCGTTCTCTAGCGGTGGCGGCGCGTGCGAAGTAGCGCATTCCCAGCGGGTTCGAAGCCCACGCCAACGCTTCGTTTCCACGCTGGCCGCACACCTGGTCGTCCCGCCACACCGCTTTCCTCGTCACCCTTTTCTACATACCCTCCCCCCCCCCCCGCTTTCCCCCTCCTTACATACGTAAAGAGCAGGCACTCGAGCCGTTTCGCGGCCGATCTAGTAAGGGCCGATTCGCGCTCGAGCCGCCCATCGCCGCAAGCCGCACCGCACGCGTGCGGTCGCGCGAAAGATTGCACGTATCAAACACTTGCGCACGAATTTCGGTTTACAATGTGTAAGGTATACACAGTGCACTCAGTGTAAATGGTAATTTGTGCACAAGTGCTGGATACGTGCAATTTTTCGCGCGACCGCAAGCGTGCGGTGCGGCTTGCGGCGATGGGCGGCTCGAGCGTAAATCGGCCCTAAGGGTCTGATCACCCGCCAGGCGGCTTAGCGATTTGCACTTCCACTTTACCTCAGATGTAGACATCTTATCGTACGTCTGTGGGGTTATGTCCACGCATCCCGTTTCCATAGAGACGTTGACGTCATGTGCCGCTGGTTACGCCCACCCCACCGCGCTTTTCCACGCGTCGCCTCGCTCGTGCGGTAAGGTGTTTTCTTTTTTCTGCAGAGATAATTTTGCTGCCTCTTGCGTTAAGAACATTGTCAGCAAGACGTTTGTTATGCTGGGTGAGCGTATGTTACACGTTTAGCATAGCATCTGATCCGTGGCACCCGTTTACCGCGCAGCCACCCGTTTGCTTTTGCACCCATCTTTTCCGAACGAATATTTGCATTACTTCCAACAAGTAATTTTCCAGAAGTCACTCGCAAGACCTTTAGTTTATAGAACAGAACTTGCTACATGTGGCTTACCCGTACCATCACAGAAACGTTTCATTTGGCGCGGCCCGAGCAGTGTAATGCTTATTTGGGTTCGTTTTGTGAAGGTTGTTTACCTCAGTGCACGCTGCATGCACCTAGCCCGGTTCCCAAGTGCCACTTTCACTTGACGCGCTGCTTTGCATTGCTAAAACATTCTTTTTGTAGTTTGTGCATTTATCAAGTGTGTGATCCAATATTCTTTCTGTCCAATTCCCTATGTAAACAATAAAAAAAGAATAAACCACTGCTTCCTATTGTGGGCCACTGAAAAAAGCGGCTCAAAAACGGTTAAAGAATTGCAATAGAAAGAACCCTGATCGCATTACTTTTGTAATCCGCATGGGCTGTTTAGCCTTGCTGGTTCTTCGAGAAGCTTGGCGGCTTTTCCAGTAAAATGTTAGCGATCCGCGAGTTTATTAGACCCACTTGTACGGCATGCTTAAAAATGAAATATTAAAACTCTTGCGATCCACTAGAGACGACGTATTGAACATTTTCGCAACCGGAGTTAAACCAGAATCGAAACCGAAACGGAGCTAAACCACGCGTGTGCAATCTCGGAAGACAAAGTTAACGGTCTGACCAGCCGCTCAGGGCGCTGGCGGCAGTGCAGTAGCTCGGCCGCAGGAACCTACGGGAGTGTCCGCTCTTTACCAATATGTTGGTTGCAATATATGGTTGCGCTGCATCCTCCCGCTGCGCTCCGCGTTCGCTTTCATCTTTCGTTGTTCTCGTTCGCTTGGTTACGCCGACGCCGACGCTCGCGGCAGGAACGGGCGCCTAAGAGCTGCGCTCTAAAGGTGCATGAGTGTGTGTTCACGTGTAACCGTCTGCAATCTTTATCAAATGGTTCAACTCAATCAACTTAAGTATGGTAACGATTACTTTAAGCATTAGCAATTTGTGAGAAATGCTAGCAAACACGAGGGAGGGGGTGTCACGTCAGCTCATTATACTTCTTGAGTGTATCTGCATTCCGCGACAACGTACGTATGCGTTCCCGTTCATATCAGAATGTTTCGGAACTAGAACCCCTTGCCAGTTTTGTCGGCCTAACTTGATAAAGACAGTGTGAGAAGACATTTAGCGTCTTTGTCCCATTCTGTGACCGTCCTGCGTTCGATGCTTTCTCGTGAATGTGTCAAAATCTAGAGTCCGGTCACTGATTGTGTGGCTGACTTTTGCCTGTTAGCCTTATGCAGGTGCTATCCTCTGTTACTGAGGCGGGCTGGACCAGATCAGCCAGCTTGCAAGAGACACTGACTGACACTGGAGTTCTTCTTTTAGCCTTCGCTCTCTCTCCGTACAATTATACGGACTGACATACAATGAAGCCAGAGAGAGCACGCAGGGTAAGGCAATCGTTTTGTTTAATTTTAAAGTAGAAACTATTGGGTGAAGTCAAAATGATAGGGGACGAAAGTTAACTCGCCGCAAACAGGGGTCGAGCCCACATTCTTCACATTACGCCTGCAGTGCCTTATCAATTAAGCTACCGTGCTGACATCTCTCCGGCCACTTGGCTGTTTTCGCGTGTGTACAAGATAAGTCCAGGGAGTGTTATATATCAATTTTCTTGATCACTGGTGTTTGTTTTTTGATGTATGGGACAGTAGCCTATTTTCCTATGATGTCATTATTTAATAACCAACAGCAACAGGTTGACTGGGCCCAGCGACTTGACCGGGTACACGTAAATGCTGTCTAATCGGACCGACCATTTGCAGCAAGCGACGAATACCCTGACATTTGTGTCGGTGAGCATTAACTTCTGGCCCATGCGCAAGCCACCCCTGAAATATCGGTCTTCCAGTAAAAAATTCACGTCAACGTTGTCGTGCCGCGCCATCTCATCCGTACTAAGGGCTTGGGAGGTTAAGAAAAAGTGTTGGATTGGAATTCTGATTAAGAAATTTCGCGATACAAGATAGAATCGGCTATGCCATGAAGAGAGGTAACCAAATACGCTGGGGCAAGCATTTGTCCTATGTGAGGCTCAAATAGGCCGCTACTGTCTATCACGATGATTGTTTCGGAATGCATCAGCATATACAAAATGCGATTGTGAATACATTCTGGGTCAGCCATGTGGCTGTGAAGCAACTCGATCGATGTGTACATAGCTACATGGCTGTGAAGTGAAACGTAAGCAGGACACGGGTGAAGCAGGACACGTAACGTACTCGTGACGGTTGTTTTGTTTAGCGTTTACAATATGTCTACTGTGTAATATGTGTAACGTCATAAATATGACTCTTTGTTCGTCGCTGTGAAACGATACGCGTGAAATGCATGCCAGTTCTTAAGACCTGTATAAGCAAAGTAACAGATTATGATGTTTGTACAGAGTGTAGCCTCTTTCAAAACTCATCGTGTACGGTTCACCTACTACCGCTTTATATCGCCAGAAAGCGAAAAGCGATATAATTCGCTTTCACGAACCTTTGTCAAAAGTGTCCACCACGGCGCTTGGCGCGACGCGCTGGACCTGCAGGTATCCAAGACAAAAGCGACATCAAGATTCTGTGACTGGCAAGCCTGCATGCCTGTCACACACCTACGTTACATCTAGGTCCGACGCTTAACCAATAGTGTTTCAAATACGTCTTTGAAGAAGTGTTGAAGAGGTGGTTCTCTCGATTGCATCATTTCTTTGAGGCAAACTCATGCTATTGTTTATTAGGAGGTTCTTCGGGAATTCTGAAGACCACGACTACCTGCTTACCTCAGCTGATAGAGAGACTGCGGTCAGACGGTGGTTCCTGGTTTTACCCCAAAATAACAGAATTTCTCCAGGACGAAACTTTTATTGTGAAGCATTCTTTGCCAACTTCAGGGACTTTAAATCTATCTATCTATCTATCTATCTATCTATCTATCTATCTATCTATCTATCTATCTATCTATCTATCTATCTATCTATCTATCTATCTATCTATCTATCTATCTATCTATCTATCTATCTATCTATCTATCTATCTATCTATCTATCTATCTATCTATCTATCTATCTATCTATCTGTCTATACCCTCCTACTCTGGTGGGGCTGGAGGTGCCTACCAATCTGAGCTACTGGATATATGCTCATGTTCGCGTTGCCGGCGTGGTCGCGGCGTTGTCGTCATTCGAACTCCGTCACCCGGCTCTCGCCTCTGATTCTCGCGTACCACCTGCGCCGAGACAGCTGGCGCGCGCAAGAGGATCCTGGTATGGTCAGCTGCGGAACAACCGACGGCTGTCACCTCCGCACGAACAGCAATTCCGAAGCAAGTTTCCCGCCCCGTGCAGGCCAACTGGCTCCCGGCTCTCACAAAGAAGCTCTCGGAAGACAGCAGCTTCATCGATAAATGCGTCAACTCTGACGTTGCGTTGCTGAGAGGTTTACTTGAGCAGTTTGGCGGTGGCGAATTACTTGGGTATTTTACGGGCATGGAGGAAGGGGAACGGTGTTCGCAATTATTGAGAAGCTAAGGAAGCTGTTCTTTCTTACTGCCACCATGTCCGAGCTCCACAATAAGCGCCTGCTCGAAGTCACCGCGTAAGTCAGAGAGAGCCTGCCGAGGCGCGTCTCGGCAGGGTCGATGCCATAGTCAGCCATAGCCAACGAAGCAAAATGCTTCGCATAACTTCGTTTCCAACAGTACGTTGTATCTGCGCAATTCTTTTAAAGTAAGGAATACCACTGTTTTCTCTTAATTAAAACTTCCTGCTGCAATCAATTGGATGGCATCATTTTTATGCATTTGCTCGTGATTTAAAGGGAGTGCTTTTTCTTTTAATTGCATAATAAAAGCCTGCACATTTTTGTAGGGTACCGACCACTGCGGTGGCCAATGTGAAGTTAGAATGCTTCCCGCGCACCAATATTGCACCTGCCATGGAATTCTTGGCATGAAATTATCAACTGAAGTTTTCATAGTCTCACGCACAAACAAGCTGCACAGCCATCTTTTTATTGTGTACAATACAAGTAAAACGCAGTGCCCGGGTTTCAAAACTACTCACACATAAGAGAATTTCCTTATCGGTTGGTGACCGAATGCCCAGCAGTCACCGTGTAAGCCGACGGTATAACAAAATAACAACTGCAGCGATGACCAATCCTAGAGGCCACTCACGTAACAGGAGATTTGTGAACAGTGTACCGAAGCAATAATTCCCATTTCTTTGCATATTAACAAGTCGCCCTACGCATCCACTCCTTTCCTTCTCCTCATCATGATTCATCACTACGCTATCACTCCCCTTCTCGCTTTTCTATGTGCAAAGTGCCAGATTAGAGTGCACGAGTTCAGGTGGACCTCTCTGCCTTTCCTGAAAATAAGATATCTATCTATATATCTGTCCCCCCCCCCCCCCCGACATTGCTTCCTTTCTTAATGTTATCACGCGCTATCATGCGCTATCATCTCTTTAAATATTGAAGGTCACCTCGCTATGGCAGTGCAGGGAAAACGACATTAATAAAGCGTGGTTTCTTACCCTGAGTTGAGCAAGTGTGCTCAAGTAATCTGGGAAACAAAAATAATGATAATATATGAGAAGAAATCGCGCACACTTTTTCGGTGTTCTAATGAGAATATATATATATATATAAATATATATATATATATATATATACATATGGTAACAGAAGAACAGGAACCATTTCAGAGCTGCAAAAAACTAGAAACTTGGCGGACTTTTCAAGAATTTTCAAAAATTCATAAGTTTGAAAAGAATAGAAGCACGAAGTTTTCACATTAATAACTCTGTATCAAAAATAGATATCGTAGTTCTGAAAACGGCATCCATTAGATCAATGAAAGCGAACAAATTTAGTATGTCATTTTTTATCTTACGTGAATTTGTTACGTTGTGTACAAGGGTTCTGCAGAAGCTGCATTTTCATATTACTAAATTTGTTTATAATCATGTCTGACATATCACTTTTGTCCACTTTAGATACACTATAAGGTGCAATTCACAGAATTGCGATATCATTTTTCATTGCTGAGTTACAGAGTCGTTAACTTGATAGTTTCGTTGTCTGAAAATTTGAGATTTTGTCAATTTTTAATAAACAATTGACGAACTAATTCAAAAATTCGAAACCAACAGTCACTAGATTTTAGGTTTTTCATTCAAATGCTGCAAATGTCGTCAAATCTGGCGCAGTGCCCCCCCCCCCCCCTCCCCCCGTTGCCGAGAAAAACATATTCTCCTTTGTCATGTATTTGGAAAGGAGCACCCTAGCGAAAGCTTCTCTTAAAAGCGGAATGCAATAGCGTTATCGAGTCCCGTTGATGCCAACACCGACACTGAATATTCTGTGACACAAGGCCCCATTGAAAACAATGTTGGGCCGATCCCAGCGGCAGCGCAGGGCAGTGCAATGGCTTATACCCCGTGAGCGAGGAAAAAGGGTAATGTGTGTGAGCTTCCGCGTTGCAAAATAATGTTTCCTTGCTATATCCAAATTATTTTCTCGCCTATTCAAATTACAGTCCCACGCCATCATGTCTGTAGGTTGTGTTTAAGTCACAGTATACGCATTTTCTGATGCATTTTACTTTCAGGAATTCAATTAGTTCAGTAACGCCTCTGCGCTACACTGAGGGCCTGCGTGACTATGGTTCGGGATGACATTTTTTGAGTGACATCGCCGCCGACGGTGGACGCCGACACCGAATTTTCTTCGACACGGGGCCCTTAACGTTAGCGTGTTAAAATCTGTTCACCTTTACTCACCAAGAAGCTTGCGGTTGACCTTCAGGGCGAGAAAAAACGGTGTGGAGCAAAATAAAAGTGGGAAGTATTACGGCGAGGTCTTTAGGGACCAAAGACAAACTAGCTTTGTTACTTTTAGTTAGAAAGTATGAAATGTTGCTTACGTCGTCAACACTATATTTCGCTGGAAAAGCAGAAAACACACGTTCTCGACTTCAGAAATGTCAATTGCGTCTTGTTTGTGCAATGCATAATGAAGCTCGGAGCACGGAGCTCGGAGTGAAGGCGAAGACAATAGTGAAGCTATACTCACTTCTCACGGGAAGGCTGTAGATTGGAAAGAGGGCACTACTACGGCGTACGCCCTATCGTAAAGTGGGAAACGATGAGTTAATAATGCATGCTCGGATATCATAGCGGATAGGCAAGGAATCTAGAGAAGAAAAAAGAAACGCTCAGAACTAGCGGATGAAATTAATGCCTTTGGTTGATCTGCCTCGTAATAAGAGAAAGCAAGTGCGTGAGATTGACTGAAGAAGTGGCTCGCAGGCGATGTCAAAAGTGTAATGTGCGTGCGACTGCACTGGCGAGTGAGAGAAAGTGTGACGACTCGCTTCCGCCGTGCCACCGTGACGACACAGTGGGACTCGATGGGAACGTGAGTGTTTGGGCCACCGTCCCAATGAATGGGTTAATAATGAAGTTACTCAATGAGTGCACGTCAGCGAGCACGCGAGAGCGCGAATCATTGTATCAATCAGTGAGCGATCGAGCACGTGACTTGATAGATTGTGTGTGTAGATGATCCATATGCGCGTATCAGTGAGAGAGACAGGATAGTGTGATCGAGCCCAGAAGCACTCGAGAGGTTGAGCAGCCGTGACTGTCAGCGAGTGACAGAGTTTGCGCGATTAGCGTACTCGTAGACAATAGCAAGCACGCGGAGTTCTGAATGACAAACGAGTGTTTTCAAGTTACGCTTCGAGAAGGAGCATAGACGTATGAACAAACGAGCGAGCTTGTATTTGTGTTCGAGGTGAATGCCCTAATGGCGCTTATTTAAGTTAGGCACCGATAGCTCGGCTTAGAGCGCCTCGGTGTCCCAGCAGCTGTCATGTAGCTAGCGAGTGAAGTAGAAATAGTCAAGGGCAGTAAGTGAAATAACAAACAGGTCTTTCTTATTGGAATTTATGAGAGTGCGTGTATGTAAAAAAACAAATAATGACTCAGTGAAAGTGTTAGAAGTTGCATGATAGAGTACTACATAAACTTGACACAAGTGTTATAAGTATAGCATGTCGTAGTGTCTATATCCTGACTATGTATAAAACGTTACCTTGATGACGTACTTTGATCGCAGAAACCCCTGAAAACAAACGAAGCAGCCAGTCAGCCTGTATTCAATGGGTGTATATCGGGGACCGCATGCTGTGAACACGCAAAGTTACTCGACACACAGCTGTTGCGATGCGGTAGTGATGTTCGTAGCCACCTTGCATTGAATCATTGCCGCTATTAGTTGAACGCTCCTCCTCAGCTTCAATGACCAATGGTTGTGGGTAAATAATTAAGAAAGTAATTAAATGATTACGTAGTTGCGAAATTTTGCTTTAAGAAGCATGTTTCCGTCATGCTGCGCGTTGGCCTATAGTTTGTCACTGGCGACGACTTCACTTTGTCTATGAGTGGTCCACTAGGCCAAATCAGATAACGGGTGCTCTTACATTAGCACGCGTAGCTCATTCAATAAAACTATACCATATAGTTAATACACTGGCCTTAAGTTATTCTGAGATATGGCGGCACATATGTGTGCGCGAGACAGCACGGCACCAAACACGTACTTACTTCAAGGGTCTTTGCCATGATGATAAAGCCTTGGTGACGTGGAATATAAGAGATAACGGGAAGAAAAAGAACCAGATATGTTATACGCATTCAAAATGACGCGGTTAGCCAAGTATCCGGCGGCGTTTGATGAATCGTACTGTGTATGTATGTATGTATGTATGTATGTATGTATGTATGTATGTATGTATGTATGTATGTATGTATGTATGTATGTATGTATGTATGTATGTATGCATATATGTATGTATGTATGTATGTATGTATGTATGTATGTATGTATGTATGTATGTATGTATGTATGTATGCATGTATGTATGTATGTGTGTACGTATGCATAACTTCAAGGCAAAGTTATATATGGTTGCCGCAATTCTATAATTGAGAAGTTGATGAACTTATTAAAAAAGACTGTTCATTGTCGACGTTTCGGCCGGAGACCGAACTTTCTCAAGACTGAAAACAAATTCGCTCCAGTTTACACAGTTTACACAGCTTAAGACACAGCACAGCACCAGTTTACACAGCTTAAGAAAGAAGAGAGAGAAAAGGAAAAGAAGGAAAGTTTGTGTGTGAAAGAGAGAGAGAGCACAGGCGAGGATTTATGCCTGTGATGTTCAGTAGCTGTTTGACGTCAACGCAAAACGAGGTCAAAAGAATACAACGGTGTATATACTCACGATTGATCAGCTTCTTGAAGAGGTCCTCCGATATAGAAGACTGCGTAACAAGAATTAAAAAAATAAGTTAGGGGGTTTTAAGTGCCAAAACCGCGATATCATTACGAGGCACGCCATAGCGGGGGACTGCGGATTAATTTGGACCGCCCGGTGTTACCCCCCTTTGGCGTGCACCTAAAACTAAACACCGCAATCGTTCCTGCGTTTCACCCCCCCCCCCCCCCCCATTGAATTGCGCCCGCCCCGGCCGGGATCCAACGCGCAACTTCGAGTTCGGCAGGGCAACGCCAAAGCCACTACTCTAGCGC
Organism: Dermacentor andersoni; assembly: GCF_023375885.2. Classification (NCBI taxonomy): domain Eukaryota; kingdom Metazoa; phylum Arthropoda; class Arachnida; order Ixodida; family Ixodidae; genus Dermacentor; species Dermacentor andersoni. The sequence continues at coordinate 86,014,291 of NC_092819.1, forward strand.
AGCGGCTGTCACAATAATAGCGAAATTAGTCGTAGGTGCTGAATAAATTTCTTCGTTGAAGATTTGGGTAACAAGATGCGCTCAGCTTGGCACTGACCGTATGTGTTGTATTTAACGACTGACTTCCGGCCTTTAATTGATGCATGAAAGTTTAATATATTTTCTAATGCCCTCCTAGACGAACGTATTTAGCTAAGGACATTAGTTTGTTCAATTATTGGATAACTTGAGTTGGAAAAGCCTTAGAAAGCAAGCGTCTCTGGTGCTTACCTCGTACTGGTCTGTAAATCTGTAGAATCCTGAGGGAAAAAAGAAAGTGTTGGCATGGTATGCTTGTCTGCTTACATCCATGTTATGTTGTTCTTGCATCGAGTAATTTCCCGAACTACCGTTATGATTTCCCAAGCAATAACTGCAACAATCTATACCAATCTGTTACAATCTGCATTAATATAGAAGATAGGATGTTATTATAAATTAAACCTCAAGCAAATTCATTTGACAATTTCTCCTCTATGTAATGAATAACAGGCCAATGACACTAAGCTGGTCAAACGTCTACTCTCATACATCTAAAAAGAAGTTCACTCGAGATTGTAAGTTAAATTAAATTATGAATACGTGGCACGACGTAGTGCGGGACTCCTGATTAATCAATTAGACCACCTGGATTTTTTTTTAACGAGCAACCTAAACCTGTGTAAACGAGCGTTCTTTCAGTTCACCCCTATCGAAATGCGGCCGCCATGGTAGGCATCGAACCCGCGACCTCGAGCTAAGCTGCACAACGCCATAGCCACTGGGTTGCCGTGGGGCGTAAATATAATTTCCGTTAAGCACGCGTTTACTAAATGACAAGCATTATCACCAAATATGTAACAAGTATGCATTCTGTGTTTTATATCATGTGGTATACATCTCCTGATTAAAAGCTCATACAAAGTTTATTCCCTACGCTAATGCCACAGCACTCTCAAACGGAATTCGTGTGTAACCTTAGCTAGCGTGGATGCGGAGGTAAACATGAGTTCGTTTGTAATTGAACTTGTTTTATTACAAGGACATTACAAACGCGAAACCATAATATTGCCGGTATACTTACGATATAGCTTGGTATACACCTGCCATATTAATCAGAAAGGGCAATCAGCAGTGACACCGTGACAAGATGTGAAGCCCACCACTGGACAGGTATTCATGCACTCACCTCTTGGAAAAGCTTTTCGGCTAATGGAGGAATGAGATAAGCATGTCAGAAACAGCAGAAGAATGCAATACGATAAGGTCAACCAATATAGAGCACACAGGTTGAAGCGACGGCAGTTGGCCTGGGTGCGATCAGAAACGAACACCACGACTAGAGAAGGCCAACACAAACCAGAACCGGTTAGCGATAATTGCCCATTATTAATAAATGCCGTCCTATTTTATATTAACGCTTGCTTAGGTGTTGGCATAAATAGCTTCATTATTTAATTACCAACATATGTCGTCGCACGCAACATTTCTCACATGATTTCTCCCTGTGCGTCAAGGTCTCAGTTTCGAAAACATGCCTGCGAGGGAAACGCCTGAGGCAGCAGCTGTGACGGCTCTAGCAGTATGGTCGTCGCACCTGTATAGGGCTCGACGACTTACTCAATCATTGGAAGTCGTACGTATACTGCAGTCATTGAGACGCTGCGGAGACGCGAATGCCTTACCCGCCAGGCCTGCGTCCTGGCCATTCGTGTTGTGCTGTTCTCGCCAGCGCCTACTTCGCCGTAGTCGAAGCAGTGGCACGCACCAACGTGTTCGTAATTGTGTTCAACTTCCAAATTCCCCCGTCACTTGTAAAGCCCATTGTACGACGAAAAACACTCTGTAATCACCACAACTGGCTGCTAAATTTTAACGTTGGATGTTGCCTACAACCTAAACACGTACCATTACACTATTCTAGAAGGTTGCATCAATCACGCCTTCTAGCAGACATAAATTTACGCCCTGTGCACTTGGACGATACTTGGATTACCAGTACGTCAAGAGTTGGAAGAGTTCGCATGTTGCTGCCGATGAATGAAGCGGATGACTTGCGCTTGCTTACAAAGAATTAATTTGCTTCCAATTACCTCAAGGTCGAGACTGTATTCCACGTGAGGCCACCTACTAAAGCTGATGGAAGCATGTTATGCCTACTATTAAGTTAGGCACATGTAACGACACCCAGCATACCCTGAAATGTAAATAATTGATATGTCCATGATTCGGCGTGCTTTATGTGCTGCTTCAGAGTAACAGGTGTCACAAGAGAGGCACTTTAGCGACAACGGCTCGGATGAAGAGCCCTTTGTACAATAACTATTATACATACATCGCCAGGATCCAACATGCCTAAGCTCATGAACGGCGTAAGCTCAGTTTAGGTATACCATGAAGACCCGTATATGAGAGCGCAGAACAATTGGTCAGTTAGTGCACATAGCCAGACAAGCACGATCAAGATGTACACGGGTACTGCCAGCAATCGTAAAGAACACGCTTTCAAGTCACGTGTGCTTCTGTAGTTTGCGTTAAAAAAGCACGGGTTTTGGAACAGTCTACCATTGTTCCACATCGTTCCACTCCCACTTTTTATTTGTGCGTGTACTCATGGTCCGTGTCACACGTTGTAATTAAGTTCGAGAATTACGCGCTTCTTTGTCCCCTCTCGTTCAGTCACACAATTTCCTAATCCAGTAGGGAAAGGCCTGAGAGACCGATGAAGTATCATAACACAGCGAGACATTAGTAGCAAGAGCGCTTTTGCAATCTTGTTTATATTCTGTCCCAGTGGAAGCGCTATGCTCGCTGATATAAACACACCGATTACTTCATGGAAAAGCAGCCCCGAGATTATGGTAAGCGATTACGCCCTCACTTCATGGCAGACTACTGTAATATGCTGACTCATCACCCACCCTCGTGACAAGGCTATTACTGTACTGGGGAGCACGTCGGTACATGAACCACCGACCACCGTACGTCGGCAAGAACTACTGTCTTTCACAGGAGGCGCTTCATACAGAGGAAAAGAAAACTATCTATACGCGCTGGACTTCCCCTGGATTATAAATAGACAAGCGGGTTATCACGCACAGTTCAAGAGACTAGGTCCTCTGCTTCTCATTCATGCTTCTTATAACCGGCGATATCATAAGAAGCCAACAAACACTGACACCAAGGACAACATAGGGGAAATTACTTGCGCTTAATAAATTAAATAAAGAAACGATAAATCAATCGAAATGAAACTGGATGAAAAACAACTTGCTGCAGGCGACTAATATGACTAATGTGACTAATAAAAATCGGGCCCCTCGGTTAATCCCCTTTCTTCTCTTTTATAACCGGCGATGTAACTTTCACACACACTTTGCGAGGTTTGTAAATATACCACAAGCCCGATGATAATATTGATTGAGTACTAAATTTAACATATAACTGAAATAAAATATTAAGGCGAAAAATCTACTCCTGTACACTTCTCACATTCAAAAGGAAAAACAATGACGTGTCATGAAAGAGCAATAGCTTCACGTATGCTCTCTCCGCATGTGATTCCCTATGTATACGCGTACATTAACATCCCCACGTAAAATAGGACTTGTTAACGGAGCACGCACATGAACATAAGCACGAAATGTGTATGAATGGAATTACTTACGTAGCGTCCGCTTTATTGTCTGTTTAACGAGGAAAAAAGGAGGAGGGAGGTAGAGAAGGTCTTTCGTAGATTGCCATGTACAGCGTAACCTCGTTTTAGTGGAGCGACATATGACTGCGAAATTAGCTGTTGCTAGCATTAAGAAAAACATCGAAGTGTAAGTGCATTCTTCTCTATCAATCACTGTCAAACGGTATATTCCTGGCTGGCGATGGTAACATCGGTGCTACGGCGTTTGAGCCAATGGTCAAAAGAATGCAGAAAGGGTTTAGTTAAAAAGCATGGTCACTGAAAAGGGATTTTTTGAGCATTTCGCCAGCCGATCTTTTTGGACTAGACGATGGGCCCCTCCATTACCAGTGGTCTGCTGCTTATTCATTGTTAACTGTGCCATTTCTCACAATTTTCGAATCAATATAGAACAAGAAATGTAGCAGACAGAACAATAGTTTGCGTACGAACACTATAAGGCGTGCGAATCACTTTTGTCCCAAGAGCAGGGAAATTCCCCAAACCGATCCTTTCTCGTCTTTTCTGGCTCACAAATCCCGAATGCAACGTATTTTAGTCCTGCGCTTAAAAGCGACCTCACCGCTGACGTTGTGCACGTAAAGCTTCCCAAAGCATCGAAATGAACTAAGATATACGGTCCGCTCCACAACCATCTGTATACACAATCTCCCTCTAAACCAAGTTAGCTCGAACGTTTTGTTCGGAAGAGGCCTTCGCTAAATACTATTTGTAAGCATCGTAACCAAACGAAAATATCTTCTTGGATTACTCACGGTTACATTGCAGACGTAGCACGACAGAATGACTGCAAGAGTTCGGAACAAACAAACAGACAAACAAAAAGTTTCAGGTAGCCCATACCTTCCAGAAAGGCTGCAAGAGTTTAACGTAACGAGTGGCACGCATTTTGTATGCAAACATGGTGCGTGCAAAATGTACCTTTAGCGCTTTTAGCACGTTCCGTGATTTCAGTAAATGGACCAAAGTTCATAAATGTGCAGAGGACACTCGCTGTCTTTTTCCTCTTCTCTCTCTCTCTTCTTTCGCGAGCGTCTGGTTCAGCTCTGAACCTGCCCTAACGCGGTCGATTGCTAGTTATTCTGCAACGAAATACGCCGCAGAATAACTGAATTTGTCAAAAGCGCCCGGCTTCGCGTTCCGGATGACTAACCCCTCACGAAAACAAGGTTCGCGCTCGACGGGCCGTAGAATCCGCCGCAATCCGGCGACCGTCCATTAACGTCCAATAACCGTCCGACATGTTCGAGCGCACAACGAAAAATGTAACGAAGGAAGCTTTAAACGAAGCAAAACGAAAACGAGGCACGGAATCGAGGCTGCTCAGAGAGTCAGGGAGCAGCCCTGGCCGCCGCTCGCCCAACGTGTGTCGCACGCTGCTCAACTAACGTGTCGCACGACTGAACGCACGCACGCACCCGTCGCACTGATAAAACAAAGGCGCGCGGGAGCTATAGCGCAAAACGAAAGACTTCACGTCGCTCACCAAAACAGATTCCGACAACCCTGGGCACCCGCCGGACGACAACGCACGGTCCGCTGACTCGCATGTCGAACAAAGCGCGCGCACGTGGTGTACGCCGACGCGCTATTACCGCTAAGCGCCGAATGTCTACCAAGAACGCCAGGCCCTGCGGGGACCTCTTCCTCAGGAGGGCTGTTTCCCAGCCTCTTTCACCCCCTCTCTCTCTCTTTCCTACTGGCCTCATTCGCTTGTTAGCTTATCCGACTGAGCTGCCGGTCAGTCTGCGCAACTCAAACACGCTGCAGCTGCCCCTCTGCGGGAGAGAAAACAAACACAAGAACGCGAAAGCCGATGCCCTGCACGCCGCCGGCGCGTATGCTAATTCACGACGACGCGGCGCATCACGATCCCACGAGCCTTCAGCCACGAGTGACCGGCCGAACTGACTGACGTAGGAAAAGAAAGCTGCGTATATACGCGTATAGCTAACATGTGTTGCCGGTATAACACACCTAGCAATAATCGGTCGGGCGAAAGGCTTGTAAGATGGCCGTCCGTGTGACAGTTCCGAAGAGGCGTTTTGCTCGGCAGCTGTTATGCGGAAAGCGCGACCATCCACTTTTATAGATTTTGTAGCTGTGCATACAGAGAAGAGAACGACGCATGTGTGTAGTATACCCCTTTTGTCGCAGTGCAGATATGTAAGTACGTTGAAGGTTTCTGTACCTCTTCTGTGACAGCGGCACATAACCGTTCTGCTGGATTGGCCAGGAATGGGCGCATACGCATGGGCACATACGCACTGGACTCAATGTGGAGGGAGGCCGCATAACAGAAATTTCAAAGACACCGCTGAATATCATACGCTGTTGCATTAAGATGCGTGCGGACATTATTATACTCGTATTGCAAGTTTTATGTCAGGATCAGGATCTATTGTTTGATAACGCACAACTGAGGTGCGTGCATTTTCGCCACTATGGTAGTAAACAATGGTTATATAAGTAAGTAAGCACACACACACACACACACACACACACACACACATATATATATATATATATAGATATATATATATATGTATATATATATACATAGTCATATCACGAGAAGCCAACAAATAATGCCACTCTGCAGGTCTTCATCGAAATCGAATTGAAGGAAATATAAATAAATGCAAATGAAGGTGGACGAAAAACCTACTGGCCAGAGTCAAACCTGGGGCCAGTTGTCTTTCATCCACTATACACTATATCATCAACAAGAAGGGAAACATAGCGGCTAAATTTTTGTTAATGATGACCATATAAAGCCAACAGGCAATGCAGCCAAGAAAATGAAGTTATGAGATTTTATGTGCCAAAACCACAATTTTTTTATAAGACATGCCGTAGCGGGGGCACCGGAATAATTTGGACCATTTGGGGCTCTTTAGCGTGCACCTAAATCTAAACACACGGGTGTTTTCGCATTTCGCCCCCATCGAAATGCAGCCGCCGTGCAGCTAAAGAAAGCACAGGAGCAATTAGCACTGTTTTTGAATTAAAATGCAGAAAATAATAAAGAAAAAGTAAATGAATAATTTGGAGGACGCTTAAGCTTCGCCTTTAAGAGTGGAACGCGGTAGCATTCAAACATCCCTGATTGCTTCTGTCTCTTCCGGGCAAGTGCAGCTTATGTAACCCTAATGCTTACCGGGAAACGCTGGCGGCGAAATCTATTTTCGAAGGCGAGCTTCTAGTAGAAACGCGGCTTTTTGTGTGGGCCGATCTTCTCTTACTGTTTCGTACGTTTGACATTTCAGTCTGAGAAAATTTAACACGAAAGTAATTCGCTGTTGGTATTTTGTTTTATGACATTTGTTTGTGAGCTGTCATTCTCAAAATTCAGGCGAATAGCCTTGTAAAGAACATAAGAGAAGGTATGAGCAACTTTAGTACCGTACAGAATATGCGTGGTTCTAAATGTTTTCTCTCTTTTTGTGGGAAGACGGTCGACGCTGGGTGCGGGACACCGACGCCGGATTTTCTGCGACCCGGGTCACTTAAGGCCGATTTACGCTCGAGCCGCCCATCGCCGCAAGCCGCACCGCACACTTGCGGTCGCGCGAAAATTTGCACGTATCCAGCACTTGTGCACAAATTTCGGTTTACAATGTGTAAGGTATACACTTTGCACACAGTGTAAATGGTAATTTGTGCACAAGTGCTGGATAAGTGCAATTTTTCGCGTGACCGCAAGCGTGCGGTGCGGCTTGCGGCGATAGGCGGCTCGAGCGTAAATCGGCGCTTAACGCTGTCGCGTTAAAATGGACGAAAAGACGTCAAGGAATGAACGAGAAGATCAGTCGATCTATCGGTCGGTCGGTCGAATCCTCAGTCCTTCAGCCAGTCAGAACCCTCACTGGGTCAGTCGGTTGGTTGGTCAGGCCCCGAACACACTCAAGTTCCAGCGATCGCCACAGGGGCGAAAAGTCAAACGCGGCACGTTCCACAGCACGAAGTGTGTAAGTGGAGCTACAGTAATTTCGTCGCATACGTTGATTCGTGTTTTCTTCTGCTAGGGACGCTCAACGCGAATAATTATTTTAGATTGACGCGTAGTAAGCTGCCCACTACGACTCCCGATCGCCAGAAGTCAGCTGCCCACTACAGGCACCACTCGCAAAAGAGAAGACGACGAAGGGCTCAGTTGTGCGCCGGGTTTTTTGGGTGTCTGCCGTCATTAAAGAAGGCTGTTCTGTTTCGGCGAGCCCATATTAGTTGTCTTCGTGATAATATATAAATGTAGCTGCAGTATACTGTAAACTAAGTTACCATGTCATTTTTTAGAAAACAAGTAGGCAATTGTTTGTATTGCAGTTCTTTTATATTAACGTGTGTTCTTTATTAGTTGAATCAAGGTTTAGGCCTAGATGACGAGCGAAAAGCAACAGCCCATTGGTATCGGTTGCAGTCCGGGCCGTTTATTGATTCAAGTTGTACGGCGGTAATAATTGAGAACGTGGTGGTCATTTCCTTTGAGCAGCACCGCGCAAGTTCGTTTTAAAGCAGTTTTCTTTCGGTAACCATAATATGTCAGTCAGTTTATGCGTCTGACTTTCGATAGCCGCCACCAGTGAACGTGTTTAAAGATGGTGAGCTTCAACAGCGGCGGCGTTTCACTGGCATAATGGCGGCAAGGCTTCCATCATTAGTGATCTGCCGCGTCTGGCCGCGTAATTACGTGTTGCGTTAAAAAAAAATGTGCTAGCTTGAGCGAAAATTCACCGCGGGAACCGAGAACTATCAGCTTGGAGACTACCCACGAAAGCGGATGAACCTTGCGGTCTTTGGGCGTGAGCACCGGTGAGTAAAAATGAAATGCTTCGCATTTTCATAATTGAATTTCTTTTAGCGCAAAGTGCGTAACGCAAGCGGAGAATAATAACAATAATAATAATAAGAAGAAGAATAATACTACTACTAATAATAATAATGATGATGATGATGATGATGATGATGATGATGTGTTAATATGGTTGTCGCTCTGCAAAGGATGCTCTTGTTCTTTTGCCACATTGCTAAAATTCCTAACATCGCGTACAGCATAAATAATAAATAGTTTTGTCTGTTTCTGCATATATGATCCAGCGTGATAAGTTCACCGCACATTAGTGGAAAATGTACTTCCGTAGCTACACTTAAAATATTTGTAGTTGAGACACACAATAAAACTACTTTGTTTAATACTAATATGTGACAGAAACAACTGTCATCTAATCGGGGCTTGACTAAGCAGAGCACACACAAGGGTCCCATCGAAAAAAGTTATGCACACGCAAAACAGTCTTGTCTGTGTGGGTGCTTCTCTGTCATCTAGCGCTGTGGGCGCTGTTCTTAGTCACACATGGATCACAAGTTCACCCACGCTTCTACCGTAAAAATTGAGGCTGTTTTTTGTTCTTTCGACTCCAGCCTCCGAGACGCAGCTGCAGAATTGTTGGCATCTTAGGACTCTATTGTCTCTGAACATGCAAGTCAACAGTCCACGTGTCACTACTGGAAGTAACGTCAAGAGCCAGAATCCTCATAAGGTATGTTTCTGAACACTTTAACTAGAGCCATGATTTGTTCATGTATTGGAATAACTTTTCTTTCACCATTTCTTGCTTGCATGATCGTCATGGCTTCCCCATTTCTCTTTTCGGGAATGTGGACAAAACAGAGATTATTGGTCTGTAAGCTACCCACGCCAAGCCATAAGAAGCTCAACGGTCACCATAATGACACAACAAGTCCTCTTGAACTCCGTTCCTCACCGTGAAATGTTTGCAAGTACACCAGATAGATGGGCTTGAACCCTGTACAGGAAATCAGCAGTTATCAGTTCTGTGTTATACCGAGCAGGAACGCTGAAACTTAGTATGCAAGCTTGCTTGATTTTGAGGCCATTTTATGACAAATGGAGAAGCAACATGTTGAGTCCCAACTTGTTTCTCTTCTAGTCATTACAATCATAATGACCAGAAAGGAAGGAAGGAGGAAAGAGAAAAGTAGAAGGCAGGGAGGTTAAACAGAATAACGTCCGGTTGGCTACCCTACACCGGGGGAAAGGGAAAGGGGAAAACAAAGATAACAGGGAGAGAGAGAGAGGAGGGAAGGAAAGAAGGAAATTGCGGCAAGTTCGCTGACGCGTGTGGTTTTACAGAAATTGCAATAATAGTCCCAGATGGTCGCACAAACCCGTCGTCCTTAAGAAACACAAAAGCGCATTCACCGCTTTATGGGCCGACGGGCGATGGGGGCGGTGTTCCAGGAAACAAAGTAGCAAACGCTTACTTGTGAATGCGCAAACTCTGTCATTTGCTCTTTGCAAATGAGCTTGGCAGGCAATACCACCAAGTATCACATGCTCCCTCAAAAGAATAATTTGTTACATGAAAATGTAAACAATTTTGACACGATCAACAGCGCTCAATACAATTTTGGAGAAATTATACTTTATGGTGACTGAATCTCTGACAGTCACTCTTACATGGTTCATGAACAGTTAGCATGAAATCAGTACCAGGACTAGCCCTGCAGAGTAAGAGAAGAGATGCCATAAAAAGCAAGCTCCCGCAGGCGGCCTACTCCACATTTCACAAACATGACAAATGGCAAAAAAAAAAGTTTTCTTTCTCTTCAAACAGTAGATGACAACTCTGAGCACAGTGTGTTCCCCAAATGTTTTTGAAGTATACTCGAAGAGTAGTAAGTTTGGCTTAACATTCAGCCAATCAACAGTGGACAAGCAAGGGAAGTCTCAGCGTGGGAACTTGTCTTCGTCACGGCCCTCACAGATATGTTTGCTCTTTGAAACGTTGGACGAACTGAGGTCCCTTAACGTGCATCCAAATCTAAGTACACGGGTGTTTTCGCTTTCGGCCTTTTCCTTTTCTATTTTCATTGCTATTTCTTGTTTTTTTTTCTCTCGTAATCTAACAAGTACAGCCACCATTACTTGACGGTTAACAAAGGAAGGGTGTAGGCTTTGAAAATGGTAAGTTAGGGAGGCACATTTTATTTTAACAATTTTATCATTCGGTAAACTAATAGGAGTTCACCAGCCGCTGGCGACTCAGTCCGCGCTTTTCTTTCCAGTAAAGCTGTAGTCGCCAGCAAAGGCTCTGCTCCTGAACAGGTAATGTAGATAAAGGCGCTGTGTTAACGAACGCTTAAAGGAGCACGCCTTATCAATTAAGAATGGTGTGGGTTCACACCTGCCTTTCTACGCGTGCTTCGTTCGGCTATACGCACCGCTATTTTGACGAGACGCGTGTGTTAGGAAAGAAGTCGGGAGGCATTGTCCCGACAGGTGCTCGAAGCCTATCACATCAACAAGAAAGGTCGTGGCTATATCAGTGTTTCATCCATTTCTCTTTACAAGAATGAGTGCGAATTTTTAGGCGTTGCATTATTACAGCCTGTTTGCACGTGAGAGGCCTCAGTTTTGTGCGCATCTTTGGCGAGCATATACATATATTTGGGTGTTGCGCTTGAAATGAAATTAGTCGAAAGACTGGCACACTTTCTGTCGTTCTCCTTCTTTTTTCTTCCGTATGTTATTTTAAATTGCGCCACATTACATCTATTAGCTACGCACCAACTCGTCCAACATAGTACCCTGCCGAATGCATGTTCTTTCGTACTGGGAATCGACCAGCTCCCTCACGAAGCCCCGTGTTGCGATTGGAGCGCTGAGGCTTAAATGTAGTGAAAGAGCGAACGAAAACGCGGCCAGCGCGAGTTCAAGTTGTGATTGGGCCCAGGGTCACCCCATTCCAAGGTTAAATATTTCATTTAATTTATTGAACACGAGAAAGCGCTTGTAATCTTTCGAAGCGAGCCAAAACGTCCACTTTATATATGCATACACTGCGGTGCACGCTGTTGTCTGTGCGCTTTTGTTTGATCTCGAGCACATATATGACACTCTTTGCGCGCCTCCTGTACACGCATTTTATGCGCAAGGAAAATACATCGGGAAACGTGCTGATCACGCACGCCTAACCGGAGCCAAGGCACGGCTTCGGTTTTCCAAAAGCCGTGACCAGAACTGAAAGGACGGGAAGTCACATCCCCGCGCGGCATGGATAGTTATGAGTCAGCTTCGTGCTTCAGGTTAAGCCATAACCTCGTGAGCCCCGCTGTGCTTCCGAATAGCCGTCAAATCTTTGGCACGGTAGCGGAGTACCATCGTGCCACTCGCACGTTATTTGTATGCGCCGCATAAATCTTTCAGTGACGTCTTGAGCTTATACAGCGAGCAGTGCCTTCGCCGCGTTTTTTCAATGTAATTTTGGCTTCGCTTAAGCAAGCACATCATTCTGACGTGCTGTAACTTACATTCTACTTCGCAATACCGCGGCACTGGACGGCGTGTCTTGGCGCTCGACACTGAACGGACTATTTTCTGACGCGGAGCAACACGCGGCGATAGACACACATGCCTTGGCACGATGTCGTTTTTGATGGTGTAAACACCAGCTACAGCTTTTCATTCCAGTGTCAAATTGTCGTGACATAACTTCCGCTACTCGTGAACGAATTGTAGCGGTTTTCTTTTTTTTTTTTTGTGTGTGTGTGTATGGGGGGGGGGGGGGCGTTTACGGCACTGCCATTGTATATTTGTCGATTCTGCGTAGTCTTGTCTGTCCGCCGTTTAGGTTGCACTTTTTTTGTGCAAAGAACTGTCCGTTTCGCATTCAAACGAATGTCTGCTGTATTCAGGACGCGAAGCTGTACAAAGTTCAATATGTGTGTGCATAGGCAGCGTACGGCCTCAAACAGCAACATCATGCAAGTGAATACTGAAGCGATGAAAATTAAAGCCTCAGAGAGTTGATAGCAGTGTTTACGCTATCCTGTGATGATGCCAAAATCATTTCTTTCTCATAAATCAATCAGTTCGCGCGTAATTGCCCCGCCCGGCCCAAACCGCATGCCTGGATACGGACTATCCCGGCTGGGTGGCTCTAGATCAACGTACCATGGTATGCGACGAGACTGCATAAAAAGACCAACCACCAGCGGGTATAGTGATATGCAGATTGCTTGCACAGACTGCCTGCAAATGTATCCTTCTACTGATACTGCGCGAAGGACTCCATGCGACTCGTATATCCTCTTAGCCTAACACCGTGCCAGCTATCGCGGTCATTATTTTTTTCTTTTTGCGCGGCCGTAGAATTCTAATTTCAGCCCAGACAACGCTGCAGCATCCCCAGCGAGTCCCTGCAGTGTCGGCGTCAGGGCATTCGTACATCCTAACGATGTCCTGCATTAATCCTAAAAGGCTCTTGATGAGGTCCATTTGTCCGCCCCAAGTAGATACCGAGAACACACACGGTACATAATTGGAGGACCATTTTAGGATGATGTCAGGATGTGTCCCAAGGAATTACTGTTTGACACTGTAGTTAGAGGCCAGTCCGTTATATACAAATTGGATTAATATATGCATGACGCTTCTTGAATATGAGAACCCATATTGTAGAGCTCCGTTTTGATACTTATGCGCTGTCGTGTACTTTGAAATCACAGAAAGTTTGCGTTTTTATTTATTTCCACCACTAAAAAGCAGTTAGGTATCAAGCGAACTACCTCAGGTGCAGCACCGCCTATGCCCTTACACGAGCATAGCCTTCGAGATCTGCTTTTGTTACTTCAAGAGAACCGTCGGTGGCCACCACGACCAATAATAATAATAATAATAATAATAATAATAATAATAATAATAATAATAATAATAATAATAATAATGTTAAAACACAATCATCTACAAATAAACATGCTTCTTGTTTTTGTTTTTTGTAGTTTGCCATTTGGATTTCGCTTTTGGTTATGCTCATTTTCTTTCGGCCAAGCATGAAGCTCCCAAATAGTGAAAACACACCTGGAAGCAGCGTTCCGAGAATATCCTACAGAGGATGTTGCTCGGATATATGTCAAGTTAGGTTCGCGATAAATCCATCAGTAGATGTTGTGTTTAAGCTTCATCGTGGGCATGGTGCTGTGGATATCCTCAGTACGTCCCATAAAAAGCTAGGGCATTTGGATCTTTCCGGGACAACGGTGTCTGGGACATCCACGCGATGTTTTATGTTGTCTGGGAAATGTCGGTGATAGAAAGAAAAACTTCGCTGCGTATATAAAGTGTTAATGCTCTAAGGTTGCTCTAAAAATCATATGGCGACAAGGCTGAGCTACCTGAGCTGGCTGCAATTGAAGTTATCTAATGCAGTCTTCGGGTCTGCTATCACCATTCTGTATACCCGGTAATGCCTTTAATCTGAAGCGAGTTCGTCGGAAGGCTGCTGTAACTGTACGCAACTACATGTGCAACAGTCCTTCATCTGAAGCATAGACCTGCCCCCGTATTCGGTCGTGCTATATTCCAATCAAAGTTACTATGACAATCAATATGGCAATCAAAGTAGGCTTGTATCGGCAGGCTTTCCAGCTTCTTTGTCAGCTTCGGTGGGCGGAGCTTCCTTGGAGATATTTCTGCGTGAGCCAAACAATGCTTCGGAAGAAAGCGAAAAGAAAAGGAAAACGCGTCCTGTTCTCATTTCGCATGTACACAGAGTGGCTCATTCGTTAAAGAATGTGGCTTCTAGGTATGATGTTCCGGTAGTGTTTTCGGTTCCTCGGAAGCTTTCTCGTATTTGCGCTGGCCTGTCATCTGTGAGAAAGTGCCGAGTGCGTCGAGAAGCACGCAAAGTGGTTTTAAAATGTTCAGCCGGAGTCGTTTACGCGATTCCCTTAAGCTGCGGCAAGGTATGCATCGGTCAAACTATCTGTTGCATAAGTGATCGCCTGCGAGAGCACGCATCATCAATCAGAAATGGGAGAGGCTCGAGTTTGCCGCGTCATTGCAAGGTGTGCACGTGTGAACCTTTGCCTGTAAGCAGATGCATACTACGGAAAAGTAGAAATACGGTGGCACGGGAACTATCAGATGCTACGCATGTAAGAAATGTTGGAGAGCAGTGTATGAGCGGTCCGTCATCGTCTCTTTACGAGACTGAGTTTCGTTTTCTTGCTGATAGGATATGAATTAGCTTGGTATCAATCTCATGTAAACTCATTTGGTTATGTTTTTCAGAGCATATGACTGAGGGTATATGAAGCGAAGCATCGAGAAAAATAAAAATCTGTTGCGTCCGTGCGCCTGTCCTTGTCTGTTCTTTGTCCGTGTCTTCTTTTGCACCTGAAACCATTTCTCGCTATGTACCAACCAGTCCGACAGTGCACGTTACAAAGTTACTAAAGTTGCGCTTACAATGGCGCACCCCACTCTTATTTTACAGCGAAGCTGTATATAGCTAGGGTGCGGTGCATTTTTATTCTCCGTGAGCAAAAACTATCATTATCAATAGCTCATACCACCTTAAGCATTCATACTCCCGTAAGCAAGCAAAAAATACAATGGCTCATATAGCCCCGTAAGGCAGAGGCTACAAGCACTCAGCATAGTGAAGCGAACAGTGCTTAAATTCCTTCTAATCATGCATACAACATGCAGAACAGCATGCCGAAAACTGCCCTCATCAATGGCTCATACCCCCGTGAGCAATGGCTCATACCCCCGTAAGCAAGCAAAAAATACAATGACTCATAGCCCGTTAAGGAGGAGAAGGAGGAAAAATATTTATTGAAAAAAAAAGACAAGCAGGTGTCTTTCTGCTTGCGCGGGGAAGCGCCCTCAGTCCACGGCTCTTGCGGCTCCTGCTCTCTCTCGGGCCCACCGCACCAGATGCTGCTGGTCACGAGGGTCCGAGCTAGTCAGCATGGCCTCCCACTGCTTGGCTGTGAGGTTGGGTATTTCCAGGGCTGCCTTTACGTTGGGGCACTCCCATGTGGTATGATATAGGGAGGCGTAGTCGTTAGAAAGGGGACATTTGTATGACTATAGTGTAGGGTGTACTGCGTGTAGTCTGCTAAATGGAGGTATGTGTTGGTTTGTAATTGTCGCCATGCTACGGCGTCCTTGCGTGAGAGGGTCTTGTGTGGAGGTGCATATCGTCGTCTGTTCAATCTGTGAGGTTGTAGTATGGCGTTGTATTATAAAGGTACGGGTTCCATAGATGCGGCCGTACGTATCCCTCTCTTGTGGCGTCCAGGAGGCATGAGCTTGGGCTACAGCGTGCCCACACTGATTTCCATGGAGAGACTCGTGTCCTGGAGTGCATACCATTTTAACGTCCGGGAATGGGGAGGCTTGTTTAAGGAGTCGGTGGGCGATGAAAGATATTCTGCCTCTTGCGTAGCTACCGCAAGTTGCCTGGGAGTCAGTAATAATCGTGACGTGTTAGTTGGTTAGACTAGAGGTGATGGCCAAGGCAATGACGTCTCCTCCGCTTCGAGGGCGCTGGCAGTGCGGACCGTCATCGACAACGCTGGCCGTCATGGCTGCTTTTTTGGGGTACTGCGCGGTATCTGTGTATAGTGTGGCAGGAAGACTGCCATATATTATCTGGAGGGTCATTGCGCGAGCTTGGCGACGACCGGCATGATGTTCCTGGTGCATGCTTCTGGGAATAGGGGCTACCTTGATGTGCTCCCGGATGTTGGGAGCCAGATAGATTGCTTGTTCGTGGCCTTTGCCGTGTGTGGGGCAGCCTAGGCGCTCTAGGGCTGTTCTTCCTGTTGATGTGAGGGCTAGGCGTTCTCGTTGGCTTGCGAGGTGAGCGTCTATGATTCCTGTTATTGTGGTATGGACTCCTAGGGCTTTGAGCTTGAGTGTGGCTGTTTCCGGTGGTTTGCCGAGCGCTTGCTTGTATGCTTTCCGTAGAAGTATGCCTAATTGACCTTTCTCTTTCGGAGTGAAGGGTAGGTACGGGGCAGCGTAGGCGATGCGGCTGCTGATTATCAGGGCCTGGACGAACTTTTTTATGCCGTCTTCTTTCAGTGCATATAGTTTGGTGTTGATGCGGCTGACCATTCGCATGATTTGGAAGGTGGTTTGCTTGAGACGTTGGATGGTGTATTCACCTCTGCCGCCCTGTTGTATGAGGAGGCCCAGGATGCGGACGCGGTTTACTGTGGGTATTTCGATGCCGTCGAGAGTGAGTGTGATGTGGGGGTATTTCATTGAGTTTTCTTCGTGATTTCTGTCGAACGACTAATAGTTTTGACTTCTCGGGGAAGCATTCGAGACCCCTTGTTTTTGAATATTGCTGCACGACGTCGGTCGTTTGTTGGAGGGCGTCTTATTTCTCTTCTTCGGAACCAATGGTGGTCCGGATAGGGATATGATCGGCGTAGAATGCATGCCTGCGTCCTGGTATTGCGTATAGTCCCGCAAGGTTCATGGCTACTCACTTTGCGTGAATTAGCTGCGATGACACTACCCTTGTTGTCGTTGCCGGTGATTTCAATGTGTATGTGTCGGTACCGAAAAGGGAGCGGTTTACGCGTTCCGTGTTGCAGACATATCGATTGCGATGACACACCGATCCGGCCCAACCGATCACCCAGTAGCGTACGTGTATCGATTTGACATTGTCAATGAATGTGATTGCAGTTGCGAGTGAAATAATGACCATCGATCAAGACAATAAATGAGTTCGTACCTTTGTTCAAAATTATGTGGCACCTCCGTGTCGTGTGCTAAACAGCTTCGCTGATCAATCACCTTCACACTGTGGAATGGCTCATAATTTTTCTGTTCAGTCTTAAGCTTCAGTCTTTCTTGTCTGCTCTGTTTATTTATTTCTTAAGCATTATAGCGCAGGAGAATAACCCAAGTGGAGACAAGTGGCAACGCAGCGATATTTCTGGACACTTATCGCAAGTTTCTCCTGCGGTGAAAAAAATCACGTGAAGGAAACAAGAGAAGGGTCTTCCACGAAATCCTCTTGTCAGAAGGCATCAGCCTGATCGTCCAGAGCCCCTGCAGCAGTGAACTCGTCATGCGAAGCAACCATATACCGCGCATCCGCCGAGCTCCTCTTTTCCGCACGATCGTCGGGATAAGATTGTCCTTGCCTTGCCGGAAAGAGGCGCTCGTTCAACGAAAAACAAATATGCAGGAGAGAAGGAGACCAGTGGTGGCTTGCGACACGAGATCGTCGCCTTGTCGGGCGCGAGCAGCAAGAGCTTCCACAATTTTTTTGCTGGATTTGCTCCCGGAGGCGCGTGCAAAAGAACGAGGAGTCTGCGACACGCTGTGTCTCCCCACTGTGGCCGCCTTATATTCGCAGTCTGCAGGTCACTGCGTTCGAGTGAACATCGGCTTTAATCCTCTCGGTATCCAACTTACACAGGCAAGTATTCGAAGGCAGATCCTACAACCCTGACAGGTGCTTCTTTTTTTAAGTGTGGTGTTTAACATCTCCTAACTGCACAGTTGACTATGAGGGGTGCCGAAAACGGAGAGCTCCGGATTAATTTTGCTAACCTGAACTTCTTTAACGTGCGCTTACTTAAACGAGCGTTTTCTGCATTTCACGCCCATTGAAATACGGCCTCCTCTTCAGGTAATCGAACCCGCAACCTCGTGCCCAGCAGCAGAATGATACAGCTACTGAGGCCCGCAGCATGTATGTCCTCAATAAACTTGCGTAAACTTACTTCATTATGGGCGGAGATGTGTGGTCTAAATTATAAAAATCTGGAGAATCATTCCATGAATGCTACGGCGGACTATAGCGGCGTTCGTTGATTTGTTCATTCTTTTGTTAGAGGTCTTGTCAAAGCAATCGTAGTCCGGCTGTAGGATGGGCATGTGTATCTCCTATATACGGGCGACCATTTCGAGAAACAGCCCACCCATTTGCGGAAGCATTAACCCTATGCCGCAGGCGACGCAGATTAGTGAACGCATTGCCGTTAAAGGTGCGTAGTTGTGTGCGTAAGCATATAATCACGCAAAGACCGCAGTAGAATTTATGCTCGCCCGTTTGTTAAAGGGGCATGACAAAGGAACGTTACATTTCGAGAATGCTAGATTGCATTTTTGGAATTGTAGGTGCTCCAGCTTTAACATAAGTTTAGGGCTCTGTTGCTTAAAAGACTTAAACAACAAAATACGCACGCTAAGGTTGCACTGTCATTTTCGCGTGGTCTTTCAGTGACATTCTTAGGTTTACGAGCATTATTCACTGGAGTTTGTTTAAGTTGTTTAAAACTGAAAGTTGCTGCAGTGAATTAAACAATACACGTGGACGGTACCTTGAAGTTTCGTGAGTTTCTGCTGCTAAGAAAATGAAACCAAATTCGATAAAGCACCTGGAAATATGTGTGGTTACCATGTCATTGCAGGCACGGCAATTTTGGCGCGAGATTCACGGTATATATACAGATACATCTGCAAAAACATTTATATGCTGCTCTAGACTTATTTCGCGCACTTTCGGTGACCCTTTTCCCCCGCCGGTTTACGAAAATGTCACGAGAAGACCACCACACCACATGTCACAGCTGTAATAACAATTTTTAATGAGCACGTTTGTGCACGTCTTACTTTACGACTACGCTGGTGACCCGGACTGACAGCGCGCGCCTTCACAGCTAGGAACATTTATGCACGTCAGAATGGCGTTCACGTAATGATAAAGTTTGAAGGATTTCTCTCTTGTTGTGTCACATTGTAAACTCTTATAGGAAGCGATTACAGTAAACTCTCAGTTGTACGAACGTCAGTTTATCGAATATTTCAGAATAACGAACTTTTAAAACTCCCCGGCAGGTTTCTTTCAGATTCTATGCAAAAATGTTTCACTTAAACGAATTTCGGAACAGTTAATATTTCAGTTTAACGAACTCGCTCAGAGGATAGACTCCGCGATGTGGACAGAGATCTGTCATCAGCTGGAGGTCGATAGCAATACTTCGTTTCAAGACTATGCACAGTGTGACAGTGCACTGATTACCTGTGCTGGACATACGGATCTGGAGATTGTTTCCAGGGTTCATCCTGAAGAAGAAGAAGAGTGCGACGAAGAAGAGGCAACTACCGAGCCAGTTTCAAGCCCTATAATTCTAGCTGAGGTTGTAGGGTACATTGGAAAGCTGAGAGACTTTGTGTCTCAACAGCAAGCTGTGCCAGAAGAAGTGTACAAAAACATTGACTCATTGGGCAGTTTTGTTACTTCCTGTGCTTTAAAAGTACAAGTGCAGAAGATTACAGATTCTCTTTCTAAGTGAGAAAGGCAGCATTTTAACTGTTATGAGCCTTGTACTTGTTGATATGTGCAAATTCTTTTCAGACATTTCTAACACTATGGATGCCATGTCTCTTGCTCCATGAATTGCACTTCAAACTTTTGACTCTGTATGCCATCTCTTATGTTGGTCTAGTGAATATTCAGTTTAGTGAACTTTCAGTTAAGTGAACTATTTCCTTCGGTCCCTTGAAGTTCACTCAAGTGACAGTTCACTGTAGTATAGCTCCGATCACTAGTTGACCTCACCAGAACATTAGATTCGGCGCGTAAGCCATTGTCACCGCTCTAGACTTCCGCTCCCTTTCTGAGGACATACTACTCGTGGCCCCTGTGCCTGACGGGAATGTGTTGCGCGCAGCGAAAAGTGTTAAAGAAGTGTTGCGCGAGACTAGCCAAAGTCAGGGTGCGCGGCTGTGATTCGCGCGTGTGATAGATTGTGAATGGCGTGCCTGAGGGCTTCACGTCTAAACTCGTGTGATTTCTTCGACCTCCACTCTTTGTGTATGCACTGTGCACAGTATTGGCGTCTATACATTTAGTCGCGGTGCCGCGGCCAACTGAGCATTAGCCAATTGTCACTTAGGCAAAGTGCCGTAGCGCCGCGACCAATGATCCTAACGTTCGAAGATTCAACGCTAGAGAAACATTTGAACCTCCCTTGCGTTCCTTTAAAGTATTGGCTTGCAACATTCACCCATACATCACCTGCGTATCCTTCTTCTTGGGATTGGGTTTGCACATCAAGCACACCGTGCGACGAAGCTGCCCTGAAAGTAGGCACTTTATAAATGCCTACCGCCTACGTCGAGCAGGATGTTACGCAAGGGCTGACGCCATGAGATGGGAATGGCGTACGTTTCTTGAACAGGTTTGCCGAAATGATTCGCTGGGAGGGTGCCTCTAATGAGGGCAGGAATATTCGCCAACTCATTTTCCACGAGCACAACATCTTCGTTAGCCGTTTCCGTTGGGAAGTTCGCGGTTCTGTGCAGCGAACTGGTTATATTAAGTGACGAAGGGAAATGAATGCCGACGTGCTGATGGCATCGCATAGAACAATGAGAGACCTAATTGTAGGACGTGGCTGTTCGCTTTCGTCTTCCATTGTTTAGACTGAGCGCACTGTGTCGAGATATTTCTCTGCGGACTCTTCCATCGAACAGCCACTTAAATGACAAAGACGATCTGTAGCCTGTCGTAAGTCGAGGCCGCAATCTTTTCTAAGTTCTGAAGCGGAGCAGCAGAAACACCAGTACGCAAACCCACTAATCGTTGCGATGTTGCTCAATCTCTCTCCATGTGAATACCTACACGAGAGGCCACACGGCCGGCTTTCCGGGAAATTACAGGTGAGAGGCGGGCTCTATACGCCTCCTCCCTCAACCCCCTCGCGCCCGTCAAAGCAAGAACAAATAGAAACACGAAGAGTGGACCTGTCTAGTTTGCATGAGCTACATCATTAAAAATGGCGAGACGCAAGAGGCCGTCAGCAAGCGAGCAGGATACGTGTTGCTGACTGCCTCGTATACAAAAAGAGCACACCGGAGAGCGTGTCTGTAAGCGCCATGCAAACCCGTGTGTGTACAGAGTGGCGCATATCGTGCATAAGCGGCCGGTAATGCGCTTTCGTTCTCGCCCACGTGGCGTGCACTTTCGGAGTTCCGCGGCGCGCCCTCCCAGCTCTACGAGACGGTCACCGCCAAGGCTGCTTAGTTCTTTGTTATGGCGTCCTGTCACGTGGCGTAACACGGCGAAGCGCCTTGTACAAAGAAAGAAAGAAAGAAAGAAAGAAAGAAAGGAAGAAACGCCGAGGAAATGGATATATAAACTACAGCGAGCCAGTCACGCGACTTCTTGTTCTATATACGCGACGTGAAACAGGCGACCGCCTTGTCTTACCCAAGAGGTGCGCTTGGTTAGTCGCAATCTGGAGAGTAGATATTAGGTTGGTGTGTCAACGCAGTAGTGAGTGAAACAAGCAGTGTTGCAGCCAATCGACTGTGTGTTGCCGTTTGCGCAGTTGTTGCGTCGACAGTGCCAAGGTCGTCTGATATGAAGACCGCCGTGGTGTTTGTGCTGGCCGCCTGCCTCGTGGCTGTGGCGATGAGCGCTGGAGGCCGGGCTTCTTCGCGCCGTAAGTAACCTCCTCTTTCATCTCGCTGGCTTGCTCCGTATAAAGCGACCATAAACCAACGTATCACGTGACAATAAGCAGTACTTGGTCTGAATTGGCTGCTGCATTCTGTCATTCTGAGTTTGCTGCTCCAAATGTCTGCTTTAAATGCACAAACCTGCTAAACAGCTTTAATGGCGTCAAGCTACGTTGGTTAACCATACTACAGCACATGCTTTATCTTAATCACTGGAATACGAGCAGGCTTAAGGCATGGTTTCGCGTTAGACAAAGATAGATGAATGCAGCTAGTAGAACACATATGCTCTGTGTACATGCATGGCAGCGTCGTATATCGAACACACAGAATTACTGATTAAGAGAGGATACCACTTCCTTCAACAGGGAGACTTGTTCTTCCGCAACGTGATTATCTGCAAGAACAGCTCATTTATGAAGACACCCCTGTATAACAATTTACAAAACCACTTGAAATGACGATTCATTTTACCACCATCGAATTTCGAAATAATTCATGCAAACATAACGCCCATCTAATGGGATGCAATCATCACTGAATAACAAGTACAGTTGGATTATTCCGACTGGAAAAAAATTTCCTTTATCGGGTACATCGGGTATCAGACAATCTAAGTAAACGGTACCGCTAGGGAGTGGAATTATTGGCGCTGCGCTACAATAAACGCATTTCGTTATTTTGCTGACACTTCTATGCTACAGAGTGAACCAACAGTACCTCGCGTCATCACCACAGATTCCGCCGCATTGCTATACAACGCAATATCACACACCCGTAGGTCTGGACCATCCGAAGAACAATGTTGTCGCAGTGGAACCTACCGAGACAGCGGATAGCAGTTCTACTCAACAAAGCACATATTCATGGGTGGCAAATTGAGAATGCCCCCATCCGTATACAACGACGACAAATAATAATATGCATATCTAGGATATCCACGTATTGAGAATACCGTTATGACTGTCTAGTCGTAACGGTATTAACGCAACCCAGGCACCTCCAACGAGATAGACTTAGCGTGGCCATTTTTATTCGGGAAAAACGAAAGCCCGCGGAGTTTAAAACGTGCCACGTGACAGCGTGCTCTGTGCGGCCGAATGCGCCACGATTACAGCGCTCCCAACTCTGGTTTGTAAAAAACATCGCTCGCTTCGCGCCTTTCGCGCTGCCCACGACAGAGCTTCGCGTTGTGCTTGGTTCCGAGATAAACGCCAGTGAGTTCGGGCGGCAGTTGACATACACCGCGGCTCTCGTTTCTGCGGCGATAATTGCACTCTCACGCTAGCAGAATGCATGCGGAGGAAAAATGACAAGCTCATGAGTTCGAATTTGGGAGCAAGGCCCCAACAAGCAAACACGCATTATAACAAGCTTGATAACGTCGTGTGAATTACGCTGGTTGTCACAAAAGGAAGAATTGTAAAATGACACGGAAGGTTGCTTTTTAGCTTTCTGTCCATTCCTCCTCGGCAGAGAATTTGTAATTTCATATTAGTTACGTGCCTTTTCCAGGTCGTACAAAAGTTTCACACAGATGGCTCTTTTCATGGATAACGGCTGTAGAGATTTATTCACTGTGACATCTCTCGAAATAATGTGTTCAAACAAGTCGCCCTCTCCCATAATGCAGTATTGGCATCTTTTCAGCAAGTCCGATGTATCCTTTTTGATTACGCAAGACGGTATCTCGCTGCAGGCCTCAGTAATCTCTGCGTTTAGCGCTTCCGATGCAAGTGTAAGTTTGCGGTACACTGGGTCTCTCACATGTCCCCACTAGAAGAAGTCAAGAGGTGTCAAGTCCGGTGACCTTGCAGGCCATGCCGCTGGTCCATGCCGCCCGACCCACTGGTGTTTGAAGGCTTCGTCAAGCCAGGCTCGGGCAAGGCTGCTGCTGGGAGCCTGTCGTGCTGATACCAAGTTCACTTGAAAAACTCAAGAGGAAGATCATACCGAAAATGTTCGACTGGGCCTTCCAAGATGTCGTTCACGTACTGCTGAAAAAAATATGGGGCCAATTATTCTTCCGTCAAAGATACCGCACCACACACTGAATGACCATTGGTACTGGTGCCTGGTCTGCGCCACCCAATGCGGGTTCGTATCGCTCCAGTAATGCGCATTATAGATGTTGACTTGAGAATTTCTCGAGAAGGTTGCCTCATCTGTCCAGAGCACTTTGTCAACAAAATCCGGCATTTCGTCACTGTTCACAAGGATCCAATTTGAGAAATCAAGCCGCCATTGAAAGTCTCTTTCTTCCAGCTTTTGATGCAGTTGAAGGTGATACGGATACATTTCAGCCTTCCTAAGAACTCTTGACACTGAAGACTTTGAAATTCCGACCTCACCACTCACGTCACGCACGCTGGAATGAGAGTTCGTACTCATGAAAGCCAAAATGCCTCCTTCAGCCTCTTCACTGATGGTCCCCTTTCTGTGCCGCTTCTTCTTGAAGCTACTTGTTTCTTTCAGCGTCCTGTAACTCCTCATAATTGTGTTCGCGCTAGGTATTCCCCCACATTGCCGATTTCGGTATACGTTGGCAGCTTTCCACTTGTCGCTTCCTGCCGCTCCCAAGGCTAAGATCATGTTCGCCTTCTGCTCGCTTGAGTACGGCATGCTTTAGGCACTGCAAACAAATTCTTCGAAACGGTTGCGCAACACGACAGTAATACATGCATCTAGCCGCTGGCACAGCTTGGAGGAAAAGCGGCGTTGTAACAAATGACGCTCTCTCTCTCGCACAGGTTCCAGATGTATGATGCATGTTTTGTGTGTATTTTTTTCTATTCCGCATCGACTTGACCGCTGGAAAAAAAATGCTCTTCTCGTCACATCGGAATAATCGGCTGATGACGGCGCGTCCTTCGGCGACAGGCGCGAGCGGCTGCTGACGAAGCGCTTTTTCGGAGCGCCGTCGCCAGCCGCTGCCGGTAATGTCAGAGCCGAGCGAAAGTTGAAGCCCTTTCTCGTAAGTGAAGGGAAGGCGCGACGCTGGCGATGTTCTTACAAACCACTCATGAGAGCGCGGTAATCGTGGCGCATTCGGGCGCATCATAGAGCTTCTCACTATATTACCTAGAGGGAAATCTGGCGCTGCTGCGCTGTGGTATGCATGGGAATGCCGGTATATTGCGACTTCGGATTGACATCGTTCTCGGAGAGCCAGGCAACCACCGTTGCGTCTGTCACAATGATTCATATTCCACTAAAACTGCACGTAAAAAGCGGTTTTAGCTTTTTTATTACATAAAAAACATGTTTTCTTTAACTATAAGAACTTGTTATTGCATGTGCAATTATATGATACGTAAAAAGTATCAGCGGGCCGCTAAAGTTGGAGGACAGACGACAAGATTCGCGCTCACTTTGAAACAGTTTGTTGTCTGTTCTTGCTTTTCTTCCCTTCGTCATGCATTGTAGGTGACTTAAGATACAATTTGTGTGAATGGAAACAGTTCATGAAGATTTTACTTTAAGAACGCGTTGTGTAGCCACATCCACGTTTTAGACGAACTTCTTACAACACCAGCCAGCACAAGCCTCGCAGACCCATATACCGTCATTCCCATGACGGCACAGCGCCCCTTAAGAAACTCCCATAAACGGTGGCGCCAGATTTCCCTTTAGGTGTTATAGTGAGAAACTCTATGGGGCACATAGAACGCGCTGTCCCGTGGTGTTTTTTTTTTTTTTTAACTCCGCGGGCTTTCGTTTTTCCCGAATAAAAACGGCCTCGCTAAGTCTATCTCGTTGGAAGTTCCTGGGTTGGGCAATATTTCTGAAGCTCCACAACTTTCCTATTGACGCTTGAACGTTTCAAGCTATACTTAAGAAGTAAATTAATTTGCCTCGGCTAATTGATAAACGCTAACACTATCCATGCGATTTCTGTTCGGAAGAATGCATAGTTCTTTTTCTTTTCAAATTGTTGGTATATATATATATATATATATATATATATATATATATATATATATATATATATATATATATATATATATATATATAAATATATATATATATATATATATATATATATATATATATATATATATATATATACATATATATATATATATATATATATATATATATATATATATATATATATATATATATATATATATATATATATATATATATATATATATATATATATAGGGCACTTAACAAAGACAGCTTCGATGAGCTGAACTCGAATGAAATCAAAAGTTATTTATGCAAAAAGTCAATACCTGCTTTGGGAAGTATTCAGAAGTCTCATAACATGAAAGGGGTCATCGTTTGAGCTAGACGTTACGTGGAGGTAAATAGATATAGTGAGATCGAAACAGAGCGGCGTATTTATCTGTAACAACATAAATAGCGCTATTATGAATAAATAAACCACGCCTTAAGATTGTTCACATGGCGAACATCGTAATAATACAGAATATAATAACAGCAAAATAAAGCAGTACGTAATTGTTAGTGCCGACCGTTTAGGAGTAAAAAAATTAATGAAATAGCTTCTTTTTTAAATGCCACTAAATAATACCATTGCTCCGTACTCAATCGTATGTCATTCCAAAACTCTACAGCCGGGAATGCAGCAGTGTAGTTGCCAAAATTAGTACGTACTAGTGGCAACAAAAATTTTTGTCTTAGGCAAATCTGTAGTCGGGTTACAGTTAAATAAATGTTATTTTTTACAACACCTCTTTTCCTAATGTACCGTTATTAGATACGTATGCAAGGATTCCTGGTTTATATTTCACTATTACTCCCTGATAATTCTCTATGTGTTGCTGAAGTAACATAGGTGGCACTAGTGAATGTTGGATTAATTATTAGGGTGCCCATGGCTTCTTAGTCTTCGAAGTATTCATTGGGCAGTATATGGGATGGATAGGTCATTTGCCTGTCACGTCATGCAGTGAGTAGTATGGCTGCGGATTACCGCATACTGCATGTTAAATAAAGTAGACAAATTGAAATGCGGTCATGCTTTAATCAATGTTTTAGTGCAGTGAGCTATCGTCTGTTTTTTATGACAAAGTATAGAATGTTCATGATGGGAGTCAGTATTAATTCCTGCCAACTGGTAGACGTAAAACATTTAACGAAAATTATTATCGAGGCCTGTGTGTCAAAACTAAGGTGCAGTCAGTCACCCTAAATACTAAATTGGCTTTTCTTTTAACCATTGTCCGTACTGTACACTAAGCTCAGACTCTTCGCTAGTTACTATTTCTTGTCTTTTCGCCGACTCTCATGTGCTGCGCGTGCAATAACAGTTCGTTGCGTACATTCACAGGTGAAGAATTCACCAGATGGAGGGAGTGCATGGCTCAAAAGCTGCCGACTGACGTAAGCATTCTCAACGGATGAGTTTTTGTTTCGAGCGAACTTGCAGAGAGAATAACGGTCTTTGGCTCCCGGGCAAGCCTCCCTTTATAGATTTAAAGCGGTCACTCGAAGTGGAGACTTATTGTGTTGAAAGTACCAGCTGTGCTGCTAAATCCAAACCTTGTGCCTTGAGAGGGAAAGAAGTGAGAAGATATGAAAGGCAGAAAGAAAAAAACAACAACAAACTAAGTTAAATATTATTATTATTTTTAAAAACGACAAATCACGGCCAGAAACCGTATTTCTTAAGGGCCAATTTCTATTTCCCTTTAATTTCCTCTTCGCTTGTTGGCTCGAATAATGGCGAGCCGCTATTACGGTCAGCCACTCAGCGCTTCCGATAAGAAGAACAAAACTGTGGTGCATGTCTCCAAAGTACGGTCCGTGATATGCAAGCGTCAGAGGGGTTCCCCATCTACTGAGTGGCGTCAGAAAAGAGGCGTCATACTGGATAGAAATGCTGAAACAAGCTTGATTAGTACTTCCTGAATACAATGTGTCAGGTTTAGCTTGAGCCGGAACAGAAAGCCCAAACAGAATGCCAAAGTAGCTCAAATATTTAAAAAACGGCCAGCGATGCTACATCGAAATTTTCGCTGCACCAGCTTTCCGTGACGCCTTCTTTCCTCATCCCTAATCCACATTTCCAAACTTCTGCAGGGTAGCCAACCCGACAGCCGTATAGTTAATCTCTCTGATTTCTAACGTGTTTTTTTTTTCTTTCTTTTCTCTCTTCCTCTTGACAACGCTCTCTCCGAGCTTGTTTATTGTATATCAAAAGCAAACGAAACGGGTCATACTCTACACGGATGTACGCCGGAACTCAATGCGCAAACCTTTGAGAGCTTCTGCTGCAATATATATATATATATATATATATATATATATATATATATATATATATATATATATGGTAAATTGAACCAGTTACGAATTCCTCAAAGAGCTGTAACGTAACAGGCCTTTTAAAAGTGCCGCGTGAGCAAGCTGTTCTCTCTTCTAATAGCCGCACCTATGCGAAAAGACATTTCACTGTATAAAGCTGTAAAAAAATTTAATTATCGGGATTTCGCGCGCCAACATCACGATTTCATTATGCGGATGATAGTTTTGACCACCTGGGTTTCTTTACCGTGCACGGTATGCGCGGACTTTTTTTTTTTTTTTTTGCATTCTGGCCCCGTTGGACTGAGGCCGCCGCGGTCGGAATGAAATCCGCTATCTCGTGCCCAGCGGCGCAACGTAAGCGATTAGGCTTAGCCACTGGGCTAAGCTTAAGCGAGTCAGGGACGACTCTGTCCTTCGTCATGAGACACTTAGCCAAAACACGCGACGTCATACCCGGGCTGGGGTACGCGTTATATGCAGACGATATTACCCTATGGGCAACCAGCGGCTCGTTGGGACAAAAAGAAGAAATCCTGCAAGAAGCAGCCACCGTTTTTGAAACCTTCGCTCGCAGCCGCGGAATCAGCTGCGCTCTCGATAACTCAGAATTTATCAGGATCCGAGGTCGAGGCCGTCAAATTCACGAGCCGGTCAACCTCTTTCTAGGAGACAGCCAGATAAGAGAGGTCCAAAAATGCGATTCCTCGGACTGTGGCTGCAAAGCAACAAAGGAGTAGACCACACCATTAAAACCCTTAGGACTACGGTGAAACAGATCTCCCGTATGATTCGTTGGGTAACTTATCACTGAAAAGGTTTCAAGAAAACAGAGACGATCCGGCTAGTTCAGGCTTTTGTGCTAAGTCGTCTCACATATAGCCTCCCTTTCCAGGACCCCACGAAAACAGAACTAAAGGCCCTAGATGCGTTGATCAGAACGTCGTACAACGCGACTCTCGGCCTACCACAGGAAACCCCTGCTGAACGCCTGCTGGCCCTCGGGATTCACAATAACTACGAGGAGCTACGGGCAGCGACGCTCATATCTCAACTGGAGAGGCTTAGCTTAACCTCCTCTGGCAGAAAATTGCTTTGCCGCGTAGGTTACCCTACTCGTCCACAGTATGCAGGAGAACTCGAATCTCTGCCCAAAGTCATTCGTGAAAGCATCATAGTAGCCCCAATCCCTAAGAACATGAGTCCGAAATACCACCGGGATCGTAGAAGTGCTTGAGCTCGATAGTTAAAGGGACACTAAAACGAAACAATAAATCAGTTTACACTAATGAATGAATGAAAAATTGTTTGAGAACCCTGCAGGCATTCATTTCAAAATAATAGTTTGATTATTAGATGAGAAAATGAAGGCCCAAGTATCAGTACTTGAATTTCGCGCCGAAACCCCAGCGCCGCTACGTCAGCGTGACGTCAGGGATTCCAAAGTATGTTTTCGCATTTGGGCCGCGTTAGCTGAGTAAAGGTTCCCGAAACTTGCCACGTTTAATATTTGGTTCTTTTAGAACACAATGTAACCAATCTGTACCGCTATATATAGTTAGTAGGCCCTAAAGGATGCCATCAAAATGCAAGACGTCACAGCCCCCAGGTGCGGGGAACTTAAGTAGGCGTCGCCACCCGTATTTCGTTCTTGCGCTTTTTCTGGCTTACGAAACTTCTTATCGTTGTAAGAGTGGTGTTTTTGGTGTTATAGAACGGTAATTTACTGATGCAGAAGAAATCATTTTTCACTTTAGTGTCCCTTTAATGCAGCAATTCGGCGGAAACCCGGACACAGTCTATACAGATGTCGCTCGATGTGGTGCTTACAAGTACGCCCTCGCAGTAGTAAGAGCGGCCGCAGGTCAAGGGCTTGTGACTTGCGCCACGGCTAGAGTGGCGCCTGCGAATACCGCAGAAGCTTCAGCCATCGCACTAGCTATTAAAACTAAGGACGCTCTGGGACAATCGTC
Source organism: Dermacentor andersoni (assembly GCF_023375885.2). NCBI lineage: Eukaryota > Metazoa > Arthropoda > Arachnida > Ixodida > Ixodidae > Dermacentor > Dermacentor andersoni. The sequence continues at coordinate 86,044,568 of NC_092819.1, forward strand.
TATAACTCTTACAGATTCCCAAGTCGCATGTAGACTCTTCCTCACCAGGAGGCTACCACACAGCACCACTCACCTATTAGAATCCAACCTAACGCAGAAACACATGATCATCTGGTGCCCGGGTCACGCAAGACTCGAGGGCAATGAGAGAGCGGACGGCGCAGCTCGTGCTTTTGTCAACCGAATGGCCGACCACTCTGACGAAAACCCCTTCTTACCACGAGACATCCTTGAGCACCAACGGCGCGAGCGAAGAAAGCACACTCCACCACACCCTGATCTATCCAGGCGGGACTCTTATGACTGGCGCCGAAAAGAGACGCACACATTACCAAACCATTATTTGAAACATGCCATTCACCCAACGCTGTACAGCGTTCGCTGTCCTTGGTGCGAAGGCCGGCCTACTCTCGCCCACATTACGTGGGATTGCCAGAAAACGCCACCCAAAATTAGTACACCAAAAATAGCCGGCAAACTTTCCGTAAGGGAGCAGTGGGAGACTTGGCTCGCCAGCGAGGATCGGGAGACGCGACTAGCGCTCCTCGACCAGGCACGGCGGACCGCTCAAGCCAGTGGGGCCCTGGACAGGCTCCACCCACTCGCTTTCTGCACTTTTCCTTTTTTTTTTAATAAACGTTTTGACATATATATATATATATATATATATATATATATATATATATATATATATTCGTGAGTCGCTAAAGTAAATGGAATTACTTGTGGCTGTCGCGAGCAGTATGTGATCGACGTTTAAGATGCCATAACGACACCAATAAATATGGAAGATTGATGTTTAAAATGTGATCGAGCTTATAGCGCTACTCTTGACGCTGGTCTGCTTTCTTTTTTCTTTCCTCAGAAAGCACAGGAGTACGAAAACTGCCGCAACCACTCCCGTGGCACTGAGATGCGCAAGTTCAGACAGGTGAGAAATGCTCTTTCCCCGCCGGCGTCTACATCTTCCTATTAAAGATGTTGCACCATATATACAAAAGTGAAACTGGCAGTGTAAAATATCGTTATTTCAAATCACTTCGGTATGTTTCAGAAAGAAAAGTCAATGCCAACAAAAAAAATAGAGAGACATTACGTTGTGCTGATGTCGCCATAATAATTTTAAACACTCGCTTTCTTCCTTGATTTCGTTCTTTCTTTCTTTTTTTCTCTTTTTTTCTTGTGCAATTGAAGATTGGAATAAGCTGCAAAGTGCTCCGATTCATTCGCAGAATATTTTAAGTGTTGTCAAAATGCGTTCTACTCAATTATTGACATGTCCCAATTGTATAAAATTTGTCGCTTGTAGTACACAAACTGTATGCAACTAACGTTTCTTTTTTATGAGTGCTTGTTTGTGACTGCTGATTGTTTATGTCATGTTTATACGTCTTCGTAGTGCGACTTCAACAATATGCCTATTCTAGGTTTAACTAAATCTCCCTAATAACATTTTATGGGCGATGTATAGGTAGGTATAGTAAGTAAAATAACTTAACTAATTAATAATATTAACTCTGCTCTTCTCCAACGTTGGTCGTTTGAATATTGGAATAACTTTAATTGCTACCAAACAATGCCTTACGCCCATGCAAACTAAGCAAGCGCACCTTCAATGCTGAGCTATAAAACAATACACATCCATTAAAAAACAAACAAGCGAGCGGAACAGAACTTGCAAGTTACGATAGGCGACTTAACAAGCTATAGCAAATATAGCTTACCCAACTTACAGTGCAGGGAAGACCAACTACTTTGCCACGTGCGTTCTGCGCTGGTTTTTTCTGACGATGTCCCATCTTTTCGGGCAGCTCTTAAGTGATCCCGTAGTGCCACTAAAAAAAAAAACACTCCGCTTACAAGCAACTAGTTAACGCTCTTGATCCCAGCCACGGAGGCGGCATTTCGATGGGGGCGAAATGTGAAAACGCCTGTGTACCGTGCATGGAGTGCACTTAAAAAAAAAAAGCCAAATGATCATAATTAGTCCGAAGTCCCCCTACGGCGCGTGTCATAATCATATCCTGCTACTGGCATGTAAAACACCAGAATTTAGTTTTAATTTAACGCTCTTGATAATAAGCGAAGGGGCCTTCCACCTGCCACCTTGGAAGCTTATGAAATTCGTATTGACACAATGTTTTCTAGCGCTCGTCTTTCCTTTCGCCTGTCAATGTTCCCTTTTTCTTTTTTTTTTAGCCTTCTTGCGCTATAGAGCATCATGTTAAGTAAACACTAACTCTCCCAAGAAGTTATCCTTAAAAAGGAAACCCTGCTTCTAAGTCACGTTTAATTTTAATATCAGGCAACAGCTGAATTGCTCTCATTATATAGGCTATGACTAACACATCCCAATGAAATTTTTTTCATTTAAAAAGCAGCTAAATTCTCTTCTATTGTTCATGGTCGTATGATCTTTATGAAAAGCTTCAAAGATTTGTCAATTCTCACGTAACTTGCAGACCGCCAACAAAATTGACATTTCAGGCTATAACTTCGCAATTTCGCAATACAAATGAGCAGGGTAATTATTTCAACTGTCAGAAAACAAAGTTCACTTATCACACATGCTTTTAAACCACACTTCCGCTTGACTCTGTTTACCAGTATGCATTAGAGAGCCTCATTTTGCACCAGCAGCCTTAGGGACTTAATGTTTCCAACTGTGGTAACAGCATTATTTTCCTTCCTTTTGTGGTATTGGCACTGTATATTTCGTCTTTATGTTTAATAGTGCATTGTGGTATCTGACAGTTTGCTGCTGTTTTTTGCAGGGTCTGGAGTGCGTTCTGAAAAGCTACAACCTCGTAAGTTGACCCCATGGTAGATATTTACACTTCTTTATTATTCATATCGAAAATATGTGTAATGAATGATGTATTCTTATTCTTCATTTAATGTTGTTGTGAGCAGTCAGGAAGCCTCTTAATGGACATAATATACCTGCTCTACACGAAATATTTGTATCATGATTTCTGTTCCCGGTGACCAGTTCACTTTTCTCTTTCTTTTCATCTCTATCATACCTCTATCAAAAATTTGTATGAAAGCTTTCTACAATCATTTATTTGTGTAAACTGATCATGGATTTTGCGTCTTTCTGTATTTATTTTTATCTTCATATTTATTTTGGTTAGCAGCGTTATATGCAAAGCGCGCGCTTTCGGTCAACCGCTACGATGCTGCCCTGTGTACGAAGTGGCCAGGTTCTTCTCAAGCTGCAACCTACAGCTTTTCTCCCTGGTCATCCTCGCAACTTTGTTGCAGAATAAATTCAATTGAATTCAATTCAGTCTATCATAATGCGACAACATCTACGAATTAAAAGTTTGTTGTAGAAGACGGTATCATATTCGCGCATGTACTCTCTGCAGCGAAAGCGTAATGGCATGGAGGAAAAGCGTAAAAGTCGCCTCCGGTAGATACTCAGCACGTTTACGCCTAGAGCTTTTCTCCTTGCTATAAGAACATTTTGAGTCAATGAAGCCATAACCAAAGCTCACAGTCGCCCAGATTATTCTAACTTGATTTCGCCTTTCCACGCAATCGAAACAGAAAAAACGTGAGTACTACAAAGGAAAGCAGGCTATGCAGAAACTGGATCCACAACGCTTACCCATCGCTTCAGATATTCCCTACCAATTCTGCTTCATTTGTGGCCGGCCATCGCCAACTTTGATGTATTTACTCATATCAGCAGTGTGTGAAAAAGAGCCTTATGAGTGCTCCTAGCAATGGCGGCGGATAAGAAGCGCAAATTTAAATGGCTAGTCTTAAGCGTCGCCGCCAAGCGACTAACAGAAACGTGCATCGGTGCCAAACCTGTGGCACTAAGGCTGCCAAATCTTTCGGTGCTGGATATTATCGAATGCTATGGTGCTGAGCGGCAGAGCCAGAAAGCGTATGCCGTTTAATGACAGATCTCCCGTATCCTCCTACGCGGACACCAAGGTGAGTGACGCCCGCGAATGCACTTACACTTTGGTGCAGTGGTACTAAACTCAGTGCCCAAACCTCTAATTGCTCGAGTGAAACTGTGCTTCATTTATTGTGGCCCACGACATCTCAGGCCACAGCGAGTATCTCAAGTGTAATGGTGAGGCTGCGGCCACCATAGAAGCGCTAAAATTCTCGGCGCGACAAAATGTGTAACTCGGCAACAGTACGCTAGCAAGCCGCTTTGAATTTGTTATATGTTGGAAGCACCATGAATAACCGTATGTCTGTTGCTCTATTGTGCGCGTAATCCGTGCTTCCAGGTTCAAAGGAACGATGTCGACTTGAACCGTATGAGGGAGCTGGCTCAGAATGTCACAAAGCCGGAACTGAGGGCTGCTTTTCAAGAGTGCCCCCAGGATGAACACAACAGCAAAGTGAGTCACGATTACTTCCTACTGGTTTCCGTGTGCAGCCTAACTAGTCTCGACATGGCTACTCTATTCAAATGCCCATAAACGCCAAGCAGACGAGGCGGGGCAGGTGAATTCTTAGAGGGGCATTCACCCCTGCTGTCGGCTAAGGAGGCTACAAGAATCTACATAAGAAGTTTATAGATAATACGACGCCCCACTGTCGCATTCATGTAAACGCGGGTTATTAAGGTAACAGCGCCAATGCTTTCATTGCATCAATGCGCCGATTCGGGGAGCACGGACCGACTTGATGGCGAACAGCCGCGGAGCAGACGACGCGCCACTGATGCAAACATCACGAAGGGCTTTCGTTGTTTTCTATTGGCTAACGAGTGTTGCAGCTTCCTCAGTGCCATAGAGATTGAAATCTCCTTGTTCAGTTCTAGCTGCAAGGAAATACTGAAATAGAGTAGAAGTCCTTTTTACAGTCAAACGCACAACGCCTCGCTGTTGTCTCTGGAGATATTATAACTCACTGCACGAGCGCCGCGCATGCACTGTTGATACCACATCATGGCGGCGACAACGGCGACGACGGAAACGCGCCTAGCATGTCCGCATAATTTTATAGAAGGAACAATAAATAATGTCAACACGAGCGCCGACATCGAACCTATACATTACCGCCGTGCGCCGGAATATTCCTTTATTGTCAGCGTTGTGATTTTCTTTTCTGTGTCCCCCCTAAGTTTGCATTAAGTTATATTCAGTATATATAACTTCAAGCTGTTATACGTGGTATATTTTAGTCTCAAGCAGTATGTAACGAAGTATATGTAATTAATTACTTGTAATAAGTTACGCTTTTGTGTGTGTGTATGTGTGATCTTGTAACTTAACGATTACTGTGTCTATACTGTGGTATAAAGTTTGTAAACAGGGATAAGGTGCCTCAGAAAGGCTGGCCAACGTTTCGATAGGAGGACCTATCTTCTAATGCTCACTGTAATTCGATTAATTTTTTCACTAACTAATTACATCAAACCAGCAACATTTCTCAGCTTTGAGCACATAAACTTGTTTGCCTCGCACTACAGTGTTCTAAGGCATGAAAGCACGTGCGAGGGTTACTTCCTTCCCACAATCAGCATCCTGCAGCGACGCCTGGATCATCTGAACGTGGCGGGCTTGCAGATTAGCAAAACACTCTTGGGAGTCCGACATTTAAGCTTTCCTCCTATAATAAATTTCTGTCTCTCTCTACCTATTCAGAAAGTGATTTTAAACGACCTTCACAGGGCCGGTAAGAGCTATTGTTCAATTCATCTTCGCTTATAGTGTAGCATACGGCTTATCCGGTATAGAGAGCAGTTTCCGGCCGTTAAACTCTTATGTTTTTGTGATATATCCGTGATTCATAAACACTTATTCTTGCGATTGCAACACACCAACAGTACTTTTGGGACTGAACAATGTGCAGCTTTATATGAAATTACATTGCAGATTTGACCACCTTTAAGGAACGTGAACCTTTGCTGGCGTCCGTTACAATTAGTCGTTTAAGTCTGAATGGCTAGCGAGTGAAGTGTGCCGGGTGGACGTCCATCTGATGTTCACCGACAAATTGAAACGGCGCTCCTATGGCTCAATAGCGATGACCACTACCGGCGCTGATGCCAGGGAGTCACCTATAATATGTGGACAATTTTTCAGCTTTTCACAGGCCCTATCGGGAACGCCTTCCCCTAGCCGCAGCAACAACGAAGCGCTGAGTTTCATAGAGGAGGACTCAGACCGCGAGCATCGCGGCATTGAGTAACCTCAACCTTCAGTTACTTTCGTGCGGCTCTAGTTGGTAACTGTATTAATTAAAATTTTTGAAGGAAGTAATTTTAATTGTAATCAGTTAGTTTTTTCTGTAACGTGCAGAAGTCTGGTCTCGAGCCAGGTTTGGTCTCCTTGGTTTCTTTCTTCAGACAATGTTGTTTTTCTGGTATCTAATTCCCTAACACAGAATGAGGAGCTGACGCGGAGACGGTGGGAGTGGTGGTACTGAAGTTTCTCTCTCATTTTTTACATGGATTGCTTCTCGTCCTCTTTGTCAATTTTTGCCTACAAAAACAAATTGTAAAACATATACATGTTGTATATGTAACCGCATCTATAGCGTGGCTTGTTTTTATTGGACGTACTTCAATCTAATGTTGCCCACTTAATTTTTTTAGGTCTCCCAAACATAACAAAATTAAAGGTATAATTACGTTATGCAGGACGCATACAGAGTGTATGTGCAAAGTAACGCTGCAAGGAGGTTCGGTCGTACTGCGTGATTACGCCAGTAAGCTGCTGCTCAATTTCTGGAGCAAATCTACCAAGCGCATTGTTCTTTAACGCGACAGCGTTAAGGAGCCCGTGTCGCACAATATCCGGCATCGGCGTCCGGCGTAGGACGTCATCTCGACAAAAAAGAATAACGGACCAACTTCCGAACCACCGCATACCCAACTACTTCTCTACCACCAAAGTTGCCCATACCTTGTATTTCATTCTTTACATTATTCGCCGGAATTTTGAGAATGGCAGCCCATAAGCAAATGTAAAGGAAAAAAACACCGACAGCGCATGTCCTTTATGTTAGCTCTCCTCAGAGTGAAATAGTAAAAGTTCGAACCAATAACAGGAGTTCGACCCACGCAAGAGGCCGCGTTTAAACCACAGAAAGCTCGCCTTCGTGTATAGTGTTCGCCGCCAGCGTTTCCCGGTAAACGTTACGGGTACATAAGCTGCAGTTGCCGGGAAGCATGAAAAGCAGTAAGGGGTCTTCGAACGCTCTAGCGTTCCACTCTTAAAGGCGAGGCTTAAGCGTCCTCCAAATTTTTATAAGTGGAAGCTCCACTCCATTTTCCCATGAACGAACGATTTTTGTTCTTTTCCTCAAATGGCGCTCTCTTTCTCGGTCCAGGTCGCAAAGGCCGTGAAGTGCGTCATCGACCACCTCGAGACGGTGAGTATCACCGCGTTTAGGAATAAGTCATTCCAGCAGGCAAAATAGCAGGAGTGCGAAGATGTTGAGAGGAGTAATGGATGGAGTTCTTGGAATACCTTGCCGGGAACGGGTTAACCGCCTTATTTAACCGCAGTCAAGTCGCAACGTTGAATCAGTGGTCGCGCCCCTAGCGGCTGCTACTGTCCCTAAGCCAAACTTCAGCGGGAGTTTAATGATCACCAATAAAATATTAATGAAAAGTATTGAAGGGCTCTGGTGCTGCCTTGGTTGAAAATGCTGCCATATTTAGAGGCATATAGAGCTTCTACTGCCTCTTCTGATTTTGGACTAAGTGCTTAATTTTTTTATTTTGTCCTCTTATTAGTTTCGCGCATAGCTGTATAACACTTTGCCTCATGCGTAGTATGGCCACGAAATCTTTAAATATATGTTATTCTACGAAAGTATAGCTTTGAAATTGTTGGAAAAAAATTAGAAACAGTTTGTGGCGCATTCCTGGAGCCCACATACTGAACCATGAAGCACGCCTTAGGCAGTGACTGGCCTCGTTTGTGTAGCTGAAGTATACACACAAACTTACCCATTCCAAACTAATGTGTTGTTTTTCGCTATTAATCCAGTAACATTCGATGTTAACCTCTGCTTGGCGAGTTAGTTACTCTCTGTTAATTAGCGGACTAATTGCTTACATGATAAAACGAGTTCAGCTGCAGCTAGTAATGCGTCACTTAAATTGACTCATGTGTTTGCTCTCCTGCATATTATATATATTTTTTGATCTTATCTGAATCACAGGGCGAACATTAATTCTGCGCCTAAACTACAGGCACCAAATTCACAAAGCTTTTCTTTCGCAAGTGTTGTGTTGCCGTTGGCCGACCGCCTTCACGAATAAAAGTTCAGCCTCAGGATCGGCTGGAATTTGATCTTACGAGCAATTGTAGCGTAAGAGCTTTTTGTGAATACGCACACGCCCAAGTTAGTCACTAGTTGCAAGTATGTCCTGCAGTGCGCATACATATGCTTACCCCGTCTTTTCGCCATGTCATTCTTCTGCGGTTAAATGCGACATAATTATCGCAGTATGTTCTGACCCGCCGTGGTTGCTTAGTGGCTATCGTGTTGGGCAGCTAAGCACGAGGTCACGTGATTGAATCCCGGCCACGGCGTTTGCATTTCAATGGAGGCGAAATGCGAAAACACCCGTATACTTAGATTTAGGTGGACGCTAAGGAACCCAAGGTGGTCCAAATTTCCCGAAACCCCCCGCTACGGCGTGTCTCATAATCAAGAAGTGGTTTTGGCACGTCAAACCCGATATTTTGAGTTCGCAGTATGGCACTCTTTATCATACGCTCTTACGCAGTCCTGCCCTGTGCCTGCCGGTGAAGACAGGGAGTAAAGACTGGCATCGTTGTGACGTCAGACTTCCCATTGGATAACCACTGCACATTGGTATGCCTGCCTGTGTCCCATTTTACTTAAATAATCGCTTGCTTGCAAACAAAACATTGACATTAATGTATAGTGATTCCTTGTAAATAGAACTCGCGTAAATAAATCTTAATGATAGTTAGAGCAACGCACTTGATGCCCGCACTGGCTCTTCTTTTTTTATCATTTCTATTAACATCCCTCGGATAACGGAAACAGCTTTCTTCCGAAGGCATTACGACGTGAGCAATTCCTCGACTTATGAGCGCCCAATGTAGTCTCACCATGAAGTTAAAAAAGGGCCATTTCCTCACGGTAAACCGCGATAAAAGAAAACATTCATGACGTCAAGAGAGCTGCCGCACTGCCGATGGTATTCCAAATGCTTTGATATTAATCCCTGGGCGTAAAGGCTTTCAGATGAGGGACAGCAAAATAACCTCAAACATTTGGTAATACTACTTCGGCCCTTTCTTTTATAAATAATGCGTGAGCAAGACCACAGTTTTTTCTACGAACAATATGCTTGCGTTGTAAGTACAATACATATATGCAAGAGAATATTTAAATAAAGTGCTCACTTGGGCGAGTTTGTTTTACGTTCCCGGAAAGCAGACAGCATGAGAAAGAACACACACACACACACGCACGCACACGCACACGCACACGCACGCACGCACACACACACACACACGCACACGCACGCACACGCGCACACACACACACACACACGCGCGCGCGCGCGCGCACACGCACACGCACAAGACAGAGTGTCTCTAGGTCTTCTTGTGCAGTGTTCGTTATATGCTAATTAAGGTATACTTCACAGCACACGGTATCCCAGGTTTAATCCGATCAAAAAAAATTATCACCCTTTTTTAGACTCTGTACGCAGATACCCATCACAGATTGTTGTGATACTTCTTTTGTGCAAAAATGTAATCTCAACGTCTGTCAAGAAACCATTTAACTTCATAAAAATAATAATATCGTTAGTGGATCAATCGCACTGTGTCCAGGTTGTAGTAAACAATTTCGTATCATGTGAACGAATGACGCGTAGACGCGATAATATGTTTTCGAATGGTAAAAAAGAAAGTCTCCCCTAACGGTTATTCTTGGAAAATTAGAGTTCGTGTAATGGGCGCATGTATATTTCGTGTTTGAAATACAATGTTGTTATGTGTGTGTTTGTCTTGTCACAAACGACAACTGTATAAAACATGTTTTGGTAGTTGTTGTCGTTTTTTTTTCAGATCAACAAGTAAACTCGTGTTGTGGGGCTTGCTATTATCTTTAATACCACAAGTGCGAATAGAAGAAGCGCTCTACCGGAAAAGTTATCAAGCCGAACGGACAACACTGCAATTTTTTCTAATGCAAATAAAAAAAATGTTACCTACAGACTGTGCTGGTATTGTCATCATCATGCCTCGAGACGTCAATTCTTTCGATGATACATGCATGCTGACATCGTATGATGACCACATAAAGCCAACAGACATTGAAGCCAAGGAAAGCATCGGGGAAATTAGGTGTAATTGAAATGTATGTGTATAAAATAATGATTAAAAGGGAAATGGAGGTGGTCAAAAAGATAGCTTGTTGCCGGTGGGAGCCAAACCCACACCCTACGCATTACGCGTGCGTTGCACTACCAATTCTGCTACGGCGACGCTAATCAATCCGTTCACTAACTTGGGTACTCGTGTCTACTATATCTAGCCCTAGGAGTGTTAGCCAGCGCCACTCAGAGCCATGCTGGGCGGATTTGGAGCATCCTTTTTTGCCTGATGACGTCACGTAACATGTGATCTCAGGTGAGTAGGCACGTGGCTAATAAACCCTCGCATGCTACCTAATGGCATAAAGGCTGCCAGATTCGAGACCTTCGCTATGAATAAACGCGAGAAGATGGGGAACCGAGGGGCTTAATTCTGTTAATCATGACCACACAAAGCCAACACACAATAAAGCCAAGGGAAACATCGGGGCAATTAACTGTAGTTGAAATGCCGATAATAATGAAGGAAAGGGGAAATGAAAGTGGACGAAAGGATGACTTGTCGCCGGTGGCAGCTGAACCCACGACCTCCGCATTGCGCGTGCTTCGGCTCCAATCGGCGAGACAAAAAAGTTATCTTTTCGTCCACCTTCGTCTACCTTTTCTTCATTATTTTCTACATTTCCATTTCACCTACAGCTAATTTCCCCAATACTTTCTTTGGCTTCATTGTCTGTTGGCTTTGTATGGTCATGAATAACAAAATCGAGCCCGTCGGCTCCCCTTCGTGACATTGTATTATGTGCTCCAGCAGAAAAGTTGAAACGAATCACTAGCCATGATAAAGCGCTCGTGCTTGCACCGACCTCTTATAGACAAAGCAGTCTGTGGAGCGTCAAAGTCACAAGCCAAAGCTTAAGTTTCTATGCTACAAGCCAACCGTGCCTACGGTAGTATTTTCTCGTGTACGATAATTTCGAACGCATTTCCGCCGACCACCACTGTCACGCTTTATCATGGTGCCTATGTGCGCAGAAAATTCATGCTACTGTGAGGACAAAAATTGCGTACGTTATTCATAACCCACAGTAATAAGAGCCGCAGCCCCGAATACCCCGCAAGTTAAGCAGCTCTGGGCTAAGTAACGACACCTACTACCCATAAAGTGCACTCGACCCTTTGCGTTGCTATCGTCGAAGTCGCTATAGTAAGCGTTGTCACTGTTTGCAGCCAAACTATTGCACGCTATGCATGCCGATATGCACTTCTGCGTCGCCAGCACCCAGCAACAATTATCCAGCGCTTTCCGATGTTCACCCTAAAGGTCAGTTCTGCTTTCCACCGCCAATTTTATATATTCTAATCTCGGCGCCGAGCAAACAGTCGCGCACACCCGCCAAAATGAACTCATTGCGATTCAGTACGACGAGCGCTTATGACAGTGACAACCACGACCTCCCCCCGCTGTCTGCTGCAAACGCATTTACCTACGTCTACTGCGGGAGCGTTGCACGTGGTCGTGAAAGAGGCAAACAGCGGCAATCAAGCCGAGTGCGGCGCCAGATTAGAGGGGCGTGACTGACATGGCATGCGAGTCCCGCGAGAATCTCCGCCAATAGATTTCGCTAGCTGCACACTTTCAGTATTTTCTTTCTTCCCAATGGGACAGCGAACCCGCCACGTTACACGACAAGGTACGATATCCTCGACGTCAGGAAACGCGTTCGGAATGGGACACAGCGCCAGAGCAGGTAGCGAGGAGACTGGCAAGCGCGCTAGTTCATTTGCCAGAAACTAATCTTGTATAGTGCAGTAGGGTAAGGGCCATGCAAATATGCCTGGATGCATCTCGCACAGAGTATGCCAGATAACGCTTCGTACGAGATTCGCAGAATGCAGGGTGTCGCGAACGAAACGTCATTTAATCGTCGTAAGGGACAAGTTTGCCACGCTTAACGCGTATGCAAGAGTCGTTTGCGCCCCAGAGACAAACAATAAGGGCATCTTTGACCTACAACAAGACTGCGAGGCAGTGTGTTGTGCAGTTTAATAACGATACGTTGGCGTTAGGTGGTCCGAATACGCATACGAAAACCAAATATCAAGCATAGATGAACGCATGTCTGCGAAGATTTATGCACGAATATTCATGCATAGCGGGGCAAACAGGGCGAGGTGGCACGGATTTGCGCCCATTTCAACCCTGTGTTGTGGCAAGCTTGAAGTTTTACCACCCTTGACAGGTGGTGCTTGGGTGTCGCAATTGCTAGCATATTTTTCAAGGCTTATATAGACCGCCTGTAACTGCCAACTCTCCTCCTCCGCCTTCTCGACTGACACAAGACAGCAGTAATTGCCGATCGAAGGCAAGGTTGACATGGGGAGGGGGGGAAATAAAGGGGAGGAAAGACAGGGAGGTTTGCTAGTGGAAGTACCGGCTGGCTACCCTGTGCTGGTGAAAGAGGTAAAGGGAATAAAAGGAGAAAGAAGAAGAAGAGGAAAATATAAAGGAAACCGGAAAATTCACATGTGCACAGTAACGCGATACTACGCGCTACAACACTCAAAGACGGTTGCACAATTCGCATGTCTTCCCAGATGTGCATCCACGGCAGTAACAATAGCCATCGCGCATGACCACCCCATCAATACGTATCTTCAACTCGACGCTTTAAGGATGCATATCAGGAACTTCGCCAGACTTCCATCGCATCATCTCGCCTCCCTTCCTGCCGCTCGACCTCGTTCAGCGTTTAGCAGGATTATTGCCGCCAACCACGGAACTTTACCGTCAAACTTCACGCCTGCAGCACGACCATCTCTACCGCTGTGGTGCCTCCATCCACTCCAGGCTCTTCTTGTTATTCCCGGTATCAAAAGGAAAACGGAGATGTCATCTTTCGTCCTGAAACAAACCGTGCTTTCAATCCTACATGGCAAACACGAACGCATTCACGTTTACACGGACGGTTCTGTCTCCTCTAAATGTTCAGTTAGAGCAGAGGTAATTCCCGCAGAGTCTGTTACCCTCAAGTTCCAGACGTCTCACATTACATCATCGACGGCTGCAGAACTCGCAGCTATCCATGCTGCTCTGGAGTTTATTGGTAACAAATCATCACATTCATGGTCCATCTTTTGTGACTCGAAGGGAGCTCTCCAGTGTCTGATGTCCCCTTTCAACCACGGACCAAATGTGCAACTAGTCTCGGACATCCGACTACTCGACCATCACGCAATCAACAAGGAGCACAGCAATATCTACCAGTAGATACCGGGTCACTGCGGAATTTCGGGAAATCACAGTGCGGATGACGCTGCCCGATCGGCCCACTGTTGTGCCCATGTTATACCAATACCACTGTCACGAACAGATGCAGCCATAAGTCTTCGCTCCCTCGCCCACGTGCTTACGCAGAATCTGTGGAACACCAGTGAATTCACGAACGCACGTCTCCACAAATTGAATCCACGTCTGCAACTCCGTCTACCACCACGGTTACCACGAGCGCAAACAACACTTCTGTGCCGCCTATGGCTCGGCGTGGCATTCACGAACTCCTATTCATTCCGCATTGGAATGGCCGACAGCCCTGCTTGTGACACCTGCGGCTGCCAGGAGACGATTGAGCACCTCCTTTGTGACTGTCCCAGTTACAAGTGCCAAGAAAAGTGCTCGTGACCGTGCTCGAAAAACGGGACAATCGCCCCTTTACAGAGGAAAAAGCTCTAGGACACTGGTCCAGACAGGTTTCGGCACTCAAGGCCTTCAGGGCTTTGCAAAGTTTTTAGGGACATAACGTGGATTGATGACAGTGTACCATCGTCTTTTCTACCTCTGAGACACACAGGAAATTCAGCCACTGCTCCATCGGCCATCTGTCGAACTTCGCCGCAGTTCACCAGGGTAACTCAATATCCAGCATCTCTTTAAAATTGGTGTTTTAAAAGATCGGCCAAACTTCGACAACTTTCAGTTAGCAATGTTGAGAGGGCACAGCCTTCCAATAAGGTGCTTCACTTAGCCATAACTTACCTGCTGCGTTATAGCTGCGCTTTAATATTGACCAAAACACCGCTATAACGCAGCAGGGAAGTTAAGGCTATGTGTCGTAAATACCCATGTTATAAGAAGGTCGTAACCTCTCGACGTTGGTAACTTAAAGTTGGTGAAATTTGAAAGGCATTTTGAAATATAATTTAATAAAAAATGAAGCTGCATGGACTTACGCTGGGGCACTACAGTGATGTTCGACAGATATCTGTAATGGCAATGTCCAAGATCGCTATTCCTTTAATTTATATTTGCATGTTTTCCCACTGAGCCAACTCAGACTTCGCGAGTGCAACGTCTCACATCCTATTTCAGTCTGTAAAACCGTCAGTACTGCAAAAATGATGACTTCAACTTATGCACCTAGAGAGATGCACCCGCACGAGTTTCTCAGAAGCCGCCGTGGTTGCTAAGTGGCTACGGTGTTAGGTTGCTGCGCACGAGGTCGGGGGATCGAATCCCGGCCACACCGGCCGCATATTGATGGGGGGCGAAAGGCGAGAACACCCGTGTAGTTAGATTTAGGTGCACATTGAAGAACCCCAGGTGGTCCAAACTTCCAGAGTCACCCACTATACGGCGTGCCTCATAATCATATCTTGGTTTTGGCACGTAAAACCCAATAATTAACTTAAGTTTCTCGGAGTGTTCACTTTCATCGCAGGCACCATGCGCAAAACGTTGTTTTCTGAGTCAGCGATGGCGACATGCTTACGCGTTTTCGCTGGACGACAGCGTGTGACGTCAACATGAGGATGCATTTTGCTAAATCATCCCGTTTGTATATGCGAGCTCAGATTTGGCATGTCACGAAATCGTGACGACAGCCCAGAAGTTAACCTCGGCAAGGCGTGAGATTAGGGGCAGCCCGAACACTAATGACACCAACATTATGTGACACGTCATATAACGTACGTTTGTGCAGCGAGAATTTGTTGCTGCTAAAGGCGCGGATCAGTTGCATGGCTCGAAACGTGCACTCATGTGTAGCTCTACTTGACCAGCAACGCGTACACAATGCCCAAAATCTGTGGGAACAACAGTTCTGCGACAAATACCTTTATTCCAAACCCAGATAGCAATTCTTGCACACATATCACACACTTGCACATCCACATAGCTTCATTCTGTACAAGCTTATTGAGGAATCAAGCGAAGGAAATGAATGCTCTCACAAGCAACAATCTCATCCAACACCGAATGCTATTAAAGACAGAGCCAAGAATTAACGCTCTGTTTGTGCGCTCCGGCAACAGAGTAAACGGTATGGAAAGGTAGAACTCGCTTAAGCGTGTTTACTTTCTCTTTTTCGTTTCGCATGCGTTACGGCAGTTTGTTGCCGCTACTCAACTTAAAGAAGTCTACATTTTTCAAGTTCAAACTCGTTGTGCTTCAGCATGAAAGGTAGACAAAATAAAATACTACTTCGTGCTAACAATACCACAATGTGGCGCCGGTGCATGTACAGGGATTAATCCTTCATGGTAATGCTCAATAGTACATGGATTTGCCTAAGTTTCGTTCTTCTTTACTTTGAACAGCCTTAAGCTTTCTCATTCTGACCTAATCTGTCATTTCAAGTTCGGCTATCGTACTGTTTTCATAACGCTGTAGAAGACAGAACTGTTCAAAATAAATATAATATCCATGATGGATGTTGATGTCCAAATGCCATCTAGATCTATGAGAGGCGTACACAAAAGCTTAAAGACCTTTACATGCATCAGAAATTACTGGTTTTAATGGGTTAGTCGTGAACGTAAAAAAAAAACTCAAATACTTTACAGAAACGTCGTGCGGCTAACACGCGACTCAGTTAGAACCACAAGGAATTATGAAATCAAACCGCGAGGTGTTTTCTCAAGCAAGTCATTCCAAATCGTAGAAACATGCATGCACCATAGCCTGCCCGTCATTCACACGATCTTTGAAGGAATACAGCGCTAGGCTTTCCTTTAGCAATCTTAGCATCAAAATATGACAGACAGGATAACTGGAGTCGCAGGACGTTTGTGGTCACAGCACTTCTACGTCTCTACTCTAAATCTAGAAACTCCTTGTGAAACTACGTGCAAATACTTAGGTGCACATAGATCCATATAGTGGAGTGATGTCACATACTACCAGGCACGCGAGCGAATATCACGCTCTAGAGATCGGTGTACCCTGTATCACGAACCACATGTGCTGACTACAGCGACAGCTGCCGGTGAGGCGACAATATGGAGACATTACTACAAAGTTCATTAACAAAACTAAACACTCATGCATAGCAAAGAAATGTGGTGACAGATGCCAAAAAATGTAACTTATGCAAGCAAACATGATAGATTAGCAAAAAAAAAAAAAACAAAGAAACGTATGAGACAAATTACATTAACAATACTGTCTTACTATTGTGCATTAGCAAAGCGTTGTTGCCTCTATCGCTCAAGGAAAATAGGCTGAGAAAGAAATGTAAAGAGACGTGTACAGTGATCAACTTCACGCGAACATCACAAATAAGACTTAAATGGGTACCTTCACATTTGAGTGCATCGGAAACAAGCAAGAAAACAAGGAACATAAGCATACACGTATAGCCTTGCAATTAAACAAAGTTATCATGGTCACACGAAATGAATATAGTGCTCGAGCCTCGAGGTTAGCAGTTAAAGAGACTAAAGTCGTGCACAGCACCTGTACTCTTTTGAAATGGCTGTTTGACTTGAGTTAAATGGAGGTGCTCTTGATTCCGTTCGTAAATTTGCTTCCTCGTTATCAGTGCTTCCAAAGCGCAGCCCTTATGTCATGGGGAAACCGCGTATCCAGTGTGAAGAATATAGAAGATAAAGACGGTCGCGTCCCGAACACATATCATCATCCAGGATAATCGCGGCAGCAATGGCGTCAATCTCGGTTCTTGTGTAAAACATAGTCATAGATAATGTCCCAATGACGAATCAAGAACACTTCCCTATAGTTAAACAATAAATTCCGTGTTTACCTGTGATGTTCAAGAAAGGTAAAATCAAGATGCGAAAATCTTCTGGGTGTAAACGTTTCCTATAGAAGTGCTTCCGGCAGGCACTATATCAGGATTTCGAAGACTGCCTTTCCAAAAATATTTGTGACAACTCAACCTTTACAGTTGCCGACAGGCGTTCCTACGAACTCTGTCCTTCGTAAGCAATTATTTGCCTTAGCTGAATGAGCACAACCAAAACCAGAAATCCGCAAAGTGCGTATAGTTACTCTCATGTAATTCAAATATTAGTTAACGAAATGAACATGATATGGTCCTTACGTTTCTTCTGCTTCCTGCCTATAAAACTATACAATAAAAGTTAATTGCAACGATCTTTCGGAACGCATAAGAAGCCTAGCTTCAGATGAAGTAAAAATATAGAGCTGCTTCTGTTCATAATGTTACGTTTTAAAAGTGCCGTTAGATGCGTCACGAAAAGCTCTTAAAGTTATACGTTCATGATACTGATACTGATACGTTCATCACTGATACAGATTACGGGCAAATTATACAGTCAGGCCTGAACTATATATATATATATATATATATATATATATATATGCGATCGCAAACATAACAAATGCGGGTGATACAATCATTGCCTGAGCAAACGACGAAGAGCTTCTGCAACTTTTACATTGCAATTTGAAATGAACAATATTCAGCGCACCTGGAAGGGGCGGCCTGCTCAACGCATCTGCAAAGCTTCCCTTCCTCCTGCACTCACAGTCAACATCGGCACAAATTAGTGACATATATGTTCTGCACCTTAACGAGACACAGAGACGTCCTAAAAGGGGAGAAATATCTACATGTGCCTTCTACAAGCCGTGCCCATCAGTGAAAAGACGACGCGATTTTTTTTTACAGAATAACCATATAGCAGTAAGCACCATGCGCATGAAAACCGTTCCACAAATCAGACAATGCTTCGAAAAGATGGCTGCCAGAAAACACACTGGAACCAGCGGGTGAAAGCTAATAACAAACTTAGTGGAAATTTTAAAGCTACTTATTGGTACATTCTATGGTCATATGATTGCCCAGGTGATCATTACGCGCATGCGTTTCGCGTTTGTCGTGCAGCGACGCATACGATAGCGTGCTGTGCCTCCACGTTGTACGTGTAGGCGTCTCCAGTGCTGTGCGACGTGCTCGTAGGACTGCCGTGCGGACCTCCGCGGTTCACGAAGGTCGCGTAGACTGCTGCACGCACCAAGCTCTCCCTCTCAGGCGCGTGCGCTACGACGAACGCTGTGCACTCTGCAGTGATCTTCAGGAGTGACTATCCTGGTTTCTTCACTCTAGTCTTGCAAACCTGCGAGCAGGCAAAAAAACAAAAGAAAGTGTGTTAGCGTCTCAAACAAAGTTACGTTTGAGCTTATAATGTATATATATATATATATATATATATATATATATATATATAGAAGGAACGTAAGCAGGTTGCATCCGGTTTGCTACTCTATACTGGAAAGAGAAGCAGGACGAAAAAAGTTTGCCGATCCAAATCTATGCGAAAGGAATCTTTCGTCAAATGGTTAGTGAAATGCTTTAAGAGAGAGAGAAGGGAAGAAGGAAAGGCAGGGAGGTTAACCAGACTGAGTCCAGTTTGCTACCCTACACGTGGGAAGGGGAATGGGGAGTGAAAGAGAGAGAGAAAACAGGAGTCTATATCGCACTTTCACATGCACTAAGGTGCAAGATGTCTGTAGTCGGGCACTCAAGTCTGTTGCCTTCAGGTAGTGAACAAGCCCTCGAACTGTTTTGTGGGCTAATGAACTCTGAGGCCAGGCTCCCAAGATTTTTGCTTCTGTAAATGGCCTGTCGCCCAGCCTATTCAAGGCCCACTGGAAAGTCTGACGTTGGTTATCAAAGCGAGAACAGTGGCACAGAAGACGACTGATGGTCTCTTCACACTTGCCCATAGCGCACACTGGTGAGTCCGCCATTCGAATACGATAGCTGCAGGAGTTGGTGAATAGCTTGCGCATTTCATTGCTGCGTCTTTGGCGTGAAGGAAACTGGAGCTCGCGCATGTGCTCTCGCACACCCCTACTATACGCAGGGGGACAAATCTCACACAGGACTGTGTTTATTCATTTACGCTTATTTATCTTAAGTGTACCGGTCTCTTCTTGGCCAATGCCCCGTCGTAAGTATGTGCCATAGTATAGAAATCATAATCATCGTCAATACGCGGACACTCTTCTTGGCCAGTCCTCCGTTGTATGTGTCCCAGTATGGGAACCATAATGATCAGCGCGTGGCGATCATCACAGAGAAATAGTCGGTGTTGGCGCGAGAGAAGTGTATAGGACCTTCCTGAATCCATGCATCGAAAGCCATGCTTGTCTCTATTTGGTCAAAATGTTCTTTGTCGTGTCCGCAGGATGTGTATAACGCCAGGAGGAGGAGGAGGAGGAATAAGCTTTTATTGTAGAACCAGCACTTTATAACGCCAGCAGTGAGAATTTTTTTTTTTCCTTTGGGCTGCACAATTCCACATGGCCAATTAAAAGCATGGCTTCATGAAAACAGAAGTATACATATATACTTCGGAATGCGAATTGTAGACCTTGGAACGAGCCCGAGACAGTATAACAATGTTTTATTTTTTGTCGCGGTGCATTTCACGTTGTTTTTTTTACATTTTACAAACGTCTATCAAAATAGAACTTCCTCTCACATTGACGATGTCGGGTTCCTCCTGCTCAAGAAGAGAATCAGTAATACGCCATATGATTTGTTTGTGTTACTATGACCTTATTTACTGTGGAGAAGAAGCCTAATGATCGATAGACAGGCCGAGCTACCTCGGTCGGCAAGGCATGTCTTTCGAGAGGAGGCTGCTCAAGTGCGTAGTGTGGTTAAAACCTTCCATACCGATCCTGAGTGGATTTCGCATCTGGACGCTTGCATTTGTTTGCCCAATTTTCGAACTTTCATTGAACTGTGTAGCATGCGTGCGTTGGTTTTTCATGCGGGTGTCTAAATGTAATGTAAATAATGCTTGCATGACATTACTGATACTTTCATGCAATAAGGAAAAGAAGAGCGGATGCGGCCTAATGGTCAGAGCATCAAGTTGCAGCGCTGGAAAGCGAGGTTAGAATCTCGCTGCTGGGCGCGCTTGATTTTTTTTTTTTATTTAAAGTGAATGATAACCTACTCGGCAAGACCCCGAAAGAAAGCTTCGCTTTAAAAGGAAAAAAAAATGAAGGGATAACAATTGATACGCGCGCACTCGCGACTGCGTTCACCGCGCATTCAAAAGCGGTCGTTGAGCCCATGCAGTCATCTTTGAAAGCTGCAGCGAGGCTTTGGTGGCTTTCTGCGCACGTGAAGGTCGAGACCGTGGTACCAATATATCAAAGTGAATTCTACGTGAACCTTCCTAGACTTTACTATCTGCAACTGCTCCCGCTGTCTTTCCGAATAACTCATACTTTAAAGAAAATTGAATTACGTGCCCGATGGTGGAAACCAAACGTTCGCCGTCGAGAGCCCGGTGCTGTAACCATTAAGCCACAATCACACGCACACTACTTCCAAAGCTAGGCAGCCCTTTGAACTGGTTAGGAGGAGTGCCGTGTAGTGGAGGGCTCCAGATTACTTCTGGCCCCCGGGAGTACTTTAGCGTGAACCAAAAGTACGATGCACGAGCGTTTATTTTGCATTCCATCCCCATCGGAATGCCGCCGTCGTGGCCGGAAATGGAACCCGCAAATCAAATTGCATAGCCACTGATCAACCGCAGCTCAACTCACCTCCTGAAAGCGAGTGAAAAGGCAGGTGGTAAACTTGATCGCCTGAAGGGTGAGGCAAGACATGAAAAGAAAGAAAGCATGATTGTTATTATATTTCTTATTATTTGGGTCGCGAACATCACATGTTACCGCACGGATCAGAAAGGAAAAGCTGGCAGCTGCCGCCAGTAAGGTCGCAATGCCCACATGTTTGAGAGTCAAAAAAAAAAGTTATGTGCACTGCGGGGATGGATACATGAGCAAAGCATATTGCGGGTATACCTGTCTATCCTGCGTTGTTTTCTGTTTCGTAAAGCCTTACCAGATGAAACAACTTGTTTGCGTAAGTTGTGACGCAAGCGATATGTGTGACGACAGCGCCGAGTGGACCAGAGGGACGACAATAGCATGGCGGCGGCAGTGATGGCATGATGCCGGATTTATTGTGCTCCACTGAAGAAACGTTGCAATATGTTTTGACCAGGGCTGATCCCGAAGGCGGTACAATGTCACGTCGTCTCAAAGCGCTAGCTGGCATAGGGATGGACGGAGAAACTGGGCACCCTCTCGTTTTTAGAGTGCAATAAAGTACAATACAATACAATACAATACAATACAATACAGTGCAATACCATAGCATATATTATTTCCAGAATAAATATGAAGGAGGCTGCGGGTAAAAGCTTCCCTACGAGCAGCTTCACGGAAGCCCACAGCCCCTCTGTACAAAGCAAAGCAGCATGCGCGTGTCGTAAAAATAAATACAAATTAGCATCAGATTCCCATGCATAAAAGGATGAAAGAGTAACATTAGGGCTGGTTATTACTACAACAGAACTAAGCAGCTGAAGGACAATTATTCTTGTGCTTTATTCCTACATATGCGGCCTAACAGAAACTGGCGTGAACGCCCGTTCTCTCGCATTTTAAAGCAAATTGTTGCTAGGCGACATGACGCACGTGAATGTTTGCTTTAGTTGGCGCTGCTGCGAGCGAACTACGCGTGCGCCTATGGCCTAACAAGTAGATCATCGAAATGCTGCGCGCGGTGACTCTCATTCGACCCCATCATCTTACACGGAATTTACACTAGAATCATATTTTGCCTCATGCCAGGCACTTAGTGGTGGGGTCCTGCCTCCTCCCACTTTGGGTACATGAAAAAAATTACGCATCTCATTGTATCTGATGGTGGGATCGAACCAAAGTCCCTCTTTGTGTCGGCGATAGCGCGCCTGATAAGCAGACTGTTGTTAGTGCGCATGTGCGCACAAGTACTTATAATGTCTTGCTATGTGCGCTAACTGTTGATTCTGGATGTGACCAGGAGCCCGTAAGCTTCGGGCAATAAACACCGTTTTCCTGTTGGAACCCTTGCCTGGTCACCCACTGACATGAGATACAACACCCTCAGCTCAAGAGTTTGACGGTGTACCCATTGCAGTCCTTTCCTCGTGGCAGCTAGCGATTTCAGACGCTAGGTGGCATTGTACCGCCTTCGGGATCGGTTCAGGCATGAAGAGGTTGTGGCATTTCTTCACCTGGACGCTACAAACCTATCGTCGTTGCCCTACTACTGCCGTCACATACACGCTCGCATCATACACAATACTGTTCAATTTGCACAAACAGGTTGGTGACGCTTTGCAAAGATGCTGAATATGCGGGTTAACAACTGATAATTAGTAAACACCCAGTAATGGTCTGCAGAGCGTACTAGCAATAGTGAACAGTCACCAACCCACAATATGTTTCGCAACATGATTCCCCACGATGCGTGTGACCTGCATATGTTTAAATTGAACAGACGTGAAACGACACGCCGGCCAGAACTTACCTACACCTACCTGCCGCAAAGTTGTTGGTATGGGGCAAAGAATGATTTGGAATGAAAGGGTCCGTATAAAAAAAACAAAGAAACATTATGAGTAACGAAAAGCTGAGCTTGAGACAATTTTATTAGGAAAAAATAAAAAAAATGAAATCCAGATATGCACGCTATGGACAACAACCAGGGAATGACATCCATATGTGTTATGCGCAGCAGTTCAGCACAATATTTAGACCAGTAGTGCAAATGCATAGCTTTGAGTAACGATTGAAAGGGCCCAAATACAATAGCAGCCAATTACAAAGATAAACTGTAGCCGACAGCTGAGTGTACATGCAAATACAGAGCTGGCTGCACTCTACCACTCTTTTTCTACACACAGGAGAAATATTCCAACCCATATCTGTGTGTAGCGCTAATAACTAAACAGGAATGGTTTAAGGAAGATACGAATGCTCGATTAATGCCAACTATTCTGCTCTCATTGCTTGCTAAATATTAGGTAATGGGACGTGATAAAAGAATTTAACACTTAGCTAAAAAAAAAACTAAGTTATACAAAGTAGCCAGTTGGTTCAGATTCATGCTTATAGCTCTGACTAGACGACACACATAAAGGCAAGGGGACAAAAACAAGCGTTCGCACGCGTTCGCTCGTTTGCTCCTTCCTTTGTTTGTTTGTTTCGCTTCTCCTTTTTGTGTGTCATCACGTTGGCGCTGTAAACATGAAGGAATAAATTTGGGAGAATATTTAGAAACTAAATGAACACGTCGAACAAGGTCCAGAAGTACCGCTGAAGTTGCGACAAAACGTATAGCAAAAAATTACGCAAATCCCATGCAATGTGGGGATCAATGTGAGCGAAGCTTTCTGTGCTGTTTGTGTTCATTTATTTTCATCTCATCTGACATTTCCACGGCATGTGACAGTCGTGATGTGGTGTTAAATGTCATTTATCGTGCACCAATATAGCGTTTGTCTGCTTAGTACATAGCGCGCACAGCGAGAAGTATTTGTTCAAGGCGTTGTTATCGCGAGTGTTCGCAGCCCGCGAGGACGTTAGCGCTGCCATTACCTCAAACGGCGCATCGCATCGTGGCTGAGAGAGACAGAGACATAGAAAAAGACAAAACTTATTATGGAAGCTTTCGGAGCAGTAGCTCCTGCCACGTCCCGCACCCGAAGGACCCCCATATGCCCTCTTCACCCGCCGCTCCGTGCAGGGTGGGGACATTCTTTGAAGCACCGCTTTTTGTAAGCGCTGTACGAAATTAAGTAAGTACAAGTAATTTCCCCTGTGTTATCCTTGGTGTCTGTGTTTGTTGGCTTCTTATGATATGATTAATAAAAATCCGGCCCCTCGCTTAACCTCCTCTCTTCTCGTTCAACCAATAATGATGTAGGACCTATTAGTAGCCAATGCGAACAGCCCATTAAAAAACAGCACTTACGAACGAAAAGCTTTGGGAATTCGGCTCCTGGTGTATTCGAAATTATAATGTTTACACTACCGGTGTATTCGAAGCTAACGTAATATAGCGGCTGAAATATATTTCACAACACTGACATAAATAATCATAATCTCCGTTAATTATGAATTCATTATTCTTTTCTTGTTCTTTATTTTTTATTGTTTCAGTAATTCAAATTCGTATTTTAAAGCTCCTTGGTGACACTTCAGTAAAAACACAATTTTGTCAGCTCACTTGGTACACCTAGAGCTCGCCTACGCTATAGCGGGAACGAGCCTCCACCATGCCAGTAAAGATCAGTTAAGTACGGAACCTGCCATACGTTGCGCGAGAACTCTGCGGTCCACGTCAGATACTTTCTACGCGAACAATTGCTGCCTTATACCACGAAGAAAAACACGCCGCGTATAAACACGAACGATGTCGTGTCACAACACAGTTTGAGCAAAACTACACCATGAAAAGGGGAGGTTCCTTGATCTATTATTATGCCCTGCCACTTCTTCAAGCGAATTTGTCAGCACGAAATGCGCCTGCGGATGAGGATGTAGCGGCATATCCGTCTACTTGCGGCGCGCTACCCGAGAGTTGGGCTATGCAATGGCGGACACCATAGCAGACGACTAGGTTGTCTCCACCCTGTACGGAACGGCGGGCAAAGAGTACATCTGGACATACTAAGGGACATTGTGGTGACGCCCACGGAGTTCGTTGGAAAGGTCCCACAGACATCTCTCCCGCACCCCTGCCATGTACGTCAAACGCGTTCTCAGGCACCCCCCCCCCCCCCCCCCCCCCCCGACTCGACGTGCAAGACAGCAGCGGCAGCAGTGCCAAAGTCGAATGAACAGGCAAAGAAAGGTTCGCGTTAAATATAAGGTATCCAACTTTAAAATTGGAACTCGTTGGTGCCTTAGATGCGAACATTGAAAATCTGGGTCGGGAAACCGTAGCGTCGTTGAGCTGGCAACAACTGCTGAATGACGACGCGTTCACGACGCCGTCGTTCTCGACCAATGTGTGAAGGATCTTCAAAGAAAACAATGGAGTAAGAAGCTCAGTGTTACAATATAAGAATAGTACGTACCAGCATGGGCGGCGAGGCGCACTTGTCGACTGCAAGCTCGAACCGGGTACCCTTGAAGTCACCAACTGCCGAGAACAGCAGCGCGGTGTCGACAAAGCGATCCGGTCGAATCTGCACAGAGGGCGCGACACGGGAGCTCCGTCACGCCATACCGCCTCGAAGCCGTCAGCGACGATTCACAGGGAGCACATTCACTTGTAAAGCGCGAGACAAACGTGTAAAATATACATAAAAACCACCCAGCCCATGATGACACGATTAGCCCATCCCCGAAAAGTCGTACGACCAGTTTTCATCAAGAGAGAGAGAGAGAAAATGATAAATGAAAGTTGCAGCAGTTGTGAATAGTTCTGACAGCCCTATTTTTCAAAGCGTCGTCAGAGGAATAGGAGGGTTCGATGCTGATGTGCTTACCGCTAACATACAGAACAAGCTAAGACACCCCTACGCTTCTAACCGAGAGAGTAGAAAAGGCAGGAAAGCTAAAACAAATATGGGGTTTTACGTGCCAAAATTCCTTTCTGATTATGAGGCATGCCGTAGTGAAGGAATCCGGAAATTTTGACCACCTGGGGTTCTTTAACGTGCACCTAAATCTAAGCACACGGGTGTTTTCGCCTCCATCGAAATGCAGCCGCCGTGGCCGGGATTCGATCCTGCGACTTCGTGTTCAGCAGTCCAACACCAGAGCCACTGAGCAACCACGGAGGTAGGAAAGCTAAGTGGGAATGTGTATTGCTTCTACTGTGAGCCTTAGACAAGCTTCCCTCGTGGGTACGGGCCATACGTTAAAGGCAACAGTGACAACAAGTACCCCTGTTTGCCTACCCCGAGCTAAGAGAAGGAGAAAATCTGCAGAATGGAGGAAGTAGAAACGCCTGCTTTGCGCCCGCGCATTATGTAGGAAGCGCCTAGCCTGGTATACACGTAACTGGAACTAGCCTGGTATACGTAACTGGAACTTTTCTGCAACGTTATGCATAGCTGTGGGCTTAATGTCGTTGGACGCTGATACGTCCCTTTAGGCCGAACAAGTCCACGAGCTTTCAGTTCATGCCTCAGCAATAATTCAAGTCACTGTATTAAGTCGGTTGCTCCAGTAACTGTAGATACTTCGCCGCCGACCGGCATAGCGTTATGCCAAGAAGTCGGCTAACTCTCAACCGCTTTGAAATATGGCCCACAATACAAGCGCTATCAGTTTATGGAGATAAAACAATAGCTCAAATTGTTTTCAGGAACACTCCCATTAGCTTATAACGGGCCTTATTTTCTTGAGGTGCTGAATATTTTCGATTTCATCCGGGAGGTCACTCTTGAGAGAAGCTTTCTCGGCAGAAAAAGCCATGCACGGGCTAACTTTTCGCTTACAGGCCGGAATGTTCTAGCGATGTTCACAGACACCATATCCTTAATTAACCAATGTAAGCAACCACCGATTGCTCGCAGTAGTGTCCGTCAAACTATGGTCTATGGTTCGTCAAACCCAAGGGTCTTCGGCACAGTTCAAAGGAGTCAGGCACTAGTGAACCATTTAGAGACACACCATTGACAAACATCGCACGCCTTATGTGAGGGAGGTCAAAGAATGGAAGGAGTGAGAGCGGTTGCCTCAGCTTGATCCACAAGTGCGTCTCAGGAGATAGGAACATCCGTGCGAGAAAAGAATAATAATATTGCTACGGGATAGTATTTCCAATGACGAAGAGCCGAGCAGTAAGAAGACGACGACGACGATTGGAAGCTAGCGCGGGTTGTTGCCTCTTAGCCAACTGCGGCGTATTGCTTTGTAAATATACTTGTAAATAGCTTTTCGTCGGTGTCTTCCTACGTAACAATATTTATAGTGTTTAAAATCCAAAAGGAGCTCATCGGCATGAAGAGTCCGTATTTGAGGGCTTCGGAGTAACATTGAACATCGAAGGTAAGTGTCGATTAAAAAAATAAACAAGGCTGAATGTTACAACAGGAACATTGTGACAAAGAGCGAATAAAAAGAGAAAGAAATTGAGAAGGAAATGAAGTCGGTGCTAATGAGACAGAAGGAATGCGTGCGAGACTTCCTACCTGAGCTATTATAACGACCTCTCGGAGCGAAACAAGTTGTCTTCGGTATACTGATCACATCGAAAAGGAGGAACAGGATTGAAATTATTGTGGCTTTCTGTCATAAAGAGATAGAAAAAAAGACGAAAGGCAGGGCGGCAAACCAGCTTACACCCAGTTCGCTGCCTTGCATTGGGGGAGAGGGAAGCGGGCAAAATGGGAAAAAAAGGAAAAAGAGGAGCAAAGGAAAAACAAATGACGCGCGCGCACACACAACCGCGTTGACTAACTTCGCAATCGAATGGACCATGGACTCGGCCGTCATCCTCGCAGCGGGTCACAAGAGCCCTGCTCACTTTCTCAAACGCCTGAGCTCTGGTTTCTACCATACGAATCAGAAATGCGTGATAAGCTAAAGTGAGGACGCTCATTTCATGCATGCAACATCAGCTTCCCCGTTGCCAGCGTAGCATGTGATGGACACGTGCAAATCACTCGGAATGTAACTGCTGCTGTTTTCTATTAGTTTGATAGGAATTTACCTACGAAGTCATACAGCTTTTCTGCTTCTTGCTTCTCAGCGACCCCATGACGACCATATATTGAGAACCACTTGGTTAAAACACCCTTATTGGCTTTCACTAGACAAGAAGAAAGAGAGAGATAAAAGCAATGGAAAGCTAGGGACATTTTCAAGAGGATATCTCCGGTTGGCTACCCTGTACAGGGGAAAGGAAAAAGGGATATGAAAGATGACAAAAAGAGAAATGAATAATGAAAAATAAATAACTGTCTGCGCGTGCGCCACATACTCGTAACACAGTGTCAATGAAACTTTTCTTTTTCTGAATATGGGTAATTACAGCAAGGAGAGTTGTTCGAAGAAACTTACTGCATTCGCGAGCCTCAGGATGCATTGCAAACCCTGCACGTGGTTTGAGGAAGGCAAGATACAAGTAGAAATAAGGTTAAGTGGTCGTTAAACCGACTGAACGTTATATTTAATGGCATGCACGTTTTATATTATAACTGCAAATGACAACACTTACGGTCATGAATTTGTAGAAGCTTCCAATGGTTACGTTGTCTACGCACTCTTGGAACTTTGGAGAAACCTGTCAAGCAAAATTAAAACACAATGTCTAGTCTGTGCTCCTGCTAACTACTGCAGGTCAATTTGTATTAGCGAACCATCCAGAGAAAGAGAACGTTCGTGCATGAATTGATCGAGTGAGATACCAAGAGGTCATGAGTACATTATTCTGTAAGTGTATATACAAAACGTTTGCCTGCTTCTCTCCTACTCAAAAGGCGTACTCTATTCATGATTTTATAATTCGAATTTCCCATAGTTACTCGTACATAGTTTAAGTACTTAGCTGGCCATGAAGTAGGCAAACCGATCGTACCGATAGTAGTTCGCTTTCTGTTTTTTGCAGAGACAATGCAATCCCTGCCAAGGTGCACGCAAGGCAAAAGGGGCCTATGAGACCTTTGACATGACCTGGGTTCTTGAAGCGCCGCTGAGGCGAACATCAGAGTGGCGAAATCATTCTCTTTTACACACATCAGGTTCGCTTATACAGAAAGGGGAAACAAGGCAAGAAGTAAGGCAATCGAAAGGCATTTTTCATACATTTCATGCACTTTCATACAAATTTTCGAGCTATGGAATTCTAAAATTTGTTAAGTACTTTCCCTGGGGCATGCGAGCATTTTTAACAGATGCGTTTAACTTTATGAGAGTGTTGCGAGTCACCTCCTTGGAATAACGATGAAGACGACGATCACCACCAGGACGTTGGTGGTGATGTTGGTCATTTCTGGCAATCTTGGCCATTTCTGCAAATGGTCGGTTTAGAAATTGTGCTTCGCTTTTCATCGATTTTACGCCCCCTTCACAATATAACCTCAATTCGTTTGTATGAAACGCTCAAGGATTTCCCCTTAGTCATACTTTATCTTTTTCCCCAATTTTGCGCGCTAATAGATGCTAAAGTACATTAGCAACCGACACAATGCTGTCTTCATGATAATAACATATTACATGCTCGGATCATGGGTGTTAGGTTTTTGTTGTGAATACAAAACGTAGCGCAAGGAACTAGCGTTCCCACCAGAAAGAAAGCTTGATGCACGCGTGATGATTAGTTACCCCCAAAGAATCCAATTCGTATAACCCTGGTGGCGCCATGTCTGTGCAATTGTTTTTTGCAGTTTTCGATACCTCAATAGCACGTCTTGATTGTTCGATGTATTTTAACACTGAGGCTACGAGAGATTCCATACTGGAGAGCTAAGGATTAATTTAGGCTACATAGGGTATTATAATACGTCTGCCAAATGCTTAATATACTAGCGCACTTTCTTTTCTTCGCGCTGCGCCCACAAAGGAAGGCCTGTATAGAAAAGAATCCACGGCTACAGGTGTGCTCGGCATAACTTTTGTCTTCAAAACAACGTAGAATATCACTTTCTTGGCTGGCTACACCCACGATTGCTCGACTATTCTTTTTCTTCCAAACGAATTTTCGCTCCATATAGCTACACAAACTGAAAGCGGCAGCGCCAACATTCGGGTACGAAAATTCAAGAAACAAATGAGGATTGGAAAGAATACGCGCTGCGCCTCTCCGCATTAGCACCTAGTCACAGGGAATACTTCCTTGCTCTGTCAGGCGTGGCCACTGTAGACAACACTTTCACGCGCGTGCCTCTAAGCGTAAAACACACATTCTTATCAACGCGTGATAGCAAATGCAATGATTCTAGCCTGAGAAAAAGAAGACCTGCATAAGGTGCTGTGCATGAAGGTTATAGCGAGGGGCATGATGACGCTGACTTTTCTGAGTCAGTTAAGAGGAACACAAGAACGATACGGACCCAGCCTGAAAAAAGTATCGGCAATAGTTTGCAAAGATATAAAGCTTTTATAATTCATCATCGCCGACGAAAACTATAACAACTTTTAATTGTTTCGTGCAAGAAGCCAACCTTGGGCTTTTACCCATCACAAATGGTGTTATGGCCATGGTCATGGTCTACGAATATGGATATCGGCTATGACGTACATGACTAACACGACAGTCCCTACTGGAAACACAGCCTACAGCAGAAGGATCATGTAGGTGTCTCACCGTTGCCGGGATCTCCTGTCTGATGCAGTCCAGGATAGTGACTCCCTTAGCACCCTCCACTGTTGACTGTCCAATCAGCATCATTCCTATAAAAGGAAGAAAAAGGAAAACCAAAAGCACGTCCTTGTTACAATGGTTCCGTCGAACCAGTTTTTCTTTTAGACAGCACTGTAACTATTTTTAACGGCGTATCTAAATCCCAATTTCTTATAGTCTGCAAGTTCATTTACTTTCCCAATAACATCAGCAAGAATAAGTGGTTGTACCTTGACTGACAAGAAACAGCGCATTTCGAAGCAATGATAGCAGTACGAAAGCGAAAGTTGTCATTCGCATGCTAGCGGCTATATGCATGCAACAAAGAGATCAATGCTGGTTCCCAGAAAAAAAAAAGGTTATTGTAGTTGAAGAAAATTTTGTCTCGGCCAGGGACTCGAAGACAGGACCAACGCCTGGTCAGTGAAGTAGTTCCGAGCTATATCTAGTTTTGAAGCATTCTCTTACGGTTAGCTTTCTCTTTTATGGTCCCACGTCCTCCATGGTCCGGTCTCCTACAGAATTTATTTGGCGACACTGTCACATGCGACACTGTCACACACTGCAATGTCACGTGCAGCAATGTCACAGGTAGAACTGTCATATGCTGTTTGCAACATCCACAGTTTACAACGCAGTGGCTGTGAAAGCAAACTTCGGATATTTATACTGTTTACTTTCATCTTGTCTCTTCTTCGACGGTACCTACGAAATTGTATAATTCGTATTATCGAGAGTTCAAAATTAAGGATACGTTCGAAACCTGTATCTAAATAAGCGCAGCGTTTATTTACTAGAAATTCGTCTTTGTGATGGCCTCTACGCTTTGCCAGTGATTGCGAACTCCGCTTTGTACAATTTCGCAGACTCGTCGAACCGAGGTTGAACACATAATTCGCTGAACGTCGTGCACTCAGATAATTGAGCCCTATTCGTTTTAAGACTATACGCAATTTGTTCCTCGCAGAAAGAAATCATCTTACCAATGACACACAAAGCTCCGATGGCCCAGGAGTACTTTCTTGACATCGCAGCGACGACACCCTCCATTGCGCCGACTCCCGGCTTGCGACGTGAAGCCGGCTTACCGGCCTCCCGGCGGCTAGTTGGGATCTTCGATGGCCGAAACGTCAGCGCAACCTCCAAGTCGTCTTTCGCTCCGGGACGTATGTTGGACGTAAACCATCACAACCACCGCCAACCGGTTGCAGAGGTCCAGGGCACGGCTATGCTGTCTTCGATCGGCGTTTACTGAAGTCGGTGGGGATCGAAATCCCGCACGAAACGTGGCAAACGAAACAAACGAGCGATAAAAAGTTGTTCTTTCAGCGAAAAGCGTCAAGCTTTCGTCGAATAGCGAGTTGATCGATTCGGATATCGTCGTTCGTCGAATCGTCCAAGAAGACAACGCTTCCGCTAGGTCGCCTGCGAGTTACACCGTGGGCAGGTTGTCGATGACGAAGCGCAGTGTCGAAATGTGGGGCTCTTTTCTTAGGCTGTGGCTTTCACTTAAAGAATCCGAGATTTGACACAAGCAGCATAACCACAGTTCAGAATTCAGGATCGTGATCTTGGCAATAACCGATTTCGAGCGCAACACAAAGTCCCTGGTCGT
This sequence comes from Dermacentor andersoni, assembly GCF_023375885.2. Taxonomy (NCBI): domain Eukaryota; kingdom Metazoa; phylum Arthropoda; class Arachnida; order Ixodida; family Ixodidae; genus Dermacentor; species Dermacentor andersoni. The sequence goes on from NC_092819.1 coordinate 86,076,900, forward strand.
TCACGCCAAAGTTCGATGTGCCCGTCGTGCGTGAAGAGGCGCGACAGCGTCGGGATGTGAGCGACCTCACGGTTGGGGGTACCCGACCGATTTGATGCGGACGACTTTCGTCCCGGGAAAGAACGGCACAGCGTCGGGCAGTGCCGGGAGAGAAGCAACTGGCGAGAAGGAAACAAATAGGGAACGTATAAATAAAAGCGGGTGGAGAGAGAGTAAGTACAGATAGATGTTTACTTCTTCCACTTTTCTCGCTGTCCATTAGTTCGTTTGCTTGATTTTTTCGTATCTGTTACGACTATCCCATCGTTGGCTTTTGTGCTTTTGCAATCTTGAACGCGCTGCTAGCAGCGCGTGACCAGGTCCCTCGCCACTTCACCAATATTTTCACCTTTTTTTTTCTTATCGTTTTCATGATCACTGCTCCCGCTGGAGGCCTCATCACGGCTGGGTGCCGGCAGTCTAATTTAGCTCTCTCCCTCTCTGTCCATCTCTGTCCCACGTATTCGAGCTCTGTTTTGTTTCACCCGGACGTCAGAGGCAGAGGGCTGAGACCAAATAGGAGAGCATGCGTGCTTTCTCGCTCGAACCTTTCGCGTTTCGTTAGAACTGCGTGTAGGCGTGTGTGTGGGGGGGGGGAAGGGGGGACGCTCTCTCGTTTGGTGGCGCGCCTGGCAAATGAGTAGATCCGAACAAAAGCGTCAAAATGAAGGGCAACCGCTGTCTTTTGTATGTCTTCTGTTTCCTTTGTTTCGTACCGCACTATACGCGAGCATCGAGGTGGCCTTCCAACAATCCATCCATTCTCTACACCTCCGCCCGCATGCTGTTGTTCCGCAGCGCTCGAAAGTGGGACGTGAGAAGAAGCGAGGGGATTTTCCGGAGAAAGGAGCGGTGGCGGTGCCGCGGCGTAGTGCCGTTTATACTCCATACGAGACCGCCATGGGGGATAGCAACGAGGCGTGGCATCGCTTACGTAAAGGGGTAACATTACAAGTTCGACGGCAGAGTGGTGTGTGCTTGTTCACTTTGTATACATCAGTGGAGCTTCCACGCAGGACTCGTTCCTCGGAAGTGTAAAATAACAGCCCCCTAATCACAAACGCATCTTACGCTAGATTTGTTCGCGAGAGAATCTTCTTGTCGAGCCTCATTAGCCAAAGCGGCAGAGCAACGGCAAAAAGCACTTGCCTACGATATGTTTTGTGAATACGGGCCCTGATGTACGAGTACAGAGGACTGTCACAGCAAACTGTGCACTGTGCAGCGTAGTTTTGGTCAACCTGCGCGATTATCGTGGAAACTCGCGGATAATTCGTTCACTTATTTTAATATGGATGAGTTCTCCTTTTTCCGAGCTTTCCACGAGCGTTTTGCAGAGAGAACGAATGGAGGAAGGAAGGCAAGGAGTTTAATCAGACTTTTTTTAGTTTGCTACCCTACACGTGGGGAGAGAGAGGGGAAATGAAAGAAAGAGAAAGGGAGAAGACACGAGTTTTGATCGCACTTTCACATGCACCAAACCAGATGCAGCAAATGTAAAGTTGGGCCCCCAACTCTGTCGCTTTCAGGTACTGTAGAAGAGCTCGAATAACTTTCTGGCCTGACGAGCTGTGAGGTCAGACTCCCCAGACGTCTGTCTGTGTAAATCTTCTATCGCCCAGTCTATTCAAGGCACACTGCCGAGTCCGGCGTTAACTATAGAAGCGAGAAGAGTAGCACAGGGCAGGATCTATAGATATACGGTCTCTTTACACTTGCACTTAGCGCCCATGGGTGAGTCAATTAGCGTTTAATCCCATGTTGTTCCTTTCTCCTGTCGCTATCGGGGTTCGTACAAAACGCAAATTGTGGTCACCGTTCACTTGTTTCCCTCTAGTACACATAGATGCTCATATTATCGTATTTCCGGTTCAAAACGGCATTACGCGTAATTGAGAATAAAAATGCCGCTCAGCTGTTTGTTTGGTGTAATAAGGAAATGCTGGGTATTCAATTCGCTACTCGAAAACAGTTTTTTTATCGAACACTCGTACTCGATTCTATTTGTACAATTCGCGTGTTCGAGCACTCCTGCTGTTATTGTAACGATTGCTTACAGCAATAAGCGAGCTCCAGCAATACGATCTCGTATGCGTGTACACGTCCAACGGTGCATTCATGTAACTGCCGTCGGGAGAGTGAAGAGGTGGAGCCCCTATTTCTTATCTCGTACACAACTGCACAAATAGGCGGAAATCCCTATATATATATATATATATATATACATATATATAAAGGCGTAGGCGTAGGCATAACGATGTTGATGCCCGATAAGGTCTACCCGGTGGCTTGGCATCAACGTCCTGCCCTCCGGTCGCGCGAGTTCATGGGGAGGGGTCAAGCGTGAGACAGCGTGACTAGCGTCGCAAGAGGCAACTATAGGCGTTGTTGTCTCACGCTTGGACGTGCTTCCCTTTCGAGGTCGCGCTGCGTGGAATTGTACAGCTCGAATAAAACAGCGCCACTGCGATCGGTAGGGGAGTGAACTCTGAGACGAGCGCAGGGGGCAACGTTAAAGGACGCCGAAATGAATGTTAAGTTGAGCTGTATTAGTAAATTAAGCCTCTAATACCGCAAAACAGAGAGAGAGAGATACGGGAGGCAGAAAACGCAGGAAGGTTAACTAGACTTGTCCAGTTTTCTACCCTACACGTTTCGAGGGGTATGGGAAACCGCCGCTCTTACAACGCAGGAGGTGATTTGATAAAGTACGCAGAAATCAAAGGCGGATGGCTACACTGCCCTCATGTTGCGCCGCACCATCTCGCTCTGATACACCGATTTTTTTAGAGCGTACGCTCGTGTCTGTTTGTTTGTTGGCAAAAAAATGTTTACGAATATCTAAAGCACTGTGCGAATCGATGTATGCAGGGGTGTTATGCACCAGAATGTCGCTGTGTGGTACAATCCCTTCTTTAGTGAATCTCATGGAAAACAAAACAATAAAGCCTCGACCTGGGTCATCCCTTCTGATGGCAATCCTGAATGCGGCAATGTAGCTGTACTCAGCTCGATAATATTCTTTGTGATTAACATGGGCTGTCTGCAAGGGTTATAGCACATCAGCTGTATCATAGCTTCCCTCCTTGTTCAGAAAAGAAATAGATAAAAAGCTCTCATGCAAGTCCCCTGTACCAATTTGTACAGGTCCACCTGTGGCATCATGAAGTGCTCAATTACACCTCCAACTGTGAAAAGACGGATACTCAGCAGCCCTCCGTCAATGTCTGCGCTAAGCATCTCTATCGCAGTGACCATAGCAACACCAGTCCTACAGCCGGAGGAATGTTTACAACTTTACATAAGGAATGCTCAAAATAAGTCTTCACATGAACGCCGATGTGCACTGCTCTGTAACAGTTGTTACTTTGCGCCCCTGCAAGCGGACAAATTAATCCTAAGTGGCGGTACAGGTCGTCGCTGGCATGATGAAACTTGTAGTTCTCCGGTCTTTCCTATGCACGAGCCAGAAACGACTCTTCAAGAGATGTACAACTCGACAATAAAACATAGGAGGGCGTCATGAAATGCGCGTGCTGCGGTGCAAAGGAAAGGCGAAGATGACGACGACGAAGGCACAAGTTTGATCATGCAATGGCACCGGAAGAAGTCCAAGAAGAGGAAAAAGAATCTCCGGAGAACCTCGTGGCACGAGCGAGGAACGTGGGAGCGGCGCCATTGTGAGAGGATAAGCGAAGAGAAGAAGGCGACAGCGGTGGACGATAGTGCCGGGCTCCTGCCTATGCCTCCTGAGCTATGACTCTACCCCTGAAGCTGATGTGTGTCTGCGGGGCATCCAGCGGAGCATCGACCACAGCCTCCGAGTTCGTAGCCTATACCTTTCTGGCCTACGCATCATACCCAGTCCTGCCATGCCTTCTGGCTGCCTGTCATCCATGTACGGCCCTGGTCGCAGCGGATTACTTGCCACCTCCATCATTCCAGCCTCTGATAAGCTCCAACACTCCACCTCTAACCAAGGTGACGTGCATATGGAAACTCTATATTACGCGTGAGTTTTGATGTTTGACTTACGTAGTTTGAGGACTAAATTATGACTATATTTAGTGTGTTTCTAGTTCTACACAGAGAGTGAACTTCATTGTTTTGTCTGAAGTTGGTGCTTACCTACAAATTCCGAAACTTGCAGCGGTGAATATACCTACACCATTTCTTTCTCTATGCCTACACCGTGACAGGCGGATTGTGACACGCTCGCATTTTTGCGTGGGGAGTCGCGCTCAAACAAGGCTCCTGGTGTGTGTATGCGTCAGGTACGCAGCTCGGAGGGGAGCATCGAGGCAACCTACATCGCGGTGTCGTAAATCCCAGAAGTCATGGAGTTTAATAGTACTTTTCCGCACACTCCGCTTGACGGCGTAGCACGTTTCCTCATTTCACAAAACTTTTCGGGTATAATTCTAATCACAAAATTGCTTTCATATTTTTATGCAGTCTTAAATGTTCGCTCAAATAAAATAAAGCACGACCTTTTTTAAAGCAAAATGCTTTTAGCTTCCGTTGTAGGCGAACTTCAAGTGACCTTGAGTCAAAAGGCAGAGCCATTATCCGGGCACTCAAACGAGAACATCCGGGCAAGTTGCGAGAACAAAATGAGAGCATCCGGGCAACCAGTCAAGACCTCATTACATACGCTATAGTTACTTCCCAAACAAGTTAAAAAAATGTTTTTTTCCGAGTTCTTCCAGATGTTTGTCAACAATATCACTCAAGCTGTAACCTCTAGTAAGCTGAATTTTTATTTGTCATTTCCAATACCGACCTCCAGGGGCAGATACAGGGCACAATACACTTTATTGTCATCTTTTGGCGCTGACACAGAGTTAGTTACCTGTGCTATTTTCGACGCCAGCGGTCCGTGAGGTCCGCGGCGCGTGCGACACTTTGGCAGCGCCGGCAGCGTCCGGCAGCGTCCAAGCCGGTAGAGTACGGCGCACCGCGAATGGCTGTTTGCCGGAGATGAGACTTGCAATGAGGTTCTGCCTGTGACCGGAAACTATTCCGTCTACATGGACCAGTGCCCAATATGGCGTGGTGCGGTGTGGTGTGGTGGGATCTGCCGTTGCGAACATGCACTACAACTATTTTAAGACTGCGGCTAGTATCATCTCCAACCATTTTGCTTTGCCGGTTGCCATTTCATGCTTACATCTCCTCTCGAATACGGGAGAGCCAGAATTTGTCTTTCCTTGTGGGTAATTCAGCGCGTAGGTGGAGTATCAAAGTCATGATTTATTGGTTGTAGCCCAACTGTAATGTGAAGTTAGGAGCGAAAATCAATCTTAAACAATGCTTATTTAAATTCGTAAGTATGAAATGATTTCCAATAAATTTAGCAATATCTATAAGGATACACCCACGCGATCTTTTGCCATGGAATGACTGGATGGAAGAAAACGAGGCGCGTTCTTCGCTGTTTTATCTGCGTTTGTGCACCTTAAGGTGCACTTTCTAAAAAGTCATGCTTTTATGGCATCTTTGATGTCACCGGTTAGAAGCATATTGTAGAGCGCAATACGATTGCAAAGTTTCTTGTTTTTGTTTTGTTTTTTAACATAGTAGAAAACGACGACAATGAATGTTGCTTGCTCGGTTGGCCCTTTGTGTACGTATAAGACCAACAAAAAAGAAGGATTTCTGTATTTTGGTATGCTGTCTTCCTTATGGTCCACTAAAGGTATAGTGAACTCGAACAGTAAACCCACAACGCAACTTTTCTTATCCGTTAATGCAATGTGGTTGTGGAAACGCGGAGAAAGACGAGGACACCGTCCTAAATGGTCGCGTTTTCTTACTTCCTCTGTACTATGTGCTTGTTATCTCAATGACAGTATACACTATAGCTTAGCCGCAGGGATAGAAGTGCAGTGCTCTCTCTTAATTACCCAGAAAAACACCCATGTCTCTGGGACATAGGAATTGGATCCTTGTGTAAGTCGAAAACAGGAATCGCTAAACGTCCCAGGCACGGGCGTTTGTTAGAAAGAGACGGCCAGTAGGTTTTAACATATATGACAACTAATGTACGCTGTAACAACTTGACATAGAGATCTTTCTTGGTCCCCACGTGAATAGTTGTCCTCTCATAGGCTTTATTTTCCAGTTTCCATATGACAGAAATATGTTTTCTCTTTCTTTTTTTCAGAATATAATCTTGAACTATCATATATGTAGCTTATATGTGTACACCCACTTCTCGTATATTCTGATAAAACTGTTAAAACTTTGGTTAGTTCAACATGTCACTCGTGCCAGGCGGAAGGCGTAGAAGAATGAGCACACTGCACTTCCTTGGGCGCGTGCATGTGCATATGCGTTTGCACGCGATGTATATGTTATTGCTGTGTGTGCGTTGCATTTGTCACAAAGCGTGTGTTGCGAAAGTAATGATCGTATTCATAGCAAACGCTATGAAACAGATCCTGATATGCCAGGCACTCACATGAGCTCGCTAGTGTCAACAGGAAAGATTCACTAGATGTTCTAAGGACTTCGATCTGCATGCATCAAGTAAGCATCTATAAGAGGTCACTTATGTCTATCTGAGATATCCGTACTCTACGTTACAGCAATATCATCTGGATAGAATTTATATTATCCATGGTATGTATTTGTAACGCTGTTTGGACAAATATCAATAACTATAAGGTATGTGCAATGTCCAGAACATGATGTTCCATGGACATCAATGGAACATAATGAGGCTACAACACAACACAATGAACATTGTGAAGCTAAAGTGAAGCCGGAAGTTGGCGTTGCTCATGGCGTTGCTCCGCCTATCGGGCCAGCTCTCCTCTCTTGTTTACATTTCTCGCGAAACCACGCCGCGCTGCGCGCAACCGTGCTGCTCGGACCCGCGCGCTCCGCAGCAATACTAAGCATGTACGTTAGCATGATTCCGCGAAAGAGGGCAACATTTCCCGTGGATATCCCTTCGACCGTAGCCATTTGCCGTAGCACGGTACATTGCGTACAGCGTTGCATGCGCGTTCATTTCACGAACTTTAGTTCCTCCTGTCCCACCTGGCCACAGCAACATCCAGGAGAGCACGGTCTAGATAACGCAGCGCAACAAAACACGGAGACCAACGCAAACCTGCCCGCACGGCGCCTTTGCCACGGTACGAAACCTACGGAGCAACACGTGTGAGCGCACAGAACCATAACAAAGCCGCCATTGTGGCCCGAAAGGCATGGCCGCTACAGCAAAGAAATAAAAAAACAGTAAAACAGAGGAGAACCTACTACGTCATTTCCTCCACACTTTTCTCCTAGCGCGCGGAGGGGGTAGGGCCTCTCCTCAGTTTCCTTCCTCCATGGAATGATGAGAAGTACATGGATTTGTCTGATCTTCGTGCTTGTGGATTCAAACGTTCTTGTGGCTTTGTATATTACGCTATATAAATCTTATTGTAAATTTCAGCGCAATCTATACTCTTCGACGTGCGAAAGACGCCGCGAACACGCACAATTGCTATTAATTGCAATGATTGAGCTTGTCCAGGTGGCCAAATAGAAACGCGCCAAGCATCGCAAGGCACTGACATGCCCGCGATAATTTCATAAGGTCACTGCAGACGCTTTTGATGTCAAGGACCACCGCTGTATGGTCGTCGACCCGTGTGACCGAGGCGTCCGTATCCCGCTCTACTGGCTTCTTCACGGTGTACGTACCTGACGACGACGTTCGCACTGCTTTGTCGCCTTTTGGGAAGGTGACTGAAATCACCAGGGACAGATGGGGGGCACAAGGATTCGTTGACAAAGGGTCAACCACCCGTTATGTCACTATTAAGCTGAATAAAGGTGGGCGTCACCGCTGAGGACTTGCCCCACCAGCTGCGAGTAGCGGAAGATGTTGCGCTCGTGCACGTCCCTAGCAGAGCCCCCCTCTTCCTCTGATGCCGCGGCATCGGGCACATACGACGCGAGTGCCGTGTACCACGCTGTGGGCTTTGTCGTCGTTTCGGCCACGACGAGACCCAGTGCGTCCGAACCTATGCCACAGTGACAGGCCCGGCATTGAAGTACGATGTCACAGATCACTTGAGGGACGTGGTCAACGCAGTTGAAGCAGCAGGCGAAGGGAAAGAGACCCAGTCCTCGGTGTTAACGCCCCTGAGAGGGCAACGACTTTTAATGAAGCCAAGTCATCGGACGGCTAGAAAGACCCATGGGATGACACGGTAGAACCAACTAACTCGATAGAGGTCGAGGTAAAAGAGGCCAAAGAAACTTGCACATCAGCAGAAGTGACGACCGGGGAACAGCACGACACTGACGACTGTGATGCCAACGTCAAGTAGTGCACCTGCTAAGAGGCTTCACGAAGAGGCGGATGAGCATGAGGAAAAGGATCAAGACACCGGGAGTGACGAGTCTCCACCGCAAGCTACCCCGGGACGCCGACAGGCGTCTAAGCCCAAGCCCGGCGTTCCAGCCAAACGCCGTTCTACAACCCAGATGCATCCGCTCACGCGGAGGCGTTCCTGTGATAGCAAAATTGTTGTTGGGGTGTCTGGGGACTGGGGTTTGTGGGCAGGATGTGCGTCGGCGGCCATCGTCATTGTGCTTTGAAGTCCAGAAAACCATGGTCCGCCTCCCTAGACCGTCGAGTCATCGTAGCAGACGTGAGACTGACGATGTGCGGTAATTGGTTTAGATTCTCCTCTCGTTAAATGACAGCAAATTTTTAGACTGGTCTTTGTGTCACGACGTTGAACGTGCGTGGACTTAGCGGGCGTAGAAGGCAATGCCAAGTTAACCGTATTCTTACTGAAAATAATATTCACTTATTGGCCATTCAAGAAACAAAAATTGTGACTGATGAATACACGGAGCAAATGACTAACGTTTTCTGCCTCAGATATACCGTAACTGTATGTCACGCGGCGGGTAGGTCTGGGGGCTGCCTTATTCTTTTGCGTAGCAGGATTGCTGTAGTTGAAGCCGTCATGTCATCCGAGGATGGTAGAATGGTCCTCTGCGATTTAACTTTTTCAGAGATGCCTTGGAGGGCATCTCCCGTGTTTATGCTCCGAACGTAACACGGGAGCGGGAAGTTTTTTTTTTTTTTGTGATGTTCAGCAGTACTTGAATTGTGAAAAGCATATCATATTACTGGGTGATTTTAATTGTGTTTGCTTTCCAGAAGATAAATCTAAGTTGACCAGTGTTTGTGGTAAAAGTGCGTTCATTTTAAGTTCGACTGTAAGGCAACAAGAGCTTGAATACATTGGTTATATCTTGTCTAGCGAAAACCATACCATGTATACCCACTACCAAGGTCAGTGTCATAGCAGGCTAACAGAATTTATGCTCCGTTAACCTTTGTGCCTTTATTTTCAAGTTATCAAGTGTTGCATGTTAGTCTTAGCGATCATTGCCTCGTTATGTCAACCATAGGAAAGAAGCAAAAACCATCAAAATTCAGCTGGGACTTATGGAAGCTAAATGATAAGCTTTTGCAGGACGACGTTTTTTCAAAAAGCAGTTCAAGAAAAGCTCGAAAATTTGCTCAGCATGACTACGTCAGTGTTCTTCATTGCAGAATGGGAACTCTTCATAAGGGACGTTAAATTCACCGCGATTGAAAGAGCATACGTAGTTTATCACAAAGAAAAAGAGCGTGAGAAGGAATTGCACCTTAGGTTAAAATATATGCTCTTCGCAGAAATCTCTTCGCCTGGCTTATTTTTTTAAAGAAATCAAAGAATTTAAGTCTGAGCTTGAAGTCATGGATGAAGAAAAGTACAGGGGTGCGGTATTAAGGGCAAGAGCCGAGAGTTTATGGATGGGAGAGACGCTTACCAAGCGAGCAATAAGTGACGAGAAGAAACACGTGGTTTGAAATGAAATAACAGAAATAAGTTATCAAGAGAAAGTCACTAGTGATGCTGGAATGATTAAGCACGCATTTGAGTCTTATTATGAAAGTTTGACGGGGAAGAAGGCATGTGATATTCAAAGGTTTAGAACTGACTTCTTGCCATTAATGCCAACATTACCAGATGAGGTCTGTGAAGCGCTCGACAGACCAATAATCCTTTCAGAAGTTGAGGATGCGATTGACGAACTTAGTCCCGGCAAGTCGCCGGGGCCTGATGGTCTGGGAGGGGCTTTCTATAAGAGCTTTAAAAGTGGAATAGCTGTAGCAATACAGCGCGTGATAAGGGAGATATAATTCCTAAAGCGAGAGATCGTGCGCGACTTTTGGCGGTTGAAGCCTACAGACCAATAAGCTTGACAAATACGGACTATAAAGTTTACGCTAAAGTACTGGTGCGACGATTGCAGACTGTTATAAAAAAACTTGTGGGCCCCCATCAGACATGCGGTATCAAAGGCAGATCGATCTTTTCGAATATACATACTGCAAGGGCCATACTGGAATGTTGCGATGAAAAGGAGGACAGAGTCGCTATGATACAAATTGACCTTGAAAAGGCTTTTGACAGAGTCGTCCATGATGTCATATTAGAACATGTTAAAGCCGGTGCAGTGATAACAGATGGAGTAAGAATGGTGTACAAGGATTGCACTGCAAAGTTAGTAATTAATAGGAAATTAGGCGCCAGTATAGAAGTGGAATCATCAGTAAAAGAAGAATGCTGTTTGTCGCCTCTTTTACTTGCCTTGTATTTAAAGCCGTCTTGTTTGGACATAATTAAAAGCCAATCTATTCGTGGGTTTATCTACGCAGTAATTGAGACTAGAGTTCTGGCTTATGCAGATGACGAGGCAATTTTCTGCCGTATTACTGAAAGTGTGAATAAAACTATGAAAGAGGTTGTTTCTTTTTGCGCCCCAACTGGAAGTGTTGTCAGCTGGACTAAGTGTCCAGGTTTATGGCACGGCAAATGGCCACAGGCACCTGAGTATTTTTGCAATATGAACTGGAGCGTTACCCCTGGAAAATATCTTGGGGTGCCATTACAACATTATCGTGACAGTGCCGCGTATTGGATCGAAGAAGTAAAAAGAGTTAAAGACCAGACAGAAAAGTGGGGCGGGCACAATTTTTCGATGTTTTCAAGGGCTAGTTTTTGCTATTTGTTTTTAGCTACAAAGGTGTATTATGTACTAAAAGTGTTATGCATGGCAAGAATTTCGGTGCAGAAACTTCACAGAATGTTTGGTATATGGGGATCCACATGGGAAAGAACTAGACGGTGTAACTTGTTTCATTCGCTGAAGAATGGAGGACTAGGGCTAACACATTTGTTTTTGAAACATATTGTTAGTAGGTTCTTTTTTCTGAAGGGACAAAAGTGATATATTTCTGCGTACTGCTCAAGTGGGATTAAGTTCTTCATTGCCTGAGTGGGTTATCTCATCAACAAATGAAAAAACTCGAACACCATTTGGCTTTCTGAGGGAAGTTATGTCCTTTTCTTTACTGAAAGCGCATATTTCGAATGAATTTTTTACTTCTGTGGCGCGCAAGAAACCTTATAGTGATCTGGTTGATGTTTTCTTACCGCATCTTGTTTACCGCACGATGTATAACTTAGGACTTGAACGCAATGCGCTGAAACGCGTTAAAATAATGCCGGTTAGATCTTCAGCGAAAACCTTCTTTTTCAATTGCATTCTGGCACTCTCCTTGTGAAGGCATGGCTACAAAGCAAGGGCTTCTTTGTTCCGTGGTCTCTTAACTGCATCATATGTAAGAAACCTGAAACTATTGAGCACATCTTGGATTGCCATGACTCCGTTTTCTTGTGGGATGTTCTCAAACGAACTCTGAAGAAAGAACTGCCGCTAAGTCCTTTCAGTATTCGGTTCTTACCATGCGCAGACACAGGGGGAGTGCCGGCTGACTTGATAATGCTTTTGTGTATGAGCAGCGTGTGGAAAACGCGTATGGATGTCAAGAATGCCCGCTTAGATGAAAGGTCTGCGAGGGAACACCTAACTGAAATGCTTAGGTAAACGCGTGATGCCCTCAAGCACATGATTGAACCACCAGAGTGGTTTCAGGAGCTTGACAGTTTGGTGTCTGTGATATCCTCTTTGAGGGCCTTTTAAATATGTACAGTCTCTCCAAATGATGTAATATTATTTTTCTGCACCAAGTGACGTGCTCTGTACGCGTTTACATGGTGTTGTAATGAAGGCCATAAAGAAAAAGCAAAAGGCGTCCGTGGCTTAATGGTTTCAATATCAGGCTTCTGTGCTAGAGTTCCTGTGTTCGAGTCCTGCCGTCGGACAATTGTAACGATGTTTATTTGATGGTTTATTACGCAGTACATTGTTGAAAATCACGAGTTCACAAAGCCGTTTGAAGCCAAAAGGACGAGGTTTAGGCAAATTCATGTACTTCCCATAATTCCCGTGCTGGTACAGCCGCTCTCATTGCAGCTCCCGTGGACACTAGCGCCAGAGGTTTATCTAGTAATTATTGTATGAAACTCGGTGCCTGGAACAGGCGAGTGCCCTCTCTGAAACGCTGCTTTCTGCAGATGATGACAGGTGGCGACACAGTTTATGCGGCCTGTAGGGTGGGCAACACAGCAACAAAGAACGTCAAGCGGAAAGTCGAAGAGGCTGAAATAATCTCATGGATGGCGGCAATGGAAAAGAAACCTGCCTTGAGTAAATACTCAAGAGGAAAAAACGAAATCGGGAAAGAAACAATTTATGATAAGTCAAAGGGAAGCTCATTACTTTTCGAAGCGAGATCGGGATGCCTTAGAACACGCACCTATAAAGAGAGATATAAGAAGAAGCATGTGCTTGCTGCGGTAAAGCTAGAGAAACTATGGAGCATGTTTTATTAGAATGTGAACACGTCTACCCAGCGGTCGATTTAGGCACCACTGGCCTCCTTGAAACCCTTGGGTTCAGCGAGAGCACTGGAAAAGTAAACATGCCCGCAATAGGGATTAGTAAGAGGCGATTCGAGGATTGGTGGAAGTAGAGAAACGACAAAAACGGAGACGTACAAAAGCACAGTTCGTAATAGAAGATCAAAAAATTTGGTTGTGGAAGTTCATAGTGTTCTTTTTTTTTTCTTAACCTATGTTGCACATTAGGCAGTATAATAGCAAGAGCTTGGTGGCACAACCCACCGGCCCGTTCCAAAGGGGACGCTCATAACATCCATCCATCCATCCATGCGCCGTCGCGGCAGCAGTTCGCATCCCCATAAGCGTAGGCAAATTTCCACTTTTTTCCTAGAAACGAAGCAATTAACTGTGCCAAGTGTTATACTACGCGAAGTCGACGCCAAAATGCGACCGTTGTGCAAAATTTGAGCAAGAACAGTGCAGCGGTGAGCGCAGAATTTTTTTTTTTTTTTTTTAACAAGTGCAGTCAAATATTCAGGAGCTCACACCCACGTGCACATCTGAATTATAGAATTTTTTGCGTGAGCCAGAAAACAAACATACATTTGAGAATCGAACTGCCGAAAACGCGCTCTGAAAGTACATGAGAGCGACCTTGTGCGCGACGGTGACGAGCGACGAAACGGGCCGTCGCTTGAACAGATGACTCGGTCTTGTCGCTCGATTGCCCGGTTCTGTAAATCTAGAATTCGCCGTTCGTCGCCCGGAAGTGCTATGAGCGACTAGCCAATAGCGCGAAGCCAGAACTGGATGTAGATCACTCAAATACCAGCGATTGTCGCATAGAAGGAGCAAACTATTGAAGTTTTATACGTGCAAGGATAAGAACCTATTGCAAGACCTTCAGAAATATTTTATGCTGCTTTTTAGAGTAGAATACGTCAACTTAGCTTAATAGAGCACGCGTCACGCTAGTTTCGGCGAGCATATTGCTGTCTTCATACCGGCAAGAACGGGAAGACGTCGCTAAAGATCGTCGCTCGCATGGGGTACGACTTGTAGGCGACGAGCGAACGCGACAGCCATCTCACTATATACACGTACGCGCGCCAGCGCGCGCCCACTTTGCTCAATATGTTTGCCTTCTTAGACATTGTATCGTACCTTTGTGAGGCAGCCAGAGCACCCATATTTGTCTAGAGAAGATATATGTGCTCACGCCGCGCCTCGACGCGTACGATCTTTCCCGCACCATCTGCCCGTACACTGTAGTGTAACTATAATGCTTAGAATATACAGTATGTTGCACTCTAGTGTTGCACTGCAGTATGCACTATAGTATAAGAGCATTCTATGACACCAAGAACCTTCTTTGGCACCATATTGGGAACTCTCCTTTAGAGCACTCTTATTCTCCTTCAATGTACTGCAGCGGCATCACTCGACACATTTTCGATTTATTTTGCCACAGCTTTGTTCAGCGTGAGGGAGATGGCGCTAGCTGCTGTTTCAGTTTCTTTTTGTTTGGTCAGCACTATGGTCAGCATCCCATTCAACGTTGCACCGTTCTGTGGTTGCACAATCTTCGCTGGAAAGTGCAGTTGCGTGTCGGCAAAATGTACTATCGTGCCTTTTAAAACGTGCGCCGAGGTGATTCGGCTTTACCAATATGGCTGGTTAGTTGGGATCTCCCTTTCCAAAATTACTGCTCTAGGGACTGTCAATAGCTTATAGGATTGATTGGGATGTTATAACTAGCGTCAGCAGTACTGTTATGTGCCTTACGCAAGACAACGTAAGTACACGCCAAGTAGACATTTAAAAGTACCATGACGATAACACATCTTTCTCGTGCCCATTCAAAGCGTTGCGCTTGAATTTCACTAGTTGAACTTGTAACGAAGAAAAAAAATAGCAATGGTCTTTTACAGTTGGAAAGAAACAAGAAAGTCGACGTGCTCCTGGCTAATGACGTCGTGCGGCGTGTGTGCATGTAAGCTTTTGTTTTTTAAAAATCATGTAATTCGCGCCCTTCATTAAATTGCGAAACACCGACGTGAATCGTTTGATATAGTGCCAAGGAGGCAGACTGTTGGCGTGCTCCTGTGGCCTAATGGATAAGGCGTTGGTCTCCGGAACCAAAGATTGTGGGTTCAAGTCCCACCAGGGGCGTATCTCCTATGTCGTATTTTTTTTCCCCCACTATTATAAGTAAGGTTACACTTGCTTGATTTCTAGTATTTGATTTTGTATCTCGGCGTTATTGTGGTTCTAAAATACACCGTTCAGAAACATTTATAACAGCTTTCTATTTGGCAGCAGACCCGATGAAGTCCGTCACTCGCCGGCAGATCTAAGTTTTTCCTTTGGGTCACGTATCGACCACTCAACCACAGGCTCCGATGTGGCGTGCGCACGAATACAACGCAAATCGAGAGAGGAAAAGAACAGTACGTCAGACGGCGCGCGTATATGCATGCACGCTTGACACAAACTCGACATCATCTCCAAATGGCGCAGTTTTTTACCAAGTTTCACTCTTCGTAGTTTGAAAAAGTTAATATGTAGTCCATCATGCGAAATAATATTTATATATACTTTGCAGTGCCTCAGGCTTACTTGTTAGAGTGTACTGGATATAGGCCAAGAGGCCTATCCAGTACACACACACACACACACACACGCATATATATATATATATATATATATATATATATATATATATATATATATATATATATATATATATACACACACACACACACACACATACATACATACGCACATACATACATACGTACATACATACACCCTGTGCCCTAGAATCTGTGCCTCAGTGTGGGACCTTTCATTTGCTAAACTGAGTTGCTTGAATTGGGGCAACGGCCTGCCAAAGCACACTAACTCGGTCATGTATATTTAAGGGTTGATCCAGAAAGAAGGTTGCCATCAATTTTAGAGATAGACAACATTGTTTATTCTCATAGAAATTTGCTTCATTGGAAACATGAAACATTGCTCTATTTTTCTACATAATCACCATATTTTTCTGCACATTTTTGTAGACGGTGTCCCAATTCTGTCTCCCAATGTCCTAGAACTCCGCCGCCAACCCATTGAGGAAGCGTTTCACCTCTTCTTTGACTTCATCGTCGCTACGGAAGTGTTGGCTATTCAAATGTTCCTTTAATTTGGGGAACAAGTGATAATCACTAGGTGCGAGGTCTGGACTGTACGTTGAGTGGGGCATGACAGTCCACTAAAAGTTTGCCAAAGTTCCTGGGTTTGATGTGAGATGTGAAGTCGGGTGTTGTTGTGAAGCAGCGTTACGCCGGCTGCCAGTCGTCCTCGCCGGCAGTTCTGGATAGCTCGCCTGAGTTTTCTTAGTGTTCCACAATAACTGTCTGAGGTGATTGTTTTCCCACATTCCACGAAATCGATCAGCAGTATCCCCTTACGATCCCAAAAAAACACTGGCCATGACTTTGCCAGCAGAAGGAGTTTGTTTGAACTTCTTTGTGACTGGTTACTCTGGGTGACGCCACTGTTTGGATTTTTGTTTCGTTTCGGGAGTGAAATGAAACATCCACGTTTCGTCTCCTGTAACAATGGAGTCCAACAATCTTTCCTTATCTTCTTGACACTTTTCAAGAAACAGGCGAGCACAGTCAAGGCATTTCTCCTTGTGGTCTGATGTCGATAGCTGCGGTACCCATCGAGCACAACACTTGTGATACCCCAATTTTTCAGTCAAAGCTCTTTCCACTGTACCATAAGAACTCCCAGGAATCTGAGCAACAAGTTCATCGATAGTGATCCTCCTGTTTTGAAGCACTTCACGTTGGACCATCTCGATAACCACCTCCAAAACTGAGTCTTCCACTCCGTTCTTCATCGTGGACTTCCTTCCGATCGGCACTAAACTCCGTGCACCACTTTCGGATGTGTTGAATGGGCATACACTTGTCGCCATACACCTCTGTCAACTGACGATGATTATCCACGGGTATATGCCCCAAAGGCAATATCCTTTTGGCGTGCAAAAATTGAATTGCAGAAAGAATCTTGCACTTGGCGGGATCAACAATGGGAACCTCCATTTCGGACGGCTGCTGAGCCAAAAATTAGCGGCGCTGCGAAGCGCGGCCAGGGTGAATCGAGAGGGGGGGAACAGGCGCACACAGCAGTGTTGCCACATTTCACCTCGCACCTTCCCGTGTGGCTGGAGCTCTATGGGAACCTTATTTATGGATCAACCCTCATACATCATACTGAGAGTGGTGCCATGTGGTTGGCTGTGACATAATTAACAGCTGCTACATTAATGACACAGTGTGTCAACTGCAAGACCTTTTGCCCTGATGTTCTTCTATCCATTGCATGGCCGCCCCGTGTTCTCTCCCAGGTACAGTTAAAATTGTGGCGTCTTCCTGCATGAACTCTGTAGAACTCACCATCTCTTTTGCAATCATGCAACATGGTGCGCACCATGCGCTCTCTGCCAAAGTCAGTTACAACTCGAACCCACCCCACCTGACGTAATCTCCCTTTGTTTTCAAGTTCCACCTGCCAATTTATCACCCTCTTTCGTCATTTCTTATTCTCTCCTCCAGTTTCCTTATTTCACACTGAGGCATTGCAAAATCCTTGATCTACACGTCTGCAAAAAGCACTCTTGTGTTAAATAAAGAATAGCAATGTGAGTATGCACAAGCAGTATGAAGATTTGATTAAGTGTAAATGTGTAACTTCACCATGTGTTAATTGCAGCACGTCGGAACTGTACAAAAACGAAAAAAGAAAAAAAACGATATTTTTGACTGGAATGAAAATGTAACTGTAATGTTATTTATTAGTTTGTTTTGGAATGAAACCGAAATATTTTTTGTGGGCTTTCATTTCTAGGGGAAAGTTGGCAATCCAAAGCAGCTGACGTCAGGCAACATCACCATTAGCGTCTATCTCGGGCAAGGATAGTGTGAGTGATAGCGGGTAGAACACTCCACTAATCTAAGCTTGTCGCTCGGTGCACCAGCATATCAGCATCATAACAGGCTTGCATGCAGAAGAGCTTATCATTTCATTATCTACGGGTACAGTGCTTTGTTAACGAAGTCTTATCGTCCATTTATGTTCATTTAAGTTGCTTTTATCAGAACAGCAGTCTTGCATTTCAGTGAGTATACTCAATGATGTGCTGCTTCTGAGATCATGCTCAGTGCCTTGACTCAAGGTACTAAGCCTGATCTCAGAACTCATAATTCACTTATTGAGAAAACTTAATACTGTTTTTATCATTACCTTGCTTGAAAATTTTTGCATGCAAACGAAAACTGTTATGAATCGTTACGGACCATTTTTACGAACCAGAATGGGACTTTTTTGCAGTGGAACGAGACTAAAACCAGAAGGAAAAACATTTCGTTTCAACACCCTGGTTAATTGTATCTAGGTCAGGTTATAGTAGGTGGCTGTCAGGGCTGCATAAGGTGTTACGGCGTATGACATAATCATTGGCAAATTATCTAACTTATGAAACAGAATTTGATAAATCATTAAGGTATATTATCAATAGCAATTAAGGAACCAAGTGCCACGTGGTACACCATTTAACGTGGCCGTATAAGCCGATTTAAAATCATTTGTGTTAGCATACTAAAAGGCTATTTGAAGGAAACCTTCGATCTATGCAAGCACATTAGCATTATGTCATGTTCAGCAAGTTTCATGAGAAGCGTGGTCAAATGCTTTCGAATAGTCGAGGAGCACTTGGTCAGCTTGAATGCAGACATATAATAGTGATATATGAAGTTAGGGAATGAAGTCGGCTAGTTGTGTGTAACATAAGTAACCCTTGCAAAAACTGTGTTGGTATTTGTAAATAATGTTATGACCCTCCAAATAATTTATGACTTGCGAATGTTTGATACGGTACGCTCAAAAAGTTGGCATATATAGTACTCGTTAGTGAAATGGAAGGGTAGTTGAGTGGTGGACACTGGTCTCCATATTTGAAAATGGGAATGACTTCAGTAATTTTTCAGTCGTGAGGAATGATACCATTTGACAACGATTGTGAGGAAAGCACGCCCAGTTTAGTGGAAAAGCCTAATGAGATGTATTAATGCAGAACATTCTTTGACTCTTCCCAGGCACTTTGTGATGGGTAGGTAGGTTCCTGTGTGACATTGTTTTGCGCCTCTTCTATAAAAAAGAACTAAAGTGTCTTATGGTGCGATCAAATCCTTGACTCCCCAGCACAACAGCTCGGTTCTCTTACCATGAGGCCGCAGTTGCACACGTGTTTCTCATGTGCCAACGCAGGCTAGCTCTTTCAGCCATCTGGCATGTGCGGCATGTCACATAGCACAAGGGAGAGCATGGGCACATATGTGCCATGGTTTCCATTTTATCAGAGAGTCGGGAGAGACTCTGGAATGAAATGCACAAGTGATAGTCAGTTGTACTACAGTAAAATCTTGTTAATACGTAGTTGGCAGGGAACGTGGATCAGGTACACACTAAGTGATATACTAACCAACCAACAATGGCAGATGAGAGGCTGTAGACTTACCAGCCAGAACAAAACTACGTCTTAATGCTCACTCAGACACACACGCAGATAAGTTTTATTTGGGTGCAGGCAGCAAAAAATTTGTGATTTTCACTTGCTGGTGTGGTGGCCTTGCAGCGATCATGACGTCCTCATACTCGGCAAGGCTGTGAGCCAGTTTCTCCATCAGGCCCCACTTCTCTGCAAATGCCCTCATGACGGTCAATGCACATGCCGCATCGGATAAAGAAGGGTGATCATCCACTTCCATGTCATCGTCATCGGTGATGTGGAAACATCAGATGCTAAGGGAGCAGGAAGCAGATCATGGCCACCATATTTTGCCGTCACTGTCGGTGGCGACTGCGGCCAGTGAAAGGTCCATGCACCGCAATTTCACTGTCTATGGCCTACGCCCACGACATTTCTCCAGTTCCGTGCTTGTACACATTGAAAAATCAACTAAATTCTATGCACTAACTGTTTGGAATGTTGTGAGCGACTGCAGCAGTCAGCCAACACATTAAGCTCAATGGTGGCAGGAAGGGGGATTTATCACAGCTATATTTAAACCTAACTTACTTATGTGGGTACACATTAATGAGGTTTTACTGTACTGACATTCGTGTGCATCGCACACATATCAACAAGTTGCTTGTAAAAGTGTGAGCGCATGGAATTATTTCCCAACCTTCTTTCATAGCTGCTATATTGCAATGAGATGCTGTGCTAGACTGCACCAGTCCCAAGTGATAACTAAGCAGGTCACAGTTTGGGACAGGTTAATTTTGCACCAACTAGCCCTACATAGTACTTTGCTAAACAGGTAGTAATGTTTCTGCACCGGAGTAAAAAATATCTGTCGTCTGTCATGCTAACGGCATCATTTTCTTACTGCTGTAGTAACAACTTGGGACAGGTTAATTTTGCACCTACTACCTGAACATAGTACTCTGCTAAACAGGTTAGAATGTTTCTTCACAGGAGTAAAAAAAATCTTTCGTCATATCATCACTGTCATGCTAACATCTTTAACATAATGTCTTGCTGCTGTGGTGATGCAGACGTTCACATCACACATATACAGTTGCTGACATACACAAAAACATTGGTCCACCAGGTAAAGCTTTGTATAACCCTCAGCCATTGATGCTGGGTGGCTAGCTACCTGCAAAAAAATGTTTCACGTAACATTGATTCCCACACTGCATGAGATCTGCATGATTATTTAAAGTGTATATTGTATCTTTGAAGCCAGTGTCATCAGATGTGGAAGATATCTCCAGGTTAACACTGCGAAAACACTGTTTCCTAGCGATTTTCATGCCGCAGTATGCATATTTGGGTGAGGATAAAAGATGGTGCCCTCATGTATAAAGACTTGAAACAGTATAATGCAGAAGTTGAGGACTCTGTAAGTCTGTATTACACTGCTAGTGTTACCAATAAAAATGATGTTAGGGTGATTATGTATACTATAAATTATGTGCCAGAAACATCGAGGGTTATTTGTGAGCATTGACGGCAAGTCACATTTGTAAAAGTGGCAGTGAACAAGACTTAAAGAGCGATTGACATTCTTTGTCGAACTGTTTATACCAATGCCAAGAATCTGCTATTCTTTTTGTTTGCCTGCTTAAAATGACGCTTCTTTTTGTTATTGAGATTACCAAGGGACAAGTTAAACCAGGGTGTTTTTTAGAGATGTCTGGAATGTGTGAATCAATTAAGTTTGTGAACGTGTTTTTAAATGATAACCTGTTATCTTTGACTGAGCGAGACAGGTGATCGCTGAAACTGAATTGTAGCAAAAGCCTATTTCTTCTCTCGCATCAGGGCCATAACCATTTGGTGTATGAACATGAATTATGGGTTGAGAAGTGGTTCAGCACTGACTTTATAGTGCCTATAAGTGCCTATTTCTGTATGTTGTGCCTGTATACATGGGCCTATTCTTCCTTTTAGCACCTGAATATGCATTTTCTGGGTGCTCTTTCTGTTTTGACAGCACAGATGATTACTTCTTTCCACTAGATCAAGCTGGCAGCGTTACCTGAAACGGCTGCTAGCTGCAACATGCTTGGCAATGTGACCTAACAAGTAAGTGCTTGCATTGTCAATGTTAGCTGAGCTTTGAGGTCCTCTCATCAGTTGCCCGACACTGTTTAGCAATGCAAAAAAAGAAACATCACCAAAAGTCTCCTTTGGCAGTGGACACTCAACACCATGTTACACTGCAGGCGGGAATTTTAGAAAGGACCAGGATATTGAGAAATATGCACTGCTGACTGTAGGCGGAAGCATGCATAGTTTGCTGCTACTGCTGTCAACTATTTACACGGTCCCGTTTTTTTGGCGCCTTCGCCCCTTTGTTATTTTACAGAGACAACTAGCTCATGGTGGCACATCTAAAGCAATAAGCTCAACCCCTCACCTTGTCCTCCCTGCTCCTTTTATTCAAGTTGGTGTAGGTAAGAAGATACATACTCCTGTGCTCCAGCATCTGATAAAAAAGAAACCCTTTGTAAAGAATTCATTCATAGCAATATGGAAGAGTTGTGGTGAACAGTTCATGAGTCATTACGCAGCTACCGTAGCATAACACAATTTTTATGCATCCCATGTATGTCAGCAGTCTGCCATAGACAAGAAATATGTATTTCTTGAGCTCAAAAATATTGTGGTAGTTTTTCCTGATGCAGACTCACGAATACCAGAGCGCATGAAGCTATTAAACATATGGGAATATGAAAACTCTCTATTCATCCCTGTTGATGTTGAGCATTCCTACAAGCTTATTCTTGAGTGAGAAGAGGCACAATTTCAGAACCGAGAACCTATAGAGATGATAATAATGTGTTACTCTAATAACTTTTCTAATAATTTCTGATCGTACACTAGTCTACTATTCTTTTCTTCTTGGAAGGTTTGTAATCCACTAAGCCCAAAATTTTGCTTTTCTCATTAACCATAGCTTATTTCTGGGGATATTTTGTGTTTTTTATGCTTGCTACACTTGATGCACTATTGAAAGCACGTAAGTGGCTGTTAAATAAACGCTTCCTGCTCATTGTGTTCGAAAAAGTTTGTTAAATGTGTTTACTGAAGTATGCAGATTTGACAAAAAAAGACTACTCTCGTGTGCCTAGCAAAGCCCTATGAAGCGATTGTTTGCTCAATACGGTTGCTGCCTTTCAGACCTCACAATTGTACGCTACATGAGTTTTCTTACCATGAAAATAGACTACACACATTCATTGCGTCAAACAAATCATGGTTTATCAACAATTTATAGTGCCTATTCCAGCTCCTATCATGCCTAAAATGAAGCCTTAAGTGCCTGTTTTAGATACCTAAAACCCACACATTTAGTGCCTAAAAACCTGGTCTCTAGTCATCATGAAAGAGTTGCTCAGCAAATTAAAACAATTCATTGTTGATGAGGTCAAATATTGCTCTTTTATAACACCTTACTTGTTTTGCAATTATTTTTTTCCTGTCAGAGAAATACCAATGCGACCAGCGATAACATCATTATCAGAAGAAAAAAGCAATCCAATTGGATTGTTTAAGAGTAAATATCAGGATTATGCATTAAAGAATAAGCTCTAGAATGTTACCTAATGTTGCTGATGAGTGTGTTGGAAGAGTAATAATTGGAAGAATGGAAATTCAAGAACAACTTATTGCCATGTGTGCAATAACCAGGTTATTTTTGCAAGCAGAAACTAAAAATGCATGACAGCTGTCTAGATCGAGATTCTGTGTACCCACCTTTTCTTGCTCAAGTGCAGGTGTAATTGGAGACAGCACCGTATTAACCCCAAATACAACGCTACGCCATACATTATGCGAAGCTCTGTTACCACTAAGTGCAGACACCACCTCGCAAGGTGGTGTCTGCAAATGGTTTTGCGTACATTTAACTGTTTACAGCCCAATGCAATGAAATTCAATTTGTGGTCTCAGAAATTTGTTTCATTTGATACTCCCTTTTGACTTGCCACTTACTTGTGGCTTCCGCGAGACTCCATGGGCATTGCAGCTTACATCACACTCCGGTGTCATTGCAGCTTCTTATCATTTAATGCCAATAACTTTACAGCTAAGCTGTGTATATAGCGGGGTTCCACAATAGTTTTTGTGTGGCGACAGCAATGTGTAGTTCGTGGCATGGTCAGTATCAAATACCAGCCAGAGAACAGCCAGCGTCAAGCACCCAAAGGGGCCATATGACCGCGTCGTCGGTGAGAATGCAGAGCCGAAAACCTGCGAAAGCCAACATTGCAACCCCAAAGCATTTATCGGAACATGCAACCGAACGCTGGTGTTGTTAAAGCCAGTGGAGAATACAGGAACATATGTGTTGGATATAGCAAAGAGTATACATAAAAGTACTAAGCCTGCATATTGTGAAATATCTTAAAAGACTTTGATATAGCGAATATATTTCATTGCGTATAGTTATTCATTTTAAGAAGTCCCAGGTAGATTTCGGGCAGTAGCAACAGTAGTAACATCATTGACCAGACTACTATGGACCTTAAGCTAACACTTCTGCCATCTACCGGCAGCCTTGTGCAAATCTGCCATGTTTAACAAGAGCTGCTGGAAAGAGGACAATGGTAACAAAAGGTGAAGCACGTCCTGCACACTAACTCAGAATTTAAATGAAGCTCAGTATGTTGTGTTGCAAACGAAATTTATGGAAGAATGCTCTACTCGAAATGATCAAGGAGAGCATGATATAAACTCATCTCGTCACCTGTAACTTGAGAGAACAGCAAATACGGCTTCAGATGCTTGGTTCTACAATCATAATGTTATCATTGGGTTATGGAGATTTTAATTTTCCCAACGAAACATGCAAGGTTGCACTGCTTCACTGTTTCAATGCCTCAGAAAGTTCTTGCAGAAGTCATAAGCTAGCTTGCGAATTGTCCATGCGTGCAATATTACTTTTTATAGTTTCCTCCTGGTGCTTTGCTAGCCGCCTTTTCTCATGTTTTGTGCATGTCGGTCTCATGCAATCAGCATTCATACATCAAGTGCCCACAATTTACTTATGTACTGCAGCTAAAGCCAACCTCTCGTTCAACTGCGCCGTCAACATCGCTCATCTTCCGAGACAACCAAAAAATAATAGCTTCCATGACCACATTAATGCCATTTACTAGCAGTGTTAATAGCTTTAAGATTACCCAATCTTCCAAGCAATGTATACTATAAAACACCGGTACTTCAAGAAACGGACAAGACATGCGACTCCACATCAATTAGCTGTTTGAAATGGCTCCAGAATTGCCAGATAATTTTTATCTTTCCAGCTGAAACGAGTCCAATTCTTATATGCTCAATTGTAATGCTTTTTAAAAAGAGTGTTATGCTGGGTAATGCCCGCAAATATGAATAGACACGAAAATTCATTATTCGGCTCCTATCATAGATATTGATTGCTCTAGTGTGGTGATTGGCCTACAACAGCCTGATGGCTGGTGACTTAAATTTCTCATATTTTGATTATATTAACTTGATTATTTTGCCATGGACACATGGCAAAAATGGTGAGTTATGCACACATTTAACTTCCGTTATTTGTTTGTATATGTGCCAATTAACCCTAGAAATTTATCACCCATTGTTTAGATGGAGCACTAAAAACAGATCTTTTTCTCCCTGTTCTTAGGAGGGGGTTAGGAAGCGGCATTTTTATCATAAGCGCCATGGGTTTTATTTCGGTAATGTTATGACGCTCAATAAACGTTTTCTAGCGCAGAACTGAATGAAAGTGACACTTCATTGGCTCAGACAATGATGTGTCCTGTGATTGTAAACCAAGCATAATTCAGTTGTTTCCGGTCATGAGAGACCAGTAATATGTTCATCTTAGTCACATATTTACCAGCAATCAAGACACATATTCAAAAGTGAAGCTTTTCTTTGCAAACATCGCCAGGTTTGCGTGACCATGGGAGCTACGTGGCTGTTCTGTCGCCGAATAGGCCAACCAGTCACAGCGAAGGAGGTTCACGTCACTGCATCACCACCAGATGGCTGTGGTCTATGCTCATCCACGGCGGCGCGGGCCGTGAGGGGGACAGAAAGAAAGAACCAGAAAGCTCACCTTTGCACATCCATGGCTGCACGGTAATGAGGAAGTAAGCGCTTCTGGGGGATAAAATATTCAAATTTCGCTGAGTACGCATGTGCATGCTGCCTCTGGAGCCGTGATGCGTTCAAGGCACCCATCGTACTCACTAGTAGTCCGAAACTCCGCTTAACAAAAGGCTCGGTATAATTTGTGTATGCCTGCAATTGTATATGTGGGTGCATGTGTGTGCGTGTGTGTACTGGTATTTTGACTCTTTGTGCCCTCACACAAAGCTTCGCTGTATATATATCCAACAAGCTGGATCTGCTGCATTTTTGAAAAAATAAATACAGCTATACTGAACTGGCTGCGACTCCACAATCGCTAATAATTCATTGAAATTTATGAATTGCAGCCGTAACATTACCTCTAGGACTGCTTGTATTTTGTCTCTACTTGTGCTACAAAATGCTAGTTCACATGTTTCAATTGAAAAGCAGAACAACTTAACATATGGTGCGTTCACTTGTAAAAATCACTCCTATTTGATGGGCACCATGGGCTCTCATGCTTATGCAGTCAGCATACTCCTTCAACATGGTGTCCACAAGCTAGTTGCGCCCCTATGCCAAAAGATAGCGACACTTTTGTGCATAAGGTATATAGGACTTACGAAGTGTGCGAGAACTCCCGTATACAGCTTTATTGTCCTTTATGTACAAGTTCCTTGGATTTGCATATATTTGTGAAGGTTACTTATTTAATCTGGTAAATTCTCAATTTCCTAAACAACACAAAGAAACACAAAAACAAAAGCAATAGAAGTACTTACTCTCGACTCAGTGAAAGAATAAAAACAGCATAGTGCATATAGAAGCAAACAAAAGATCACAAAAACAGAGAAAATGCACAGTCACATAAGTGCATGACTGAAGATGTACTTGTATAATAATGTTAGGGGCAGGTGTACCGTGACTGACCAGAATAATGAAATTCTTTAACATGAAGAACCACGGACAGTTGACTGTTCGGGCACGTACTGCACCAAATACGATACTCATGTCTATTGGTTCACTTGCCTAAATATTAAAGCTGGGTCCATGTAGACCTCAGATAATTGCACCGAAGGACACCTAAAGGCAAATACTATTTGGTCAAGCTAAAGTGATAAATTAGTGGTTCAGGTGTCCAAAGCTCCACTTGATGAGAATGGAGCCCTTGTAAGCATGACCATGTAAACATAGAGGATTGGCACCATTGCTGCAATATGGTATGGGCTCCCATGATGTAACATGTCCTATTTATAATGAGAAAATTGTAGTCAAACACTTACAATAAGAAAATCAGTTACATTGCATTTCCACTTTAAACAATATTCAAACTTAATTGAATATTCTTCAAGAATCACTGATGCCATCTCTTCAGATAATGTTTTGTAACACACATACGTATTATTTGCTTGTTTAAATATTTCCATGTTCTCGCGCATTACTGATGATATATTGTGTATAAAGTGTAACAGTCTTACCTCTTTGTATACTTGATTGCTTGCCGCATACATTTTATTCTTTTTTTTTGTTTCTACATTGTTGCACTGTATTTTCATGATGTTCCACCCCCTGAGCAATGTGCGGGTAGGGGGGCCTTTGTCAGGCAGTTGCATCTGCCTTCAGCCCCTACACCCCAGACAATGCATTGTCTAAATAAAGCATTCATTCGTTCATTCATTCATTTCTCTGTTAGCTTATTTTACATGGGTGTGGCTGACCCTTGGCAGGCTTACTACTGAAAATTTTGGTAGCACACTGCTGAGAGCACCACATTTGAGATCACCAGCATGGTTACACAATCATCATCATCATCATCATCAGCCTAGTTACGCCCACTGCAGGGCAAAGGCCTCTCCCATACTTCTCCAACTACCCCGGTCATGTACTAATTGTGGCCATGTTGTCCCTGCAAACGTCTTAATGTCATCCGCCCACCTAAGTTTCTGCCGCCCCCTACTACGCTTTCCTTCCCTTGGAATCCAGTCCGTAACCCTTAATGACCATCGGTTATCTTCCCTCCTCATTACATGTCCGGCCCATGCCCATTTCTTTTTCTTGATTTCAACTAAGATGTCATTTACCCGCGTTTGTTCCCTCACCCAATCTGCTCTTTTCTTATCCCTTAACGTTACACCTATCATTCTTCTTTCCATGGCTCGTTGCGTCGTCCTCAATTTCAGCAGAACCCTTTTCGTAAGCCTCCAGGTTTCTGCCCCGTAATTGAGTACTGGTAAGACACAGCTGTTATACACTTTCCTCTTGAGGGATAGTGGCAACCTGCTGTTCATGATTTGAGAATGCCTGCCAAACGCACCCCAGCCCATTTTTATTCTTCTGGTTATTTCAGTCTCATGATCCGGATCCGTGGTCACTACCTGCCCTAAGTAGATGTATTCCCTTACCACTTCCAGTGCCTCGCTACCTATCGTAAACTGCTGTTCTCTTCCGAGACTGTTAAACATTACTTTAGTTTTCTGTAGATTAATTTTCAGACCTTCTGCTTTGCCTCTCCAGGTCAGTGAGCATGCATTGCAATTGGTCTCCTGAGTTACTAAGCAAGGCAATATCATCAGCGAATCGCAAGTTGCTAAGGTATTCTCCATCAACTTTTATCCCCAATTCTTCCCACTCCAGGTCTCTGAATACCTCCTGTAAACACGCTGTGAATAGCATTGGAGATATCGTATCTCCCTGTCTGACGCCTTTCTTTATTGGGATTTTGTTGCTTTCTTTGTGGAGGATTACGGTGGCTGTGGAACCGCTATAGATAGCTTCCAGTATCTTTACATATGGCTCATCTACACCCTGATTCCGTAGTGCCTCCATGACTGCTGAGGTTTCGACTGAATCAAATGCTTTTTCGTAATCAATGAAGGCTATATATAAGGGTTGGTTATATTCCGCACATTTCTCTATCACCTGATTGATAGTGTGAATATGGTCTATTGTTGAGTAGCCTTTACGGAATCCTGCCTGGTCCTTTGGTTGACAGAAGTCTAAGGTATTCCTGATTCTATTTGCGATTACCTTAGTAAATACTTTGTAGGCAACGGACAGTAAGCTGATCGGTCTATAATTTTTCAAGTCTTTGGCGTCCCCTTTCTTATGGATTAGGATTATGTTAGCGTTCTTCCAAGATTCCGGTACGTTCGAGGTCATGAGGCATTGTGTATATAGGGCGGCCAACCTTTCTAGGACAGTGTTCCTACCATCCTTCAACAAATCTGCTGTTACCTGATCCTCCCCAGCTGCCTTCCCCCTTTCCATAGCTCCCAAGGCGTTCTTTACCTCTTCCGGTGTTACTTGTGGGATTTCAAGTTCCTCTAGACTATTCTCTCTCACCTTATCGTCGTGGGTGTTACTGGTACTGTATAAATCTCTATAAAACTCTTCAGCCACTTGAACTATCTCATCCATATTAGTAACGATATTGCCGGCTTTGTCTCTTAACGCACACATCTGATTCTTGCCTATTCCTAGTTTCTTCTGTACTGCTTTTAGGCTTCCTCCGTTCCTGAGAGCCTGTTCAATTCTATCCATATTATAGTTCCTTATGTCCGCTGTCTTACGCTTGTTGATTAACTTAGAAAGTTCTGCCAGTTCTATTCTAGCTGTAGGGTTAGAGGCTTTCATACATTGGCGTTTCTTGATCAGATCTTTCGTCTCCTGTGATAGCTTACTGGTTTCCTGTTTAACGGCGTTACCACCGACTTCTATTGCGCACTCCTTAATGATGCCCATAAGATTGTCGTTCATTGCTTCAACACTATGGTCCTCTTCCTGGGTTAAAGCCGAATACCTGTTCTGTAGCTTGATCCGGAATTCCTCTAGTTTCCCTCTTACCGCTAACTCATTGAATGGTTTCTTATGTACCAGTTTCTTCTGTTCCCTCCTCAAGTCAAGGCTAATTCGAGTTCTTACCATCCTATGGTCACTGCAGCGCACCTTGCCGAGCACGTCTACATCTTCTATGATGCCAGGGTTCACGCAGAGTATAAAGTCGATTTCATTTCTAGTCTCACCATTCGGGCTCCTCCACGTCCACTTTCGGCTAACCCGCTTGCGGAAAAAGGTATTCATTATCCGCATATTATTTTGTTCTGCAAGCTCTACTAATAACTCTCCTCTGCTATTCCTAGAGCCTATGCCATATTTCCCCACTGACTTGTCTCCGGCCTGCTTCTTGCCTACCTTGGCATTGAAATCGCCCATCAGTATACTGTATTTTGTTTTGACTTTACCCATCGCCGATTCCACGTCTTCATAGAAGTTTCGACTTCCTGGTCATCATGACTAGATGTAGGGGCGTAGACCTGTACAACCTTCATTTTATACCTCTTATTAAGTTTCACAACAAGACATGCCACCCTCTCGTTAATGCTATAGAATTCCTGTATGTTACCAGCTATGTTCTTATTAATCAGGAATCCGACTCCTAGTTCTCGTCTCTCTGCTAAGCCCCGGTAGCACAAGACGTGCCCGCTTTTTTGCACTGTATATGCTTCTTTTGGCCTCCTAACTTCACTGAGCCCTATTATATCCCATTTACTGCCCTCTAATTCCTCCAATAGCACTGCTAGACTCGCCTCACTAGATAACGTTCTAGCGTTAAACGTTGCCAGGTTCATATTCCAATGGCGGCCTGTCCGGAGCCAGGCATTCTTAGCACCCTCTGCAGCGTCGCAGGTCTGACCGCCGCCGTGGTCAGTTGCTTTGCAGCTGCTGGGGACTGAGGGCCGGGGTTTGATTGTTGTGTTCATATAGGAGGTTGTGGCCAAGTACTGCACCAGGGTGGCCAATCCTGCTCTGGTGAGAGAGTGCGTTACCGGTTCTGGTCACCGAGATCAGGCCGCACTCCAGGCCTGTTTGTGCAATTTTCTCAATACACGGTTGTTGTTTTTTTCTGGTATTTTCCGGTGGAGAATTGTGCGGCCCGGGATTTGAATCACGGTCCTCTTGCACGGGAGGCGGATACTGTACCGTCCCCGCAGGAGTTAAATTTAAAAATAAATTGTGGGATTTTACGTGACAAAACCACTTTCTGATTATGAGGCACGCCGTAGTGGAGGACTCCGGAAATTTCGACCACCTGGGTTTCTTTATATATATAACGTGCACCTAAATCTAAGTACACAGGTGTTTTCGCATTTCGCCCCCATCGAAATGCGGCCGCCGTGGCCGGGATCCGATCCCGCGACCTCGTGCTCAGCAGTCTAACACCATAGCCACTGAGTAACCACGGCGGTTCCCGCAGGAGTTGTACGCCTCATTTAATATACAGTGGTGCCCTATTTGATCAGTCAAGGTGGACCAATCTGAGCTCGGTTATACCGCACGGATGGCACTCGGCTAGAGAGCCTGGTATTTATGACCTGCACATGAGAGGTCATACATATTTGAAGATATATATCTTTCTTTTTTTTTTTTAATTTAGGAGGGTTCCCGTACAGTGATAAAATAAAGGAAAAGACATTAAAAGAAAGAAAAAAAAAAGAAAGAAAAAGGGGCGAAAAAAAAAAGGAACATAACAGGCGATTTGAACTCGTGACCCTTCGATGTTGCCCGGAAAGATAGCTCAGTCGGTTGGTTCGTCAGGCCCCAGGCTACTTTCAAGCGCCACAGCTCCTGCTCCGAGCCTCACACTTACGTGGAAAGGGACTCATGTTGTCCGCGATAGTCGCGATTCCGAGTGGTTGGAAGGCATACTTTCTTGGAAAAATGGCTGCCCGAGGAGAAGAGCAAACTCGAGCGGCTTTAGAGACAAGGAAAACTGCCTTAAAATATTTAGACTTGAGGGAAAGCTTCGTTAACAAACTATAACACGGCAATCAGAACTCGAATACGACGAGAGAAATTAATGAGACGTGGAGAATTTCCTTGAAATAAATATGGTTTGCGAGACAAATGCTTGTAAGTATTGAACCTCTTAAAAGATGAGGGGAAATTTGCGCTCACCGAGAGGGCATCGTCCGTACGAGACCACCACCAGGCACCTTACTGAGACGTGGAGAGCTTTGCGGCCGGAACAAAGCCTCCCATCCCCGCCGGCCAAGAGGGGGAACGCGCTTTCCGATCGCTCAAGGTTGCGCGGACATAGTATAACTCTAGCATCTAGGAGAAGCTTAACCAGGTGCGATGGCGGCACGCATAGCGTGGGAAGCTAGCCGCCAGAATAACAATCTCAAGGACTGCTGCTGACGAGGGCGAAATACCTTCGTGTAATTATAATAACCCTAATAGGACTACTTTCGAAAAAAAAAAAAAGGAAACGGCCCAGAGGGCTATACTACGAGAGCTATGACTGATAGTTTTCTATATATATATATATATATTCATCTCATCTATGGGATCGCATGCACGCGTTGTTGCTTTGTCTCTGTGTGTAGCAGTTAAGAGAGCCAGTTTAAGGGCGGAGAAGAAGGAAGGAAAGGAAAGCAAAAACTGCAGCGCCGTGGTTTTAAAGCGCACCCGTGGTAGAGAAACGGAAGGTGATATAAGCGTGCGTAGCCATGATACGCACACGACAAACTGCCTTAAAATATTTAGACTTGAGGGAAAGCTTCGGTAACAAACAATAGCACAGCAATCAGCACTCGAATATAATTATAACCCTAATAATAATTGTAAATATTCATCTCATCTATGCGATCTAATGCGCGCGCTGTTGCTTTGTCTCTGCGTGTAGTAGTTAAGAGAGCCAGTTTAAGGGCGGAGAAGAAGGAAGGAAAGGAAAGTCTCTGAAGCAAAATTGCAGCGCCATGGTTTTAAAGCGCACCCGTGGTAGAGAAACGGAAGGCGATATAAGCGTGCGTGGCCATGATACGCACACGACAAACTGCCTTAAAATATTTAGACTTGAGGGAAGAGGGTGTAACCGTTAACCCTATCGTTTGTTAACGGTTACACAATAACGCTCATCAAAGTTCATTTGATTAGTAAAAAAATTGTGACCCCTTTATTCACAATTTCTTTCGAAACTAAATTAACTCTTGCCATAAAAGAAAACCTTGCGAGAATTTTGCAAGATACTCCCTATCAATCTAGATTTTATTCCTCTTTTGCCTTTAGTATTCCTTTAAGGAATGCGAGTGCCAGTTACAGTATATGTAGTGTTTACTTGAAAAAAGACATGCGGAAAATGATTAACATTATCAGTATCTCTCTCAGTTTCTTCTTCTTTTCAGTATCTTCTTCAGTATCAGTATCTTCTCTTCATTGTATAGGACTTTGGCTGCTAAGCACGCTAAAAGAAATAACTTAATGTTCTTCTTGATACTTGAATGCACTAGACTCTTTTGTGCACACCACCAGTTCCTTCGAGTTTCTGCTTTTCGCACTCTTTCATTTCTCTTACCGTAATGTTTCTGCCTTTCAATGTTTTCTTAGCTTCATTGCCTGTTGGCTTGGTATAGTGGTCACTAACAAAAAATTGAGCCCCTCAGTTGCTATTCTTGTCATTTAGCTACAACTGTAGTGTTACGACCAATGATCATGTAATTATTTTGGCACTTCCATGCAATAAATGTGATGGGGGACTAGCAGTGGTGATTATGAGTGACATGTAAATGGTGTCCGAGTGGTGGCTGCAATTATGGACACTTTCCCCCCGAGTGTACGAAATGTGAATGTAGCTAGAAACGCATCAGTGGTGTTCTAGTGAACTCATTTTGGCAGGTAGCCCCACTGGACACTCTAGCAGAGTATGGGCATGGGCTTGTTTGATGGTCTGACATTCTTCCGTTGTTCGATACAAAAGTTGCACGGCATATCACTGGACATCAACCTTTATTATTACACAATGAAACTACAGGTGGTGTACATACATCATGCCTTCGAACTGCCAATACAAACAGTGGAAAGGAATCTGCTTTTTCACAAAGAGGACTTCACCAAGAAAACAGCTATCCAAATTCATAAGAAATGCAGCTTCAACCAAATTTATAGTTGTACTAATTGTACTATGCACAATTGATTTGTCTAAAACATCACACTACATGATGAAATGTGTGGACGTGCATGCTAACTGTGTCAGCTCTGACGTAACAACACTTGTTTTTCACAAGCCGGTATGTCCTCACTACCTCAATGTAGCATAACATAGTACTTATGAACAGCGCCACAAAACCTTACTTGAAAACTGTATATAACTTTCTTGTGCTTTTTGATGTATTTAGTCAACACGAGATCTTCAAGTTTGCTTATTTGACATCGCATTCCTTGTCGAACAGTAGAACAGTTGCTAACTTTGCCAGGTCATGACTACCACTGCATATGCTTACTGAAATTTATGCAAGGACCTTTCTAACAACAAATGTTTCTATTTCTGACCGATAATTCCACTGCATTATTCCGTGTGGGAAGTACACTGCACTGAAACCCATGCTGCATGGGCAAGCTATACGGCAGTAAGTTATGTCTGGCATAAAGTATTATTTGTCATATCTGGATTGTGTTGTCCACAAAAGTTGACAGGCACAAGCCTTTGCAGTAGGTGCATCGTTGACCTAATGAGCTTTTTTGTTTTCTCTTGGATGCACAGTACATGAAAACTGGGTAAACAATAACTGCAAAATATTAACGACATTTTTCATATTGAAAACACGGCAGCTATGTGCAGATGATGTTCTTATTTTACATACTTCACATCCTTTATTGGCTTTAATCATTATTGAGCTTCATCTATGCCATGTAATTTAATTCACATTAAATTGGTACCTGCTGTGAAATAAACAGCATTAAAGGCCTTATGGTTGTCAATACTTAATGGCATTATTCTTGCCAGCATGGCATGGGCACAATGCTGCTGTTTAGGTTGAGGTGATAAATCTGCTATCAAATTTCTCAGAAGAGCAAAAATAAAATGTTCTAGCATATATTTGGTCAATGAACTGCTTAATGATCAACTTGCATTTGCTAACCAAGAACAAACATTGTGAACGACATTGGATACAACAACACCGTGCATTTTCCTTGCAATGCCAAGTTGTATTTAAAGAAAGGTTGTGCCCAGCAAGGCAAAATATTCTTGTATATCACACAATGTTCGTGGATACATCGCTAACTTGACATGTCTGGGTTGCTTAAAAATACAAGCCAGGATATTGGAACACTTCTTTCAGTAATCACAGGAATAATATGCTTTTTTTGTTTGTTTGTTTGTCAGAGGCACAATTTCTATTCAATGGCTGCTCTATTAAAGCTGTGGCTTGATCTAGGAAGATAGTTGCTAGAACCTCTGCTGACATTTCCACATGACACAAAATATGTGCAGTGAATGTGATTTCTTATCAGAAAAGTTTCCCAGCAGGACACTGTACTATAATTATCATACAACTTCCATTTCTGCTTTGTTGCTTTTGATTTGCAGTTATGAAATTCAAATAACCACTCGGAACACCAACTCATGGTAATAGGTAGTTGCCCGAGTGACTCACACATAGTTTACCATATTATAAAGACCAGGGGTAGAATTCACAAAGTTTTTGGTCTGCAAAAACTCTTTGTGATTGGCTGATGCTTCCCATACCACCTCATATGCTATCACAATAGACTTGCACCCATTCCTACTAACTGTTCTGGCTTACAGGTGGCCTTGTGAGTACTGGCACGTTTATACTATCTTGAGTCAATACCCGTCCGGATAACACCCTGCAATTTGCTCCATAAAGGGATGATGAAGTGTTCGTGTCTTCAGCTTGAAAGGTTCACGAACTGATTATGGATAAACACCAAACACTACCAATAGTTGAGATGTTTCAAAAGCATTTGTGGGACAGTAATTTATTTGTTGTCCTATCAGACACATTGCATGAAGTGAATTGTCTGCATAAAATCAGTGTCAGTAGCTTCAAAACTCTCGAGATATTCAAGCAATGCCATCGCAACAATGTCACTTGCAAATTCAGTTGACGGTTTGGTTTGCATGTATACAGGATGTGTGTGTTTTTATGAGGACATGACTAATTGAGTGGGCACACAAGTTATGCGTACAGCCTCTAAAGTTACCCATATATGCGCAGGCGTGCATTTTGCACGGATAAGCAATCTCTGGGTGCATTTTACGAGAGTGGTATTTGGAAGCGAGAAAGGAGCAAAGAATTTTGGGCACGGGCAATGATTTAGGGTATTACAATAAGTGCAGCATGAACACCTGGAAATCTATTTTCTGCAAGTAGTTAAATACCTGATGACTACTGCTGCGGAAGTGCTGGAGCATATTCTGCAAGGAATCTTTTAATTTGATTTGTTTATTTTTGCTTTTCCTTTTAGCGTCCATTTCACTGAATGCTTGATGCCTGCATAGTTTCATGCAAGCCAGTGACGACAAGCAAGAAGAATCGAAAATAAAATGAATAATTACAGAATACAGCCTACAGAATGCAGCCCCTGGCTTTGTTTGCATTTCATAGCTGTGTTCCTACTGCTACTGTAACCAGAGAACTCTGCAAGCATCACTCACACTTCAGACTTATTTCAGGACAAACAGTATACAAAGTTACTATTATGTCCTTTTTTTTACCAAAATACTTCAACAATGTTTGTGTTTACTTTTCTTTCTCATCAAGTACATCCAAGGCACTGTCCCTACCTAATGCATGTGACTGACTAAGGTATGAACAAGCACACATGTGACATATGTACAGATGCCATATATACATGGTGCCCCTTTGGGGCTTTACAGATTGCTGAAGCAAGTACTTCGTTCAAGTGTCAGTATGCTTGTTGGAGAAGATTACTCAATTGCTGCTACAGCTAGTATTGTAACAGTTCATGCAAAGGAATTTCAACTTGAATTTCAACATAGTGTGCATTGATGAAAATGTCTTTTTTTCTTTAAATGCTTTACCAGAAACGCTTTAGGCCCACATGGTATTGTCAAGTACAAGACGACAAAGGCAGATTTCCAAGTCATGTAAAAATACAGATCTTACTGGCAAATTCACTGAAGGGAAGTAATGTGCTTCCATGCGCACAAACATTGTGAAGAAATGAATAATTTAGTGAGAATGCACAATACATGTGCCGCGAACATGTTTGTGCACTGCTGTATAAAGCACTTTCGTTTGCTATAAATGCTTCATGAAAGTGAATTCAACGCACAGGAATTCCTTGAAATCCACTTGAGTGATGTCTTGCTCTGTGACAAAACATTTACAAAAGCAAAAAAAGAGAGCATAAAAAGCAGTGATTACTGTCAAGAAAATAAAATCAAGATGGAAGTTTCGAGAGCTTTCAGTGTCGGCAACATGTACAAATCCAACAGCAGGCGTACAACATGTGGAGCCAACTCGCTGAATGTAGCGCATTCACAGACATGTTCCAATGCATGAATTTGGCAGTGCAGGGTTAAATGCACATGCATAAAAGAGGCTGAAACTCAAAATCAATTGCACTGGTTTGTAAACTTAGAACAGACCTCTGAAACTTATATAAAAGCAATAATATTGACAAGAGAAGTACAAAGACAATTTGCACTGTGTCAGCCGTGGGCAGTATATAATGTGACGATTCCTTTCACTCTATTTCATTCCTTTCTTACAGTCTACTGTCACAAGTAGGCTGACCCTGGTAGTAACAGAGTCATTGCAGCACTCGAACCACTGACGAACTGCAAAAAAAAAAAAAAAACTGGAAATGGAATGGAATCGGTACATTAACCTGACCCATGTTTGTTATCGTATCAGCTCACTATTGTTGCCCTCCGATGAGCAGCAAAAAACTGAGGACAGAGAAAAAATCTGACAGAAGGACTCCATCTGTTCACAAAAGCGCTAGATGCTTTATTGCCCACGGGATTCCACTCTTCAGGCGCCACTCATTATAATGGACCAATCACCCAAGCATGTTTTTGTCTTGGAATCCTGCAAGAGCAGAGACTAGTGGGTGCCACGCTTCTTTACAAATTGGATCAAGTGAAATTGTGCGGTTGAACGTTTCAAATTAAGCAACACTTGCGATGTGAGGGTCGCCTGAGCCCTCTAAAAGGCTAGTTGACCTTGCATTCTGACTGCAGTAACTTGGTGCAAAGTGGCAGACAGATGCAAGAAATGCTCGTCTTTGCCTGTCATTTGTTTGTGTCTGTCTGCACTAAGTTACCACAGTAAGAAAGATTGAGCATTCTTACGCTGAAAGCAGTACAGCCTTGTTTGCATAGGCATATTGGTACCTTGCTCCACTTAACTTCAACCACCTGGGGTTCTTTAATGTGCACTTATGGCGTTTTTCACTGGTCGATTCGGAGCAGGATTTTTTGCTCCGCGGCAACGAATCCGAATTTCACTGGTCGATCTGGAGCGGGTTCGCGCGTTCCACTGGTCGTTTCAGATCAACTCGCTCCGCGCCGGATCGCTCTCACTTGCTCCGCCGCCGAGACGCGGATTCGGGCGGAAATAGAACGTGTCACATGGCGTCACTTCCGTCTTCAAGCGAAATCGGTACCCGGTCGGTACGCACAACATTGTGTTGGGCATAGTTTACGGAACCGGTTTGTGTCACGTGCACGCAGACTTCCTGTGTGATCTCCCGCGGAGCGTTCGTGCGCTCCACTGGCAGACTCGGATTGGTGAAAGCCGAGCGAGGATTCAGGCGGCTGCTCCAGATCGACCAGTGAAAAACGCCATTAGATTTTAGTGCAGGAGTGTTTTTGCTATGTGCCCTCGTTGGAATGCAGCCACCACAAATGGGAATCGAACCCAAGACCTTGTGCTCAGCTGCAGGACCATAGGTTCTCTAACATCAATCAGCAACTAGATAAGAGAGGAAGCATACAATTTGTTTTGCAATGGATTCAGAAGTGATCTTTATTTTTTTATTATGCTGCCCTATGCTGCTAACAAACGTTAATGCGAAAGTTTTGCTTCAGGTAAATGCTGTGTTTTCTGTCTTTGCAAACTATTTTGCTGCTGACAAAACATGTGCTCCTTGACATTATTTAGCCTGCAAGATTATGTGAACATGCCACAAGTGCACACATTGCAGGTTAACACATACAGTGCTGGAAGCAGAATTTCATCTGGTGAGGACGTCCTTGACAGTGAATCAATTTGTTGAATTGCACCACGCAAACATGTAATGAATCTGTCACATCACATACGTGTACTCGTGCTAGTTCTACTGCATTGCTGAGCTGACATGCATGCACCAATGGCAATAGGACCAAGGAAAGTACAAAGTGTAAAGCATGTTTTCACCTCTCATTAACAGAATGCGTACTATATTCAGCACCAACAAAAATGCGCCATGCTGTCTTTACATATTCATGCACTTAAACATGCTCGTTTCACAAACAGGTGGAACAGTCTTGGCAATTGCATGTATGCCATGTTATTTACACCCTATATACACACACCCTCTGCAGGACACCAGTAACACAGTGTACAAGTCCAGTAATTACACTTCACCACTGAACACGAGTCTGACAGAATATCCAAGTTTATCACATGAGTTTGCTTCAACAGTTTGAGCAATGCAGTGAAATGATGCACTGTTGGTTTCACTACGCATGATCTTGAAATGATGCAGGACAATTTTATTGCTGACAGAAAGTTCATGAGTATGTCAGCAAGAGTGTACATCATCTACAAGTTTAATAATGCCTAAATTTTAGCCTTTTTTTTTGTTATTGCCACTGCTTTATGAGGGACAAGACATAAAGGTATCACCTAACATGTCCTCATTGATGTCTATACTGGGCAGCTGTGGAAATTTACTTAAGGAATGACAGATAAAGTCAGCATCTCAGGGTGTTTGGACAAGGTTATGATGTCCTGCATCTTGACAACAAGAAATGTTAAAAGAAAATAAAGGTTTGATGATTGGAACACTTCCTTGAACCTTGGGAAATTGTGAAAATATGTTTCATTTTTACATAAGAGAAAGGAAAAATACAAAATGGCACATTTAAAAATTATCCAACTAAAACAATGCCCCAAATGCTAGGTCATGCTTTGCCTACGAGTGGAATGCAGCCCTCTCCTTCAACCACCTTTCCAAGAAAACTAAAGTAAATGCTCGAACAATGACAACTTTTTCTGAGCTCTTTTATCAGTGTTTCATGC
Source organism: Dermacentor andersoni (assembly GCF_023375885.2). Classification (NCBI taxonomy): domain Eukaryota; kingdom Metazoa; phylum Arthropoda; class Arachnida; order Ixodida; family Ixodidae; genus Dermacentor; species Dermacentor andersoni. The sequence goes on from NC_092819.1 coordinate 86,116,505, forward strand.
CTGAATGATGTCAAGCATCAAATACACTGCAACAACTGTCACACCTTGCCCTATCAGATGCAAGCACATATAATGCGCTGTCTATCCAACATGATCTTGTCAATGTTGGATTATCACATTCTCAACTGGAAGTCCAGAGCAATCCACAACTCTTATGATGAAAACTAGGTCACTTAAACATTGTGGTAGTTTTCTTATCCGCTATAAGTATCCACAGCCCGTTAAGAACTGCAAACACATAATGACTGGGCAGGAGGATTCTTGTTTACATATTGTTCAACTGGACAAACGAATTCATGCCATGCCCTAGCTCCTTTAAATGTTGTCGGAAATTTTTTCTCTCTCATGCTCATTTAAATGGAAGACGAACATTGTTTCAAAGTCATGGCACATAACAAAACTGGGAAAGGGCAAATGCACCTTAATGTTTAACTTTAATGAAGCATGTTCACAAACTGCTATCACCTTTGCTGTGATGATCAGTTGTTGCCATTTACCATGAGTCTTTGCTATGAATATTCACACAAGGAAACAACTTGTAGTTGTTACTGCCATGGAACGTTGCCAATTTCTTTTGATTCTACCAACCGAACTCTTTCCACTGCCTTCTATCACACAACACTAACTGTGACAGAAATGACAAGTGTCCTACGCCTACACACTAACCATGAGACAAGTTATATCCTACAACTGTCAATGACAGTCAGCTGACATTGCCTACAGCAGCCGTTGGTGTAAACGTTTTTCGCTGCATCCCAGGCAGGAGCGGCCCTTACTGGAAGCATGCGTGTGCCGCTTCAGTGAAAGGACAGACAGGCCGCGAACCGGCATTTTGTATCCCTTGCACATGTTTGGCGAAGATGAAACAGGATAAATTAAGATAGTGAAACAGGATAATGTGGGGAGATAGAGAGAGACAGCGTGTTCTCGCCGAACCAACAGGCAGAGAAACGAGCACCGTCAAGTTTCGCCAAACCGGCATTCGACCCCGCGTGCAGCACGCTGGGTTGCCGCAAAACAAGTCAACTGAAGTTCAGACCGAGCGGTGGTGATTGCGGTGACAGTGATCAGGACTTTTCTTGAAGCAGCACTCGTACTATGTTGGTAGGCGGCTCTAAGGCCAGGCTTTCGTCGGAGGTTGGACTGCCCTCCTGTACCTTGCGTGGCACGACTTGAGGGGTCACGCCTTTCTTGATGCGCTGCAGAAGGAAATTAAGCGAGCGTCTCGTCAGGCACCTGGCTTCACTTCTTTTTTTCATTGGTTGATTCAGTTTCATTGTGTTGTTCGTCTGTACACAGAACTTACAAATCACTGATTGGATCTACAGCCCTAGGCTAGTTTTGGTCCAAGCATAGAAATTATAGGTAGACAAACATTAAACAGTTTCACACAGTTTAATGAGATCACCGAGCATAAGAAAATCATGTGACAATTTAGCGTGCACAACAACGTTCAACAACAAAAGAAATCACAAAGTAGATTATATGCTGCTATTAGGCAAACAAAACTGTCTGGACAACAATAATATGTCTCAGGTACGCGTACAATATGACATGGCAAGAATCAATAAGCTGTTAGTCGCTGAACATAGTGCATCTCATTGAGTGCATTATGAAAATCATTACATATATTTTATTGCAAAAGACGTTGCATTCTGTATTAACCCTGGTGTTCTAGAACCGGCTTCTCAGGTTCCTAAGAATTTCATGGACAGCTTTCTCAGGTATAACAAACACCCATCTTCTCTTCACTGCTTTATTAGATAACCCATTACCATATCTGCACCACAGCTGGCTAGTATTGTGAGCATGCTTTATTTTAACATAGGATATGCATGTAAGTGATCTGCATGTAGGTGTAGTTCACTGTTCTCATATATGAAAAATTTTTTTTTTAAATGCGCAGCAGCAACTTGGACCCATTTTGTGAGTCGCCAAGCCAGGCTTAAAGGGGCAGTAAAGAGAGAAATAAGTCGTGCTGTACGAGTACATTACACTTCTACGTAAAAGCCGCTTTGACTATGAGAAGAGGCTTGATAAACCAGGAAAGATGCAAAATATGAAAAGCATGTGGTACCATTGAAGTTCCCGCACCAACTCACCATGACATCATAGATATTGAATGCTGTCTGCTCGGGTGGAGTTAATTTATCAGTAAAAATAGACTATATATCGCATTCTGAAGAAGCTAAAGCCTGAACTTAGCTTGCCGAACATTCACTACGTCAAAATAATCCAAATAACATAACAGTATATAATTTGAAATCTATGACATCACACTGACATACCAGTGCTGTGGTTTTAGTGCAGTCCTGCAAAATTACTGAGAATCAAGTTCTGAAGGAATACTCCATCGGTATAAACTGATTTAGCATTCCTCTTTAGTGTTTTGTAAAGAAAAGCAGATGAACATTTGGCAATGGCATCCACACTAGCTTAATTCTTTATGTGCGATAAGCACCCCATAACTATCCGTGTGGGTGTGGATTTGTGTGCACACACAAGCCATGGGTGCGTGTCTACAGTTGCAGACAGTAAAACATTTGAAGAAATGTGCCTACCTCTAGGAGGGTTCCTGAGCTGTTCCAGAGGTAGTAAATGGCATAGGTAGGAATCCAGATGATGGAAGCAAGAGCCATGCCCCAGCCAATCATCTCGCCCCACCAGGGATAGACGTAGTGGTCTGAGTATGTCACTGGCTCAGGCACGGCTATGTAGAACACCAGCATTCCCTGCACAAAAGCAAAGGCTTGATTATTTCGGCCCTCGGGGAATGGGCTACAAACAATAGCCTCACCACAGTACCATCACATTTACTTATTTCTTCTTCACGTATACAATTAACCATATAGACTGGAACTCTTTTCTCAAGAATTTCATGCAAATACAAGCACCACCACAATTTAAACAATCCTTAATTTGTTCCATGTTTTGGACAGGCTCAGGTTGTGTTCCCATTTTTTAGTACTAATAACTGTTCTGAATAAGTACTACAACCCGTTCATTGCAATTACAGACATGAAAGGCTTGTGTCAGTTCCATGTCTATAGTGACCATAGATGGCAGCACCATAATTGTTAAATAATTCAGAAGGAAGTGTCAGGGCATTCTAGCTCAATGAATTGACGGGTTAGTTAAGTTGGTGTGTATTCGTGATAAAACTTAGCATAAACATGAGGAACACATGAGAAGGAGACAGGGCAAGGCATTACGGTCAGCTGACATCTTCAGTATGTATGGAGCATGTGTGGTGCTTGGGCAGAGAAAAGGAGCAAGATACCACTACTGGAAAATTATTAGAAGCATCTTTTATAAGATCACTTGGATAAGAATGTGTCGATAGCATGTGTATAGCTCTGTACAACAGTGACTTTCATTTTTTTAGAATATTTTGTATTATTTGCTCTCTTGCTCTGTCTGTCATGATGGCTTCTCTGCAGAAGCTGCTTGTGTCTGTTTTCTTATGAGTAGAGGTGCAACATAATGAAGATGTCAGTTGAGCCCTGTCCTGGATCCTCCTTGTGTCATCCTTTTAGTGCCAAGGTTTATTATGTTTGGCTGCAGATTCAAAATACATAAGATTACAGGTGGGCGCTATATACATACACATCGAACATGTAAATATGGAAAGGCACAGCAATACACCTTTGCAGTTATAGGGATAATGCCTTACAGTTTTCCATATAAATTTGAAAGCAGCAATATGTGTAGACTCAAAAGCTCTTCCCTTCCCACTGGTAAAGCACTGTCAGAAATATTTGTAGACTGCGCAGAGCCAAGTGGTTGTGACTATAATCATATAGCTTCAGTTAAGTGCACTTCAGCCACTTTATATTCATGCTGGAAGGTCTCAAAATTCAAAAGGAATAAAGGAGAAAGTTGTGCTGGATGGAACTATCAAAACGAAAAGGAAACACATAGTGGTTAAAATAACTTGGGACAGCACAGTGGAAGACTATGAAGTAATTTTGACTGTGCAGAGTTCTTTAACGTTCATCTTCATATGCCAATGGCCATTTTTGGCATTACCCAATCCATGTGTAACTGCTGCGGCTGGGAATCAAACCTACGGTCTTGTTTTCATCACCAGAATGAAACAGTCGTAGACACTATAGAGGACCTCAGTCCTCATCAGAATTGCTGTAGCACTTTGCATCGCTAATGTTTTTGTCTTTTCACCTACAAATTCACTTATTAAGCATGAAATTCTATTAGCTCCCGTTGTTAGCGATCTTCAAGTGAACTTGAGCCGAAAGACAGAGCCATTATCCGGGCACTCAAATGAGAACATCAGGACAAGTTGCGTGAACAAAACGAGATCCTCCGGGCAACCAGTCAAAAGTTAAGAAAATGTGGTCTCTGGCCCCAACCCCTTTGTACACGACTGCATTACACACACTAGTTACTGCCCTAACAAACAAGTTACAAAAAATATTGCTTCCGAGTTTTTCCTAATGTTTGTTCACAATATCACTCAAGCTGTAATTTCTAATGCGCTGAAGTTTTATTTGTCATTTACAATAGCGACGTTCAAAAGTCAGATACAGGGCACCATACACTTGATTGTCATCTTTTGGCGCTGAGACAGGGTTGCCTGTGCTCTTCTCAATGCCAGCAGGCCATGAATTCGGCGGTGCGAGTTTTTCACTGCATGACCAGGCCAGCAGCGTCTGGCGGGCCACAGATGGTTGTGTGGTGTGGTGTGGTGTGGTGGGCCTTGCGAACATGCACTATACCCATTTTAAGATTGTGGCTAGTTCATCTCCAACCAATCTGCTTTACCGGTAGCAATTTCATGCTTACGTCTACTCTCAATTATGGGAGAGCCAGCATTTTTTTTAAATGTTACTTTGACTAACAAGTTTAATTAATTGGCAGCTCTAATCACCATAGCCTTGCCCATGATGGTATCAGTATACACATTCATCTATAGAACTTAACAATGTTCATTCCTATGTATGGTGCTGGTTCTGCCATTTAAACCCTGTCAAGCAAGGTTCGTGCAATCCAATGTATGGCCAGTCATACCAAAAGCTGCATTCAATGAACTTCCAATGAGTTTCAAATAGTTCCAAATATTCGGGCCATGTGATGCCTTTCTCATGTGCTGCCTGCCTTATTGGATGCTACATTGTGCAGGGACATGCATATTGCACATAAAATGTTCGCAAAACATATTTTACACTTGCCTCTGCGCGGCTCTTGCTGAAATTTCACGGTAAGATTGCATTCTGGAACCTACATCATTCAGTGTAACACTAGTGGCGCAGTTAATTTTCTGGTTCTTGCAAGGTTAACTTCGTTTATGGAGATGCATGCTGCCAAAACAACGTAAGCGTAAGCTTGCGTGGCCACCTGCCAGCAACTGCAGAAAGTAGCCGTTCAAGGAGGGTTGCCGTATGTTGCCCACTACTCTGGAGCAGGCAGCGACCCCTCGTGAATGGCAGCTTTCTGCAGCTGACAGTAGGCGACAACATATTTTATGCATGCGCTGTAGCGACAGCAGCTTGCACCTATAGATGAAGGAAACTTTGCATTTTTTTTTCTTAAAAAGCTGGCAGTTAACTGTGCCAAGTGTTGCACTGAATGACGCAGACTCCAAAATGCGATCTCCTGTGGAATTTGAGCAAGAACAGTGCAGCAGTAAGTGCGAAATCATTTTTCATACATTTTAAGCGAAATGGGCACATCCCTGTACTTTATTTAGGATTTAGAAAGCCTATATCTTGCATTTTTCAAGATAGTGCACTCATTACACAAGGTAAAATATAATTGATTTAAATGTATTTACTCACTGAAGAATGCACTTACCACAATCACACAGGGAGCAGCAAAAATCCAACAGAGGAAGAAGTACTTGTTTGGCGTGATGCCTATCATGTCCTTGATGTTGGCGTAGATCCTTTTCGCACCTGCAAGAGAGTTAGTGTAAGTCGTGCGAGTGTAATTAAGGCGACGCTTGAGTAGACTGAGATGACAGCGTGTCCTTGCAAAACTGTGGCCGAGAGTGCGTGCATACCATATATCCAGGCAAAGCCGATAATCTCGAAGAGGACAACAGTCAGCAGTGAGACACCGCTAGCCGAGAAGAAGTCCATCAGCTGGAAGATGTACATGCCTCCCTGCAAAACAGATGAAGAATGCGAAGGGCTTCGAAACAACAGCAAAAAGCATGCCAAGAAGCTCACTTATGACGATGCGGAAGTGCATCTTGAACTCTGTCACAGACACATTGAAGACACAAGGCCATTCATTTGTGCAATTAAGTGCTGCAATAATCCAACATGGCATGGTAGATTTTGCAAGCACCACTCTGGATAAGAGAGATGTAGATGATAAGATTGTGTGTGGTTTGTTGGCTCGCCACATTGGCTCCTCAAAAATATAGCTCATGAGATACTGGCATTAGTAATGGCTGGTCTTGTGTCTCCATTGCAATGTGTGCTGGCAGGTCTAGACTGTATTTTTCATGTAAGGTGCTACACTCCTCTTACCTGAGTAACCAGGGGTAGCCCCAGCAGGAATTGGACGACGACGACGCTCAAAGTGAACAGGCGGCGGTACGGTCTCAGCGTAGAGGCAAACTCATCCACCAGTCCAGTGACGAGTGCCTCAACGGTGCAGAACTGGCTGTCAATGCCCAGAACGATGAGCATGAGGAAGAAGAGTACTGCCCAGACTGGCGCAAAAGGTAACTGCACCACCATCTCGGGGTAGGCCAGGAATGCAAGGCCAGGTCCTGCATATGCAGCACACTAATGTGTGGGCATACTGAGCAAGTCATCATTATCATTATCCTATTGCCATGGTGTAATGACGGTGAAAAACCAGTCAATGGCACAACTGTAAATCATGAATCTAACTGTCTATTGAGTGAACTTGTGCCCTGAAAAACAAGTAACACTCGGAGCACAATAACAGCAGTGAGCACAATTGCTGGTCATCAAAATCTTGTCTACAGGTCAAGTGCATCAGCTATTTATATGCGACTTATTGTACATTCCAGCATGATCACTGGTGCTTGCGTACATTCCAGAATGTAGACCACTATTCGCATCGCATATGCAATCTAATTAGACAAAGTTCTTTTGCTATAGAATTGGCGACAGCATTTGGGAAAGTTCTGATGCATGTAGGCGCGTCTTGCACCAAGCAATAACTTTGTAACAGGGGTTAGCCAGAGCAAAGCGTCACTGGAAAGAAAGATAATGTACTTGTGTGAGTATTCTATTTCATGTCGACTGCTGGATGAAGGCATCTCCCAGAAATTTCTAATTACGCCAGTCTTGCTACAGCTGCCTCCACTTTATGCCTTAATATTTCCAAATGTTTTCACACCACGTGCCATCGTTGACATTTGCCTTCTCTTGGCACCCACTTTGATGCTTTAATAGACCACCGGTTACCTGCTTTATGCATTACGCGGCCTGCCTAACGCTATTTCTTCCTCTTAATCTCAACTAGAATATCAGTTACACTACCAGCTACATTTCTTATCAATGCTACCCAGTTTGGGTGTTTTGATGTACCACCTACCATTTTCCATTCTATTGCGCGTTATGCGATCCTTAGATTCTTCTGAAGTTCTATTTTAAAGCGCAGCTCTTTGGAGCCCGTTCCTGCATTTCGCAGCACCGTCGTCCTTCACCGTAACCAGCTCCGTAGCAGGGGCCAGCACGCTGCTCTAGCTGCGCGTGCTCCTGGCGCCATCTCTCGCGCAGAGCGTGAGCCTTGCTCTCTTCGCTCCTCCTCCAATGCCACCCCTGTGCGGCGGCAGTCAGAGCGCCAGCTCAGTGGCGGCTGATCTCGATGATGTGCTGCTGTGCACTGTGTGCGTTCTTGCTCACGAGGAAACACTCTTGACAGCCACCTAACAGAAACGTTGTGCTTATCAAGTTCTTTGGTAAATATTTGCAGTACTGAGGTTTTCGACATAACCACAAATTGTCTGGATGTTGAGCTGGCATATTGAGCTGGCAAGCTATCTGTGGGCACCCTCAGAAGCAATTTGCATTGTGGTGTACTGCGAGGGCGAGAACGTTTATGGAGCGAGATTACTGCTTCTGATTACAGGTGAGCAAGTCTGTGGTTCATCACTGACCTGGCTGTTCTGACTGTCACAACTGTCCAACTGTCACATTTCATGCCATGAGTACACACCATGAGTACACACACCTATAGCTATAGTATTGCACTGATTAACCTTTAAGGGTATGCATGCTCTATTCAAGCTAAAGTATCAGTTTGCAGCACACACAAATATGCAGTGTGAAGGCTACCTGATCGTGCCACCTCAGAGACATCCTTGTCTTGTATGTGGGCCATGTGACCTAGAACTGAGAATATGACCAGACCAGCAAAAAGACTTGTTCCACTGCAAATGGTGCACACGATCATGGAATCCCTGCAAAATGACAAACACAGTGACAGTGTGTTTCATGAGGTGCAATTGCCATCACAGCACTAATAAAAATGTACAAGGAACTAAGATATTCATAATTCAGAATGCAAATCCAGCACTTCTATTTTGAATGAAAGCATTTTTTAATATGGTGAACTTTATATTCGATTTCATGAAATATTCAATTGTGACTCATTAAACATGATTATTGTATGTTTATTGGACCTTGCCCGCCATAAATATTGCCAACAACTGCTTCAGGCACTTCTTCCAAGCCAATTAACCAGAAAGTATGGTCAATTTGTGACTGTTTTCTCATATACAGAAGCTGATCAGTGGAATGGACTCTAAATAGCATCACTCTCATCAAAGGAAATAAAAAATATCTTTTTTTTTAGAACTTTCCCTCTACGTGTTTCTTTTCTGCTTTCGGAAGTAGGAAAATACTTAGCACTCAATTTGACATTTTAGGTCCTTATTTCTCAAGTATGGATATATACTTATTCGATTAAACCTAAAAGTTTCGTTATTCAAACACCATTACAATGTAATGCACACATCTAGGAAAACAGCCAAGAGCACTGCTGATATGCCAGCAAATGTATTTTGCGTAATAACAACCAATTTTACTTTCAATATGATATATATTATATTGATGGTATTGATGTTATTATGTGATATATTCGTGAACTGTTTGTCCATACCAAACTTTCAGCCAATGGTGTCTGCATGTATATGGAGGCACTGCATACAGATACTATAGGAATGGGTTAATTGTCTAACTAGATCAAAAGGTGTAAAATTGGCATGTCTGGACATTTTCACCTCACATAATTAAGGTAAAGCAAGCGAGAACTAAGAAAATATTGAGTAAAAAGAAGTGAAGGCATCATTTGTTTAGGCACAACATAACAAAATGTAAATTAGCGGGGGGGGCGGGGGATAGGTACAAGTTTCATCATCTGCACCAACCTGTAAAAGTTGTGGTTGTACTTGTTGTAGCTACCCAGCGCAACATTGGCACCAATGCCGATGCCGTATGAGAACAACACCTGTGTCCCAGCCGCAATCCACACCTGCAGACAAGAATGGAGGGCTGACATGGTGACAGGTTGGCCCCTGTCAATGCTTGTCATTCTCTTTTCAGAGTTCATCACACCTTGACAGGGGTGGAGGGTCGCTCACGTCAACACAACAAATGTGTTCTGTACATGTATGCAGAATGCTTACAAACAGAGTGCCTAGCAATCAGCAGGTCGAATGGGCCCAATGCACACCTTGAAAATGTTTTTCAAGTGTGCAGCTAACAAAGTGACATGCACAAGTGAATGATACACGCTTTCATTTTACTGGGTGAGCATGTTGGACCGAGAGATTTTTCAGTGAAGCCCCGTGTGGTGACCAAAGATTCACTTTACTGCTGACAGTGTCAAGTGCAGTGACATTGACAAGATACGAAACTGTAGACAAGCTATGGCAGAAATTTAAGGAAGGCATTGCATTCTGTGAAAGTAACTTTATACCAACTAAAATAAGGTATCTAAAACGTGAATAACCGTGGATAATGCGTAACATTATTCGTATGAAAAGAAAAGTGTAGTGCATGCGCAGAAACCGAGGTAATCCGGACGACATTCACAGTTTGTGCAATAACGTCTTAATCTTAAGAATTGCTTAAGAGCCCCCATAGTTCTTTTAAATGCTATTGTAACCATATATATATGTACAGATAACAACACACACACACACAGAGAACAACTTAATCCATTGTGTATTTCCTTTGATGGGTTTCTGTCTTTCTTTTTTCTGTAAGCTAGCAACTCACATGAAGTGCAAAATGAAGACACTACTGCCTCTGTGTGGCACAAAATGGAGAGCTGTGGCTCACCCTCGGATCTCTGAGCTTGCTCCATTCAGGACGCAGGTAGTATAGTAGCCCTTCTGAGGCACCCTCCAATGTGACTCCACGGATGAACAGGATGAACAGAATGAGATAGGGGAAGAGTGCTGTGCACCAAATAATCTGTAATGTGCAAATTGGCGAGACGACGTAATCAAGACAAGGCATTGTAGCTGCATGGCACTGCATAAGAATTTCTTTCTGGATTTTTTTGTTGCATTATAATAACAGGAAAATTCCCAATCACATCTGATTGATTATGTAGACCATGCATGTCTGACAGTTTCGCCAAACACCTTAGTACTATAGTTGCCTCACATTGCATCTAGTAGCATGGTGAAAATAGATGTTCTCATGATAAGCCTCACGCCTATTCCCACGCCTATTCCCACTTAATGCACCGGTGAAAACACTGTTTAGCGGGAAATAAATGCATAAAAAGTAAGGAATATACAACAGCGCTATATCTTTAATCACTTTCTTCTGTATGTTCTTAAGCAATGCAGCACATCAGATTCCATGAAATTCATTGCGGCTGAATAACCCATTATATCACTGAAAGGGATTGTTACCTACAGCTTTGGATATGTATATGGGTTAGATAGCTTCAGTGACGGCATACAATGCAGTGCTATGGTGCAACGGTTCAGTACAGTACAGCACAGTGCAGATCAGCATGTGCACAGATTTTTTTCATTTATCAGATAGAATTAACCGGCTCCAGGCACTACTTTATTCATGCGAGTTGCCTCACATGTTCGTGCAGCATTTTTTGAGGACAACTGTGCTGAACTATGGCTGAACGACTTGGTGATGGAGCCATCCTGATTTGTGAAATCGCTTGTACAACTCCTACGGCTCCGCAGCTCGCAAAAAAAAGCTGCCATCAATAATCGAATGCTGGCAGCATTCTCAAATCCACTGATATACATGCAAAATGATAAACCAGCAGACTTCAGTGATTCTGGAAGCTGTGAACTAATTTACTGTGAAAGCGTTATACTCTTGATCCCCACTACCACCAATGCCACCAACTTTGCACACAGATTCAATTCCATGTAAACTTGTAGAATTGTGTGCCACAACAATGATGGCAGCATAACAATGAAAATGACAGTGGCAGGAAGGCAACACAATGACAACCTTAACAATGAGGGAATGAGGATGGCAATACACATACTTCAGTGTAACAGAATCGAACAGATGGATGGACCAAGCAAACTTTGTTTTGAGCTCCTACTGCTCAAGAGTAGCTTGTAGAAAGCATTTCATGCAAAGTTATAAACAGCATTAAAAAAATATGGCCAGTGTGCCGCAGGGTAAGTAACCTAGTCTCTCATGTTATGTTGATGACTATGGGGGAGCTGTTGCTGGTGTTCTTCTAGTTTTCAACGTATGTTTGCTCTCTATAATGCGAAAAAGGAAAACAGGGGTAAGGGGGAACGTTGGCCTCATTGTTAAGATGGTGTAAATGTGGCATTCGATTTCATCTTGCTCTGGACATTGACATCTGAGGATAGCTCCATGAAATAGGTTGCATTCCGGCAACCGTGTCGGAGTACTGTTTAAACAGATGGATTAAAAGTGCAGCGGCTTACATGAAACATAACTGCCTGTGTGTAGACCTTCAAGCGACACATTTGAAAGGGCCTCACCTTGCCACTCTGATGGAGTCCTCTCCAAATAACTATGTACACAAGGAACCATGCCAAGAGAAGGTAGAGGGCAAGTTCAGGCCGCAGAGAACCAACTTCCTCCAAGCCATTAGTGATGCCCAGCACATTGTTCCTGAAAGCACAAGAAAGAAAGGTCTTTCATTTCACCATCAGTCAAGACACAATGAGCTCGCCCGGTAATGTGCTCATGGTTCCATCGATCGGCAGCTTGTGAACATCCTAACAGCATATTGTTTGCAGTCACTCTGGGCTTATTTTATTCTCGTTCACTTAGATAAATGACATCAGTCATACAACTTACAAAATGTTTGGGCGTGAGTTTTTATTCGAAATTTTGTATGGAGTACTGATGCAATTGCTTGCAAGAAGACATCTGTCGTGTTATTCTTTGAGAGGCAGAGACGAAGAAGGAAAGGAGGGAATCTTACACTCAGGAATGGGGCAAAGATAGATGAGAAAAAGGAAAGATAAGAAAAATAATAAAGAGCCAGTCAGCGTGAACACATGCACAGAGAAATTTTCACTAACAGTCACGAGTGTAATTGGGCTTTTGCGGCCTTGTGCATGCAAAAATGCAATCCAATGTAACATGTAATGAAGTAATGGCATCACTGCATATTTGCCTGCAGATATAACCACTATAACATAGTCAAACCAGTTGTAATGTTCATGCTTATGCACCAAATATAGTTTTGTACATCAGGTAAGCTCGCCCATGAGGAAAGTAAAATAACCGCTGCAATACGTTCGTTCATACAGATTCCTTACGGAATACATACGGATTCCTTATCTGCAGTAGAAAGAAAAGAAACAAGCAAGGAATTTTTTTATTGAAAACGAAACTAGATGGATAGTAGGTAGTAATATTTTGTCTGCGCCTTACTCTGCTTTCAACATCACTAAGAATGGAGTTCTGGATCAGTGAGATTGTCTAGACCTGCTCCAGTTCACTTCCAGTAAGCAACGCAACAACACACAGGTAAGAAGCTTGTAGGATCCTGCTTTGCTGCACTTCCTATAAGCTTTGTGCACATTTCTGAACATTCTAGCACATTAAAAAAAGAAAAGTAAATTTAAATATGTCTGCCAAAAATAATAAAATAAAGATTACTCCCCTGAGCCCTTGCTTTCGCTGTCTGCAAGTGCTTTGTGGCACTGGCACTGGGCTCCCCGAGTTCAATACACCCAATGTCTAGTTCGCTGTGAGGCCGATATTTTATACCACAGTCACATGGGCACTTTCGATCGATCGAGTGAGATCCAGGTTGAATTTCTCAATTGCGGTTGGCTCCCTTCTGAAGCTCAATTTTTGCGCAAAGGAGCCAATCCCAATTCAGCAATTCAATCCCATTTGAAAGTGGCCAGTATGACTGGAGTATACTTAAGTTTCGAGTGTTTGATATATGGAATAAGCAGAACCCATTTATAATGAAATCAATAGTTCCGCAAGAAGTGGTCATTATATCAGTAGCTTGCAATATGTGGACTTGCTCTTTGACATGTGCAAAAATTGGTCGCGCTGTTCTGTCGCAGAATTATTGCAAACCATTAACAAGCAGTGGCATGGCTAGAGTTGGCACATCGGGCATGTGCTTCCCCTCCTCAAAAAAAGAAAATAATAATAATAAATAATTTTGTGTTAGTCTGTAGCCTGCCCAATCTTCCTCCCCCTTCTATCCCCCTCCCCGGCACCGGTAAAGTGTAGGGAGGACATCGAAGCATGCTAGTCAGGTGCCTGCCACCCCCTTGAAAAATAATTCTGGCTGCACCACTGCTCAAGAGGCCTCCGGTGCAGTGGTGTAGTAATGCCAGGGGGGCGGTGGGGGTTGCCAGTTGGGGGAGGTGTCATATATGTCTGAAGACCCCCCCCTCTTTCCGCCAGCTTGACTGGGCGTAAATGGTAAAGAATGTTCCGGTAACCAGCTGCCCGAGCTCATGTACCCGATACACCAGATTTGTAATGCCGCAGAATTGTAGGTTGCAGCTTTAGCAACATCTTACATAATAATTACACGAATGTGCGGGTTGAAAAATTTAATTCGCTAAATCGTTTCTGTGTCGTCAGTATAAATACAGTGTTCCATTTATCAATTTTGTATCATTTGTGTTATTTTTCTACCAATTTAGAGGGGTGGAATAAAAACACCGTCTCCTAGTTTTGGCTAACTGTCTCGTTACCATTTTGTTGTTGAGTGACTTCATGTCACAAATACAGTGTGTTGTTTCAGCTGCACGAAATTTTATAAAAATGTGAATTTTGTGAGGTTAGTTTCGGATATTTCATCAGGTTAGGTGTCCTTAACTTGTGACCACTGAGAACTCGGTATTGTATGTGCAAATATGGGAGATAATTAATAAGGATATCTTAAATAACTGCTTAATTAGAAATTATAGAGGCAATGCTGCAAGTCAGGAATCGAGGACCCGAAGGCATATTATTAACTCCACAAGAACTTCTCTAAACAAAATCGCCATGGGTGCTAGAGCCCGCAGTACTTTGGCACTGCGGGTGGCCCAGTATGACAGTACCAAAAGAAATATGAAATAGTGCACCACTGAAGTTGATATCTCCATCCTCTCTACTGCTAGTCCAGACCAACAGTAGCTCAAGTTTCTGCTGGCATGGGCTTCATCACGGCTTTCTCTTTTTTTTCATGGTGGCGTCAGGAATCGACGTGAAGCGTGCTCTATTGTGTTCCCAATCTTGTGGCAGTACTGCAACTCGGATAATCACGTTTGCCAATAGCAGCAAATCTAAAAATGGCTTTGTGGATTGAAGAACTCGTAAATGTCAAAGCATTGGCGCCAGCGCAACAGGGAAGCAGGTGGCGTTTTCTAATAGGGTGGGAAGATCAAATGTCACTGGCAGGCTATCTCATTTTCGTTTGCGTTGAAGGCTGCACACAGCCAAAACACTGCACGCCATAGTACCTATGACAATCTTTGTGAAGTTGTAGCTCACGTACTTTGCGTGTGCCCTCAATATGCGGCCGAACGAAGAAAACTCAAATCTACAGTTGACAGCTTGGACTCCCGCCCCTTTTCAGAAGAAAAGCTTTTGGGCGCGTGGAGGAGTGTTGACTGTGCCCAACGTGCCATAAAAGCACTTTTGAACTTTTTAAGTGAGACTGGTTTAGACGATCGCCTCTAGAAGCTGTGAGACGTGTAGTCAGTGCGAAATGTGTTTGCGCAAAAACTTTTTGTGGCAAGATTACTTTTTGTATGGACAAGATTACTCTTAGTGTATTGCATCTCCAGTGCGCATCCGCATATTGGACAACGTGTATATAGTATCTCATTGTGCCATATCATAATCATCCGCCACCTACCTTTCCCTGTATTTCCCACTTCCCCATTCCCCAGTGAGGAGTAGCAGGCTAGAGACACGCTCTCCAGGCCGACCTCTCCTCCTTTCTCTCCATTAAAATCTACTCCTCCTCCTTTGTGAAGTTGTTGTTGGTCAACATATGACTGTTGGGCTTCAATTTCGCAAATGCAATATTGCCTCTAAAATCGCTAATTAAAACTCTCATATAATATTTTTGTTGCTTGTGAGCCATATTTTTCACGATGCTGCATCTGTACTGGCTGCCAAGCCATGCAGTCTGACAGCAGATGCACAAATGTGCTTATCACAAGTTATCGTTGCAGCAGCCTGCAACTTGGTGCATTAACTAAACCAGCGTGTATACTTGCTACATTCGCGATGTCTGGGAATGATAGTGAAAGGGGGGGCCTCGGGGGACGTGCGCGGTATCCAAGGTGGCTGTGCTGTTGCTGAACCCCCCCTGTTCCCCGGAAATTTTCTATATCTTCGCCTTGCTGACTACACCCTGTGGGGATGGGGGGTGAGGTGACAGAATACCTATGGGCCTCGGTGCCAGACGACCTAGCTACGCCACTGCTCCGGTGACAACTTAATATCACTTCGTGAAGCGACCACTGCATGCTTACGAGTGAATTGAACTGCCTTTTCAGTGAATCGAACCTTCCGTGCGCGATGCCCACAAATAAATTCCTCGACTGTTTCTTTAAGTTGAATGAACAGCGCAGAGGCCGCACAATGAAATTTTCAGTGAAAAGCGACAGTTGCACCGTTTCACTTTCTTTCCCCCCTAGAACGCGTGTGGAGTGCCACCATGCTTCTGTTCACTTCCGCGTATTCTACCACGTAGTTTTTTATTGCAGTATTTAAGTACGTCAAAGCGACATTTGCTGATTTTGCACCTCGAAGCAGCAGTTAGAGGTTAAAGCACGTTTGCGCAGCAGTTACGAAGTTCGCGCATTCGTAAGTGCAATAACAGATTGCGAATTTGGCAAATCGCACCATGGTTGCCGTAGTGCGCACCGGGGCGCCCTGGTGCGACGATGAATGGTAGAAACGGCGTATTAAGGCTATACAGTGCCCCAGTGCGATTTGCCCCCCAAAAAATGACGATGTTCGCTCCTCTCTCGCTTTCTTGTTTTTGCTCACTAAGTTTTTCTGAAAAAAAATTTTGGTTTTTACTGTAGCTGTGAATTTTCGTTTAAGAAGTCCGCAGGTCAATCCAAAGAACGCGTCGGTACTTTTTCCAGAATGTCTCTTGATTCTGATCGTGTGTCATTTCGAAACCCTTAGATCAGTAATCGGTTTTCTTACGGCTAGATCTTGTGATTATTTTACAATTGGTGGGATTTGAGGGGATTCTTAGTGCGAGAATGAAGCATCATATATAAAGAAAGAAAATTGCCTGTGGTTTAGCTCTGGTTAACCCTAGTTGAATTGCGAAAATCGCTCCGGGACGTGGCACGACTTCTTCTAGCCGCATCTTCGTTACGACGCTTCTCGAGTCGTGTGGCGCGTTCTTCTGGCGTCTCTTGAGCGCGGTGTCTCTTCCTAGCTTCGTTCTGTCGTTGTTGCGTCTTTTGTGCTCTCCATAACGACAAAATACACCGAGGCGAAGCGCATATATATACCCCCCCCCCCCCCCCCCCCCGCGAGGAGACCCCTCCTCTCCCTCTACCCCAGCGGAGCACATCTGGTGGAGCGAGCGGCGACGGAAGCGGTACTAGTTCACTGTAGCAGCGGCGTCGACGGCGGCGCCATCTGTTGGAGCGCGACTGCGGCGTTGCTAGGCAACGGCGGCTCAAGGTCGTTCGTCGGCCACGGCATATGTCATACTGCGTACGGCTGCCTGCATACGGCATACGGCGCGACGAGCCGAAATGGCTCGCTGGCTGGCGTAGTAAAGCTTTCGCTTTAAAAAAAAGTTGGCTGGAAGCGGAAACTACAATGACATACACGCCGCCGTTTTGCAAAGGTCTCGCCGGTATGGCGTCCTTAAGGATGTCATGGCTGTGCGTCAGCCACGCGAGGCTAAGCACGCCGAGAGCCGCGAAGTTACGTTTTCTGTGTCACTTGGGCCCAAAAAGTCGTGCGAAGTTCGAAAGGTTGAATGTCGATCATCGCGATCCATCATCAGCAGTAACCTAAAACGAAGTGTCAACCAACCGTGATCCCGCTGATCTCCAGATAACGGCGTAGTAACCACCGGCAAATTGCACGACGCATTGCCGCGTTCTCAACGACTCGGGTCGCGTGTAGATCGACAGCAACAACACCAACGCTTCAGCGGCAGTTGGTCCCAATTTGCTCATCTAGGGGGTCGTGTCTTCGCCACTGTTGGGCTGGAGGGGCACGCGACTCTCGCCTTTCAGAGGGCCTATATTGATTTTTTTTTTTCACTTCGCGTTTGACGTGTTTATTGTAACAGTATGGCGCATTAAAAAATATGCTCGTTATATATGGACGCAGTCTGAACATGCAGGGTAGGAAAACCGTAAGTGCACCGAAATATGCTTGTTATAACCGATAAATCGTTACATCAGGGATCGTTGTGAGTTTGACCGGATGTGTTATGTTCAGGTTAGACTGTAGCGCTTGCGACCCTGTGAATCCCGTGACCGCCGAGTCATCACAGACTCGGTCCAGAATGTTTGATTCCCGGTAGCTTTTACTCGATCTGCACTTTAAGTTCTGCCAACTTTTTTTCTTTTTTCTCGTTATAGCGTATTACGCGTACTTCCCCCCACCCCCTCTACATGTTGGAATAACTAATCCAAGGGTTTACAAGTGAACAAGGCGTCAACGTTCCAGATGTGGCAAGTGTGGTTCATATAAAATTACATCACAGATGCATTTGATATGACACTGCGCAAAAAGCAGCACGAGTTCCGCGAGCATGGGATGATGGCAAACGTGGTCGCGACACTCACTCCCAGTACTCCTTGACGGACGAGACAGCCTGGGCAGCCGTGAGGTTCCGCGGGGCGAGGCTGGAGATGTTTTCGCGGATGCCGAGGCAGCGCTCGGTATTCCATTCATTGCCGCACTGCTCCCAGGGCAGCGGGCTGTGGAACGAGGCAACCAGGTAGTACAGGGTGTAGGCGATGAGTACGATGTAGTAGATGTTGCTCAGCCCGATCATGGTCATCGATGCGAACCCCACACCTGAGTTCGAGGGAGAGGGAAGGTCGGCGAGGAAGAATAAACATATAATAATTATATGCATAGTTCACTGCAGAAGAGCAAATTCCACCATACTGTCCGTTTGATGGGCAGCTATGCTCTCTTTGAGTGGCTCAAAACGCTGCGACAGCAGAATTCGACAACATGGCGGTGCATACTGACAATATTAATTATTAAAAGTGTTGAGAACAACGTGATGAATAACATTGCCAAATTCCGCCATGTTGTCAAATTATGTAATGGCTCAATATGAAACAACCAGAGAGGCCGTGGCAGCCCTGTGGGCCAATCAGAGCTGACAAGATAGCGTATGCAACAATGTCCGTAATGACACCCTGTAACGAGGGTCAAATTCCACATGCGACCTCCAGTTATCGTTGCACTGCAAATAACAAGAACAACGTTGAGTTGAACGGACGCATAAACCCTCGCTTTTAAAAGACGCATGCACAAGTACACATGTACGCAAAAGTGAACGACGGAGTGAAACAGCCGTGATGCCGTTTTGCAGGCTGATAACCGGTACAATTACAGTGATCATCAGGGTTGAACATCTACGTATGTTTGCTTTTTGTTTTTGCTATTCTGAATGCGACATGTGCAGTGCTACAAATGTTTGATTTGCGCGTCTGTCAAGTTGCGAGTCAGCGCGGTCGTGTGTGCGTTATTTTCCCTATGCTTCGTCGTCCCAGAGCTGTCTTCTTGCAACTACACGGACGTGGCGATATCCTTGTGTCTTTGCTCTCGATTCACGTCCGCCGGACACGCACCAACCCAACAATCGTATGCACGGCGAGCCTACGCCGGAAGTTGCGCCTGATCAGTGGCTTGAGCGTTCATATATCTCCGGGGCTTCCGGCGACCCGCAGTCGTCACCCACAGGAGTCGAATTTTGCAGATACTGAGCAAATACTGCACACATCGTTGGTCGAAATGAGGCGAACACGTTAAGTACAAGAATCGTTTATCTCGCCTGAGGTCAGCTACTAGATGAAGGAAGAAAAGGGGCAATTTCAATTTGCGCGATGCTCAAAGCGTATACATTAATGACGTCGCAAATGAAGCAGCAGCACCGTAGGCAAATAGCTTGGAATATATTACGTGTTATCGACAGCGTATATGTAGTTTATTATACAGTAATAGCCGTCTTATGTGGGGAAAAAGAATGAACGAGTGGAAAACAAATTAGGAATAGTATTTTAGCTCACGCAGACCGGGCAGTAATAAAAAAAGGCGGGATCTGTCCTTCTCACAACCTTTCTTTTTTTTTTTTTTTTTTTTTGTGAGCTGCGACACAGTTTGGACACGACTGGAAGATCACTGTGGCATTAGTTGTAAACAAAGATGCCCAAGGCGGGGAGACAAGAATCGCATTTCCTTCTTTAAAGCCACTGAAGTTTTCCAGCAAATTAAAATACATAATTCGGGAGCGGGTGAAAATATCATGTAGCCTTCTACCTATTTTATGGAAGAGAAGTAACAGCACTACAAACTTTTTGCTCACATCGAAGCACTGCCATCTGCGCATGTTTTTCGCGCCAACAATGTATTTTCGAAGATAATGCATGCGAGCTCGGTATGAATGCACTGCACGTTGAAGAATGTACGAACAATGACTGTATATGTTCGATAATGTGAGCGAACAATACAAACAGTGAATGTGTCTGCTTATCGCACGTTAAATGGAGCGAGAGCCTCCGTATGGTTAAGCAGCCCTTAGCTGTTGTTGTTTTGCTGCAGTAATCGCACCCCACATCCTATTTATTGTCCTAATCGTCCTACGAACTTACGTGCTCTTATAACCCCCATAGACAGTTTAGGGACCGCAAACAGCATATGGAAATTTTCTTTAGTCTGTTTCACGGGCTTCACAGATAAATGTTCGTATGTTTTTATGAAGGTTCCGAAAGGCTTTTCTTTTTAAAGGCAGCAAGATGAGAGCGGGCATACCTTTGAACATGGGCACCAGGTTCCAGATGCCGATGCCTCCCGTGTTCAAGTACTGTCCGATCGACACTTCCATAACAAATAAGGGCACACCGCAGAGCACGATGCTAATGAAAAATGGCACCAGGAAAGCACCTGTAAAACGAAGCACACAGACACACGCAAAGAACGTGGCGGTGTTAGAAGCGCCGAGGAGCTCCGTTATCTATTCACAAGTAGCACGCATTGCGAAAGAATGAAAAGCGATCACTGTTCGGATATTTGGACGTATAGAGCATTGCAAGAGCGAACGCGCGACGAACGCACGCAAAAGCAGATCACACACTTCAGTGAAAGGTTCGTCTGAAGCACCACAGGGGTGTCCGTTTTTCGTTAGCCAGAGAAAGCAGGCCCAATTTTTGCACAAGGATTCAATTTTCAGAGTGATTAGGCATTCTTCTGCCTCTCCCGAGTCTTAAATATTAATCTGTGTTGACTCAACACTTACAAGTGGGATCGGCGAACCTTTCATAATTGACCAATCAATCATTTCAGTAAGAGTGCATGGTGACAAAAAAAGGGAATCTGACTAAACACACATCGTCAAGGTAAAGGGGAGGGGGGGAACGTGAAGCTTCGCTTTCTATGCGGGACCATGAAGAAGTCCCACACTAAGGCACCCGGGAGGCGGATACCACCGGGTGTGTAAGCAATATAGTTAGACGCGCTTGACATCCCCCACAACATCTTGCTCGTCTAGATTGCTCTGCAAGGAAACAGCCCGCATCAAAGAGAATTAATAGAGAGATCGAACAGGGACTACAGGAAAAGCAAGAAGAAAAAAATGTGTGGAGTCGCAGTCACATGAAATCAAAGGCACTCTATTACGTATATGGATGCAAAAGCTTGTGCGGGCAATACTTCCTTCGGCCCTTTTGACATTGGATGAAATTTTGAATTCCGTCAAGCCGAAACTTGCGAGCTCGCGAATAGCCACACCCAAGCGACAAGTGCGTACTTGAATAAGGCTTGTATAAGCCCAGTTTTAGGGAACGTATGCGAGGACATAAGTGGCTTCCCCGGCAGTTGAATGAGTGCATAAAAAAAATAATAGCTGGGCAAAGGAAGTTTTCGCAGACATCGCAGTCTGCGTCGGCTTCGTCTACACATCGTCAGCTGTATTGTACATCCAGTTAACTCTCCCTCTGTTTCCGGTGTTGCAAGGACAAAAGCTGGAGCCGGCCGACGAGCTCCATTCTCTCCTCCTGAACCCCTACTCCCCCCTCGCCCCATTTAGACCCCCGGCTAGAGCGAGAGTGTAGAGTAAGAACAGAGCGTTATTTGCCCATTTC
Organism: Dermacentor andersoni; assembly: GCF_023375885.2. Lineage (NCBI taxonomy): Eukaryota > Metazoa > Arthropoda > Arachnida > Ixodida > Ixodidae > Dermacentor > Dermacentor andersoni. The sequence continues at coordinate 86,138,268 of NC_092819.1, forward strand.
CGTTATTTATTCTTTCTCACGTCGCTCACTGTGAGAAAGAAGGAGGACCTTTCTTAACGGAAAGACTGGCGACATCCTTGGTCAACGAAGATTTATTCGGTGTCGCATATTTTTCTCAGTCGGCTCTTTAACACTATTTGAAAGAGGTTAATAATCTATGGGATTAGCTTCGAGCTTTGGCTACCTTCAGTTCACGTGACTGCGACAACACACACAATCATCATCGCAGGAAACACCACAATGTACAGGATCGCCCCATCTTAGGGAAAAGAACCACTTCATTAGTAATCAAACCCTTATAGCTGTTTAATCTTGAAGTGGAGGCCTGCAGGCTCACTTTGCATTAATATATATTTGCGTTAGGCGCAATATCAACCACTTTCTTTTTTTAAAAGAAACGTTGAAGCTACATAGGGTTGAATACTAATGAGGTGTCGTGCCTGCGAGAGGTCGGTCCTGTACAAAAAAACTTATGAATGACACACAATTAACCAGTCACTTTTTTCTACTACCAAAATGTCCCATAGACTCGATTTCCATCTTGGCATCATTGTGCATGCAGTTTAATTTGCATTTACATCTCACCTTCGCACAATATTCGTATCATATTTTTTTCTCAATAAATGATCATGATATTTCATTCCTTATAAAGGAAATAAATAATTGCGGCATCAAATAAAGCGAGACCACATAAAACATCCCTCATTGCTGCTTCTTACAACCTGCATTTAGCTGTTCAGTTCCATAGATTTTTTTTTTATTCTTGTTATTTTCTAATCTGCAGGAAAGCAGTCAGGAACGAAAAATACCGTTGAATTTGACCACGTCGACTTAAAGATTATTTAGAAGCACAAATATTCACATTCTGTTGTTCAAATGACTATCCTTATCTGAACACCACATCAACTTTAAAAAAAAATTAAAAAAGGAACCGTGCAGGTTTTACTGCAAGGTGGCTTTGCTGCGCAGTTACCACGGCTTAGGTGAAGCCAAATTGTTCTCGTTCTTGCGCAGATGGTTTATCTGCGTGTTATTGCCACTGAACTTTTCTTGTGGCTTCAGTGCGGCAATTATTCAAGATTTATTCCTGTATTGCAGGTCAATAACAACAAAAAGCACGCGTTCCCTAACAAACACAAACGTTTTCCTAATTAACTTTCCTCCTTGTTCTGCGTTAGAATAATGATGTAATCATTGAATGGCTGAGCGTGGCCAACGTTGTGGCGATGTTGCGTTAACATAGCTAAAAGTTACGCCTGTGCTAAAACACACGCTCTGAAAATAACGTTGCTGCTGAGGTAAACGCTAAACTGAATGTTCTCATCCCCTTCCGCCAACTTTTTTTTTCGCTATTCATGTCCTGGAAAGTGGCATTGCGTGGCTTTGAGGCAGAGAGAGAGAGAGAGAGAGTGTGTGTGTGCGTATGTGCGTGTGTGTGTGTGTGTGAGAGAGAGAGAGAGAGAGAGAGCAAGATTTTTCAGCTAGGGGAGCCATGGCGGCTGTGGCAGGCTTGGCTGAATCTCAGTTGACAAGGCCAAGGTTCTTTGACGAGCAGGTCTGTCTTAGCCTTGGCGTGCTCTGCCAAAATTGCACCACCACCGAGCTGGGCTTACGTCCAATTTTTACACAATTTCGCGCGCATCGATATAGCTTTTTTTTTTTTTTACCACGCAGTCCGCCAGGTCCTAGCTATGCATTGCGTTAAGTAACGTTTGTTGTAGTTCACTTCTAAACCTGAGCCTCCGGCGTGCTTTGGCGCTCAAGATTTAATCCTGTTGGAATGACGGAGTACACATCGCTTCTTGTAAACACTGGATGAGGTACTCTAGGCTGTTGCAGTTTCGCGCACCGTTAACCACTGGGGATTCACGCATACCTCAAAACTTTAAATCGTCATTGCTCGAAATTATGGACAAACTACTACTTAGTTAAGCTGATTCTTACCTAGAGTTGGCACCAGTGACCCTTTGTCTAACAGGTCTGCTGCGCTAAAGCCGGTAGCACATTAGGATGATCGCAGCGCAAGTGATCTACGCAAGTCATAGCTGGTCAAGCTCGGTATGTACTACAATCCTGTAGTAAGCCGTGTTTAATTATTCGAGCAACTATGCCGCAACTGAGCGCATCTAGAACACAAACACATTTACGTGAATAAAATTACGAATGTCTGCTTTGTGGAAGTCAAAAGCGAGAAAAAGAGCATCAATTTTGGCCTTGCATAAAAGCCTTCCCTCATAACTTTTAGCGCATGGAAGATATAGTTTAGAAGGCAAGAAGATGTACACCCTTCGCTCAAGGAATGAAGTTGACTTTGTCATGCTGAAAGTTTCTCTGCACGACACAAGTGAGACACTTGAATATGGCGCCATTCTTTGCGGCTGCAGGACTTCTGGCATCCTTTCAGTGAACGACAGACCAAATGAAGCCAAGCCACCGAGAGAACCGCGCAAGCGTAAGATCTTCATACGCATAAAAATAATAATAAAGCAACGCTACTAGACCTAAGGCGGCCTTCCAGGCTAGGGTGGCTAGAACTGGGCCATATCCAGGCTACTACAAATTTGCTCGGAGCAGTGCAATGTTGTGGAAAAAAAACACAATTGAGGCAACACCGTGCGAAACCTATGAAGGTTCACTGACATTGGCTCTAATTTTGGGGGTCAAAGTGCTCAGGGCGTTCTAATCGATCCTGAAACTTCTTTTTTTATTGAAAATCAAACGTGTTGAATAAGTAACAGACAACAATACCTTTAGGGCCACTGGGCATGCCAAACTGTGAAACCTTATCTGTAGCCTATTCAAATGGTGTGATTGTAAAACATTTTGTGTGGAATGACATAGACTAACGTGTCCTAAAGGAGTGACAGCGACGAGTGCTTCGATCTTATAAACTTGCTCGAGAGAAAATTTTGGAGCCTATTGTTGAGGTCGAAAGACTACGACTGGCCTAAGTGTGCCTTCAAAAAGCTGATTCGGCGAACGAAAGAGAGAATCTGCAGCGCGCGTGGTGTGCATGAAGTGTTGGGAGTTAGAGCGACTAGCTCTTAGATGGAGGGATAATGCCACGATCGTGGGTCTCACGAGTGGCGTTTCTCGCTCTAAGCCTCGTCTTCTAGCATTGCCCGAGACTCAGCAACTTTGTCTAAATTTGGCCTGTCGTTTCACTCTTGCAAATTCGCGACATCACATATCCAGCCGCAAGTTCTTGAATATCACACCAGCATGCACGATTCACACTGATCGAGGCAGTTTCAACGGGTCAGGCACACCAGATACAGTTTCTTTTCTTTTTCTGCAAGAGCATTAGTAGCATCATGTCAATTACACTAAAAAAAAAAACAAGAAAAACACGTCTCGCCTCAATACAGGCAAGTTTCTAGGAGAACCTCTTACGTAATGATCTACATAATTCGTACGGTAAAACTTGCACCATTCATGTGGCGTTCTGGGTTGACACATGGTAAATCCACGGCAGTTACCACGTTACTCCAAGAGGCCATCAGACACCCCCGTCAATTAGGCAGAACACCACATGAATGTGCTTCTATGTGCGCAGACGAACGAGGACGACGACACACGCGCACAACTTCAACTCATCTTCAAATGTCGTGTCGGTGTCGTCGTTCTACGTGTCTGCGTCAGAGCCACCTGCTTTGTGCAACCAGAGCCAGCTATTCAAGCTTGCTACGATCACAGCCCGTATGAAAGCGTTCAACCTTTAATAATTCTCTAGCGCATTACTCCGGAGGCTGTGCGCGTATAAGTTAGAGAGAGAAAAAGAGAGAAAGAGAGAAAAGTAGGAAGAAACAAAGACAGTTTCGGGGGTCCTCGGGGACTGACCTGTTGTTGCTAGCAGCATGTGGAGAGGAGGAAAAGGCGCGCCGTGGAGAGGCGGCCCCCCACGGCCCGCTTCTTCGCTCCTCGTCCTGAGAGAAGAGCTTCGCTCTTGGGTCAGAGCCCCTGGCTCGATCGAAGCGCATCGGGGCTCTGATGCCTGTGTCCCCTAAACACCCACCACCACAGAAAAACTCCTCCTCCTCGAGGACTTCTCTCGCGTCGCACGGGGGCACCGTCGTCGCCAGAGAAAGAAGCCGCAGAGGGGAGGAAGGAGGAGAAAAAAAGGAAAAGGCCATAGGGACTGAGGCAGAGGGGCGTTTGGGGAAGGAAAAGGGCACGGAGGAAAGAAATGGTAGGAACAAGGTGGTTGGTGAAGGGAAGGACTTAGGGACAAAAGGAAAATGAAGTAATTTGTGGTTTGAGGGGAAGGAATGCCAAAAAAGGAATATTAGAAGGGATAGGGATGGAATGTGGGGAAATGTCTAGGAAGGGGGTAGGTGAAAAAAAGACGTTTGAGGAGGAGAGGTGCCCAGAAATAACGGGGAGAGGCGTGGTTGGGAGGGGTGAAAGTGGAGCCTGGCGACTGAGGAAAGTGGTGCGGCGAAGTTGAAAGGTGGGAGGACGTGACTATCCGCGCGTCCCGCGAATTAGGGGTAAAAGGAAACGAGAGGACGCATGCATGCGAGTACGAAGCGAAAGGTGGGGCTGGACATGCGACCAGGGTGCACTCATCCGGTGTCTTGGGCCCTGGAGGGACGATATGGGGACGGCGCGCAAATTTGGAGCGTGCTATAGGTTGTTTTACGAAGCATTGTACCACTTTTAGAAAGTGAGTGCTTCTTTCTTGCATTGGAAAGCAAGAAGGGTAAGTGACAACATGGAAGCTGTAGGTTATTAATTAATAAGCAGAAGCATTCTTGCGATGACCTGAACTCGTCAGTAAGGAGTCAAGCAGGCGTTTAGCACAGACGCGATGGATCGAATCTTACACCTTTACTGTGCGTCATCGTATTAGAATGCATTGGTGACTGGACTGTGTGTTGGGGCAAAACAGACTTCTTGACCTGCGTTCGAACTAAACACGCTAAGATGACATGTAGCTGTCATGCCGGGTCCCGTTAAACTGAGAGACTGAATGTTATGCGCAGCAGAATACGATGGTAAATGCGATTTCGATGAACTTCTGCGGCATATAATTTGATTACACCTTAATACACGTAGCTACAATGGCGATTCCAGAGAACCGCATAGCTTTACCCGGCGTGGTTGTTCAGTGGCTATGGTGTTGGACTGCTGAGCACGAGGTCGCGTTATCAAATCCCGCCCACGACGGCCGCATTTTGATGGGGGCGAAATGCGAAAACACCCGTGTGCTTAGATTTAGGCGCAAGTTAAAAAAGCCCAGGTTGTCGAAATTTCCGGAGTCCCCGACTACGGCATGCCTCATAATCATATCGTGGCTTTCGCACGTAAAACCCGATACTTTAAAAATAACCACATAGCTTTCTTCTGGGAGCCTGATTTCATGCGTCTAATCACGCGAACGTGCGCCTAGATGGAAGCCCTATCCATGTTCATACTTTATTGGAGCAGGGAGGCAAACCTCAAAGCGTCATCCACATCATGCTCATGATCCTGTGACCAAAGTGTGCAATGACAGGACTCTCGATTTTCCACCTCCCTTGAAGCTAGGCGCTGTACCATCCGTCAGCTGTACGCCGGAAGCTCGTCTGTGTCTCGCACACTGCGACTGTAGAGTGCCGCCTCTTAGCCTAGTAATATGATGTCGGCAAGGCCTAACCCTATTTGCCCGCTAACACGCGATGAGGATGCCTAGTTTGCCAGGCTTCCATTCCTCTCCGCGAAATCTTACTAATGCCATCAAAAGCCGCGGCAGCCGACGATAAGATGCGCCGCAAGCTATGGGCGCGCCGGGATCTCTTGAGCAAGCGCACGGGTCATGTCGTGCACGGGCAGTGTGGTAACCAAGAGGCAAGAACGGGTAGACACGGGAGGGAAAAGAACAAGCGTGCTAGTTCGTGGTGGAAGACGCTTCGAGGCGCAGGGCAATGATACGAGGCTGGGAAGGGACGGCGCGTGCCTCGGCGTGCAGTCCTTCACGTCGTCGCGCAGTTTGTTGGCGAGGGGAAGAGGGGCTTCGTAGAGGGTCTCGGGTAAAGCACGGGTAAGGGAAGCGGGAGGGCAAAGGGGCGTCGTCGGGAAGAGGGCAGGGCGGATGGGCGAAGGGGGAGGACCAAATGTTTCGCTCCTCTCCGACCTACAAAGAGAGGAGCGCAGTTTAGGGCCACGAAGGCTTTCGTGACCCCGCGGCGCTGGAAGCGAGTATATAGTATGAACGCGCGAGCGCGGACTGCACACGCGAGAAGCAAGAACAGACGGGGTGGCAAAGCTGCCTCAAATCACGTGGTTCACTCTCGAAGCGCGAGTCTGTCAACCTCTCTCCGCGGTCTGCTCCGCCGCATGCCAACACCGCGTTCGACAGCCTGGTTTCTTTGACAAGCAATTCTTTGACACGTGATCGGCGTTGCTCTACAGGCAAGAAAACACGGCATGCATCAATAACCAAACGAAGAGCCTGCTGGTGGGCAGTTCTTTGCCGGAGCATTACACCAAAGTGTTTTGGTGTTGCAGTGCCCTCCTCCGGTGCCCCATTGCGTGCTCGGAGGCCTACGCAAAGCAGTACGACTTGGAAAGGACACCACAAGTAACACTCCATTGCGTAGACCTCCGAGCATGCAATGTGGTCCCTACGGCTTTGAGCACTGCATGTTTAAATGGCAACGAAGAATAGGCGTACAATAATGTGAAACACTGATCATTCTTGTGCAAGAATGATGTAATACGAAATACAAACGCACGCTGCAAACAGTTCCTCCAACTATTTTCTTCCTTTTTTGGTATGCACTATTCAAGACCACTGAAGAAGGAAACATGCGCGACATCACGTACAGCGCTGAAGATACAGCTTCTCTTCCACCCAATGCACAAGGACGAACAAGCCATAAATGTTGAAAATGCGTTAAGTATTAAGGCTGTAAAAAAGAACTCAGGTCTTTAGCTACACGTAAATAGGGGAAACAAAACTGCAAAGTTGGTGTCAGGGAGTTGAATTCTTTCTACAATAATATAGGTTCCAATTAAACATCGTGGCTATCTCTGCAAGAACATTGGACTTCATATTCCCGGATAAATATTGTACCTCCCCGTATAACACATACAAATGCGGTATAGACGCAGTGTGGTGGCGTGCACTGAAAGAAACCAGGCTGACACATGTGCGTCGCAGTTGTCTTTTTTTTTTTTTCTGTTGGTACTGGCATGTAGTGGCATCAGTCGCTGCCGCTGAATTAAATAAAGCAAGAAAAAAAGAACTACACATTTGTTTTTATGCGCTACATAGACAGTTTGCCTGCCAAGTCCAGGCAAGGCCGGTGTTAACCGGCTTCGGCTCTGCGAAACTGTTTGCCCCGGAATTCGAGCGGGCGTAATGTATAACTCCTAGCGCTCGTTGAAAGAAACAGTCGTCGACTCTGGAGAGCAGGCTGCGCTGAGAATCGATCGTTCTGTTGCATGCAACGCGCACGTGCGTCTATTTAAATCTAGTCAGCGGGCGAGCTTATAAAATATGGCGCGTGCAACACGAACCCTCGCAGGAATTTCCGTCTTTCTTTTTTATTTCTTATTTTATTTCACTTTTTTTTTTGCTCGTGCGTTAGGCATGCAGAGCTCAAACGAATCCCACTCATGTCCGAGGTCAGGCCGATTGACCTCCTCAACAGTGAATCTTATTGCTTCTTTCTTTTTTTTTTTCTTCTTTTAGATTCTGTTGCGCATTCTTTCGTATGCAAACGTTTACGCTCCATCTAGTGAACGCGCATATATTCCGAGGACGCCTTTCCGGCGCGTCCTCGCACCCGGTTCAAGACTAATCGAGCCTGAGCCGGTCCGCGTTGGTGCATTGCGGGCGCTCGCGGCAGCCTCCACGTACAATCAAACTGAGAAATGACCTCGCCTGCAGCCATATTATATTCCGCTCGCCACTTGACAAACGAAAAAACAAGAAAGAAAGAGGAAAGGCGCTAACACGCTCGGAAGGGCAAACAAGGTTTAGATATATAGTTCTGGTTATGGGCGAGTCGAGTTTATGCTTTCAGTTTGTCTCATATCTTCAATTCGCACTGAAGCCGAATACCTTTACGATTCGCTACATTGATGCCTCTAAGCATTATTTATACAGGAGTGTATGCAAACTGCTACGCTGTGGCATTTGAGCGACGTTTTTCTAGGGCTCGATCGCACTTGCAGAGCAGAATGAACAGCTAAGACTTCCCGGAAGGACTCGGGCGGGCGTCTGCTTACAGCGAACCTGTACATATACATGCGCTATTATGTCGGAACTCGGGGCAATGTACATATATATTTTGAGTTTAACGTTTGCTGTTTCGTGCCGTTCTTTTATGCGCTGTGACACGACGAAGGCTAAGAAACGACGAAGGCTAAGAAAGTCAAGTGATGTTATTGAGTGAAGTGCGTCATTGCATACATGTAATCGTGAAAAAAAAAAAAGTGACAGAAGAAAACTGTCGCATTCGGGGCAAAAAAAGTCATTATGCAAAAATGAAATAGCACAACCGGGCTAGTCGATCGACTGTTGCGATCCATGATACGACGGAGCTAAAACAGAAAATGTCTGCAAAACATATGTGCACCTAACGGCCTCTTGACTGCTTTGTGCGCCATGGAAAATTTAGAATCGCAACACAGAGAGGCAGCGTTGGCCACAGGTGACTGTGGACAAGCGTCTTAAAATGCTGTTTTGTAGCAGCGTTAGTGGAACAACGTGGTTGAACAGTGGTTGATTCGCTGTTCTGCGCGTGAAAAATAATGGGAGCAGCGCTGCCGCTTCCACGAGACGGGTAGCGATACGGATGTATGAGCGGTCTGTATAAGCAGATCTAAAAAAAAGAAAAAAAAGAAAAAAAAGCAGCAGTGTTCCACAGACAGTGCATTCTCTCTTGTGCATAGCGATGAGATGCTATAAGGAATCGTACATTGTAAATTATGTTGTGGGAGGCGGCGCGAAGAGCTGGCCGACGTAGCCACGGTTTATTTAGGCCGGCCAGCCACGGTGTCGCGGGATTTCGGGAGCGCGTCCGTCGACATCGCGGCTACAGTGTACTAGAATACTTTGGTTCTAGTACACTGTAATCGCGGCCACTCAAGTCGAACGCGCTAGCGTGTTCTATTCCCGCGCTACCCGCACGTGAACCCGTCTTCTTTTTCGACTGCTTTGGAGGCGATAGTCGCGCCGTTACAATTCATTACAGGTAGAATAGCAGAGACGTATAGCGCAGCTGTTATATCGAAACAGGGGCAATTATTTCGTTTGCAACCACTCTACTTAAATAGTTTTAGCGAAGCGTAGACGTACAACTGAATACCGAACGACGTATCCGGTGACACACTGTTGTCATCACGTGACGCTGGATGAGCCATAACGAGCAAGAAGCGCTCTCGTGTTGCACTTTCTCAATTCGAAAAAAATAAAGAGATACGAGAATACGCTTGGGAAAATTACGTCGCTGCTGACGCAATTACGCCAGCATCACAGTTATCAGTCATAGAACTAAGGGCTCCTACGCGATTTGGTTTAGCGCGGCGTCACCAGACGTCACCACTTAAACTGGTGTTTGCGTCCACTGCTCAGGTATGCGTTTACGCAAGTACGTCTCCCTTTTCCCGAAAAACTATCATTAACCGCTTCGCCATGGCTTTGCAGTCAAGCAGCTATCCCTTTTTTAGGGGAGAATAACAAAACTTCGTTACACCGGTTATTTCGCCGTACGTACACAAAAGGCACGTGTGTGCGGCTGCTACTTGGCCTTGTTACAAAGCCAGTGAGTTTGCTGCGGACATTGCACGCTGCAGGACGGCACGTGCGGCAGAGCAGACACCGGAGGGTCCATAGAAAACAAGCGACTGGTTGCAAATACGGCGGGCATTGGGTATACGTACACTGTTTTATATATACACACATAGTACATTGGCGTGCAGATAGATACCTATGCAGAGCACACAGAGCGACCGACACACGATCTCTGGCTCTCGGTTTCAGAAGTGCGAGCCGATCGAGCGAGCGCCCACGCAAGCGGTGGGGACGCGAGGCTTCGGCTGTGCGTGTTTTGGCTGGAACAGAATGCGAAACAAGTGAGCAAGGCACTCGCGACACGACACCAGCACGAGCTTTTACCTTGACCGAACGACCAACCTTACCTGTGGACACAAACACACACAGTTTTGTTTGCGCCGCGCTGATGACGTGCGCGCGCGCATGATACACACACATAGAGAGAGAGAAACGTTTTCGAGGCTTGAATGCTCGTTGCGTGCGTGTTTTTTGACAGCCGTTTACGCACCTGAAAACAATACATTATCGTGGTGAGTGCACCGCCAAGGCCGCCGCCGCCCCTCCCCCTTCGGCCCCGTTCGCTCACATATGCTTCCCCTCGAAGCCATTTGCTATTACGAGCTCCCCTTGTGGAAGGTGAAGCTATCTTTACAGGAGGAGTTTTTTTTTTTCTTCTTTTTTAAGCAGCACCATTGACGACTAGCTCGGGAGGAGGACAGCTCGGCAACAGGTCCGGACCGGCGAAGCATATAGTGCGTCGTCGGTGCATTGACGACGATACCGAAATTGTATAAGCCGTGGCGTAAACTAAGGGCACAGTTTTCCTTACAAGTTTCCGGGCCTCTTTACGCCTGACAAGAAGTGGCAACACTGAGGACGCACGCGCTGGCAGCACTGACAGTGCACTGGCAACGTGTGTTCGAGAGAGGCTACTCTCAATCAGGTTGCAATAAGGTTATTCGAAAAACACTCTCGCCCTCAGACTCAACAGGACAGTGTGGCCTGGACGGCTGCTACAGGATCAAGCACCGCGTGAGTATTTGATGGTTGGGGTCACGCATACATTACGTGTGCATTACGTACCCCCCCCCCCCCCCCCCCACCCTACACTGCCACTACCCTCACACTCGATGTATGCAATACATACACAGATGTGCGAGGGGAGCGGCTGACCCCTAAATATTTTTGCCGACCTCAGCGACAGTGTTATGCACGTAATAGCTACGCTACAAAACACTGTGCAGAACGCGAAATCATCATCATCACAATATATTTATGCCTACTGCCAGGACGAAAGACTCTCATAGCGATCTCCAATTACCTCTGTCTCGCGCCAGCTGACTACAGTTGTATAACATCAATTATTTACCGCTTCACGAAACCTTTGCTTCACAGATTCCAACGTATGCACTGGATCTGCATATTACTTTTGCCTTACTTCTTCGTTTTTTTTTTTACTTTGCCATTTCAGACGAGAAACCTTAGGTTTATTTTTCAGGTGTGGGTGGGGGGAGGCCGACGGTCTTTTGCGTTCGACGAATTCAGCGAGCGAGAACCGGACGCGTGCGGTTTGACCAGAATGAGGTCACACACGCGCGCACATTCAGCACGAGCGACGCGCGAAAGGAACCCCGCGTTTTCAGTTCACGCATGTCGACGTCCTCTGTTACACGAGTGCCGTAAAATGAGGAGCCTCCCCTTCTGGTCACTTGCGCTGGCCACGTCAGACGGAAATCAAACGAAAAGGGCTTTGCGCGGTTAAGCCGCGTTAAGCCGCTATATAGAGTGCTTATACGTGCTCGTTCGAGGGAGAGAGAGAGAGAGAGAGAGAAAAGGAGGGAGATAGAGAGATTAATGATACCTAGAGAAGTCAGCCAAGCGACAGGCTTTGCACGCTGCTTCAGGTGAGACGGTGAGGGATGATAGAGAGAGAGAGAGAGAAAGAAAAATGCACACAGACGCACAGTAACACATACACGCGCGCGAAATGCCCTTATGCAGGTGTCTCCTTGATGCGTGTAATTCGCATCTCTCACTACATGCTTACTATTTGGACACAACGAAACCCCGCCGAGGATGTTCTCGAACTTTTTCGCGTGAGCCGGTTAGACAGGATGTCACGACCCTGTGAGCCAATCAGAACAGGCAGGTGACTGTATCGCCGACAACGACAGAGAATTGTCCAGATTTATCCTCGAACGACTCGCCGTGATCCTCGTCTCGACGTCTCAACGCACGACAACGTGTCGGCTCCCGGTGACACAGCCTCACATTTTTACTTTGTTAGTTTCGTGTTCAGATGGGTAATATCTTTCTTAATGTCTTGTGTTTCTTACATTATGGGTGTTGTAATAAGCATTGACGTGCTGCAACTTTTAATGCGACTTTCTTATACTTCTCTGTATTACTTTTATTATCTAAAAAAAAAACAGAAAAACAGACGACAGAGGTTCATAGGAACATGGAGACGAAGTGATAAACAATGGCCGAACTGGGAATGCCTCCGAAGCGACCGTTTAGAGAAGGGGAATTGTCTTCATCAGGACAACAACTCCCGACCACTCTGTTATCTCTTATTTTCTCCGCGGTATCGATACAATTCAGGTGTTCACTGAGAAATGAGACAGTTACAATGATCGCAGCACTTCCCTTTCGCTCTTCTTACGACTTGCAATAAATTACTACTACTTACTTACTACGCCCCTATGATAGAGGAAAGTCTTTCCGCTGCATATTGCTAGCCTCTGTAGATTTCTGCGGCCGACCTGGGAGAATGAGCTGTGTCATCGTCTCCCCTCTCCTTTTCCGTCGGTTGTTCTGTGTGCTGCGATCGTAGAAAGGATAGCGTAAAAGATGTGTATGGCACGCTTCCTAGCCTTTCGTATTGCTTGTGCCACCGCGGCGCCTCGGAGTCTCGCACCTTTGCCCAATTGCTTCGGTGATTTTTTTTTCTTCTTTCATAGCCGCGCTCCTCTTCCCTCTGAGAAGGATGAAACTTGCTCTTACCGGCTTACTCTCCCCCCCCCCCCCCATCCCTCTCATTTGTACCATCAGCCCGCTCTGAAAAAAGATCAGTGGTGTAGGCACGTGACGCTGCCCCCCTTATAGGCTCAACGCCAGAAATTGCCGCCCCGCGACCGAAGCTCCGACTGCAAGGTGCGTGGACCCCGCACCCGTGTGCCCCATTGTGGACGGCTCCAGCCTGCCGCGTGGATAGGAGGGAGGCAGCCGCCTCCTATTTTCGCTCGACGGCGCCGCGGTTGGGTGTTGACGTCAGAGAACGGAGTGCGGAAGCCAGCGAAGCGGATTTGTAGAGGCGCAACCTTTTTTTTTTGTTTCTGGAACAGTGCAAGACGAATCAAGGGGAGAGAGGGGACACACATTTCAAACGCGAGGAACAAAAGGGCGGCGAAAGATCTTCGCCTCGCGTGCACACACATGCTAAGAAGTCCGCACTACATGCCGACGTTTCTTGTCCGTTTAGCTTTCTGCTCTCGCGGCAAGATTGTCGCTCTCGTCAGCCTATGTCAAAAGTCACTACACAAAGCACGGGACTATGTCAACCTGCTGAAAAATAATAATAATCAGCGTAAAAAAAATACTAATAAAGAAAAGAAAATAATTTGGCAGTGACAGACAATGCTAGCTAAGACGCCAAGAATAGTTTGTCTCGCAAAAAAAAAGAAAGAAAAAAAGGAAAAGAAAACGGAAATTACTTTTTTAATAGCCGATTGCTCGATCTATCAGCTATTAAATGTGTAAAAATCGGTTTATTGTTTAATAACCGCTCGTTCGTCGAACCTCATTCGGCGCCCGTTAAGCATGCGCTTGAACAGTGAAGGAAAAAGATGGAAGCTTTCCTCCAACATTTTTAGCATGGAGGACATGATTTTTATAGTGGGAGCAACGCCTCCCCGCGGTGGCGCCTGCGGGAGAGTCAAGGTACGGGGGGCGATGAAGAGAGGAGGCGATGCCCCCTCTAAAGTGCCTTCGTCAATTTTCGTAGGAAACTCTATGCCTTCGTCCGCCCCTTCCCCCTCCGCACTCGTCGACACGATGCCCACGCGCAAGCGGGCGTGGCGTTCCCGAAGCACGCGCAGCCGCGTGACCGAGAATAGACTCGGCCGGCGCCTCACGTACGGCGACGCAGGCGCGTCTGGCGCGGACGCCTCCGCAGTAAATAGAGCAGTCAACGATGAAACGCGTCCGGCGGATGCAATCCGCAAGACTTCAAAACGGATACGGTGTCTCGATTCGCCGTCTCTCCGCGTAACGCGATAACGTTTATAACGGCACCATTTTTTTTCGCAACTTAAGAGGTAACAGGTGCTTTTTAACTTGAATACGCACTTATGCCTTAAATATCCACGAAGCTAAAATTGAACTATGGGGTTTTTCGCGACAAAACCACTTTCTGATTGTGAGGCACGACGTAGTGGAGGACTCCGGAAATTTCGACCGCTTGGGGTTCCTTAACGTGCACCTGAATCTAAGTACACTGGGTGTTTTCGCATTTCGCCCCCATCGAAATGCGGCCGCCATGGCCAGGATTCGATCCCGCGACCTTGTTGCTCAGCAGCCCGACACCATAGCCACTAAGCAACCACGGCGGGTTATCTAAGGGCTACGCAACGAGCCATGTAAGGAAATATAATAGACATTGTAACGCTAAGGGACAGAAAGACAGCGATTTGGATTAGAGAGCAAACGGAGGTAGCAGACAATTATATTTAACGATAGTTACTGAAACCGTGAGTAGGCTGGCTTCAGAAGCAGCAATTGAAGCGAGAGGCAAGGCACCAAGGCGACCAGTAGGCAAGCTCTTCCAAATAACAAAGGACCTAATAAAGAAACGTCAAAGAATTAAAGTGTCCAACACAAGAGACCACATATAATTCGCGGAACTGTTAAAACTGGTCAACAAGGAGAAAATACGGGATATTCGAAAGTATAACGTGACAAATACTGAGGAAGCAGTAAAAAATGGACGCAGTATGAAATCAGTGAGGAGGAAACATGGCGTAGGACAAACTAAGACGTGTGTCCTTAAAGATAAGCAGGGTAATATCATCAGTGACCTTGAAGATATAGTAAAAGCAGCGGAAGAATTCTGTACTGACCTGTAACATACCCAGAGCAGCACCGATACCTCCATTCGAAGTAGTAATGAACATTTTACAAAGGCTCCTTCTATAAGTAGCGAAGTTAGAAGGACCTTTGATGACATGAAATGGGTAAAAGCGGCAGGAGAAGACAGAATAACATCATTTAATCAAAGATGGAGGAGACATAATGCTTGAAAAGCTGGCGGCTCTTTATACGAACTGTCTATCGACTTCAAGGGTTCTAGAGAACTGGAAGAATTCCAACATTATACTAGTCTACGAAAAGGGAGATGGTAAAAAATGGAAAAATTATAGGCCCATTAGCTTACTTTCAGTATTCACCGAGACAATCTCCTGTAGAATAAGGGCAACACCGTACTATGAACTGCACTTTATTTAGGTCGTTTATCTCTGCTATGCCCTGAGCTACCGCGGTTGGCAAGGTTACTTGCATCACGATGCAGACTATATAGTTGGCTGTGGGAACTTTGGACCAAGCAAACCATGCAGCTGAAAAAAAAAAAAAGAACGTTGGCAGAACGAGAAGCTGCCGGCTCAGCGCATAGGTGGACCGGCGCAGCCTCGCTTCTTTTCTCAGCTTCGTGGCTCGCTAAAACATTCTTGAACCTGAACCTGGATTCACTCGTGCGCCGGTATACGACGCGTTTACTACGAGAACATCTGCCAGTCGCGTAAGCGCGCGCGTGGTTTACGTGGAACGCTACAGACTCTGCACTGTCTCTTCGAGCCCGGCTTTGCTTTTCGTGGGACGAGTTTACGTTGAGCCCGTTTTCTGTTTGCGTTGCAGTCATTCCTCATCTCTCTAGCAGAGCAGCGCGCCCACGATAGAGTGGCCCCTTCTTTCCCTCTCTCTTCGTGCCCGTGGGTATTTCCAGCGCCATGGTAGTAAATAGAGCACTCTTTAAGTGAGGGAGAGAGACAGAAGGCGAGGGACGGGGGAGGCTCAGCGGGACCAGGGGTTGAGTGCGACGGAAAGAAACAGAGGGTCCCGACTCCACGTTTATCGCAAGACTGCGGTTCTTGTCACCCCTCCGCAGTCCTCCCCGCTTTGCTCTCTCTCTCACTTGCTCCGATCTTTTCTATCTTTATACTTCTTCGCCGACCAAAACAGAGCGGCGACCCACTTGGAGCTGCTTCGGATACACTGTGTCACTGTCCACTAAGCCGTCGATAGAGAAGACTGCACACCTAGGCACTGAAGAGTAGTGTGCATTACAGGAGGGACATCGTCGAGCTTTAGGCATAGCCGTAGGAAATTAGGACGCTTTAGCGTGTCTTAACCGCTAACAGCTACATATATTACCACAACTGACGGCTGCCGTCGGTTCCGTTTGGCATCCCGCACTTCGTGGTAGAGGGAAGGCGAGGAAGAGCGAAAACATTTAGTGCTGTAGTTGCACAGTTAAAAGGGGTAACGGTGAGGAAGGGGTGAACTTGTCTAGTGACGCGACCAGCTCCCTGCTTCAGCAGGTGTGCACGTTCACCTGACAAAATTTTCAAAGAGCGCCCGGCCGGCACTTGAGTCGTCGTTCCGCTAACGTGATCGCAGCTGAGTGTTCTGCACATGCGCAGTTGTGCTGTCGCACAGCCGCTGAGCGGGACGAAATTGAAAAAAATTAGGTACCACAATGACATTTTTCTTGAAGTCAGTCTGATGGAGATGATAACAACAACTTGTTCTTTCTACATTCTACCTTACACCCCGAAAACGGCGAAATAAAAATGTTGCAACGAGACAGAGATCGGCACCGAAAAGCGCTATTTGTAATCGCAAACAAAGCTACAAACGGTAACACCAGGGAAGGGCGCTGTGATTTACAGTGCTTGGCAAGTGCGCTGTTATCCATTTTACTACAAGGTTTGTTTGCAGTGGTCCCCACGACTTTGCTGGTGGTACAAAAAGTACATGAAAAAATGCCCTGCAGGAACTCTCCCTCCCCACTTTTTTTTCTTCAAAGGAACATAAAGAAAATCGAGTAGAACAAAGTACAACTTCGAGATTCGCTGATGTGTACGCTAGAAATAATCAGCAGGCCGCTATACCCTTATGCTGCCACCCATTGCTGCTTATTATGAGCGCGAGATGTTCGAGCATTATATTATACAGTGACCACGTCGGGCGTACGTGGCACTTCGCAGAGGCGGTAAAACAGTCGCGCTAAAGCAATTTATTTATTTATTTATTTAGCCAGCTGCGTTATCGGAAAATCTGCCAAGTCGGCTGAATTCTGTCATCGCGCAAAAGCAAATCACGAACCACATTTCGCTGCGCGTGTAACAACCACTCGAGAGAGATCGCTAAGTACTTCGGAGTAATTTTCGATGCAATTTTCGACGTATTCACTCGCGATTCCCGGCTGCGCTTCCTGCGATATTCGTGGCGTATTCCTCCACTATTGCCACGCAGTTTCGACGAGGCGGCGGTCGGCGTCGGCGCTGCGTTAATTTTGTGGTAGATTATGCGATAAATTTACGATAGCCACATCGTGTAATCAAGGTCGCATCTCATTTCACGTGACTGGCGATTAAAACGTGCGTGCCGCGGTATACGCTCATATCGACCGCGACAACAATGTGGTCACATGATCATACTGTTGCCGAAACGGACGCTTGGTGGCGCCGCAGTGGATATGCGTGATGCATAACTGCACCTTTACTGCTGCGTCCACGGAACGACACCCGTGTGGAACGCATGCGTGCTAGCGCCACGTCTGCGCACACTTTCATATGTCCAACGCTGCTGTGCGTAGCTGCTTGTCCCACATGGACGAGCGACATGTTGTTAAAAACGGGTATTTTGAGCAGACGTTCACGTTGACGTTCAAAGCTTGCCGCTCTGAACAACCTTTGCTAAGTAACTTGCTGAAAACGTCTGACACGTCGATTGGTCTCGCACCTTTCTAGAAAATTCGAGCCATGCTATGTTCGTCGAAATCTTTTTTTTTTTTTCGTGCCTGCGCAAAATTTGACGACAGCGCCACTGCGCCGCATCTTTGCAGCGTCACTCTCGGCAGCTCGTTTATTGACGATTTCGACTTACGGTTTATGGGTGCCTCCATCTCTGATTGTTACGGGAAGAATTGCTTACTCTTGGGTCCATACAGTGACGTCAAATTAACGTAGCCGAGAAACAACGAACGCAGACTGTACAGCCATTTTTGTGCGCACAAATCAACGATGGTAGGGTGCATTGGAAGTCGTGCAATATTAAAACAGAGAGAGAGAGAGAGAACTCCTTTTTAACAGTTATGATGGAGGTGATCCCAACGTTTCAGTGAAATAGCCTACAGGGGGACGTTGTTTTCTTCCTTCCGTTCAATTTCCCGAGAGTTAAGGCGTTTTGAAAACAGTGTAAAAAATATTTGCACGGGTGTTAGTTTGTCCCATGCATGGCTAGCATCCTGTAACACGACAACGAGTTCAAACTACCGCTGCTATGAGGGAGGCCGCAGTCGAATACTATGCGACAATTCTGGTCACCTGATGCGCACCGGACTGTGACACGATAGTTTGACAGCGATTACCTATTAAAGTTTATTTCGTGCGGTTTTCCCCGTCGTCTGTCTCAGCTATATCGTCATGTTTACGTGCCACAAAAGGTTGACAAAAAACGAAAGCTTTATTCGTCCCCATCAAGGATTCAACCTTACCTCTTAAGAAGTAAGGGCGTTAGCAAAGATACGAACCAGCAACACTTATGGGTGCGAAAAGGTTTACTGCGTACAACCAATTTAACTCGAAAGCGAGAGTCCATAGACCCTAGCAAGAGGACTGGACTGAGTTTCTGGCAGCGTGGCTCGTAAAATTATCATCGAACGCGCGCAGAAAGCGGAAACAGGTGCGCATTCATTCAAATTCCTGGGACCTTGGCGCGCGCAGCGTATAGACGCACAGAAATTGTTGCCGATTCAAGCCCTGCAACCACGCTACGATGTGTAAGGATGTAGTACGTCGAATTCCGCAGCGCGATAAGCGAGATACGTTATACTGTGCATCGTTTCAATGATTTTACTGAGTTATGAATGAAAATAAAGGGTGTTTCGCCGTTTGCAGCGACGACGTCCTATCGTACTCCGGTGATTCAATCGTATGTTTAATACTTGAGGAGCGAGCTCGATTTGTCGAGCAAACAGCATTTGGGGGAAAAAAATGAAAGAATAGAACACAGAAACTTCGGCGGAAAGCAATTACGTCGCACTAAAGATGGATACCAGGGAGCGTCGCTATAGGGAAGAAAACAAGGACCCTACATGCTTTTCAAGAATTTGCGCAAGTATTTAGTGTGAACAACGTGTCGTTATTTCGTATACACTGGCAGCACCTCCAGGACACCCGAGGTGCAAGCTGGGATACCAAAGCTAGAACACTCACTAGTCCAACGCTAGTCTATTAACGTTGGACTAGTCCGTGGGTTGAAGGCTCGCCGAAGGACTCCGTGTACCGAAAGTGTACAAGATCGGCTGTCCGCTATTTTGTATGCTAACTTTTCCCGGCACGGGCGCTCCGGCCTCGGCGGCCCCAAACCAAGGGCCACCCTGGTTCCAGCTTCGATGTCTGAGACTGGTTTAGACGATCGCCTCTAGAAGCTGTGAGACGTGCAGACAGTGCGAAATGTGTTTGCGCAATAACTTTTTGTGAAAAGATTACTTTTTGTATGGACAAGATTACTCTTACGTGTATTGGGTCTACAGTGCGCATCCGCATATTGGACAACGTGTATATAGTATCCCATTGTACCATAACATAATCACCCGCCACCTACCTTTCCCTGTATTTCCCACTTCCCCTTTCCCCAGTGAGGAGTAGCAGGCTAGAGACACGCTCTCCAGGCCGACCTCTCCTCCTTTCTCTTCATTAAAATCTACTCCTCCTCCTCCCGCTGCCCCTCGGGTGCCCTGGAGATCCAGCACCGCTGACGTTGTAATAATCTCAGGGACCTCCATTGGCCGGTATTATTCTTGTTTTCGATCGCTAAATGACGTCACCGCAATACACGTTTGTATTGCAGCGAAGCTTACTGCAAAGTGCATTCGTCATCATGGAACGCGCTCAAGACCCTTGCCGGGAAGAGGTCCGAATAGAAAAATATTCGTTATGCGTTTTCGACTAGTCGACTCGAACGTCCCAACGCAACAACCCGGCCGGATACGAGCGACGCCGTTCCGAAGGGTTTTGGGGTTGATTTTGACCACTCATTCGTGGTTCAGCGTGGTCGTTAATTAGCATGTGTACACGAGCGATCTTGCATTTCGCCCCGATCGGACTGGGGCCACAGCGATCAGGAATGCGAATGCGCTACGTGAACAACACACAAGTGCGCGAGTCGGCGCTATTATTCGTGTGCCAGTATTCTCTGCTTCATATGCGTAGCGCCCGAGAAACAATTAAGGACCATACACAAATTCACCTACGATTACGATACTCCCTAACGCGAAATTTGAGCGCAATACGCGCAGCAGGCGTTCTGATCAGTCATTTTCTGTTCCCGCTTCAATCTATTGTAAAGGCACATGGCTTATTCCTTTTGTACGCACCCGTATTTTCTGTGACATGATTGTTATGTCTGTGCCCTTCCTGCAATAATCCCCTTTGGGATTGGTAGTATGCGTGAAATAAATTAAATAAACAAAATTCTAAGCGCTCAGTTCCTGTTCGATCAACGATTCTTGCAAACGTGCAAGTCAGAAGCTCAATCACTGCTGTTTTCTATACCTCAGCTCTCGTATTCAACAATTCCACGCCTGAACATTTATCATTTCAGTGCAGGAACAAGAAAAATTACAGGTTTTAAACGTTAAAGCGCTCCATGGCGCGCAAGGGGCTGTCACATCGACGTGACAACTCTATGCCCGGTAATGCAGTAGTAGTAGTGCCATAACAGGTCCCTATAATTTTAAAGGGCAGCACGCTCCTTTTCTATAGCTTTGTTTCACGGCAATGCACTTGTTTATAAGATTTTCAATATTGTTCCAGAAAAAGTCGGAGGGCACAGCTATCATGGGAGTTCAAAACATTTTCCATCAAGAATCGCATCACTCCACTGAGCGCGTGTGTGGCGTGTCTCTGTCTCATTCATGTCACTTGCTTCCCCGTCCCCAGTCATCATCATCATCCTATTTATGTACACTGAAGGAACAAAGACCTGTCTGATCGATCTTTAATTACACCTGACTTGCTCCAGCGGACACCATCTCATGCCTGCAAGTTTCCTCATTTCACCCCACCACCCAATTCTCTGCCGTCCTCAACAGCCGCTTCTCTTGCCTTGGCACCCGGTCTGTGACTCAGACCATCGGTTATTTGCTACTGGCCGTCCCCAGTGTAGCCTAGAAAACCGGGTTCTCAAATTTTTTTTTTTGCATATCTGTCTCTCCCTCTACCATTCGCAGGAGACGGCGATTTTTACTGAAACGGAGCTCCGACAAACCACCGCCAAGCAACTTCCGCCGGTAAGCTTACAAGACACGCGTCTCCGATTTCGGCGATGCTTAGTGAATCTGCGAGCGAGTCTGACACAGCGTTTTCTCTCTCTCTCTCTCTCTCTCTCTCTCTCTCTCTCTAAAAGCCAACGGTCGTGCCCCGGAATGCGCCGTGACGAGAGTTTTGAGCGAGTTGCCCGCTTTTCGTCTCGCAGCCGGCAGGGACCTTGGGACCCTGTGAGCACGAAAGCTATTTAGAGATGTCGACTCGCAGACGCACCGCTGCACTCACACCGAAGAGCAGCTGTCCCTCATAGCAGTGCGCTCGGCTCATCTGCCGGAGTTCGCGCGTAAGCGAACAAAGGTCGACATCCGCAGGTTTTGTGACGAACAACCGGCCCCCTTTGCGCGTACGCAAACGATCTATGCAGCTGGGTATACGAACGGGCTCGCTATATTCTATGCTAATCCATATCCAAGCAAAACAAGCGGCGCTTGTGTATGCCTTTTCCCTCGTGTTCGTCCCTCACCGGTTCCCGTGCTCTGCAGCTTCTCGAATTTGAACTATAGACGGCACTGTTTTCCTGAAAGCTGTGCAGTTTGCACGCAAAGTACGAGAAAGTACACACGGTGACAGTGGCATTCCCGCGCAGTCACCAAATGCGGTCACCGTGGCCCCGATCGAACCCGGTACCTTGCGTTGGGCAGCGCAGCGCCCTTATCCACTCAGTTTCGGTCTTAACGGGAAAGAAAAGTGCGCGAAAAAGACGTAGACGAGAAAGAGAGAAACGACAAACACGGGCGTCTACATCCATTTCGCGCGCTTTCTTCGTTCAGATGGGACCACACCGACTCGCCCAGCTCTCAGTTTTGATGATCCACTCGGCTATTGCGGCGGGTGTTCCTGAAATCAAGCAGTCATCCTATAGCCACGACTTCAAATGTAGCGCCCCAATAACGGCATTTGTGATGACTCATGTCGTATTTTTAATGCGGAATAGAGCCAGGAGTGATTTTCCTGTTTTACATAAATGTATTTATTGTCGACTAATTCAAGGCCCGAAGCTTAAGGAGGCCAAGGGCGTGAGAGCCGCCATAACGTTCCGAAAATTAAGTTTCACCTTGGACATTGTTGAACACTGAACCCCGTTGTTTCTATTCTGGAATCAGCCTTTCTCGCCTCGTTACTTTCACGTAGGGTGCCGCGCCAGTGCTTTGCAGAGGGCTGATCGGGAATGCGACTTCGAACGACTTTCGATCAGCTCGCCAGGCGCCAGCTGCCTCACGGAGTCCCAAGGGCGAACGCACAGCGTGCCTCGATGCTGTGTTTCTATTTCTTGCCGTTTCTTTATTTTTATTGCTTCTTTTTAAATCAATGTTTGTTGCGGCGTTTCGAACACCTGCGCTGTCGTAACGGGAACACTTGTGGAAATACACGTGTCCTCAATTCGAATACAGGCGTCTGAGCGTCGCCGAACACGGAGGACAAAGCAGAACGATCATCATGAAAAAAGAGAAAGGGTGAAGAGAGAGAGAGAGACAGAGAGAGAGAGAGACACAGAGAGAGAGATAGAGATGAACATAAACCAACTGTCTACACATCGATCTCTGTCTACAAGTCCATGAAGAGATACATAATACACTTGTTTGCTTGTCCGTTCGTTCATTTTAATGTCCGAAGTTTTTGCAAGCACATAGTGCACGAAAAGCAAGTAGATTGTCGCCACCTTTGTGAAGCAGCAATTATTGTGCAGGAATAAAAGAGTATACGGAAGCTATCGCTGCCATGTGCTTGTTAACTTGTAAGTATTCTTCATTCAGCAAAAAAAAATGTATTTGCTCAACACTTCTTTATTCGTTGTGCAAGTGTGTACTTGTACGTATTCCGTAGTTTTCATCGATCGCTTCTTTCCTTTGCCTATACACTTACGTGCACATTGCACCTAGGGCATTGTCGTGAACGCTACGTTGCTCATATCGGTCCAAGCGCGCTGACACTAAGCGCTCGTTATTTTGTTTATTTGCGTGCGTGCGTCCTTAATTGCTAATTTATTCAAATAATTTACGTATACAATGAAATGTCGGGAATAGCCGGCAACGAAAGTTGTAAGCTTTTCCAGTGTCGTCCAATCAATCAATCAATCAATCAATCAATCAATCAATCAATCAATCAATCAATCAATCAATCAATCAATCAATCAATCAATCAATCAATCAATCAATCAATCAATCAATCGTGCCCCGGAATGGAAGTAGCGTCCATTCCGAAGGAGAGGGAACCAAAATTAACTGACGTTCACTAATATGAGCGAAGGGTCGGGTATTCCGTAGCCTCCCGATCGCTCTAACCTTCACCAACCATGGGACTCAGCGCGCGTATTTAGTACGTGGCGTTCGAGCTTTGCTTTCTGTCTGGTGACGCCACAGTTGCGTTAGCACTATTATTCTGAACCACATGAAATATTTAGAAAGCCACAAATCAAATATAATATAAAACAAATTCATAGGAGGAGGCATATGATAAAAGGCAGACAGAAAGTGGGGGTAGCAAACTAGGTGCAGCCTAGTTAACCTCACTGCGTTTCCTATCGTCACTGAGTGATTTCTTCTGACGACATTGGAAATGTTGCCAACTGTTGTGTCGCTAGCTCATCCGCAAACAATAGATTGTCAAATAACCAAAGGATGATAACACGAGGTGCATGAAATAAAAAAAAACGTAAAAAAAAAACGATTCGGCAATAAAGCCCGCTTGGTTTTCGCTCTCTCTATTTTTCTTTCTTTTTACGTAGGCGACATGTAAGAAGGTTACAAAACGTGTTTATGAAAATACCCCTATAGCCGAACCCGATTCCAAACTGATCATCTTTTTTTCCGCTAGTGCAAAGTAGCAGGAGAGTGAGAACAAAGCAGGCTCAGGCAGACAACCCCGTCTTTCTTCGAATGAACTCTCTCGCCCATTCCAGATATTGTACTTTCGATCAACGTCATCACAGTCTATAAACGCACTGTCGGTTTTAGACCTTCTCGAAGCTCGTAGAGCATTGGCTCCAAGCAGGAATTTATGCATTGCGTTTATAATGCATTCCGCGTCTTCAGTGCATCCGGCTGTGCGTGCGCCGTATACCCCTACACGGTGCATGCATAAACTTACTGTGAACCGCGTGAAAGCGGCTAGCGGGCGTTGTCGCGAGTCGGGTAAACGCACGTGGGTACTAAAAGCGGCAGCCGCAGCTGCGTAGCGTCAATATTTACTTTCTCATGCGGCGGCAAATTAAAATGTACCGCGCAGAACACTGAGAACAACTGCTGACGAAAACGAGAAGCGAAAGTCAGCCGGCGATAAGCAGGGCTGTCGCCCTGGCCCGCCATCTCTGCGTGCTTAGCTTGAACGATTGGTCGTTCGACGCGTGACAGTACGTAGAGAGATGTTCGAACCGACATCACGAAATTGCCGCCCTAATTGTCGCGCCGCCTTTAGCTCGGGGTGGCATTGACGAGGGCTCTCTTTCCTCATCCCAGTGGGTGACGCGCTTATACGTTCGACTCCTCTTGCGAAGCCGAAGAGGCTGTCGAGCTGTTTCAGTGCCTCAGCGCCATTGTTCAACTTACGACGCGAAGCGCCGCTCTAGCTCCGACCGGTATCAAGCCGGCTGGATTTAAGACAGTATTCAGAAGCAGAGATTCCGAGACCGTGACGTGAGCGTCGTTGCTGCAGGGAGCAATGAGAACATTACTGCAGGTGCTGAAGTCGACGCGTCTCTGTGACCGTGGATGTCGACTCGGTGTGCGTCCTCACGCGCGCGCTCAACTGCTCTTTCTCTCGCCACGCTTTGTCTCTCTCTCTCTCTTCGTCCCTCTATCACTTTCCTCCAGCGCAGGGTAGCAAACCGCGCACCTGGTTTAACCTCCCCGCATTTCCTTTCTTTCTTATATCTCATCCGCCCCGGTAGCATATACGTGGCTACGGCTTTGCGCTGGCGAGCTAGAGGTCACTGGTTCGATTCTATAGCTGCGGCGGTCGCATCTCGGTGGGGGCGAAATGCAAGAAGGTTCGCGTACTTAGATTTAGCCGCATGTTAAAGAACCTGAGGTGGTCAAGATTAATCCGGAGTTCCATACTATACGGCGTGCCTCATAATTGCATCATCGTTTGCATGCGTAAAACGCTCATAACTATTTTTTTTTTCTTTCTATCTCATTCGCCGACTTCTGCTCCTGGCCTTTCCACAACAGCAAATTGCAATGTGGAGAAACACATTCCGAGTCGTCGCAGGCGTTATTTATATTCCAAGGCGATTAGCAGCAAGGACATTACGCGACACGAGTGGGCAGATACATGCAGCTGATTTTCTAGGACCTTGCGACAAAAATTGCGGCGCAATCCGAACCATGCGAAGGCCGCGGTAATTACTTTGCGTACGCCAGTCACGGCTTCTAGACACTGAGTAAACGGGTTTGATTTGTTTGTTGCTCATCGCAATTCTTTCTCATTTTTTTCCCCCGTCCATTTCGCATCGTTTCAATCAGTCCGCCTGAAGCATATATAGCAAGCCCTCGTACGAAGCAGGGCTCACATCTCCAGCTTCCGTGAAACTCTCTGCCCCTCTCCCTCGTTAACGGTGTATTTTTGAGCCCCTCGTATTGCAAAAATAACCTAAATAAAAATGAGGGAAACCCGCACCACCAAGGTATGGCAGGTTTAAGCTATACCTCGTTAACGGTACACAAATGCACTGCACGTGTAGCTTACGTGCACGCGCAGCTTATACGGACATCGCGCTCGGTGACACAAGCGCGCTGTCACCGCGCCGAGAACGACCCAAATAAGTTCCACATGGCTGCCGCGTCGTAGCCGCGACGTGTACGGCACGACGCATTCAACGCGCGCTTTTATACGTGCCGCCGTGTGCAGCCATGCGATACAGGCGTACTGCCCACTCGGTGCTTTCCCAGCTCGTCGAGACACAAGCGCGCCAGTTGAACCATACGTGACTACGAAGCGCGAGACGCGATAACGACGTGCCGACAGGTGCGACGAGCGCCGTGGCTCCGCCTGTCCACACAGTGCCAAAGGCCCGCGAGCGTTCTTTCGCATTCTAGTCAGAGTAAAAAAATGCAACCGCAGCAGCCGCGAGTCGAACCCTGCGACCTCGTGCTGCACGGCAGAACGCTACAGCGCTGAAACATTGAAGCGTGTACGCGTGTATACCTTGTAGAATGCGTTCTGTGTGAAAATGAGTAGCTGACGTCAATAAAGGCGATAACCCCTAAATAGCATGCAATAACATAAAAAGAAAAGAAAAGAAAGAAGCGGCAGCAGCGCAGGTTGTGGAAGAAAGCAAGCCTTTCTTGATGTAACGGCGAAATACCACAGGCAGACTGCTCGAAGGCAGAAGACAAAAGGCACAGAGTCACCTCCTTCGTAAGACCTCGCTGGCGGTTAGACCTTTGTATAGACCTCGCATGCCGCAGATCCCTATCGAATGCACCGGTATGTATGCTTTAGGTATAGCGTGATGCAGAGAGACTATATATTGCTTTGGCGGTGGCCTTGGCGTGTTTGCGCTGGAGTCGCAGATGTCATTGGCCATATGCGACGACTCGCTAGTTGCGCGCCATCTATAGAATCCGTACGAGGCCCGATGTCGACATCGATCAACGAACGGAGCAGCGCCGAACCACAATGCCGCAGTGCAGTCGAGGCTAGGAGCTATGATGCACTCGCGCCGGGAACCTCCACGTGAGGCATTCCGCGCTAGGCAATCATTGTCGCTTTTACGTCAGACAGGCTCGACCGAGATGACTGCTTGACTGTTCTTTCTTGAAGTCCGCGTGTTCTAGTTCGACCCGAGTTGAAACGCGACAGCAAAAAAAGCTCAACCTTGAAAGGCTGTTCAATTCATCACCCCGTTGAGTGCAATATATATAAATGACGATGATTTATTACAGCATATTTGTATTATTTAGCGCAGCTAATTGCGGAGAATGTATTCACATCATCACTTACAATCAGGCGTCCTTTCTGTATCGCTTTCTTTTTTTTTCTCTAAACCTATGAAGATGGACAAATACTAGCAATCAGCAGTTAAATAGGTTATTGTCATAAAAAAAAAAGAAGTAGAGTAATAAATCAGTTTCAAGAAGGTTAACAAAGGTAGGCTCAAGAACTCTTCAAATGAATTCCGTCATCGGATCTGGTACTGCTTACAATTTGCACGTGAGGCGAATAGATATAGTGGTGGGTTGCGCAAACGCTGTAAGATCGTGTTTTCCTACGCAGACGTTTTCCTTTCTCTATTTTCTTTCTTTTTAAACGCGGGACGCTATGCTGCACGCAACTATTGCGACGACGTGGCGGAAACGTGCGCGGCCTGTTCGAAGTCTTGCTCCTTCTCTCTCACTCTGTCGTGTCGAGACACTGCATCGACCAGATGCTACGAACAAAGCGCGCGCTGCGGACAAAAGGAAGTCATGATAAAACGAGACCGCGAAGTCGTGCCGCAAAGCAATCGGTTGCGGCGGTTGCCTCGTTGCCGCCAGTTCCGCCGTCGAGTTCGCTTCAGCGCGCCTGGCGTGCACTAACCTGTCCAGGTGTTCGCGGTCCAGACGGGCGCTCTCTCTCTCTCTTTCTCTCTTGCTGCTTTTTTGTATGGCGCTTCCAGAAATGTACAGCGTGCGAGTGGATAGAAAGCGAGCGCCGCCTAGTGCGCGCATGGTGCGCCGCTGCACGGCATGACCGCTATAGACGAGATAAGGTCTGCAAGCTTCCAGACGAAAAAAAAAGAAAAACTTGGACCAGAAACTCACTCGCCATACGAGTTTTGGTTAACATTGTGCATGGCGTTTCGTTCCCCTCTAACGACGAACAGAAATACGGAGGGAACTACCGTTGCACGGAGCTAGTCGGAAGAGTGTGGATCACAAATTACAGGCACCGGGACTAAGGGTGCAGGACTTGGATTGCAATCCCCGAATACAGGCGCAGTCCAGAATTTCAGGCGAAGGAGTCGAAGGCGGCTCGTCCCGAGAGTTAAGGCGAATCTGGAGCTGGCTACAGCAATGTCCTCAAGGGGAACATTAAATTAAGCTGTGTTAGTATAAATTAAGCTTCTGCAAAGCAGCAAGCGGCCACTTATATTGTGAGGAGGCATGCCATGCAGAAATCATGCATGCATCTCAATAAGATCTTAACCGAAAGTCAGCAAAAACGCAACGGAATTTCAATTACAGCTGTAACTTGTAAGGGTGGGTAAGCCTGAAAACACGTATTGGGGGGAGGGGGAGAAGAAAAAATCACCACCCAAGCACTCCGTACCGATAATTAAGCAGCGAAGCTGAAACGCGCGGCCCCGGTTGTTTACCACTAGGTTAACCCCGACGGTTCATCAAACGACGGCTTGTTAGGCCGCCGGACTCTCGGCAACGGTACGCAGTTGCTGCTTGCGCTCAGCTGCACGAGCCTGTTCTTGTGCACGGGCTGCAGCAGCGGCTCGTTCCCGGTTATGTTGGTAGCGTTGCTGATCGAAAGCTGCCTGCTCCTCAGGAGTACGTATGACGCGTGGCCTACCCATTTCGGAGCCGGATAGAAACTGCTGCTGCGCGCGGGCGCTCGTTTGCGACGGAGAGCAACGACGTCACTACTGGCGCAGCCAATCGCGCGCCTCTCTTTCTCTTTTTTTTTTCGCGCATGCGCATGGGGTTGCACCGGAGAAGTTTTCGGCGTACAGGCGACAGACGGACGGACGAATCGGCTAACCATATACAGCTTCGCTGTAAAAAAAAACACAAAATATACCGGGAGCAACGCGGCTGTAAAGTACTCACACTAGCTTGCCGTGCAATCGTGGATGTTTCGTATCACCTGCTCGCGTCTAAGGAAGGCTCAGACCATTGTACTTTAATGTAATTAAACGCTTCAACCTAGAAACTTTGGAAAATGTTTTGTACCCCAAAGTACCACAAGTATAAGAGGATACTAGCAAAACACCTGTGGTGAGGGTTAGGTTAATTACGTAACTCTAGTCCATTTTTCGTAAAACGTAAACATCAACCTGCGGCGACAAACGGTTCAATGAAGTAGAATGAGGTGCGATCAGGCCAAAAATGGGGCACAATAAAAAGTGATCGCACTAACTCGCAATGTCTCTGCAACTTACAGGTTGTCAGCGGAGCGACATCTGTCGTTTTTCTACCGCGTCGCTCATCGTCACTCGACTAACCTTAATGTATACTCACTGGAGACTATAAGCTTGTGCGCAGATTTGAGGTGCACGTTTTGTTTATACCTCACGTCTAGTCGGTTTTTTGTTCTAGTTCATATTGGACAATCTAGATACCAAGTAACGAAGAAAAAGAAATCAAGGACAGGACAAGAAGCACGGTTTACAATAGCAAACGCGACACGCTGCTCTGATTACATTATATTTTTCGCTGACATTACATTAACTGCGCCGCCAGCTGTTGCTCGGTTCGTTAGATTTAAAGCTGCAGGCGGTCAATGGATCAAGCCGGCTCAACAGACGGAGCGTGCTTCTAAAGTTTTTTTGTTTAGTTTTCTTGTTTTTTTTTCTTCCCAGTTTTGGTCCACTCGCCATCATACGTCGTTCAGCGTGCAGCTTGGCAGACGAGCGCGACGGCTGTCCGTCAGAAACGAATTCATTGCGTTACGAGCAAAACAAGAACTGAATTATGGGACGCTCCTTTCACGACTGCGTACTAGGTAAAGCGCACCCGCCGTGGTTGCTCAGGGGCTATGGTGTCGGGCTGCTGAGCACGAGGTCGCGGGATCGAATCCCGGCCACGGCGGCCGCATTTCGATGGGGGCGAAATGCGAAAACACCCGTGTACTTAGATTTAGGTGCACATTAAGGAACCCCAGGTGCTCGAAATTTCCGGAGTCCTCCACTACGGCGTGCCTCATAATCAGAAAGTGGTTTTGGCACGTAAAACCCCATAATTTAATTTAATTTTTAGGTAAAGCGTACCTGGACATCGCATATAACAGCAGGTCGTGAAAGGTCACAAAGCGCTAAATCTATAAAGTCGCAGATCACCCATCTTGCAATCTTTCGCTGGAAGATGTCTCCCAAAAACAGCCCGATCGCTTCCTTCGAACTTCGCACTCAAACAGCGGCTGCGATGACGCAGTGGTAACGCCATCGTTTCTTTATTTTTTTTTTTCATGAGGATCCGGAGCAGACTGTTTTTTTTTTTTTTTTTTGTGCAGGACAAAGTGCGCGAAATATGGCAGCTTGAAGCTTCAACGTGTTTTCAAGTGCACTGTACTATTAAACAATGAATTAGCTAGTCTGGGAGGACGAGGCTGAAAACTTATACGGATTTCTGTAGATGGAGCCGATATCCGTATTTTGTTTTTATATTGCTTCATATAAAGTCTGCGTTAATGTTCAGAAAAGGTTACTTGCATTATCATGAATCTGATTGCGCACCAAGCTAGTCTGATTCAATAGCCCGCTGTTCTGCAGTACGTTTAGTAGCAGGAACCGAAATCAGAACGAAAGTTATAGTCATGACCATAGTTTAGACGTACTCCATAGGAATCGAGCAAAACTCAAGACCAGTGCACAGAAAATGAGTATGAAATCATGAAAAACTCGATGACGACCCATCCAAAGTTATCTGCTGACAATATGTCGAAGTGAAAGTGAACCCTGCTAACACACAGGAAGCTCGCACAAAACTACAAGTGCGTAAATGGCTACATACGAAGAAAACAAAAACAAAAAATGCAAGTCGCCAAGAATGAACAAGCAGGAGAATGAACTGTAAGAGTTATTCGATACACGACAACACCAGCGAAGCCGAAAAAGGAAGCGTGTGATAGGTTAGTACAACGAGCGAGTTAGTGTAGCGAGCAATCAAATAGGCCCATCGGAGCTCCGAGCGTATGAAATCAGGATTCATGAGATGCAGCTGCGGAATCAAGAAAGGTAAAAAAAGCTCAAAACGACTGACGTCAGTTATAGTGCCAGCGCCATGGCTGTCAAAGCCAGAGTTTACACTGAAGGGTAAGGTCGACTGTAAAACGAGAAGCGACGGTATCTACGCATGCAGGCAGGAAGGCAGCAGAAAAAAAATCGCATGCAAGACTAACGCAAACCAGCCCTGTCAGCAAAAAAGCGGGCAAGCCTACTGCGACGCAGGCGCCCAGCAAACAGCATGAGAAACTACCGTCCCAGAGGTATATATATATATATATATATATATATATATATATATATATATATATATATATATATATATATATATACGAAGATATGGTAAAACTAAATAGTTGGGGAAGAGGTGACACCTTGACGTGCGGGATTCCAAGATGTCAATCAATGGAGGGAACATGATTTTGGCACGCGTCTCAGTTTGCGATGGCTGTCTTGTTGTTTTCATTTTGGCTGCAATTGACGCAAGCACAGATCGTGGAATATGCGTGTGTCAGTGATCCACAATTAGCATTCTCTCAGGACCCCTCGGTTCGTCGGCGACAGCTCTGGCCGAACGCCGGAAATATGTCCGGGTCTACGAACCATGCTCGCCCATCGCAAGCCTGGCGATCCACGGTCCCCAAGTCAGCTCAGGTGGCGCACGCAACACTAAGCCACGCTCCACTTTTCAACATTCCTTTTTTGTGTTTTTATAAGAGAGCTAAGACTATTTTGTAAAAGCGTGGATAACAAAAAAAGAATGTGAGCGCTGTTTCGTAGTTTTGAGTTACCTATGGTTAATTTTTTTTTCTTTTTATTGGCGTTAAGAAGGTAATGGTACTTGTTTTAGCGCTAAGGGTCTTCTCGAAGTAACGTGAAGTCAAAAACTCCTCTACTAGGCCGCCCTATAGTCATCCTGTGTAAGCCCATGCTGTTATGATGATAATTACGGAAATGCAAGAAGAAACAACGAGACACCGAATGACTATGGAATGCGAACACGAGAAGCGAGCGCAAAACGCAAGTCGAGCCGATGCGTAGCGTTTTACAGTATACTTAGCATATGCGGAATCGGCGCGTTTTTTTCAAACAGCTCATGTTCGCGTGTATCATTGCCCGATAGGCTGTGCGGTTTCTTATTAGCGAATTCGCGTTCCTAGATGCTCGTGGAACGTCGCGCCATCGAAGCCACAGTGTCGCCAGATCCTGACCAACGGTAGGTTTTCTTTTTTTTTTTTCGTCATTCGATCGTAGCAATTACCGCAAGGAACAGCAAACTGCTTTTCTGTTGTTGCTTTTCTTTTTTTTTTTTTTCTTTTCTTGTTTGAACGCTGTTTCAGCGGAAGCAACGGCTGGATCTGGTGCTCGGAGCCTCAGGACACCGGGCAAGCCACAGAGCAGCTTTGAGCTTTTGTCGACGTAACCGACAGGGTTGAGTCGGCGGGCAGCCAAAGATAGACCATCAGCGACAGCTTTGGCTATCGTCGACATTCTGTCTGGTGACGAGCAGCGATCTCCTTAAAAGTCATGCAGCGAATCTTGACTTCAAGCATGGCGCCTTCATTCTGCTTGCGCCGCGGTAACGGCGTAATTTCATGAAGGCTATTGTCACCGAGGCGCGAAGGCCAATAAAATGTGAATGTCCCTCATTGAAATAACGCCGCAACTGTGGTAATGGTGGTGATGATGGTCATTGAATTTTATTTTCAAATGATGCGGTGGCATATTTCACTACACTCCAGCGCGTACTATTTAAGTTCACGTGCAACTTTACTATCGTTAAGCATGTTTTAATTGCAACGATTTGATGTCTGCAGAGAACGTGTGATTGCACCGTTCTGAGACTACATACGTTTGATTGGGATTGTGCGTCACGTGGCCGCTTCCTAGGGACGGGAACGCGACGCTGTGAAGACGCGCATTAACTGTCCAGTGCACGCCGTTCAATAAACAACAACAACAACAACAACACATTGCAGACATTGGAACAAAACAGAAAAAAGAAGGAATGAAAGAAACAGATTGAAAGTACGTTCTCGGGTGTGGGGATCACGCTGAGCTTCTCTTTTGACTGGCGTGGATAAAGACGTATGGCTTAAAGGTTCTTATTGCTGGCTGCAGAAAATGCTCTGGCGACAAAACCAAGCTCACTCACGAGTACCTACGGCAAGAAAGGTCGCAAACCGCGGCTGTTGTCGCATGCCCGCCATGACAAACGACGAACCGGACTCGATGTTTACAAATAGCGCGAAGAAAAAAAAAAGGCGCAGAGACACACTGGACGCACAAATGTAAATGTTTGCTTCTAAAGAAAACACCTGCACTGCCCGAACTTTGCGTGCGCGACAATGACTGAAACTTCACGGAGCACGCCGCGGTTGGCTTGGTTTCAAAAGGAGAAATAAGATGCCCCAAGATGATGAAATTTTCGGCAGTGTTAAGTCATTCACTCCTAGCTCTATGGGTAAGACCTTTTTTACAGGGGTCTTTCTACGGCCTTTGTATAAGGCCTTTGTTTCCCTTCGTACTATCCTCTGTTTGTAGGCGCGCCGGCCTAAACACTTTGCCTTTCAATGAGGAACTTTCACTCAAATTATTTACAGCGCAATACAATTGACTGGCATGACGACGTCTATGGCAGATAATTATGCGGTAACATTATATATATACGCACGTAACGCCGAACAGACAGGGACCACCCAAAGGCCCAGAAACCACTGGTGGAGCGCTTAAATGATTTCCATGCTTGGCGCGTACTGCAAATTGGATGCAAATACGGCAGCTAGTGAACTCTACAAAGGCGCCAAATGCAATGGCACCGAACCCACCCAAACTGTATAGGCCTCCTAGAAACGAGCGCGACGGAGCTGCGCTGCATGTTCGCTTTTTTTCTTTTCTGGATCGCGGTGAACAGAGTTTGACGTTCCAAATGGACAAATGGATTGATCTGTGCCGAGAGGGTTATAGCAGAAACTTATACAACGTATTTATTAATAAGTGATACTCGCTGCCTACTTTTGACGCTTTCATTTCATTGAGAGCATTCGCACGTGTAGCAGCGCGCGCTGCTAATATTACGGACGTTCCCTTCGCCTTCTGCTGAAGCCTGTCGCTCAGTCCACATGTCGATGTTCATTCAGCTGTAGAGGTATTCTGACAAAATAAGTCGATCGTGTAGGTGTGGCAATCAATGTACTGTTACATTTCTTTCTTTCTTTCTTTCTTTAAAGCATTCGGAAAGGCTAACTGATGAAAGGCACTCATTGTTTTAAACGTATAGTGATTCACACCAAGGGAGCTTATTTGTTGCATTCTTGAACTTCTTTTGTTCTTCTTTTTCTCTCAGTGCTTACTTATTATAAAAATTTATTCGTCGTTTTTTTTTTTCCCTAAGAGGAAAGTCAAGAAATCCCGCCTTTGTAGTTCATTATGAAATAGAAAGAAACGCAATAAAAAAAAGCATTTTTTTTCGTGCTCGATAGGCATAAGCGGCAACTATCATTCAGCAAACGTTGGGCGTGGCGCCTGATTTATGTTTATGCGCTCTCGAGTGGACACCAGCGATAACCAGCAGCGACCGCGCGGTCGGGCTTCCGGAAACAAACGCGACCGCTACTGCACCGTCCCGAAACGTATACAGCACGCACACACGTGGCCACTCTCACACACTCACACTCGCACACACTCACACGTGCGAAAGGCGTTCGACCGGCCCTGGAATGTCGCAGGCGCGATCTGATACCTCCATCGCCGCCCTTACGAAACTAACGCCGACGTCTGACTTCGAGAGCAAAAAGAAGAAGCAGAGGATAGAAAATGTGGAACGCTGCTCTGGCGTGCTTGCGCGCGGAAGGTGGTGGCGGGGGGGTTCAGCGATAGCATCGAAAAATGGAGGGATTAACGCCACGGTGGACGCACGCCGCTCCGAAGATATACGGAGGCGGCACCGTCCCAAGGTAGCGACGACCTCGACAAAAAGGTCGCCGCGCGACCACGGAAGCACATTTATATGGCGAGCGCATTCCTTCTCCCAGTATAAAAAAGGGTTGGGACGCGGCCACCGCAGAGGAGGTGGCGGCGGCGGCAGATAACCGGAGAAAGGATTACACCGGCCATTTATCCTTTTCGCTGCCAGACAGCCGGCGGAGCCGTGACTCTCGCATGCCAGTGGGAAAAAGAATAGGGGAAAAAAAAAAGACAGACAGAAAGAAAGGGTGCGGGGAGAGACTCGCACGGGAATAGAATACGAACAACCTTGGGACGACGGAGACGCGCAAAAACGGAGCAGCGACGGATGCGCGCCGCAGACAGAAAAGGCAGCGGCAGCACGATTTTTGCTCTTGTTCGCGACGTGCAAGACGAAGTAGTAGAAGCCGAGCGAGCGAACTTGCGAGCGGTCGAAGAAACGCGCGAGAGGCCCAGCGCCGCGCCGAGCCCCCGGTGCAGGAGCGCGACGCCGCGCGTTCGACCTTCAGGCAACCCTGGGAAGGGGGCCGTTCCGCATGGCACGTAGATGCGCCCCGAGAGCGCGCGCCGCGCGAACGCTCTTCCCTTCTCCCCGACGAACGGCTTTCCCACCCAGCTCGGTTTTTCGCCGGGACAGCCCACCGATTCTCGCGAGCGTCCCAACCGGGGGAGAGAAAGCGTCTTTCTTCGCCATCTTCTCCTATCTGCTGAAAGTTTCAAGACCGTGGCTGAGGCTATGCGAGGTTATAAGACGGAGAGGAAGGGAACGACTGTTTTGCTTGGAATTCGGCCGCGAAACCACTTGAACGGTTCGTTGTGGCCTTGCTAGAGAAAAAAAAAAAAAAAGTAAATGCCAGGTGGCGCATGTGCTGTATTATCGCGTCGTGACGTGAGCTCCATTCATAGAGGAAAAGCATCGCGTAACGCGAGTTCCTCCTCGCCACAGACAGAACGCTGGTGAGCGGAGACACAGTGGCAGAGCACTCCCGTATCGATCCCCACAGTCGCCGCCGTCGGCGCACAGCTAAGGTCGCGAACCGCATTTTTGGGAGCCGTGCCGGTCCTTCCTTTCTCGCCTCTTATGTCGTCCCCTCCCGAGCCTTCGTGTGTTTACACTGTGCCGCTCGATTGCTCAATGCTGCGCTAACATCTCTAAGCCTCCCGTACAGAAGCAGCCCTCCACAATTCTCCCGTTCTTCGACTGCCTTTTCCCTTTATTTAGCTAAGAGATAGAGGGCGCTGCGGAGCCAGCAGCCGCCAGGGGGAGGGGCGGCGCGTAGAACCACCCGCCGCGAAGCATGGTACGCTCGTCGGCGGCAAACGCATTCGATTGCACAGCACGTAACAAATAGCAGACACAACAAGCCCGGGCACACTGCCAACGGCACAAAGCATCACAACGCAACTGCTAGAAGTCACTCTGGTGTCTCCTGACTGTACAGATGGTACTTTTCCGTCCTTCATTCCCCATTACTACCCTTTCATCAAGCCCACTGGTTCAACAGAAATAATAGGCCCATCACTAACGGTTTTCGCACCGGTGTGGAGGAGCTTTCCCCTAAACTCCTCCCCACAAACTGCTAGTACTAGAGGATAGCAACTTCATTACTGAAATCTTTTGGGTCCTGAAGAAAGTTAAATAAAAGCCAATAGACAAAAACGATCATCGTCCATCGTTAGCCTGTCCGTGCAGCTCGGCCTCACTCAAACCGGAACGTCGGGATAACGTGGTTCCCTAAATGACCTCTCCGCGCAAGAAAAGAAGAAAGAGAAAAACTCAGCTGCACGTGACTTCGATATTAGCAGTTTGGCACAAGTAGCGTATTTCATTTCTTTTTTGCACAGGCGACCAACTGAGTACGATTTTCACCGAGAATAGGGCCCTCATCGGCGCGCACAAGAACACATTCACCACCCATCACCACTACAAGGCAAAACGCTGCCGGCACCATCGGTCAAGCACACGCTGCCCACAGCCCGCAAAAGAAGCAACATCAACAGAGCAGAAGACACAGCGTACTGACCTCCTCCGTTCTCGTAGGCCAGGTAAGGAAACCGCCACACGTTGCCCAGTCCGACGGCATAGCTGACGCAGCCGAAGATGAAGTCCAGCTTGCCGCCCCAGTTGCCGCGCAGCGGCAGGTCCTCTTCGCTCGAGCCCAGGTCGTCGGTATTGCTGGACTCGGGCTTGGCGGGCAGCGCGTCCACATCAAGCAACACCTCGTCGTCCACAACCACGACAGCGCCGGCGCGGGGCCCCAACGCCTCTTTGTCGGTCGTCGGGGCCACTTCGTAGTCCCCACCGCCACCGCCGAACGGCGAACCCACCAGGGCCTCGAGAAACTTCTTGTCCGTCTTCATGCGTCGGCCGGCTCGCTCCTACTGACTGGCGCCTCCACGCAGCTCCGGATCTCTCCCGCTTCCCGGCACGCCGCGGCGCGCGCGCGCACGGCATGCGGCGCGGCCAGAGATAAGAAAAAAGAAAGCAGAGCTGCCCCTCTCTTTCTCTCTCTCTCTTGCTCTCTCTCTTTCGTCTTCTCCTTCTCTCGGTCGCGAGTGCACGCCGTCCGTTGCTAGAAAAGAGAAAGCGGGAACAGGCAACCGAGCGCGAGAGTAAAAAGAGAAGAAAAATCTGTCCTCCTCCACGTCACCTTTCTCTCTCTCTCTCTCTCATCGCGCGCTCTCCTCGCAAGAAGGACGGATGAGGTTCTCGCAGAGCGCCAAGGAGACACACAGGAAAACCGACAGTGGCATTGTTGTTTGTTTACACTCTCCTCCGTCCTTCTACTCTCCCGACAATTTCAGGAAGGGTGAAGAGTAAAAAAAAAAAAAAACGGTGTTTTCGTATCGACGTTTTTTGAGGTTGCGCGTTTCTTTCGTCATGTAACATCTGCCGCTCGCCTTTCTGCGTGCGAGGAAGTGAGCTTTGAAATTGAAGGTCGGAACGAGACAGGGTCTTCGTTTCCTGCACTATCACTCGCATGCGTCCGTAACAGCAATCGTCCTGAACCACCGTTCATACTACTCGTATTGGCGCAGGCAGTAAAGGAGAACGGAGCGAAGTCTGCCTCTATGTAGTCAGCCTGCTGCTATGCCCCGCTTTGCTTGCGCTTTTTTGTCGCAGCTGCGACGGAAAGACATCACAGCTGCATAGAAATCTTACGGGATAGAGCGAAAAAGAGAGAGATAATGGAGGGAGGGACCAGAGTGAGAGAGAGTAGAAGCAGCCGCAACGACCGCAGCCGATTCGCTCTCGCCAGTCTGCCGTCAGTCGAAACTGGCGCAGCTGCCGTTCTGCTCCACATTTACTCTCCTCTGCTTCTCTCGCCCCCTCCATTCAACAAAACAATCCTCGCTGCCATCCTGTTGCACCTTCTCTGCCGCATACCCTACTAAGTTGTCCAACGTTGCGTTAAAGAGGGAGAGTCTGTGTGCAAAGAGTACGTTTGAGGGGGTTGTAGAAAGGGAACTAAGGGAGGGGGTAAACATGGCGGTCTGAGGACGCGGCCAGCCGCCAAAATTCGATTTTCGCGCCGCTAGGCGCCGGGTGCAAGTCGCTGTTCCATGCAGCGCCCTCTTTTTTTTTTCCGCCTCGCCGCTGACTAATGACGATCGTTGCGACGTCGTCGTCTTGTCGACGTGACTG
This sequence comes from Dermacentor andersoni, assembly GCF_023375885.2. Taxonomy (NCBI): domain Eukaryota; kingdom Metazoa; phylum Arthropoda; class Arachnida; order Ixodida; family Ixodidae; genus Dermacentor; species Dermacentor andersoni. The sequence goes on from NC_092819.1 coordinate 86,177,132, forward strand.
GCACCGGGCGCACGCTGTTTTTGTTTGTTTGTTTGTTTGTTTGTTTGTTTGTTTACGGACTTCCTGACGCCGATAATGCGTCCTCGCCCGCATACTATTCTGCTACAGACCGCCGAGTTCCGTTATTCCCTGATCGTCGATAAATGGCGCGCGCGAAGCGCTACACGTGGCAAAGGACACGGAACAGAAAAGTACAGCGAACAGCTGCCAAATTGTCCGTATGACGACCTATGAATTCACTGACAAATGCATATTCGAAGAGAATCTGTATACATGCACTAGCCAGTTACATTCGCTTACTTCCGTGACGTCCGGGTGAAGCCGAACTTCTGTCATTATTGGAGGAGCTCGCGAACTATATTTTGGAGCGGAGATGTACTAAGGGCTGGTGTAGTGAGGTTTTGTGGATAGAGATTGTACTGAAGTCTCTTATTTTCGCTTAGTATGGAGCGTAAGCGGTACTGGGCTTAGCAAATTTATCCTCTCTTTTTTTTTTCGCCTTCATCGCTTTACATTCCTACGGGATGCTTATCGAAACTATTCCTAGGGTTGCGCTACCCACCCCTAGGAATATGTTCAGTCACCAACTCGCCAAGCTTGCTGCGTTGTCGAAACTAGCCTGGCAGGCAACCTATATTCGTTAGTATTTTGAGTGAATGACCAGCTCACATAGTCTTGTAAACCCATGAGGCAAAGTGAAACACTCCTGTTCAATTTTTGGACGCCCAAAATACTCGTGTCAACGAAATTATTGTTTTTTTTTTAACTTATGGGGTTTTACGTGCCAAAACCACTTTCTGATTATGAGGCACGCCGTAGTGGGGGACTCCGGAAATTTTGACCACCTGGGGTTCTTTAACGTGCACCTAAATCTAAGTACACGGGTGTTTTCGCATTTCGCCCCCATCGAAATGCGGCCGCCGTGGCCGGGATTCCATCCCGCGACCTCGTGCGCAGCAACCCAACACCATAGCCACTGAGCAATCACGGCGGCTGAAATTATTGTTCGTTAGCACTTGTTGCACGGTGCTTGTAGGAGACAACATCGCAGCAAAGTCAACGCTGGCAATCATACTATCGTGGAACAAATAAAGTTCGAAATAAAAAGCGTAGTTGTTTAATGCTCGCATGAAAGGATACGTCCTGTTACTACGCCGTGCTTGCTTATAGACCAAGCTGGGAGCTCGTGTACCCGGAAATAATAATACTGACTAAATAAATTGTGGGTAGGGGTATTTTTGGATATCTCAAGCTAACCAAATATTTACCAACAACGGAATGCTAAAGTTACAGTTCTCAGTCTGCTAAATAAATTATCGCAAATAACAGGAAGTGACATAGCGGCAACAGTTTTCGAACAAATGCAGAAACAAAATGGGTAGTGGAAGCGTTGGTTTCAGTTTTCCGCCGGAAACCTACATGATAACTTGTTTTTTTATTGTAGCCTGTCAATTAGAGTTTTTGTAGTCTAGTCCGGTAGCAGTTTCCTTTTACATGTAATTAAAGGAAAGGTTGACGCCTTTATGACTGCATGCTGACACGAGCAGTTTTTTACGCTATAACCTCCGATGTTTTCCTTGCGACGGACGTTTTTAGATGCGTCTACGGCGCACAATTCCTTCAACAGCCCCCCCCCCCTCCCTCTCTTTTTCTTTGTTTTCGCTCTTTATCCTTTCTGTGCAACCATTTATTTAGCGTTTTTGGAAAAGCATTCACACCTCAGCCACTCTCTTTTTGAAGATCTTGTTTTCAACCAGGCTCTAAACTCGTTGTGGAGCTATTCGCGCAGTTCCTTTTATGACGGACAGTGATCTTGTGTTTAAAACTAATGTACTGGTGAATTGCAGCGCAGATATACACAAGGACAGAAGAAATGGGACGGCAGACAAGCGCTGTCGTCTCGTTTCTTCTACGTTCATGTATATCTGCGTTGTTATTCACTAATATGTACCACAAGCCCAAACAGCCGCATTAGTAAAACTGATCATTTGCCCTGATAATTAGCTCTTTTTTTTTTTTGAAGTGGCCAGTACAGGTAAAGCACTGGCCCGCGCCCAGCCCTGCCCGTGGGTCAGGCCGTCTAAATCATTCTACGCGAGCGGGGCGCTCTGCATAGATCCGAGGTATTCCCCACAAAAGGTACAAGTGACAAGTAGAAAAAATATGGCTCTTAATTGCCGTAGCTAACAAACAAACAAACAAACAAACAAACAAACAACCAAACAAACAAACAAACAAACAAACAAACCAAGAAAGGTTTTCACTCATTTTTTATTGACCTTTTTTGCAAAAGTATCTAATTAATTATATGCCTTAAAATCAAACTATGGTCTTGTGAAACAAGCGCTTGCATTAAATAATGCTGTTATGGTGGCCTGACTGACTGCGCTTTTGCGTTTGCATTGTTTTATTGCTGTCGACATGATTTACTGTAATTGCATCATTTTACCGCTTTCCGTTGATTACATCACATTGACGATTGGCTTGTTGTCACCGCAGTATGCATATGTGACCTCCACTTAACGACATTCGCAACGTTTTTCGCGGGCCTTAATTTCATGCATAAGACGTATGCTCGCCAGTGCTCTTGTGGCAGCAAATTTTCCCCGCCTCCAGTATTTTTGTTCCAAAGTCAGAACATCTCGGTTGGAACTTTCAGCTGCTTTTGCACCCGATATAAGTTTCGAGCTTCTCCCTGTGAGAACTATTGACAAGAACCATTTTATAGCGACCAGGACGCTACAAGGGTGAGTTCACATGACCGCCATCACGGCATGAAAAACACATGCGCAGGCCACATGTGTAGCGTTAGAAGCAGTATGCAGAGACGCGAAGTGCGTCTAACTGCAAACGCGTCGAAACCAAATCACTCCAAGTCGATGTTCACGCAGGAAATGAGACCGGGGCTAGCTGGTGTTCCACCTTGTTGCGCGCTGTGCAATTAGATGGATTACCTTCACACGTCACTAAATAGGCTATGTCGGATCCAGTGTATAGCGATCCTCGCTTCCACTGCTGGCATGAAAGTCATGAGCACACACTTTAGCGCTCCCGTTGAGCAACTGTGAGCTTACCACATCACTGTGGTGACCACTGGTATGCACTGACCTCAGCGTAAAGGACAGAAGCGTCAAACTATATCTAGCGCCGACAACGGTCGATATTTTTAACAGTTTCTTTCCGTCGGTCTCATCTCGTGCACCACCGTAACGTGATGGCCTGCGTTTCTGATCATTCGCAGCATTTGTATTGGAGTGCTGCATTGCTCCACGTTGCCCTTCACACACTGTTGGAACACCACCGTGGTAGGAGCTCGAGCGCAGCACTAATACTTGTTAGCACGCTATCGATGCGCCACCTGGCGGTGTTAACAACATGAAGCATACACACGAGTTTTGGTAAAGTACCTTGCCAGAAATTTTTCCGTCCGTCCGTCCGCCTATTATTGCGATAGCAATTACATGGACACTCCAGGCGGATTTCTGTTGTCGAAGTCGCCGTCGCCGTCGCCGTGAGGTTCCGTATGAGTGAAAGCGTGTGAGGGTGAGCCGGCGAACGCGGTTCAATCTCGCGTGTGCGAGCGAGAAGCGCGGCCCGGATGCGTGCCCTCTCCCGTGGTGCGCGAGGCAGGGGGCTGAGGCGAAGGAGGAGGGGCGTTCTTCTCCGGTGGCTGCGACGGTGCCTCGATGTCCTGCTCGCCCGCCGCTCCGTACAGAGTGGACACAACCGCGGCGTCTACTACGGCGTTGACCACGCGAATCGCGGACGCCGTAGTAGACGCCTTTGGCGGACGCCCTAGGGACGCGTTGCCGACGCTCGCGTGTCTTGAAAGCGGTTTGCGATGCGGTTAAAGTGCGCGCCCGCGTGGGCCTCATCTTCAAAGCGATCTGCGATGTTTGCAGAGAGCGAGTAGTGCCGGTAGCTTCGTATGCGGTGGGCTTTCGACGTTTCGTACGCGTTGAAGCGACATATGCACGAAGGTCAATTGGCTGGCGGCTGCTGCCATGATTCCTAACTCCAGCGTTATTACAGACAGTTTCCGCTGTCATTGAGCGATGTGTGTTCATGTTTACCTGTGCGCGCGTGACACCGTGCAGGTTAATTTAGTTAAAACACTTTGACGAGCTAGTTTCTTTGAATCCATGATAGAATGTGTAAGCGCGACTGAACAAGGACGTACAGAGACGCAGACACGCAAAGACAGCGCTGTCTCCGTGTGTCTGTTTCTTTCTACGTCCTTGATGAGTCACGTTTACGTATTCTATCATTGTTAATTTAGTTAGTAAGCGAACGTTCACAAGTTTATACGGCTGATAAAACTACTATCCTTACTTCGTACAGCTATCTACTAATCTGCTATCGCAATCGGTGCTTCGCCTTTCTGGCGGAACTGCGAATTTTTTTATTTATTGTTTTATTTGTTTTATTTATTTTTTATTTCCAGGATCACACCAGTTTGGAGATATTTCCTAAAGTACGCAACGAAAAACATGGGCACTCCCGTTAATTCTGTGCTTCAATGCATGAAATAGTGTTTTGCTAAAGAAAGTAAGCGGAACAACAGTGTATTTTTACGGGAAGTTTGATGGCCCATATCTCGAAACATGGCATCCTTCTGGAAATTCATTCCAAGTGGATACCCCCTGCAAACTCACCGGCTACAATTAGTAAATTACAGTATGTGCCGTAAGGTAATTAATTCAAAATATAATTAGTGGATTTTTGTTAATTCGTTGATTATGTGTTTCGATTTTTTGTGCGAGTAATGCGCGCCTGTCTGAATAATCCAGCTCAAAGACTACGAAAAACAATTCATAAGCCCTTCCACTCTGTGAAGAAGGACCAGCAACGAAGCTGTGGTCTCTTTTACCTCAATCGACGCATCTATGTATATTATTATTATTATTATTATTATTATTATTATTATTATTATTATTATTATTATTATTATTATTATTATTATTCGTAGTTTGTTTTGGCATGCAAGAACAGTGTCCGAGGTGAATGGGCACAAGGTCGCGTGGGTCCAGGCTGCAGGATCTTTTTAAAGAAGCACGAAGGAGCGCCTTTGATCCGAGTTAATCAGGCCAGCTGTTAATTCATTTAACCGCTTCTTTTCGCGTGTTTCTGAAAACGCTTTATCCCGACAGGGAAATCATTTTACGTTGCAGGAATCTGAGTCGGAGCCGATTTTCTTGCCTAGCTTATCAACGCCTGACGTAAAAAGGATTATTTTTAGTTTTCGGCAAAATAAATCGCCAGGAATAGATCACATCAAATCAAATCAAATCATATTTTATTCTCCAGCAAGTATCTGGATGGTCACCTGGGCTAAAAGCTGTACGAACAGCTTGACGATGGCCCAGGAAACCATTACATGGCTGCAGCAGACAGAACGAAATAACAATAGCAATACAGAAGTAGTCATCAAATCAAATCAAGTACAGCATCAAATCAAGTACAGCAATAACACAGAAGTTTTCTTAAACGACATATGAAGAAATACGGATTACATGTGCACAAAGAATGCTCGCAGTTGTTTTCGACTAAAACCAGCAGTATCTTGATGTTTATTGAGAAAAAATGGCAGACTGTGAGCCAAGGATTGCAGCTTGTAACCGATTCTAAACTGTGGTAAGGACCAAGTTTCACTACAATGAGTGTTAACTATTGGTGTACGATATTCAAGGGAAGCAAGTTGTGTGAGGAAATTATTCATACCTGTGGAAGAAAAGTATGTTATTTGTAACAAACGAAATTCAAATATATTATCTACACGGATCAAATTGAATGATGCTATTGTGGGATTAACACTCGACGTTAGTTCAATGTTAACGATAAGGCGAATAAGGCGAATAATTTTCCTCTGCAATACAAGAAGCTTGTTCATATTTCTTTTAGTTGTTGTAGCCCATACCAGTGTACAATAGTTAATGTGAAAAAGAAATAGGGCGTAATGTATTTGTAGTTTAGCGCTTGTGGGAAGAAATGTGCAGCAGCGTGAGATTACACCTGTAACTGCAGACAGTCTTCTGGAGATGTGAACAGCATGAGCGTCCCATTTTACACGGGCAGAAAAATACACACCGAGAACCTTGTGCTCGGTGACTATTTCTATATGCTGGTCGTGAAAAATGCATGAATTCACCGGAGGAACTGCTTTATTCTGAGCACGAAAAATAAGTGGTTTGGATTTAGACGGGTTTACTTTGATTTACTTTGACATATCAGTAGGCACTCTGCTAAGAAACTTCAATGTGCTTTCAAACATCTTGCTTTTTCAAATTAATGGCTTTTTAAAAACCGCAGTAATTCCTGAGACTATGAAAACGGCTATCGTTAAACCGCTGTATAAAGTAGGCAGGAAAGATAATGTAAAAAATTATGGACAAATTTAAATTTCGCCATTACTTTCCCAGATACTCACCTGTACGAATGCATGACGCCTTCTTTAACTAAGTTTTCAATTTTGTCGCCCAAGAAGTTTGGTTTTGTGGCGAATCGAGGTACCGCAGCCCTATTAGAAGAATTCTCAGATGAAATATATTCCGCGTTTGAAAACGACTTATTCACCTGTGCGCTATTTCTAGACACAGCCAAGACCTTTGATACAGTGAACCATGACATTCTACTGGCGAAACTAATTGTGATGGGATTCAGAGAAGCATTTCACAACATACTGCGAAACTACATGTGTGGTAGGTCGCAGGTAGTTGTGGTCGACAAGGAAACCGTCAGTAACAAACAATGGCTTACAGCCAGTGTTCCCCAGGGATCTATATTATCACCCCCATTGTTTGACATATTCAGAAACGATCTTCCGCTAGTAATTTCTAAAGGTACTATCTATCAATATGGGGGCGATACGGTAATTTTAACAAAACATTTAAATTATGAAAAAGGCTGTAAACGCCCTGCGAAATACAAAGCATAATTTAATGCACTGGTTTGTGAAAAATTGTATTAAGGTAAATATCAATAAGACGCAGTCAATATGTTTTAGAAATTCTTTAAAGACCGCAGCAATAATCATCCCAGTATACCTTCATGTTCAGCTCTGTGTTCCATGTACAAGTGCGTATGTAGACTGTGTGCGATGTCTCGGTTTGTTTTTTGATAGCAGCATGCCATCATGGCAGTATCATTTGACCTGTCTGTGTGGTAAACTTAGAAGTGTCGCCTGGTTGTTTTTTCAATATAAAAGGTTTCACATCATCAATTTGTAAAGAAAACCGTAGTGCACGTTCACGCGTACAGTATATTACGGTACGGAACCACTGCATTCGCTATCTGCGCATTGCGATGGAAAACGAGAATCGACAGTTTATTAAAAAAAACATATTGAAAATTGTTGCGTGTGGCTGTGGCCAGGTGTCAGATGACAATTTCTTTTCGGCATTGTGTTTTTATTCACTCCAGTCTTCACTCAAGCGGTTCTTCTCAATTTTGGGGATGATCAATTCAGAGAGAAATATGCAGCCCCACGACTTTTGAGGGACGACAATCGTTTCAAAGTTCCTCGTTCAATAACTATATATGGTGAGGCACGGCGATGTGTCTTTGTGCGAAAAATCTTTAATGATCTGCCTGACGAATTTTTGTCGGTTCAGTCAAAAAGGGATTTAAAGAAATTGTTATCTTCCATTTGAGTTTTCCGTTGCTGTGTAGTGTGGGTATTATGTTTATTTGATGTAATTTGGTTACCTTCACCTGTATCTCTATTTAAGCGTGAAAAATATTCACTTTCCATTGGAATAGCATGTATTACCTCTCCTTTTTTATTTTCTTACTTTGGACAATGTTTTGTGGGCACTAAGGTAGCGCCTGTACACACCCCGACCTTATCGCTGTTGCCGACGCTGCCGGGCCTAGTCGCACAAGCCATTCAGGCTTCGACAGGCCCGCCTACCGTGTATTTAGTGGTGCATAATATAGATTATTATTTATTATTATTATTATTATTATTATTATTATTATTATTATTATTATTACTACTACTACTACTACTACTACTACTACTGAAGGACACAGAAAAGAATACATCTTTTGACTGTGGAGCGATATTTTTTAATTCTTTTATGAAGTAGTGATGTGTGCAAGTACACTCATACACTCTTAAACAAATGTACACCCTTTGGGTCGTATCTTGAACCACAAAAATAATCGTCGTCTGCCTTGCTTGCGTTTCCTTTTTTGAAAACGCTGCGCTCACTACTTTCCTGCCGAGAATGCTCTGTCATGCTGATAACGCGCATGCCGTTCGTGACTTGGAAGTACCGGGCTCGCAGCTTTAATGAAAGCAAATGCGGACAAGACGGATGACGATTATTCTTGTGTGGCAAGATACGACCGAAAGGGTGTAATTTTGTTTGGGAGTACACTCTTAGGCATAGTTACACCCTTTGGAGTGCCCCTTCTGCCACACAACGATAATCGTCATCTGCCTTGATGCGTTTCCTTTCTTTAACGCTGCTAGCCCGGTACTTTCCAGAAACGAACGGCATGCGCGTTATCAGCATGATAGCATTCCCGACAGGAAAGTAGCGGGCGCGGCGTTTTCAAGAAAGGAAACGCATCAAGGCAGACAACGATTATCGTTGTGTGGCAGAAGGGGCACTCCAAAGGGTGTAAACTTTTCTTAGAGTGTACCGCCGCACGGCAGACGGAAATTCCACAATATTTACAACTTCACTGTGGACTACGTAACTGTGTAAAGTAGATGAAACTCGGCGTAATGTTAAATTCTTCTTAGTGGCCAATTTTCATATAATTTGGTTCGGGATGGTTTCGATAAAACAAGAGTTACAGCCGTTCTTTGTAACCATACTCCCTTCGTAGACGGCCATGTATTGACAGCAGACGGGAATTCTCGTTTACAACTTCACTATGAACTAATATAACAAGTAAATGAAACTCGGCGTAATGATAGAGTCGTCTTAGCGGACAATTTCAGTATAAATTTTTCCGAGATACCTACATAGGATTGAGAGCCACAGAGCATTCGCGAGAAACTTGAGACAAAATTTTTTTTCGTGTAGACGCGAAGCGTAGACGGACGGACATCGACCACCGCCTGAGGGTAGCTGCGATATAAAAATTAAATTATGGAATTTAACGTGCCAAGACCGCGACCTGATTATCAGGCACGCCGTATTGGGGGACTGCAGAATAATTTGCACCACCTGGGATTCTTTAACGTGCACCTATATCTAAGTACACGGGTGTTTTCGCATTCTGCCCCCATCGAAATGCGGCCGCCGTGGCTGGGATTTGATCCCGCGACCTCGTGCTTAGCAGCCCAACACCATAGCCATTAAGCAACCACGGCGGGTCGAAGGCTACAATTATGTTATTTGCAGCAGGCTATTTCTAAAAAGTCCATAACTGATCACCTTGTGAGAAGTGCCAGTCAGCCATGTGCATCGCGGTAGCACGCATACCTTTCTTAAGGACGACGAGCTTGTGCGACCATCTGTGACTATTAATGCAATTTCTGTAAGACCACACACGTCAGCGAACTCACCGCAATTTTCTTCTTTCCTTACCTCCTCTCTCTCTCCGTGTTATTTTTGTTTTCCCCTTTCCCATTCCCCCGATGTAGGGTAGCCAACCGGACGTTATTCTGGTTAACTCCCCTGCCTTCTACTCATCTCTTTCCGCCTCCCTACCTCTTCTATGGTTTTTTTTCTCTCTCTCTCTCTCTATCTCCCATATATATATATATATATATATATATATATATATATATATATATATATATATATATGTAGTAGGCAAAGAGGGATTCTTCAGGCTACCTTTCAAATGTAAAGAACTTGAGTGGTGCTACAAGGTAAACAGAACAAGTATTTAATTTCGACAGTTTCGATCGGTGGACCGATCTTCATCAGGGTTTACAAAAAAATGGCAGTTCGGCCCTGGTAGTGCTACCAGGGCCGAACTGCCATTTTTTTGTAAACCCTGATGAAGATCGGTCCACCGATCGAAACTGTCGAATTGTTCTGTTTACCTTGTAGCACCACTCAAGTTCTTTATATATATATATATATATATATGACATAACCAGGGTCTCGATTCCGGCAACATTGGTGCCTTCAGGTAGCACGTGTGAGTTTATTGACCGATTGCCGTCACCCAAAAAGATCACGTACTGGTGACGCCTTCGGCAGAAAGGATGTTCCACATCCGCCGCCAAGGTTTGTGAGTGGTGGCGCTCTCAGGCAGTGGCTCCATCTATGGAAAGTCGGCATGCTGGCTTGGGCGAGCGCTCAGTCTTGTACGTCAGGTATACACTCGGCGCTGGTTTCGCGCTCTTGTGGTATATTTAGTATGACGTGGCGTCTTCTATGTGGAAAACAGTTCTGTGAGACGTATTGAAGTGGTTTAAGTCGGCATGGCCAGAGTTTCTGCTGCCGTTGAGGCGGACGGAGCACGCAGCGCGATGTGTGCGCGCATATTTGAGTCTGCAATCAGCCTCGGAGATCAATCATGTATTTCTGAAAGTTCTATTCACTAATGTGAACTTATTGCAAGTATTATCCTTTAGTTCTAAGTTGCGGTTTAGTCGCGGTGAAACATACCCAATGATCGTAACATCGTGGGTGCCGTTCTGCTACTGTAGAAGTTCAAACTGTTAGCTGCAAATTATATTGCGTGATTGCTCGTTTCGGTGGACGACGTTGCCACTCATGAATAAAATAGCTTTGGTTAGTAATAACAGCATACCTTACAGTGTGAATTACACCTGTCCAGCTAAGCGACCGCTTAAGAATTGCGCGAATGTCCTAAGCAGGGGTAGATGCTGGATTACAGATATATCTGTTCTATATAGCGCATGGTCCAAGCATGCGGCATCAACGTTTATAGAGCTATAAACGTTGTGCGCCGTGACTATGCCAGGTCGTATTGCGATGTTAGCCCGTTGTCAGTATTTTTTTAGAGAAAGAGGATGATAACCGCTTTTTTTTTCGGTTGTGTTCGCCCCGTTCTCTACGACGTACTCACCCATATTACGGAAATTTTGTCCTAAAAAATAGCCGTCGCATTCTTTTTATGAGATCCCTCTCAGATATTACGGCTTTACAGGGCAAGAAAGGCAATGCCAAAGCACATAGCTTATATACAGGTATGTATCATGCTGGTTCACCAACCGCGGTGATCGCTGTGCAAGCTAGCAGCGCCATCGGCCCCATGAAGGAAGGCTAGCATAGACATATAGTGATTTCAAGCTTACTAGACTTTAAATGCGTGAGAACGATGCCGGTGTATCACAAATATATGTATCACAAAACACGAGCATGCGCTCTTATGTTTTAGTCCCTACGCCAAGTGACCAGATAGTGAGCAGATTTGCCATTTCATGCTGGCAATACAGATACACTGGTTCTCTTCGTTGAATGAAAATAGATATACCCACAATAGTTCACAACACGTATACACACACCGCGGCTGATAATGCGCGTCACAAGTTTGCGCCCCCAAGAGATATTTTCGCGTACTCTAGTTATCAATGCGCCAAAAGGTTACACATTGGTACCCTGACAATCCTCTATGAACGGACATTGCGTAAATTTCACAAAGTACGAGCCAAAATATCTCGAAATCGTTCCGCAGCATGCGACAGCAATACCTTCAAGCAGCGCTGCGCCTGATCGCACAAGCCAGAGCGGAGGTAAAGCTCGCCGCGCGCCCTCTCCTCCTCCCCCCGCGATGAAAAGGTCAACAGAAGAATCTATTTTGTAAGGCTACGTGCCTTGTACTTTCGGAATATGGCATCCTCTAGCTGACATGCTACAACACTGCGTTGGCTCGTAGAGCTAGGTGACAGCACACCTGCAGGTTGCAACAATAGTACGTTTTCTTTTTCGGCCCTTCCGTTTTCATTGGCCAGAGACGCCCAAAAAGAAAGAAAAAGCACTAGTCGCAGCTCGGAAGCCTCGGTCAAATATCGAGCCGAGCGCAGCTTTTTTCTCGAGCACGCGGGAATCTCTGTTAAACTAACGACAAAAGAGACGCAACTACATCACAGAGGAGAGAGTGAAAATCTAAAGGCCCGTCGCTTATCGTCAAACCGGCGAACGCCGTTTATGCATGTCACGCAGACCGCGTTGCGCGTTGCGCGATCGCCCGCAGCAAAACAAACAATCGCGCTCTTAAAGGGCTCGCTCCGACAGCGCCTGGAACGAAGAGCTTATCGCCGACAATGCCACCGACGGAGTACACACGTTATAGCCCACTTCGCTCAGCACTAAACCTTCGCTTCTTCCTTTTGTGTGTGCGTGTCTTCGCGTCATCTCATTATCTACACTTCACTCGCTCGCCGCCTTTATTGTGTCTCTCATTGCATACCCCTCCTGCCCTCGCTTCGGCACCAACGACAAAATGATGTATTTATTGGCACCGACGTAGACGAGCGTACCGGTTTGAATAGCGTGGCACATGTTTCATATTATATATATATATATATATATATATATATATATATATATATATATATATATATATATATATTCATTTATTTTTCTTTGTCGTCACGTGATCTGCTTTACCGTCGCGTTTGACGTCATTCGCTGACGGGTGCGGTGCCCTTTTGCGGAGGAAGCTGTCATCCCTGTCGTCGATCAATTGCAATTGCATCATCGGCGATCGTGTCGCCGCAACCGGGGACGGGAATAATAAACGGGGCGTACGGGAACCGGTGAAACAAGGCCAGCAGATCCCAAGAGCTTGGCCGTCGTGTGGACTGCTGCCGTGACGAAAGATCGCCCACCGTTACGGCTGCTTCATAGGCTCGTTGACCGCCTGCTCCTCGGGGGCTTCGAGAGCGCCGGCGAGTGTGTGTGGCGAGTGCGCAGTACTTCGCCGTCGGACCTCGAAGTTTATCGGGTGCGCCTTCTTTTTTTGCGGCTGGATTTTCCCCGAAAGGTTGCTCCCTAAACCATCGGGGTTTCTCGCGACGCAGCCGCGACTCGGATGGCTGGAGCGAAGCTCGCGGTTTTATTTGCGTCAGCCAGTTAAGCCATGGTAATCGGCTGCCGAGGACGTCTTAGTTTGTCGCGTCGAGATTCAACTGCGAACGCTCGCGGTCGCATGGAACTGGAGCACGCACGCACTTCTGTAGGCTCGCGGAAACGTTGCGCCGAAGAAGTCATTCCGCACACGACTAACGCCGCCGTATAAACAGCGGCCGTATTCTCAACGCTCTGCTTCTGACGAATGTTTGTCGTCGACCGGTAGCGTTGGCTAACATTTGCCACCCTTGATTGGTCAGTGCCTGTCCTCAACAGCCGCCCTAACGTACGAACTGCTTTATGAATATGAGGGGTAGCAAACGGGGCTCAGTTTTGGTTAACCTGCTTGACTTTCATTTATCCTTCTTCTTCCTTTCCTTCCTTCCGTCCTTCCTCATAAATATGAGCCAAGGACTATGAAGTGAACCAGAATATAGTATGCTGCAGCAGGATATAGCGTGATCCGTCGGAAGAGCAATGGATAGATATAAGCGTAACATTAAATAAGAGAGAGAGAGAGAACGACAGATCCGAAAAGAGCGCACGTAACCATGCACGTAAACGTGATCAAGCATCAATGCGTTGGCGGGCTAGTTGGTGCGGATCCATAAATACTTTGTTTTGTCCTGTCAGCGCCTTGTCCTGTCGTCTCTTCTGTCCGTTGTATTGCGTTAAACAAAGTATTTATGTGATCAAGCATCCAGACGTGTCACTCGAAGCACTGCAGTCACTCCAGGCTGCTGCTTCCCACGTGACGTGTGTAAAACGATTTGCTGCGATTTCAAACGGACGAATACAGCTTTCCAAAGAGGACGTGCTTCTCTGCGCTAATGTGAAGCTGTCTCATGCTTCTCACTCCAAATCTCCCATTTCACTTCATCAGTCCACCCAATAAACGTCGTTTAGAATTACTTCACTCGCTGTTATTATATTTTATCACTACTTTAGATGTTTATTTTACAGCAACGAGCGCATTGTCCGCGTCTATACCAAGCTCCGCTCGGCCAACGAGTTCGTTCATTTGCATATTCAATCTCGTAATCATCACAGAAACGCCACCGCTACCACTGTTAAGTGATGTTTAAACGTGCTGCTTGAATTTGCCCCTCCCGCTCAAGCCAGACAGCCAAATAAAATATTGACTGAAAGCCCTTGTCTGGAAAGAAAACTACACCCTAGTCGCCATGTGCGTGAGGGGAAGCCCACTCCTTTTGACATCTGCAAGTCAGTGTATAGGCACTTTTGCTTCTGCGAAAAGCTTCGTGGAATCCGTTGTCGACTTGGTAACATCGGCGCTGATGTGTTCTTGTCCGCAAGGTGAAGACTGATAAGGACACAAATGTCGCCGCAGTCGACAGAGTAAAATATTCGCTGAACAAGTTCACGCATGTAGGTGGACAGTTATTCTGGTTTGGAAGATAGAGAAAGTAGAGGCCTATGCAGCGCGCTAACTGTATCTCGCTTGTGGACAACGCCAACGCACCGCAGATAGGAAAGAGTCGTAAAGAGTCGCGGGTCATCGGCAATTCATCGGCCCACACACGTGAACGACGCGGCGCTAGAGACGCTCGTGGAGCAATGTAGCTTTGGCGAAATTGACAGGACGTTGTAGCGCGGGTTCGGTCCTTAGGCTAGAGAGACCTTCCACAGGGTGAAGCAGTCCGTTGATGAAGGAACAGACCCGCAATTTGGTCACGATAGCTTTTAACTACCATAGATTGTTTCCGGCGCTCGTGAAAGCCGGGCATTCGAGCCAGCCGCTGGAGAAAAATAGTGCGTCTGTAACAACATCATAATGACGAGCTTTGTAAACTTTAATCATCATTAGTATTTCGTTGTTGCTCCTTGTACCATTTTCTAGAGAAGACGCCGCAAGACAGCGTCGCCGTCTTGCTGGGATTGTCACGTGGGCACGCTGGAATATTCCACACAACTCCGATCGTCGCTTGCACAGCTTCGAGCCGCCATTGCGATTGCAGCGACAGCCAAACTTACCCCGATGTGACGCAACGCAAATGTGTCGGCCGTTGGATGCTCGCTATCCGACACTGATATTGCACTACAACATGATTGACCAACCTATCCGCGCTCAGCACAGATGCGAGGAGAGCTGTCGAGAACCTCCGCTACCGCTGTTGTCACTATAGCGACGAACAACGTTAGACTCGCCGATATCCTTTGAGCAGATTGAGTTGTCGGCCTTTTTAACGAAGTTAAGGTCCTGGGAGCCCGGCCTCACTCGTAATCTATGTAAAAAGCTACGGGAGCGCAACTGCAGAATCTGAAGGCCTCAGACATGACCACCCGGCTTCGCACCCGCTGCGCCTTGTCTAGTGCACGTGATTGATGTGAACTTCTGTCTTCTTTAACTCCTCCATCAACCTGCCAACGTGAAGAGCAGCCAACTCGACAAAGTGTAGTTAGACTCCCTGTCGTCAGCGTCACGCGAATGCATACGTTAACGCTCTTCGCGATGTTGGCACTGACAAAGGCGGAAGCTGGCAGTGTAAGGTGGCTCATTATCTTTGGACTACCATTCTCAGTAAATGTGAGTCGTACGTTTCTCGGCCAGCGGCAACAAAGACAACTCGGTATAGCGATGCAGCGATATAGACATTGGCCGCATATTTCAGTAAATCTAGTTGCATGCGTTTTGATACAGTGATTAGGCACGTATCGGTGCGTTATAACCGGCGCTGTTATTCGCGGACGCCGCGCCTTCTCCGATGTAGAGTCTCCTCTATAATGCAAGAATTCTCGGGACAACGTCTGCCGACGTATAACGGTGCGCGGATAAGTACGCAATGATAGGACGCATGCAAGCACGTGCCAGCGTGCATGCATTTATGGATAACCCTTACCGAGAAACGCATGCAGTAAGAGGAAACCCGCGATGGCGAGCGGTTTATGGCTGCGGTGCTCCGCTGCATACGCGAACGCGTTCGCTCGAGCTCCGTTGAATTATCTGGCTGGACTGGCCTTTCGACGCAGAAGACAGGACAAATATACCGTCTCCAAGGCGTGACACGCTGAAGACGCTGAAGGGCGCTTGTCAAACAGCAGCGGCGGATGCCGGAACGTTCGGCTTCCGTGGCACTGCGGCATTTGTTTGAGAAACGGTAATGTCTGATCAAGATTATCGGAAATCGTTCGTAATCTGAGGTGTTATGAATTTGTGTGGATGACTATAAGAGCAACATTTTGACATTCTTCATCGTAAAAACGGTAGCGATCGTTTCTATATTCCTTTATAATGGCGCATATGAAGACGTCCGAGAGCCAAAAAATATTGTAGCGACTGTCGCCCTTACCTATCCGAGCATCCAAATGCGAGAATAATAACTGAAGCGTTAACTAA
This sequence comes from Dermacentor andersoni, assembly GCF_023375885.2. NCBI lineage: Eukaryota > Metazoa > Arthropoda > Arachnida > Ixodida > Ixodidae > Dermacentor > Dermacentor andersoni. Next base: position 86,193,500 of record NC_092819.1, read on the forward strand.
GCATAAGCGCGCTGAATAGAGCTAATCAGGCCCGGCAGCGAGGGAAGCTCTCTATGAGCAATCTCCCAATCTAAGGTGCGGTTTGTGCTTCTGCCTAGTGGCTCACCTGTACCACTTCTCCTGAGCCCCATTCTTAGAGATAGGTAACTGACATACGTTGTTGTTATGCGACGTGCCCCCCGCCTCTCCCCCCCCCCCCCCCCCCCCCCAGTATAAGCAACACCAAAATAAAAAAAAAACTTAAGAGGAAGCTTTAGCTCGGGTGCTCCTATCCAAATACATGTAAACGGAGAATTCGTTTTTCTCGGCAACCACTGCACCAAATTTGACGACGTTTGTTGCATTTAAAAGAAAAACTTAAAATCTAGTAACGGTTTGTTTCGGTTTTTTGAGTTAGGCCGTCAATTTTTTATTAAAAATTGGCAAAAATCGAAAATTTTTAGGAAACAAAACTGTCAAGTTTACAACTCTGTAACTCAGTAATGAAAAACGATATCACAATTCTGTGAACTGCATCTAATAGTACATCTAAAGCGGACAAAATTGATATGTTACACATGAATATAAAAAAATTTAGTAATATGCAAATACAGCTTTTGCAGAACCCTTGTAACCAACGTAACAAATTCACGTATAGGATGTAAAATTACATATCGAATTTGTCCGCTTTGAATGGTCTAATGGATGCCGTTTACAGAACCGCGGTGTCTGTTCTTGATGCGGAGCTCTGAAATTGTAAACTTCGTGCTTCTATTTTTTTCAAGCGGTCGAATATTTAAAAACCTTTTCAACAATATTGAAGCCCTAAATGGAAATTCCGCTTCCAACAGTCACTAGAATTTAACTTTCTCTCCCAAATGCAACAAATTTCATTAAAATTGGTCCAGGGGTTATCTCAGAAAAACGTTTTACCGTTTTACATGTATTTGAACAGGCCGCGTCGGAGTTGGGCCCGAGCTAAAGCTTCCTCTTAAATGATGCCAGCCTGGAAAAAAATGCGACGTGCCGGCTAACCCAGAAATATATCATGCAAACCCCAATACACACACACACACACACACACACACACACACACACACACACACACACACACACACACACACACACACACGCACACACACACACACACACACAGATATATATATATATATATATATATATATATATATATATATATATATATATATATATATATATATATCAATGACAACAAAGAGAGCAGGAGAAAGAAACTGTGCTAGAACCATCGACGATGATTGTCAACGTAAGCGAATAGCCGAACGATTCTAGAGCGCTGTTCCCGTTATTGAAAAAAACTAAACGCTTCAAGACGTGTATTAGATACGACAGAATATTTAGTTAGCGTTTGTTGTCCTCCCACAGCCACACAGCCGACACAGAAACGGTGCCTCACGTCTGCGAAGTCCGGGTGGAGGCAAATCAAATGAAGCCAAGGAGGGAGACGAATTTCCAGAATACCTGAAATCTAACCTAACTCTAACCTAATTTACCCTAACCTAACCTAACCTACCCTAAGCTGATCTAACCTAACCTAAGCTAACCTAACCTAACCTAACCTATCTGCCGTATGTTGTTGCTGTTAAAACGCTTATTATGTTGATGGAGACACTAGCAACAAGCGTCCGACTCGCAAAACTAGACCGGAAGGCGGCCCTCTGCAACGTTCTGCCACCAAACCCGCATATCCTGTTCCACGTGAACTTGGACGACACGGCCCGTCCGTAGTTCGCCGTCCGCGTATACTGGCGGGGCGTTGACGGCGGTCATGTTGAATCCGAGGATCTAGGCGCGACCTGCAACACGATCAAAGATGGTTGTGCGCGTCAGCAATGTCACTGGGAAACGCCGGCGACTGTAGAGCACTTGATACGGGTGCGCGTAAACCAGAAGTCGCGCCGGGAACACGTTTTGTCGACACTGCCGCGCCAGTACGTCCGGAAAGCTAAGATGCAATGGATGCGACCGACAAAATCGACTGACGGCTGCAAGCTAATGCGTCGGACACTTGTGGACTTGGTGTCCTGGGAGGGGTCCGAAGAATACGTGTTAAAACCAGCCTCCTCTTCACACCCCATCTCCCTATCCCATCCTCTGTGTTCCCAGACGCTAGAAGAAACAGCAGGGCAGCATATCCCATCCCTAGAATTTTTTTAAAGACATGTTTTCCCTCTCTTCCAAAACAACGGAAATGGGATTAAGGGACAGAGCAAACTAGTCGCTTTCACAGATGAGAGGACGTGTGGTTGTCGGTTTCACTGTACACTTAACGCGAAAGAAGCGTAAATCAGTAACTTGGGAAGCACTTTGACACCTGCGGCACCCTGTGGACATTGGGAGAGAGAGAGACGCAAATGAGAGAAAGGCAGGGAGGTTAACCAGACTTAAAACCTCCGGTTTGCTACCCTGCACTAGGGGAAGGGAAAGGGGAAGTAAAGACGGAAAGAAGAGCGTGACAAAAATAAAGCATGAGAAAAAAATATGAAAAGGGATGAAATGGGGTCATTATAGTCTTTCTAATAGGCCACTGTCACGTAGAAAAGTCAACAAAGCCTTGACAGACTTTTGCTGCGACGACAGTTCACGTCGGCATTCCAAAACTGACTGTTCTGAAAGTGGCCTGTCGTCAAGGCGTGCCAACGCAGTCGCTAGTGACAGCCGGTGCGCGCTGTATTGAGGACAGTGGCAAAGCACGTGTTCGATGGTCTCCTCGCCGCCGCAGTGTCTGCAAGCCGCGCTGTCGTCCATACCGACTCGGAAGGCGAAGGATCTTGTGTAGGCGACACCAAGCCACAGTCGGCAAAGTACTGCTGTTTCGAGTCGAGAGAGTCCAGATGGGGGTCGAAGTCGAAGGGATGGATCCAGTCGGTGTAGACGTGTATGCTTTAAGCTTGGTGCGTTCCATAAAGTTTTGATGGCTTCATTTGCAAGCACACGAATTTTGGTTGCAGCGTCTGTTCTTGAGAGTGGAATGGAGTGTTGCAAGCCCTCCTCATGTGCAGATCGTGCTGATGCGTCGGCATGTTCATTGCCCATTATGCCACAGTGGCTTGGATTCCACTGCAACGTGATGTCGTGTCCTTGTTCGACGAGGTGGTGAAGCAGCAGTCTGATTTCAAGGACTAGTTGTTCGTGAGGTCCTCGGCGTAAGGCAGAAACCAAACAATGAAGAGCAGCCTTGGAGTCAGTGAACACGCTCCATTTCTTGGGTAGTTCTTCAGAAATTACACGAAGTGCACAAAGAATAGCAGCAAGCTCCGCGGCAGTCGATGTAGTCTGGTGAGAGAGTCGAATCTTTATGGTGGAAGGTTTTGCAGGAAAGATCACCGATCCTGCAGACCCATTCACCGTGGTTGAAGCGTCAGTATACAGATGATGATGCTCGTTGTACGCCTCGTACAGCAAGAGCAGTGAAAGCTGCTTGAGTGCTGGAGACGAGAGTTGGGCTTTTGTTCGTATTCCTGGTACTATTAGTCGAGCCTTTGCTTGAGCCAAGCACCATGGTGGAAACGGAACTTTCGCTGGAGCTGTATAACCTGATGGAAGGTATGCACGATAGGGCAGGACTGTTTCACAAAAGGAAGCACGTGGTCGATCCTCTGGCAGTGAGGCTAGATGATGGGCAGGGGCTCGAGCAAGGTGTCTTACGTGTGCTCTGAGCGCTTCCATGACTATATGGATCTTGGCTGGGAAATCGTGTGCAATGGCAATCGTTTCAGCCGTTGACGAACACCGCGGCAATCCAAGACACACTCTAAGTGCCTGGGCCTGGACGCTTTCGAGTGTACGGATATTGCTTCTGCAGGTGTTGGTCAGCACAGGCAAGCTGTATCGCAAATAACCAAGAAAGAGCGTCCTGTACAGTTGCATCATTGCATGTACTGAAGTACCCCAGACATTTCCTCCAAGAAACTTAAACACATTAGAGATATCCGTCAGGCGCTTCTTTAGGTAGGCCACATGAGGACTCCAGCAGAGGTCGCGATCAATGATTACGCCTAAGAATCGGTGCGTCCTGACATGAGGTATGTTTTGACCGTCGATAGAGACATCGTATGATCTCATTGGCTTTCGGCTAAACGCGACCAATGCGCATTTTTCTGGCGAGATCTTGAGGCCTTGTTCATTTAAGTACGCCGATGTTGACGTGGCAGCTTTTTGAAGCCTGGCGCATACTTGCGGCCGTGTCACACCAGATGCCCAGACGCAGATATCATCGGCATACATTGATATTTTAACTGTGTTCGGAAGTCGTTCCACGAGACCAATGAGCACAAGGTTGAAAAGCGTGGGACTCAAAACACCGCCTTGTGGAACTCCATGGTGCGTATAATATTGCGAGGTTGGGCCATCTTCAGTGTTAAGAAATAGAGACCGCCTATGTAAATAACTGCGAGTCCAACGATATAATGGACCGCCTAGGCCCACCAATTCCAATGCTTCAAGTATGGCGTCATGAAGAACGTTGTCGTAGGCTCCTTTTATATCTAAGAACATTGCGACAGATAACCTCTTACACGTCTTTTGGTGTTGAACATAGGTTACCAGATCGATAACGTTGTCGATAGAACATCGGTGACGTCGAAAACCAGCCATGGCGTCCGGGTAGATTTCATAATGTTCAAGATACCACTCAAGTCTGGCGAGGATCATTCGCTCCATTACCTTCCCAACGCAACTTGCCAGCGCAATTGGACGGTATGAAGTAATCTCTAAGGGAGACTTGCCAGGCTTAAGAAGCGGTACCAGGCGGCTGATCTTCCAATCTTGAGGAACTTTGCCCTCTTGCCAGGACTCGTTATAGATATTAAGGAGCGCATTTCGTGCCCGTTCAGCAAGGTGACATAGCATGCGGTACGATATGTCATCCGGACCAGGCGACGACGACCGATTACATAGGGCGAGCGCCGCGTCAAGCTCTTGCGTCGTGAAAGGCAGATCCATGCGTGAATCTTGTGAATCTGGAATACGGTTCAATGTAAGCGAACCTGTGCGAGTTGGCTGGCCCGCAATCATAGCACAGAAGTCTTCCGCCACATCAATGTCTTGTCGGCGCTGGAATAGTGCTAGGGCCTTGAACGGGAAACGCTGTTCCGGAACAGAACGTAGACCTCGCACAGTTCTCCATATTTGAGATAGCGGTTTGCGGGGATCTAGCGACGCACAAAATTTCGACCAACGCTGAGCCTCTAGTTTATCCATGCGGCGCTGTATCTTTTTTTTTTTGCATTCGCCTGGCTGTTCTTTGATCCTGAATTGACTTAGTGCGTCGATATCTTCTTTCGGCACGACGGCGAATCGCACGAAGCCGCTCCAATTCCAAGTCGAATTCAGAATACCTTGGAGAACACGTGAGTGTGCGCGTGGCTGTCTGTGCCGTTTTCTTAATAGCTTGTTGAAGTCCACAAGAGAGGCCTTTGTGACAAGCGTCTTCAATGTGGGATTTAAAGACAGTCCAATCTATTCTTCGTATCGTGGTGGACGTATACGTGTTAGACATTCCCTTGATCTTGAGGTAAGTGGGGATGTGGTCACTTCCGTGGGTTTCAATGTCCAAAAACCACTTAACATGTGTGGCGAGGCGGTGGGAGACGAAAGTCAAATCGAGGCAGCTGCTGTACGTTATTCCCCGCAGGAATGTTGGACTCGCGTCATTCAGCAGGTAGAGACCATTGTTGGAAACTAATGAAGCTAGTCGTCTTCCCGTCGCGTTAACCTTTGAGCTTCCCCAAATGGTATGGTGAGCGTTGAAGTCCCCGGTGATAATCCATGGACCAGGTTGTGTTTTCAAGATGTCTTCTAGCCTTTTGGTGTCAAATCGACTTGATGGAGACAGATACACCCCCAAGAGTGCAAACGTGACTTTCCTATTTTTAACAGTCATGCACACATACTGATTGTCGTCATGAGGTTGCACCGGTTGGACAACGTAAGTGAGTTCACGGCTAATAAATACGACGACCTTGCTACTTTTGATGTCGCTTAATGAGAATATTGTCTCGTAGCCGGATGGTCTAATTGGATGGTATAATCTTGGTTCACAGATAACTATGATTGGAAATCGGTTAGTCAGAACAAATTGACGAAAATCGGTGATGCGAGATCTTAGACCTCTCGCGTTCCACTGAAGGATCGACGCTTCTCTGACCTCCTTACGAAATGACTTGTGATTGTAAGTCATGGCTTCACTCAAGGCTTGCTAGGACGGGGCTCAGCGCGTCGAGCACTTGTAGTCCACTTCGAGCAGATGGAGTGTCAATGCTTGTCAGCATGGCCCTGATGACATTCACAATGGATCGCAGCACCGGGATCATTTGGCAGTCGACTGTTGAAGCCTCACCAACAGAAGCGGGCTTCGATGGGAGCATCAAGCGTGGAGGCTCCTTAGAAGACTGAGAGCTTGCAAGCGCCGTCCACTCTTCCACGGGGGCAGCCTTTCCCGTCTGAGGCCTCCTTGTGCTCTCGGGCGTTCTATTTGAAGATGATGGCGTTAGCGCAAGCGGCGCACAAGCTCCACCCTTTCTTGAGCGTTTCCGTCGATGACGACGTCGACGCCGGATCTTTTCTGAGGCTTCTCTATGGGTTGAGTTATCCCCGACCATTTGCTTCAGAACTTCGAACTCCTTTTTGATTCTTGGGCATTCTTTAGACGTCGCTTCATGGGTGCCTTCACAGTTTCCACACCTAAAGTTTGTTGCACGGCAGACATCTACCGTGTGTGACTGCGCGCACCGGGGGCACATTGGGGAGTTTGCGCAGGCGCCCTTAACATGCCCGATCTTGAAGCACTTGTGGCATTGAAGCGGCTTTGGGACAAACCGTCGTACGACATGTCGGAAGTGACCGACCTTTACGTGCGAAGGGATGGAATCCCCCTTGAACACAATCTTCACACAACGGCTGTTGCCGAGTCGGCATACGTGCGTGATGACCACTCCTTCGTATGCCGGTTTGATCAGAATAGGCAGGTCCGAGTTCGAAATAGCCAAGTCAACATCGTAGATCACACCTGCAGTGCAGGCTTCATCGATTGGTATGACCGATCGTACTTTTATGTTGCGCAAATCTGTTATCTGTCGTAGCGTCTCCAGTGTGGTTCCACGGGTTGTGTCGACAGCTAGAACATTCTTTCGTGTGTTCAGCCGGACTTCCTTGATTTCGTTTGGCGCCTTTCCCTCAAGAAAAACAGAGAGAGCTTGCCTGTTCAATACTCGAAGGTTGACGGAAGAATCCACTTGTATGAAAAGGATGGTGTGCGGCCAGCGTTCACTACCTGCCTGCATGGTTGACGTACTTGCTGGTGATGACGCCTTAATAAGCCTCCTTTTAGCCCTTCGGCTCCTCACCGACACGAAGCTGTCATCGGATGAGTCGTCACCTGTGATTGAGTAGACCTCTGTGTCTTCGCTGGTGCTGGACCAGGTGCCTCGTTTTCTTGAGGAACTTGTCAATGTAGTGATCTGGCCAGACGGGCCGGCAATAGGCTCTGCATCCATGGCCACAGGAGTAGGAGTCTCTCTTGAGCGTTCAATGGTGGTTGACCAGGTGCCTTGACTCATAGAAGAGATTGCAGTTGCAGACTTCTGGCAGCACGAGCCTGCGGAACGTTCCGCGTCCATCGCCTCAAGCCGGACGCGGAAAGCGCCCCAAAGACTGATGAAAATTTGACGAAAACTGGCTAGCTGGGACAGGTGCGTTCTAGCACTGAGTAACTTCGTCGTCCTTTTTCGTAAAGGACATTAAAAGCAGAAGCACTTATGAGGCCACCTACCTCGGCACCGTGCTATCACGCATCAAGTTTCTGCAGTGCGCCCTGGAAGAATAAGTCCATCCCGTTGACAGTCCGTGCCGTGAAACAACAAAAGAATCAATAAATCTGGCGCTTTGTATCTCCACGTCACAACAACTGTTGACTGCGCATTCAAACAGTGCGTTCAACACTAGCTGAGAAAAAATTGCGAGGAAAGTTACATAGCGCTTACAGTAACAATAGTAAAGAAAGTGGATACTCGTCAATTCAAGATAAAATAAAATAAAACATTTATTTCTTATATTTTCACTTGGTGAGCGTACGCTTTCTTCTACTGCCCGCTTTCCCCTTTCCAGACGATTTTTTTTTTTTGTCAAACGCTAGCTATACCACTATACAGTGACAGCATAAATTGAAACACAAACGGAAATTAACTGATCAGAATACTCGTTCAACCAAATTACACAAAAATATTTAAGTAGTCGCTCTGTTGTTGGTTTGTAAGCGTACACCTATTTTGACTTGACCTCGATGGCGGACCTTTGTTTAGAATCGTAATTAAGGTGTCAACACGCGGACTGATGACACCATTCCTGGCACCATCCAAGCTTTGAAAACGCGTGTCTCAAATTTAACAGGGCTATTAAATGAAATGCGGCCATATTTGCTAGGGCAAATTAGCTGTGTGGGAAAGCCTGCTTAAGGAATATCGCGTATTATCTATTAACTGCTACAAACGAAGAACATAGGGATGCAACAATGCAGTCTAGTTGTTTCCTACTTGGCGTTTGAATGTATGCTGATACTGCATGATAAAAGCTGAATCATCCGGAAAGGCGGTCAGTGTTCGCACGTGCAAATATATTGAAAGCAAGCGGAATCAGCAAACATCCTTTTTTTTCGTTTGTCAACTTCCCAGATTCTGCCCATGCGATGTGCGAAAATGATTAGTTGCTTATTTCTTTGTATTGTACCTTCCCTCTCTTCATTTCATGAAGCACTTGTTTTCTCATAAGGTGAGAGCTGTTATACGCGTATATTCAGCAGCATTCGCGCATCGTAGCTGTAGCAGTAGTGGTGCCCATTATCACGTGATGGCCATCATCATGTCGTCATGCCAACAGTAAGTAGGTAAAGCAAGAAAATTTAACAAAAAAGTGGTACCCCGGTTGGCCTTGGACATGTTGCTCCGAGAAGTGAAACTCCTCCTGACTGCGCCATTTGGGCAGTTGTCTCTTTTTTTTTTCTATTTCTTTAGGGTACAAAAATATTCCCTCCAGAAAGTGCAGGCGCTACAAGACCAGCAATCTATCTCGAGGTTGTGGTTGCGATGCCTGAGACAGGCGTTAAAAGTAGGACTGAGTTAAAATAAAGAGAAATAGCTGAGGATTGCGGTCATTCGAACATAAAGAATAAAAAAAATTCGGCGGATTCCACGCTTATGTGGGGACCAGTGCTAACCGAAGTTTTCTTTGGTGTTTGTGCCCAAAGCTCCTTGCTCGCTTGCTTGCTTTCTCTTTTTCCACTTGGCACTTATCCACTTATCCACGAAACCGACGGTTACAGGGAAAGTGGGAGATAAAACTTAAATATAGAACCTGTAAGGCAGGATAAGGTAGACATTATTCAAGTAATATCGCTGTAAACTGATTTTATAGCGTCAGATTTAAAAGAAAGGTAGCACTTTCGCACGAAAGGCGAAACATTGATTGAACTAGCAAATTAGTAGAGGGCTATTCTAAAAAAAGGAGACTAAATTTATCGGCCGTATAGAGCTGTAAACATTTGCTAACTAATTAAATTAACAAGCATGGGCTCACGCTCGCAAACAGACATAAATACATCTCACTCGATGTCCGCGCACGCTCGCTGTTCAAACGCTGGAGTGAGGAAGCGCGGCAGCAGCAGCGAGCGAATTGATCTTCGTGCTGCCTCTCACTCCAACACAAACTAAGCGGCGAGAACACAGTGCACACGAAGCTATCAGCACTCGGCGCACTTTGTCCAGTGCATCGCAGATCGCTTTCAAGATAGGGCGCGCGTGGCCACAAAATAAGCAGCTGCCGCCGAAGTAGAACGCCTCTCCCCTCACCCCGGTTGCCTTGCACGCGACGGAAGACGGCGCGTTTCCTCCCCGCTTTTCTCGCTTGCACGCGCGAGACTGAGCCACCATCGTCGGCACACCTTCGCTCGCAAGCCCTCGCACAAAGAGCAAAAGGTGCGCGGCGACGATGTTATCGCCGCGCACCTTATACTTTATAAGGGACAAAACTTTATACGAGACACGACGACGACGGCAAAGGCAGAAGCGCGCCTAGGGTGTCCAATAATTTCTATCGCAATAATATGTATGGCTTAAATATAGACCGTAACTTTGGTGGTAATAAAATGAATACGTATACGACCGGAAATTTCGCAGAAGGTTCAATTATTCATTAAAATAAACATGATATCCTCATTGTGTTACATAGGTAGAAGTATGAAGCACAAAATCGTTAAAATCAATTAAGATTCTTTTTTACCATTAAATTTCCATTACCATTAAATTTCGTTGAACGCTCCCTTGTTTAGGAAGCAGACGAGCTTCCTAAACACAGGAGCGAGATAAACACAGATTGTGAGGTAATCAGCGACTACATGTTACAAAGTCGTACGCACCTATGACTATTTCACGTAACGTAAGTTAAAACAACGATGACATCTGTAATCCGGCGACGAAGTGCCAAAACATGATTGAAATGAAAGCAGAAATGTTAAAGCCTGGGCGATCGTCCAGTCGGTACAACGGCGTACAATTTTTAGTAGAGCAAGGAATTACGAGTAAAGTGCTGGGCGAAATGGGCCGTTCCCGGAGATAGTGCATGCAGCCTAACACGTGCGACTCAAAGTGCGAGGAGCTATCACAATGAAAGAAGACGGCAAATTGGCGCGAAGCCCATGCTCCGAGCGTTTCAAAGAGCTGGCTGTCTTTGAAATGAGAGAAGTACGCGTGCGATTGTGGCTTAATTCAGAGCACGTGGCTGCTGCGCTCGACGGCAGAGGTTCGATTCAACCATCGGTCCCACATTATTTTCTCTTCATTAAAGCGAGTCGAGACAGGAAACTTATCTACCACGTACCGCAATGTGGCTAGAATGAGGCAAAGAATGCTTCGCATACAATAGAGGTGGTGTTTGGCATCCCGAAACTGCACATCAGGTTATGAGGGACGCAGTGCAGAGACGGGCTCCCAATTTATTTTGATGACCTGGGTTTCTTTAACGTGCCTTCTAACGCGCGGTATATGAACGTATTTTTTTTTTTTTGTATAATTCGGCCCTTATTTCAATACGGCTGCCGCGGCCGGGATCGAACCCAGGGGCCGAATCTTATAACGGTTCGGAATACGAACCATTCGCTTCGCCGCTTACGTCACTAGATGTGCCACTCCCAAGCCGGCTGTGGAAGAAGGGGAGGACGCGACCAATAGATGAGAGGGTGCCACCTCTGAAGTGTACGTCATTATATGACGAGCTAATCGAGGAATTGCAGAATGTTTCTGCTTGCTAAATAAATGTAAAATATAATTTAAATATTATCCGCCAAGTTCTGAAGTATAAACGTGTGGTGCCGGGCGTTCACGCAATGCAGAAGTAATTTATTAATGTCATTCTTTTTTTATTCTCAGCCCACAGGTGGTATCACAAGCGTAAATGAGTTAAAGCTATGTCGTCTGCTACCAGGAGCTCGCACGATGCACGCAACAGGAACGCACTACCGGCACTTCTCAAGTAGCGAGCGCAACAAAACCGTGAACTGGTTCTTAGGGACACCTTTACTAGCCGACTATATCAATTTTCCATCTTTTTTCGCCCTTCGTCATCGGCTCGGACATGACTCGCTCGCCGCCGCGCTGCCGCTGTCCCTGCGATAAGCCCTACGGCGCGTCGCGTGATAAAAGCAATGGAACTTGAAATCGAACATTACGATACACGGGCCCTACATTGCCTGCGCGAAGTCAAATCGAAGAGTGTGGTGCTGACGGTGCGCGCTGTGCCGTAAAATTGAGTAACAAAGTGCGGCACTCCCGAACCAGAGAAAAAGAAGGCGGCCTAATAAGAGATCTCCACAATATCTTCCCGTCCTGACTGTATAGTTTTATCAGCCGAACGAAGGAAGTGCTGAACCAGCCTAGGCTGAACCCTTCTGACTGCTGAACGGCGATCTGCGAGCTATTCACGCTGGCGATAGCACTGAGAATTCGATCTCACCATGCAAATATCTCCTTGGCATTGACTTTGAAGCTGAGGTCACGGGAAAGCTGACCCAGCCCTTCAACCGGCCAACACAGGAATTGCTCAAGTAAAACTCTTGCTTGGGCTAGTTGGTTCATGCTTGAAGTAGGTAAAGGCAAGGCGCAGAAGACCAGGACTTAGGAAGGAGAACACAAACGACAAGACGGGCGCCACTCGAGACTGGCAAGCTGAGACGGCGATCAAGTTGACGCACAAAATGGCAGGATCGGTGCGAAAGCTTTGATGAAAGAAAGGGCCCAATGTAGAAGAAATATGCTCAAGTAAAACTCTTGCTTGGGCTAGTTGGTTCATGCTTGAAGTAGGTAAAGGCAAGGCGCAGAAGACCAGGACTTAGGAAGGAGAACACAAACGACAAGACGGGCGCCACTCGAGACTGGCAAGCTGAGACGGCGATCAAGTTGACGCACAAAATGGCAGGATCGGTGCGAAAGCTTTGATGAAAGAAAGGGCCCAATGTAGAAGAAATATGCTCAAGTAAAACTCTTGCTTGGGCTAGTTGGTTCATGCTTGAAGTAGGTAAAGGCAAGGCGCAGAAGACCAGGACTTAGGAAGGAGAACACAAACGACAAGACGGGCGCCACTCGAGACTGGCAAGCTGAGACGGCGATCAAGTTGACGCACAAAATGGCAGGATCGGTGCGAAAGCTTTGATGAAAGAAAGGGCCCAATGTAGAAGAAATATGCTCAAGTAAAACTCTTGCTTGGGCTAGTTGGTTCATGCTTGAAGTAGGTAAAGGCAAGGCGCAGAAGACCAGGACTTAGGAAGGAGAACACAAACGACAAGACGGGCGCCACTCGAGACTGGCAAGCTGAGACGGCGATCAAGTTGACGCACAAAATGGCAGGATCGGTGCGAAAGCTTTGATGAAAGAAAGGGCCCAATGTACATTGGGCCCTTTCTTTCATCAAAGCTTTCGCACCGATCCTGCCATTTTGTGCGTCAACTTGATCGCCGTCTCAGCTTGCCAGTCTCGAGTGGCGCCCGTCTTGTCGTTTGTGTTCTCCTTCCTAAGTCCTGGTCTTCTGCGCCTTGCCTTTACCTACTTCAAGCATGAACCAACTAGCCCAAGCAAGAGTTTTACTTGAGCATATTTCTTCTACATTGGGCCCTTTCTTTCATCAAAGCTTTCGCACCGATCCTGCCATTTTGTGCGTCAACTTGATCGCCGTCTCAGCTTGCCAGTCTCGAGTGGCGCCCGTCTTGTCGTTTGTGTTCTCCTTCCTAAGTCCTGGTCTTCTGCGCCTTGCCTTTACCTACTTCAAGCATGAACCAACTAGCCCAAGCAAGAGTTTTACTTGAGCATATTTCTTCTACATTGGGCCCTTTCTTTCATCAAAGCTTTCGCACCGATCCTGCCATTTTGTGCGTCAACTTGATCGCCGTCTCAGCTTGCCAGTCTCGAGTGGCGCCCGTCTTGTCGTTTGTGTTCTCCTTCCTAAGTCCTGGTCTTCTGCGCCTTGCCTTTACCTACTTCAAACAGGAATTGCGAGAGCAACTTTGTGGACAGTGTCGGCAGCAGAGATCTAGGTCATTCCGATGAATGCTTCACGTCCGACCGACCTCTGGGAGCTGCAGGCCGGTGGCGATGAACCGCAGCGCGCAATATTCCTTCCTCTGCGTGGAATGGCCACTCGTACGCTTGCACCCAAGTCCCCTCCATTTGATAGCGTAGCCTGCAAAAGGTTTACTTAGAAAGCCAGTAAGGGCGGTGCAACTCATTATCCGTCACTTCTTCGAACGCGTATCGCGCTTCCAGCCGTGGTCGACACCGAAAGAGGAACGCCAAGCAGACGACGAAGGCAAGTAATAGCCTCCGAAGCAACCAACGCACGCGCGCGCGACGCCCGCGTGTCTCCGGGGTCGCGCGACCGGCGCGCGCGGCCAGGGTCACAAGCCAAAGCCAAGCCACAGCAACGGAACCCAAAGCGGACTACCACTTCGCCGGTTCCTACGACCGGTTCGCTTTGAAGATGATTGACACATGCGTGACGTATTCAAAAATTGCGATACCGCCCCGCTGCCTCTGACGACCTGTGACGTATCAAAATTTCGGCCAATCAGGTGAGGCCAAAGGAACGGTTCCCCAACCGAACCGTTATAAGATTCGGCCCCAGGTTGACTGGGTTTACACGTGCCCACCAGCACGCCCATTCGTTTCGTTAGTCAGTCGTCGTGCCGTCGTCGTCCTCACCGTCGTGCACCTTGTCCTCACCCTTGCCAAAAGCAATACATTTCCCCAGCACTGCCGCGGAAAATAAGCCCCTTCAGGCATCAATTACTTTTTGTCTTTTGAAAATTTAGTTTGATAACGTTTGTGGACTTTATGCGAGGTCTCCATGAACATCAGATACGAGAACATCAAGTATATTTAATCTCTAGTACACTTGGAAAGCGTCCAGCCACTTGACAAATGTGCATGATATTAAACACCGTGAAATAACACTGAAATAAGCGAAGCCGCTTCCTGAAAACAGATTGACACCGAGAGTAAACACCCAGTCGTCAATATCTTCCGACTGAATTTATTAAAGCATCTATACTTCTTATTCAAACTTGCTTCCCGTGTCCAATCCCAACTGCTTTATTATGCATGGGGATTCACTTTAAATGTAATAACTTTAATTGGTAGTTTTACTTTTGATGCATTATATGCGCGAGCACAATTGTGCACACAGCTCCTGAAGGGGATAATCTCCTTAGGTTAAAATTGAGCTACAACCTGTTTGAAATCTGCATTTGCAAACAAGACCTGCCTCTGTGGAGGAGAAATTTTATTTGTATAAGGGAACACAGATGGCGGTGTGGAGCTTGGCGATTTGTGCGTGTGTATCTAGAATAATAGCTGTTTTTGAGAAGATGGCACTGTTCGTTGTGAGAGCCTGCTGATGTCGCAGTGAGTAAGTACAAAACACGAGGAATCGCTGAAACCTGCAGTTTTTTTTAATGATGACTCCTTCGGCAAACCTTCCATGGGAAACTTGCATAAGACTGAAAAACGTGTGCTGCAGTCTCGCGACGCTACTTCTCAGTCACTAATATGAGCGATAGGCACGGGCCGATGCTTCAATAGCCGGTCGCCTGTCCCACCGCGTGCGTGTAGGTTTCGTGCTCTTTCTCCGACGTTCCTGCGCCGAAATTCGCAATGCCGACCTTCAGCTGCGTGCTGCTATGCAAACAGCGTGTCTACGAGTACAGTTCCGGCAATATTCTGGTTGAGATCATGGAGCAGCGAATGAGTTTGCAGGTCATGTAAGTGTCCAGAGAGGGAAAACGCAGTCAACGGCGACAGGATAAATATGGCGCCGTGAGGAACTTGGGAAAATTTAGCCCGAATGGGCTAACGATATATATACGGGCAACTGCATACCGCTGGTGGATCTCTTTACCCGCCAGTGGACGTACTATAAATCACTGACGATGATGAGGCGAAACAGCAGAGGAGGTTCAAATGCGAGTGCTTCTCGAATTACGCCTCTATCATGTGAGGCTAACGGCATGGAGCGCGCGTCCTCGGGAAGTGACGCTGTCCCGTCCGGCAACACCATAGAGTCCTGTTCCAATCATGCGCTCCTCCTAGGAGGCACGAGGCGGGCTTGTGTCAGGAAATACCGGCGCCGTATAGTCTGCACGCAAAGAGACGACGCGAGCAAAACACCCGATCGCCCATTGTTATGTCTCCGGAATGCGGCGGACTGTTGGCATACAACACAGCGACGACAAGCGCGTTACGCAGGGAGGAGGCAATATGTCGAGCCACGACGCCAGTGAGAGGAAAATGAGCGGAGTACGTAGCGTGACCGGGGAGCCTTGTATGACGCCGACGGGTTTTCTGCTTATGCTGCAGCTCGTCGATAGACGGTGACGATGGAAAAATACATTTGGCTTTTTGTTGCACTGTTACGGGCGTCGCGCAATTGTTTATGGTGCGTGCCGGAAGGTTGCGTAAGAAGAGATATTCTGCCTCCAGCCTTTAACGCACGATATGTTTATGAACAAGCTGGAGGTTTGTAAGCAAGAGAGGCATGACGATGTGTACGGTGCTGGAAAACAACAGCACGCGAACACCATTGAACTTCCACTTGTTTTGCCTTATAACTGGCAGCGTTAACAGCAACCTTCTGTAAGGGGTCAGTAATCGCTATGTGGTCGGCAACTGGTACGCGATTAGCAGTAACTAAGCTAGCAGCAATCGTCGGTAAATAAATGCAAATAAAGAGTCATTTTAAAAATCGACAACAAACGCTTCAAGCACTGCCACTGCAGCCAAGCCATATCCACATGCTCGCGACAGCAGCATATATGACTGGTTCACGGCATGTATAGAGCCGCGGACGCCTTTTGAACTGCACCAGCGGAAACTGAAACCGGCGTCCAAGCGCAGCATTCCTTGCACAAAAATTTGGAGGACTCTTAAGCTTCGACTTTAAGAGTCGAACGCGATAGCATTCAAAGATCCCAGACTGCTTCTCACGCTTCCTGGCAGCTGCAGCTTATGTAACCATAATGTTTACAGGGAAACGCTGGCGGCGAACATTATACACGAAGGCGAGCTTTCTGGTTCTTTTTTTGTTCCCCTCCACGGTGGGCGCCGCTGCTGCCGCGGATGCGCGGAGGAGAGCGCCGTCTGGATGGTGTTGCAAGGAACCGAGCGGGGCGTGCCGCTCCTATTAAGACAGACCTCAAACGGAAGCTGGAAAAGTGGCTTGTGTTTGATTTTCCGCGTAACAGAATTACGTTTGCTCGTATATTCAAATTATAGTTCGACGATTTCATTTCTGTTGGTTGTGTGTAAGCCGCACTTTACAATTTTCCTTACATATTAAAAATGGACTTAGTCCAGTAACTTCTTTGCGCTACACAGAGGGCCTGCGTGGTTGGGTATGTGTGGTTCAGAATGATTTATGTCGGAATGATGGTCGACGCCGGGCACGGGACGCCAACGCCGGATTTTTCTACGACACGGGGCCCATAACACTCTCGCGTTAATAGAGAGTTTTAGAATAGGCCCCCAAACGTTTGGCGCCCCAAAGAAATTGCGTCAAAGCCACTCCGCATGCGCGAGACGCAAACTTCGTTTGAGGTTTGCGTCGGGCACGCTATTTCATTGATTTAGCAGGGCCCCCAAAAGCTTTGCGTCAACAAACACGGCGGCACCCATCGAAGCGACGGCTCTTACCTAGCGCCAAACTGGGCTGATTCGTGGCAACGCTTGAAGTTCGCAAGCTAGGAGAAGCTATCGCTTTCTCTGAACTAGCGTGCATTATGTAGATTGATTCATTAGACGCCGCTGATTCCGAATTCGATTGTCGATTTCACGGCACGTCGGCCTAACAAGGCTTAGCTTGGCCGGTGAAGGCACGTAAAGTTGGTTACTCATAACTAAGCGCAACAAATTGTTTGCTGCTTATAGAATAACCTCTAAATCGTAATTTAACGCGGAAACTCGAATGTCAAAATTGATTTTCTTATCATTAAGTGGTACGTTTTATTTAATTATTTATGATAGCTTTTTTTTTTTTTTGACGCCGTAGTGGCGCTGCAAGCGCAACACGCTATCGGCAAACGCAAAGCCCCATTCTAAAGTTCTTCACCCCTGCGCGTCCCAACGCTAACGCCCGCAAAGCTCTTTGGGGCCCCAAACCTTTGTGGCCCCTATTCTAAGACTCTCTATTACTCTACGGATGCAACCAACGCGCATGTGACAAAAGGCTCTTGTTAGCCACCCATGCGCAGCTTGTTGTTTTCCGTCTCCGATCAACTGGAGAGAGCGCACATCGCACGCACGGCCGTATACACTCACGAGGCACTCGGGTGTACGGGCGTGACGGCGACGTATATCGACTGTCTACGCCGCCGACACCTGGATCGCCCGTGACCGGATCGAACCGGTTCCAAGCGTTCCTGCGAGCAGACGTCACGCGCGCGGTGTGTGCAAGCATCCTCAAAGTACTGAGGGCGCCGCCGGCTCCGCGGAAACCCGAAGTACACGCGGGCGTCGGCGGCATCGTTTGTGCACCAAGCCGCATTCAGCGAGCTACTCTCGGCGTTCGTGGCTCAGGCAAGGTAGATGGCTCAGGCTTTCCAAGTCTTTATCACTACTGATTCTCTGAGAGCGGAAATGAATGCCTCGACATGTGGCCGGACGCGCTGTCTCGCCAACACCGCTGCACACCTCACTCTGTCACGTGGGCAAGCTGTGTGTTTGTAAACACGAGGCTGCAGTATGGATTAGGGATTAAACGAGGGTAGTTGCATTCTCTAGCTGAAATTAAAGAAGGTTTCGCACTTGTGTCATAGCTGCTTGTGTAATGCGTCGAACGGAAATCACTATCAGCAGCGGGAGCAGCCTAATTTTTTTTTTTTTTTTTTGTCATCTGCAGGACGAAGGCCTTTCCGAGCGATCTGCAATTACTCCTATCTTGCGCCGGCCGACAGAATTCTATAGACCTGCAAGTTTTCTGATCTGATCTCACCACCTATATAATTCTCTTCCGTCTTCGATTGCGTTTATGTTCCCTTGGTACCTGCTTTGTTACTCTAATCAGATCAATGATTGTCCCTTCGACGCCCGACTTCCTTGCTCCCGCCTAATCTCAACAAGAACCACTCACTTCCCTCGACATCACCGCGCAGGTATACATATAACCACTGTTATGCGAGACAGTTACCGCAGTTTTCTTCTCCCAGTATTCACTTCCCTTATAACTCAGGTAACCGCATGTCTTCCGTGATAACACAACTGATGTTAAGAGAGTAAAAACGCGATCCTTGGCGTCAGGAATTTAGATATATGAGGGTCCTTCGGTCTCGGCTTTTATATGTTCTTGAAATTCAGGGGGTAAAAATCAGGCGTTATATTTAAACAGGAAAGCCGGGGAGATATTGGTGTCTTTGGTTGTCTGGCAGCCCGAAGTTTGGGATCTTACTCGTTACTTTCAACAATGATTAACACAGGCAGTAATCTTCTTTCTGACATAAAGGTTCTATTTAAATTACAAAATCATTTAATTAAGGAACATGTGATGACAAAAAGAGACGCTGACAAATCATGTTACGAACTCACCTAGATATCCTCGTTGGCAGGCATTATTAATACATTTAAAAGACACCACATTAATAAAAACAACAAATAGATACGTGTTTGGCGATTGAATTTTCTCTTTATATATTCTCTTCTTTTTTATACAAAGGAAGCAAGTAAGAATATTATAGTGCACGGGAGCATGTATCGCAAAAGGTTTGATGCTTTTCCTTATCTTACAAGTCCCTGTTGTTGTACATTATTATACGCATTTCGATGTCCATTCTAGACCTCTCGGGCCTTTTTGTCCTTCTCTGTTGTTGTCCTGTGTTAGTGGCTCCGGTCATACGCTCGTGCGTATAACCGGAGAAATGGAATGCCAGCCTACCTACCGAATCAGCCAGCCTACCTTGAACGTAACATACCCGGGGAAACGTATCGACACACGAGCTACCATTTGCAATGCAGAACAACGGCAGCACAGCGTTCGCTTCCGAGTGCATTATCAGCGTTAGTATGTAAGCAATGTGCCGTGGAAAGGCGATGCAATGTGCCATTGTGATATTCATGCAAACGCGGCAACCATCTACAATATTTCGTTCACTCAAGGCCGGCATGGAGCCGAATACATTATATATTCCGGCTTTCGCTCGAGTGTTAAACTCAAGCTAGGTCATATTCATATATGCATAATATTAGTAGTATTATATATCTTGAATACTCGCTGACACGAGGAGATGAAATGGAGGAGATGACGCACAAGGATGTGGCGCTTGCTCACACAAAGGGCACGGACGTTACCCTGCGTAGCTGTCCGAATGGAAACTCCGCATTGAAGGAAACAACATAAGAAGAAAAAAAAAACAAGCAAAGAAAATACGAAAAGTGTCTGTCTGCACAAACGCGACGAAGGAGCCTAAACGTATTTCATACACTCCTAAACGGGATGTGTAAAGTGAAAGACCACGCATCACCACATCATACGTCACTGCGTCACCACATCACCTTCACGCATCACCCCGTCCACGGGATCCGAACTCGCCGCTCTTCTCACGGCTGTGAGATATGTCGAAAAAATACCCACCTTGTAAGAGGACAACATTCTGTGTTTCTAAAGAAGCCCTCCAAAGCGTGCGAGGTTTACACCGTGAAGTTACACCGAACAGAATTTGAGCCTAAACTTTATTTTGCATCCATAAGACGTAGAACCGGCATGGGCACAGTCAAAAAAGCCACTTGCTCGGCTTGACTATATACGCCTTTCTCCCACACAGGTAATTGGCAAGAAGTACCAAAAATGAATTATAAGCACAACATGTATACATGCATAAGTATGTATGCAACACGTATACATAAAATGTAATACAACCAAATACATACAAAAGATATGTCATTGATGTCACAACTCGATAAAATTTGTCACTGAGCTGGCTCACAGATGACATGACAATCATTTAGTGGCTGTCGGGACATTGTGGCATCTTTGGTAATCACCGTGCAGATGGCCACTTCTTGGAATACTCTACAGAACTCCAATCCTCTTTTATACAACTCCGATTTGTAATTACAATTGCAGTTACTGGCAAATCTCGCGCAATATTGCGCAACACTGCTGTGGCGGCTGTGGGTGGCAAAAGCCTTCGCTAATTTATACAGCTATATAATTGGAATGGCCGTCTAATCGATGTGCACTCAGCGTAGATGTCAAGAAACTATCGATCATCTTCTCTATCACTGTTCCCGCTTCGACAACCAACGCCACTCTCAAATGTGGCTTGAGTAGACTATATGATTGGCCTTTTACCGAAGATCAAATGTCTTGGGAGCCTGGCCTCACAGTTGATCAGTCCAAAAAAACCACACGAACATGAATGAGACATACTTGAGTGCCCGGATTTTGACACGCTGCACCTAGCATAGTGTGCGTGATTGATACAAACTATTTCTACCTCTGTCTTCTCTGTCTTCTCTCTCTTTTCACTTCCCCTCCCAATCCCCAAGTGTAGGGTAGCAAACTGGACAACGTCTAGTTAACTTCCCTGGCTTTCTTTCTTTCGCTCTCTCTTTCTTTCTTTCTTTGGCTATCGCAAGATAGGGTAATTGAAATCTCAAGGAAAGGGACCTTATGTGGACTTAATTCGGCTGCTGCTACCGATATCTTTTTAAACAAAGGCATCTCAACATCGAACGACGGTGGTGAGTCACCGTACTTTCTGCGCTTTCACATATGGTAAGTATGTATATTCGTAATACCCATCTATGTTGTGGAAGAGGACATGGCACACATTTTCGAGTCTTGCTCTCTCCATCATGGTGCCCCGTACTTGTATAAGATAACGCGGACAAGATTACACTGTTTCATTGATTCATTAGAATAGTCCTCAGAACTTGAACCATCGCTTATACAGCCCCGATTTGTTATGTACTATTGCAGTTACCACCTAATATATCCCGATATGACACAACACTGCTGCGCCAGTTGTGGTTCGAACAAGCCTTCACCAATTCATACAGTTGTCCGACTGCAATGCATACTGTCAGCCGTTACCTTGCGTGCAACGTATGAAAGGACACAGCCGACTTAACCTGGCATTGCAGTCTTTTGACACTGCGAATGACCGTCCTAATGTCCGCACCGAATGTACTTCAGAGGATGACATGCACCTTCATTTGCGACACGCACTTGAAAGGGAGGACGCTCGTGCCGCCAGAGTTGGTCTTGCATAATCTTCCATGTACAGCGCAGACGAATACGTGAGGCAAAGAACAGCGTTGTGTGAGTGTGTCGTTCTTTCTTGGCGTCTTGTCATTGTGTGCGCTGCACGTAGGTGTACTTGGAAAAGGAAATAGGAGGCGCCTGAGCGACCCGCGCTATGAAGGCGCTTTCAACTTTTAAAGCGAATAGCTTTGTTCGGCTCATCAGGTCAGTTTTCTTTCCCTGTATCGAACCATTATCGTGGGCCGTTCCCGAAGGCAGCGCAGTCTAACACAGCGTGTCAAAGCGCTACTTTTCACAAGGAAAAAGTGCGAAAAACTGGCGCATGAAGCGCGCGCCAGACGTTGCAAAACGCTACGTTGGCACAATAGAAGCATGCGCGTGATCATGGCCCAGTGGTCAGAGCATTGGGCTGCTGTGCTTTAATACAAAGATTCGATCCAGCTGTCGTTAACGAATTAATTTATAGCATTGTAGGCAGACTTCACCCGCTTTGGAGATATCAAACAGAAAACTAGAGATGCTTATCGCGTGCACTAGCGCGTCAGAGTGTTCACGAAATCGTAAGTTTGTGAGAGATACGAGGTATCTAGTAAAAAAAAAATCACTTGAGAAAGCGAAAGCTTTATCGAAGCTTTCGGCAATTCGCTTACATTGATAATCATCGTCGATGACTGTTATCGTGGGCGAGACACTGGTCCCAACGAGATAACGAGCTGCGTGCCGTGTGTTGTGTGTTTTGCGTATGTTACGTGTCTGTCTGAGGAAGTATCGGTGGGTGTTCTGGCGCTAGGTTATGTTTCGAACCCGGCCATATATGGTAGCGTGGCGGAGGCTTCGGGTTGAAGCGATATCAGAAGCTCGGAAGTCGGGAAAACGATAACCAACCGGTTTATTAGCTGGCACTTGAACAAGACTTTACATCGTTGAATACGAAAAACAGAAAAAAGTCGTGTTGAGCAACGAGCCTGTGGATGAGCCTAGTTTCCATGGTGCAGAGCAGCTTCTTTTCTCTCTCGTCATTATAACACCTCTGTTCAAGCACTTTCTGTTGGCGGTAGCTAATCATACACACGTCACAACAAACGAGGACGACAGCCAATGAAGCAGCACATACAAAACTGTCGCAGAAGAAATATCAAACCGGTGACCTTCTTTCTTTCGTTCTTTCTTTCTTTCTTTCTTTCTTTCTTTCTTTCTTTCTTTCCAGGAGCAAATATGTGACGTCAAACTTCGCCAGTGAGCGTTGAGTAATCCGCTATCGTGACTGCCATAAACATGGCCGCAAACAACCTGTTCACACGAAGGCGTACTTATTGAGCAATAGGCCACGACGTCGTGACAATTAAGTTTCGCGCTACCTCTGCCGCCAGGTTTCTTCCGAGGCATTCGATCCGCGATAATCCTCACAAATACGACGAACTTCGAGCCAATCGGCCTGGACTTACATTCCAAGACACGCATGTAGACACCGAAGTCACAGACCCCTATTCCCGGCTTTACACGTTTCGTTCGTTCAGCCTTAGGGATCTAGGAAATTTCGAGGAGCATTGTTCATGGGAGGCCTAAAGTTTTCGAAGCGCTCGAGAGGGGATTTAGATTGTCGCCCGGAGACTTGGGAGAATATGGGGCACACAAGGAGGGGGATGGGGAGACAGAGATCGAGAGCAAGATATAGAAACGGGGTGACTACAAACGAGATTTTTCACTGTATTTTCTACACTCCATCTCGACCACTTCATTCAGGGCAGGAAAATACACGGATAACGCCATCTTATCAGAGATGCAGGAGTTCGCACACATGTAGTCACTCTTGCAGAATCACTTGCTGGTCCTCACTTCGTTGGTACAGTTGGGAGAATGAAAGACTGAATTAATGAATGAATTGGTACAGTATTGCTGTTCAAAAAAAATTCTGTGAACTTGCCACGAATGGGACGAACTGCATTTATTTTGTTGGCAGAGTTGGGTGCTTGAATGAATGAATTAATGAATCAATAACTACAGAGATCTTGTTCCCGCGAAGACTGTGATTAATGGCGATACCGTTAAGCCATCGATTGACAAGCTTGTAATGATAAGCGGTATTGGAATCGATCCGCTACATTCTTTGTACGGTGGACTGGGTAGTGTGTCGAATTCCGGCCTACAAGGCAGTGATAGTGAGCACACTTCATTTCTCCTCAATAAAAGAATAAATTAGGACATAACCACTGTATGTACATTATATATATATATATATATATATATATATATATATATATATATATATATATATATATATATATATATATATATGCGGTTAGCTTCGGATCTGGGACAGGGCACTGCTACGGAACATATCCATTCGCAGCGGTGGACCTTTCTTGGACCGGCCCGGCCTTATTTGCCGGTAGCTCCGCGGCACGGCGCTGCTGTCAGTTGTTGAAGACGGCGGTTGTGCTTCGGGCAACGAAGTGCGATTCATTTTCTATGGAGCAAGGCACGAACGCCTGTCGAAATCCACAGGGAAATGCAGCCCACGTATAGGGAAAGGTGCCTCGCTTTGAGAAGTGCGACGTGGTGGTGTTGTGAGTTCGCTAAAGGCCGTGCAGACTTGCATGATAATGACCGTTCCGGAAGGCCGCCTGCGTCGTTGACTGACGACAACATGGCACAGGGGTATCTGAAATTTAGTGCTGCGATGGGACAAATGTCTGAACCGGAGTGGGGACTATGTGAAAAAAAATGGTGTAATGTGCGTGGAATAGTACGTATATTTGTAATTACCTGTATGTACCTTATTTTGGCCAATAAAAAACAGGGGCAATGTCTTTCTGGTTCGCCCTTATACATTCACAGGTGCAAGTTAGAGAACCTCAAGTGGTAAAAAATAACGCACAGAGGCTTCCGCTATGGCGTCTTACATTATAGTCCGGATGATGATCCAAATGGTCAAAAAACCAGAAATCATCACGCTGACAGACGCGCCGCGATCAAATTATCTGCCAGATTCGCGATAGTGTTGAGGCGCGCGACAAAAATACAGGTTGGAAAGGGGATACATCTCTGCACATGTTCCTTGTGCTGTTTACTGCTTGCTTTCGTCTGACGCCAATCCGGGGGAGCGCTCTAAACTTTAAGGACACCGAGTTCCGTCGTCAAATTGCAGACAAAACATTTGCATAAGCGTTTTATTTACACAACTCTTCTGTTCATTTTACGAATCGTTATTAGGATCACGCATGCGCCGCCCTCTTATCTAGCGCGCACACAAATTGGCAGAATGGTCACGTGACCGTGCAACCGGTTAAGCCCGGAAAAGCCCTTTATGTACATCGACCAAGAGGACAAACTAAAGAGAAAGATAGGTAAGACGCAGCGCTATATACGCCATCTCACCCGTCACGTTATCTTTGCTGCGTTCAGCCGAGGTCGACGCTTCTTATCGGGCACGAGTACAACTGGCGTCGCGGCGAGATGCGCAGCCCGACTATAGTGACGCTAACAGGTGTGTACTTTGTGGGCGGTGGAGGCGGGCGGTGAGTCTGCCAATTCTCTCTGCGGATCATAAAAGGGAACGCCGCGTTCCGGAAAGTCACGCGCCTCGGAAGAAGGCTGCCACGTGGCAGACGCGACGACGCCGTCGCATATGTGAGACGGTCACGCGCTTTCACGAAGAAGTCTGCCACGGCCCTTATCTTGCAAGACGGCAAACATAACGGAGGAAAAAAAAAGGAAGAAGAAACGAGACAACGGAGGAAAGTGTAACTGAGGCTTTTAATCAAAAGAATGAAGCCCGAATTCGGAGCGAGGCACTATAGTCGCGGATATGTAAATAATCGGCCGGTGTAACGTCTGTGCGACGTCTTAATTCGCGCGAACAGAAGACACGCCCGACCATGTCGCGTCCAAAGCGTCAGAGGCAACCGATCAGATGCGTGAGCTCAGCATGACGCAAGTAGCCTCTCGATAAACAAAACAGAACGTCAGCCGCAAAAATAGTGTGTGTATGTGTGCGTGTACGTAGGCACGTGCGTGTGTTCGATTGCACGAGCGCGCGTGTGTATGTTTAGATAAAAGAAACAACAATCACGCAGGAACACACACCGAGAACATCGACTGCGTTCCGGGAGATAAGAGCTGCTGACAAACTTCGCGCCTCTCTCCTGTATCGCTGCGATGTGAAATGTGCGGGGTGCCCGATTGCGTCATTAAGGCGAGGGGCCCTAGCGCAAGTTTGTGTCCGAGCACGTGTTCAAGCAACCTGGCACTGGTTATCGCGTTACATAAGCAAGTAGCTACGAGGACAGAGCGAATTTTGCCGAAGCTAATGACTCGTGAAGTGCTTAGTCGGTTACGACGGATGCGTCTTGTTGCTCAACACAGTGCGTCTTTGGATATCTTTTGGCAAGCCATGTTTCCGCACTACCTTGTTCAACAAGCAACGCAGTTCAACTGCAACCTCCGCACCACAGCACGTAAATAATGCATATTTCACTTTAGTTCTACAGGCAATAAATCTGTGTATCGATAAGGTGATTCGTCATCGGGGTATTTTTAACAGTTTGATAAGCGTCGTGAACGAACAGCGTGGAGCACAAAACAGAGTGAAGTCCCGTAGTGGAAGTTCTGCCTAAATTCAACAGAAAACCAGTCGGCCCCTTGGAGCTCTTTTCAGCCAGTGAATTCGAAACGCGACAGCGACGGCATGAAGCGTTACTCTGACTTAATAACACAATCACAAGCCCTCCCCAACAATTAACCTATTGTCTGGTGGTCTGGTGAATTTGATGTCCCTCACCCCATCGTACACAGTTTTCGGCCTGTGTAGTGCTCCGAGCTTGTCTTGGCGCTTATAGCAGACCCTTTCGAAGCTTGTTTTCCCCCAACAAAAATCTTCAAGAGGCCAAGGCCGCTTTTCTAATTTCCAACGTTTTGCAGGCGATAGCCAGTACGTTGAAAAGTATATGCATTCGTGCGGGGATCGTTACAGGCTCCTGTAGTGTGTCTGCCTCCTGTGACATTCCCTCTCTCTCTCTCTCTCTCTATTTTCTGATTACTTATTCTTCCTCCCCGTATTCGTTATTGTAGCATATAGCAAACCGGGTTTTGTGCTCTGGTTAACCTCCCTGTCTTTCTCGTTTCCTTTGTTCTTTCTCTCACTCTCTCGTTCCCGCAGTGGCTACGCATCATACCTGTGGGACAGCAACACACCATCTCAGCAGATATCCATGCGTATGCTGTTTCCCTGTAACTGTCCTCCCAATATTGGCAGTGAAATGTAGAGCTGCGTCACCTGACAGCTCCGTTATGACATGATGAGGCTAAGGGCACTCCGCTGGCTTCTTTGGATTAATATGAAACAAAAATCAGACCCCCCCCGCCCCCCACTTCCTGTACGAATACATGCCAAAATAGAAAAGTGATAAAATTTGTTGCATCTGAAAAAAAGAAAAGAGAAGTTATGGTGACTTTCAGGAGATCGACTGTCACTCAGGCACTCAAATTCTGCAGAAAAAAGTGAGGGAAAAAAAGCTTCCTAAACGTTCAAGCCCGTGGCTCGTCAGTATAGCTCCACAACAATAACAGACATCGCAGTTCTGTCAAATGGAAATCATTGAAACCGGATTTATACAATAATATGCAGTCTACGTAAAGCACTTACTTCGCTTTATTTGTCTACGTGAGGCTTCTAAAAGTTTCGAGTCAAGAAGTGGTGAAATATGGCAGGTTAGTACGAATTTCCCCTCTTTTGACACTTAAGGAGTTTCAGTTTACGAAATCGAAATGCCGATTTTC
Organism: Dermacentor andersoni; assembly: GCF_023375885.2. NCBI lineage: Eukaryota > Metazoa > Arthropoda > Arachnida > Ixodida > Ixodidae > Dermacentor > Dermacentor andersoni. The sequence goes on from NC_092819.1 coordinate 86,221,082, forward strand.
ATAGGGCCGCTACAAAATAGTAAATGCGGATGTTCAGGACATTCGTAATATTCTCGATTTTTCACGAAATACTAGAGAGGCTGAATTTATTGCTAGAGGTTTCATTCATATTTGTTCATTGGCTGCGCGAGAAACGCACTTCAGCACGTTTTGCATGTGACAGTTGTTCGGCACTCTTCGCCTTTCTTCTCCTATCCGTCGTTCTAGCTATGTGGCAACAGCATTGTGCAGCCGAGTACGAGGCCACGGGTTCGAGTGCCGGCCGTGGCGGCCGCATGCCGACGGCGAGGGCGACTCGCAAAAAAAAAAAAAAAAGAAATACGACCGTGTGCCACGCTCTGGGTGCACGTTAAAGGGACAGTAAATGAATATATTAACTTAACTAGTGCTGCACTGAAAAATTAGGCTTCTGTCAGTGGAAACTCCTCATTCGTAGAGAGAACAGAGCTTTCGTACGCGAGAAAAAGACGAAAAAAAGTTGGCAGTGGCTTATCTCGGCAATGCCATGGATATACGTAGCGAAAACTAAGGTATGGCATGCACGGTTAGCCTTGGCTAATCTTGATTGCAAGTCCAGGTCAGTCTGGTTGTCTAGCTATGTTGCGGCGTTTAGCCAGTCGTTCGGCGAGCTGTTAGTCTGTTTCCTGGGCGATTCGTTTCTTATTCATCTCGTTCCGATGTCGATTCCAGGCCTCCTCCTGGTTATCAGAATTGTCGCCGTCCGTACTACCGCCTCAACTATGGTTGCGGCGCACACGAGCTCTCCTTTTCAATCACCTGACATGTTATCAGGCACGCGAGCAGCTGGAGAAGTGATCGGAGGCGAGCGCAATGACGAGGAACGCGGTGTGACGTCATACCAAACGGCGGATGCGGTAAGGCACGGCGCTGCGCAGCGGCGCCGTGCCACTAGTAGCACCTGTGGCGCGGTGCTACTAGTGGCGCATGCGCAGTAGTAGCACCGAGAGGGAGAGAGAAATATCCGCGGCGAGGCGCGCGTTGTGATGTCATGTGCCTCCTCGGAGCACCGCCAAGGCTAAATCGCAAGTTCGCGGCCAGTAAAGCTTTCGCTTTAGAAGTCACAGTTTCGCCCGAAAGGTGCTGCATGGATTGCGATAGCAGGTTAGTAGACCGCTGTACAAAGTAAGGATAGTAGATTTATCGTTTGAATAAACTTGTAAACACTCGCTTACTAACTAAATTAACGAGCACAGTGTCACGCGCGCAGAGGTAAACATGGACGCATCTCACTCGATAACCGCGGAAACTCGCTGTCAAAACGCTGAAGTGAAGAAGCGCGGCAGCAGCAGCTGCGAGCGAACTGACCTTCGTGCTTCGTCTCGCTTCAACACGAACTAAGCGTTGAAAGCACAGCACATACGAAGCTACCAGCACTCGACGCACTTTCTATACATCGCAGATCGCTTTCAAGACATGGGCGCCCGCGCGTCGCGCCGTGTGCAGCAGCCACCGGACTAGAACGCCCCCCCCCCCCCCCTCGTCCCTGCCCTCCCCCCGGTGCCTCGAGCGCGATGGAAGACGGCGCGCTTCCTCCTCGCTTTCCTCTTTTGCGCGCGCGAGACAGCAGCGATCGTCGGCTGAGCCTCGCAAGCTTTCCCACGCACATATAGCATACGGCGTGCGGTGACGGCGTTATCGCCATTGGACTTTGTACGGAACATCATGGCAACGCCGACAGCAAAAATGCGCCTGGAGTATCCATATATTTACTATCGCAATAAAAGGAAAATTGCAGTGGTGCCACCTATGGTGTACTATGGCCTTTCTCGGGTGACGTCAGCAGTGGCTGATTCACAGATGGCGGCATAGAAGCAGGCCACGTGGAGGTTACGTGAACTCGTCCACTTCGGTGCGGGCGGTTCAAATGGAGTATCAACATCTGGACCTTCGGCGGCAATTTTTTACGCAGCAAAGTGACATATTGGCGCACTGAAAACGATGATAGGCTTCTGGATCAATAATATATCGATCTAGCTCGACGCAACACTTCCATATAGTGGTCATTTAAAGAAGCTCAGGTGGTTCAAATCAATCCTCCGACACGGCGTCTCTCACAGTCCCTGTGTTGACGTCATAGCCTCTGACCAGATGAATATCTCGCTTGTCCCGTCGCTTCGCCGTGCATTGCGCGCACGCCTCAGCCGCATACACTATATCCAACGAACGCAGATTAACCATCATTCTAAACAAAGCGGCTGCGTCGGCTGGACGTGCTGCAATGCCCTTTCAATCCATTGTGAGCTGCTCGCGAGAAGAGAGCGGAGGAGGAGGGAGTTATTTATAGCATATGGGGCATTATGGCGTGCGAGCGCCTGCGCTGGCTGCAGTTCGCGACGGCAGCACTCGGGCAAGGCAAACGTACGGGCACTACTCTAGTTCTCAATTCGCGGTTTCGGAAGCCCATTGCAAATACGCGGGAACGCATCCGTCACAGCTCCTACCCCCCCCCCCCCCCTCCTTCCCCTTATGCAAGTGGGTATGGAGCACGACATGTCTTACGTGCGCGAACGTCAAGCGTGCACGTTTCGCGAAATGGATTGAAGTAGGTGAAATAAATCATGGCTAAGCATGAAGCAGTTTCACTTGTGCCGTACGGCTTGAGCGAGTTTCCAGCCTCACGGACAAAGCTAATGTCACCATCACCGACTTCGTACAGCGCCAATATAACTGCCCAGTTGGTTTTGTTTACAGAAAGCATCGATGGGAAGCTGGAAATAGGTGAAAACGTGGTCTATTTGGTGGTGGTGAAGACATCTTTATTTAAATAAAGATAACCTCGAAGTCTAGGAAGGGATCAGGAAATCTAAATTATACACACAGACACACACATATATATATATATATATATATATATATATATATATATATATATATATATATATATATATATATATGTGTGTGTTATTGATGAACCATGTAGTCATTTTTCCAGGCCACTTCCTTCTCGAGTGCAGATCCCGGTTTGGGCGATGTGGTCACGCTGAGTAACGTCAGCTGTCGGGCACGACCATAGCACAAACAGGGCGTCCACTGGCTCATCACATCTAATGGCAAAAGAAGACAAGAGCTGGTCGATTGGTGTGATTCATTAAGGTCACTTCGGTGTCTCCACCTGTCCTTGATGTGATGCGTTAATTCGACACCCAAACAAAGTGTGCTCGAGATCGCAACTTCAAAATGAAGGATTTGCCCGATGCATTTGTGTTTCCTTCACTTAACGTCGTGTACTCGGCCATTCTGATGACTGGGAAGCGCGACCTTTTGTCGAACCGACTGACATTTCGGACAAATATTTCCGTCTCTACGGCGATGTTCTTCTGGAACTCGGCATGTGCCTCTGGCCTGTGGCATAAACCCTTCTCCTCTTCCTATTGGTTGTCTTACTCGTTACTTTGCTTTAGTGGGCTATGTTTCCTGGACGCCAGATTCTCACTTCGCGGTGGCATAAGTATCGTGCAATGCCGCAATTGTGCACCATGCTCTCTCGATTGGTATACGCTTGTGCTCAACGAGTCATCAAATTGGTTCCTTGTGTGCTCCCGTTTTCTTTTTCTTTCTTTTTATGCCGCAGTTTCGAAAGCAATTGCGTTGCCTCACAGTCGTCGGGACTATAATGCAGAAATTTGTGTTGCGGCCTGTTCACAATCGTCAGCAACTGGTCACACAAAGTCCCAGCCACACATGCCGATTAACGATTACCAAACCAAGCTTATACGGAAGACACCAAGCTTCACAGGCGAACTCTAACGATGCATGATTTACAAGGATTAATGTACTATTTAATAAAACGGTCCGCTTTTCTGATTTATTATTCGATTCGGTTGAAGCAGGAAATGATTCTTCATAATTAAGGTACCGTTTCATTTCCGCCATGGTTGTGACTGCCAGTGCGCGGCAAGCTGTGAGCGTGTATGGTACTGTTTTCGAAGGGACGCTAAACGGAAGGAAACGTTAAATCGGGCTAGCGGGATAGATTGCTCATTAGGAACTCTCTGCGCATTTTCTCCCCCCCAAAAAAAATAATGCTCATTAGCAGTACACAGTGGAAGGGAAACTTCCCTGTTTGAATTTCTTCGCAACTGTGGCTCGTATGAAGTCGGTGTAATTCGTGGGAGGTTTTGTAGGATCTCGGCGAATTTCTATTGCAGACAGCTTAATAGATAGCTTACATTAATTAGGACGAGTAGCGAAGCTGGTTTAGAACAGTTTTGGAACGCTGATGACGTGGAGGAGAAGAAGAGGAAAGAACGAGATAAGACAGGAACGTTAATCAGAAATGCGTCTGGTTGGGTATACCCTACGATGGAAGAAGGCAAAGTGGAATATAAAGATTAGATAGATAGATAGATAGATAGATAGATAGATAGATAGATAGATAGATAGATAGATAGATAGATAGATAGATAGATAGATAGATAGATAGATAGATAGATAGATAGATAGATAGATAGATAGATAGATAGATAGATAGATAGATAGATAGATAGATAGATAGATAGATAGATAGATAGATAGATAGATAGATAGATAGATAGATAGATAAAGTGGCGGGGAAGGAAAGACGCGGTGAGTTCGCGCATGCGCGCGGAGCGCCCTACCAAGCAAAAAGCGTTCACGCAGGCCAGTAGCCCTCAAGACAGACAAAAGTGCTTTGCGATGAGACATAGCGTTTGTCTTTCCGATCGAAATCAATGACTGTGGCACAATAAATGTTCGGTGTTTTCTTCACTGCCGTAGACGTCGCACGCAGCCCTGTCGGTCATTCCAATCAACGTAGTTTAAGGCTTCGTGAACGCCACTGCTAACCACAGCCGCGGGTGCAGAAGCGCGTGCCTCACGTCGGTGAAGCACGGGTGGAGGTCGGAGGTGGAGCGAAGGGTTCAGTTCGTACAACCTGGTGCTCCTTATATTTGGCGCGTTCCACGCTGTTGAAGAGAGCTTGCGTGGCAGGTGACGAAGCTGCCTTGCAGCGTCTATCCTAGAAAGAGGAATGAGAACGCTGTGCTCTTCTTGATTGGTGCCAGAAAATGGCGGCCGTGCCGTGTCATTCGAACTCCTTTTGCGTCTGCAGTACGGCACAGCGCGGCCTCCAAATTCGGTTTCGATTACTCGCTGAGGGGTTCGAATTGAACCACTGCAAACGGCGCAGACAAAAACGAGTCCGTATTTTTGTTTGTTTATGTATTCTTTTCTTCTTTGGGAAGTAGGCAAATAATAGTGCCGTGCGTTATATGGAATGATCGGGACCACAAAATACAATCTTGCTGCAAAATTTAGTCAAGTATAAAGCATCATTAAGCGCAGGAATGCTTTCTTTTTTCGAAGTTTTCAACGTAAAACCGAATGTCGTATTTTGATATGACGTGCTTCGGCGCTCAGAATAGAACTGGTAGAGATGTTTCACGACAGTTACAGGACACATTTCCTGTCTATAAGATAAATCTTGTTGCAACTCAGCGTTCTCGATTCCATAGTTTTTTTTTTTTTTTCGTTGCGCTGTCTTCCGCGAAACATTGTGCTCGACTTCGGCGAGACCTTAGCCCACGCACGGCGTGATTTACGACATTAAAACTTCTTTCTGGGCGAGTTGGTGCATACTTGACATGAAAATTGTTTACAGCGCAAACACATGCAACCACAAAGTATAAGGGACAGGACACAAGCGCTGACTGTCAACTAACTTTTATTAACGGAAGACGGGTGCCTTATATAAGGGGAAAGGCAGAAGTGAAGGGGGAAGGGAGTGATACAATCGGGGAAAATGACGATGCGCATCGATGAACGAACGTGCCAGCATTCAACGCATTCAGACGCGAAGAAACAAGAAAACGAAAAAAACGAAAAAAAGTATACAAACACTAACAAAAGGCGAGGGATACTAAGATACAATGAAATCAGTAAGCAGCCGCTTCCAAAAAATTAAGCTCTGCCGCAATAAGCGATACAGAAGGGGTGCTTACGCACTTGCTGCCATATTTGTGTATGTAGAACGCTTCCAAACTGACGCGCGCCGTCGCGTCGGCACTTTTGCCGAGAATCTTTGTCTCTCCCAAACGAGCCTCGCATCCTGTGCATCCAATTACATGCGACCTGAGACTAACCTTTGATGAAGAGCACGTTTGCTGGGGCTACTTCCCTCGCGCAAAAAAGGACTTGCTGCCATATGATCCAGCGCATTCCAAAACTGTAAAAAGAGCTATAGCGTCGCACTGTTTGGAATCGTCTCTTCAGAAGTCGTGCCCGCACCTGATGCAGACAAGTTTTGAGAATCAGGCCAGCCGACTTGTGGCGGCGGGGTTCCCCCATTCGGTTTTGATTGCGGTGGCTGAGACCCTCTTCCAGAAGCTAAAACTGGGAACACGAGTAAAAAAAAGATGACCGTCGGAAGACCGACAAGCCTTTGGTTGTGCCGTACCTGCACAAGACTTCGCACAGTCTTAAGAAGGTAGCCAACAGGCATGGTGTTTCCGTTGTTTTTTCGGCACCCAACAAGCTGGCACAGTTGTGCCCACGCATCTGCAACTCTAAAAAAAGAGGTTGCCAGCTAAAACATGAGAAGCCGTTCATCAAGTGTGCCACAGGAGTGGTCTACGCCATTCCCTTGAAGTGTGGAAAGGCTTACGTCGGCCAAACCGGCCGCTGCATTAATGAACGCTTGGGGGAACATGCCCGAAATTTAAGCAACTTAAAGGACAAGTACGCACATTTGGTCGCGCATGTAATTGGATGCACAGGATGCGAGGCTCGTTTGGGAGAGACAAAGATTCTCGGCAAAAGTGCCGACGCGACGGCGCGCGTCAGTTTGGAAGCGTTCTACATACACAAATATGGCAGCAAGTGCGTAAGCACCCCTTCTGTATCGCTTTTTGCGGCAAAGCTTAATTTTTTGGAAGCGGCTGCTTACTGATTTCATTGTATCTTAGTATCCCTCGCCTTTTGTTAGTGTTTGTATACTTTTTTTCGTTTTTTTCGTTTTCTTGTTTCTTCGCGTCTGAATGCGTTGAATGCTGGCACGTTCGTTCATCGATGCGCATCGTCATTTTCCCCGATTGTATCACTCCCTTCCCCCTTCACTTCTGCCTTTCCCCTTATATAAGGCACCCGTCTTCCGTTAATAAAAGTTAGTTGACAGTCAGCGCTTGTGTCCTGTCCCTTATACTTTGTGGTTGCATGTGTTTGCGCTGTAAACAATTTTCATGTCAAGTGATTTACGACAGGCGCTTGTGTAAGCCGGTTGCCGTTCATTTTCATTCGTTCTTCGAACACGTCGCCGCCCGTTGTTGTCTTCTTGTTCGTGTTCTTTTTCCAACTCTTTTCACATTCCACAGCTCGAAAGCAGCTTGGACGCAGCCAAGGAACCCACCAGCACCGTGAGAAAAGTCGCTCTTGACGCCTCTCATTGCTGAGGGCGCGGAATTCCAGAGAAGCAGCGAAACACCGCAGTTTCGCGGGTCCAGGGAAAAGACGCGTTAGAGGCCGAAAATAAAGCGGCTGAGGCCGCAGCCTTTCGCTATTCTTTCCCGTCCTGTTACCCCCTTCCGGCGTCAGAAGGCGCATAATCTGTCCGTATTCGGTCGGGGAAGCAAGCCAGTTTATTTTTTCTTTACCTTATTACTCAATTTTACTATTATATTTTTTTGTGTGTGCGTGCGATGATAAGTAATAGATCAACGCGTCGAATTCTGTTGGTTTGTGTTGCCACATACATGACGGACAGCAAAATGAGCAATTGGCGAGGAAAAAGTACGTTTAAGAAGCCATCGACGATGATTGTCAAAGTAAGCGAACAGCCGAACGCTGTTCGAAAGGTATTCGCTTTATTAAAGGAATGATGCGCTTAAAGGCTTGTTGCACTGAGGATATTTAGACAGCCTTTGTTGTTTTATTTCGCAATTCCGTAGATAATAGAGCCGTCGACTAGCGCGTCTGTAGCGGTATAGTGCAGGTGGCTACACATACAAACCGATTCGCCACACGTGCGTGTATCCAGCGGTGCAAGCGACGGTGTGCGACTGTCATCCTCCTCTCCCGCAGCCGCCACAAGGGGGGGGAGGGGATAGGTCGGTGGGAGAGGAAGAGCGCTGTCCTTGCCGAGCCCTCCACTGCAGGGTCTGTTGTTCTTAAGCTTCGGATGTCGCAAAGCTTTCGCGCCACAGCCCGTTCGTCGCAAAGAGCTGTAATATAGTTGGCTTTCGGTGATGGAACGCGCTCCGCAACTCGCTTGCGCGTTACTTTGCATCGACACCCTTGTGTCGGTGGACCAGCACAAGGAACGGGCGAAAGAGAACACAGAAAATGACCACACAAACGAAAGCCTTAAGTGCCAACAAAAACAGTTATAGGTGGCACGACAGCAACAGTGTCCATGATAAGAAGGACGACAAGAACGAGGACGGAAGCTGAACGACTACAACGGACCCGACGCGGCAGTACGACAACTATACAACACGAGATTGGCGAGGATTGTATACGATAAACGCCAGTAAACGCCAGTACCGCTCAAAAAAGGAGAGGATAGAAAGAGTACGGGAAAGGGAAGAAATAATGGGAACAGAAGGGAGACACAAGAATGAAATTTCGACAGCAAAGGGTCCACAAGAGGTGCCAAGAAAGTAAGGAATTTACAATTGGAGCGACACGCAGTAAAGGAAACGCCTGTAAAAAGAGTCTGTGCAGCACAGTAGTGTATCAATAATTGGGCACATGCTGCGATGGGTATAAGTCTACAAAAAAACGCTTATGGTAGAGGCCTATCCAACCAAAACACGGCGACAAACGACAGCCTATATACCCTATGACGAAGGTTCCCCGAACGGAACTATATGGCTTCCAATGATAACGCGAGATAGGAGGAGTAAGAAATAAGTGCAGGCTTTAATTACATAAGCTCGATATGTTAGCTTGGCTGCTGGAGATGGACGTCAAAAATTTAGTGTGAGAACAGCAGAGAGTTCGGCTGGGGGAGCTGTGTCTCTGGACGGCTACTCTGCATAGAGGAAAGGGAGAAGAGGGAAAGGAGAGGGCACTGTTGCGATGGACGATCGCAGTGCACAGCGAACTGCGTACACGTGCGACATGCATGCACATTGTGCGCATGCAGGTCCCCGACCCCGCGTCACAATGCGCAGGCGTCTGTCGTGTAGTTCTAGAACCTGGAGGTGAGGCTGATTTTCCTTAGAAATGCCAAGAGCGCGCTTGCTGTTCGCAGTGCCCTCTGACTGCTGTTTCCATGCACGGCGCTAGAATATTCCGCTCCGAAAAGGGTGTGTCGCCGAAACCAGACGATGGGGCGTTAGGTTACTCACGTTGTGTGCGGTAACCAGGGCGGTCGCAGGGTATGCGTGAAATCGTCTCTGGAGTATCACATACCTGCCAGTTTGTGTCATTTTCGCGGCCCCGAACCTAAGCCTGTGTAGTAAATCCGCATGACTTCTAGGGTGGTTGCTTGGGCTAGTTGTAATTCATGATGAAAACGACACACAACGCGAAGGACAAGGACTGCGAGAGACGACATACACTGCGGTGTGTATGTCGTCTCTCGCACTCCTTGTCCTCCGCGCTGTACGTCGTTTTTATCGTATGACTTCGCTTGGCTTTGGGTGGAATCGTGAACGGAAAGTCTGGGTCTAGCGTGAAAAGGCGCTCTCCGTGGCAACAGTTGGGAAAAAGAAAATCGAGTGCTGCACTAACCACAGGAACAAGTTTGTGCCCTGTAGAGCGAATGTCATCTATGAGATTCCGCTGAGTTGTGGCAACGTGTACGTTGGACAAACAGGCCGCTGCATTAATATTAGATTGTTAGAACATGCCAATTCCCTAGATGATTCTAGAGGACAGCATCTTCCTAAGCATTGCAAGACCTGCAGGCATGACGGCAATGCTTGTACCCCACTTTTCGGCAGGACTAAGATTGTCGGACGCGCAAGGGATAAGAAAGAGCGTGAAGTAATCGAAGCTTTAGAAATCGCGAGATTAGGGCCTGATAAATGTGTTAGCGAAGCTTCCACACATTTGTACCGCAAGGAGTTGGCGTTTCTAGGCTTGACCACATGATAGCGGCATTGGTCTTTGTGGCTGGTGCGCATGCGTTCTGTTGTTGGTGGGAAAGAGGCGTTGGAGAATTAAACCAGTTGTTAGTCTGCGCCCGTGTCGTGTCGTTCTTTCCTTGTCTTGTCCTTTTTGCGCAGTTTTTCTTTGCTCTCATAATGTCAAGAAGTGAACCGGGAATCGCAGTTTGATCGACGACTGAATGTTAGTGGTCTGGCTGATCAATCTCCTCTTGTTAGGTGCACCACAATTTACACGATTGTAACTGAAAAGCTCGGATATCACAAATTCTATGCAAGGTGGGTAGCAAAAATGCTTTCCGACCAACTCAAACAGTAAAGAATGTCAAATGGACGAGCACTTTTTGGAGCGCTATCGACAAGACGGAGGTGAGACGTTTTCGCACATTGTTACAGGTGGCGAGACTTGGACATTCTACGACACTGCAGAAACAAAGCAGCAGTCGATGCAGTGGCGCGACTTCTCTTCGCCAAAACCGAAAAAAAATTCAAGCAATCTCGCTACTCGAGTCGGAATATGACGGCTACCATTTTCTGGGATGAAAAGGGCGTTCTTTTGGTTGATTTCGCGGAATGGAAGACCACAGTTACAGCTGACGCATAGTGCCAAACGCTCACCAGACTGAGACTGGCGATCAAAAATCGATGGCGCGGGAAACATTCATTTGGAATTGTCCTCCTCCATGACAACGCACGTCCTCACACCGCTGCCCGTACCAAGGAGAAGATTCAAGGTTTTGGTTGGGAACCTTTTGGTCACCCATCCTACAGTCCCGACATTGCACCAAGTGAATATTTCCTCTTCTTAAACTTGAAACAGTGTCTTGAGGGACAACAGTTTGAAGACAACGAGAAACCCAAGACCGCCGTCGTCAACTCGTTCAATTCCCAGGCGGCGAACTTCTATGCAGAGGGACTAAAGAAACTGGTGCAGCGGTACGAAAAGTGCCCAGAAGTTAACTGTGATTATGTGGAAAAGTGAAGTAGGTTTGTAAACCCACCAATAAGAACTTTTGCTGAGAAATATATATCTTTTTAGGACAAAACGGTCCTTACTTTTTAAATAGCCCTCGTAATTGCTATTGCAGTAAAACCAGCAGCGTTCTCTTAGCGCGCAAACTCTTTCTCATTGTGCATTGTAGTCAGTGTGGAGCAGCGACAATGGCACGCGGCAGGAAAGAAAGGGTAAACCGCACTGGCAAGTGGTAGCAGCAATATATCTAATCTAAAATTAGAAGTAGATTGTTCCTCGGGGATTTCTTGGGAGCACCTTCGAATCGTGTTTCTATCTAAAAGAGCAAACTGAAGACAAGCCCTGCAGCGTTCCTACACCGACTGGTTCGAACTGCCATCTCGGAAAACGCCGCGGCCGTCTCTGTTGAGAGTGCTGAGCGAGAAATTGGTAGTACAAGGCTAATTGTGCCAAGGAAAAGAGTGAACTAAGACGCTGCAGCACGACAGAAATAGTCCGAGGATAAATGAGGCAAAAATATAAGTGCGTATAGCCATACGTTTTTTTGCGACGCATAATGTAAAACCTACATAACTATCGACGTCGCAGCTTCGCGCTGTGGTCGAAAGTGGCAGTCTTAAAAATTTACACCCCACCGCAGTGGTCCAGTGCTGCCTGAGTCGTGATGTCATGGACGTCACTCGCGACCGAGGCAGCGGCATTCCTCGTGCATCAAAATACAAGAAACGCTTTTGTAGCCAGCTGTGAGTGCCCGTTAAAGAAGGGTTTTTAAAGCATAAAATTTCTTGTTGCTGTTCTTTGTTATACTTTAGCCTCGTGTGTTATGTGGATTGGTACAAAAAAAAGTAAACGAAACTCGCTCTTTACACGCGTTTCATAGATTATCAGAAACTTTGTCTTCAGTACGGCGCAGTTGCTTCGCTGGTTTAACCATTTTCGTTCAATCTATAGCGCCAGAACTAAGTGGTGTGTGTGTGTGTGTGTATAGAATATGTTTGTTCGATTTGTCCTGGCTACGACATCCAACGCCTTTCTCTCCTGACTACATTTAACTGACTGGATTGGAGACCGTACTTTAGGTAAAAGATAGTCGGATCGTGGCCACATCCGTCACTGGCCTAAAAAACGATTAGTTCAAAAGCACAGTACTTGAAGTGCACCGGTTCGAGAGACCGCCTATAGTGCTCCTGTGCATCCCCTCACGTGCTCTCAGAGCTCACTCTCTTCCTCTTTCTATTTCCTCTTTCCCTTAACTGCAGTGTAGGGTAGCAAACCGGACGATCCTCTGGTTGACCTTCCTGCCTGTCCTCTCCTTGCTTTCTATCTCTCTCTTTGTTCAATAAAAATTACTCTTGATTGTCGACAGCCATGCATTCCCAACCAAGCCTCAACAGCCGAAGCAAGCGCCAAGATCGTCACTGTTCCAACGACCGCAACTGAACCGAAACGAGTCAGCCTATGCGGCAGCGATTACGCTTTGACGCTCACGAAATAGACCTCTTGGTTGCGACACAACCGAGTGCTACGCGCGAACCACGAGTAAAACTGATTAAGAAGCCTGCGCCCCCCGAAGCTGTTCCGGCGCCGCGTGGGGGTCAGTAAACTCACCAAGCATTGGAAGTGCAATGTGTCGACATTCGCTTTTTGGGCACCTTTTTAGCTATCCAACCCTGCAGAAGCACGCGCATCTGACAGGCCCCTTTAGAGAGTACGTAGGCGGGGACCTTTCCCCTTTTTCCTCTGGACCTCTCGCCCTCGTTCTAATGCCACACATCTCTCTCTCTCTCTCTCTCGCTTTGCGACGCGCCGTTTCAACTTCTCGGATACTAGGCATTCTGGTGGCGACGACGACGAAACGCACGCAGTGACGTCATTGAGCCACGTGGCCAAGTCGTTGGTGCTGACGTCATAAGTGGTGGCAGGCGCGTCGCACGGTAGCAGCGTCACCACCGGCATCGGCGGCTGTGGGCAGGCTGGCTTCTGGATGTGGGCCCAGCCCTCCAGCTTGCGTGAGAAAAGACCCGTCTGCCGAGCCCCTCTCCACTCCCCCCCCCCTTTTTTTTTCTGCGTTACGGATCGATACGGGGAAGCTCGGTTTTTTCAGGGCCGTTCGGGACGAAGCGGTGCCGCCATCGTCTCTTTTTCTGCGATCACGGAGCCCGATCGAATACCCCCCTCTCTCTCTCTCTCTCTTTCTTTCTTTCTTTCTTTCTTTCTTTCTCTCTACCTCGCGCGTTCTTGCACCACAAGTTTGTTCGCTCAGAAGTTTGCTTCCGTTTTGCTTTGGCGTTGCGCAGTTCTCCCTTGCGCAGTGTGTGTGCCGGGTAGAACCACAACGCCCGAGGGTTGTGAAAACAAGAGAGGAGACGCTGACGGCAGCCACATATAAGTTCGCTCGGTGTCTCCGAGAGTGTCTGGATGCGCAGTCTTACTTTCTTCTTTACAGCCTCCGCGTAGGACGCTGCAGAAAGAAAAGGAAGGTAATGGGGATAAGACCTTGAAGCCTCTTTCAGAGTACAGAAAGATAGAGGCACGACCACCGTCGCCTTTCCTGTTGCTTGGCGCCATCCAACCTGCATGATAACATGATAAAAGACAAAAGGTATCGACCGTCTCTAGCTGCATGCACTGGTTCTCGTGAGATCACGGAAGGTGAGCGGTCTCTCGGTTCAAGCATCGGGAAGAAGACCGTTTAGAAACGCTGATGGTCCTCGTTTTCTCGGTGAATAGTTCTAAGCCATGGGCAAGGAAGTTTTATTGTCATCAGCAGAGGGTTTTCTTCACGATGAGTGTCCTTGAGAAAGGCCATCGAGCACGTCATAAGGGCACTGTCACTCACGCACTCTATTCCATGATGTTTCCTTCGCTTATAATATCCCGAGGAAACGCGACTTAAGGTCCCCATGACATGACAGTTGCAGCGACATTTGCTGTCTGCGCTGGAGGTCTTTGGCTACACCTAACAGTTGCGTCAAAGTAAAACCACACACCATCAGGCTGAACGGCGCGATTTTGTTCCAATCGTCTACAATAGCTGATGGCCAATGTATGCACCTCTGCCTGACCATTGCGGTGTTTCTGTTGTCTGTTAATGGGAATCATCTGCTAATGAAATTATCATCGCATTCTTACTGTTTTTGTATAAAGGGTATGCTTATGCTATACTGCACCAAGGTTTCAGAATTGGGGAAATGTAGATAATGGTTGTCTTATGCTCACCATATAGGTGTGCAGATTAGACGCCTCTATAAATTAATTTTTTTATTTACAGTACTGATCCTAGATGGTTAATATTTCAAGCAGTTGGAAACCCGTCCTCAACATTATATAGACGGACAACAAAGTTTTGAATAACAGGGCTACGCAAACAATTATTCACTTTCGCATGCCTCGCTGGAGTCGAAACCTACGGGTGAAAAGGACGTCTATAACCCCGATATAGTCGCCCATGTATTTCGTAAATGCTGCTATCGTCATCGCGACCGACCCAGCTGCAGTCCCGATAAACCCGAAGACGAGAGAAGGGGAGGAGGGGGGGGGGGTATAATAAATATTTCCTTTAAGAGTTCGCCGGCCCGATAGAATGACGATTCCCGACACTTTACTTTCAGAACACTACCATTCGAATAACCGCAGTGACCTTGAACACTTTGCGACCAGTCCGATTTGGTGAAGCATCAACCAAATCACAAACCAGAATCGTTAACACGCCTGCCTGCCTATAGCAAATCCATGAACAATATGAACTGGAAAAAAAAGAAGGCTAGTATTTAAATTGAGTTTTGTTTATTTCAGTGTCGAATGGAAGAAAGCCCGAATAAAAAGTGAAAGTTAATTCACTTGACTGAGGTACGTGCCCCCTTGACAAGGCGTACAGTAGCAGGCACCAGTAATACATTTAACAATGCAAAGCATTTATGAGCATTAAAAACATTAAAAACACGTCAGGATACATTTCACTGTCAAAATCAGAGGCACAAACTATTGATTATTGATACAGGAAAGCGAAAAGGGAAACTCAGACAAAGAATTCACGGTCGATTGCTGCAGCGTCCCTCAGAATGCCGATGGAGAGAACTCAGGCTTAAAAATAAATCGCGTTACTCGAGTCACAAGACGCTGCAATAGATAAAAAAAAATACAACGTTGCAGGTGAAGCAGTTCCTCAAGATGAGCGGGATGTCTGCTCAGTCGGCGCGGGTGACAAACGAATTACGTTAAACGAAGTTGTCGCCGTACCGTACAAATGAACTATAAACTAATTTGAAACGACAGGTCTGTTATCGCGGAACGGTTGGGCCCGAATACTTCGCATATGAGCTGTTCAACGTTTGAAGGTCGCTCAGACAGACGCAGAAGAAACAATATTCGCTGAGCATGTGTCCTGTCTGAAGAAAATGGTTCCCCGTCAAAAATGACGGCCCTGTGCTTCTTATCTCTTCACTTGAGCAAACACCGTGTCGCTGGGCGTGAGAAAGTTGAATCAGAGAAGCGGGCAAGGAGAGGATGGGGAGACAGACGCGAACGGGAATAGCTGTACTGAAAATTTATTACCGGTTATAACGTGGTATATTATAATTCTTGCCAGTCCATTGTATAGTGGGTACTAGCCACACGCTCACTGGAAACAACACCACCAGAACAAAGAAGAAAAACGCAGTGTCATCATCTCCAGTAGACTGTGGCTCTGCTTCGCTGTTACGAGGTCTCAGGTGTTCTATAGCGCTTACATTTTTTTTTCCTAATTCTCCCAATCCCACTCAACAAGAACCAGCGATAAAATGAAAATATAAAACGTGTTCTCCTCTGTACCGTCGCAAAGGAATGTGGCAACTTGCAGAGCGAGCGACATCCAGCGTCCCATTAAACAATTGAGGGCTTAGTGCAACTGTCCAGCATTGCCACATGACGCTTTCGCGTGTTCCTTGCAAGCGAAGTCCTTCGAAGGAGACAGAAAAGCAGTGGAGACGATGAACGAGACCCGAGGAGACCTTGCTGCGGGGGCGTTCGCGGTCAGCGATAAGACTGCCCGTTCAGTGGAGCCCTCGGCGTGAGGGCGAACGTCTAGTCTCCGAAACCTTTCTTGCTGGCTAAAAAAATGACGAGACAATGATTCGAGCGACCGATTGACGTGCAAACGGGCGTGCTCGCTTATGGGCGGTGCAGTAGAAGAGCCGGAAAGCAATACATAACGAAGTTGCCATGCTCATGACGAGTCCGAACGACCGCGTTTTTCGGTCCGCAGAGTCACGGCGGGCATTAGCAGATAGCTACAGTGAGTGTGCTTATGAAGCAACGCCCCGAGCAGGCTGTTTGATGTCCCCTTGTCGCGTGTAATTGGGGGCCATCGACTCTTGCCTCCCTCGACTGAGTCGGCGTTTGGCGCGGTTGTAGTGCCGGAGGATGGAACAGGTGGTGGTGGTGGTAAAATCTTTAATTCGTCAACAGAAAATGATTTATGAGATTACATGTGGGAAGTCATGATGGCTTCGTGAGGTGGCCGTCAGACCGTGTCTTACGGCGACTTCTAAAGCCCAGGTCACGGCCTGCAGTTGAACCGCGGGTTCCGAGCTGGTCACCGCAGCCTCCCACTGCTCTCGGTTGGATAGCTGCCATTCGGCTCTAGGTTTGAGCTCAGGGCATCCGTGTAAGATGTGTGCTAAATCGGCTTTGTCGGCCTCGCATAGCGTACATTCGGGGGAGTGTGTCCCTGGGTAGACTATGGATAGTTTGTACGGGTTGGGGAAGGTGTGTGTTTGGAGTTGCCTCCACGTCGCCTGCTGATTTTTGGTTAAAGAATTGTCAGGGGGTGGGTATTCGAGTCTTTCGTTTTTATAGTATTGCGTAATTTCGTGGTAGGTTATCATGCGCTCTTTTGCTCCTCGCAGGATCGGTTGGCTCACTGCCCGGTTGACGAGTCCTCGGGCGAAATTGTAAGCCGCTTCGTTCCCGGGATGGGACGAGTGCGCAGGGATCCAGATGATTTTGATCTGGTGGGGCGTGAAATGTACTTTCTTTAGAATTTGTAGCGCCGGTTCGTGGGTTCTGCCTTTGGCAAAATTACGCACTGCCGTCTTGGAGTCGCAGAAAATTATTTTGGCTGCGGTATTTGTGATAGCTATTGCTATCGCGGCTTCTTCCGCTTCTTCCGCGTGCCTTCCAAAAATGGTGACCGCGGTGATTGGTTTGAGGTCGTTTCCTACTACCCCTGCGAAGAAAGCGTCGCGTTCTCCGAGTTCGGCTACGTCTACGTAGACCGCCTCCTCGTGGTTCGCATAGTGTTTCTGGAGTGCTTTGGCCCGGGCCTGTCTCCGTTTGCTGTGATACTCCGGATGCATGTTCTTTGGGATTGGGTCAACCCTGAGGCGATTGAAGATGTCTCTGGGTATGGGCCCGACGTTTGTTTGAGTGCTGTGGTACGGGATGCTTAATTTCCTTAGGATGTGTCTTCCCGCAGGTGTCTTGGTTAATCTTCCGTATTGGGCTGTTCTGTGTGCTTCAACTAGTTCGTCCAGCGTGTTGTGGACGCCCATTTTCAGGAGTCTCTCGGTGGATGTGTATCTCGGCAGGTGGAGCGCCGCCTTGTAGGTTTGTCTTATCAGGCAGTTTACCTTTTCCTTCTCCGCTTTATACAGGTTGAGATATGGGAGGGAGTACACGAAACGGCTGAGCACGAAAGCCTGGATTAGACGCCTAAGATCCACTTCCTTCATCCCAAAGTGTTTGTTGGCGATGCGTCGGATCAAACGGTTGGTTTGGTTCACGCATGCCGTAAGTTTGCTGATAGTCACTGTGTTTTTGCCGTTGTTTTGTAGGTGCATACCTAGTATCCGGATCGTTTGGACCTCGGGAACTAGGGTGCCGTCCACGTATACTTCTATAGGGACTGAGGTTTTTGTATGGCCTCGTGGATTATATCTCATGACGAGAAGTTCAGATTTTTGCGGGGAGCACGATAATCCTATCTTTCTGGCGTGTTCCGAGACTACGTCTGCTCCAGTTTGCAGTAGGTGCTCGATCTCTCCGTCGTTCCCTTTGGTTAACCAGAGTGTAATGTCGTCTGCGTATAGGGAATGCGATAGGTTTGGTATTCCTTCGAGCAGCTGTGCCATGGATATGAGCGCGACATTGAAAAGGAGGGGTGAGAGTACCGATCCTTGCGGCGTTCCTCTGCTTCCCAGTGTGAAAGGGTCGGATGTGAGTGACCCGAAGTGTATTTCCGCCGTCCTAGCGGATAGGAAGGCTTTGACGTAGGTGTGGGCTCGCTCGCCTACTCCTAGATTTGAAAGGGCTTCCATGATAGCCTCGTGCTTGATTTTGTCGAATGCTTTGGTTAAATCCAGAGCTAGGATTGCTTTGGTTCGTTTGCTGTGAATAGGGTTAATGACCTCCTCCGATAGTCTAAGCATGAGGTCTTGTGTGGAGAGGTGTTGTCTAAAGCCCAACATTGTGCTGGGGAAGAGTTCGTGCTTGTCCATGTGTTCTTGCAGGCGACCTAGAATCACGTGTTCTAGCAATTTGCCCAGGCATGAAGTGAGGGAGATAGGTCTCAAATTTTGTATTTGTAGGCTCTTCCCTGGTTTCGGTATGAAGGTTATCTTTGCGTGTTTCCACGCTGCCGGCAGCTTGCCCTTTTCCCAGCATTGGTTGAAGAGTTGTGTGATAGCTTTGATTGATTCCTCATCCAGGTTTCTCAAGGTTCGGTTTGTGATTCCGTCCGCTCCCGGGGCAGAGGATGTGCGGAGTTTGTGTAGCGCCGCCCTCACCTCCGCCGTCGTTATTTCCTCGTCCATTCCTGGATTCGGAGGTCCTTTGTATTCGGGAAGCGTTTCCTTGTCGGAGGTATCTACATATCTACTCCTGAGTTCGTCGAGGAGTTCGTCGTCTTGAAGGGGGTGTTCGTGTATAATGCGGCTGATGTTCTTGTTATGTGCCGTCTTACAATTTTCAGGGTCTAGGAGGTACCTGAGTAGGTGCCACGTGTCTTTTAGGCCCAGTTTTCCATTCATCTGGTCGCATGTTTGACCCCATTGTTGTTTGACCAGCTCCTGTGCGTGGTGTTCTATTTCTTTAACTAGGCGAGTAATTTTGAGCTTCGGTCTTCTGTTGTGTTTTTGTGTGAGCCATCTCTTTTGAAGGCTTTCGTGTGCTTGCCACAGGTGTAGTAGTCTGTTGTCTATTGCGTGTGTTTCTGCTGTGACTGGTATGCTTTTGGTCGCGGTTTTGACGTCCTTACCTAGCTGTTTTGTCGAGGTCGTCTATGGTGGTGGGTTCGTCTCGTGCTCTGATGAGTCTAAATTTGTCCCAGTTGGTGATCGTGATCTCTTTCCGCCCTTTCTTCTTTAGCGATGTAGCCGGGATGGTGGTTTCGATTATATAATGATCGCTGCCTAGGCTACAGGCGGTGTTCCTCCATTTCCCTTCTCCCACGTTCTTACTGATCGTGAGGTCGGGGCTGGTGTTCATCTGCACACTGTTTCCTATTCGCGTGGGTTGTAGCGGATCATTCAGTAATTTTAGGCCTTCGTCTTGTATGTAATTCCATATGGCGGTGCCCTTCTTGTTGTTTATTTTGTAGCCCCAGGCCGTGTTCCTGGCGTTAAAGTCGCCTACTATTAATAGCGGCTTGTGTCCACAGAGCCTGAGTGTTTTGTTAACTGCCTCTATTATCGGGGGGTGGTTCGATCTGGGGGCGCTATATATGTTGAGAAGAAATAGGCTCGCTTGTCCTTTTTTCTGTGGAATTATTTCCACGAGGAGGCAGTCCGCGTCCTTCGTGTCTATTTCGTGTTCGACAGCGGTCAGGTTTCTGTGGACCAAGACGGCCGCACGCGGGTTCTGCGCTCCCGTTTTTTCGTACGTTTTATAGTTCCTGAGTTTGGCTTTAGTTAGCGTTTCTTGCAGTGCTATGATGTCCGGTATTTCCAGCTTGTCTAAGTTTTGGATGTGGAGTTGTAGGTTCTCCCGCTTTGGGCGGAAGCCCCTGCAGTTCCACTGCCATATTTTGATTTCCTTAAGGTTTCCCTCCATATTGGTTTGATCTTTGTACCTGAGTGTTGATGAGACCGGATTTGGATAGTGAGATCGCTGCAAGTTGTTCAGCATGATCTGCGAGTTGAGTTTGTATCGTGGCTACGGTAGCCTCTGTTTGGCTTAGTCTGGTCTCGACGGCGTCCATGCGTCCGTTTAGCTGCGTAGCTAATGCACCAATTTGTTCCTTCATGTCTGCCCTGATTCTGTCTTCGGTTGCTGCCATCTTCTCCTCCTTGCGATCAAGTCGAGTGTTCATGCCTTGGATTAGGTGAATTAGATCGTTTAGGGTGGGGCTTTCCACGTCTTTGACCGTTTCGATCGTTCTCTTTTTAGCCGGGGTGCTTCGTTGTGGTGACGAGGCACGCGAGGATGCCGCGGAGGGGGGTACTGAGCTGTTGGGTATCGTAGAAGGGGTGCGTTGTTTTGAGCTTTGTGTTTCCTTCTGGGGGGAGTTTCTACCCTGTAGGTTTACAATGATTTCCTTAAGCTTTTTGATTGTTTCATTTTGTTTTTCGATCATAGCCCTGAGCTCTGCGTTGCCATCTCTTTCTCGGGAGGTCTGCGGTTTCCAGCTCACCTGTTTTGGGCGTCCTTGACTGTCGGCTTTCGGGAGGGGAGGGAAGGAGATGGAGCGGCTCCGGCTTCTCCAGCTTCTTTGGCTGGAGTTGGACCTTTCCCGGCTCCTGGAATGGTGTCTTCCGCTGTCTTGTTGTCCGCGTTGCCATTGGCTTTCGGTGGGTTTTCTTCCCCTGTAGTGGGGTCTTTCGAAGCGGGCCTTGCAGCTTCTGGTGCCCGTGAAATGATCTCCGTTGCACAGGATGCATTTTGGGGTGCAGTCCGGTTTCTCCTTTGCAGGGTGTTGCGTCCCGCAGCGGTTGCATAGGTTGGTCCTTTCCCTCGGGCAGACGTCGGCTCTGTGTCCGGCCCGTCGGCAGTTAAAGCAGGCTTCCGTTTTGGCACGGAAGGGGTAGCACGGGTATAGTCCTCCGAACAAACGGATTTGGCTGGGTACCTTTTGGGTTCCAGTAAAGGTTATTAGTACCGATGAGGTCTTGCCTAGCCTTCTTGCTTCTGCAATTTGGCACCCTTTGTTGAGGTCCTGGATGTCTTCGAGGATTTCCTCGTGGGTTTGGTCTTCGAGCACGTTGTAGGCGATTCCCTTGATGGCTTCGTCCGGGGCCGCAATGTAAGCATTGACAGGGTATATCTGGTCGATGATTCTGAGGTTTTGTAGACTGACATATTTCTTGACTCTCTCCGCCGATGGAGAGCTCACGGTGAAAGAATTATTGGTTGGGTTGACATGCACCTGGTCTTGCTTTCGAGCTGTAGCGATGTCCGTGTCGGACCCCTGGCATACCGTTTGCAAGAGGGTGGTGGCGGTGTGGAAACGGAGATCGAGGCCTCCTTTCGGTCTGAAAACCACTTTATAATCCGTGGCCGGGAGGCGAGGAAGCGGTCTCCTTCTGATTGTTGGTCGGCCAGCGGCCGATTTCTCTTTCTCGGCGGCCTTGCCGTTGCCGTCGTCGGTCGTGATGGATGACGCAAGCGGCGTCGCATTCTTCTTCCTAGGGTGGACGCGGTCGTGGGCCTTGATGGCAGAGGTCCAGAGCTTTTCGTTGTTGTATTCTTCCGGGGAGATATCCTCCCCATCCACGGTACACTCCATTCGGGCTCGGCGCCGGCGGCGGCGGTCTTCGGCGGCGGCGGTCTTCGCCGGCGGCGGTCTTCGCCGGCGGCGGTCTTCGCCGGCGGCAGCAGGGAGAGGCCCTAGTCGCGTTAGGCCTAAAGTAGGCCCAGCACGACTACGTGCGGCTCGGGGGAGAAGTGCCCGAAATCTGGCTATGAGCAGGTCTTGTCTCCAAAAACGTAGCGGTTAGGTGCACAGCACCCTCACTGACCTCGGTGTGATGTTCCCGGGTCGTCGTAGTCCGTAAAGTTGCCAAAAATCGGTCGAAAGTTGGCAGCCCATGCGAAACACGTCCGCACTGCTCGGCGGCAAGATGGCGACCTCTCGAGGATTGAACAAATAGGAGCGAGAATTTCAGCAGAAGAGATGGTCGATCACTCTGGCCGTTTCCTTTCTCGCCGTTGTTGCATGATAGAACCACGAGTGAGTGAGTGAGTGAGTGAGTGAGTGAGTGAGTGAGTGAGTGAGTGAGTGAGTGAGTGAGTGAGTGAGTGAGTGAGTGAGTGAGTGAGTGAGTGAGTGAGTGAGTGAGTGAGTGAGTGAGTGAGTGAGCGAGTGAGTGAGTGAGTGAGTGAGTGAGTGAGTGAGTGAGTGAGAACAAAAACTCCATTAATGATTTGCAAAAGAAAAAATTACCATGTAGCAACAATGTAGTTGTGCGAAACAAGCACACTTCCTTCCGGTCGCAATCAAGACAGCAC
Organism: Dermacentor andersoni; assembly: GCF_023375885.2. Taxonomy (NCBI): domain Eukaryota; kingdom Metazoa; phylum Arthropoda; class Arachnida; order Ixodida; family Ixodidae; genus Dermacentor; species Dermacentor andersoni. The sequence goes on from NC_092819.1 coordinate 86,243,567, forward strand.
ACACCGGAACATCAGCAGGGAGGAAATGGGAGGAGGGGAGTAAAAAGACAGGAAGAGAGAATGGCAGAGAAGGCAGAGTAAAGAACAATTTACATATACACGATAGATAGACTATAAGTAAGAGCTATCCACAAATGGCAGACACCGAGCATGTGCAATCGATCACTGCCCGTTGCCAGCACACAGTCGCAGCTCATGACCACCACACAGAATCCCACGTAACACCAGCTGGTGATGCACCTGTTGGCACAAGTCTGTTGCCCTTAAGAGAAGTTTCAGCTCGGCGCCAGCTCTGATTCTCCTGTTCAAATACATGTAAAACGCAGAAGGGCTAATGTGAGACAACCGCTTGACTGATCTGAAATATCTTTTTTTTTTTGCATTGGAAAGAGGAAAGTAACTTCTAGCAACTGCATGCAACACACTTATGATTGAGACCTCATGTACTGAATAAAGATAGCCGACAATCGATGATTTTTGAAAAGTAGAAGCACGAAGTTTACAAATTCACAACTTTACACCAATAAAAAATATCACAGTTCTATACGTGTAAGCCGCATCTGTTAGAGCGTCTTAAGCGGTCAAGTTGGATATATGAACTTACGGTTTATATGAAATTGTTACAATGTTTACGAGTATATTGAAAAAGCCCTGCTCTCCGGTTAGTGGCAGATTTGATAAACGATTACACGCAACCTTTGTTCGCTTTAGATGTATTATTAGGAGCAGTTTACAGAACTGGGATATCACTTTTCAGTGCTGAGTTACAGAGCTCTAAGCCTGACTATAAAGTTCTTTCTTTAGTTCTGCCATTTCGAAGAATACGTACTAAAAATTATAACATAAATTTACAATCGAATTGCTATTGTTACTGGATTATAACTTTTTCTTATAAGTGCATCAAACGTCGCCAAAATCGGTGGAGTGGTTGTCGAGAAAAACGACTTTTCTGTTCTAACGTATTTAGATACGAGTTTCCGCGCAAAAGCTTCTAAAAATAATAACAGTGCCTTCATCGCCCTCTGCTGCGACGGCTGATGAGATCGGCATTCCAAAATGGTTCGTTCAGACGATGGCCTGTCCGCAAAGCGAGCCAGCGCAGTCGCATAGGCCAGCAAAATAAACGGAGTTCACTCAGACTCACTCACAAACTCACTGCAACGTGCCAGACACCCCGGAGCACCTCCTACTGCAATGCAAGAGCACCCGAGTAAGCATCACGGCGACACAACTAGTAGCAGCAGACGCAGACCTCCTCGCTGAAACGTGGGAGGCTGCGATCTCCAAGCCGGAGCTAGTCGGCCAGTGCGAACTCGTCACCCGGGCCCGGAGGGCGATCCAAGCCAGAGGGTTCTTGGAATAGGCGACCCTCCCACCTTCACTGACAAGTCACTGCTTCAAATAAAGGTTTCATTATCTCTCTCTCTCCTTAGGAATCACGCGAACTCAGATTCATCAAAATTCTACTGAGCCCAACTCACTCGTTGTTAAAGGGAAATGCGTTGTTGTAAAAGAAAACTTGCTAGGAACGGCTGTACCTGAGTAGCGTGTGGAAATACCGTGGGCATTATAAGGTCTTTTTTGTTAGCATGTCGCAATATACCATACATCCCGAGGTAAATGAATAGGTAGTTACCCTGTACGAGGCCTTGTGCTTTTAGGATAACAGAGGAAAGGTGAGCGGATCTGCGGTGGGGAATGGCAGAGAGAGAGACAGAGAGTGAGGGAGAGACGAAAGCAGGTAAGTTCAACCAGGACCGAAAATCTGGTTTGCCGCCCTACGATGGGGAAGATGGAGGTGCCAGGATAGAAGGATAGATAGGCTTGACAACCATTGCATGCAAACTACGTCTACGTTACGCTGATTGCCAGCTAAAGTTGACCGCACGGCATGACGTCATCAGGAATGAAATGTGGTTTGAGAGCCGCAAAATTTCGAGTTGAGGGTAGCATCTTCCATTGTCTGCCTGCTGAAGCTTCTGCGCTTTCGTGCGTTAATTGTAAATATTTTCACGTACGCAAGAATAAAGACAATTTTTAAACTTACCTTCCCTGGGGAAAAACAAAACATATTTGCAAACTTGTACTTTAAAAAGAATGCTTTAGGTGTTCAGTGCCCTTAACTCTTGATATTGAAAGTACACGAGAAGAGCTATTAACATTGAATATGGGCAGTATATTACGTACAACAGTAAATCGAATCTGCTCTGTGCATGTTTGATAGAGAGAGAGAGAAGTCATAAGGGAAAGGGAGCTTAACCAGGCTGGTGCATGCACGAAATTAAACATGAAACATGAATCCCCACCAACTTCCCCAAGTTTCTCTTCTATTAGCCTTGCCTTTGGACGAAAATATATATCTGCATGTTTGACGATGCATACCTAATCTCGTTTTGCACGGCATGGTTGCAGAGTGAGAATGGTGGCTTTAGAACAGTGTCGCAGGTGCCCTTTATAGGTCGCAAGGGCACTGCCGACCGAGCTTGCATTTTACATTATAAAACCAAAGCTTGAATGTTGAAGTTCTGAAAGCTCGGAACACCAAGTTTGACTTCGATATGCATAGAGCTTGTAAGTGAACGAAGAGTGTGTTCTAAGCTGCATTCTCTGGGAGTACATAGCGAGGAACTACATTGAAGTTCGTGCTGTATCTCATCAACGGCTTTTCTTTCTTTCTTTCTTTATTTCTTTCTATCTTTCTTTCTTTCTTTCTTTCTTTCTTTCTTTCTTTCTTCTCGTGCAAAGAGCTCTTGCAAAACCCAGTGCCCCATGCAAAACAAAGAGCAATAAGTTCGGTGACATTTTCTAAAGGATATAGTTTCACGTTGTCTATGTCGATACTGTCTTTGTTGCCGCCATTTCTGTTTTCATTTTATTTATTGTGCGTATAAATTAGCGTTGCTCTTGTCTTAGTCGTTATTACATCGGCTGCTATGATCTGCATCTTTTTAACCTTTCTCGTTTTTTGGTCTTATATGTCAGTTCCTGCTTCATTACATGAAAATTATCCGCAGTAAAGTCCGACAATGAAAGCCGCAAACGTTTTACTGCCTAAAGCCACCAATCAATCAGTGAGTCGAGTCGTATATAGACCGTGTTGCAATGTAGGGCGGGACCGGAACTGCCACAGTACCCTACAATGTCACACACAAACACAGAGAAAGAAAAGCTTTATAAATAAGGCCCGCGTGCATGATTAAAATTGACCGCTATAATGTAAGGGTTCGTTTTGCTCAATTCTATTCCTTTATCATAATTCACCGGGCTCACGACCAGCCCATAACAGTAAAAGCGAGGTCGGAACGCCACTCGGACCAGTGATGAAGCATGGAAAATAATGCTAATATGGAATAGAACAGTTGCATCCCGGCCATGTCCCCACAACATTCTTTACAGCACTGAACTGCGCAATAATTTTCATAACTGCTTTAGTTATAGGGTAACTAGAGTTTAACTTTGCCCAAGAAAACCTCTTGCCTTTGATCAGTCTTGGGACGTGTACCAAGAAAGTAGAACAATAATTATTTTTTTATGTTACTGAACAGAGTGACAGCGTCGTTGCACAAAGGATGCTACATTGTGACGTGTTTGTGGTCCACTGAGAGAGATGAGTCAGAGCAAACAGGGCAACACATTTGAATATATGCAGTTCAACTGCCATTGAACGCCAACAATATATCATCTGCAGTGCTGAACAACGGGTAATGCAAAAATTTGTCTTATACTATCTTTGTGTGGCACGTGTCTTTTTTTATTATTATTATTCTATAGACCGTGCAGTTGAAACAGCCTCCCTGAATGGGACGAGTTCTGGAGGATAAGGATAGCTATAGGGGCTTGTTGGTGCGGCATATCTACAACAAAATAAGATCTGGAGGATAAGCTGATGGAAATTTTCAACACTGTACGACCCCTTTAGAAAAAAAAAAGAAACAGAGCATCGCTGAATTCTGTATTCAACTGTCGTTAAGAAGCGAAAGCTATTCTAGCGCTGGCCGTATGGTCTAGTGCTTTTTTAAATAAACCCCATAAACACTTTAGTTAGGGCGCGTGAACGCTACGACGCTACCGTCCCGAACACGCGGAACGCATGACTGTTGAGCGCGGTGTCGGCAAATTAAACGCACAGTAAATCGAAATTAATCAGTCGATATATAGGTAGATAACTGTTTTATATTTACGCAATACCAGTTATTGTCACACGAATAAAAACAGAGAAGGGCTTGAGTGCTCACACAGCGGTCGTACGCGTTGATGGATGCTAGCATACCTATCCGAGGTGCACAACACCGTTTTATTTTAATGCGTTAGCATTAGGAGTGGAAAAAAGTGTGTGTAAGGTGTAAGAAGCATATATATATATATATATATGTGTGTGTGTGTGTTAGTACAGAAAACTAAAGTGCAAACAAAGAAGAAAGAATAGAGGGGATGCACAATGTATCGTGCTAATGTAAGCGTAGTACCCATACTCACACACAATTTATATATATATATATATATATATATATATATATATATATATATATATATATATATATATATATATATATATGTAGTCCTATCGTAAGAAGCCAACGAACGATGACACCAGGGACAGCATAGAGGGGGTGAATTACTTGTTTCTAACTCAATACGAGAAATGACAGATAAATGGAAATGAAAGTGGATGAAACAACAACTTGCCGGAGGTGGAATGCGAAACCAAGTCTTCGCATCACGCGTGCGATATTCGTACCAAATGAGCTACCGCGGCGCTGCCTACCGATCCACTCTCTGGGGTATTTATGTTTATCTACTGGAACTAACTTGCTGTCGCACCTTCACTACGCTCTCGGTTATTATCAGACTTATGCGTCATGGAAGGAAAGAAAAAAAAAAGGCCTCCTATTCAAATAGCGAGCTCGTTCGTATTTGCACATGAGTCAAAATAGCTCTTGCATCAAGAATATCTGCGTATTATTTAATGTCTCCTGCTAATCGCGATACAGCACGTTCACCTTTCTTTTTAGTGCGCAGACAAGAGAAGTTTACGATCGCACTGCCCTGTATACCATACAATTATAGCGACTTCCTACGGGAAGCTAAGTTTAGCTTCATCAGTCTTACGTGATTATAGTAAATTTTAGTGAGGCTACGTACAAAGAAAGTTTGGGAAGCGTGTGTTGAACGCGGAAGGCGGTAAATACGATATCCCCGCCCTTCTATATATATATATATATAAAGAAACATAAGAAAAAAAGCCATAAAGGCGCACTTCGTCTGGCCCACTGCCCACACAAAGAAAGACGCCGTGCGTATCTCTTTGTGTGGCTTTCGGAGTCTGTCATAACTTCCCGTCATACGCGCACTACAAACACGTCGAAATTGATCGCTCAATTCAAGAACGGCTCACATCGGTCGATGTGTCGCGCATGGCGACGCGCGGTGGTATTTAGTGGCGAGCGGTGCCGAAAATATCGCGCGTTGTTCGGCCTCTGAACGCAGTCGACGCTCTATATATAGCTGCGGCGTGTCACGCGACGCACGCCCGTAGGTTTTGAAACCGCGAATAGTGCGTCGTGTACTTGAATTCACCGATACACTTGTGAGATTGAAGCGTATCGCGAATCCCTTTCCCTCTCATATTGACCTTTCGTCACAGTTGCGGATATACCGACATTCCGCTGGGTCCCGTTGAGGCTGCAACAAAATATAATAATAAAAGTAGTTAAAAGAAATATAACAGCGATTCCCAAAGTCACTACGAACCGACGTCACCACGAAAAGGTCGCGAGGAGAGTAGAAAGTGTAAGTAACAGCACTGATCTAAAAAAAATTTAGGTTCTGGAGTTTTACTTGCCAGAGCCACGATCTCATCATGGTCTCGTGATCGGATGATAGTGAGACACGCCCCGCAATGGCGCGTCTACGCCTTTGTGGGGTGACTCGGTTAATTTTGACAACCTAGGTTTCGTTTTGTAACTTGCACCCAACGCAGAGTACACGAGAGTTTTTTTTTGCATTCCACCCCCCATCGGAAGGCGGCCGCCGCGACCACGATCGAACCCGTGACCTCGTGCTCAGCAGCGCAACGTCGCAGCCCACGCATAACCAATGAGCTACCGCGGATACTGGAACAGGATTTATGAGCACCGGTAAAAATGTATTGAGTCGGAATAAGCTCGGACGTTATGCACCTACAATATATTTGGGCGTCATTTTTTTTTCCTGTTCTCAGCTGCGAGAAAAAAAGAAATGTTCGACACTTCTCAAGCGCACAGGACTGCTTCTATGGCGTAGTTGTGATTCAACGCACTTCGCAATATTATAGCATGTTTTGTGCTTTTTGAGTGACGAAAGTTGCCGACCTTTTGAGTTCAAGATGATACGCGGCGCAGTCGATGTAGCGCTTGCAGGAACCGATGTCGCAGAAGATAGCGAAAGGCAACTCGGAAAAACCAAGCTTATAAAAGTTCCTTGTATTATCACCGTTTCTGCTGCTTTTTGTTCCGCAGAGCGTGGCCAAGCGATTCCGTCGGGAGGAAGCTTCACCACTATACATCGGGTAAGGACAGGGTCTGCCCATATACGCAAGGGTGGTTATTTCCAGACGGTGAGTGCCGGTTACCCATCCGCTTTGTTCCTTTTGTGCAACAAGACAGAAGACATCGAACACTTTTCTGTGGTCGTACCCAAATTACCGCGACCAAAAAGACGTTCTGAGATTCTGTAATACAGTGATTTGGGCTTGGTTGGTAAGACATCGTGAGGCTTATAGCGCGTGGAAAGACGAGGACGAAAGGAAGACGTGACAGGGTAGCGCCTGTGTTTGTCACGTCTTCCTTTCGTCCTTGTCTTTTCACGCACTATAAGCCTCACGACGTTCTGAGAGCCTGCAGACGAAAGGCCTCGCACACGCGCGTCCTGCAACACCTCGTGTTTCCAGAAGGATCCCATTCTACAACCCACAAGAAATCTTCGCGTCCGCGTCGTGCATTCGTAAGAGGCAGCGACCGGCTTGCTGAACGTGCGATGGCGTATCCCAGTGACGTTGCAAGAGATGCCCAGGCGGAGCAACTACCGGCCTCGATCTCCAGGGCCGAACCAACCTAGTACAGCAGCAACCCACAAACATCACGCTGTAGCCTTTCTCGCCGTCATCGACGTTATTTTCGCTGTCGTCCGTTGCCAGTGTTGTGGTTGGCCGGCCAGCTATCGCTTACTTGTTCGGGACTTCAGACTTCCTGTACGAGTCGTTATTTACAACTTTCTTTATTATTAAACATTTAATCCGCCCCAGAAAAAGCACTGCCACGATCTTTACGTTATGCGAATTGAGTGCGGGGATACAGAGGCTGCGTCGACGTCGGCCTTTGGGTCTTGCGTTCGTTGTCCAGTGGAACTCTCATCCAATATTATAGGAAGTCACTGCTTTGTCTCTTACTGATTTGTCGCTTTTTCGAATGGGTGTGCTTCGTTCCAAAAAAACAAATCCTGCATACCCATCGGAAAAAGAAGAAAGCAATCGGCTACGGCGTCCAGCACACGTCAGCATCGTCGTCGTGGAGATCGAAATCGGCCACGGTCGAAAATGATACAAGGTGTAAGTTGGCACTGAACAGGCATGCAAACACAGTATTAGTTTTTCATTGAGTATGCGCACTTCTTTCTTTACAAGCACGATCGAGAGCGCTGCAATCCGGACGCGCAACTGCGCAGTTACACGTCACTTTTTCAGATCTCATCGGCTTCTTTCAAAGCTCGGAAAATATGGTTCAGGTAAGAGCTAACGACACGGACACAACTTCATTGGGTGTTTCTTTGCACGCTCTACAGGAAGAAAGGAAGGAAAAAGTGGAGAAGAAAAGGCAGGTAGGTTAACCAGTTTAGCTTAACCGGTTTGCTACCCTACACATGGGAGCGGGATGGGAGGTGAAAGACGGGGAGGAGACAGAGACAGAGAGCACATGACACAGCACACACGTCGTCATTCACAGTCTGTCACTCTTGCGTGGTACGTGACATCACTGTCACAGCCGCTTGTCCAAGCCCATCTCACCTAAAAACCGAAGTAGTCCCTTCGTCGCCTTCAGCTGCGATGTCTTCTGTCGGCGATATGTGAAAATAGTTGCAACTGACAGTGGTCTATTGTCAATGTGCGCTAGAACGGACGCCAGGGACAGTCTCTGAACATTATATTCAGGACAGCCGCACAGAATGTGTTCTAGCGTCATATACCTGTACTACCTGTACTGAACAACACCTGCTATGCAAATATTCGTGTTCTGCAGGTAGCAAAAGCTCAAGCACTCAGAGTTTGCCTTGGTTTGCCCAGATGCACGTCAACAGAGGCAACTATTGCGATTGCTCGTGACCACCCAATGCAAACTCACATTACGGTGGAAGCCCTGATAACGCACATCAGACATTTTGCACGTGTCCCCTATGACCACCTTGGAACGCTACCTTCAGGCAGGCACCAAGCATCATTCTCTAAAGCTATCGTCAAGTACAACGACAAACTTCCCTCGGGCTTCACCGCACGCTCTACAGCTTCTCAAATGCGACATATGTCTTAAAACGAATATTTACAATTTCGCATAATTAAACGTAGCACTAACTAATCGCACTTCGAGAAACAATCTTGAGCAAACCAAGAATACTACACGAACATGTCAGTGATCACACGTGTGTAACGAGTATCATTCTGTTTTAATATTTGGTTCTAGCTTCGTGGGACACACAGTATACAATGGCCTATACAAACACCACCGATGCGCCGGTGCATGGCTCTGTCCTCTAAATAATTTGCCAGAGGGATCTGATAACGGATCAATAACGAAAATGTGATCTATTTGCCAAAGGAAAGGGCCTTCTCCACTCTGCTTCTGCTTCCTGGGGCTCCAACAAGACGGTCAGCCTTTCGCCACACCTACCACAGTGGGTTCGGTTCCCACCTGCGGCAAGTTGTTTTTTCATCCACTTTAATTTCCATTGTATTATCGTTTCTTCATTTCATTTATTAAGCACAAGTAATTTCCCCTATGTTGTCCTTGGTGTCAGTGTTTGTTGGCTTCTTATGATTTGACTAATAAAAATCGGGCCCCTCGGTTAACCCCCTTTCTTCTTGTATACTACCACAGTGGGGACGTTCAGCGCCAGTTAGAAGGAATAAATGTGTACCATATGTATGCCCTATTCTGAGGCGGCAGAAGAGAACTTCAGGTCGTCGTGACTTTGTTAGTGATGGCCAGTTCGCTAAAGGTGGCTTAATTACATGGATCTTATTCGATGTTTGCTCATCCCACAAGTGCTGCCAATAATTCCTGTTTTTTTTTGCGTAAGAATGGCTTCAAGTCTGCGGCAGGAACAGCTATGAACGGATTTTCAGGTTTTGCTGCTGTAGACGTTGCCATTTGATCTGCAAGCTCGTTATACACCTATACAATTGTGCCCAGGCACCCACCATATTACAGCCTGTTGGGTTAGATGCATACGTCTTGTAGAACAGTGAAAAGACGTCGCTTATTAGATGATTTTTCTGTTTTCGTAAAGATTGTGAAGTTTTGACGACACTCAAGGAATATGTGAATATCATGACCTTTGGCAGCTTTGCTATCTTAATGTGTTTAGCAAACGACAGTAGTGCATAGGCCTCTGCCGTGAAGATACTGATTTCTGGATGTAGAACGTCAGGTTCCGAAAACGCTGGTGCGACAGCTTCGTGAGAGACGCCGGTTTGTGATTTTGACGCATCTGTATAAAACTCTGAGCAGCTGTACTTCGACTAGATCTCTCAAAAGTGCATATGTATGTGCGTATCTAGAGCGTGTTTTGTAGCAGCTAGAAATGATGCGTCACATTCAATGATTTGCCATTGCCAGGGCAGTAACAGATTGACAGGCGTCATTAGGCCATGTTTGAGGATTGGGACACCATTTCATCAACAAGTTTTCTGACCCGCATTGAAAAAGGATCTTTCACTGAGGGTCTGTTACGGAATAGTGCAGCACATGCCACGTAGTTAACACATGTGTAGCGAGGACGTCGAGGTTTAGATTGTACTTTGAGGAAATATGTGAAACTGCTATATGTTCTTTGCAGGTGAAGGGACAACTCATTCGATTCAACGTATACACTCTCAATAGGGCTTGTTCTGAAGGCACCTGTCGCCAGGCGGATACCGAGATCCTTAAGTGCGCTCAGCGCGGCAGAGTGGTACACCATGGAACCGTAATGCAAACGTGATCGAACAAGGCTCTTGTAGAGGTTTAATAAGCACTTGCTGTCACTTGCCCACGTTGTATGAGACAGAATTTTCAGTAAGTTCATTGTCTTGAGGCATTTCGCCTTAGAGATATTTGATATGTGGAATGAAGGTCAATTTCGCGTTAAGCACGATGCCTGAAAACTTGTGCTCCTTGTGTGCAGATATTTTTTGGGAGCTTGGATTAGCGGAGCCAAGTAATACACGTTTCGACAGGTTGAAAACGGAGAGTCGACTGGCTTTATTCCACAGTAAAAGCAGGTTTTCCGTCTTATTCTGGTGGCACCCCTGTCGGACACCTAACTCCAAGCCACCTAACTTCCAAGGAAGAGCAGGGGGCAACGACCCCCATGTGAAGACCAGGCGAGGTAAGTGGATTTCCCAGAAGGGGGGACACCGTGTACTGATGGACGGTCGGTACATGTTTGGTGCCCAGACACTTGTATACTGGGATCTGGGGCGCTATAACGTAAAACTATTCCAAACATTTCTATTCCAATTCTGCTATCAGCCCTCCACAATTGGTCAAAAACTTTTTTCGACCACCCCCACTTCACCTGTCTGTCACGCGACGTCACGAAACCCGCGATACCTCCCCATCTGATATGATGTGTACACACTGATTATGCATGATTTGACAGAAAAAAAGAAAAACAGTTATTTCTGATTCGACTCCTTTTCGCCATTAGCCCTCGGCTATTGGTAAAAAGTTTTCGGGCTGCACCCACTTCACCTGCCTGTCACGCGACGTCACAAAACCACAAGAAGTCACCGCGTCAAAGTGACGTGTACGCGAGAACGATGCATTAATATGCCGAACAAAACTGGATTTTCTTCGGAATAGCCGCAGGCTGCCCCGTTCCGAAAGGAATAGAAGATGGCTGCCGCCGATCGCTCAGACGCTGGCTACTCGCACCTGCCGGAGAGCATGGGTGCATTTGCCTATAATAAAACTTTTTGCGTGGCAGTGTAACGTTTTCGAGCACTTTCGGCACGTTTACCCCCTCATTCTGCCAACTCTTCTTTGCTGATGGTCCGTTTTAGCGGCATTCTTGAGCTTCCGTTGCATGCCGCCGCGATTTTCGACCAGCCACCGCAAGCTAAGTAAGAAAAAGCCGACCAATCGTAGAAGCCCGCACCACCCACTTCGTCCGGTTATCGACTTTCAGTGCAGTGGCTCGGCCCCATCGAATCCCTCTCCACTTGAGCGTTCTCCTCGCCTCTTGTCAGCCAATTAGATACGACAAGCCGCTCAGTGTAGGCAATGTTATTCGTTTTTCAAGCAAACAAAAGTGACCTCCTATGAACCAGGAGAGCGTTTGATTGGTCTGTTCAGACAACCCTGCGGGTGACCGCCCGGTGCTTGCGTTGGCGGTTACGCAAATTTGACGTCAGGAGATTGGAATAGAAATATATTGGAATAGTTTTACGTTATAGGGCCCCTGGAACTAGTCCTCACTTTCTTGTGAAAAGAACACAGGAAATTTTCTGGGGATTAAGTTGAAATCCGTTTTCTTCTGCCCATTTAGACCCTTTGCTTAGGCCTGCCGTTCACCAACTGCGAGGTTACAAGATTTGAAGTCTAATTGTACATCATCTACATTGACAGAATACATAATTGCTGAAGGTAGCGTTGCGGGAAGCGAGGTCATTTTAACAATGAAGTGCGTGCAGCTGGGCACGCCTCCTTGATACATACCAGTTCCTTGTGTAAATGGACGGGACAATATATTGCCGATTCTGGCTCGGAAAGTACGGTTGGGCAGGTAGCTTTCTATAGTGTTAAGCATATTTCCTCGAATGCCCACGTGCGACAGGTCTCGTAATATACCGTACCACCATGCCTTGTCGTACGCCTATCGAGGAACATAGAACAGAAGTACTGTTTGCGTGCAAATGCATCACGGATGTTTGCTTCGATACGCACGAGATGGTCGGTTGTAGATCGGCCTGCCCTAAAGCCACGTTGAAATGGGTCAAGCATTTCGCTGGACTCTAGGAAATGTATGAGACAACGATACTTTTCTCAAAAAGCTTACAGAGGCTGCTCTTAAGCGCTATATGACAGTAGCTGGTCAGCAGTGAAGTATCATTACCGTGCAGATGGTGCGGTGTGGGGTCACTGAAACAGGAATGACCCCAAAAGACACTAGGTTACGTAGTGTTTCGTACTGCTTTTTGTCATGAAGTTCCAAGAGGAGGTCGCCACTTGCCAGTCGCGTTGCGTTACAGCCTGGGCCAATAGTTTCTGTTAGACATTTAGAAACGAGGAGAGGCGGGGTTCTACTCGTTGTCTTCACTGGTTTCTCAGAGTAAATTACTTGATAGCGGGGAAATTCACAGTGTCTCGACCAAAAAAATTTAAATACTTCGGTGCGCCCTCGTTTCTGAAGGCGATCAAGGAGTTGGGGGAAAGAGCTTGTCATTAGTAACATGGAGTTTTCGGCAGCGGTTCCAGCCGCCCGCCATAGAGCCCAACAAGAGGACGTGACAGGATTTCTATTTAAACAGGCATGCCAACGCCAGCTGTACACAGCCACAATAACCAAATCTTTTATAACTAAGGTTGGCTATCACGCACAAGGTTAACTATTGCTGCCTGGAAAAACTGGAATTAAGGGGAAGCCAGGAGAAGACAGGAAAACTGGAAAGCGAGAGAAAGACGAAGGTTGAAGGGGGAGAGAGAAAGAGACAGGAAAAAGCAACTACCGAATTCCCCCAGGTGGGTCAGTCCGGGGCTGCCGTCTACGTGAAGCCGAGGCCAAAGGCGCGCGATGCCTCCGCCGATAGGCCGTAAAGGTCCAAACACACGGCTTCGGCTCAACCCCCAGGATCCCCTTTTCCACAGACACAGCTAAGCCGCGCATGGTTAGACGCGGCAGGGTCCGACCCTCGTGTGCTCGGGTACGTGGTGTCGCAACACCCCAAACGCCTGCTTACGCAGACGCCCCTGTGGGGTATTGATACATCTCCATAATCTTCTTTTTCTTCCTCAAGACTTCCCTATCTACATTTCACCCTACCTATGCAACTGCTACATGAGGTGCCTGCTGGTGTAATAATATACAACAGCAATGCAAAGGCCGCACGTATAGACGCTACGCGGTGCGCACTTCACATAGCAAAGCAAGTGGCACGATACGATGATGATGACCATCTACTGGCGTCCCCTTTGAAACGTGCGGTGACATAGTCACCTAGCCAGCTTGATTTAATCAGGTACATAATATATTTTTCAGCATTCCTGTATAAGAAGGATAGCATAGGATATCCTTCTTCGATGGCGCGTACCGACCGCGGGAGATTGGCCAAGATTTGGATGGCATTAGGCAAATGTTGGTATTACAAAAAATGGTAAAAGTGTAAGGAGGAAATTGATAAAAATAACGTTTTAAGAACTTAAGAGAATCGTCTTGAAACAACTATAAATTCCTCCAGGGCTGAGCAAGCATCCCTGTGGTAGTTTCCAAGAGAGAAGGCTCCTAGAGAAAGGATAATTAAAATGGAAAATCTTAAACCAAGTTGCCCAAGCGTTAGTTCTAAAACGTTTTTCTTTAAAGAAGAAAAACGGCGGCAGAATAAGAAAAAATTATTTATGGTCTCATCTTCTGCACAGATTTGGCACAGAGGGACATGGTGCCAGAACCAGCCCTGTGACGATAAAAGTCCAATGCTGGTGTTAGACAGCGTGACCGGGTAAAAATTACTTCAGTTTTTCTGGTGTGAAAGGAATTTTGGTGCCAAGGAAATAGGAGGTGTCGATATACTGAAAAAACTTGCTATGGCTGGGTTCAAAAAGTCTTGAGCAATTGCATATCTCCTGCAACCTAGTACAGATTTGTGTATACATCTTCTTATACTTATTGTTCTTCACTAAACCTTATTGAATGTCTTGTACCGCTACCTGTGCATCTGCTACATGGCATTCTACCTGCTGTAATAATACGCAAGTGCAATGCAAAATGTGCACGCATCGACGCTACACCGCGCGCATGTGACGTCGCGTTGTCTCCTCGCGCTTTAGGACGCGCTTATAGAGCCCTTTTCCTCGTAATGCTAGCCAGTGCTGGCGTGGCTCTATCGCTTCAGCTTTCTTGCATAAGAAGCAGTTAATAGACAACGGTACAAAAATACCTTTATTATGCATGCATGTTTCTAGATTGCTGGGATCCCATCGTTTTCTGGGATGTGCTACAAAGGACGTTAAAGGAATGGTTACCTTTAGATCCACACGGAATAAGATTCTTACCGGTAGAAACAGGGGGTTTTCCGTAAGACGCTATAATGCTGCTGGGCCTCCACAGTTTGTGGAAAGCTAGGACGCAGTTCAACAATGCTGATGTCAATTTGCGACCTACACGCGATCACTTCATTGAAGCTGTGGTACGGTTCAGGGATGTCCACCGGTTACTCCCTGAACAGCCAACATTCATTGACATGCTACATAAATTGGCAGCATTGAAGAAAGTTTTGATATGTCGTACCAGCAAAATCCTTGCTGACACGTTTGATCTTTTGTGTACTGTTTGTGTATGATGTCAAAGCCGGCAATGAAAAAAAAAAAAAGCGCTGGCGGGGCTCAGTGGCAGAGTAACTGACTCCCACTCAGCGGGCCCGGGTTCAATCCCGGTGGGGACTGGGCTTTTCTTTTTTTTTCTCATTCCCGGCGATAGCTATTACGGACACCGGACAACTGCGGCGGATGCGGCCGACACCACCGCCAACCGAAACGGCTATTGGAATGAGCCCATAACAGCTTACGCTGTAGAAAAAAAAAAGGAATAAATATCACTTTAGTACGACGAGATGCGCTCGGGTACGTCAGAGACGTTTGCGTGCAGGATGGGCGACTGTAAAGTATGCTTGCACGTTATCGGACAAGTTTCACTAGGGAGTTTTCTGTTGTAACATTATTACTCCGAAATGCCTGTAAAGGCGAAGGCTGGCTTTTGTAAGTTAACATTTGTGTATTTTTTTCCAGCACCGTTCTTGCTCCAGAAAACTTTTTTTCTTTTTCTGCAGAGCTGAACACATAAAACGTATATTGTCGGAGTTCCTTCACCTGCTGTGCGGTTTTTTTCCTGCAATCAAAGCAATTCATATATACCGTGGAGAGAGATGGATGTCGCAGAAAGACCAACTAACGTACCGTGAAATCATTTACAAGGGCTGTCACTGAAGTACATATCATTTCGTATAAGAAAAAAACATTTAAGGGAGACAGAATGGCAGTATCTCTTCCAAGAAGCTTCAACAGATGACGTGACAGGAGGCAATACAACGCTGTTAGGGTTTAAAGGAGCAGAATAAAGCAGTCACCCAGGCTAGACCGGTTGATTATTCACTGCATGGCGCGCCGTACATTCAGCGACATAATGTGGCCTATTAGTGCCGAAAAGTAAAGTCGAACTTAGACGATATAGTTCCCATCAAATCTATGACATCACTGAGTTGTCACACACTTAATTCGAAGCGAGTTCATGAAAAGCCGGAGGCTTGCAGTGCTGAACAGAAGTAGTAGAACAAGGAATAATTGCTGGAGCCAACGTTTCGAAAAGGGGTTTTTGTCTTGGTCGGGGCAGCAACAATGACGGAGAGGCCACCCTAACAAAGTCCACTTGGCTCCAGCGACATCCTTTGATCTACTACCCCTGTTCGTTATTACTAAATTGCGTTGCTAACCACGAGGTCACGGGATCGATCCCGGCTGCGGCGGCCGCATTTCGATGGGGACGAAATGTAAAATGGCCCGTGTCCCGCGCATTGGGTACACATTAAAGATCCCCTTAAGGATCTCCTGGTGGGCAAAAAGAAATATTAAGAAATATATATTCGGAGCTCCCCACTACGGCGTGCCTCATAATCAAATCGTTGTTTCGGCCCATAAAACCCCACAATTAGATTTCAATTCAACCTTGTCCGCTTATAACGCTTTCGAGCTCTCGTTAATGGTTTCTTTCATAGGCAGTAATTCACACACACACACACTTTACTTCCCCCAAAACATTGGCCACAGTGCTGCCGAATCCATTTATTCGTCCCGCCCCCCTTTCCCTCCTATATGTTTGCTAAATTTCGTCTTGGTTGCGGTCACAGGGCCGCGGGATAAATTCGGCTTCGTTCGTAAAACACTTATAGCGCGCCCTTATTTTCGCCAGATGCAGACTCTGTGAAACATAAAGTTCTTTCTGGAAAATGGCAAACAGAACGCAATATGGCCACATTATAACGCTTACTAGCATATGTCAAAAACAAAAAAAAGTTTTGCAACGGCTGTATTTCATCCGCTTTCATTTAACATTGCACACAAGCTTCCGAAGCGTTCTCCCCCATCTTAGCTAAATTTGGTTTGGCGGGCATTCTAGTTATGCCAGGGCAGCAGGCTAAATATTGTGCTGCTCGTAAAACACTCACATTACGTTCTGAAGCAGTTGCATACGTAATTTATTGCAAACACGCTAGGGGTCTTGTTAAGTTCAGTGAGGACGCCGCACAAACCAACTATGAACGTCATCTGACGCATGACAATAGAAAAAAAAAAGCGAAGGTCCATTAACTATTTACAACGCTTCTAATTAATCCAGATACGGGAAAGTTGCGCCACGCGTTAACCTATCATTTTTCTATTTTCGTAGAAGTTGAAATTGATGTCTCGTACGTGTCTTTTTCTTTGTTTTGGGAAAGATTGCGTATAAAGGCAGTGTGGCACTCTGGAATGTCTGAATAAGTAACTTTCTGCAAAGGCTGTAATTAACCTACACGGATTAAACATTAGTCTCTCGTCCCTCACAAGATGTTGACTGCTTCAACGAAGTATAAACAACGTATAAACAAAACAACTACATTCCTCGTGTAACGTATAAAAGGTTAAGAAGAAGACGAGTATTCGGTGATCTTCAAAGCAGATAATTTAGCTATATCGTTCAAACTTTCGGCACACGCCACTCCTGCAGTGGGCCTCATTTCCTCTAAATATAATAAAGCTGCTATTTTTGATCCTCTTGAGGAAGAGGTGAAACGTTTTGTACATAAAGCCTCTAAACGAGCCAAAAACGAACATTTAGCAATTTTCATTTAACTTTTAATTGGCACACACACTTCGAAACTTGCCTGTATATTTCGCCTAACATTTCCCCCCATTTCCTCAAAACACAAACTTCGTGGGTGATTTAGTGCTTTCAGAAAACCGCGACCACAGACACATAAAGGCTGCGCTGTAAAATAAAATTACGAGACTTTTGTGTCCCAAAGCGACAACGCGATCACGAGAGACACTGTAATGTGAGGGAGACCTCCCGACTGATTTCGCCAGCTTGAAAAAGTTTAACGTGTACAAAGCGTCCTTGCGTCCATGGTTCATCGGCTTATCGCATAGGGGAATCATACCCTGCGATTTATTGATCAGCAGCCGACGGGCACGCATCCTCAGAGCCAGAGCTGCGGGCAGTCCTTCCCTCTAAATAATTATCTAATGAGTAGCCTTCCCTATAGATATTGCTAAATCTGTCGTGTCACGGAGGTTTGCTTCACGAACTTACAACTGTGGCCGCCGGCCTTTTTTTTCACCTTCGCAGGTTCTGTATATTATTCTTTTCACGCTTTCATTTTTGTCACGCTCTTCTTTCCGTCTTTGCTTCCCCTTTCCCTTCCCCTAGTGCAGGGTAGCAAACCGGAGGTTTTAACTCTGGTCAACCTCCCTGCCTTTCTCTCATTTGCATCTCTCTCTCTCTCTCTCTCTTGAAGCGTGCACTGCTTTGGGTAAAAGCAGATTCGCTCAAACAGCGCAGTAGGTCGGTAGAAACGAAGTGGAAAGGCCTGCCGTCCACACCGCAACTTCCTATAGCGCGCGAATGACGCCTGCAGATCAGCCAGCGACGACCGCGAGAATGCGGGTGGAATAGTGTCGCAAACCAGTGCGGCCGTACGGTTGTGCGCGCGTGTGTGCATTTACAGGTGTGCGTGTGCGCAAGAAAGCGTATACGACACGCCATATTTCAAGCGGTATGTGCCCTTCAAAGCGGAGCGCGCGGCGTGCCCTAACCAAACTTCGCAGCGGCTGGAATTTTTCCGAGAACACTTTTCTATTACCGCTTGCGAAATTCGTAGCGCCCCTCTGCTCCAATATAAGCGATGGCGTGACAGGCGAGGAAGTCGCGCGCACCAACTTTCCCAACACGCAGAATTTCAGCGAACTGGTTCCTTGATCGAAAGTTGAAAAAGGGATAGAAGTCCTAACGGGAATGGAGCACGGTAAGTCCCGTCCGCTGATCGCTGAAACGTAAACGAAAAATAAAGAGAGTGACAGTGACGCAGGAATTCTGGGAAGTAAAACAGCAAGTGGTTGCAGAGAGGAATCGTTATGTAAAGAAAGGAAGTAAAGAACACACACGCACACACACAAATGGGGGGGGGGGGGGGAGAAAGTCAGGAAATAAAAAAGAGAAATAAAAAATAACGATTGAAGGAAGAAGAGATAGTAAGAAGTGCAGCACAAAGAAGGAGGTGTAAAAAAATTAAACAAACTTATATTCAGTTTGTGTATTATAAGGAAGCGAACAGAAACGAGAAAATCGCAGAGCACGAAGGCTCAGGGGGCAGTTAAAATCCGTAACACATCAGTTTGCTACAGGTTTTGAAAAAAATAAAAGACATCCAAATGAAAACTGGGTGAGGAACAAGGTTTAAAAACATAATATGTTCACAAGGTCCTAACATGTAACGTTTTCGCAAGATACGAAATAAAGCACTTACCTTTAAGCTTCCCTTTTCTAAAGTAGCTATTGTGTAAGAGTGTTCAGCAAGCGGCGAGAAAGAAAAAAGAATGCATAGAAACGACGAGAAAGTGCGAAAGACAGACGTAAGAAGGAAAATGGCAGCTGAATTAATAAATGAGCCTCCTTTTTCGCAGTATTATCACTTGCATTCAGTTCACCCTGAATTTCCTCATCTATACTTCACTGCAACTCAACGCCAGTTTTGTGCTCGTGCAGAGCGTGCCCAGCACTTCTTGCACGAGCCCTGCGCTCTTTCGTGAGTGCAGAGAATTCCGAGAATTCGTCCTGCGAATGGCGACGCACATAGATGACGCCACGTTCCACTACAGTGAAATAGCGAGGCGCAGGCACTGTTGAACTAGGCGTAAAATTCAGGAAGTGCAGGGTAATCGAATGGACTTGGTCAGTCGTGCTGCACCTAACCGCTGCAAAGGGGACCCTGCTAGTATAGATCACGAGCTTGCGGGCATGCGTGCGTCGCGAGGGCTTTTTTTTATTTTGCTTGTATTTTCTTTCTGCACAGTCTTGCTTTCTTGCTCGTAACTTAAGATCGTGAACTGTCCTCTAGCAATTTTTGTTTCTTCTTTAAGACCCTGAATACCAGCTACAGTTGGTTAACAGGGCTCGGGCGGCGGCAGCAGGCCATGGCTGCCTGGACTGAGGATGCCACCCACCTTTGGGCTCAAGTGAAAAAAGCCTCGTCAAATAATATTGTTCTCTCTCTCTCTCTCTCTCTCTCTCTCTCTCTCTCTCTCTCTCTCTCTCATACCTTTGCAGTTCACGAAAAGCAACAAAGCCATCGGAGACATGCCGCGAGCGTCCCAAAAGTCTTCACACGACTGTCATGGCTGTGCAACAATTTCGAGAGAGAGAGAAAAATGTAAAGAAGGCTAGTCAGGGAGGTTAATCATGGTCGCTCCCGGTTGGCTGTCCTACGCGTGCGGAAGGGGGAAGAGGAAGGAAGTGAGCCAGTATGCCCAGGTGGCGTTGACGCAGACCTGCGCGGAATGTTCACTCTTGTCTAGCCCATTTGCCTTTCAAGAAGTGCAGCCATGGAAATTCCAAGCTCTACATGAATGGCCCGCGACAATAAGCGCAAAGTAGCCTCGCGGGCTCGATGTCGCAACGCGGTGCTGGCATAAAGATGAGCGATGAGCGGCGTATAAGAACCACGCTTGGGTGGGTTTAAGAGAAAAGATTGCGGAACCTGCGGGGCATAGGGATTGTTCACGCTTCGGCGAGAATGTGCGCGCTCCAATGACCGCCTGCATTAGACAGCTGGGCCGACGTAGCTGTTCGGGGACACAGAACTTCCTTTGAAGAAAGAAAGAAAAAAACGAAAGAAAGGAAAAACGAAAGAAAGAAAAATCAGATTGTATAAAAGTGAGCGATGAGGAAGGCGATGAAAGGCGTACTCTGCGGGTTGAGCATTCCTGACAAACGAAATATTCGGAACCTTTTTTCGTTTCATTTACCACAACTGAATAAACATAATGTTCTCTCTCTCTCTCTTTTAGTTTTTAACGTGAAAATTGAATTTAGCCATGTCCTTCCCACACTCCTAGTACGTAACATACGTCACGCTTCAGACAACGAACTGTTTCAGGAAAACAGAAAACTGTGGACGTTGTCGCATACTTTTATTAAAATGTTTTTCTTGGCGAGTTACCCCCCTCCCCCCTCCCCCACTACTGCGTATCGGGTATGTATGTTGCTAGCTTCTTTCGTGAGCAGACTCAGAAGATAATGCAGTCGAAAATTTAAGCCTTCCGACACTCCTCAAACCCCACTAACGCGTGAACTTATTCTATAGAGGGCCGCGCGCAATGAATTCAGCTCGCACAAAAAGACATTGTCCTTAGTAGACTTCAACTAGGGATTGAATAGCCTTGGAACTTTTGGCCTGCAATCCACCCTTGTCTGCAACTCTACAGCTTGTCTGGAGGAGCGGCGAAAGCGATTTTTAATGGACGGGACCAGGAGCATTCTGCCGAGGACAGTGCAAGTATTTCACTCAAGGCTCACTCAAGGCTGGCGTCTAAGCTATTTCGCGGCTGAATAAGGGACGCCGGTGTTCGAAGCTAGTCTCCCCCCTTACCCTCCGAGTTCTGACCAAGCACAGTTCTATTTAACACTGGGTTCATTCGGCACATAAACAGGAGACCACATCTGTACGCATCCGGCTGGCCATACATGAACGGTATTAATAAAGGTAGAGAAAGCTGCGTTAATGAGACTTCGAAAGACGCGCGACGTGTGTAATGAAACCCAACAGCGGGACAAGAATCACCGACGGTACACGGCGCCTGTATCCCGTTTACTCTTTCATTGGCCCGTCGACCGCGATGTGCGCCGCCTCTACTGCAATGGGATCTGCCAAACTTCTCACTTTCTGTAGACACCACAGCTCGTAGGCAGATATGCCCTTCAGCACTACTCCACGGGCGATTGGCTGCCTCCGCGTGTAAACAATGGCTGCCACAGGTATAGCTATAAAGGAGTTGCAATGTTGACCACAAAATAATCTGGCGTGACCCAAGCGTGCAGGGGTCAACACTATACACAACACTATACTGTTTGCAGCGTTTATTAACAGTGCAACGTTTACCAAGAGTCAATGCCTGCATGCATGCTTACGGGTAAACGCAGTAGTACATTCGTTCTATGAATTTCATTTAGGCGTGCCACGTAAATACACGCGTCCATTCAAATTCGCTTACCGCAACATGTGGACGCATTTATATGACCCCCCTGACTCATTGTTTAGTGAGGTTGAACTGGAGAATAGCGCCACGCCATTCGCCTCCGTGAAGTTATTGCTTTCCGCGTCAGTACTCGTCCGCCGCTATGAGCAACGAGATTCCCCGAAGAGGTCGCGGCCTCGTAAAAATTTTAATTCCGTTTATAGCCTCGCCCAGCGCTTGCGCATTGTGTGCACTCCAGATATCACGGCGGCCGCATAACGACAACCGTCTCGCGCGTATACGGAGTGACCCCGTCCGTCAGCGTGGGAGAGCAAATATGGCCGTTGGTCTTGGGGGCCGCATTCACAAAGCTATTCGTTCGTCAGTTCTCTTTGCCATTGGCCGACCGCCTTCGCTAACAATGTGTCCAGCATCAGGATTGGCTGGAATTAACCTGAACGGACAATTACATCAAAAGACGTTTTTGTGAATGCGGGCCCGCTTCATTCTTGGTCGTTTATTTCTTAGCTAAGCTTTTGAGATAGCTGGCGGAACTTTCTGTGGCCCAGCTACCTTATATTTTGCAGTTAATGAAGAAATAGCAAACTACGTTGCGTGGTCTTCGTATTGGAGAACTTTATCTATCTATCTATCTATCTATCTATCTATCTATCTATCTATCTATCTATCTATCTATCTATCTATCTATCTATCTATCTATCTATCTATCTATCTATCTATCTATCTATCTATCTATCTATCTATCTATCTATCTATCTATCTATCTATCTATCTATCTATCTATCTATCTATCTATCTATCTATCTATCTATCTATCTATAAATAAATAAATAAAGCAATCAATCAATCAGTCGGTGCGATCTGTCGACCTTTCCAGATATATTCCTATCTATATGTTCTATCCATCTCCCTACGCTACAGCATCACCCCGAATTGCATGTGCGCTAGGACGTCCACAAAAACCAGCATGGAAAGCCTTGAAAGAAAATATACAGCAATTGTACGGATAATAGAAAAAAGCTTGCCTTTCGCATTCAGAGAAAATTTATTCTCCGCGCACAACCGTGAACTTGATATAACGCTATTGCTAGGTCGCCGCGCGGAACGGGCAAACTTGCAAGAACTCAGAACCAACGTGCGCATCCGAACATCAATTTCCCTCGACTTCCTCGCTGCGCAAACACATTTATTTAGCCTTCGTTCGAGACGATATTGCGTTCTGCCGCGCTTTCGTCGCCGTTGTAGGCCCGCGGCGACACCGTCTCGAAATACCTTGTAAATTCGTGTAAGAGCCGCATGCCTTTATTTTCGCGATCTTGACGACGGGCGGAGCTTATGCGGGGTGCCGGCCATTTCGCTCTAATTCTTCCGGTCGGGCGTAATCTCCGCGAACTCTTTGTAGTCGTATACCACGAAAGCGAACGCCATTGTTTTCATACTGCACTTATTTGTTCGTTCATGTACGACACTCAACTGGTGCCCGTCTAGTCCTCACCACTGTTACGCGATCGCCGTCGTAGTCATTCAGGCTCGATTCGGCTGGACACTCGTGAGTACAGTCGTCCTCCATGTGATCAATAGCCTTAAATATGTCTCTAACTTCACAACACTGCAGCCGAAGGCACCGAACGTCACGCGCCAGGATCCAAGAGCAGACAAGGTTTTTTTTTTTTTTTTATTCGAACACGTGACTGCCAAGTTGAGGGTGCGGTTCTTACACGAGTGCGGGCCTCATAGTCGAGTGCATACGGTACTGCAACAGTCGGGTGACTTAAGCTTTCTCTTTCGCAATGGTCTTCGAGGAAGTCTGCACGTTACCGCAAACATCCAGAGCGGAATCAAATAAAGCCAAACCTCGAGGGACGAATATACAGCACATAAAATACATATTAAAAAAGAAGAAAAGATGGCAGCACCGGGACTACGTGACGCAAAAGTAGCGAAAATGCAACGACTCACGTGGTGACGTGACGTCTCGCACTGACGAAATAGACGACGCCCTCCGGGCCCAGTAACGAGACAGTGCCGTCGGGCTAATCAGAAAGAATGGGCGATGGAAGGAGGCGTTGCACTGCCGAAGGCTACAGGACGGCGAAGGGCGCGCTTCGAGCCACGTTTTTCAAGGTTGACCCCTGGGCTCGACCCGTCCCCACCCCTGCGCGCGTGGGAGGTGAGCGTGTCAATAAAAGTGCAAGCTTCCTAGGCGCCCTTCGGATCAGGTCCGCGGGTCTGCGTTGTGCGTCAAATTAATTTTTATTGGATCAATTCGGACCGCCTACGCGAGCGCGAGTTCTTCTCGTCTGGCAAGCAACAGGCGCGAATACCGAGAAAGGAGCATCAATATTTATAACGAAATGCCTCCTCGTTGGTTTTTAACGTCGGTCCAGAGGGACGGAACATCTATAGTTTATAGAAAATGTGGCCGACACCTCTGTTCCTTAGTTCACGTCAGGCCAGTTTATTTCCTTAAATTCCCTTTTATCAATGGTGTTAAATGGGGGTAGGGTACAAATTACGACAAATTTAACATAAGAATTTATACATGAGAAAAAAGCAGGTGCTCTTCAAAAATAAACAAATGAAAGGGTGGCCACATAAAAGGCGATTTCACGTGCTACATGACGCATTCTAATAAGAACGGACAATTAATATGGCCACAATGAAGACACATTAGCGATGAACATAGGGTGACTATAGTAATAGCGACAACATGGTGGGGAAGTGCATTCCAATCTGATACTGTTCGGGGTAAAAATTAAGCAGAGAAGGTAGTTGTGCGTAAGCGTGATTTTAAGCCTTGAACTTGGTGACGAGTGCTTCATGATATGCTTGCAGGTGGGTTGATGTACGGCACATGATTGAGTGAACTGCAAAAGAACCTACGAAACATGAGACCAAGGCTGGCTATAGTATGGCGGTGTGAGAGCGACTGTAAATCAGATTCTGTCTTTAGGGACGATACGCTTATGTCTTATAAGTAGGATGAATGAATGTGTCCGGTAGCACGATATTGAAAGACTCATATGCGTGAGCGTGTAATTATGCGTAAAATGCGTGTAATTGTGATATCGGTCCCAGCTAGCTCACGCGTATTCGACTTTAGCCCTGATTAGGGATTTGTACGCCAGAAGTTTAACCTTCTGCGGAGCATTGCGTAAGTGGGACCGAGTTCTGTTCGCTGATTATATTATACTGTTAATGTTTATGCCCCAGGTGAGATCTCCGGAGATCGTGACGGCTCGGTGCTTTAATGATTTAAGTGATTATACGGAATTATCGGCTACTGTATAAGAAGATGGAAATGCGTTACGGTGGCGGGTAAATGACATGTGCTTGCGTTTGCTGGGATTAAGAGTCATTAGCCAATGGGAGCACCAAGATTGCACTTGTTTAATATTTTGTTGCTACGTCTCTGCGTCAGTAGCATTATTGAAGGTGTGGTAAATCATCCAACATCCGAGTTGTGTAAGTTAATAGGGGGGGGGGGGGGGTAAGTCTATATAGATTGAGAACGGTAGCGGACTAAGAACAGACCCCTGAGAGACACCTCAGGAGACCGTGAGAAGAACGGAAGACTAGTTGATAGAAACCAATCGCGCGCGGTTAGTTAGGAATGTTTCAAGCCATTTTAGTACATCGGGGTTTAAATTTGAGAAAGAAAGTTTTTGTAGCATGTGTCAGCGAGAGACTTTGTCAAATGCTTTTTGATAGTCCGAAAAAAATAACATCAGTTTGTTGATTGCAGTCAAGATTTACATGCATGTCATCAATAAATAAAGCTAGTTGGGTTTCACACGAGATACCCTTACTAAACCAATGCTGCGACGGGTGGAAAAAAATTTTTGGGCGACCAAATGGTTCCTGACGAGCAAGTGAGTGGCGTGCTCCATGATTTTGCATGGAAGACTTGTTAAGGAGATCGGGCGATAATTCAGTGGGTTATCCCTGTCACTTTTCTTGCAGATGCGAATGACCTCCCGCCAACTTATGATTGTGAGGCATGCAGCCTGTAAGAGTCTGAGTAAACAATATACACAGAAATGCAGCAGATATACAGGTATGTTTCTCGTTTTTACCAATTTCGAATTTATACCGTCGATACCGCCTGAGGACGAAAACTTACGAGTTTCAGTTACATTCGAAATTCCACCGACGCAGAGCGTAATGCCCGACATGATAGATGCTATGTTGTTAGGCAGTGATGGAAGAGGAGGGCCAAATCGGATCCAAGAAAGCGTTACTTTATGAGTGTCCGTTTCAATTCCTGTGAAGCCCTTCATGTAGGCATTAAAACGTGTTCGCTATTTAGATTATGAGTCATAAAGCAGCAACTATTATGATAATTAACAACTAACAAGTTGATTCTCAGGGCCGGATCGATTTTCCAGTATGACGCCTTCGGCAGATCGTAGTGCGAAACGGTTCATCTTTCACAGACCTGCGCGCGAACGTTCGTAACCAAACGTGAGTGTTTTCTCATCTTTCTGTAAGTTAGCGCGAAGGCATAGGTTTAGTCTCGTTCGAGACGATATTACGTCTCGCTCTTTAGATTATCAGCTCTATAGCTACCACCATGCTATTATTAATAATCAACTAACAGGTTCCTTCTCGGTGCAGGTTCACGCATCTTATTGCCAGGGTTATTCTAGTGGGGGATTTTAGTCTGCCTGATTTCAACTGGGAATCGACGCAGTACCACTGCGTCAGCTCAGAAATCGTTTCCGACCCAATGCTTTCCTTTAACTTTACGCAAACAGGGACGCAGCCTACATAGGGACACAGGCTGGGTGTGCATGATGTAATATTTCTAACAGACGACTTCCCGATACGTGATGCAAATATACAAATACTGGATGGCATATAATATTATGAAATAGCATACTGTATAGTAGCGATAAGCTACAGTATAACGCCTACTCGCGCAGAAGAAACATTTCCAGGTTTTAGCAAAGCTGACGAAGCCATAATTCTTGACTTGCTGTTCCACGAATTCCCGTCATTTCAAAAAACAACCTCTGGCTCCACTGTCAACACTGAAATATTGTAGCATAGGTGTAAAGAAATTGTCTTTACTGGTCGCAAAACCACATTCATTAAAAAAAAGAAAGAAAGAAAAGGCCAGAAAGACGAATCCATGGATCACACGTGACGTTATGCATGCCAAAACAAAGGTGAAACGCTTGAGGAACTCTCTAAATATACACCAAATATTTGTAGCAGATAGATCCTAAAAGCAGGCATAACTCATATGAAATTTAAAATAAAGGCAGCCAAGTATATTTACTTCGCGAAAACCCTACCGAAATTCATAAAAAGCTCCCTGAAAAAATTCTGGCACTATATGAATTCCAAGGTCAGAAAAAACACCCCAGGAAACAGGTGAACGAAGTGCTAATTCCGCAAACACATTAGATAGCTACTTTCAACGTATTTTCACCGTTGATTCGGGAAAGCAGGCAAACGTAGAAATTAGGGAGGAAAACCGGATCAAACGACTAGTTGTTTCAAAAGCGGGAGCCCTTAATTCACTTTTGAACTTGGATGAAAAAAAAAAAATGTTCCGGACCGGATAACATGCCTATGCCTTTTTAATGAGATATGCAGAGTGGATATCAAAATACTTGTGCTCGTTCTTTAACCGATCACTGTCGTTGCGCACCATCCCAAAAGATTGGAAAATAGCAAAAGTAATTTTTATATATAAGTCCGGAAATAAGAGCGAGCCTTCCAATTATAGACCAATGTCATTAACTTGTACAGTTGGTAAACTGCTTGAACACGTAATCCTAAAGGACATAACGAATCACATTTAAGAATACAATGTTTTTGTCCCCTTTTCAAGACGGTTTCCGCCAGGGCATGTCTGCGGTAACCCAACTTATCGAACTGGTCCGTGACGCCTCCTTAAGCATCAGTCATCAAAAATAAATCGATCTCATTCTGCTGAATTTTTTTAAAGCTTTTGATCAAGTATCCCATATAAGAAACTTATCCTGAAACTTCAATTTACCCTGGGCAAGCGACAAATTCTTGACTGGATCACTAACTTCCTCACAGACAGATCACAATTAGTAGAACTCAATCATGTGAAATCCTTATTAGTACCGGTGAGCTCTGGTGTTCAAGTAAAACTCTTGCTTGGACTAGTTGGTTCATGCTTGAAGTAGTAAAGGCAAGGCGCAGAAGACCAGGACTCGAGCAGAAGAAGATCGTTCACTGTTTTGTGAACGATCTGCATTCATCTGTTAATGTCGGATGCAGGTTGTTTGCGTACGACTGCATTCTGTACAAAGATATCAATTCTCACGATGACCACACCACCTTAAACACCGCCTTAGAAGCCGTTTCAGTGTAATGCAGTGATTGGCAAATGCACATCAACGATAAAAAGTCCCCTCTGTTATCCAGAACTAGAAAAAAACATTCATCCGACTTTAATTACACAACTAATTCAACTGCCCTTTCTAAAGTTAAGGAGCATAAACTCCTGGGTGTCACATTGTAACAAGACCTATGGTGGGATTCTCATATTCAATACATCACATCATCTGCACTAAAAAGACGGCTTTTTCTAAAAAGACGATTACATCTAGCACCACCAGACACAAAGTTACCGGCACATATTACGCTTATCAGACCCATCCTGGAATACACGAACACTGCTTGGTTTGCGTACACAAAAAAAAAAAACTAATAAATAAGCTTGAAGGAATTCAAGGAAAAACGCTTAGGGTCATTTTAAGGAATTTAACCGAGCATATTCGTCCACAGAATGCTTACAAAGGCTGGATTGCTAATCATATAAAATCGGGTGAAATTGGCACGCTTAAAGGTAATTTACCAATTAATACACAACCACCCTAAGTATAGACAAGTCCCATTACATTAAGTAATTCGCAGCAAGAATTACCCGGCAGAAACGCTGCCATACCCTTGCTTCTTACAAATTCCACGCAGATGCTCTCAAAATCTCGTGTTTTCCCCTGACGCTTATAGAGAATAGAACAACCTGACCCGCTTCATTACCAGTAGCACACCTTTAGCCCTTTTCCCTAAACTAATTGAAAGCGATTTACTAGCCCCGCAATATTAAAACACTGTTTTGTTTTTGCCTCTGTTCTCATATAAGTGCGAATGTCATTTTATCTGTGCAGTTTACTTTTGTAGAGCTTGTCGTTTGCTTAACAGCCGTAAGTAGAGCGACCTTTGGTTGTATAATGTTTAACATTTTGCATTTTACTGATTCCCTGCCTCTTTTTGCCCTCCTGTTAAAAACCCTATTGAGATTGACAACATGCAGAAGTAAGATAAGTAAATAAATAATAACAATACCGGCAGATCATCGTTCGGAACGGGCGACCTGACAAGTGATAGAGAAACTACTACATAATATACTCTCACAAACACATACACACGTATGTATGTATGTATGTATGTATGTATGTATGTATGTATGTATGTATGTATGTATGTATGTATGTATGTGTATGTACGTATGTATGTATGTGTGTATGTATGTATGTATGTATGTAGTCAATCAGCGGTGGCGTAGAGGTAGAACACCCGCCTCGCGTGCAAGAGGTCCGTGGCTCGAATCCCGGTGCCGGCAATTTTCCACCGGATTAAAAAAAAAAAAAAAAAAAGAAAATCCGCGTGTTGATAAAATTGCACAAACAGGCCTGGAGTGTGGCCTGATCCCGGTGACCAGAACCGGTAACGCACTCCCTCACCAGAGCAGGATTGGCCACCCTGGTGCAGTACTTGGCCACAACCTCCTATAGGAACACAACAATCAAACCCCGGCCCTCAGTCCCCAGCAGCTGCGAAGCTACTGGCCACGGCGGCGGTCAGACGTGCGACGCTGCAGAGGGTGCTAAGAATCACTGGCTCCGGACAGGCCGCCATTGGAATATGAACCTGGCAACGTTTAACGCTAGAACGTTATCTAGTGAGGCGAGTCTAGCAGTGCTATTGGAGGAATTAGAGGGCAGTAAATGGGATATAATAGGGCTCAGTGAAGTTAGGAGGCCAAAAGAAGCATATACAGTGCTAAAAAGCGGGCACGTCCTGTGCTACCGCGGCCTAGAGGAAAGAAGAGAACTAGGAGTCGGATTCCTGATTAATAAGAATATAGCTGGCAACATACAGGAATTCCATAGCATTAACGAGAGGGTGGCAGGTCTTGTTGTTAAACTTAATAAGAGGTACAAAATGAAGATTGTACAGGTCTACGCCCCTACATCCAGTCATGATGACCAGGAAGTCGAATGCTTCTATGAAGACGTGGAATCGGCGATGGGTAGAGTGAAAACCAAATACACTATACTAATGGGCGACTTTAATGCCAAGGTAGGCAAGAAGCAGGCTGGAGACAAGGCAGTGGGGGAATATGGCATAGGCACTAGGAATAGCAGGGGGGAGTTATTAGTCGAGTTTGCGGAACAGAATAATATGAGGATAATGAATACTTTCTTTCGCAAGCGGGATAGCCGAAAGTGGACGTGGAGGAGCCCGAACGGCGAGACTAGAAATGAAATAGACTTCATACTCTGCGCTAACCCTGGCATCATACAAGATGTGGACGTGCTCGGCAAGGTGCGCTGCAGTGACCACAGGATGGTAAGAACTCGAATTAGCCTAGACCTGAGGAGGGAACGGAAGAAACTGGTACATAAGAAGCCGATCAATGAGTTAGCGGTAAGAGGGAAAATAGAGGAATTCCAGATCAAGCTACAGAACAGGTATTCGGCTTTAACTCAGGAAGAGGACCTTAGTGTTGAAGCAATGAACGACAATCTTGTGGGCATCATTAAGAAGTGTGCAATGGAAGTCGGTGGTAACTCGATTAGGCAGGATACCAGTAAACTATCGCAGGCGACGAAAGATCTGATCAAGAAACGCCAATGTATGAAAGCCTCTAACCCTACAGCTAGAATAGAACTGGCAGAACTTTCGAAGTTAATCAACAAGCGTAAGACAGCTGACATAAGGAAGTATAGAATGGATAGAATTGAACATGCTCTCAGGAACGGCGGAAGCCTAAAAACAGTGAAGAAGAAACTAGGAATTGGCAAGAATCTGATGTATGCGTTAAGAGACAAAGCCGGCAATATCATTACTAATATGGATGAGATAGTTCAAGTGGCTGAGGAGTTCTATAGAGATTTATACAGTACCAGTGGCACCCACGACGATAATGGAAGAGAAAATAGTCTAGAGGAATTCGAAGTCCCAAAGGTAACGCCGGAAGAAGTAAAGAAAGCCTTGGGAGAAATGCAAAGGGGGAAGGCAGCTGGGGAGGATCAGGTAACAGCAGATTTGTTGAAGGATGGCGGGCAGATTGTTCTAGAGAAACTGGCCACCCTGTATACGCAATGCCTCATGACGTCGAGCGTACCGGAATCTTGGAAGAACGCTAACATAATCCTAATCCATAAGAAAGGGGACGCCAAAGACTTGAAAAATTATAGACCGATCAGCTTACTGTCCGTTGCCTACAAAATATTTACTAAGGTAATCGCAAATAGAATCAGGAACACCTTAGACTTCTGTCAAGCAAAGGACCAGGCAGGATTCCGTAAAGGCTACTCAACAATAGATCATATTCACACTATCAATCAGGTGATAGAGAAATGTGCGGAATATAACCAACCCTTATATATAGCTTTCATTGATTATGAGAAAGCGTTTGATTCTGTCGAAACCTCAGCAGTCATGGAGGCATTAAGGAATCAGGGTGTAGACGAGCCGTATGTAAAAATACTGAAAAATATCTATAGCGGCTCCACAGCCACCGTAGTCCTCCATAAAGAAAGCAACAAAATCCCAATAAAGAAAGGCGTCAGGCAGGGAGATACGATCTCTCCAATGCTATTCACAGCGTGTTTACAGGAGGTATTCAGAGACCTGGATTGGGAAGAATTGGGGATAAAAATTAATGGAGAATACCTTAGTAACTTGCGATTCGCTGATGATATTGCCTTGCTTAGTAACTCAGGGGACCAATTGCAATGCATGCTCACTGACCTGGAGAGGCAAAGCAGAAGAGTGGGTCTAAAAATTAATCTGCAGAAAACTAAAGTAATGTTTAACAGTCTCGGAAGAGAACAGCAATTTACAATAGGCAGCGAGGCACTGGAAGTCGTAAGGGAATACATCTACTTAGAGCAGGTAGTGACGGCGGATCCGGATCATGAGACGGAAATAATCAGAAGAATAAGAATGGGCTGGGGTGCGTTTGGCAGGCATTCTCAGATCATGAACAGCAGGTTGCCATTATCCCTCAAGAGAAAAGTGTATAATAGCTGTGTCTTACCAGTACTCACCTACGGGGCAGAAACCTGGAGGCTTACGAAAAGGGTTCTACTCAAATTGAGGACGACGCAACGAGCTATGGAAAGAAGAATGATAGGTGTAACGTTAAGGGATAAGAAAAGAGCAGATTGGGTGAGGGAACAAACGCGAGTTAATGACATCTTAGTTGAAATCAAGAAAAAGAAATGGGCATGGGCAGAACATGTAATGAGGAGGGAAGATAACCGATGGTCATTAAGGGTTACGGACTGGATCCCAAGGGAAGGGAAGCGTAGCAGGGGGCGGCAGAAAGTTAGGTGGGCGGATGAGATTAAGAAGTTTGCAGGGACGGCATGGCCGCAATTAGTACATGACCGGGGTTGTTGGAGAAGTATGGGAGAGGCCTTTGCCCTGCAGTGGGCGTAACCAGGCTGATGATGATGATGATGATGATGTATGTATGTATGTATGTATGTATGTATGTATGTATGTATGTATGTATGTATGTATGTATGTATGTATGTATGTACGTACGTATGTATGTATGTATGTATGTATGTATGTATGCGTATGTATACGCATACATACATTGTATACACCAATGTATGTATGCCAACGCCAACGTGAGTCACTGTGTAGTTCATGGTCAATCGGGTAGAGCACCGGGCTGCTGTCCTGAGGGAAGTGGGTTCAAAACTGACCGCCAGACCAATACGTGTATGTATGTATGTATGTATGTATGTATGTATGTATGTATGTATGTATGTATGTATGTATGTATGTATGTATGTATGTATGTATGTATGTATGTATGTATGTATGTATGTATGTATGTACGCACGCACGTACGTACGTACGTACGTGCCGTGCCGGAAACAACCCATTCGCTCCCCGCCACGCTCCGACACATTGTCACCGCAGGCTTGAGCTTCCTCAAATTTCTCCCACTCAGCTCAGCACAACTGGCACGGCGCCCGCGACCTCCCCGTCACAACGACCGAAGCGAAGCTCGACCGCGCCTCGCCAACCCTTCGAGACCTCGCGGAGTCACAGTAAGTGGGAGAGTGCGAACCGCGGGCCCGCATGGACGTGCCTCCGGGCACGTATGTATATAGCCGGGCGCAAGCACGCTCACGCATGCGTCCACGCGAGCGCACCAACGCCTACTGTGTTTTTAAACACGCTCAGCGAACGCCTTCGAAGCGCGTCACAGCTTACGCAACTTCGGCGCCAACCGGCCTGCTGGCGACAGTGTTTTAACAACCGCATCGACGCCTTGGGGACCTTTCAACGCCCGTTCCTCCGGGGTGCCGAGTGGGCCTAAACGGATTCTATTCTGGCTAATTTCCTTGGTCTCGCTTTCTTTGTGGCTTTGGCGCTCCACCTCCTCACTAAAGTGATCCAGTTCTGGCGAAGGAGCAAGAAAGTGTGTCCTCCGCGAACGGATCCCTGTAAGACTGCAGTGATGCCTTTTGCTCTGGTCCTCTAACGCTTCAAATGAAGCATATAACACTAATAAAGTTCTCGTTCCCATTGGAAAGTCTTCGAATAATCATGTCCTTTCCGTCTCCAACACCTTGAGAATCACCCAATTTTTTTTTCTCGCCCTACACCTTACGGTTCTCATTACTGCGCCCGGTAGCCATGAAGCCTTCCGTGAGTTCCTTCAGTCACGCGTATGCGAATGGCCTTAGCGATGGACGCGCTATTTCAACAAGCCAATGCACGTGTGGCAAGTCCCAGTGACAAATTTCGTACAGCAGAGCCCAACGTACTCGGAAGTGAACACAAAGGACCATTGCTCGCCTACGTGTGCCCACATTAAGAAACAGCATAGTACACGCCGTCGTAATGAAACCACTAGACTAATCGGACGGAGCATCACAGCTGGAGCACCATTTGACGGAGCTCACCGTTTTCGTGTGCCCTCAGTGGTCTGCACAGAACGCGTATTTGGACGCACAGTAAGAAACTGTATAGCTGTAAGACCCAAGGAAAGAATATCGGCTCCACAGCGCTCTCCTGCAAAGATTGCTTTGCAAGAGAAAGCACTTTTATGTTTTGCATGCTAGGATCTCCCGTGGAATTCTTTCAGATAGTTACAATCAAGTAGGAAGCTGGCTACATCCGAGGACGCCGTTCCATGACATGTCGAGAAATTGTAGGAACACATTTGCCAATATAATAAGCGCACACACATTCATGGACACACTAAATATGTGCACAAAGAACGTCAATGTAAATAAGACAAAAAGGAAATCAAGCGTCCAATATGCACTCGGGTTAAGTAAAACAAGTTCGTGTCCATTGTCCAGTAAGTACACCAAGAGCACACACCAGCATACACCATACGCATAACGCTAACAGCTATCACATCAAACACATAATATATGTAGAGTTAATAAGAACCTACAAATCAAATCAAATTAATTGTGCTTCATCGTGGATGCGCACGTGAACGCGCTGTTTTCTTTCGTTCAAGAAAACGAAGCAATGGCGGCTAACATCGTCATTGACGCACTTGTCTGGATTCTTTGTGCAAAAATGTGTTAAACAAGTGCTTTGCGAATCACCGGAAGTGTGGCCCATAATGTTTTGTTGCCCTGTCAGAGCGTCAATGCAACGGTCGGCCACCGCAGCGCTAGTGGCTTCACTGCCAAGCGCATTACCATCGACGGTCATCGTGAGATGGGTTCAGCCGAATTTTAAAGCAAAAGCTTTACTTGCCGCGAACTTGCGATTTCGCCGTGGCCGTGCTCCGAGGAGGCACATGACGTCACACCGCGTTCCTCGTTGTTGCGCTCGCCTCCGCTTGCTTCGCCAGCTGCGTTGCATGCCTGATAACATGTCGGAGGATTGAAAAAGAGAGCTCGCGTGCGCCGCAACCACAATTGAGGCGGCAGTGTGGACGGCGACAATTCTGATAAGCAGGAGGAGGCCTGGAATCGACATCGATACGAGATGAAGAGGAAACGAATCACCCATGAAGCAGACGAACAGTGCGCCGAACGACTGGCTAAACGCCGCAACATAGCTAGACAACCAGACTAACCCGGACTTGCAATCACGATTAACCAAGGCTAACCATGCTAAGGCTTATCTTTCACTACGTATATCCTGGCATAGCCGAGCTAAGCCACTGTTTTTTTTTTCTGTCTATCCATGTCTCTAATAATTTTCCCGCCAACGTGAGTCACCTGATAGTTCATGGTCAATCGGGTAGAGCACCGGGCTGCTCTCCTGAGGGAACTGGGTTCAAGACTGACCGCCAGACCAACTTGAGTCACTGTGTATGTGCCACTGGTTATTAAAGATTAAATTCTGGGTTTATTCTTGCCACTGGGTATTGTGCGCCGTCTTCAAGGAAGCTCTTTGATGCCAACATGAATCACTGGGTTTGTGCCACTAGGAATGTGTCCCTAGGTATTTGTCGTCTTAAGTGAACCTCTGTGACGCCATTGTGAGCCTCTGGGTATGACGCATGCGCTATGCGTCGCTCTTAAATGACAAAAAAAAAACTTAATATTTCTCCGGTGCTTGGCGGAATCGAAACCGTGTAATGTACATTCAGACAATTTTGTTTGAGTATATATTCACACATGTGCCATGAGCGGATTTCACGGCGGCGGCGCTAGATGGAGCAGTGAGTCGACATTGTATACTCGCTGTATATATAGTCAGGTCACTGTACAGGCATCCTAACAGGGAATTGAGAAAGAGGAACTCGGCTGCAGCTGCGCGCCTTATACATGACGCGTTTCGGCAGTGGGAAAACGGCGCGTGGCTGTGCATTACTTCAACGCTAATAGTATTAACGTCGACCGTCATCCTGGTGTGGCGTCTGCCGGAATTTTTTTTCTCATTTACATTTCCTCCCCTTCGACCGCAAGTGTAGGGTAACCGGAGGGTCGGGCATTGGTTAACCTCCCTGCATTATCTTCTTCATCTTCGTCTCACATTTAAAATAATCTTGGAGGAGCAAAAAAAAATATTCCATTTCGCCTGTTCGTAGTTAACGGTTCGTATGTGCATAGTGTATCCTCGATCTTGTCGAATTAACTCCTCGCCCCGCATGTTGCTTTCACAAACTACTTCCCACACTTTCACTGTTTTCTTTTGTCTCTCTGCGACACAGTTGCTTTAGTCTTAATTCTCCTACACGGTCGACCGCCTGCGTACGTTACTACCCGTGCCGGTTTCTGGTTTTGACTGTTTCATTGCCCTCTAGGAAAATCGTTTGAAAACCACCTGTAACCCATTCCGAAACAGAGAAAAGAAGAACAGAACAACAGGCCTTATTTTTTTTCATTCCTTCCTTTTCTGGGTTTCGGAATGGGTTGTGTTTGCAACAGGTGCTCATCAAACGATTTTCGTAGAGGAGAATGAGAGATTCCAAACCAGAAACCGGCACGGACAATAATTTTATACCCCTTGAAAAAAAAAGTCCCTCTGTGCACAGCGCCAGAAAGGCAAAATAAACAATCGGGAAAGGCACCGACGTGACCCAGCGCGCGGGTGAACGTGCCCACTCTACGCGGCGTTGTAACATTCTGTATACGTACGGCGGACACGACCTGGTAACTACGTGGGTGACGCGTAAACGTGCGCTGCCCAGACAGCCGCCCACAGAGTGCCATGCCGGAAGTTCCGGGCAGCGTCACTACGGCGTAGCGCTGTTGCACCGAGTCTGCGTGCGCGCAGAGAGGGCGTTGCTTCGCGACGCGACAAGGCGCAGCGCGCGCATTCATCAATAAGGACGTGCACATTCGTTTGGCACGTCTGCTAAGTGTGAATAACGCCTGCGATGTGAAGAAGTTGGCATCTTACGACGCACTCTTAGAAGTATACCCTTTTTTATATGAAAGGGGAAAACGTGTCATTCACCCGACAGTATAGCACGAAGCTATATACAAAGGAGTGTGAGTGAGTGAGTGAAAAACTTTATCAGCTCTAGGTTTGCTGGTCTTCTGCGGTCTTCAGATGGCTTCGTCCATCTTCTAGCACAACGGTCGGTTGCCTTTAGTCCAGGGCCCCGCTGGATGCTGCTGCCAATTATGCTCGCCGAATCAGACCTTCTTGGTCGACCTGGCGGTCGCTGGAGAGTACTCCCTCCCATTGCTCCGCACTCGGGTTTGGTATAACGGGTACCACGTCTATCTTCTGACATGCCCACGTTATGTGGTACAGCGTGGGTGTTTCGTGGCACCAGGGGCATTTGTCATTGTATTGTGTGGGATAAATTTTGCTGAGTAAGTTCAGGTTCGGGTACGAGCCCGTTTGTAGTTGCCTCCACGCGACAGAGTCCTCTCTACTCCCTTAGCAGAGAGGACTCTGTCGCGTGGAGGCAGCTATATACAAAGGAAACCCATACGGGTTTCCAATAATAAAGCTCTGCATTCGAAGAAAAATTCGTCCTGCTCGTACTATCGAAAGCGGGACTAAAGCCTTCCCGGGATGGTCGCTCTACCATCTGACCTAACCAGGGGGCTAGCAGAGTGACGGCCAATTAATCGACAACTTGAAGCACAGGGACACTGAATATGGCAAATCAATTGTGCGGAAGCCATCAAGGTAGAGGAAAGATCATGAAAGAACAAGGTTGTCGCCCACTCGACAGCAGCCGAAGCTACAAAGCAAACCCACTTTGTGTATAGCTCTTTGGAACCCGCATGAGTTTCCTTCGTAGCTTCGGCTACTCTCGGGCGGATGACAAGTTGTTTTCTTTAGCGATTCTTCCTCCACTTTGCGGGCTTCCGAAAAATTAAATTGCACTTCGATAGACACTGCTGATGTGATATCAACACGATCTGAAACGGAAACGGATCAGAATAAACAGCTATTTGTACAGTCAGAAGCAAAATTCTGGGGACAGCTGACGTCGCCATATGTCTTTTTTTTTTTCATTTTCTTCGCAGCCTAGGCATGTGACTGAAATCAAGTGGTACAGCATTATACATGCTCCCGTTCTACCAATGTGATGCGCTTACACAATTCCACGTTACATGGCTGTGCTGCCAGAAATCAAATACTTTTTGTGGATGCCGCGGTCTCTAGACATTTGCTCCCAACTCCACATTCCTCTTGGTGTTCCTACATAGGCGTAAATCAGGCGCGGACATGCCACTTTAGCACTTCAACGCTGTGCGGAATGTCCTTAACGCAGTACCTTATATTGCATGAGTTTTAGTTCTATTCTTCTGCTAGTCCTGTTTGCACCTATGCCGACTGTACGCGCGTTTCATCATATATACTGAATCGAGCAAATTTCAGAATTCAGAATTTCAAATTTCAGAACAACTAGCCCATACCAAAACCCTGCTTCAGAATAAAGTGTGCTTCGCGTTGTTGTGACTCCGCGTTAGCCTATACGCGTGTCTTTAGCGTGCTGCAGGCTTGGACGACACAGTATAGAAGCTATATGCGCCTCTTGAGCAGCGCTGCTAACAAAGTAACGTGGGCTTTTTTTCAAAGGCGGAATTCTCGAGAGATCACTTTTGGGGCTACGATCACGTTCGCGAGGTTTCACGTGACTCGGTACCGAACGTGTGAGTGCATGTTGCGGACAGCTTTCCTGGCACTGTCACACGCTCACTATCTTCGCGCACTGTCAGAAATGCTTTCGGCCGAATACTTCAACACGTCCGGCGTCGAGTCATGCGAAATCTCGCGAAAACGATATTGTCGCCGAAAGTGGCTGCTCAAGAATACGGCCCCAGTTTATGAAATCGACTGGCCCCAGTGAGAGGCGCGGTGGCCAGCCCCGTGTATTCGTACTACCTAACGCCACCCCCCCCTCTCTCTCTCTCTTTCTCTCTCTCTCTTTTTCTTTCTTTCTTTCTTTTCGTCTATTAACGGCCAGATGTCCCGGATGTGAAATTTGCGGGTGCAAAGAAAAGATTGCGCACTTTCTCTGTGATTGTTCTAGTTTCGGTGCACAACGAAAAACACTCCGCTATGCGCTAGACAAGATTCACAAATCTCCCTTTACGGAAAACAGTATTCTTGGACCACGACTCGAAACTGATGCCGGTTGATCTAACAACACAAGTGCGTTCCCTTTTCTTTTTTTCTATACAAAGACGTGGAGTTACCCAAGCTGCTGTTGCGTTACCCCGTCACTACCGCACGCAAATGTACTCGCTTGGAGAGTACCGTGATGACATGCTAGGCATATAGTGCGTTGTGAAAGGAATGCAATAACAAATTTCTGAAGAACATCTTCATGTGCTTGCAGTCACGAGCAATAGACTGCAGGGACCCCGAGTGCCGCGATATATATAAGTTTTCAGCCAATACACTGCCTCAAAATTAATGATAAAGTGCAAATGTTTCAGGAGCCTTCATATGCGTGCCACTGGTATCCGAGGGCTCCGTGAACAATTCGTCACGCAGTGAAGCCCGGAAACAACGTAACAGCTCGAATGAGCAGCTTGGGTGTTGCTGATGTGGATGAAGCTCGTGTGGATCAAGCTGCCGTGGTTCCTAAGCCACCCTTACTCTTATGCTACCCTTATGTCGCCCTCCGACTGCAACAGTCCGCCAGGTCAGAAACCTCCCGCTGGAAGACCGATGGGGGTCGGCAGCACAGCGCCCGCATTTGTGACTTATTCGCGCGCAGCCAGAAGGATGGTTCATCACTAAAAGTCGGTGAACTTGAAAACTCCTCGAGGAGCGCGCCTCTTCAACGGGACTCCAGACGAGACTAAACAAGTGCCTAGTGTGAGAGTTCCATGAAATCCGTGCTTTCAGACTTGTCGCTTCATCGGTCTTGGTATATATGTGTACCTAAGCCGGGGGAACATGGGCGCGCAATAATAAGCCTCACGGGCGCAGACGGACAGCACCGAGCGAAACAGGTGCAGACGAACGCGCGAACGAACACAACAGGCGAGTCAGGCAGCGAAGCACGGCACTGCGTTAGATCGCCTCTGGTCGGGACCAAGTGAAGTGAGGATGCCCGTCTAGTTGGCATTTGCTGCACCAAACTGCGTGCGCCGAGAACCAGCGCAGATCCAGGCGTGATCGAGTGGCTCCGTAGGCGGCGGGGGCCAGGCGCGCGCGCACTCGAACTTAGAAAAAAAACGAAAAAAAAAACGAAGTGGACTGCGCCGACCAACCAGCTGATCGTACAGTCAAGAGCGTGATGTATGCCATTGCCTGAAAGCAGGAGGGATGGCGGGCAACGAAACGCTCGAGCGCGTATGGAGAACACGTGCTATATATTATGCGGCGAGGCGACGTTGACGCGGAGTTGAGCTCGGTTTGCCCTGCCTGCAAACTGTCACTATAGGCGAACGCGTCGTTAGGGAGAAAAAGCAGACAAGTTTTTGTATGCGTATTTCAATGTCCACAGGAGCGTGACGTATAACTTCGCTTGTTCGTCACCACCAATCGAATCCCCTAACGACGCATACATCGCGTGCTTCAGTTTCAGAAATTGGCTTTGGCGCAACAAAGCTTAGGAGGTTAGCGAGCTGCGTAGTTGAATGGCAGAAAGCAGTAAAAGAGACAATATGCTTTGCCTAGGAACACATGCAAAAATCTGGAAAACTCTATGCACTCGTGATTCCCATGGCGGATGTACGATTGTACCGAGTCAAATTTCAATCAAGTAATTTTCGTACGAAACAACGGGGTTTGCGGCAACGCACGGCGAAAGTTGTGCACGCTGTAGAAACAGAGATAAAATTCTAGGAACATGGCGCCGCTACAGTTGACCACGGCTCTCCACGTGTTTTGGAGCGACTCGGCAACCACTGTAAAAAATGCAGGAGGCTGCGACTACGTGATGCCCTCAGCAAGCGTTTAGCAACCGTTAACTAAACGAAATATTGGTGACCGTGCTGCATTCTTCATATAAAACATTGAGAAACGGTGTCACAGTGTGCCGGACAAATCCATGTGGTGAACCTGTCAACAATGTCGAGGACAGCTGATTAGAACCAATTAATAATGTAAGGTATGTACGTTAAGAAACAGAGATATATAATCATTATGCCTACAGAGCCGGTCACTAAAACCAACAAGCAAGTTGTGGTTTAGCATTCACTGACGGGATAATGTGTGATAGATGTCACAGGAGATGTCACAAATGCCTCAAACGCAGAAAAGCACGAACAAGGTTGTCGCAAAGGCTAAATGAAGATGACTTCGGTCATTAGCTTTTGGGAAACATACATACATACATACATACATACATACATACATACATACATACATACATACATACATACATACAGACAGACAGACAGATAGATAGATAGATAGATAGATAGATAGATAGATAGATAGATAGATAGATAGATAGATAGATAGATAGATAGATAGATAGATAGATAGATAGATAGATAGATAGATAGATAGATAGATAGATAGATAGATAGATAGATAGATAGATAGATAGATAGATAGATAGATAGATAGATAGATAAAGTGCTATAGGACAGAATTGACGACTAAAAAAGGACGCTAAATCATTGTAGTAAATTGCAATGAGAAATTCAATCAATCAATAAATCAATCAATCATTAATTTATTTAACGTGCCCAGGAACAACTCTAAGGTCTGAGGACTGGCATCACGCATATATTAAAAATCAAGAAAAAAAACTACAAGGGAATATAAGCCCGGAAAAGATACAATGAATAAAAATAAGAATAATGAAAACAAGAGTGTACATAAAACAACGCGCAAGGTATACACATAACAGAAACAAAGCGTGCGGTGAGCGTTAATCTTCTGCCAGCATTGTACATGTGTGTGCGTGTGTGTGTATGGGCGTACACACATACAGGGACGATGCATATATATATATATATATATATATATATATATATATATATATATATATATATATATATATATGAGGTCCACGTTGAAAAAACACACATGTACGGCCAAAGTCTCGAAGTCAACACGTGATGTGGAAACAAGCGAGCCGTCGGTTTCCATCGCTCCATTTCTCATCAGCCGCGCACAATAAAGGGATTCTCAAGCGGTCATTGAACGACCCTGTGTAGCAACGTGACGCGTGTTTTTCATACATCAAAGTGGTTCCGCCCGCCATGCCACGGCAAGTTTTCAGTCTCTAGGAAGCTTTAGTAACCATACTGGCTCCAAATTTGCAGGAAAACAAAGCACGCGTAGTTCAGTTTCAGTAAATAGATTAGATTAGCAAATTTGCATGCTTAGCGTAGAGACTGCTGACGCCGGAAAAAAGAGTAACTCGAAATTGCTGGGAGAGGCCGTCACCCCGCTGCTTTCGATGCCGACCGGTCAAGAGCGTAAAAGCGTCCAGGTTGTTGTTATCGTGGTCGTTGATATTGCCGCGTGTCAATGTTAATAAAAAAAAATACACTCCAGTATACACTACGGTTTCTGCGCGCACGCACTGTAGCCGACGCTATTTTTTGCATACGTTAACCCTCCTGCCCGAGACCGTTCTTCGAGTCGAAGATACTCAAACCGTGGCCACACCCGTCACTTTACGGAAAGCGATTCGTGCACTAGTACACTACTTGAAGT
This sequence comes from Dermacentor andersoni, assembly GCF_023375885.2. Classification (NCBI taxonomy): domain Eukaryota; kingdom Metazoa; phylum Arthropoda; class Arachnida; order Ixodida; family Ixodidae; genus Dermacentor; species Dermacentor andersoni. The sequence goes on from NC_092819.1 coordinate 86,286,112, forward strand.
GCACCGGCTTATAAGACCGCTAATAGTGACCCTGTGCATCCTCACACACGCACTCAATGCTCGCTCTCTCCTTCTTTTCCTCTTTCTATTCCACTTTCCCTCACCCCCAGTGTGGGGTAGCAAATCGGCTGCTCGTCTGGTTGACCTCCCTGCCTTTCCTGTTGTTGCTCTCTCGCTCTGTTCTGCGCGCGCACAATATAAGCGCTTACAGCTAAATCTAGGTGGGACAAAAACAGCGCAATGAACTGGTGTGGTACAACCATTTGTTGTCACGAATAAAATAACAAAATGCTCAAGGGAAACAAAGTTGAACACCATTATGAGTACCCTAAATCTTTAGCGTCCCCTTTCTTATGGATTAGGATTATGTTAGCGTTCTTCCGAGATACTGGTACGCTCGAGGTCATGAGGCATTGCGTATACAGGGTGGCCAGTTTCTCTAGAACAATCTGCCCACCATCCTTCAACAAATCTGCTGTTACCTGATCCTCCCCAGCTGCCTTCCCCCTTTGCATGTCTCCCAAGGCTTTCTTTACTTCTTCCGGCGTTACCTGTGGGATTTCGAATTCCTCTAGACTATTTTCTCTTCCATTATCGTCTTGGGTGCCACTGGTACTGTACAAATCTCTATAGAACTCCTCAGCCACTTGAACTATCTCATCCATATCAGTAATGATATTGCCGGCTTTGTTTCTTAACGCATACATCTGATTCTTGCCAATTCCTAGTTTCTTCTTCACTGCTTTTAGGCTTCCTCCGTTCCTGAGAGCATGTTTAATTCTATCCATATTATACTTCCTTATGTCAGCTGTCTTACGCTTGTTGATTAACTTCGAAAGTTCTGCCAGTTCTATTCTAGCTGTAGGGTTAGAGGTTTTCATACATTGGCGTTTCTTGATCAGATCTTTCGTCTCCTGCGATAGTTTACTGGTATCCTGCCTAACGGAGTTACCACCGGCTTCCATTGCAGACTCCTTAATGATGCCCACAAGATTGTCGTTCATTGCTTCAACACTAAGGTTCTCTTCCTGAGTTGCAACAAAACTACTTGTTGGCCAAGTTGGTGCTTGCTAAAAGACATATTTTTTGCCGCAATTGCATTAAATTGCATTAGTGATGCATCTATCGGGCTCTATAAATCAGAAACTAGATTGTTTGACCACTGCATGGGTAACGTAGATCTGTGAACAGCCAGCGCATGCGTGTATGTATATATATATATATATATATATATATATATATATATTCTTGGGTCACAGCCCAAAATAAATCAGTTGGAAGTGCCGCCTGTGTTGTCTTTATGTGTCTTCCTTTTGTGAGTGTTCAATTGCGGCAAAAAACATGTCTTCCCGAGTTAAAGCCGAATACCTGTTCTGTAGCTTGATCTGGAATTCCTCTATTTTCCCTCTTACCGCTAACTCAGTAATCGGCTTCTTATGTGCCAGTTTCTTCCATTCCCTCCTCAAGTCTAGGCTAATTTAAGTTCTTACCATCCTGTGGTCACTGCAGCGCACCTTACCGAGCACGTCCACATCTTGTATGATGCCAGGGTTAGCGCAGAGTATGAAGTCTATTTCATTTCTAGTCTCGCCGTTCGGGCTCCTCCACGTCCACTTTCGGCTATCCCGCTTGCGGAAGACGGTATTCATTATCCGCATATTATTCTGTTCCGCAGACTCTACTAATAACTCTCCCCTGCTATTCCTAGTGCCTATGCCATATTCCCCAACTGCATTGTCTCCAGCCTGCTTCTTGCCTACCTTGGCATTAAAGTCGCCCATTAGTATAGTGTATTTTGTTTTCACTCTACTCATCGCCGATTCCACGTCTTCATAGAAGCTTTCGACTTCCTGGTCATCATGACTGGATGTAGGGGCGTAGACCTGTACAACCTTCATTTTGTACCTCTTATTAAGTTTCACAACAAGACCTGCCACCCTCTCGTTAATGCTATAGAATTCCTGTATGTTACCAGCTATGTTCTTATTAATCAGGAATCCGACGCCTAGTTCTCGTCTCTCCGCTAAGCCCCGGTAGCACAGGACGTGCCCGCTTTTTAGCACTGTATATGCTTCTTTTCGCCTCCTAACTTCACTGAGCCCTATTATATCCCATTTACTGCCCTCTAATTCCTCCAATAGCACTGCTAGACTCGCCTCACTAGATAACGTTCTAGCGTTAAACGTTGCCAGGTTCATCTTCCAATTGCGGCCTGTCCGGAGCCAGGGATTCTTAGCTGGCTCCGGACAGGCCGCCATTGGAATATGAACCTGGCAACGTTTAAGAGTGACCTAATCCTAAGAGTGACTCCACCGAAACTGGGTTTGTAACGAACGAATCCGCAAACCCTGTCGGTATGCAACTTCTTAAGGAATTTACTTTGCAAGATAAAGTTATAGAAATTGAAGTTTTCCCAGGTATGTAAAAAAACTCGCAATTGAATCAAGGGACAAATTCTCCAGAATACAGATCCGTGGAAGATAAAAAAGAAATGCAAGGTATAGGCAAGGATAAAAAAGGCAATATAATTCGCTTGGTTGGCCTTCTCTCCAAATTGATTGCAAGAGCAAGTGCAGGAAGAACTGGCGAGATTACTTTGAGTTCCAGGAAATCAATTTGATTCTCACCTTTATACGCGGGATGGTCTTTTCAGCTTCGAGGTCCCGAAGGCGATATGAGAGATGCCATAAGGGAGCGCTACGGAATAAATTTGAACCCCTGGGTTCTTATGCGTAAATATAAGTATACATAAGCGCTACGTTTTTCATTCTGCCCCCGTCGGAATCTATTTGGCGAAGCAAAGAATCTAACCTGCAACCTTCTGCATAGCAGTAGAACGCCATTAAGACAAGGCTATCGCGGCCGGTAATTGTTAGCAGCATACACAAAGCACTTCCGTGTCTAAAATGGAGCCTGCGAGTTCGAATGCTGAGTTTCCACAGGACCTCACGGTCGAGGTGCTCACTTCGCAAGCGCTGCTCCGCAAATAAGCCTGAAGAACCTTACTGCAACCAATAAACAAAGAAAGAACACCGTTGATAAACAAATGTCCTATCATCGCTTTGGTAATAACATATCACCTTTATTAGAACTACAGCCCCCTCCAACGGCCTCACAAGACCCGTCGCTGCACGACAATAACAACCAAAACAAGAAACTTTCGATGGGATCTCCTTCGCAAGGCTTGCTGGCGCTCTAGACGGCCGGATATTGGCACAGGCGGGGGTCTCCGACCCGTGCAGCGCCTTCCGAGGTGCGCCTCTTTGTTCTCTCGTTTACGAACAGCGACGGCAGCGTCCCTCGTTCCAACGCACGCGCACAGGCTACAACGACCTCGTTAACCGTCTCTCACCGACAACAGGAACGCCTTCGACGCGGCCGGCCGGCCCGACCTCCCGCGGTGGCGCACGCCGACGCATTTCGCCGGAACAGGCGCGCATCCTTCTAGCCCCAACCTTCGTGGCGTACGCACCGCCCTGAACCGGCCGCACGGGCCATCCCGAAGGAAAATTAAACGAGGCGACTGCGCAGAAGTTTCCAGCGTACACTGTCAGCACCTTATACAGAGCTACGAAAGGCGAACGCGCCGAGGGAGCTAACGCGCGTGTGCGAGCCGAGATCTCGTGATGGTGGGGTTGTGGTGGTGGAGAGAGGGGGGTGGGCAGCAGTTTCGCCTTTGCTGCTAGCGAGAAGGGGTCAAAGACGCGGCGTATGGCCCGCGTGACCTGACTGAACGAAAAGAAAAGCGTCCGTGTACGGTCGATTTGCATACGCGCCCGTGCGAGAGCCGGTAATGGGCGTAAGCCGGAAAGATTCGTGTAACTCGCGTATAGCTAGTGTGGGGGCGCCACCCTCGAACGTCCTCGCGTGGGCTCTTCCATTCATCTTGCCTCGCCGAGGCCCCTTCCATTTCTCAATGTGCGGTCTCCGCCCTTCGTCGTTTCTTCTGTTGTCTCTAGGCTCAGCAGCCGTGCGAAATTTGCGTTTCCCCAGTTTGCCTTTCTCTTATTAATTACTCAACCTCTGAGAGGTGTCAGCATGGCTCACTAACATCCTGGGCTAAATACATTGCGCCGCTTTTCTTCTAACTGTCCTCGTGCGTATCAGCTTTGCCCCGCCTCTCTTGAAACGAGCGTTAAATTAACGTTGATATTAGCTGGCAACTGGCCTCTGAAGTGACGCGCACGATCTGCAGGATGCCCGATTCCTGAGGCAGTGGCAGAAGGCAGGGATGTGTGAAAATTTGCTGTCTCACAGCGCCTTCGTGTAAGGAAAGTCCCGAAAAAAACGCAGCTTGGTGTTTCTCCGATGTCTCTGCGATAAGCTGAACTACGTCCACCCATCGGTACCACACTGTGAAGTTTCGGTGTATCATAGTCAGCTTCACCAGCAGCAGCAGTAGCGGCAGCCTATTTTTTTTATGTTCACTGCTGGACGAATGCCTCTCCCAACGATCTTCAATTATCCCTGTCTTGTGCTACAGCTGATTCCAGATTGTGTCAGCAAATTTCCTAACTTCGTCGCACCACCTCTGCCGTCCTGGTCTGCGCTCCCCTTCTCTAGGAGCGCATTTTGTAACTATCAGCTCTGTAGCTCTTCGTGAGCATTAAATAGCCTGCCCAGCTCCATTTCTTCCTCTTAATGATGTGGCAAGGCTGGGCTCGGTCGTCCGGGTCACCGATTTGGGGGAGGCGGCGCGAAGAGGTAGCCGCCGTAGCCACGGTTTATTTAGGCCGGCCAGCCATGGGTGTAGCAGGAACTCGGGAGCGGCCGACACCGCGGCCGCAAAGGTCGAGCGTGCTAGCCTGTTCTGTTCTCGCGCTACCTGCATGTGAGCCCATCTTCTTCTTCGACTGCTTTGGAGGCGATAGTCGCGCCGCTACAATGTCAACTAGAATATCGGCTACCGCCCATTTGCTAACGTTTGATAAAACAGCAAGAGCGTCAAACGGAACGTGCAACTCCTGCTTTCAGACGAGAGCTGAATCCATCGACTGACTACAGGGCACGTTGTACGAGCGAATGTAATTCTCTGGAGCTCCCGACAGCCTCCACATGGAACAAAAAAAGTGCGCTTGACTTTAATTTAGATGCGGAGAACCGCATAGCCTTTCTTGACTTATCGTTTCTTTTTGCGTTTTCTTTTTTTTTTCACTCAGTATATCTGCTGACTAGTGAGCTGGCAAGACGTTCATACAGTGTCGTGAATATATGCGAAATACTGAAGTACAAGTAATGAAGAAGTACTCAAAGTTTAACATACAACAGGAATAACAATTACGGCACTACAATATAGAAGCAAAGAAGTAAATTTATAACGTAAATAAAAAGAAGCGGTGTGAGGTTATAAAATTAAAAAAAAGACTGCTATAGATAAAAAAATATTCGTGCACGAGTAAAATATGAGCAGCTGCTTCTAAGTTCATATTACACGTACTTTCGCATGATAAGTGTGCCGCTTTAGTCTCTGCCCCATCTCTTGCTTGCGTGCTAAATAGCTTCGCGCGGTGGACTTAGAAGAAGCTAACATGTTTCGTTACCCGCAACACGCCTGGGCCTAACTACGCAGTGTAGTTTGTACACGAGTCAGGAACGGTTAACTATGGGGTATTGAGTCCATGAATGGGATTATACTTCACCTCGCTTCTGAGTGGACGCAAACAATAACGCTTAACTGGTTGCAACATGCTATAATAGGCCTCTGTATTGTGCTATGGAAGATTAAAGTTATTGAAAGTAAGAGATTGACCCTTTACCTAAATACACACGCTGATAGCTGACATAGTTTATTTCATGCGTCCGAAATAAACTATGCAATTTTTCTTGTTTTTTCATGTTTTTTGGAGCAGTGTGTAGATTACTATTATTGAAATGCACTGTGGTCTGTGGCTTTACTGGATCGTGATATCAAATTGACCAGTTTAGAGTGCCCAAAGCTACAACTACACCCTTTGCGACGCATTTGACAGCTCCGGATTATTCGGTATATCGCCTGTCAAATATAAAACGCACTGAAATCTGATACAATTGAGTTAGTGGATCCGCTACCTACCATCAGAATGCAGTTACATCAGGCTAAGGGGCTTGAAAGCAAACCGAAGAACTTTTACTCAGAAATGAAGTTTCCTGGAAGCCAAATCCCCCGCTGAGGTTCACAGCGCTCGTATGCTAGTTATTCAAATTTAGAATACAAATCGAATACTTCGAATACCATTTGTAAGTCAACCCAAAAGTGCAGCAAACTTACACTTTTCATTCATTTTAAGTCTGCGCAGTAGAACGGAGTTACGGATAGCATCAAGTGCATTTGGAGGAGACAAAGCTTTCTTCGTGCCACTTTTCATATTGTTTCTCTAAACCTTCCGCCATCCGGTCCTCCGTTATCTCTCTCTCTCTCTCTCTCTCCAGCCTTCGGTACTCGATTCAACGTTCTAGGCATGTATACTTTGAATCTCTGAAGATTTTGCTGTTGGTGCGCCCCCAGTTTTATTGTTCGTTGAACGGTTAATACTTCTCCGTGGGGAAGACTAAACAGACGCCGCAGCGATATGGAAAGTAAGAAAAACGTCTCGTATGCATTATCACACTGCTTACCACATCTTGCGCAAGACAGTAGAGGGTCTTCCGCCTTTTCTATTGGTCGGACTCTCTGCATAGTTGCTCTTTCCATCCGTCTAGTGCTCTGTGCAGCGGAAGTTACACACACGACAAGCACAAACCTGCGAGACAATAAAAAGAAGAAAAAAAGAAAGATCTAGCGCAAATACGCCTTCTCACATCCATGTTCCCAAAATGATTAATACACAAACAAATTATGCCCCTTTCAGTGGTTCTTATTTGCGAGCTATAGCTCGCATAGCATAACGTTTGCTTTAATAGTGCAAGGAAGACGACGATACAGGAGAGAACGACAGAACAAGCGCTATCCTAGCGCTCATCGCGTTGTGTTTTCTTGTGTGGTCGTCTTTCTTGCTGTATTAAGGCAAACACGCCTGTGCACAAACTGGCCCAATTCTCATTTCCTGTGAGCTTGCACAGCATACTTGATGCCCGTCTCAACCGCACGTCCGTGAATGCGTGCGTAACTCCCGCGGCAGCGAGCGGCCGTTAAAGGTGGCTTCACTGCATCAAGAGTGTCCGTCAGGAGGTGCCCGCTTCAGTAATCTCGCGAGTTTCACGTAAGGTACGGCGTAGGCTGGATAATTCTTTTTTCTTTTTTGCGCACCCATAACGAATAACTCTACGAGGCAACAGCTCAGGCTTCACAGGATCTGCACCACAAAACATTGACAAACAGGGCGTGCGTTAACACGGTACATGATCACAATAAATCGAAGAGCATTCAGTTCTATGCCGACGATATAACGGTGTGGACGAACCGCGCGCGGTCCAATGTCTGGGCAGAGGAAGCCCTGCAGAGAGCGGCAACGACCGTTCACGAGTATGCCGTGACCTGCGGCCTGAGCTGCGCTCCACAGAAATCGGAGCTGCCCATGGTACAGCCCGGAAGACCAAAGAAAGAGCCGCCGCCGAACATAATTATCACCATCGACAGCACAGAGATCAAGCCGACGCAGCAGATCCGGATACTGGGCCTGCTGTTGCGCAGCGACAGCAAGGCGCACGCAGCCGTCAACAAAACCAAGACCACATCAGAGCAGGTCCTGAGCATGATCCGGAGAGTCACCAACCGGAACAGAGGAATCAAAGAAGAAGACGCACTGCGCCTGGTGCAGGCATTCGTCGTGTCACGCGTAACGTACTCCGCCCCGTACCTCGAGCTTGCGAAGGTGAACCGCGAGACGCTGAACACGACGGTAAGGAAAGCAGTCAAGCTCGGCATGGGCATCCCAGTCTACTCGTCAACGCAGAAGCTGCTAGACATGGGTGCCCAGAACACGGTGGAAGAGCTGGTGGAAGCACACCCATCCTACCAGAGAGTAAGGCTGAGCCGGATAGAGCACGGCCGGGCCGTCCTGCGCAAGATAGGATGGATAGGTTAATCTATTCTACCTATTCGCGCTTCTCGAGCGTATCAGTTCTTCGCGATAGGGCGAAGATGAAAAAATGCGATCATCGCAGAATGGTATCCAGATTAAAATTTATTTATCAGCTTTAGCATGGTCACTTTAAAATACAGCGTGTACATCACATAACCGGGCCGCCAATACGCTTCGCCCGGTCACAACATAACAAAACAGTTAGGCAACCATTCAGTCACCTTAGCATGCATCAATATTCCCTGTTTCCTCATGCTATTTCATTATGGAATAAATTATCACAAGAATTAGTTGACGCTAATACCACACAATCGTTCGTTCATCTTGTGAATGGTTTTTCTTTTAATTAATAGCATCATGCGCATAGGGAAGGAAATTAATTAATCATCGTCCGTGTTTTGTATAAAAATTAGGTGAAAATGCTGAATTGAGTGATCTGTTGTGTGTCCATGGTTTTTCAGTACTTTGTTGTTGAGTTGCAAACTACAACTGTTGTTCCTACATCGTATTTATTGTTGATAAGTCTAAATTGCAAAGGCTGATGTTCCTGTACATTATATCTTATATATATTTATTATTGTTCTGTATTCTATTTTTCGATTTCCAGCCTTGTTTATTACTATTGATGTAACCACTTCTGGCTTGGGCCCGAATAGGGCCTGCAGTATTTGTAAATAAAAGATAAATAAAAAGATTGAACAACAACCGACAATGGTTCCACTCCCCACAACGTAGAGAGACATTATTAAGACCAAGCCCCTCCCCCGGAACATGCAGCCGGGGAGGAACGACGAGAGACGCTCTGCGCGGGCCAAGGCACTGGCTCGACAGCTGGAAGAGGACCCTGAGGTTCTCTACGCGGACGCCTCGCTTCCCAAGCACGGCACCAGAGCAACGGCGGTCGTCACTACCATCGATAAACTGGTCACAGGCGCGTCGATACGGACGACGAATACAGCCGAGGCAGAAGTGGCCGTGGCCCTCGCCCTCGCACAACCGCGAGTGAGGACCGTGGTCACAGACTCTAAGACCGCCTACGCAAGCTACCGCAAGGGGAAGATCTCTTCCGCGGCACTAGCGATTCTCACCAAACGCAAATCACCGGGACGGGCCGTTGAGCTTGTGTGGGTCCCGTCTCACTCGCAAGTGGAAGGCAACGCACTCGCCGACCACTATGCCCGAGAACTATCAATCCGGGCAGAGGACGAGCCAGAGCTACCGCACCTCGTGACAAGTTACAAAGACATCACCCAAATGTATAGAAGCGGCAGATGTAGGCTTCCCCGTCCGCATCCGCAACTCAGCCGAAGGCAGCAAACGATCGTGCGACGCACGCAAGCGGGGTCGCTAGCGCATTCCGTGCTCTTTCACAAGATGTTCCCAACAGAGCATGACACTTCATGCCCGTTTGGCAGATGATCAGACGGCACTTTAGCACACATCTGTGCAGAGTGCACTAAGCTCAAGAACCCCCCACCATCCCCAGCCCCAACCCCCCCGAGCGATGGGAGACCTTGTTGTCCAGCCCTGACGTACCGACCCAGCTCGCGCTGGCGGCTAGGGGCCAGGAACTGCTGGACGCATATGGGACCTGAGAAGAAGGTTCCACCCCGTCGGGTGCCAGCGCGCACCAGCCTTTACTAAGGGCTCAGTAAAACTTGATTTCTCTCTCTCTGTCTCACACAGAATCCGGGTGCCTCCATTGAAAAGATCATAAATAAGCCAACAATGCCTCAAATGTGAGCCAAAATAAGTTAGAATGCGAAACCTTAATATGGCAGGTGAGACGCTCAATCGCACCGCGCTATGAATGACAGGGAGAAAAAAAGAGGTGATAAATAGACGCCTGCATCGGAAAAGAGTTACGACACGCACAGTCGCGTCGCGCTATCTACGACCAGACAGGCAAAAAAATAAATAAAAAATACGAGGTCATAAAAGAAAGAAGGCAAGAGTGCGCACTGCCCTCTGCCCGATAAGTGAACTTCCGTGCGTCATCATTCAAGGGCAGGCGCCAAGCAAAACAAACACACGTGTTGGCGCGTCCGCAGATATGGGTTACACCAACCACTCTGCAGACAGGTCGCGAAAGTCCTTTCACAATCGGGGGAAAGAAACGAAAAAGAAACTTTCGCCAGCAACGCATCGCGAGCAATACCGGCCGCACCTGACAACGCATTAAACACGCGGCGCCAAAACAAATTGACGGAAAGGCCGTTACGCCCGAGCACAAAGACGGCTCCCCGTTTGCGCCGGAAGCGTTTTCGCCTTGCACGCACACACAGCTCACGTGCTCGTCAAGTGGGCTCGTAAAACGGTGCTGGCGTAGTAGTAAAGGGCGGCGACAAGGACGCTTCGCCTTGTTGACAATCGGACGGAGACGCCGATAACCGACGCGATTGTTTCGGGGGTGTTGCCTGCGCGTGCCGACATATAGGAACACTGCTCGTTAAGCGACAAAAAAAAATTATGGGGTTTTACGCGCCAAAACCACTTTCTGATTATGAGGCACGCCGTAGTGGGGGACTCCGGAAATTTCGACCACCTGGGCTTCTTTAACGTGCACCTAAATCTAAGTACACGGGTGTTAAGCGACAATGTCACGGCGAACTTGTCGTCGCTTGGTTTCGATTGGTTATATTACGGACCATCAACCGCCATGAGTGAATAAGCAACCGTCGAGCCGAAGCACGCGTTCACGATCGGAGTGCAGACGGCAGCCTGTCTGCGACGTCAGTCTGATGGTTAAAACACTCATCGATGCGTCACGAACTCGAGATGGCCACCACTGTGTCTTTCACGTATCTCATAAAGGATTGCTTTTAATCCTTAAAACGGCATTGTGACCTCAGGAAGCATAGAAAAGTGTGCGCGGGTTACGTAGGGAAAGGACAGCCTGAATTTCTGAACTTTGTATTGGTATAGCCTAATATAATGCGTCGTAGCTTTCAATTCATCTACAGTTAACAAACAACGTAAATGACACCTGTGATTAGTGCAGACAGTGCAACGTGCGAACGTTGGTACTATCTGGTGTAACGCAAGCGTCGACGCCGCACTTGAAACCTCCCTCGGAGGACACGGATGTAGACTGCGTCTAGACGTAGGGACCGCAGTGGTAATTCACTGACAAAGCGTCAAAACAAGTCTTCTGACCTTGCGTCAGGCACAAAGGGAGGCAGGTGAACACGCGTCTTTGTCATTAGTAACTATTCCTGCCATTGCTGTGAGTGTCGTGTTGTTATCTATGTAAATAAGGGCCTCTTGTAACGTCATTACCATACGATGCTGACATTCACCTTTCCATGCGAGGCGTCTAGTTCTTATCGCGGCCACTGGCAAGTGGCAGGAGATTTTCTTATTTGTACGCCGAATGTACGAGAAAAGAGTTGTGCAACGAACAGAATTGCTTTTTTGTGTGTGTCTCGTTGAGTGAACGCTGTGCGATTAACGAGAACGGTAACATTGGTTCTTGAGGGGCACTGAAGGCAAACATAAGTTGAAGTCTATTAGTAAATATCAAATACAATCCTACAGTGCCAAAAAAGAAAAGCCAGTCATACCGTGAGAGGAGGCGTCGTAAGTCAGAAAGGACGCAGATATACATATATATAATTTTGCAAAGTGACCGGCTTCCCACGCCATACACGTTTTTCCACGTTAACTCTCTTAATGCTGACCCATTAACAGGTTGTTCACACGGTGATTAACTCGGGCCATTAAATGACGAGAGGTGGGTCTCGCGCGCCTCGTTATCTGGTGTCCAGGGACCAAGCTTAGATAGCGGTGTTTGTAACAGTGGAAGCAACTATTACCTGGTTACAGCTGCTATGCTGTTCTCTGATGGCTGTTTTCTCTGGGACCAGAAAGCCGTCATCACCGGTTAAAAAAAGTATTGAAGCGAAAAAATTGGTAGATGGGCCACGGAATTGAAAAGAAGAACGACTCTGCGTTTCTCCTCGCAACTGATTGATGTCCAGCATCCAGGTATATATAGAGGGGTATCTGGAGGATAATATTGAAAGCTTGGAAATACTTGCTTATCGCTATTAAATTTTAGTTGGGCAGCTACGTTACCACCGCTGTACTCGCGAAAACAGAATTTAAAGCTGCTCTTGACAGAAATGCTGCCTTGTTACATTTACTCGGAAGACAATGAGGCCTTACTCTGCAAGTGTCAATGGGCAAGAAATTGCAAACGCACGGAAACACCACGTTTTAGGGGTAATTATTGACCCCGACCTAGCATGGAACCCGCATGTTTCATACTGAAAGACGAGGTTAACTACAATAACACACCTCCTCAAATTTCTCGGCGGAAAGTCATGGGACACATCGGTGCTGTCAATGCTGCAGCTTTATAATGCCTCCTCGGTTTTGCAAGATACAGCCTCCCTGTGCGATGCAACATCTGCGAAATAAACCTGCGTGTACTCCAGGGACTACAAACTCAAGCCCTCAGGACGTGTCTCGGTCTGCCGAGGCGGGCGTCTACAGCAGCAACGACTTTCACAACCCGAGATCTCCCAGTATCAACGTACATAGCCACCGACGCTCCCAGGACGCATATTCGGCACGTTTCCCGAGTACCTTCTCACCATATTGCTTCTTTACCTCCAGAAAGGCCACACACAACTTTCTGTCGTATAGTTGCTGCCAATAATACCTCGTTGCTATCGAACTACATGTCTGCAGCAAGACAATCCTCACTTTTATGGTGCCTGCGCAAACCGTAAATACGCTTCACGATTCCAGAAATCACAAGAAAATCTAGCATATCGTCGTTCACCCTGAAACAGGCCACATTATGACTTTTACATGAGGTGCACAGTGGTCGCATACATGTTTACATTGCTGGATCAGTCACACCTAAAAGTTCAGCTGCCGCGGTAGTGATTCCAGCAAAAACTATCAAAATAGAGCTAAAAACGTCACGTGTATCATCAACGACAGCTACTGACCTGGTAGCCCTCCGTGCGGCTCTTCATTTCATTCAGCAGGAACCACCCCATCCATGGTCAATCTTCTGCGATTCCAAGTCCGCCCACCAAATTTTACTCTCAGCACTGATCCATTTGTCACGTGAGCAGCTAGTCGCAGATATCAGACAAGTTCACCATCGAGTAGTTGACGAAGGACATGACACACTACGAGTATACCAGTGGTTGCCTGGTCACTATGACATACAAGGGAATGATCAAGCGGACGTAGCTGCCCAATCTGCACATGAAGGCGTTCACTGCGTTGCCATTCCTCTTTCGAGAGCCGACGCAGCGATATAACTTTCTGCGCTTGCGCATAACCTAACGTTTCTCCAATGGAACTTATCCGACTTCACACATACACGCCTTCATTCACTGGACCCTAATTTACACCTCTGCATTCCGTCCGACCATCCACAACCTGTCTGCACCCTTTAGTCCGTCTATGGCTCGGAGTATAGCATATTCAAGTGCGTACTCCTTTCTGATTGGAATGGCAAATAGCTCACTTTGTGGCTTCTGCGGGCGCAGCGAAACGATCGCGCGCCTTTGCGGGTGCCCTCGTTTCAACCCGCAAACAGCAGCCCTCTCAGCCACGCTAGAAAACATGTGGAGAAGCGCTTAATCACGGAAAACAACATCCTTAGAAACTGGCCTTCGCGAACATCAGCGCGAGCCGCTGTAAAGGCACTGCTGCGTTATTTAAAAGACACCGAATTGTGTGACAAGCTGTGACAAGCTGTGACTGCGCACTGTATGACGTAGAACGTATTATAGTGGTACGTTGACAATGTGTAACACTATGTAACCCTTTCATAGACTGTGTGACAGCCGCCACAGAAACAGTTGTATTGTGTGTGTGTATTATGATGTTATTTTCGTATTCCTTTTCTCTCACCTATCGCATCTCTCCCCCTTCCCCCTTCTCCGGTACAGGGTCAAATCCGGACAAATAACCTTTATCTTTCCGTTGCCTTTATCTTTTTTTTTCTCTCTCTCTAGTTCAATATCGACGAAGGATATGAGAGCGCTGAATGCTATTTTTTTTTATTTAAGCTCTCACCGACAAGGAATAAAAGGGACATAAATAGCGCAGGACGCAACTCGGGCTGAAGCGCGAGGCCAACAATATGTTTAAAGAAAAGTTCAAATGCGTGCATGCTGTCAGTGCTTTGAAGTTAGGTCGCACGTAACAAAACAATTCCGTGCATCACATGATGCCCTTCTTGAAATGTCTGGAGAAGGTCACAGTTCCAAGAACACTGCGATTCCCAAGCGCACGGTCCCCGCAGCTATGCTTCACGCGCATTTCGCCTCTCTATTAGGCATGTACAGGACAAATTAACAGCAACACACGCACGATATCGTCGTCCGGTTACTACGCGCACACGCTGAACACAAGTCCGCTGTTGGTGAAGGCAACAACCAAAGTCGAGACGAAAACGTTTCTACTTATCTGGCAAAGGTAACTGAAAGTCCGAAATTGTGTTCTCTGTCCACTGCGTAGAAAATGTATCTTTTCGCCCCACTCTTTGAACGATTATCAGCGTCCCTAGCCCGTCGCGTTCGATAACTCCATTTACAACAACAAATGAAACGCGCTATTGGGTTACCGTTTGGCATCCTCGAACGATAATCGACCATGAAAGGTGCACGCCAGGCGCCACTTTAGACCCATTCGTCGCGTCGCACAACGACGGTATCGCTGTCGGTACGATACGACGCTCGATCCCGGTTTGAGCCACCGCGTTTGTCGCCGGCTCGTCTGTATTTGTCTTCGTGGACGCGTAAACACGGCAGGTGCACGTGCGTAGGCCGCGCGCCGTCGCGCGAATGCGCGCGCACAGACCGGGCCGGCGTCACGCGACCAAGAGTCATGGGTCGCGACTGTTGGTCTCTTTACCGGCTTTTGTTTCCTCTCTCTCTATTTCTTTCTATCTCCTTCTCAGTTCTTATAGAACAATTAAAAGAAAATTATGGGATTTCACGGGCAAAAACCACTTTCTGATTATGAGGCACGCCGTAGTGGAGGGCTGCGAAAATTTCGACCACCTGGGTTTATTTAACGTGCACCTAAATCTAAGTACACGGGTGCTTTCGCATTTCGCCCCCACCGAAATGCGGCCGCCGTGGCCGGGATTCGATCCCGCGAACTACAGAACAATTCGCAAGTGTGGAAAAAAAGTTGGGTAACTAATTGGGCCAGTTGATATCCCATTATTATTATTTTATTATTATTGTTGTTCTTGTTGTTATTATTGTTGTTCTTGTTGTTATTATTGTTGTTCTTGTTGTTATTATTGTTGTTCTTGTTGTTCTTGTTGTTATTATTGTTGTTCTCGTTGTTCTTGTTGTTATTATTGTTATTATTGTTGTTCTCGTTGTTCTTGTTGTTATTATTGTTATTATTGTTGTTCTTGTTGTTCTTGTTGTTATTATTGTTATTATTGTTGTTCTTGTTGTTCTTGTTGTTATTATTGTTATTATTGTTGTTCTTGTTGTTCTTGTTGTTATTATTGTTATTCTTGTTGTTCTTGTTGTTCTTGTTGTTCTTGTTGTTCTTGTTGTTGTTGTTGTTGTTGTTGTTGTTGTTGTTGTTGTTGTTGTTGTTGTTGTTGTTGTTGTTGTTGTTGTGTGCGCGTGTTTGTGAATCGTGATTGTTTATACCAAGACGCAAAGCCAAGAAAATATGATTATACGAGGGCTCGTCATCACGACTTCTTGTTTCTGTATTTCCGTCGAACATTCGCGCTGCGCCCAGATATAAGGGTGCGAGGAGGGGGAGGGGGGTTAAAGCGGTTCTAGCCTACGTGGCTGAAAATATTGAGTATCATATATTTATATGATACTATATATATATCAGCATCATATATATATATATACATATATAGGATAGGGCTGCAGTATGTGTGCATATATGTATGTATGTATGTATGTATGTATGTATGTATGTATGTATGTATGTATGCATAAAGAAATAGTGTTAGCCCGCTCCTCTTTCTCTTTTTGTGTGGTTTATATATGTTTACATGGTTAATAATAATATTACTGATCCGAAGCCGTTGAAAACACGTGCCAACTATTTTATTTGTTCTACTATCTGTATTGTTGTTTTGCTGGGCGACCTAACGCATAAGGATGGTAGTTTTATAAGTATATATAGCGCGTCTTAGAGTAAAAAAACCTGCCTGAGGAAAGCCAATGTGATTGCATTCTCAGAGCCTAATATATTGCAGTTTTTCAGTTTTTAACTGGGCCTATACTGGGAGCGCCTTGCCCTAGCCCCAGCAACAATAGAACGCTGACAAACCGCCATGGTTGCTTAGTGCCTAGGGTGTTGGGCTGCTAAGCACGAGGTCGCGCGATCGAATCGCGGCCTCGGTGGCCGCAATTTGAAGGTGACGAAGTGCCAAAACAGCCGTGTACTTAGATGTAGACGCATGTTACAGAACGCCAGGTGGTCAAAATTTCTAGAGTTCCCCGCTACGGCGTGTCTCATAATCCGATCGGGTTTCTGGCACGTAAGACCCCAAACTTTAATTTTAATGGAGAGTTGAGCTTCACGGGGGACCAATACTCGAGCATCATGGCATCGAGTAACCACAATCTTGGGCGTAATGTGCTCGTACGTGAGAACAACGCCCTTCCTTTCAGCGCGAATATCGAGCGGATTTTCAGTGTCGCTGCCCCATTCAAGAGGGGGGAACCTCGGGCCAGTTGGTCCGACATGTTTAAAGCCCGATTCCTTCACAAGAAAACGAGGGAAGATGACCGACGAAGATATTGAAAAGCAATAGTTGATGAAAATATTCGTGACACGGAAACATTAAAACAGCCAGGCCAACTCATTCTGTTTACTCTACTTCTGCAGTGTTAATGAAGGTTGGGAGGCGAGTGACATGAAGTAAATAATTCATTTTCAGTAATTGCTTAGTTACTTTTGTTGGGCATTAATTCGTCACTCCAATCAATTACAATTTTGAATGAAGTAATTGGCAACTTTTTTTTTTTCTGTAACGTGTACAAGTGTGTCCCCATCATGCTACTAAGAATCTCAGTACAATCTCCGCGTTGGTGCAATACAGGAAGGAAGGAAGGAAAAAGTGGAGAAGGAAAGGCAGGGAGGTTAACCAGTTTAGCTTAACGGGTTTGCTACCTTACACATGGGAGCGGGATAGGGGATGAAATATGGGGAAGGGAGAGAGAGAGAGAAAGAGAGAGAGAGAGAACGAGAGCACATAGCACAACATACACACATCGTCCGTTAGAGTCCATGTTTATTTTACAGTGCGCATGGCGATGAAATGCGACTGTACAATGGTGTACAATAAGACTGTACAATAAGAACTTTGTGGATTACGCATGCATGTAGCTAAGCATTAAAGTAGGCAGCTCACCCTAGCGATTACGTAAGTACCGCACTGCGTCTTGATTTTCCGTGCGACTCTCAGATTAAAAAACGCGCTTCCTGCTGGTAACAAAAGTGAAAAAGAAGGCGGCGGTTGCGGGGGTCACATCGCAAGCATTGCGGATGGCTAAATGTTTAGGTTTAGTCAATTCCCTTGTAAGCTGTATGCGCAAAGCTATGTGGCACGCTTCGACAATTGTAATGGCACGGCAGGCAATCGTATTTGTAAATTAAGCTTCACGGGACAAGTAAATTGTTTGTTTGAAATTGTAGCGAACCGAAGGTAAGACAAGGGTAATATCTTTTCAACGTGGAGTTGAGGGCGAGGAAGGGTAGGCAAATATTTCATTCGTGAGGATGATGGTGAGATGAGGACGTGACTTGCATCGTGAGGGAGGAAAGCGGAAAATCACGGCATCTGCCCACCTCTGGTCCTGAATGAAATAATTATCCCTACTCGCAGCATTCACCGTATTGCAGTGTCCTTGTTGTGACACTGCGGGTCGGACATGTGCATAAAAAAACAGCAGCATGCATTGTCGGCAATACATACTGCTGCCTTCGAGCTTCTTGTCTGAACTATAAGAACATAAAAGCATTTTCTTGTTTCGTTTCAAAGCGAGTGGCTTTCTCTGGCTCTTTCGCCCGTTTTCGTGGCCGTTGGTCGGACACTCACGTACATGACGTAATGTCATGACTAAAGCAGAGTTAATTTGTTAAAGTTAACAGCTAAAGTTAACAACCGCACAGTGTTCATATGCTATAAATCGTAAGCGCAGAGTTCCCATTGCCGCATGGCGTCTAAAACCTCTTGCCAACATGCAACGCATACTTCACTGTCCACATGCGCCTCCAGCAATAACTCCATGTCACGTGGGGCCATCTTGTGTGTTGCGCAAATGCCATAGCCGAGCGTGCTCCGGTCTCTATGCAGGCTGCAAATGCCAAAGGATGGCTCAAGGTGGAAGCCTTTGCGCTGTATCTAAGATGAGAATTTCGACTCCAACGTTTCACTGAACGCTATAGACATTTATGTGGTGCTTTCTTTTGCCTCCACATTTTGGTCTTTTAGGCGCGTTCAGGATGAAAACTTTCCGACGACAAGCCTGCATTTGGCGGCAGACGACACAGTTTACACCCTGTCAAGTGCGGTTATTAATCAATGACGTGTGTGATTCGTGTGTGAGCCCGCGCCGTACATGACCTACGGCGCGGGCTCTCGAGTAACCCAGTTGCGGTACGCGGTTTGTCTCCGAACGCAAACTATTGTTACTCTTTGAGACGCACCCGCTGTCTAGCACCTATGCTACCTCTACTAATGTGCTATAGTTATCGGCGCTGTTCTAGCAACAAACGTTCTAAATAGCAAACGCTACACGAAGCTTTTCACTACAAGTATGCGACTTCGAGCGCGTCGTTACTTTAACAAAGTGAGAAGCTTTACCACCCCGTATATACATAGTTAAATGATGAAAAGCCAGCAAACAATGACACCAGGGACAGCATAGGGGAAATTATTTGCAGTTCTTTATTGAATAAAAGAAATGATAAACATATATGAAAGTGGATGAAAATTAAAGAAAACTGGCCGTAGGTGGGATACGAACCCCCGCCTTCGCGTTACAAGTGCGATGCTCTTATCAACTGAGCTACCGCGGCGCCGTTTTCTCATCTACGTTCCGGGCTACTTAGAATTACCTACTATTATTATTTATATGTGTATATGTAAGAAGAAGAACGGCATTTGAAAGTCACATTCCCATCGCGTGTCGCGCGGTCAATGTGGCCGGGCGTAGAACTCACGGTCACGAGCAATTTCAAGCGCGCCGCTCCGAGGGGCGTTTGACGTTCATGTGAATGAAATTCGAAACACCGGCAGCGTTTATCAGCGTACAATGTTCAACGGTGCTGGAGGACCAAGAGCCCCTAACGTGAGACGTGTCACGAATGAATAAAAAGCTATTGCAGTCACGTGCGCTGAAATTTTCGTACGCTGTCGCGAGTTTTCCTGCCGACGTGACGGTTTTCTCTGCAGGCAAAAACACGAATCACCCACGTCATTGATTAATGACGGCACTTGACAGGGGATAAATTGTGTCGTCTGCCGCCAAATGCAGGCTTGTCGTCGAAAAGCTTTCATCCTGAACGCGCCTAAAAGACCAAAATGTGGAGGCAAAAGAAAGCACCGCATAAATGTCTAGCGTTCAGTGAAACCTTGGAGTCGAAATTCTTATCTCAGATACAGCCTTTTTTCCACCTTGAGCCATCTTTTGGCATTTGCAGCCTGCCTAGAGACCGGAGCACGCTCGGCTATGGCATTTGCGCAACACACAAAATGGCCCCACGTGACATAGGGTTATTGCTGGAGGCGCATGTGGACAGTGAAGTATGCGTTGCATGTTGGCAAGACGTTATAGACGCCATGCGGCAATGGGAATTCTGCGCCTACAATTTACAGTATATGAACACTGTGCGGTTGTTAACTTTAGCTGTTAACTCTAACAAATTAACTCTGCTTTAGTCATGACATTACTTTTTTTTCATTTCTATCATTCTCAGGTTCTTAGTTACATGACAAGGAGCTTCATGCACAAGCATCTCCACCAAAGCGCGAGAAAAGTACACGATAGTACCGAGTAAAGATTTTCGCGACCTTCCACTGTGGATGTGGATAATGGCTGACGGAAGATCTTTTACTTAAGCATATATATATATATATATATATATATATATATATATGCTTCATACTGTCAACTCTTTGGCAGGGTTATTACAGGAGTGAGGTTTTGAAATTTAAATACTCATTAGCAACAATATATCCACGCGCAAGAATACAGTTCGCTAAAGTGCAAACAAAGAAGGCCCGAGAAGACATGCACAACGCACAGTGCTAGTGGAAGCGCATTAGTTCATATAATACAGACATACTTTAACTCATGTAGAGTATACAACGTATTTGACTAGATTTAATTCTTTTCGCTCATTTCATTCAAACGCCAGCGAATGAAAATTCCTATTTCGCATTTCACAGGTGCAACTTTCGTGCTTTTTTTCTGAATGCAGGCACGCTGACTGTGACTGCGGTGTGGCGACGATTGCACGAGACGGAAGCGACGAAGACAGCGACACGACGATAACGCACGGCGGCGCAGGCGTTCGACCCACTGAATTTTTTCGTCCTTTACCATGCAGCATGGGCTTTCTATTCTCTTTATGTGGCCCTGTATAAAAGACACCCACCTGCTTTAGTCTCGTTCAGAAAGTATAAATAAATAAATAAATAAATAAATAAATAAATAAATAAATAAATAAATAAATAAATAAATAAGTAACAAGCTGTCCACAGCTTTCCGTCAGTCGTTTAATGTAATGCTTGAGCTATGCAAAACACAGAATTAACACTTAAAGAAGGTGGGAAATGAAAAGGAAAGGAAACGCTCGTGTACCGCGCTCTGGGCGCGTGTTAAAGAACGACAGACAGCCGAATTAATTCGCATAGCACTCGTATATAGCTTGAGGTCGTTAAGCATTCATCAGTGAATGAACCCCGCAAAGCTGGGTGAAATCCGCAATGAACACCGCAATCAGTGGGTGTCCCAATATATGCAATCCCTCCGGATCGGTGGCTGCCCACCCGCTTGTTGGCGAGGAGACGAAATTGCTTCTGTACGCGCGGTCGACGACGCACAGCAGCGTGCGGCGACAGCTAATAAATTGCGGGAGGAAAAGCGATCGCTACAGCCAGGCGCATTCTTTGCGACTGTACGCCGGCGGCCGACAAGACGCCAAAGCAGTCGCAGGCAGTCGAACGCGTACACTGGAGCTACACGAGACGGCGCTGATAAATTCTGCTGCCTGGTTGACGGTGTGCCGCATGTATATATACGCACAGCCCCGAGATATATCTGTACGGTTTCTGCTATATACTCCTGCTTGCCTTGAAGACGACAGCCTACGTCAATTGTCGAGCCAATGGTGGGAAACCCCCGAAAGGAACCCAAATGAGAGTAGCACACCGACGACAAGCGCGAGAATGTAGACACTGCAATGGAGCAGACGCGATAAAGCAGTTACTTCTCTAGCGCGATTATTAAGATAATTAAGCGTTATCAAGAGCAGCTACAATTTGCGGAGTACTCCTATATATACGGATTCTATAGTGACTCGAGGCCATCTTGCTACCATCTTGTGGTTAAATAATAAACACTCTTAACGTGATAGCGTTAAGGGCCCCCTGTGACAGAAAATTCGACGTCGGTGTCGGCGCCGGCGGCGATGTCTGTATTAAAAAAATCATCCCGAATCACGCATCCCGTTCCACGCAGGCCCTCCGCGTGGCGCATAGGCGTTACTGAAATAACTGAATTTCTCAAAGTAAAATGCGTAACGAAAATCGTAAAGTACGACTTACACACAACTTACAGACATGATATCGTCGGATTGTAATTTGAATATACGAGCAAACATAATTCTGTTACGCGGAAAATCAAACACAGGCCACTTTTCCAACTGCCGTTTGAGGTCTGCCTTAATAGGAGCGGCGCGCCCCGCCCGGTTCCTTGCAACACCATCCAGATGGCGCTCGTCTCCACGCATCCGCGGCGCCCAGCGAGGAGGTGAAAAAAAAAGAACCAGAAAGCTCGCCTTCATGTATAGCGTTCGCTGCCAGCGTTTCCAGGAAAACATTACGGTTACATAAGCTGCAGTGGCCGGGAAGCATGAAAAGCAGTCAAGGATCGTTGAATGCTATCTCTTTCCACAGTTAAATTAGAATCTTATGCGCACTCCCAATTTTGCTTACTCTTCTTGAACAACAGTTTTCCTCATGCCACTTCGACTCATCTACGCACTTTCTTCCTAGGCATCGGAGAAAAGATGCATCGAACGTTACCTTTCACTTCGCAGAACTAGATCGAATCGGCTGCAACGGAACACGTTTTCCATGAGTCACTGGAGACAAAAAGCCTTTATGGACGTTTGTTTCCTCTTCTGTGACAAAGTGGCACACATTTGTAAACGAACCGACGAAGAAGACGAAAGTGGCAGTCTGGTTTCCCAACGTCACCCTCATTAATAAAAGACAATACTAAAGCTTAAGGTTTTCTTGGTTCGTTGCTCAGTTTCGGACCATTGGCTCCGTCCGCAGCGAGGCTCATACCCGCCACGAGAGATTGACCAAGAACCACGCGGTTTTTACAAGCGTTGTAGAGCGTCAGATTCTCTAGAGGTGAATGACAGTTTCGAGAGAGGCGAGAAAGGCGCCAGAAGGTGCAGCCATTGGCAGAAACACCACCGCATGCGCTTCCTTTCGCGAATGCGGCGTCGGCAGCGCCGGCGCCCTGCTGCGAAAGCGTCATCTCCTTCCTTTATATCACTATCATAATCCAGTGTATGCTTAGAAAGCCGACGAACGTTCGAGCATTGGAGAGGAGCGTAGCAGGTTAAAAAGAGAACGCTGTAAAGCATATTTCACACTGAAATGCCATCGAGAAAGCAAGACCTTGAGACCCCCAAACGATTGGACGAGCTCAATATCGGAAGCCAGCACACCTAGCCTGCACCGCAGCTAAATCTTGAACATTCGCGTGACGCACTCGTAACCATCCATGTGAGTTGCCTGTTTAACATATCGAAGTCTGTTGAACACATCGTATACAGTGGAGTGATCACGTTTAATTTTGATGACGCGAGCTGCGGAATCTTTAATGTGCACCCACAGCCTCCCACCTCAACACAAACACTCTTCGCACCACTACCGCCACAGTGCCACCAATGAGTTGTGGCGTAGAGTCTGTGACCTTGTCATCGGATAACTGCGCTCGGCGACGGTTCCTACGGTAAAGGCTAGGTGGAGTGCCGCCATATGGGAAGGCGCGGAATAGATGGAAAGATGTTGACTAGTCTGAAGTGGTATGCAACTGATAGCTCCTTTATATTCTGTCATCACTCCACTGGCTTGAGAAATTTTGAAACTCTCCTTCGCAGATGCAGGTTTGATTTGGCCGCTCCTGACCACCTCACCCTCCCACTGACTTTTATCCAAATCTTCGATTGTTGGATTCAGCGACGAAATTTCCACAACGTCTAGGATTTCCTTATGAATTCCAAGTGCTTCATTTCACGTTGCTCGATTCCTTTTACTTTCCTTGTTTGCGTCGTCCGCGGTTTGAAGAATATACAAGTTTTTTTACACTTTGCCCGAGGTTCGTGCTTTTTATTAATTCTGCGATGTCGTTTTTATCAAAGGAACGCCTCCTATTAGAGTGCGTTCCGTCCGATCCTCGGCCAATTTCCCGTAACGGGTCAGGGCCACTGCCTCAACAAGAGCCGAAGAAGAAGGCGACGAAGAACAGCCGCGAGCTTATCGTGACACAGGCGTTCGCTTCGACCTCCGGCAGCATCCGTGGAGGAGGAAAACCAGCCAGCTAGCAAAGCGTGACCGAGCAGTTCCGACCAAGCAATGGTCCTCGAAAGCACCATCATCTGCGTTGACAACAGCGAGTACATGCGCAACGGGGACTTCATTCCGACGCGCCTTCAAGCGCAGCAGGATGCCGTCGGCGTCGTCTGCCAATCCAAAACGCAGTCAAATCCGGAGAACAACGTCGGCTTGCTAACGCTGGGCGGTCCCCACGTCTTGAACACCCTCACCACAGACGTCGCGCGCCTGCTATCCAAGCTCCACGAAGTGCAGCCGAAGGGGAGCATCAACTTCATCACCGGCGTGCGGGTCGCCCACCTGGTGCTCAAGCATCGCCAGGGCAAGAATCACAGAATGCGCATCGTGGTCTTTGTCGGCAGCCCCATCGAGACCGAGACCAAGGACCTCGTCGCCCTCGCCAAGAGTCTGAAGAAGGAGAAAGTGAGCGTGGACGTCGTCAACTTCGGGGAGCCCGACGCAAACACGGAGAAGCTGGCGACCTTCATCAGCACGCTCAACGGCGAAGAGGGCAGCGGTTCCCATCTGGTCACGGTGACGACCGGCCGCGAAACCCACCTCTCCGACGCGCTCGTCAGCTCCGCGGTGGTCCAGGGCGAAGATGGCGTCGTCGCCTCTGGTTCCGGAGGCTTCGAGTTCGGCATCGACCCGAACGAGGACCCTGAGCTCATCCTGGCACTGCGAGTTTCCATGGAAGAGCAGCGCCAACGCCAGGAGAGCGAGGCCAGACGGGCTGCAGCCGACGCGGCGCCCGGGAAGCAGAGTGAGGCTCCCCCCACGGATACCGACGTGCCGCCGGCATCCAGCGAGGAACGGCTCCTGGAGCGAGCGATGGCCATGTCGATGGAAACGGAACCGCCTCCACCCGCAGCAAAGGCAACTCCTTCCAGCAGCTTTCCGGACTTCGCTGCCATGACTGAGGAAGAGCAGATCGCATTCGCCATGCAAATGTCCATCCAGCAGGCCAAGTCTTCCGAGAACACTGCTGGGCAGCAGTCGGTCACGACTGATCCTGCAGACGGTAAAAAGGAGGAACCAAAGAAGGAAGAGCAGGCGAACAAGGAAGGGACGGATAAAAAAGACGGGACAGATAAAGATGAAGAGGCGGACAAAAAAGACGCGGAGAAGAAGTAAATGTCCGAGGAGGCCAAGAAGTGAAGACGGTCCCAAGACCACAAGAAAGCGACCTTCTTGTGGTCCATCCATCCGCCTTCCCACAACCTTACCTCGTGAGAATGTCGTGCGGTCACGTCAGCAGGGGAGCATCCGGCAAGTGCGAGCCCTTGCTGCTGTTCCTGTTTATATATAGTAGAGACGATCGAAAGGCGCGTTGATCGGCAGCTGACTGACTAATGTGACCATGGCGTGCCAGAAAACCTCCTCTTTTCTGTCTTCTTTGTTCAAGTCAATCAGTAATAAAGTCAACTAGTGCTTCAGTGCCGGATTGTTGGTATGGCATCCTCCAGTACGATAGCAGCGCATATAGACGAGGACGCAAGAAGGCACGCGAAAGACGCAGACACGGTGCTAACTTCCAGCAATACATTTTATTTCCGGGTATCATGCCTTATGCCCTCTGCCTCGCGCCTCAGAAGGCACGTGCATTAAAGGGACACTAAAGGTTAATGTTAAGTCAACGTGGACTGTTGAAATACCATCCCAGAAACCTCGAAACGCTTGTTTCGTGCGAAGAAGAGACATTTTAAGAGAAAATGCGTTCTGAAGCGTCCGCGTACTTCTAGCGAAGTTCAAATCACTCGCCTTGCAATCGAGGAGTGGTGACATCATGGTCTCATAGTGACGTTGAGCCGTCGGTGAGTAAAACGGCGCCCGCAGACGGCGCTACGGCTTTTCTGCGCAAAACGCAAAACGCCTTCGCGCAAAACGCGAACGCGCGGCCAGGAACAGAGCCAAGACAGAGCCGACAGCAGCGCGAAAGCGGAACTATGGTGGCTAGCGGAAGGAAAGCGCACGACGATAAGCTGATTATATTATGACGCCAGCTTTGACGCTCATTGCAATGGACGACCCTGACAATGACACATTGGCTCGCGATGCTGGGCTCGACTTCAGCGATTTAAGCACTGAAGAACGTGACCTGCTGCTGAGGGCTCGCGCTGCCGGCGTCGTTGCGTACTACTACGAGGGCAACTGTATGCCATGGTTACATATTCGCACATTTGTAGCTTTTCCTTCGTGAAAACCAAATGCCGCACTCACCGCCCCGTTTTCAACCTGCCGTTATTCTTGCGCTTCGGGGAATGCAGGCAAGACCGACGGAAGAGCGCTATGGGAAAGCATGCTGACACTGATAGTTTCAGTTCATCAGCAGAAATTCTACTTCTTTATTCTACAGAGTGATAGAACCCTTGCTAGCGCATACACTACATTCCCTGGCCATCCAATCTGCTTCTATAACCGGATGAGTTAACTCGCACTTGTTTTTGCCTAGAATGAAAGTATTTCCAAACGTTGACAAGACATTGTTGACAACACTGACAAGAGAAAGCTTGCTGTACTCCCATATATTCACTGCCTTTCGTATAAACTAAAGAAAATAGCACATCGAGCTGGCATAAATGTGGCCTTTCCTGCACCGAATAAAATACGTAGCCTTTGCAGGACAAGTCCAGAATAAGTGAATCAAGCAGTATGTGATAAAAAGCGCACTAACAGGTATGTCGAATGCCGCGCGTGCGTTATATATAGCATTCCATTAAGTTGCGGAAAAGGCTACATAGGCCAGACTGGCAGATGTCTGAATGACAGACTGTGCGAACACGGTAACAAAGGGGAGAAAAAACGACACCGGACGGTTTCTTGTATCCTCATCGCCAAATATGTGACTGCAGTCGTCGTTATTCTTTTTTTATTCTATGAAAAAGAAGGGAATTCATTTAAATTTTCATTTAATGATGAATTTTCATTTTATCATTCTAGGCAGAAACAAGTGCGAGTTAACTGGCCTGATTATAGAAGCAAACTGGATCGCCAGGGAAGGTGATGCATGCGTTAGTTAGCAAGACTTCTATCACACTGTCAAATACAGAATGAAACTATCGCATCAATAAAGTGAAACTATTAATGGCAGCATTCGAAAGTGTTGTTTGTTAGATTTATTGCTAGATTTATTAACGTTTTTTTTTCTTTGGAATAAGTGATTATGCTAATGTACGTTTTTTCTAATGCCCGAGGCGGAGGGCATAAGTAAAGCAGGATACCCGGAAATCAGACATATTGCTGGAAGTGTCTCTTTCGTGTGCCTACGCGTATTCTCGTCTATGTGCGCTACAATCATATTCCAGCAACAAAGTGCTCGCTTCACACATCGCTTGTTTACCGGCAGCACCAAGATATGCTAATCTCTTCGGGAAATAATATTGAATAGCTCGCTTGCCAGACCTCTCGACGTTTGCGCTGACACTCGGCGACCTGGGTCACTCTCCGTGCCCGTCCCAGTGCTGTTAATGCACATAAATTACATATATGCAGAATTAATGGACATGGTGAACAGTAACCCTGAATTTCTTGCTGAAAATGGACGCCCCTGTACCGGTGCCCGTGATAGTCGTAATGCTGGGACATTCGGCATCGAAATTGACACCGCGTTGTTGTTGTTGTTGTTGTTGTTGTTGTTGTTGTTGTTGTTGTTGTTGTTGTTGTTGTTGTCGTCGTCGTCGTCGTCGCCGTCGTCGCCGTCGTCGTCGTCGTCGTCGTCGTCGTCGTCGTCGCCGTCGTGTCATTTCTACGGCCGTATGTCTGGGGTCCTGCCGTAGCAGCTTGTCAGACAGAGTTGAGTCACCCCTTTCTTAAGCATTATACATACGGACGGTCCTCGCACCACCAGCGACGTCTCACGGTTGAATTTCAATTGTCGGGAGCGAAAGAAGACGACATCACAAGGCAAAGCCGCCACGAGGCAACGAGAAAGATCCTTGTTAACCGGTGATAAATGTAGCACCTCCGGCGGTCGCCTCCGAGATAGACGAGGACGCAGTGGAGGCGGAGTTTCGCAGCACCAAGGACGATTCTTATTTGCGGCAAAGTTGCGTGCAGCAGCGTCAGACGTTGAGGAAGCCGCGAAAGACTTCGCTCCGATATGTAGCTGTATCGGCCTTGTGGGATATTTACGTAAACTCAACGTACTTTTGTACCCACCCTTTCCTGAATATTTATAGGTTCGCACAACACAGACAAACTCAATAGCACTTTGCGTGATGTCCCTTTTTTTTTTTATTTGACGCGCACGCTTCGCAAGTACGATTTGAAGATTCAGTACGAACAAGCCCAAGTACCCAGTCGAACCAATCCTTTCCGTTGCTGCCGTTCTGACGTTGCGGAACGACTTTAGCTCATACCTCGGGTTTGATGGGTGGCTAAAAGACTAGCCTAAAGCGGCAGTGGCTGCAAACTCGTTTTTATTATGGTAACACGGCTCAACCAACCAGCGAAACAATCTTGTCAGTCGGTCACACAAGAGGGCGTGGAATCAACTAACATTTTCGCGTCGCTACAACTTCTTTCCGCACCACCTTGACAGACGTCTGGATCGCGGACTGGCGCGATCCAGACGTCTCCAGCGAGCGCGAGGTTTAACATTTTTCTGCCTCCGGCCACGCTGCACTCTACTGGTCGGACACAACGCAGGAGCGTATAGTCTTCGGATGGAAGTGGTCCTTGCACACGAATGTGCGCCGAAAGTTCAACGTTCCCACGAGCCAGTTATCGCGGGCTTGTCGGGGGCGCCACATAGGCTACTCTCTCTCTCTCTATCTCTCTCTCTTCGTCTAGAGCCGCTTCCTTCTATATATTTGCCTCCCCCCCCCTCCCCAGTCGTTATCGCCGACTAACCCTTTCACCCCTACCGATCACCGTGCTAGGCAGGCACGCGGCAGGGTGCTCGAGGGTAACGACATCCATTACGCAACGATTCCGGGAAAGTGCCTGGCGCATTGACTTTGCACATTTCCTCTCCGCTAGACTCGTTTTCGCGTATTCGTATAAACAAACGAAGCGGGCGCACAGGCACTGGTTGCGCAAGTAAGTGGCCCAGCACGGCCGGCGCTAGTCGCTTGGCCTCCGACCCGAGCACTCGTGAATGAGCGAAGGAATTCGGGAATGGAACGGAGAGGAAAGCCAGACGATCGTCTGGATTAGGTGACCAAGCCCTTCGGACGGGGTGTGAGACGATGCGATACGCGCGAGAGCGCGATATTCATCGGAAGTTGGGCGACGAGCTCATGATCGCCGTATCGGGCACCCGCACACTGCCTGCCGAATGAGGGAGTCAGGCTCCTCCCGAGCAACCTTTGCACTTATTGGCCGCTATAAGCAGACGTGAGCCGCTTAGAACCTGAGAGGTGTGACGCGCGTATGACGTAAACTGCACGCTTTCTTTCCGGTGCTCTGATTGCGTTATTTTATTCATCAGAGGCTAGTAACTCTGTCAAACAAATTTGTATAATTGATCCAAGGCATTTCGATAAACTAGTCCAGAAAAATGATCGGGATAATTTTTTTATGTAGTGTGTCACCGGAAAACATGTACCGCGAATTCGTAGCTGCGTTCGATGCTTTTAGGCAGGCGGCAACACGCGTTGTCAAAATCAGGCAACGTAACCTAAGCCAGAAATGGATGACCAGCGAAATCCCAGCTGCTATAAAGGAAAAAGACTTGTTGTGGACTAAGGCCAAGCGGTCGTCAAACTGCAATGACACGCGCTTAAGATATAAATGTGCCAGAAACAAGGTGAATGCAATGATCAGACTTGCGAAGCGCGTTTACTTTAGAAAGAAATTTCAAGAAGCTCGATCTGCCATAAAGAAAACCTGGTCCCTAATCAACAATCTTAGAGGCGGCAGCATTTCAACGCCTAAACAGCGCCTTTCATCTTATTTTTCTGCAGACGATGAAACTGTGGCAAACTTACTTAATCAGTTTTTTCAAGTGTCTCGGGATCGAGGACACGGCGACCATCGGTGTGTACTTTTAACAGATAGCTTGCTAGATTCCGCATAACTTCCTTTACTATCGTTTGATGAATTAAGGTCTATTGTCTTCAATTTTAAGACGAACAAATCACCTGGCTTCGACAAGATCTCTGTCAGTGAACTCCAAAGAAATTTTGACGCAATTAAACATGTATTGCTATCTCTTTTAAACTTTGTTTTGGACAGTGGTGTGATTCCAGTTTATATGAAAACAGCAATTGTAATTCCGCTTCATAAGCAAGGTGCACGCAATAGTATTGAAAATTACAGACCTATTTCGATAATTCCCTGTATAGCTCAAATATTAGAAAAACACGTGGCTCTTACGGTAACACAGTTTCTAGATAAGCATAGTGTATTATCATCACATCAGTGTGGATTTGTAGAAGGGAAGGGTACACAAACACTGTTGGAAGCTTTCTCTGATATTTTAAACTTAACACTAGACCGTAACCGTGTAGCATGTGCCCTCTTTATGGATGACTCTAAGGCATTGGACAGTGTTTGTCATGGCATTTTGTTACAGAAACTGTCTCTTCTAGGCCTTCGCGGATCATTCTTGAATTTATTAACTAACTTTCTGCAGGATAGACGACAGTGTGTAAAGGTGGGAAATAGTTTAAGTGTTTTTACCTGTATTCATTCTGGAGTACCTTATGGCTCAATATTAAGCCCCCTGCTTTTTAACATTTATGTGAATGATTTGTCCAGTGTAGTAGGTAATTATATATATCAATATGCCGATGATACTGTTCTTGTATCGTGTGCAACTAATTACTCTGATGCAATCAGCTCCTTACAGAATGAAGCAACTAAAGCTATGGACTGGTTTGCGGCTAATTTAATAAGCATCAACCCTTCTAAAACGCGACTTGTCTGTTTCCATAACCCCATGAAAAAAATCCTGCCCACGACATCATTATTCTTACACACATCGGACTGTTATGAATGTGCATGTCAACGTGTTAAAAATGCATTTTCTGTTAAGTATCTTGGGTTGCTTTTTGAGTGTGATCTTTTATAGAACTCGCAATTATCCTACCTCTGTAAAAGGCTGCGCGCGGTCTCCTGTGTATTATACAATATGCGATGTCTTATGCCAATCTCCGTTCGAAAAATTATTGTCCATGCTTTAGTCTACAGTGTGCTGCGTTATGGCTTGACTGTATATGGCCATTGTACTCTTAGGTGGAGCTCAAGAATTAATTCAATTTTACGTTCACTGCTGTCAACAGTGGCTTACGATTTGTGTCCAAAGCAAGATGCAGACGTCTTTAGGTTGTTGAATTTGCCAAACTTCACTTCTCTGATTGTCGAAAATGTTGTAATTAAACACTTCTGGAATAATGATTTTAAAACACGATATACGCCTGTCCGCTCCTTAAGACCGAAGGAACCCTACGTCATCCCCAAGACTGCGACAAAGTACGGAAGGAGAACGCGGCAATACTATGTTCCAGCCATATTTAATAATTTGCCAACGCCTGCATTGGAAGCAAACACAAGACGTGGGATTAAGAAACTACTTAGAATTGTCGATGTTTAATGTAACATTTTGTATAACTGTTCAACATTTTGCTCCGACCCGTTAATAGCTAACTCCGCTATTAATCCTGTGCAATGTTTTGTGACCTGACTGTCAGGCACTGCCACTCAAGCCCTCTGAGGCTTTGGTAGGCCTGCTATATGTACAGTGCTCATGGAATGAAATGGGACATGGAGCATTTAGTAGAACCCCACATATGTGCAAAGTACGCGAGAGCACCATGTGATGTCTCTAGGAATTTCGTCAACAAAGGTGACGAGGACTCCGATGTAAGTGTACACGCTAGAATTACGTCAATGTGACACGAACTGCAGCCAATTGAAACGAAAATATGCGCATTACTTAGCCCTAAATTGACGCGTTTCATTCCGTGAGCACTGTACGTTGTTTTCTTTATGCACAATAAAGATTGTATTGTATTGTATTGTATTGTATTGTATTGTATTGTATTGTATTGTATTGTATTGTATTAACCTGGGCAGCGAAATGAGGCTGCTATCTTTTCTTATCGTTTAATACTCCAGGGCGCATGCGTCTTGCACCAGGCCCACTTGTACCTTTAGCGCTTGTTACTCGCATGAGTAAAAGAAAATGTTTGATGAGATTATTTTCCTGTGAGAAAGAGAGAGAGAAAATAAACTTTATTTTGATGGAGCACGGGGAGGAGCAGAAGAGTTATCATATTTACCTTTTCGAGAAATGATACACGGTTATTTTGACTGGGAAGTCAGAGCTTGAATGAACAAATTAACCGTGATGCCATGATATGTGGGAAACCAGTAGCTTCACATGTATGAAAGTTCAAATTGTGCAGGGACAATTTGCTTTTACTCATTGCAGCAGGCTCCTGGTTTGTTTTTTACTGCGTCTTCAGGCTCGAAAAGAAATGGCTGTTAGGTCAGTGTGCGTGCAGAACCCTGCTCATGCTTGATTATTACGTTCGATTTATTTATTTATTTATTTATTTATTTATTTATTTATTTATTTATTTATTTCCTTTTTTTTGCAAGCAAGCTGGTCTATTGTACGCGTTAACTGGCCCTGGGGCCTCCACGTGTTTTGCTCAGTTCCTTTACACTACCTCACGCTAATGTGGAGTGCTACAAAATATTGTACAGTAATAAGTAAGGGCACTTGCAGAGGCGATGTTCGAAATTAAGAGATTAGACTGCTAGTCAAGCCATAGCTTTGGTCGAAGGTCAGTCTGTAATCAGATGCGTGCTCCTCTCTGAGTGAAAACCCCACACGACAAGAAGGATTGCGCATTACAATTTGTACATACGCTGTCGAAACGCTGATGGATAAAAGCAACCCGCGGCGGGGAAAATAAGGTTGCACTTGGTATTAGTCCAACACTCATGAACACCTACCATTGTTTAGGATATCGTTAAAAAAAGAATACTAGACGAGGGATGGAAAAATTAGACCACCGGACAGGAGATTGTGTGTCTTCGCTACCGCTGTCATTTAAAAATTATGTTGCCGAGTCGACCAAAGCGCACATTTTGTGTCGTTTTATTGCAGAAGTGCTAAGAGCACTGTATACTATAGGCTAGTTTCGACGATACCTCGAGTCGAAGTTTTATTTTTCCAGACTTCCCAATCTGTAAAAATTTGGCAAATTCGAGAAACAGTTAAATTGCAGTTGTCATTTCAGACGGTGCATAGTGTTGCTAGCAGAATTCCAGCCAAAGTGTTTAACATAGTGTAGATGAACTATCGATCAAATTCATCCATTTCTGTAATCCCGGTTGGGAAAGCGTTAAAGAATCGTCATTAAAACTTCTTTCTGGGCGAATTGGTGCATACTTGATTTGAAAACTATAACAGCGCTAACAAATGCATCCACAAAGAAACAAGGACGAAACATAAGCGCTGACTGTAAACTAAATTTTATTGACGGAAGACGGATACCTTATGTAAGATGAAAGGCAGAGGTGAAGTGGAAGGGAGCGATACAATCGGGAAAAAATGACATCGCGCTTCGATGAACGTACGTGCAGCTATCAACGGAAAGAGACACAGAAAATAAAAAAACTAGAAAAATGCCAGGGATACTAATAGACAATCAAATCAGTAAGCGGTCGCTTCTAAAAATTGAAGCTCTGCAGCAAATAGCGATACAGAGGGGGTGCTTACGCACTTGCTGCATATTTCTTTATGTGGAACGCTTCCAAACTGACGCGCGCCGTCGTGTCGGTACTCTTACCGAGAATCTTTCTCTCTCCAAGTAGAGCCTCGCAATCTCTGCATTTAATTACGTGCGCGACCAAATGTGCGTACTGGTCCTTTAAATCACTTAAATTTCGGGAATGGTGCCCCAAGCGTTCATTAATGCAGTGGCCGGTTTGGCCGACATAAACGCTTCCACACTTCAAGGGAATGGCGTAGACCACTCCTATATGGAACACTTGACGAACGGCTTATCATGTTTTACCTGACAATCTGTTGTTTTATAGCTGCAGATGCGTGCGCATAACTGTGCTAGATTGTTGGGTGCCGAAAAAACAACGGACACCCCATGCCTGTTGGCCACCTTCTTGAGATTGTGCGAAGTCTTGTGCAGGTACGGCACAACCAAAGGCTTGTCGGTTTTCCGACGGTCATCCTTTCTTCTGAAGAAAAATTAGCATAGAAATTAAGTTTCACTTGCCAAGTTCTAGCATCTAAATAAGTAATCACCGCGATAAATGCTAAACTGCGTGTTATCAGAATGCCGTCGTCGTTAATGCTTATCGTTATTTTCTATTTAAGGAAAAAGAGATGGCAAAAGAAGGGCCACATTAGAGCAGGCTATACCGTATTCCCAGATACACAACTCGGCAAATAAAGAGAAAGGAAGAACGAAATAGCAAACGTGGCGCACACTAACAAAACGCAAGCACACAAGTAGTGCCCCCAAGGGCACTATCAGAGGAAGCACTGCTTAGTACTTGGGTCAGTACAAATACATGCGGCATCCAAACGTGTCCCACAAACCTATCGAAATCAAAAACACTGCCGCAACGTGGAAACGTTCATGAAGAAAGGGAGCAGAGTACTCTAGAGGGCTGGCACAGAAAGCTCAGGTATCATCATCATCATCATCATCATCATCATCATCATCATCAGCCTAGTTACGCCCACTGCAGGGCAAAGGCCTCTCCCATACTTCTCCAACTACCCCGGTCATGTACTAATTGTGGCCATGTTGTCCCTGCAAACGTCTTAATGTCATCCGCCCACCTAACTTTCTGCCGCCCCCTGCTACGCTTCCCTTCCCTTGGAATCCAGTCCGTAACTCTTAGTGACCATCGGTTATCTTCCCTCCTCATTACATGTCCGGCCCATGCCCATTTCTTTTTCTTGATTTCAACTAAGATGTCGTTTACCCGCGTTTGTTGCCTCACCCAATCTGCTCTTTTCTTATCCCTTAACGTTACACCCATCATTCTTCTTTCCATAGCTCGTTGCGTCGTCCTCAATTTCAGCAGAACCCTTTTCGTAAGCCTCCAGGTTTCTGCCCCATATGTGAGTACTGGTAACACACAGCTGTTGTACACTTTCCTTTTGAGGGATAGTGGCAACCTGCTGTTCATGATTTGAGAATGCCTGCCAAACGCACCCCAACCCATTCTTATTCTTCTGGTTATTTCAGTCTCATGATCCGGATCCGTGGTCACTACCTGCCCTAAGTAGATGTATTCCCTTACCACTTCCAGTGCTTCGCTACCTATCGTAAACTGCTGTTCTCTTCCGAGACTGTTAAACAATACTTGAGTTTTCTGCAGATTAATTTTCAGACCCACCCTTCTGCTTTGCCTCTCCAGGTCAGTGAGCATGCATTGCAATTGGTCTCCTGAGTTACTAAGCAAGGCAATATCATCAGCGAATCGCAAGTTGCTAAGGTATTCTCCATCAACTTTTATCCCCAATTCTTCCCACTCCAGGCCTCTGAATACCTCCTATAAACATGCTGTGAATAGCATTGGAGATATCGTATCTCCCTGTCTGACGCCTTTCTTTATAGGGATTTTGTTGCTTTCTTTGTGGAGGACTACGGTGGCTGTGGAGCCGCTATAGATATCTTCCAGTATTTTTACATATGGCTCATCTACACCCTGATTCCGTAATGCCTCCATGACTGCTGAGGTTTCCACTGAATCAAACGCTTTCTCGTAATCAATGAAAGCTATATATAAGGGTTGGTTATATTCTGCACATTTCTCTATCACTTGATTGATAGTGTGAATATGGTCTATTGTTGAGTAGCCTTTACGGAATCCTGCCTGGTCCTTTGGTTGACAGAAGTCTAAGGTGTTCCTGATTCTATTTGCCTATCTACCTTAGTAAATACTTTGTAGGCAACGGACAGTAAGCTGATCGGTCTATAATTTTTCAAGTCTTTGGCGTCCCCTTCCTTATGGATTAGGATAATGTTAGCGTTCTTCCAAGATTCCGGTACGCTCGAGGTTATGAGGCATTGCGTATACAGGGTGGCCAGTTTCTCTAGAACAATCTGACCACCATCCTTCAACAAATCTGCTGTTACCTGATCCTCCCCAGCTGCCTTCCCCCTTTGCATAGCTCCTAAGGCTTCCTTTACTTCTTCTGGCGTTACCTGTGGGATTTCGAATTCCTCTAGGCTATTCTCTCTTCCACTATCGTCGTGGGTGCCACTGGTACTGTATAAATCTCTATAGAACTCCTCAGCCACTTGAACTATCTCATCCATATTAGTAACGATATTGCCGGCTTTGTCTCTTAACGCACACATCTGATTCTTGCCTATTCCTAGTTTCTTCTTCACTGTTTTTAGGCTTCCTCCGTTCCTGAGAGCCTGTTCAATTCTATCCATATTATAGTTCCTGATGTCCGCTGTCTTACGCTTGTTGATTAACTTCGAAAGTTCTGCCAGTTCTATTCTAGCTGTAGGATTAGAGGCTTTCATACATTGGCGTTTCTTGATCAGATCTTTCGTCTCCTGCGATAGCTTACTGGTTTTCTGTCTAACGGCGTTACCACCGACTTCTATTGCGCACTCCTTAATGATGCCCATGAGATTGTCGTTCATTGCTTCAACACTAAGGTCCTCTTCCTGAGTTAAAGCCGAATACCTGTTCTGTAGTTTGATCCGGAATTCCTCTAGTTTCCCTCTTACCGCTAACTCATTGATTGGCTTCTTGTGTACCAGTTTCTTTCGTTCCCTCCTCAAGTCTAGGCTAATTCGAGTTCTTACCATCCTGTGGTCACTGCAGCGTACCTTGCCGAGCACGTCTACATCTTGAATGATGCCAGGGTTCGCGCAGAGTATGAAGTCGATTTCATTTCTAGTCTCACCATTCGGGCTCCTCCACGTCCACTTTCGACTAACCCGCTTGCGGAAAAAGGTATTCATTATCCGCATATTATTCTGTTCTGCAAACTCTACTAATAATTCTCCTCTGCTATTCCTAGAGCCTATGCCATATTCCCCCACTGACTTGTCTCCAGCCTGCTTCTTGCCTACCCTGGCATTGAAGTCGCCCATCAGTATAGTGTATTTTGTTTTGACTTTACCCATCGCCGATTCTACGTCTTCATAAAAGCTTTCGACTTCCTGGTCATCATGACTAGATGTAGGAGCGTAGACCTGTACAACCATCATTTTGTACCTCTTATTAAGTTTCACAACAAGACATGCCACCCTCTCGTTAATACTATAGAATTCCTGTATGTTACCAGCTATTTCCTTATTAATCAGGAATCCGACTCCTAGTTCTCGTCTCTCCGCTAAGCCCCGGTAACACAGTACATGCCCGCTTTTTAGCACTGTATATGCTTCTTTTGTCCTCCTAACCTCACTGAGCCCTATTATATCCCATTTACTACCCTCTAATTCTTCTAATAGCACTGCTAGACTCGCCTCACTAGATAGCGTTCTAACGTTAAACGTTGCCAGGTTCAGATTCCAATGGCGGCCTGTCCGGAGCCAGGTATTCTTAGCACCCTCTGCAGCGTCACAGATCTGACCGCCGCCGTGGTCAGTTGCTTCGCGGCTGCTGGGGACTGAGGGCCGGGGTTCGATTGTTGTATTCATATAGGAGGTTGTGGCCAAGTACTGCACCAGGGTGGCCAATCCTGCTCTGGTGAGAGAGTGCGTTACCGGTTCTGGTCACCGGGATCAGGCCGCACTCCAGGCCTGTTTGTGCAAAGCTCAGGTATACTGTCGCTCAAAGGCAGCACATGAGATCAATGTAAGCAATGTCGACGGGCACTGACGGCATGCCTCCTTCCCAAGCGAGCACTTTCCTGCGGACGTCGAGGTTGGCGCGATTTTTTTTCTGGCCCGACACGAGACACCAAAGCCGTGCTCAAAGTAACCGTAATAGCAAGTTTCAGCGTGTGTTCTGACGCACTACAGCGGGTACTGCCAGAAGAAATGCTAGTCCACTTGTTAGTCCGCCATCGTCCTGTGTACTCCTGGTTTCTTATGCATGCCCCCGTTTCTTTCGTTGGTTTTCGTGACCCGTTAACAGCATGGCTCTTCGACGAAGTACTTAAAACACAAGCCGTTCACCAAATTTACATTGGAGAAAACCCTTCTTGCCAATAACTGACCCAACTGACATAGAAGGCACCTTTCTTTCTTTTTCCTCTCATTTTTTTTCTCTCCACGACGCTCGCCAAGGCGCGCTCTGTTATCAGCGCACCTGCATTCAAGGCTGTTGGCCTTGGCAGCACCAAGATCGTGGACGCAATCCTCGTGCCGCGTGACAGCGCGCCAGCCTTATCAGCTGCGCCCTCAGCAAGGGGTTCAGAAGCGAAGTGACGCACCTCGTGTGGCGAGACACAACAAAAGGCACTCCGCAAAAAAAAAAAAAAAACTATACGACCATAGCGGGCTTTAACGCTGCCCCAAGGACACAGAAACAGCCGTCAAAAACTCACCGCAGGAAGCCCAGTGTGTACACTTCTCGTCGTATAGGATTGCATCAGTCTAGGTATACAAGACACGGCGTTGAGCACCATTTTTACGGCATTATAGCACTTCGCTGTTATACTCCTTCGATGCGGATACGTCAAGGCTACCGCGCGCGCTATGAGAGTAAAGATAGCTGCGATCGCGACGACGGGTAATCATTCGTGGCGCGCAGCGTGAGATTGCGGAAGACGCATAAAGGCGACCGCCGCGAACTGCCATTTCTCCCCTCGTGTGAGCCTCCCGGAAGTCGTGCACGGCGCATGCGCAAGGCGTGTCGATGCAACTGGCATGCAGCATATGTAAACACGGTCGCCGTAAAACGCTGTCACATGCCTGCGCGCTTTTTTGCCGAGTCACGGCCTTGATAACGAAGCAGGGATGTATCATGTCGTAGCCTCCTATAGTGGCCCTTGCGATCCTGCGCGCCTGTGATACCAGCGTTCGCGAAGAATTACCGTGACCTCGCCGACCGCAGCTGCTGTGGTATCCACAAGAAACTGTCCAGGCACAGCCTGCCCGTAAGAGTTGATCCTAACAATGAATGCATGAGTGCACATCTCACTAGCGGACATTATTTCTCCTCCTGTGGCAATGAAGGGAAAGCTAAGGAGACAAAGTGCGTGCTAGTAAAAGCGTTCCCTAAAAAAAGGCCCGCATTCTCATTCACGATAAGTTAGGCTGGGGAAAACAGAAACATCCTATTTATACAGCAGCATAAGACGAAGTTAAATTTGACTTAATTTTCTACTTTTCTCCTAGGCGTTTGAGCAAATGCGAAACCGTCGCACGTGGAAGCTGCGCTGATTCAGTATGGGTTCCAACTTTCCAAAAGCACTGTCAAACTCATACCGCAATATTGGTGCAGTAGCATGTGTGCAAAGCTCCGCACTAGTAGCTTTCACTACATTGCCACAAAATGTTGCCCGCGTGTATAGCGGCTTAATTAACTTTTTTAAACACGCGCTGCAAGGAGCAAACGTCGAACGTTTTGGAAGGAACACGCATTAATCTAGCGCACTCAAGGCATCTCAGGAAGAAATCGCGACCGCCCTCCTCAGGAGAAGCGAAAAAATTCTGCAGAACCCATCTCGGGGTGGGTTCTGGGACCATGATGATGGGATGTTGACGGTAACGCGTTTAGCATTGAATCAATGTGGCGGCACAAGGTATTGCCACCGCCGAAACGAGTTATGTGTGAGGCGTGCACTGCAGCCCGTCTCCTCTTTGGCGCTTCCCCATGGACGCTCGGCGCCATCTATCGCCGCCGCCGCGGAGTATGCGCGCGGCCTGCGTAATGCATGGCGAGCCGGTGCATGCGAGCGCTGAGAAACGCGTCATGCGGCGACCGGGCTCCTCTCTCGTGCTTCTTTCCGGACAGGCTGCGCCATCTGGCGACACTATCCAGAAGTCCGCAAGCGATGCTTGCAAACGCTGAGAATTTTCCCTCGCTTACCGCACAATGTGATTACCGCTTACTCAGTACTTGCCGCTTACCGTACTTACCGCTTACGCTTACCGCACACTCGGTGGCCCAAGTTGGCGAGAGGCTCATTGAAGCGCGGCCCATATGCACAGTGCATTTGTGGCGCAGCCTGCAAATCGGTCGCGTTGCTTTCCTTCGGTAACCTTTGTGACGTGTGGGCTCGATTCTTCTCAGCAACGGAGAAATTTAAAGGATCTTTTTCATCATTGCAGAGTGACACATTCCCAATGATACGCAGCTGAGTACCCAAGTGCGAGCATCAGCGGGTTCCAATGAAGTACAGCCGAGGAACTCGGTTACTTTGGTTACTACAAAACACGACACTGCCGGGCACGAGTACAAGAACACCAAAAAACGAGGAGGAGTGAAGGTCTCTGTCTCGGTGACTTGTTGCGGCAAGAGACCACGGCAAAAAAGCTGCGACAGAAGACAACGAATATTGCACGAATAAATTTGATAGCTATCGCTGTCAAACACTGATGTCGGGTATTTCGGTGGGCACAAGGTGGTCAGAATTATTAAGCAGTTTTCAACTGCGCCTTCTCTCATCGCGAGTGTATATCTTCAACTCACTGTGGTGTACAATAATTTTTTCAGTGCCTTATTAAGAATAAGGGTGTTAGTCATGAGACAAAACTAGCCCCCTTAAGGGTGCGAACAGTTTTACTGCACCCGCCGCGGTTGCTCAGTGGCTATGGTGTTAGGCTGCTGAGCACGAGGTCGCGGGATCGAATCCCGGCCACGGCGGCCGCATTTCGATGGGGGCGAAATGCGAAAACACCCGTGTACTTAGATTTAGGTGCACGTTAAAGAACCCCAGGTGGTCAAAATTTCCGGAGTCCTCCACTACGGCGTGCCTCATAATCAGAAAGTGGTTTTGGCACGTAAAAACCCCATAATTTAATTTTAATTTAAGTTTTACTGTGTCTCGCTAAATCTAAATTACGCCTGGTGTGCGACACTGACTATGCGCACTATTCGATGTGATTATAATTATTTCATACGTTCTTTTTAAAGCGGCGAATCGGCACAAAACTCGAAGTTGAAGTCTTAGTAGAAGCCACAGTGGACGTGCCCCTGCTTTCATTAAGCGTACCAGTCACAACCAAACGAATTTTGCCGAAGCTCGTAGTATTAGGAGAACCGCGAACGGAAAATCTGCATTTGACTTAGCTGTCGCGAAATGCCGCAGTTCTCCTATTTCAGGAATGAATTTAGGGAAGTTTCCTCTACAAATGTTATTTTACAGAAATTGTAAGAAAATCTCATAAAGGACTAAGCTGTAGTCAGAGACAACCTAAGAAATACAAACAAGTATCACTCGCAAAAACGCGGCGCACCTGCTCATCCGAAGGAGAGCGGAGCCCGCTGGATTCCGCTCACACCTTTATTAGTCTGCCCTGCTAATGCAAATGTTCAGCTAATCGGAAAATAAAAGATCGTTCTTTCAAGTTAAAACATTACGTTTGGCTCAGGCTTGATATCAGGATCACGAATAAAATTTGCCCCAGACGTTCATGCTTGAATCGAATGACACAAAGACAGATCTGCACGGAAAATGCAGCGGTTTCAAACACGCATAACCGCTTGGTCTCAGCTGTGTAAATAAGCGAGCCTTATTGGTTGTGCGTATTTGTGTATCATCGTGAGTGAATTCCTACTGGTTCGGCTCTCTTTAAGCGACGAATGACAGGCACACTGCGTTATTGTGAACGGAGCTTATTCGCAATCTTTAGGTCGTTACCGACCATATATACAGTGTTACAATGAAGTGCTTCCACAACAAACGCCAATTTACGAACGCAAAACGAACCTCCTTCACCTACAGGACGACGAGGGGTACAGTATATAGGGCAGCATATTTAGGCACTGCAAGACACTACACAGTGTGCCGTGCTCTCGAAAGAAATAAAACGCTCCGTGATTTACTGCAGGC